>NC_136070.1:1081929456-1083276929 GCF_964261635.1 Lissotriton helveticus | reverse complement strand
AAAGGAAACAAAAATGCCATGCAGCTAATCAACAGGTAAGGTTGAACATACATTGTTCTTAAGAAGCGCATTGGTAATTTCTTTGCTAATATTTACCCCGCACCACCATGTAGACAACCATTCGCTTTGTATAGTTACAATAAGCTGCATTGTTTTCAGATTTTACCTGTGTCATATGGATGTATGAATGAACAATGCATACAATTACTACATATGTTTTTACAACGCAGACTTTACAACGCTTTTACCATTAACACACATGATTTTACGATGCATGTCACTGCCACACAAGTCTTTAGAGGTACATTATAGGTACCTTTACCATGCATACCATTACCTTGCATACCAATACAACTCATGCCATTGCAACACACAATTGAAAACCCTTAATAAACAGTGAATTTTTTTAGTGGAATAAACCTAAAATTTAACAGTCCAGTGAGTGAAACAAAACAAGACAATATCATTCCCGAATCATATATATTCTACATTTAAACAGAAACAGAAAACACAGTAGCAGTAATACCAAAAGCAGAATGTTCATTACTTATACAACAGTTCTGGTGTCCATCCTCTATTTTCACACTATGGGGCTGATTACGATGTCGGTCTGAAAGCATTCTGACCGATTTGGCTTCAGGGAGTCCGACAGACCAATTACTATGGTTCTGAAAATCGTTTGGCCAAACTCCCGTTGACTTCAATATGAGCCTGTGTTCCGTCCGAATAAACAGGCTTCCATTGAAGAAAGGGGTGTATGGGACACATCGTGCACCCTGCAGCGGGCCCCCCATGGTGCCTGCCACACTGTGCATGGTCTCGGAGAGGGGACCCATGGGTACCCCAATGGGCCCCATTCGGAAGGCCCCGGGTGAAGGGGGCCTGCTACAGGCTCACAAAGTCAGATTCCGACAGCCGATCCGTGTCGGATCAACTTATTCGGAACGGCTGTCTTAATCCGACATTGTAATACGTCAGGAAAGAAATTTGTAGACCTGTATGACTCATCTCCGAATGACTCCGTTTCTCCAAATGCTGATAAAGAACCGAGTTGGAAAGTGCGAACACATTCCGACTATCGTAATCGTTCAGTCATAGAACGACAGGTTCCGATTCGTCCGACCCGAATGCCATTTGGAGCCTTTCCAACTCACACCATAATCGGCCCCTATCTGTGCAGCAAATATCTAATCAAAATGGCTGTCCTACTAAAAAGGTTTGAAAAGTACTGTCTATTTCCCCAGAACAAAATAAATAGACATTAAGTCAATTTATGTACCATGTGAAAAAATACAGTTGAAAACATATTTTCTTTCAAATAATAGAACACCTCAAAAATATTTCTAACTTCAGCTGTCCACCATTTTGTGCCCAGTGGTACACTGACTTCGTTGATGACCACACGCTGCTGAGGTAGGAGGAGACAACTGACAGTTTGCTGTTCAGCGAGTGCCACTTATCTGCTGAAGTTTGTAAAATGGTTACAATAATCATATTTAGAATTAACAGAAATGATCCCAAATCATACATTTTATTCCTTAAAAATGTTCAGGTTAATCACAAAATTATCTGAAGGCTTACAAATTATCAATTTAGCCAACAGGCGGTCTACTGCAGGTTAAAGGTAAAAACATTTTGAACCCAAATATTTCTTTTTAACAAACTAAAAATAATCTTTGACCTCAGCGAAGGTGCAGGACTGGGGTGGGGGAGTAAAAATTACTATTACTACATAGACAAGGGTGGACCTCAGTAAAGGTGCTGATCAGTGGTGGGGTCAAATTTACTATTAGTACTGCGTCGGGTGTTGACCTCAGTGAAGGTGCTGGAAAGTGGTGGGGGCTCAAAATTACTATAACTACTTTACCGGGCGGTGACCTCAGGGAAGGTGCTGGACAGCAGCTGGGGTCAAAATTACTATTACTACACTTTCGGTTGCTGACTGAGAGTATGTGCAGGACAGTGGTGGGGGTCAGAATTACTATCACTACTCTGCTGGGTGCTGACCGTAGGGAAGATGATGGACAGTGGCTGAGGTCTAAAATACTATTAATAATCTTCTGGGAGTGATCTCTGGGAAGGTACTGGAAAGTGGTGGGGGAGGTCAAAATTACTATTACTACACCGACAGGTGCTGACCTCGGTGAACATGCTGGAGAGTGGTGGGGGGGTCAAAATTACAGTTAAAACTCTGCAGGGTGCTTTATCTCAGTTGAAGGTGTATGACAGTGGTGGGTGGGTCAAATTTACTATTATTACCCCACCAGTTGCTTGACTTAAGGAAGGTACTGGACAGTGGTTGGTCATGAAATGGAATGCATTTGCTGTAAAAAAAATACTGACATTATACTGCATCTGCATTCAAGAGAAAGTTTACAATCCATCATCAGCACTCAAAACCATCAGCTTCAGCACTTGTTGAAAAGAGAAAGATCTTCAGAGGCAACATTTTCTTGAAAACCCATTTTACAAACAAAGCTAACAAATTGTGTTTAACAGGATACCCAACAAAATGCTAAAAAAATACTAAAATGTGAAAAAATGTCTTTCGCCATCAATAAAATGTATGAAAAAAATCATACCAATAAATGTTTATCTCTGCCAGGTACATTGTTAACCATAAAACTGTATTTTAAATAGACAACAATATGAATCCTCCTCTTGTTGTCAACTTTTCCATACAGATCAAACCAATGTCTCCTTGAAAGGGAGCTATAACAACCAAAAATAGCTGAGAAATACCATCACCTACAAAAGTTACACCTCAGAGAGTAAGAACCAAGCTGAGGTAAATTGTGCCCAAACAGCAACTCTCAAAAGAAACAAGTGACTTTATTTTCATAGACATCAACTTTTAACACAATGTTCTCAATCAGAGTACAGCAATGGACCTAAAAGCATGGTATTCAGAAAGTCAATAGGCAGTCAAGTAATACATCAAAACACACATTTTACTTTGAAGGTTGTAAGTAAAACACATTTTTTAAACAAAATATTTACACAAATTTCTATTTTTTCCCTGTGTCTGCAGACAAGTACAGTATGGCCTCAAAAAACAGGCAAGCTATGTACAATCTGGCAGAGGAAATCAACTTCTTAAATACAGTGGCTACCCATATTGTAAGGCGAGATTAACTGAGCGAGGTAGTCATTGGAGGTGTGTGCAGTATTTTTATTCCATTGCACAGGCTGAGTGGTTACTCTTGGTGACACAGTTGAAAGGACCACTGAGCATAACCACTCTCTACAATGTACAGTGAAGTTAGGCAGAATATCCAACAGTTAAAAACACTTGTATCCAACTCCAATGAACCCAGTTGCAGTGTTGAGGGAGGTATACCCAAACAAGTAGCAAGTTGAATGCCCACAATTCCGTAGAATTATACAGAGACAAAAACATACAAGTAACCCCCAATGTGTAACACCTTAGGTCTACTCAGATATTAACACCCCACGTGTACAAACTGTAACCTTCACTAATGAAACTTTCCTTTCACACAACAACGAAAAAACTCTGAAAAGACTGCTTATCTTTAGTACACCCCATAACCTTGTAACACAGGACAATAGTATATTTGGATGATGAATGGCACCTCTAAGTCCACATCTCATCCATTCACCCAAATATACACTATTCACACCAACATTAAATACACCACAGTTGCTTTAGTTTACAGTTTACTGCCTGATAAGCATACCTCAACCTACACTGATTTTCTGACAGTATTAAAATCTAAAACACTGAATAAAAGTGCTACAAAAGTGATTATTGATTTTGAGTTAATCATGATTCACACCATTACTAAATTATAGCCTCATACCCAAATTCAAGGATTTCTTTTTCACTTTTCTCAGTCATATTTGTGAAAAGTTATAAAATCCTTAGTTGAAGATATTATATCAGACAGTAAACTGCCGTTTGAATTAAAGAAACTAACTCCATTATGCTTGTTACCTCCTGGCAGTGTGGATGAATCCTACACTTCAATTGTACAATTAAAGTATTTTACACAAAACAAGGTCATATTGGCACAATTCTAAACTATTTTAAGGACACATGCATTCTGCCATCTAAGCAGGTTGGGTCACAGATGGAAGCCAAGGTTCCCTAATGACTAGTGGATCTGTTACACAACCCGCTTAGAGGTGAATGCCAAGACTAACATTGCCTTTGAGGAGTGACACAATTCTTTAAACTAATCTATTGGTCGACTTCGTCCTATCTTCTATCATGTTTTGGAAATTTTGTAGAGGGAGCAAAGTTTCCAAGAAATGAGACGAGCACAATCATTGACAGGTAGTCTGAACCCAAGTGTTTAAAAAACAATAAAGAGATTTCCGAGTGACTATTGATCCAAATTCAACAGTTTTCTTTGATGGTGACTTCAGTCTACCTGGACAATCCTGCACACATACTACATTTCTAAAACATACTAACCCCTAATATAACTTACTTGTTTGTTTTGACAAATATTTTTTTACAATTAGATTGGCTTTTTTTAAATAGTGTTTGAAAATTAAAGACATTTTGGGGTTCCTACCTGATGATGTTTTCTTTCTTCAACTCTTGGTCCCTCATTACGATGGCGTTCGTCGGAATGGAGACTGCCCAACATGTAGTTGGTAACTCCACCTGCCTTATTACAATGCGACCACGGTACAGGCAGTCGGAAACATGCCTTTTACAATTGTGGCTTGTGTTGTGGGCCGGTAAAGGGTCACAGCACAAATGACAATTGAAAAAGGAATGTTCTAAAATATTCATGCACCACCTGTGCCCCCCTGTCCCCATAGTTGAGGCCCACAGGGCCCTGCTAGGGGCCCCCAAAGTCCCATTCCGTCTGTCTTTACATGGCAGTCATACTGGCATGTAAAGATAGAGGGAAAAGGGACATCGTAATCCCTACGGCGTGCCTCAGCAACCACCGCCCCCTTTGCAGGGATTACAGTCAGACTGATGCTCCAATGGGCTCCCTGAGCCTGTTAGAGGCTTCGGTTGGTCCCTGTGCCTGCTGCACTCCAACCAACCACATCATTAAGTGTCAGTCGGACTGCAGACTCCGAAGTTGGACGGATCGCCACCGACTACCTGTTGCTGGTGATCCTCCCGATATCATAGTCAGGACCTTGGTGATTTTTCACATATAACAGTCACCAAGATCCTCATTACGATGGTGGTCTGATGAGTGTCCGACCACCATCGTATCGGGATGGGACCATCCGACATGTAATCAGCGGCTCCACATGCCTTATTACGATCTGACTGCTGTTAAGGCAGTCAGAAACACCTTTTTGAATTGAATTGAATTGAATTTAAAATGTATATGGCACTCAAATGCCCAAGGGCGTCTAGGCGCTGCAGCGGAGGAGTCTGCCGAAAATGAGCAGTAAAAGGTAAGATTTAGTTTCAGAGGTTTTCAGTGCTTTTCTGAAGGAGAGTAATGTTGAGCAGTTCTTTATGACTAGAGGTAGTGAGTTCCACAATTCTACAGTGTTAAGGAGAAAAATGCTTCCTCCCCAGCGAACTTTCTTGAATTTGAGTATCTGGAGAAGTTTGCTCTGAGCTGAATGAAGCCTTCTGCCCGGATGGTACCATGATAAATGTTGTTTCAGGTACGCAGGTCCTGTTCCCTGTAAAGCCTTGATCGCTAGACACAAGGCTTTGATTTCAGATCTCTTTTTCACAGGGAGCAAGTGTATTTTTTTTAGGCCTTGGCATACAGACTGGAACTTAGGAATATTCAGCAATATCCTGGCAGCAGCGTTTTGAACCCGCTGCAGTTTGAGCATGTGCCGTTTCTGAAGGCCCAAGTAAAGGGCATTTCCATAGTCCAATCTGGCCATTGCTAAGGTTGTTACCAATGTTTGTACTGCAGCTGGGTGAATGTATGGTTTCACCTTCCAGATTAATTTGAGTGTTAAGTTAACCTGAGTGGCGACTTTATTTGTTTGATGTTGCAAGGTGAGTCTGTCATTTTCAGTTGGAGCTGGTGCTGTGGCCCGGAAAAGGCCTGCATCACAAGCCATAATTGGAAAAGGCATGTTTTTAAACATCCATGCACCGTATGTAAGGCACCATGTGGTGCCTGGCGCACAATGCAAGGATGTTTGGGGGTGCACCACATATGCCCCCTAGGCTCCACAGCTGAGGCCCACAGGAGAGGGGTACCTGCTAGGGTCCCCCCAAAGTCCCTTTCCATCTGCCTTTTACATGGTGGTCAGACTGCCATGTAATGGCAGATGGAAAAGGGACATCCGAATCCAAATGGAGGTGCTTACGCAGGCACAGACCCCATTGCAGGGATTATGGTCGGACCAACGCTCTAACAGGCTCCCTCCGACCACTAGGCTCTGACTGACTGCATAATAATGCAGCGGTCATACCGCTATACTGGCTGCCGGACAGAACGCCACTAACGGCCGGTCGATGGTGGTCCACCCAACATCCTAATCGGGCCCCAAGAGTCTTTTGTACTTCAATAATCCAAACTGTAAAACACATATTCCAAGAAAGTGTTGCACTCCTGTGCAAAAAAACACAGCTTGGAAAAGACACCACTTCCAACAAGTCAACAATTAGATAAATGCCTGTGCTGTTAAACAAATGCAACTCTCCCAAAAAGCACAACAAATCAGTTCCCAAATCTGCTTACAATAAAAAAAAGACCATTTCTTTGTTGTGGTTGTTCCAAAAATTGAAAATCTTAAAATCCTGTAGGAAAGCTATGCTGGTTAAAAAAAAAGTTGAAAAAGGTATCATCAACCAGCTTTGTTTAATTTAAAACTAACTGCACCCTATTCAGCAAATCCATTTTCTTCTTAAGCCATGTGGTCTGTGTCCCGTCAATAATCCGAACATCATACCAAAAACACGACGCACAAAATATAAAATCCTGCTTATATTTTGAAATTGGTTTAAAAAAGTACTTTACTATTCCTTAAATTGCTTTTTCAGAACCTAGCTTGAAAAAAAATCATCCCTATGTGGGCCTTAAACCACTATCTGCATAAGAATGAAACTGTGGTTAAAACATTCAAAACATGCAATTTACTACTAACATACATCTAAATAGCTCCCCCTCTATACAATAAACGTTGCCACCTATAACTTTAAAATATTACCTGACCGCACCTCTTCCTTGCATTCGATCTTGACTGCAACGCTCCACCGACTGTAGAAACAGATGCACAACTGTGTACGAATACCCTAAAAGCAAAAAGTGAAAAAAGACAATTTTCCCTATTAATTTCAATGGTAAAGTGTGAGTAATAATATTAATAAATGTTTTTAAAAATGTTGTAATTACCGTAAAAAATTTTATATTTTCTTTTAAAAAACTGTATGTAATTTTATTTTATGTCATATATTATATGGTGGCCTATGTTAACATTCTATATATCTTTTTAAATATATTACATTTAAAAAAAATATATACTCTAGTTTTAAAAATAATACCCAAGTATTAATACACTTCCCCACCCAATACTTCTTATGTCCCTCACATCCTGTGCCTAACAGTGAGTTTTATACCCTTTGAAATATTTTTAAATCTTTTTCTAAATATTTGTAACTTTGGTAAAAATGTAGTCATTATTTCATACTTCGGTATTAAAATTAATACCTGAGTCTTCATGCACTTCCCCACCCATTAACCCTATATCCTTTCCATCCTGTATCTAAAGGTGTGTGTTTCACCTTTTGGTACATTTTTATTTTTATTTTTCTAAGCATTCAAAAAAGTGACTTCTACATTAATACTCGGATATTAAAAATAAGACCCAGGTATTGATACACTTCCCCACCCAAAACCCCTATGTCCCGTGCCTAGAGGTGTGTGTTACTCCCTCAGAAAGTTTTTTAAATATTTTAAATACTTATTTTATGACCATAACAAATTAACTTATACATTTATACTCATGTATTAAAAATAATACGTGAGCATTAATCCACTTCCCACCCAAAACCTCTATATTCTTCACATCCTGTGCCAAAAGGTGTGTGTTACACCCTTAGAATGGTTTTGTACATATAAAAAAAATGTTAATGATAAAAAATAACATTTATTAATACTCATGTATAAAAAATATTATCTGAGAATTAATACACATCCCCACCCAATACCCCAATGTCCCTCATATCCCATACCTAAAGCTGTGTGCTACACCATTATTATATATTTTTTTAAACTGGAAATTACTTTTAACATTATAAAAAAATAACTTATAAATTAAGACTCCAGTATCAAAAAAACTGAGGGCCTAATACAAGTTTGGATCCTACTGCAGCAGCAGTCTTCTAGCATCCACTGTAGGGCTGCCAAACCCATGGTGCAACTGCCCACCAAATCAGGAGTTAAATCCTGGTCTGGCGGGCAGTTTTGCGGCAGTCTGACTGTGGTGGTCTGCAAGGCTCATTAAAGAACCTATATTGCAGAACGCAGCAGTCAAACTGCCAACGGCACCTTTCTGCACAGTGTACACAATGCAGAAAGTGGAGGTACAAATACAGGTGGGAACTATATGTGCCCCGTCACGCACTCGTGCCCAGATCCAGCGGGGGGCTGATCGGGCCCCCTTAGTTGCGTCACTGTTTACCAGCCCTGTTCACAAACTGCGCAACCTGTACTATCCTGGCAGCGCTCACTGTGCTGGGTTTTCTCACTCGCTTGATGATCGTGACAGTACTTCACTTCTCTGGAGAACGCAGCAGCATATGCTTCAGGCTCTCAATGAGCCGAAGCATGCCACTGCTGTCCCACAACCAACACAGCACTGCCAGCCCAGTGGTGTTTTCATATTACGGTAGTCTGAATGCCACCGATTGTCTGGTGGCATCCCGACCACTGCAAAGGCGTGCCTGCGGCCCGGCAGTCGGACCACCGATCTCCATATCAGGCCCTATGTCTTTTGAAATGTAAGTTTCGAGTAGATAGCCGAACATCTCCTTTCTGATAGTTTGAACTAGGGGCCTGATTATGATCTAGACGTGACAGTCCCACCATGGCGACATAGTGGATTCCCTGTCTGCCTGCTAGTTGGTCCATCTGCCCTATTTAGATGTATTACCCAAAGCCACCATCCCTGGCTATCCCTCCCAATACTCTCAATAGCCCAGTTATGAGATCTAGAAAAGAAGATAGCTACCCCCCGCAGATGAAAAAAAGGTGTGAGAAAACCAAAAGGGAATAAACAACTTCCAAAAATGTGATTTCAAATGGGTTTCTTGACATAAAATTACACTCACGCTATATGACTTAAGCCAGTTAACTGCAGCCATATACTTTGACCTACTACCTAGCCCATTTACATTGCAAGAGATAACCTTAAAAGACCCTACCATTCTCACCTCACTGTACACATTTTCATCAATTCCTGTGCAAAGCTTCAAACCATACAATAAAACCACAATTTCTTTTACTATAAACCAACCCAGTTCTGACCCCCACTCCACCTACCTGAAACCCCCAAAGCCCACCACCACCACCACCCCCTTGGGTGATCCAGGCACCCCCACCAAGGTGCCTGCAAAGCCACTCTTCACCCAAGCTTACCAACCAACCACCCAGGAACCCCCCCTTGTGAGTCCCTCCCCAAAACAGGCGCCCTGGTACTGCACCATGCTTCCATGGGCCTACAAATGTAGTAAACCGAGGCAAACAGCTAGATCGCCGTCTTTCCCTGAAGGCCATTAGGAAAAATCTGTGCCTTCTGCCCTTTTAAAGGACACCCACTCCTATTGACCAGGCCTCAAGAGACATAAAGGTATGGCTCTAAAATGTGAACTAAAATCACTCGTTTAATTACGGACAATATGCAAGTAAACCACACATTGTTGCAAAATAATGAAGTTGTAAAAATAAAAATATGAGAATAGACATGACACATACGGTATACAGCCAAGTCAAGCTTACATGTTGTTGCCAGTTATATGTAAGAAGAGTAAACCTAACTCAGAAAGGTCAACATGTCCATCAAGCAACTCAATCCCTGGTGGGCGTCTAATGGCCGTCACCTTTCACCTTCCAGAGATTGATTTAGTAGTTCTAAATAATCTGATGAAGTTCTAGACTTAAAGTAATAATATGTTAGTGCTGTCTCCAGTTCTCATGGAGACTAACATCAGTAAAGCTTGTCATTGCCGAATTATGTCAATATTTAGAGAAGTTGAGGTTCTTCAGACACTGAGCGTCAGGCTGGACAACAGAAAAGAGGTAGAACTGCCCATTATGAATGACTTTGAGTTTGGGCTGTTGAACCAGTCCAGTTTGGGCACCAGTTTTCTTAGATGAGTCTATCATCTTTCGGCGATGAGCAGTAGCTAAGAACATGTCCAAAAAAATGCAAAATGAAAAGTTGTGCGCAGTCTGGAAGACCTTGGTCTGTATGGCCTTGTTGACAGTTTGCTCTTTGATGCAATAGTCACCGGAATTCACAAGAATCGTTCTAGGAATGATTTGAATAGGAAGGGAGGTGTCCAGGCATCTGTTGGGAATGCATGATGTAAGGTCCTTATTGGAAGCCACAAATTCCGGACTTAAATATGATTTTATCAAACCGGCAATTAGGCTCCGAACCTCCTGATCTTTCTACTAACCGCAGGTACATCAAAAAAACGAAGACTAGCACGATGGGCTCTACCTTTCATCCCCTTCAACTTAGCGTTAAAACCATCGATATCCTCTCTGGAAAGGGTAGCCTTAGCATCAAGCTGATTGAAATTATCATCCAGATCCAAAGTGCTCTGTTCAGCTTGATCCAGACGAACATTGCATTGACACAGATTTTCATTTATAGACCGCAATTGATCACTAAATTCTTTGTTAGTCTTACTTTTGACTTCTTGCATCCCTCAAATTTCTGCGAGAACGTGTTGAAGAAGAGCATTAAGCAAAGAAGAAGACTCTGAGACGGTTGATCCCACCAGTGTCGCATGCTGTTGAACTTGCAACACTATCTATTGAAAGATAGACTGAGGGAGGAGAAATTCGGGGGAGAATCCTGGCTAGACTGTCTGTTGCCTCTCTGACTGGCAGTACTCTGACAAGGACTTTCTACAGGTGGCAGCGATGGTAGTGAACCTCTGGCCCCAGTGGGTATTAGAGCCTTAACACCAGTAGCGGTAGCCACTGAAGATGCAGTTTTTGTAAATCCTATGAAGATATCAGTGACAAAGCTTCCGGTATGGGCCTGCCAGTATGCAGCATCTGCATGAAAATGGGGTAAGGGGACTGACAGCTACCATTGGATTTGGGTGACAGCCCTTTCTGCTGTAGCTGGCCCCAGCCCACCACTCCCGTAGCCTGGGGCATCAGTTTGCCATATTTAGAATTTGGAGGATTGTTAATCCGCTCAAGGGCTTATAATGGCCCTTCCCTATGACCATGACCATCTTGGTGACATCACTGGGTTCAAATATATTGGAAAGCGACTGTGATGGGGTAGATTCTGCTTTCATAGTTAACCCGTTTAGCGCGGACCGAAATCTGCCACGCTGCGGGCGTTCTATTGCGTGGGCGGGGCCGCAACGGACAACGGCCAACGGACGTGTGCAGCACTACCGAGGTAGTGCTCGCGACGGCATCAACGAAGGCAGGTTCCTGCCCCCTCTGACCATGACAGGAGGAGACTTTGGGCCACTTCTGGATTTACCATCCAAAAAATCTTATCTTGAGCGGCGGATTGACGAATCGGATAATTCCTGTAAGGAGATTTTTAAAATTGTTAGAGACTTCACTTCCCCATCCTTAGCCACCTCTGTGCAGTGTCATTCAGAACTTTGGCTGAATGAACTTGCACATTATTTTGTTGAGAAAATAACCACTATTCAGGCCGACCTTGCCATTCATTCCAACCAGCCTCGGGCTGTGGATCCTGATGCTATTTCTCTTGCAATTCCCACCCTCTGGGAATTCCCGCAGCTAAGCCTTGCTGCTTCATTAGATCACCTGACAGGCTTGAAATCGGGCTCTCCTCTTGATCCTTGCCCGGTCTCGTGTCTTAACAAAATAGCCTTTGTGCTAAATAGTCCTATTAATTCCATTCTAAATTCCTCATTGTCTTCTGGCATTGTGCCACAGGCCTGGAAAAGCGCCTGTATTATTCCTTTAATTAAAAAACCAACTTTGGATCCCATCATACATGCCAACTATAGGCCTATTTCTCTCCTCCCTGCTCTGGCAAAGGTGGCGGAAAGACATGTGCACCGATCTATCTCCGATTTTATCGAGATTAACAACTTATTGCACAGTACTCAATCTGGGTTTCGTGCGAATTACAGCACAGAGACCGCATTACTGGAAGTCACCACCGCCATTAGAGAGGTCTTAGACTCGGGAGGAAAGGCCATGTTGGTTATGCTAGACTTGTCGGCGGCGTTCGACACCGTTCCCCATGACACTCTCCTAATTCGACTCTGGGATTGTGGCCTTAGGGGGACGGTGTGGAAATGGCTTAAATCATTTCTAGCCAACCGTCGACAAACGATCTGGGCGCCACCTCACTCCGCAGCTATGTCAGCCCTGGAAGTGGGGGTCCCTCAGGGGTCTATTCTTAGTCCCCTGCTTTTTAACATCTTTATGGCCCCCCTTGCAGAGGTTGCGGAGTTGTTCGGCGCCCAGATCGTGTCTTACGCTGACGACACCCAGCTCTTGTTCACTCAGAATAAGAACGAGGTGTTTGATGGGACCCGCATCAGAGGCTGCTTAGAAGCAGTCTTTGATTGGTTCAAGAGACACGGCCTGAAATGCAACTCCGACAAATCGGAGCTGCTTTTTTTCGGGTGTGTCTCTGAACCTAACTGGAAAAACTGGTGGCCTCAGGATCTTTTTCCTCCTGCCAATGCCAGTACCAAGGCTAAAAATCTTGGTATCATTGTTGACAATGAGTTGACTTTTGGACCTCAAATAGCCTGTCTTGCAGGGAAGTGCTTTGGTATCCTGCGGATGCTCAGGAAATTCCTCCCTTTGATTTCTCTGAATCATCGAAGGGTTATTGTCCAGGCATTGGTAGGGGCGCGCCTGGACTATGTTAATGTCCTTTATTTAGGTCTTCCTAAATATCTTGTAAGGAGACTCCAGGTTGTGCAAAACTCAGCTGCTCGGGCCATTTATGGTCTACCTAGACGAGCTAGTGCTTCGAATCTGCTGAAGGAATTGCATTGGCTTCCTATAGCCAAAAGGGTGCTGTTTAAAAGCCTGACGCTTACCTATAAGGCCCTCCATGACTTGGGCCCTAGGTATATCAGAAAGCGCCTTGCTCTGTACCAACCGAGCAGAGCTCTTCGCTCTGCCTCCTTGTCTAAAATGCTCGTTCCATCCATCAAACGAGCCAGACAAGGGGGGCGCTCGTTTCATTACCTGGCCCCACGTGCTTGGAATGAACTTCCAATTGCTCTTAGACAGGCCCCTAGTCTGTTGTCTTTTAGAAAGGCATTAAAAACATGGCTTTTTATTTAGGAATTGTGATGTCTTTTATTCTCAGTTATGTTTCCTTTCCATTAAAGGTCCTCTTCGCCAAAGCGCCGGGACACTCCATTGCGAGTAGCCGTTGCGCTATAGAAGAGCCAATTAACATAACATAACATAACATAACCATGACTAGAGCCAGCGGGTCCCGTAAGGAGTGACTCTTCATCAGAGCAAATTGGCAAAGCAATACAAATTGCATTAAATCAGGTTTTTGTACCTTATGCATATATTTTAAGTAAGAAGGTGTTTTGTAAAATGTCATCTGAATTAAATGATAGTATTGGTAACTCAAAAATTCCAAGGTGTGCAAATAACCACTTTTCCTAAATTCAGTATCTTGTGCATATTTTGTTATTAGTTAGATTTCCTTCATACCCATTTCTAAATTATTGTGTATTAGCATTTATACTGCTGTATGGTGTGCATACAATGAAAAATCATTATAAACTGTAGCGCAGCTGTTGGCTCTGAGCATCGTGCGTTTTTAAGAACCTACAAACCCTATATATCATCGTGACCAGAACTGTCTATCGGACCTACACACACACTGCTTTTGTAAATCAGACATTGTGTCAAAAAATTATAAACAAAAAAGTTATCACCAATTGCTATATTTTATTTATTTTCAGTATATTTTTATGTGTATTATTAGTTTCTAAGGGGAAATCTTGAAGAATCTACACATATGTCCCCATGTTGAATTTAAAATTGGGTCTACTTTTCAGAAATTAATAGCTTTCTGGAATATTCTTATAGATTTCACACCTATTCCCACCACAAACTGTAAGCAGGATAAAAGCTCAAACATTAGCAACAATTGACTAACTCTTAGAAAAAGGCAAAAACTGTGATAAAAATGTTTAAAAAACAGCTTTTTAATACAACTCTTCTCGTTACTGAAAGCACTGAGAATGTGATGATCCTAACATAGCAAACAGTTTGTTGATTTCATTTCAGGAGAAATATTTTCTCGATTCCTTCTAGGGGAACCACAAATCCTTTGTACCTTTTGAATCCCCAGGATGTTGGGAAAAGGCAGCAAACATTTGACGTGGATCCCTTTTGTGGAAAAAAAGTTATGAAGTTTTAAGCACGAGCTACTCCAAACATCCAAAAAGAGGACAGCACTAGGGGAATGCGCTAGCATTGGAGTGGTTAAACTAAGTAAGACTGAATAGGCCAGCATAATACATAGGAGATTGTGACAGTACTGTGGACCAAATTCACAAAGGGCCTCTGTACTAGTGGTGGAAGCCCCACAGTCGTGGGGGGCCCACACTCATGGAAGGATCTTCAGATGAGAAACAGCAATGGAGAGATCCTACCACGAGTGTGGCCCCGCCACCAGGGTGGTGGCCCTTTGTGAATCGGGCCCTCTATCTGTTTAAGAAGAGTGGTTGTTTGGTTGTACTTTAAAGCGCAGTCTGAAACATACCTAATTAAGCAGTAAGATGAGTATTGAATTCATGTGTAATAAATGTGAAATAAATCCATTTACAGAGTCAAAGATCCAAATTCGCACTGATATGTAATTGGAATGGACGTTTAGCCCCCCTAAGAATGTCTCTACTCACCCCTTGCCCTTTTTTCTCATGCATTCTGGAATAACGAGGAATAAAACTGTTACCTTGCTGGAAATAATTGCTCTCAGTAGAAAGTAAAGGGCATTCTCATTCAATCATGTATCTTCTCTGGATAACAGAGGTAATGATGGGTTCGTTTAAAAAGTGTTTTCTATTCCCTGGTCATTTAGCGCTTGGCTCAGATATCCTTTTCACTTTGATTTTAGTACAAACGGTCGTCAAGACGTGTGGGCACTTGTTGCAAAAAATGCAAAAATAGCATTTCTTTGCAATTACTTCTCTCATTACCCAGCTAATAAGCATGCTCAATCGTCTCAAAATGGCTGCTTGCAGAGGAAACACTAACTGGAAAGAAAAGAAAGAAGAGAGGCACAGTTACTAACTAACAAGCCTATTGGTTTTGCCGGAGGGAGAACACGAACCACGTAGAAGGCCATAGGGTGTACACTGTTGTAAAGGAAAGTGTGAAGTACCATAACTTACCACATGAGAAGTAGGAAACTATAAGAAATAGGAACATATTTTTCGGTGTCATATGTTAAATATATGAATACAAATACATTTGGGTGATGTTTCTTGTAACTCTTACGTATTAGATGTTCCAATCACAGATCTCAGGGGTGGCCTCCCTAGGTCTCTAGCAAGCAGTTTTATATTTCAAATCAATAATACTGTAATGAATTTAAAAAAATATGATGACTTTTTAAATATTTTAATTATATGATTTTAAATAATCAAACAATAAAACTTACTTACTCTTCATATTTTTTTGGGCATGTAAAATGGCACTTACTGATAGCTGAACTGAGTAGCCAGGGTTTGGACAGAATTACATACCAATGGATAAACACAATGCATATTTTAGAATATGCGTTTATAAAAAATGAAAGCATTGAAAAGTTCATGACCATAGTGAAAACAATGAAGTGGCAGGATATACTTGCATATATGATTTTCAGTGGCAGCTTGCCGAATAGATAATTCGGATGCTCTAAACCTGCATTGACTTGGAAAATCCAACATGGCTCCCCAACTGTCAACACATCCAAAAATCATTTTGAACTTTTTTGACAGCTGTTTTTTGGACTTCATTGCTAAAACCGCTTATTGGATTTTTATCAAACTGAATGTGGATCGCAGATTTGACCAGGCCAAGTAATTTCATCTACACTTGGGGGAAATCCTTTGCATGGTTTGTGCTGTAAGTGCAACAGAAATTGCCCTATGAGAATTAACAAAGGTTCAAGACTTTTGGAATCCCCCTGTAACTTTTGCCACCCTCGGTGATCTTCATGAAGCTCTCGAATCATTGTGGAGGAATCAAATGTTTGAAAAGTTTTGGACAATTTTGTTAAAAATTCAATAAATTTGACAAAAACGTCCTTTGCTCTGCAGAGAACTATAGGCGCAGAATCGCTTTGATTGACGAGAAAGACCCTGGGCAGGTTGATGTGGTAGGAGATAGCACGTGGCCTGGCCATAGGTAAGGCCCCGTGCCTCGGTTTTGCTGCACACACCAACTGCAATGTGCAACTGCTTCATTGGATGAGTTGTGGTTGCAGAGCGACTATAGTCCAGGCCCTGAATCCAGAGCACAATGCACACGACTGAAGGCTGTTGAGGGTAAATGAGGACTGGGGGGGGGTGCTAATGGCCTGTTTAAATGAATTAAATTATGTAATTACAGGCTTCTGTAAATATGGAAATTACAATTAAAAAAAAACTTCGCATTTGTCATGTTATGCATAACAAGTTTTGAATTTTATGCAGAAGAAAAACTGCAATAATCAATTTCAAAGAAAGACTTCTGGAAGGACACAACTAATAAAACCCATTACCCCCAGCAGCCATAGAAACATCGAATGGTGGTTTAGAGTCAGTCTCCACATGGGCAGCTGGATTGTTATTACAAAACACTGGTATTGGTTATACTGGTAAACAGGATCACAAAATTATCACTGGTTTGCACTCTAACTATAAATGAGTTGTTTAAAAGGTTCAGTAATTACCTTGTTTTACTGTTTCGTTCATAAAAAGCACAGTACCATGTATAGAGAGTATTGATTTCTTGCAGAAAGGAGTAAAATATCCAAATGAAATGCAATGCAATAACTATCATAATCTGTTGCATGAGTGAATACATATAATTATGAATTATGAATTATGAAATAACTCATTCATAAAGGTTGATGGAACAATAATGCATGTAATGAATGATATCTAAATTATATTGGAATGACTTATTTTGCTTCCAACAACCTGTTTCCAAACTTGAAAACATAATCACAAATGCCTTTTCCCGCAGCCCGCCACACATGTAGGGCCTTCGTGAGTCATGATGCAGTCCCTTCTATAGTACCCTTCTCCATGTCCTCACGTCTGTTCCAATGTACCTGCATTCTAACACCACCACTTCAGAACACCCATTTGCTCCGCTTCAGAAGAGTCAGAGGGGCATATTCACAAGCTCTTATAGCCACCACAATGCCGCTTTCAGTGATGTTGTGATGGCGCTACTTCCCTCACCTTATTCACAAGGCACTGTTAAGCCCTTAACCCTGCCTTGTACATAAGGCCCACTTTCACGCTGTATTTAGCGTGAAAGGGATGTGCAATGGGTGTTGCGGTGGGCGTTCCACCGAAACAGCCATTGATTTTGACGCTGCCCCCTATTCACAAGGGCAGCGTAAATAGGAGGCAGCTCCAAAATTAAGATCAGGAAAATCCTGGTCTTAAACAGGCGAAATGGGGAGAAATGCTTTATTTCTCCTCGTTTTTACTTTTTCCATGTGTGCTGCCTTGTTCCTGGTTTTAAATTATATGTATACTATTTTTATATGTTAATAATGTTTTTTTAAGTCAATTTTGTGTTTTAGTACCGGAGCGGGTTGTGGGTTTATAGGGGAATAGGGTGGGAAATAATTTAATTATACTAAATTAATTATTCATTTTTAGGAATTATAAAATAATTTTAATAAATTTTTGTGTTTAAGTTCTGTAGTGGGTTGTGGGTTTAGAGGGGATTTGTAATGAAGTATTGATTTATTGTTATTTATTGGTATTGATAATTATTTTATTTTTAATTAATTATTAATTGGTAATAAATGTTTGCAATTGGTAATTAATGTTTTTATTGGTCATTTTTTTAATTGGTAATTAATTTTTATTAATTGATTAATTGGTAATTATATTAAGGGGACGATTCCTATTCGGTAAAATCCCCTACGAATCGCCGTACGGAGCATTTTTCCCATACGAATCGTACACCTTCAACGTCCCCGTACGTACGATGAAGTACGATCCGAACCCAAAGCAGATCTCCGTACGAATCGTACAAAAGACCATACGATTCAAAAATACGTACAAATCGCATTCGGAACACGCAGTACGCGACATCCATACGGATTGAAGCAGCTTTTCACGAACCAGCAAGTACGATTCGTTACGACAACACTCTGTACGACTCTTTTGCAACGGGAGTTTAAAACGTCCGTAAAAGCATATTTCGACTCGAACCGCGTGCGAAACGGACCCTCCTGGGTATGCGAGTGCACCCCATGAATTGCAGGGGTATGGTGCGTAGGGGTACGGTGCATAGGGGTATGGTGCGTAGGGGTACGGTGCATCGGTGGTACGGTGCATGGGTGTACGGTGTGTAGGTATACGGTGCATGGGTGTACGGTGCGTAGGTGTACAGTGCATGGGTGTACGGTGCGTACCCCCATCATTGCAGGGGTACAGTGCTTATGTGAATGTGTGGTTCTCAGTATGAATTGCTCATACAACGTTTTCCGTACGAATCGTGTTCTCGTTCCCCGGTCCGGATCGTACTTGTCGGGTCATACAACATGTTTAGGATTCGTACTGGTTCACCGTGAGGGTCCTTTATCGTACGGATTTTCCCTTGCTTTTCATACAGTTCGCACACATTCGTACGTATTCTTTTCCCACGGATAGTACTACGCGCTTCGGACGGATTTGTACGATTCGTACGGAAACGGCTACGTTTACGAATCGGCGTACGGATTTGGTTCCCGAAACGGAATAGACCCCTAAGTGTATTAATTTATTATGATGTGTGTTGTGAGGTTATAGGGTAATAGGGTGGGAAGTAATTTAATTGTGATTGAGTAAAAAAAAATTGTGTTGATTATTTATAATTAAATTATTGTTAATCAATTATTAATTTGTAAGAAATGTTTAATATTTTTTTTTTTTTTATGAATTGTTAATTATTAATTGGTAATGACATTTTATTTTGTTTAATTTATTTGTGTTAATCAATACATTATTGTTAATTAACTATTAATTGCTAAATGTTTTTTAATAATTATTGTTTTTTGCTATTGATTTTATTTATTATTAATTTTATTTGTATTTGTTAAGATATTTGTAATAATAATTATTTAATTATTTTTATTTTAATTGTTGATTAATTAATAATTGGTAATTCTTTTTTTAATTATTTCTTGGTATTGTTAATTTATTTGTTGTAAATTAATAATTAAATTGTAATTTTTTACAGATTATTCTTTTAATTATTAGTAAGTTGTTTTGACCCTTTTGCTATCCAACACTTTTCCTACTGTTGCACCCTTTGGAGTTGGAATAATAATTTTAACCCCTACGCTATCCAATACTTTCCCTACTGTTGCACCCTCTAGAGTTGGAATTGTAATTTTAACCCCTACGCTATCCAACACTTTCCCTACTGTTGCACCCTCTGGAGTTGGAATTGTAATTTTTACCCCTATGCTATCCAACACTTTCCCTACTTTTGCACCCTCTGGAGTTGGAATAGTAGTTTTAACCCCTAAGCTATCCAACACTTTCCCTACTGATGCACCCTCTGGAGTTGGGATAGTAATTTTAACCTCTACGCTATCCAACACTTTCCCTACTGTTGCACCCTCTGGAGTTGGAACAGTAATTTTTACCCCTACTCTATCCAACACTTTCCCTACTGTTGCACCCTCTGGAGTTGGAATAGTAATTTTTACCCCTACACTATCCAACACTTTCCCTACTGTTGCACCCTCTGGGGTTGGAATAATAATTTTAACCCCTACGCTATCCAACACTTTCCCTACTGATGCACTCTCTGGAGTTAGAATAGTAATTTTAACCCCTACGCTATCCAACACTGTTCGTACTGTTGCACCCTTTGGAGTTGAAATAGTAATTTTAACCCCTACGCTATCCAACACTTTCCCTACTGTTGCACTCTCTGGAGTTGGAATAGTAATTTTAACCCCTACGCTATCCAACACTTTCCCTACTGTTGCACCATCTGGAGTTCGAATAGTAATTTTAACCCCTACGCTATATAATATTTATTGCTTTAGTTAATGTAGTGTCTAATTTATTCAAAATTATTTTTTAAACTTTGTTATATATAGTTTTGATATTTTTATTTATAATGTTGTTGTATGCGTATGTATGTATTTATAAATTATAAAATGTTTAACAATTGATGTTATTAGAGTAATTAATTGTAAATATTATTAAGTAGGTATATGTATTATATTATATATATATATATATGTTTATTTATTTTTTAGAATATATGTATTATTTATAATGTTAAATATAGTTTTAAGTATGTTTATGTTATTTATATGTATTATTTATTTAATGTTATATTGTTTTTAAATATTAAAAAAATTATATTTTTTACAACCATATTTTTTACAATATATTTTTTTCGATACTTTTGCACTTACCTTAATGTAGATAAGACTTCGATGTTTTTGATGGTGATATTCTACCTCCGAAGTTTTTGACGTTGATATTTTCGACCTCGATATTCTGTCAGTGATTCAAAGTCAATATGAGGGGCTGTGCTACGCAGCTTCCGGTAGAAGTGAGAGAGCAGTTCGTAGCTGTGACAGTGCTAACATTTTAGATATATTCCGTTTGGGGAGGCACTCAATGAGTAAAATAAGGTAGTAGAGATATCATATTATTTTTGCTGGCTTAATGTTACATTTGTCAACCTACCACAAACATTAACCAGAAGAGAACATCCGAGCATTCACTTCTCACCCTCACCAGCCTTTCTTAAGTAATATCGGCTGCAGCGACATCTAAACATCAGTTGCCTCTGTTCCCTGACCTATTGTTTCTATTTGCTGCTACTTGTCGAAGATGAATGTATACTTGTCACACTTTGCACGCCTCTCTTTCCACCTTTTTGTATATGTGTTGCAGTGGCTATGTTGTCCCTCTTTGTCAGTAACCATTTCTGAGTATCCCTGCACCACTGTGAATGTTCGTTGTTCATGTCCCCGCATTTTTGTCATCTCTCCCCATGACAGTTCCCATGTCTATGCCTCAGTGACTCACTGGCATTGTCTCTGTCTCATATTCTTTCGTCTATGTCATGCCTCCTTGCTCCACTGTCCATGCCATGTCTCCTTTTTTGAGGATCTGTACCTGGCTCTCTATGCAACGTCTCTTTTCAAGACCCAACACCGCACTGGACCTAAGCTGATTACCTTGGGCAGTGTAGATCTACATATATATATTAATACATAATCTGTGGTCATTTCAGCAAACAAGTACCTGGCTCTACGCAGGATTCAAAGCCACATGTTGAACTCATAATGCGATGGTTACCCTAAGATTCAAAGCAGGAGAAGCCCAGTTTTTCTAAAGAAACAAATGTATACAGTTCACTGTATTATGGCAGCTATCTTTACTGGATGTAACGAGTTTGTATGTCATGGCCTCCAGCACAGAAAGTTTATTGAGGGTTTCATAAATATGTGATAAAATATCACAGTACAAATTGACAACAGCGTCCATCACTGTGCCAGAATCTTTCAGGACTTTATTTACACAGTATTAGTATTTTGGAGTCTAGTCTTCCAAATGAAATGCATCAGAAATGGATACAATTATGGTATTTTCACAAAGTTGTTTTGAAATCAATAAATCTATGAATTGGCTAAACAGAGGAACTGTGGGCTTTTTCACGGAAGATTTGTGGTTTATGCACCAACAAATGCAAAAATGTTTGGAACATGCATTTCAAATCTAAATATGAGAATAGAAACTTTATTAAACGTCAAATTCACATTTTTCTGTATGGTTTAATATATATCCAAGTCATCTGATGTAGCACTATTTGAAGTAAGAAAATTCGAATAGTAGAACACATACATTGGACAAGCACACTAGCTATCCAGCTCTCATTAAAGTTCTAGTGCTTTATATTTTATATGATAGTAAGAATTGCATTGAACTTATGTGTTGTTTGTTACCAGAATAATATAACTTTAGATGGGATGTGACTCTACAGTAAAATGTAAGAGATCTATAAGACGATGAGCTTCTTTGAAATAATTCTTATTATTGATATTAGTGACGATAATATGAAGAATTGTATCATTAAATATTACAAAATTTGTTTAACAGTATACTGTGGCTTTTCAATGATTGGGGCATTTAAAGTATTTAAACCCCTCTTTAAAAATGGCTGATTGCAGATCAAAGATTTTGGAGTTGAGCTGTCTGTGCTTGCCTAAATAAACAAGCATTTACAATGCAATAGGTCTCCCAGTATTAAAGTTTGAGCTATTGGCATTGTATATTACAATGTGTTACATTAATTTGTTATCAAACTCTGAATTGTTGAGTAAAGATGATTTGCAAACTGTCAAATGTTGCTGAATAGTAAGCAACGTTGTGAATAATATTGTTTGCTAGTCATCCTTGGGTACCAGAGTACTTCACTTGAGGCAGCTCACTACTCTGCACTCACTACTCTGCACCCACTACTCACTACTCTGCACCCACTACTCACTACTCTGCACTCATTACTCACTACTTGGCACTCACTACTCTGCACTCACTACTCTGCACTCACTACTCTGCACTCACTACTCTGCACTCACTACGCTGCACTCACTATGCTGCACTCACTACTCTGCACTCACTACTCACTACTTTGCACTCACTACTCACTACTTTGTACTCACTACTCACTACTCTGCACTCACTACTCACTACTCTGCACTCACTACTTTGCACTCACTACTCACTACTCTGCACTCACTACTCACTACTCTGCACTCACTACTCTGCACTCACTACTTTGCACTCACTACTCACTACTTTGCACTCACTACTCACTACTCTGCACTCACTACTCACTACTCTGCACTCACTACTCTGCACTCACCACTCACTACTCTGCACTCACTACTCTGCACTCACTACTCTGCACTCACTACTCCCTACTTTGCACTCACTACTCTGCACTCACTACTCTGCACTCACTACTCACTACTCTGCACTCACTACTCTGCACTCACTACTTTGCACTCACTACACACTACTTTGCACTCACTACTCACTACTCTGCACTCACTACTCACTACTCTGCACTCACTACTCACTACTCTGCACTCACTACTCACTACTCTGCACTCACTACTCTGCACTCACTACTCTGCACTCACTACTCCCTACTCTGCACTCACTACTCTGCACTCACTACTCTGCACTCACTACTCACTACTCTGCACTCACTACTCTGCATTCACTACTCTGCACTCACTACTCACTACTCTGCACTCACTACTCACTACTCTTCACTCACTACTCTGCACTCACTACTCTGCACTCACTACTCTGCACTCACTACTCACTACTCTGCACTCACTACTCTGCACTCACTACTCACTACTCTGCACTCACTACTCACTACTCTGCACTCACTACTCTGCACTCACTACTCACTACTTTGCACTCACTACTTTGCACTCACTACTCACTACTCTGCACTCACTACTCACTACTCTGCACTCACTACTCACTACTTTGCACTCACTACTCTGCACTCACTACTCACTACTCTGCACTCACTACTCACTACTCTGCACTGACTACTCTGCACTCACTACTCTGCACTCACTACTCTGCACTCACTACTCTTCACTCACTACTCACTACTCTGCACTCACTACTCACTACTCTGCACTCACTACTCTGCACCCACTACTCACTACTCTGCACTCATTACTCACTACTTGGCACTCACTACTCACTACTCTGCACTCACTACTCTGCACTCACTACTCTGCACTCACTACTCTGCACTCACTACTCTGCACTCACTACTCACTACTTTGCACTCACTACTCACTACTCTGCACTCACTACTCTGCACTCACTACTCTGCACTCACTACTCCCTACTCTGCACTCACTACTCTGCACTCACTACTCTGCACTCACTACTCACTACTCTGCACTCACTACTCTGCATTCACTACTCTGCACTCACTACTCACTACTCTGCACTCACTACTCACTACTCTGCACTCACTACTCACTACTCTGCACTCACTACTCTGCACTCACTACTCTGCACTCACTACTCACTACTCTGCACTCACTACTCACTACTCTGCACTCACTACTCTGCACTCACTACTTTGCACTCACTACTCACTACTTTGCACTCACTACTCACTACTCTGCACTCACTACTCACTACTCTGCACTCACTACTCACTACTCTGCACTCACCACTCACTACTCTGCACTCACTACTCTGCACTCACTACTCTGCACTCACTACTCCCTACTTTGCACTCACTACTCTGCACTCACTACTCTGCACTCACTACTCACTACTCTTCACTCACTACTCTGCACTCACTACTTTGCACTCACTACTCACTACTTTGCACTCACTACTCACTACTCTGCACTCACTACTCACTACTCTGCACTCACTAATCACTACTCTGCACTCACTACTCTGCACTCACTACTCTGCACTCACTACTCCCTACTCTGCACTCACTACTCTGCACTCACTACTCTGCACTCACTACTCACTACTCTGCACTCACTACTCTGCATTCACTACTCTGCACTCACTACTCACTACTCTGCACTCACTACTCACTACTCTGCACTCACTACTCACTACTCTGCACTCACTACTCTGCACTCACTACTCTGCACTCACTACTCTGCACTCACTACTCACTACTCTGCACTCACTACTCTGCACTCACTACTCACTACTCTGCACTCACTACTCACTACTCTGCACTCACTACTCTGCACTCACTACTTTGCACTCACTACTTTGCACTCACTACTCACTACTCTGCACTCACTACTCACTACTCTGCACTCACTACTCACTACTTTGCACTCACTACTCTGCACTCACTACTCACTACTCTGCACTCACTACTCACTACTCACTACTCTGCACTGACTACTCTGCACTCACTACTCTGCACTCACTACTCTGCACTCACTACTCTTCACTCACTACTCACTACTCTGCACTCACTACTCACTACTCTGCACTCACTACTCACTACTCTGCACTCACTACTCACTACTCTGCACTCACTACTCACTACTTTGCACTCACTACTTTGCACTCACTACTCACTACTCTGCACTCACTACTCTGCACTCACTACTCTGCACTCACTACTCTGCACTCACTACTCACTACTCTGCACTCACTACTCACTACTCTGCACTCACTACTCACTACTCTGCACTCACTACTCTGCACTCACTACTCTGCACTCACTACTTTGCACTCACTACTCACTACTACATAATTAAGCATGGCGCATTTAATTGAAAAATCCGCGCACACCCCTAACCCCCGCAGAAGAAGACCAGGCAGCCCAGGCAAAGCCCTACGCCGCCGCCAACTAGGTGACCCGCCCACTGGTCCGGCAACACTAATCCGCGGCTGCTGAGCCGGAAGTCTTGCAATCATTGAGGATGAATAGCATCACCGGACCATTTAAGACAGTAAGTTGCCATGATGCCATCAATCTGATTCCTATCTACAGTCATCAGCACATTATTAACACAACCAGTAGTACGATATGTTAACTTTCTAACACAGTGACAAGCCAGCAGCACTTGTTACGGTCCGTACAGCAACAGCACACGCCCGGCACAAATTAAGCACTGATTTTAGGAGAGGTGCAACACCTCAATGGCGCAATTAAAAAAAGGTTTGATAGAGACCCCAGATTTTGCGCCTCAGGTAACGATACGAGGGGATCTCGGAGCTGTGCGGCATGCATTCAGTGGCGGACAGGTACTGCCTGCCTCTCTTTAGCCTTCAGTTACCCGATCTGCAGTTATTGTATGATCGACTTCAGGAGGTTGAAATTCAGGGATGTGAACCTGTGACGCTGGTGTCAACACAGATGACCGCAGCGGATGCGAGAATACACTGAAGTATTTCCGAGTCTGTGGGCGCTGCGAAGCCTGCCAGACAGCTAAATTAGTGCTTTACAAATCCAACCAACCACCAAGCAAGACAAACGGGAGAGCGGGAGAGGCGAAGGTGCGAGACAGAGACCGAGAAAGCGTGAGTTAGCCGCAGGGGCGTTGCCGCCATTGGTGCAGCAGGTGCAGCGGCGCCGGGCCATTGAACCCTGAATACCGCCACATCCAATAAACATTTAACAGGACCACAAACACAGACCCGCGGTTCCGTGGGTGCGCTCTGTGCTCAACGTCACAACATTTGAGCCAGTCAAGGACAGAACGGAGACCTCAGAGAGTCACGCTCATCCAGTCATTTCCCTTTGCATTCTGGGACTCGCATTCATGTATTTATGAAGCCCAAATATAATAACCAGCACAGAAAAGCAAATGAAAACGGAAGGCTGGATAAGCTGCGGTCTGTGTTTCTACATGGCGGTATGTGTGGGGGTGGAGATGTAAGGTGGCCGAGAGAGGCCATTCCACATCAGTGGGAATCAAAAGGGGGACATTCATTGCTCCTTTTCCAAGTTGATGACTATAAGCGCTATACAAATGCAATTACACTTCCCATAAGCTGTAGAGGCAGGTGTGACCTTGGCAGACGGGCTCCGGGCACAAACTCCAGTAACAGCTGCATTAAGGGCCCGAGGCTGCCCAGCAGGCGACTGTGAGACCGAGAGAAGGAGGAGGAGGTCAAGGGAGGAGGGTCCTGGAAAAGGACGTCCAAAACAGGGGAGGGGGAGAGGAGGATGAGTTGTGGAGGAGGGAAGTGCGGGCCGGGAGAAGGAGGAGGAGCGGAGACCTCCGGGGTCTGAGAGAGGGATCGGAGAGTGTGCGAGCCGAAGGAGGCCGAGGTCAGGGGCAGAGAGCAGAGGGCTGCAGCCGCAGAGAGGAGCCCGGAGTGCGGCGAGAACTCAAGACCAACAGGGGGTCAGGGCGGCCCCAAGGACTCCCAGATCAAGCAGCAGCGAGGAGTGCGGGGCTTCCCAGCGAAGCCGGAGATAGCGGCCACGGACACACACTCTCCGCCAGGGGTCGCTCTGGAGAGCTACGGAGGACGGGGACCCGCAGAGGGGAGACCCGGGCGCGCTGCAGCCGGAGACCCGCGGGAAGCAGAGCAAGACCCGGAGGAGTGACCAGGAGAGGGCGCCGGGCGACCGGGCATGGATGGGTGCGAGCCGCGTCTGGAAATAGGGTAAACTGCACCGCAAGGGGCATGCGCGTCACATTTCAAAGGCATCACGGTGTGGATGTGTGTACATGTGTCGCTGTATGTGTGCGTGTATTTGCGCTCCTGTGTGTGTGTGTCTCTGTGTGCGACGGCGGGGGGAGGGGGGAGTGTCGTGTATGCATGGGAGAGTGTGTGTCTGTATCTATGTATGTATGTATGTATGTGCGTGCGTGCATGGGCGCTCGTGTGTGTGTCTGTGTGAATGCGCATGCGTGTGGGAGCTTCCCAGGAGACAGCAGCTGGCCACAGCGCTCGTTCGCGTGCGCGTGGCCAGCTCAAATCGCCTCCTCGGAGAGAAAATGCGCGTGGCCAGGTGCTGTCTCCTGGGAAGCAGAGTCAGCGACAAAAGATCTCCTGGCGGACACAGCGCTGACGCGCTGTTAAA
The DNA here is from genome assembly GCF_964261635.1 of Lissotriton helveticus. NCBI lineage: Eukaryota > Metazoa > Chordata > Amphibia > Caudata > Salamandridae > Lissotriton > Lissotriton helveticus. The sequence continues at coordinate 1,083,248,991 of NC_136070.1, read as the reverse complement.
CGCCGGGAGACCTAAAAACAAGGGCTAAATAGTGTTTTTTGAAGCAATTCTCTCAGAACCGGATGAGAATCGGATGAGCGTCAGCGGTGAAGATTCAGGCGAGTCAGATCTGACGTCAATGACCCTGAATACAGAAAAGCTCTTTGCTCGGGAGCAGGGACATCTTAAGGATTTTGGGGACACTGGGTCAAACGCATTCCGGGGACCCCTATTTGGAACAGCTTTTGAAGTTAGGATCCAGTTTCAGTTCTTTTATATCCTCTTTGGTCAGGTCACTGACGTACACAAGTGCACTAGTTCAAATTCTAAATGTATTAATATCTATTACTCAGGGATAGTGATGTGTGTTTTCATTATTATAACACAAACCAATCTCACTATTATGAATGCAAATCATTTCTGACACCCTTCCATTTGTAATATGTGACGGCCAGTTTTTTATCTAAAAGTAACTGTTTTATGGAAGTTGCATAAAACATACACACTACATTTGTCTGCAATAGACTTTAATGCATCACTCACATTAAAAGTAAATGAATGGAAAACGCCATTTGAAACAATCTGTTTAAGAACTATATACGGTTATCAGGGCAAGAATCTCTCTGTAACAGAGCTGACTATCAGGGGGCCCCCTGAAAAACTGGAGCTCTGAGCCAGAGCCCACTTTGCCCATGCCTTAAAACGTCTCTGCTCAGGAGGCTACAGTACTCTAATTTAATGAAAAGTCATCATGTCTCATGACCCTATGGGGGAAAGGCCCAGGTTCTTTCAAAAGCGGTACAAAAGGGGGTGGTGATGGACGTCCATCACCACCCCCTTTTGTACAGGTTCTTTCAAAGGCCCTGTGTCTATCAACCAACATTAAGGATGTGCTTCCTTGAGAAACATACTCAATGGGATTGGCCACACTAGACAGAACAGCAATGCATTTCTCGTTCATAATGGCTCAACCCGCACGCATTATACACATGGAAACCTGTCTGGCAGTATAGTTGAAGCCGGCATGAGAGCCAAGGTGCGGGAGACATGAGAACAAATTAATGATAGGCATGTGCTGTGATAAATACTCGCATTACTGATCATAGGCAATGTATTCAGAGTTTTGCTTCACTTATTGCTCCACTGCCTTCTTGTGGTATAAAATTAATATTATTGGGTGTTGAATAGAACTGATTTATTTGTCGTCAGTGCATTTATGACAGAATTCCTATGCACAGTCCGTCTGTCAGGACCCAAGATCCTCAGGAACAGTACCTCCCAGAAGCCCACCTTCCGGCACCCCTGGTTCTGTTAAATAATATCTACGAGCACTCGAGTGGCTAGATGGGGGCAAGGGAATTAGTGTAGGTACACGGGGGGAGACGTGTGAAGCTAAATACATACACACACCAATAAGAGGCTTAACAGAAGCTGCTACACCTGTCTGTGATAATCACCAACCATGTAGTTACGGCTCGTACACCGATCGTACATGGGGTACGGCTCGTACACCGATCGTACAATGGGGGTACGGCTCGTACACCGATCGTACATGGGGTACGGCTCGTACACCGATCGTACAATGGGGGTATGGCTCGTACACCGATCGTACAATGGGGGTACGGCTCGTACACCAATCGTACAATGGGGGTACGGCTCGTACACCCCATGATCACAGGGGTACGGTGCGTACCCCTGCGATTATGGGGGGTACGGTGTGTATGTGTTTGTGTGCTTTTCCGTACGACTCGCCCTTACCTGACGTGGACCGTACGAATCGCGTCCTCATACCCCGGTCCGGATCGTACTCGTCGGGTCGTACGGCATGTGTACGAGTCGTACGGTATGTGTACGAGTCGTACGGTTCACGGTTTCAGCCTTGCAATACGTATGGATCGCGACGATTCAGACGGATTCACGGAATATGGATCGTACTTCGCGACTCGGACGGACGGGTACGATTCGTACGGAGAGGGCTCCGGATACAAATCATACGTACGTTTTTTTTCCCGAATCGGAATTGACCCCAAAGTGTTTTTATACGCTATTCACATTGGTGTGGTAGAGGTATAGGCGCTGCATGTTCTGACAGTACACCCCTACTAAGCCCATACCATACAGAAGTCATAGTACGGGACGCTAAATATTTTTGAATCGATCATACCGCCTTAACCATGTGAGCTGGTTCCACTTAATCATTTTCAAGTCTATACCCCACCCACGACACCAAATACAAGACATAAACATTGCATTTCCACATGCACTTAACAGCTTTCACAGTATATTCTGGGGATCCATTTATAAAAATGGGTGGGAGGTGAGGTGGAGACCTGTCAGAGGCAGGTTTAAGAAGCGAGGTATAAAGTACCAGGGTATTTTCATTGTTGTAGGTAAGAGTATCCTGTAACTGGTAGAATTAACCTTTTTTATAATCTGGAATGGTCCTACAAACTTGGCATTTGTGTGGTGTCTTGAATTCGAATTCTTTGTGGATACCCAAACACTGTCACCCGCCTGATAGTGTGGCCATTCTTGTCTATTTTTGTCTGCAAATTCCTTATAGCGTTCTTTTAAGCAGCTATAACATGTTTACAGGTGCTTTTTCCAACTTTTGACAACTGTCTGATGTGCTCTGCCACACGGGGAACTCCTTCAGTTTGGTAGGGTATCAATAAAGGCAGATAATTTGGATGAAACCCACATGCAAAAAAAGGGAACACCCTGTGGAAGAATGCAAAACCACATTGGACACAAATTCTGCTAACCAAAGCGTTTCCTTCCAAGCTGTAGGGTTATCTTTTAGGAAGCAACAGATGTACTGTTTGATACATTGATTAACTCTTTCCATTTGTATATCGCTTTGTGGGTAAAAACTGGTAGACAAACAGGTTTGAATTCCTAAAGGAGAACACCATACCTTCCAGAATTGAGAGGTAAACTGGGCTTCTTGATCGGACGATATTGTATTAGGAAGGCCATGCAGCCGTTCTACATGCTGCAACATCAATTGAGATAATCATGGGGCCTTAGGTGCCCCAATGCATGTGATAAAATGAGCCATTTTGGACAATTTGTCCACCACCACCATAATAGTAGTGTATCTCTTCTATGCGGGTAACCTGGGGAGAGGATGTAGCCTTATGGCAAGAGCGATCGACCTCGAAGCTGGGGAACAGGGTTCGAGTCTTGATATGGACGCTCAACATCATGTGATTCTGGGCAAATCACTTAATCTCCCCATGCCTAACAAAAATGAATGTGTCCACCTGTAATGGAACGGTTGCTCAGATAAAGCACTCTGATATCTTCGGGTCTAGTTTGCGCTATATAAAAAAACTTGAAGTCAACACAGATGTCTTGCCACATTTGCTCCGGCATTTCTAAAGGGACCAAAAAACCTTTTAGGCTTGGAGCGATCAGTCTTGGCTTGGGCATACACATCCCAGCTATCTACATATTTCCATACATCTTGTCATAACTCTGGCCACCAAATATGTCTTCACATTATTTCATATATTTTTTCATCTTCCAGAATGTCCTAATATAAGGGTGTCATGACACCACTGCAAGGCCAGGGTACTCAAGGATTGTGTGAGGATAAACAACTAGGGCCCATGAAAGGGTTGTCCTTCTTTTATCTGTCTAAATGCATAATGTCTTTCCCATCTAGCTAAGTTTGTGAGTGTCATAGCCTATCTTACGTCATCCAGAAAGCGATGCACAGTAGTAACTCCTAGAATGTGTTGTGGGGGTATGATTTGGATTTGATTCTCTGATGGTGATGTTTCCTCCACCTCTTTGTATCTTGACAATGTGCCTGCCTTTCTGTTGTTTGTTCCTGGGATATATGTCACTACAAAATCTTATTCTGCAAAGAAAATAGACCACCTTAGTTGTCGAGGCGTAGGAGCATTGGCCGTTTTCAGGTATTGCAAGTACCTATGATCAGTATGGACAGTAACTAAATGTCTAGCTCCCAATACATAATGTATCCAATCCTTAAAGGCCAAACGTACAGCTAAAAGCTCTTTTTCGGCTATGGCATATTTTAACTCAGCAAGGTTGAATTTCCTACACATTAATGTTACAGGATGTAATTGTCCAGTTTCTGTGTCTCGTTGTGATAGGGTTGCTCCCATGGCTTCATTCGATGCGTCTGCCTCTACTATGAAAGGTTTGGTTACATCAGGATGGGCTAACAGGGGGGCCTTAATAAATGCTTCTGTTAAAGTTTGGAAAGATTTTTCAAATTTCTGCGACCATGTGAATGGAACATTCTTCTTGAATAATTGAGAGATTGGGGCAATGACTGCAGACAATTGAGGAATACATTGACGATAAAAATTGGCAAACCCCAACAACTTTGCACATCTTTCCCTGTTTAGGGAATGGGCTAATCCTTAACAACATGCAGCTTTCTTTCTGAGATATTCAAAAATGTTGGTGTTAAGATAAATCCTAAAAACTCTGCCTCTATAACATGGAACTCACATTTAGAAAGTTTGCAAAAAAGACTGTGTTGTAGCAACGCTCCCAATACTGTCTGTACATGCTGAAAATGTTCTTCGTCTGATTGTGAGTAGATAAAAATATTGTCTATATGGACAATCACAAACTGATCTAAATAAGACCTCAATACCTCATTCAAAAAGTATTGAAAAGCCGCAGGGCATTGCAAAGACTGAAAGGCATTATGCAATATTCATACAGGCCAAACTGGGTGTGAAATGCAGTTTTCCACTCACCCCCTTCTCCTATACATACTAAATGGTACGCTCCTCTAAGATCCAATCGGGTATAGATTTTGGCTGACCGGACTTGGTCTAACGGAACTGAAATGATTGGTAATAGATAACATTTTTTTACTGTAAAAGCATTCAGTGCTCTTAATCAATACATGCTCTTAGATTGGCATTTGCTTTTAGAATGAAAAAGAACGGCAAATCTGTAGGAGATTTCAAGAGACATGAATCTATTGCTTAGATATTTGCCTAAATACTCTTTGAGGTACTGGTACTCTCTTTCTGTCAGGGCATATATTGGGGTACATGGAATCTTGGCCCCCAGAACTAAATCTATTTGAAAGTCAGATGACCTGTGCGGGGGAGAGGTTTCTGCACTGCCTTGACTGAAAACATCCTGGAAGTCTGGGTACTATGGTGGTAATGTATTTTGTTTCTCTGCAGCTGTTGCAATGGTATGATGCAAATATGTATGTATGTTTATGCCTTGCAGGATGCCATACAGACTTCTCTACAGAAGGGTGATAACAACTCAACCGACCAATGATTCTAATCGATAGTAGGGTTATGTGAGGTGAGCCACAGCATACCCAAAATCTTTTTTAACTTTGTCACATCCATCACATCAAACAGTATCTGTTCTTGATGGTGTTACTGATTGCCCCTGCAATGAAGCGTTACCAAAACAGTGTGTTGGATATAGGGCCAGAGGATAACATGGTACCATCCACCGCCCTAGCCATTTCTGGTTTATCCTTATCACAATGATCTATGTGCAATTGAAAGAGGTGTTTACCTGCTATAAAATGACCAGTGGCACCAGTGTCCACCATAGCTTCACTGCTTGTCTTCTATAATATGATGTTTCAATCTCTGCATTTAGTATAAGGTGTGGAACTGCACTTTGAAAGGTGTTGACTATAATGTGCTCAGGAGCGCTGTTAATACATACTCCCGCTTCTGCAATGGGATTTCTAGTTTTCTGCCCCTCAAGGTCTGCTGGACTGTGGGTGTGTAGGGCAACATTTTATAAAATGCCCCTTTGTGCCACACTAAAGACACAGACCATTCTTGTGTCTTGCATCACATTCCTGGGAAAGTGGCCCATTCACTTCTCCTATTTCCATAGGTTCTGAGGGCTCAGAAGGAGGAGTAAGCTATGATTATTAGAACATTTTGAATTCTATTCTTTTACTTTTTCCTTTTCTTTCTGATAACCAATTGATCCAAGCATATAGTGAGGTTGATTAATTTTAAACACATGTAAGGTTGGGGTTCTATCTGAGCAAGGATGTCCTTCGTTTCTTCCGTCAATCCTCTATAGTAAATAGCAGCTCTCTTTTCTTCTGCCACCCGGTGTCTGCCACTAAATTGTTAAACTGCATCAGATATGTTACTAAATCTTTATTCCCTTGACACAAATCTGTCAATTAATGATTTGCAGATCTGGTGACCATCCTTCTATCTAATACTTTCTCAAACTCAGACCTAAATCTGGCCCAATAATATAATAAAGAGGTATCCTCATTTACCTCATTTACCTATGGGGTGGCCCACACAGCTGCATCATCTCCCAAATAGGAAATAAGAAATGCTACCCTTGATTGATAGTTAAAAGGGTTTTTTAGTACATTAGTCGAATCACATGAACCATAAAGCCTCTTAATTCCCATTTGTGTGACTTAACCAGATACAGGGCAAAGTGCATGTGCTTTAGAACAACGCTCCCTCCCTTTTCCTATATAACCACACTATGTAAAGAAATCGGCTACTTCCAAAAGCCACAATCTGGCTTGTATCTGATCTCATAATACGGTAGGTCACCCGAAAAGATCTCATAGATTACACAGCGGTTTAATCCACCTCTCTCTTGGTCCTGCATATTTTGGAAAAAAAACAGGATATGTTCAACATCCTCCCTGGCATATTTACAAACGTCACAGGCTACTGGAGTAGATTGGTGGAGATTCCATCTATGCTTTAAATGACAGTGTTACTAATTTACATTTTATGTAAATTGTGCTCACCATAGGGGATTGAATCTCATGTAAATATGCTTCTTTGGCTGGGGAAACTTTATATGCTAGGAATCCTTCAGTCAAGTTCCGCAAATATGCTTTATGATGGTGTCCATTGATTATTTTGGCCCAGAACTCGACTTTAACTATGCCCTTAGTGTTGGCCCGATCATACAAGGAGTGCTCCAATAGTCCCTCAAACCCAGATTGATGAAGTAAAATTTGATAATCTTGACCCAGGGGAGTAGGTGTGCATTATTGAGGCACAGAACTTTCTCCACTGCCAACCTATATTGGTGGAGCTCTGGAATAGACCACAGCCTCACCCAATACAAAAGCGGTTTTAGCTTTGCTAAATCTCCCACCCTTTTTAGTCCTATGTCAAAGAAGAGTGGTAGCACAGAAGTAATCTGTGGGAGGCTGTAAAGTCAGGCCTTTATTGTTTGATATTCCCCACACTTCCGCACCTAAAGTTTTTGCCCTATAAACCTCTATGGCTGGAGATGAAGATTAAGGGGTGGTCGCCTTAAACCTCTTGGTAAAAGGCTGAGGCAGAATGTAATATCCCTATTTTGCTCTTTTCCATCTGAGATTTCTAAATACAGCCCTTGTCAATTCGAATCTACAGGTAATCAAATTTGCCTACTACCTGGAGGGGGTCCCAATTCAAATCCAGTCCTCGGATGATACAAAACTCATAACATTTGTTTAGGAGGTTTTGGAGCCCAGATGGAGTGTGAGAGAGTTGGAGAGTATCATCTGCAAAAAGATGCACAGAGGTGGGACAACCACCTAATTTAGAAGAATCATGAATACACATGCCTAAAAATGAGACCACATCATTAATGTATAATGAAAAGAGTGTGGGTGCAAGTACGCACCCTTGCTTCATTCCCCTCCTCGCTGCACTGGAATAGGGTCAGTCAGATCTCAGCCCTAACCCTATTTGACGTGAGCAGTGGTATTGCTGTGGAATCTGATGAGGGTGTCCAATAGGGTTTGGTTGATACCCATAGTGGCTAAAGAAGACAAAAGGTGCATCCGTGGGACCAGTTCAAAAGCTGCCCTGAAGTCCACAAAGGCCAAGTATAGGTAGCCACTAGAGAGCCTAAGATAATTTGCCACTATAAGGTCAAGCCAAAGGATTTGATCAATTGTACTAATTCCAGAGCGGAACCCCGCCTGACATGGTGTCAGAATTGCAGTCTCGTTCATCCAGTCCTGTAATCTGTCCAGGATCAGGTGGCAAAACATCTTTTGTAGATTATCCATGAGGCTGATGGGACAGTAGTTGTTTGGGGTGCCTCTATCACACTTTTTATAGATTGGGACAATCTCAGCTTTGTTCCAGGATTCTGGTGCCTGTCCACCTGCCAATATATAATTTGAAAGTTGTAGTTCTAGCAAGGCTCGGGGCTTTCCCAGGAGGCATATCCGATATAGCTCACAGGGTTTCTTGAAGGGTAAAACACAGCAAAGAACCCCAAGAGACATTTTCCTGTTTCAAGGCTGTTGGTGCCGGAGCATCCAGCCATGTGCTAGAGTGGTACCATATATAAGAAAAATATTCAACCCACAGTTGGGGTTGGATTGTTAATTCTATGGGACTGTTAGAATGGGAACATTCATGGGAAAGGATATGCCAGAATGTCTGGGAATCATTGTTGCAGGATGCCTCCACTAGAGCTTGCTAATTTGAGTCAGTTCTGTTTGGCACTTGTTATAACCGCTTATAATTAATTCGGGCAACAGCCTCAGCCTGGTGGCACTCTTTATTATACAACGTGGGAGACTGCACAGATTCACTTTTTTTGCCACCTTGAGTATTGATACACTATAGTTTTTGGGCAGCAAACAAAGTGGAGTGATAATCTGGTAAAAGAGAGACTTCCCCTAGGTGGTCAGTAAGTGGTTTAAGGATATGGTTGAACTCATCATAAATACCTGCTAGGTCCCCATATCAAGACATAATTTTGACCATCTAATTGATTCCCTGTTGTAATTTAGATTTTTGTTTCTGATTTTTCTACCAGTGCTGTGGAGTTCCACAGGAAAGAACCATCCAGCTTGAGCCTCAAAATGTTGTGATCGCTGTCTATTCATGGAAGAATTTCAAAGTCAACTGCCAAATGCCATAAATCGAGGTCCAAAAAAACATAATCAATTGTACTGTAGCAGGAACTCCTAGAGAATGTCTGGGCACACTTTGAATTTGACGGGCACCTCCCATTACATGCACGGATGCCATGGTTCACCGTTAAAGGAAAGAGTTGCATAGCTACCACTGGCCAAGGAATGCTTTATGTTCCAAACCAAAGGCAGAGGATACGCCATCCAGCAGCTCAAAGGCTACTCGAGCTCGGCGGCGATGGGTAGGTGTTTCCACGCGGTCACGGGCAGATTGAGCCACACCTAAAGGTTCAACCCCGATGCACTGACCCGCCGACCACTCATGTGGTATTTAGTCCCTGACCATTAGACATAGGATTACCCACACAGGTAAATTAGACCTACACCACACACATGACACCAGCATGTTGTGCATTTTATACACTTTCACTTTTTCACGGTCCTGATGAATCGCGGGTGAATAACCCAGGCGCGAGAAACATGTCGACCAATCTATTTTCTAGTCTCCTCTAGGGTCACTCCACCTAACCTGTTGATACCTAGCGAGCTAGTATCACGTTTTTAATTGCAGTAGGGGGACCCCCAGAATAAAGTTGTTTCCGGCACCCCTTGCTACATTTTAATCACTTCACCAAGCAACTTGCTTTCCCGCCCACACACCCGCACTTCACCATAAGGCAGTTGGATACAAAAGATCTCCGTCAAAGTGCCCCTCTTTGAGGTGAGCCCGTCGGGGATTGCACCGCCTCCCCGACGAGGAGCAAATGCCGATGATGAAGCATGACACCCTTCTGGGTGTGTGAGGCAATTACATCCAACCAAATGGATGCCCAAAGGTGTTACACATACACCTTCAGTCACGCCAGCTATACTTAATTTTTTCCCCCCCTTCCTGTAGGAACAGTTCAGCAACCCTCCTGTTGAATTACTTGTACCTGACACGGGCACATGCTGATACTGGACCTTCCACCTTTTTGAGTGGTAATTAGTGTCCGTTGATCGATTGATCATTCTCCCTTCTCTTTGATAATTAATAGCGTTAAAGTCCCTCACAGTTAGTAGTGGGGATCTAGCTAATCTTGATGCTAGGTGGTGGGCGAAATGGTGTAACATAGGAGATTCCTTAATGCATGATGTTGAGCGAATATAAACATTGTATAAGTCGACATGTCATCCACTACTACCTTGCAACACACTAACCCTGGGAAGTCCCATGGGAGGGAACTAGAGGCACCGGGTATTCAGGGTGAGCTGGCCTCAAACCTTAACATATATACACAAAAGAAGCTAATCTGAATAAAATAGACTGGGGGTTTACCTCTAGAGAAACTTTAAGGAGGAGCACATTCGCTCCCAGTATGACGTGCCTGTACGTGCACCATTTTGAGGCAGACCACATCTTCCACCAGGACAACCCCTACAGGACAAACCTGAAGCTTTGGTGACGGTACATTGACGATGTCATCATAGTGTGGCACAGCAACAGAGAACAAGCCGAGGGTTTTGTTGAATGGGTTAATACCAGAGACGAACACCTGAAGTTCACGCACACAATCAGCAAAGAAGAGGACGTTTTTCTGGATTTGGTAATAACATTGAACCAGGAAGGCATCACAACTAAGGTCCACAAAGAGAAAATGCATAGGAAAAGCCTCCTTTTTGAAAGCTTCCACCCGAAATCCCTCTGCCGAAACCTTGCGGTGGGTCAGTTTTATAGAAATTGCTCTTCCCTTGAAACATTTGACGTTCAAGCAGAGACACTGGAAAGCAAACTGATAACTCGCCACTACCCTAGAAAATTAAGGAAAAGAGCGAGAAATAACAACCGAGAAGCACTGCTTGAGAACCAAGAAAAGAAGGACAAAGACAGACTAGTGTGCGTCACAACATACACCCCCGAAATCAAACAAAGTCCAGACCATTGTATGGAGCATTGGCATATCCTCAATGGAACAACTAAACACTGGCCCCAACCCCTGTTTGCTTTTAATCAAAATACAATCTTTGTGTGACGTACTGGTCCACGCTAAGACACCGTCCACACAGACCCAGACAACACCATGGGGTAACCAAAGACCAGTCGGTCATTACCCATGTGGCAACTGTGTAGCGTGCAATTATACTAGTACAACTAAGGGGGTGGACATCAAGACAGATAGACCATGGGTGCTGAAAAATTACAGCATTTGTAACAGCGTAAATGTCATTTACCTGATCTCATGCCCATGCAACCTGATGTATGTGGGAATGACTACAAGAAAGATTAAGATGTGTATTAACGGACATAGGAGCACCATCAGGTGTAATAAAACAAACTACAACAATACAGAGCCTCACCTAAAATGCACCTGTCTTAACTGACATAAAGGATCTTGTAGTAATACTTTCTCCTTGTCCTCCTAGTGTGTTAATTAACACTACTATGATTAGTCATGGTGCCCTTTCAGTACTTAAAAACGTCATAACAGGTCAATTCTAACTAGAATAGACCTGTTATGACGTTTTTAAGTCCGGACATCCAGAAAAAACGACACCCCCAGGAACAACAATGCATGTATTGCCTCAGAACATGGGAAACTGGACTTATGGTTACACATTGGGAAATAGAGTAATAATTAACCTTGGGCAGAGAGCTCGTCTCGGCCCACGGAGTGTGCAGAGTTGTGCGTACTCCGAGTTCTGCTGAGAACGCGGAGTAGGCACAACTCGGCACACTCGGCGGCGGAGCGGAGTTGCCCAGCCCCTGCCTCCAACCCCGTGCGAGAAATCGTGAAAACAAGGAAGAGGAGGACGGCAGCCCTGGGACGTTGCAGTTAAGGTAAGTGTTTATTTTTTCTACCATTAAAGTATATTTAATGTAATTCTTCCTAGGAGGGGTGGAGGCGGCGGCGGAGCGGAGATTCCATGGAGTTGATCCCGAACTCCGTGGACCTCAGCATTGTGCCGCTCCTGAAAGGGCGAGATTTTGATCGATACCTTATATCTATTGATCCAAACCTCGATCTGGTCGACTGAACCTTTATTGCCTGTCTTGGAAGGAAACAGTACACCTATCTGCAAATTAGTTCACCCAAGAAAGGACTCTACTCTCAAAGATCACGGACAACTTCTAGGTTTCAAAAGTTTATTGTAAAGATATAATGAGCTGCAAATACAAGCATCTCAGAATGAGATTCACGAGATACACAGGTCCAATTACATACATGTGCTCTCGAAAAGCCCTCAGACGAGCAACAGAAATCACTAACACAAGTTCTAAAAATAGCAAAGCTATCAGCATAGACGCATATCTCTCCTTCATTTAGGTTGGAGGAAAACAAACACAGGTTAGGCGTCCCTACCCTGTTCTAGATGGTATCCCTACTTAACCAAGTCCCAACCTAACAAAGGTGTCAGCAATGAATGACCCCCAAGGGAAGTCACCCACTCTAAGTCTCTTGGTGAAAACCTAAAGTTCTCCAGTCATGACCCCTCACTGCCTACCCATCCGCTCTCTAAAGGGTCCTCAGGTCTCTGCTCTAACTCCACCCAGGGGTGCTGTCCCTAATACAAAACAGTCAACAACATTTGAGACGCCCCTTGCGAAACGCCTCTCACGTGGTGCAACTTCAGGCTTTTTCCATGATGCTTTGTATTGGGCCTCAGACGTTAGAGTTGACCTTGCTTCTCAGTCTCTTCTCCGGCCCGCTGATACCCCTTAAACATTCCAGAACCCTCCTCCATGTCTGGGCCGTCTACTGAACAGGCCTCTATTCATTCACTTATAATTGGATCCCCCCTTTCCTGTTGCAGACAGATATCTGCCGCCAAGAACCCAACTCTCATAGACTTCTAAAAAGGCTTGCAACATTTCTCAGCCCAGACATGTACGTGTAAATCAATGCTAAAACATTTCAGGCCTACAATATTTCACATTATGATTATAGCATTCAATTTCTTCATTTAATTAAAGCATGTTAAAACTCTTATTCTACTATTTAGAAAACATTACTCTAAATCATGGCCCATTAATGCAATGACCAAAAACGTTAAACAATCTGTGTCGTAAAAAGAAACACCTTCCCTTTTAGCTCCAGCTCTGGCCCTGAGGCCTACCACGTTCTGCGTTTTATCCCAGACCATCTTATATGTTAACAGCTACACGACATAGATTCAAAATAATCACGTCTACTAAAATCATATAATGTCACGCATTTCTGTATTAATTCCACTTCTACTTAAATCTCTATATTAGCTATACATTTAGAATATAATTTCAGATACTATTAGCACTCATGGCATTTCTCTTCATGAATTATGCTCTCTATAGGTAAGTGTGATGTACTCATATATTTATATCAGTTTGCGCTCTCTCAGTTCCCCCCTTTGATGACCTCTCGGGGTCATCACTAACATTTAAACTGCAGTTATTGCTGGCATTCTCTGCGCTTCCAGAGCTCTCAGGCTCCTGTACTGATTATCTTGTATGGCAGCCAATCTCTGCAACTGTTCTCTTTGGGCCTTTTCTGACCTTCTTGCTCTGTACCATTTGAATACCCTCACCAATCCCCACAATATTATCCCACAGATCAATATTATGATGATAGGCTTTAGGATATACCAAATAAAGCTTTTGCCTAAGGTGGAAAACCACCCTCCAACTGTACTCATTCCGTGGCCCACCTTTTCCCAGACATTTTCTCTACTCAAGTCTTCGATCTCTTTGTGTATATTAGTTATGTTCTTAATAACTTTCTCAAGGGGTTTTGAAAGGTCTGGAATGTAAGTGCAACATTCCTGAACCTTCAAAGCCTTACAGACTCCGCCCTCTTTTGCTAATAAGACATCTAATGCAAGCCGATTTTGAAGAACCATAGCCCTTATCGATTGCATCTCTCCTTCTACCAGCATTAAGGACTGAGCAGTGCTGGCAGACAACCTGTCGACAACTGTTGCCAATCGTCTAATTTTAACATCATTAAGGATTATTCCCAAAAGAGGGAACATAGCTCCAAAGACATCTCCAACCATTTCTGCATCGCCTAAATCCCTCCTTCCCCTCGATGATGTCTGGCCCTCAATGATCAATAAGTCTTGTGCATGATATATTTTGGGGAAGACAATTGCCAAGTAACATGATCCATACCAGTTGTCAGGTAGTCTCACGTAAGCATTTCTTCCACATACAAAATACACATTTGGAATCACTTGCATTCCCTTCAGGAAATCCTTAGTGTAGTACTCTAAATTAAAAGCATGTTCACAGTCAACTTCACCCACGTATACATTTTCATAATACGTTTTGGCTCGGTGAAGACATAACTTTCCTCTCTGCGCTTTATCTAAAGCTATTGGACCACTACTACCCTTTCTCTTGTGTGACTTCTCTTCCTCGGTCCAATCTAATTTCCCTTGTCCTGATTTTTTCAAAATCTTTTGTCTCCTGTAACGATCATCCACCTGCCCTATGAACTTTTTCTCGACTTCTGACACCTTGCATGTCAGATTATTTCTACGGGCATGTGAAGTATCTAAGGTAATCCAAGGAATGAAGAACTTGGCCAATCTGTCTTCACTCTTCCAGTAATCCCATTTATTCATCTGCTTATAATTCGGGACTTCTGGCAACACAGAATCATAATTGGAGAAATAGTATTCAAAACTATCTCTCTCATAAAATATACTAAGCAATAAGCTACATGTAATGCCATATGTCAGAGGGAGGTGATGATATCGAATTCCTTCATCTACAGACGCAGGCAACTGCATGCAGACGTAGCAATCCTTAACCTCCATGGCATCCACGTATTCATACAAAAGTTTAGCATAAGCATTTGACCTAAAGTCTCCTTGGGACTCGTCTACATGTAACCTGCGGGCTTCTGCAGCCAATAACGCTTTCTCTTGAGTGTTTTCCCTTTTCTCACCTGCAACAGTGGGTGTAAGTGTTACTACAGAATTCGCATCAGTTACCTTTACCTCTTCCTCATGTCCCTTTACATAAGAAATTGTTACCACTAAAGCTATTAATATTATCACTCCTACTATTAGTGTACCTATTATACATTTAGCTCTGCGGTTCGGGGTGCCGGCCTCCATTTCGTCAGACAATCTAGCTTTTCCCTTTCTCTTTGCAAAAAAAGTTCTTTTCCTCTCGTTCCTTTACAGTCTCTTTCAATCCTTTTTTGTCTTTAGAATCCACACAGCTGGAGGCTGACAGCCTTTTTCGCAAAAAGTCCTTTCACAGTTCAAAAAGACAACCCTAGCCCTTCTCCATCCACTCAAGGGGTTCCCTAAAATTCTCTGCTTCCTGGGCGCTAGGTAATCTTCTTTCCTTCTGCTTGCTTTATTTACAAAGTCCTTTAACAATCGACTATTAGATTTGTGGTTGCAGCTTCAATAGCATAGTTCAATATTTCCATGCGAAGAGTATGCTCTTCATGTGCTGTTATCGTGGTACCAAAGTCGGGGAATTTCAATTCTGTAAGAAACATGTGTTTTAACTTGCTGAGGCGGGGAGGTCTGGGGAGCACGAATGTTAGTGACCCTTCTTGTTCGACACCGGGTACCAACAGTTGTATTTCCACGGTGATAATGGGCTCAGAACTGGACACCACCACCGCTCGGATCCTCCCTGTCTCCGGTTTCACAGACATTTGTCGCCAGATATGTCCACTCAGGTGTGGAGTATCTTCTGTTAGGCACACGCACTCTTCTTGACCTCCTTCGGTTCGGTGCCTCAGCGCCCTGAGCACCTTCTTCTGGGTCTGAGTCTTCTGATATCGGAGGAAGGGTTGCTTCTGGAGTTGACCTCAGGCTAGAACTTCTTCTTTGCGGCCAATTTGCTTCTCCACGTGCCCTTCTACTCCTTCTCCTTCTGGTCTGTTCTCGCTCTCTTTCAGACCTGTCAGGGTCAGACTCGTACTCCCAGCTGTCTTCTCCTTCTGTAGCGTCTTCTGTTTCGCTGTTGTACTGACCGTCCTCAGCTTGGTCAGACTCGTTCCCTGCTTCCACTGGCACCTCTACAGCTTGGCTAGCCCCCTCTATGGCTTCTTGGTCCTCAGCTGGACGTCCATCCGAGAGAGGAGCTGTTTCCAGAGGTGCTGGAACCCTTTTCGTATGCGACGCGTGTATCCAGTTGGGCAGGCCTCCCACCTTTACAGCTGTACTTGTGATCAGGATGACCTGGTAGGGCCCACGCCAACGAATATCCAAGCAGCTTCTTCTCACATGTTTCTTCACCAGGACCCAGTCCCCAGGATACAGGTCATGGCAAGGGCCCTGGCACGCTGGAACCTCTGCAGCCTGCACCTGAAGGGACACAGAACGCATGGCGTCAGACAGCCCCTTACAATAGTCCAGGATCATATCATCTGTGATATTTAACAGTGCAGTAGCTGGAATAGATGGCAGTCTCATTGCTCTCCCCATTAACACCTCATGTGGTGACAACCCTGTTCTTCTGTCTGGGGTACTACGAAGGCTCATGAGTACTAATGGCAGGGCGTCAGGCCAATTCAGGGTCGTTGAGGAGCAAACTTTCGCTATTCTGGACTTGATCGTGCCATTAATTTGTTCCACAATTCCTGAGGCTTCTGGTCGGTAACTGCAATGGAGCTTTTGGTCTATATTCAGTGCAACACAAATCATCTTCACAAGCTCGCTGTTAAAATGTGTTCCCCTATCTGATTCCAAAAAGGCCGGCACCCCGAACCGAGGGATAAGTTCTCTAAGCAGTAACTTAGCCACTGTGAGGGTGTCGCACCTACGTGTAGGGTATGCCTCAACCCATCTGGAGAACACACAAACAACCACCAGGACATAGCGGAGGCGGTTGCATCTTGGCATTTCAATGAAATCTATCTGCATTCTGTTGAATGGACCTCCAGACTTTCCTATGTGACTTAGTGCAACTGGTGTTCTTTTCCCTACATTCAGCTGCTGGCAGGTCACACAACGCTGGCACACTGCTTCTGCTGCTATTCTAAACTTAGGATTGTACCAAGTCTGTCTAAACACTCTCAGCATAGCATCTCTCCCTAAGTGTACGGGACCATGTATGAGTCTAGCCATTGGACTCACCATCTCATTGGGCAACACTGCTCTGCCGTCTGCTGAGACCCAAAAATGAGTCTCACCCATTACACATCCTGCCTTTACCCATGTTTCCTTTTCTGAATCAGGAGCATTTTCTTGCATGGTTGACAATTCATCCCAAGTATCAACAGTTTCCAGTATCATGGCTAATTCAGTTCTTACATTTATTCCACCCACATCCACCTCTGTGAAAGAGTAACCTTGTTCTGCGCAATACCGCGCAACTTCATCAGCATATCTATTGCCTTTCGAAACAAAGTCCTCATTTTTGGTATGTGCGATGCACTTTACAACTGCGATACTTGCTGGACATTGCAATGCTTCTAACAACAAGCGCACAAACTCTCCATTGCGAATGGGAGAGCCTGAAGAAGTCATGAACCCTCTTTGAGACCATAACTGCCCGTAATCATGAACTACCCCAAACCCGTATTGGCTGTCGGTGTAGATGGTGACTCGAATTTGATTGCCTGCTAAGCAAGCACGTGTTAGGGCAATAATCTCGGCTACCTGAGCGGAGTTTACTCCTTCCAGGCACCCTGCTTCCACAACTCCTTCAATTGTACAAACAGCATAAGCTGCTCTCAACTGCCCAACTTCGTCTCTTACACATGAGCCATCGACAAAGAAAACTTCGTCTGGGTCGGTCAGTGGCTCATCTACGATGTCGGGTCTGGGTTTGGTGCATAGTTCAGTCACATCGAGACAGTCATGGTCTGTATATTCATCATCATCATCAATATCATTTGGAAGTGGCATTAAGGTAGCAGGGTTCAAAACAGAGCATCTCTTGAGGGTCACGTTCTCTGCAGCAAGAATAACTTGCTCATAGCGCGTGAGCCTGCTATTGGTCAGATGCTGTGTTTTGGTCCTGGTCATCAACAGTTCAACAGAATGTGGCACGCACACCTCTAACGGGTGCCCCATGACGATATTTTCACATCTCTCAATGCTGACACCCGTTGCAGCAACGGATTTGAGACATCCGGGCAACGCTGCGGCTACTGGGTCTAAAGTAGCTGAGAAATAAGCAACTGGTCTACGGGCATTCCCATGGATTTGGACCAACACAGACAACGCACAACCTTCTCTCTCACAACAGTAAAGAAAGAATTGTTTATTGTAATCAGGCATTCCCAATGCCGGAGCACGACACAGGTCCTCTCTCAGCTGTAAGAATGCCATCAAACAGTCTTTGTCCCATGGTACCGGATCACTCACCTCTTTGTGCGTCAGTTTTTGCAAAGGTTTTGCTTTCAGTGAAAAGTTCACGATCCACTGTCGGCAATAACCCACCATCCCTAGGAACATCCTGACCTCTCTCTGTGTCTGAGGCGCATTCATTTTCATGATCGCCTCTATCCTATCTGGTGACACTTTTCGTTTGCCTTTCTCAATTCTGTGTCCCAAGTACTGTACTTCTGTCAGGCAGTACTGCAATTTTCCCGGGGACACCTTGTGCCCATTGGCAGCTAGGTGATTTAACAAAGCAATGGAGTCTTCCCTGCAAGCTTCTTCTGTTTCTGACGCCACAAGGAGGTCGTCTATGTACTGGACCAGAACTGACTTCTGGGGCAGCACTAGACTTTCAAGATTTTTCTTCAGAAGCTGGTTAAAGATCGATGGACTCTCTGTATACCCCTGAGGGATACGACACCATGTTAGGACGCGATTTTCCAGCTTAAATGCGAAAAGAAAATGGCTATCTTCGTCCAAAGGGATCGAAAAGAAAGCCTGACAAAGATCTATCACAGTGAACCACTCAGCTTGGAATGGAATCTGAAACAGTATCACTGATGGATTCGGTACCACTGGACAACATGAAACGACTATGTTATTAATCTTTCGAAGGTCCTGCACTATCCGGAATTTCCCATTTGGTTTCTGCAGACCCATAATCGGGGAGTTACATGGACTACCCACGATTTCTTTCAATATTCCCTGTTTAATCATGGACTCGATCACGGGTTTTATGCCTGCAATCGTTTCTGGAGTCAGTTTATACTGGGGTGTTCTTGGGAACTCAGCATGCGGTTTCACTACAATTTTCACTGGGTCCACCCCTTTGACCAATCCAATCTCTTCCCCAGTGAAATCCCATACCTCTGATGCCACTGTCTCTCTCAAATCCCAGGGAAGCTCGTCTACTGTCAAAGTAGGGTACAGCTCCACACATATTCTTGAGTTTGCAACTTTGAAATCTGCATCATCATCATTAGTCAATACCTCCACTCCCTGGGGTGTACAATATATAGTACAATTCAATTTGCACAACAGGTCTCTTCCTAGCAGACACACAGGGCTTGAATCGCAAACCACAAATTGGTGCTCATCGCTGTACTTCCCTATTTTCACCTGTACCGGTTCTGTCAATTGGCTGGTTATTCTCCTGTTTGCGACCCCTACCACCTGTATGGTCTCTCCAGACATGGGCAGGTCTGGAACTGCAGCTGATCTGATCGTGGATCTAGTGGCTCCTGTGTCCACCAGAAATGTCGTAGGGCACCCTGCTACTTCTGCTTCCACATAGGGTCCCCTCTGATCTACCTCTAAGGCTGCCCCAAGGGTGCAGTCTTCTCTTTCCACTCTCTGTCCGGTTAATGGGTCCACATAATAGCATTCTTCCCCTTCCATAAACAGGGGCATTTGTCTATAGGTCTTACCCATACTCCCTACTCGAGGAGGTTGCGGGAACTGGGCTCGGGGAGGAGCCCCCCCCCCTTTGAGCACCTTTCCTTGGTATGGCGTCGCCCCTCTCATAGGTGCGCTCTGGACCTCTTCCTCCTCTATCTCTTGCTCTCCGATCTCTACATTGTAAGGGCACTCGCGTTTCCAATGCCCCAACTCGTTGCACTGGTGACACCTAGTCGTTTTCTTCAAGGTAGCTATGTCTACTCTGGGTCTAAAGGTAGTACTCTCCTCATTACCCTTGTTCTGACTGTACTGCTTCTTACCTCCTGTACCTGTCCCTTGCTGCTGTTGTTGCGGTCCCCCCTTTCCTGCTGCCTGCAATTGTACCACCATCAGCTTCTCTTTTAGTTTCTTAGCCTTGGAGTCTACCTCATCACAGCAGTACCTGGCATATCTCAGTATTTCATCTAGGGGTCTACTTTGCCAACAAATCGAGTGTTGCTGAATCATTAAACTAATATCCGGTCTCAGTCCCAGGACGAACTTGGACACGAATTGCCCTATGTCCTTTGGATCCATTACATCCAAGCCGCTATACTGTTTAAACGCCTTCAGCAATCTCTCGTAATATTCATGGACTGTCTCTTTGGGTTCCTGTCTCGTTCTGTCTATTCTGACCCAATCTATGTCTTGCATTGGCACTTTTTCTTTCAGCCAAGTCATCACTCTCTCGAATTTTGCCATCACGATCTCGGACGGCCCATTAGTCCTAGCATCTCTCTCTGGCTCCGTTGTGGGCCACTCAGCGCTAACCTTGCATGCTGTCCACAGATCTCCTGGTACTACAATGTCAAACAGCGTGTTCAGATCTATCCATAGGACTTTTGAGATCTTTACAAACCTCTCGACTTGCTTGTACCACTCCACGGGGCTCTCTCGTAACTTGGGGAAAGATGTGGTAAAAGCAGCTAAATCTCCCCTACTCCAAGGGACATGTACATAGCTCCCATTGGCAACTTCACGCAAAGGGTAAGCTTCTATTCCCTGCTGTCCTGGTGTTATACCAATCATGCTTCTTCTGCCGGTCCCTTTCTTGGACCACCTCTCTTCCCATTTATCTAGTGCCCTCCATGTCCTTATTCCAGTAATCAGTTCCCTTATGTGTGTTTTCAGCCCAATCGTTCTCCTCTCATCTAGATCTCGATCTGAGTAATGTAGCCTGTGGTTACCCTGTAATGCTTTGGTTCTTGACAAGTCCACCATATATTTGCCTGCTAGTTCGACTAACTTCTCATGGACTGCTCTCGCCTTTCGTGTGATGTCCTTTGCCATATACAGTATTTCATCCTGTTCATACATTTCCATTCTTTCTAAAGGCAGGGTACCATCTACCATGTCATCCAGATCTGACCTTAAGCTGGAGACATCAAGTCTCTTGGCTTTTATCTCAGCTCGCAATATGTCTTTCGAAGGGGGCTCACTGGTCTCCCTACCATCCCAACTTCGAGCTCTGCGTTTGGGCTCAGGAGAATTAATGGGTGGCCTCCCTCGCTCCCATCTCTCCAGGTCCCATGCTCGGCCATCCGATCTTGGAAGGTGATGGAACACGGGCCTGTTATCCCTACTCTCTCTCTGCCCACTCTCGTCTTCTTCTCTCCTCTCACCGCACATCTCTCTGTTATTTTCCCTCTGGTCGGTACACTCCCTTTGCCTCGTATCGCTCAGTATCCGATACGATCCTTCCTGGTTCCCCATATTCCCTGGGCTGCGCTCATTTCTGTCATCACAGGGACTATGGTGCGACCTCTCACAACTCCCATTCTGTTCTCTGGTGCCAGGCACACAGTGTGGACACTTAAAGCTGTTCCTGTACTCTTGCGCTCTCCTCTCCCCTTCACTGAGTATTGGGCACGCCACCCCTCCATTCCCGGGGCCCCCGTTTTCCAGGTCTGTTCTACCTCCACTCCGGGCCCAATGGGTGACTCCTCTACTCCCTCTACAGTCCCACTCCGGGCTACTCTCCCCAGCCCCGCAGTGAGTTCGTGCTCTGCTGTCCTGACTTTCCCTTTCTGCTTCTGCAGCATTGATGCACTTTTGAGCCTTCACTGCCTCATCCCACTGCTTCATGTACTCATTTAGTTCTTGAAAGGACTTTCGTCCAGATCCCCTCAGATCCATTGGCCATCTGGGGCCCCCAGGATCTCCCCCTGGGTCCCCTGCTGTGTGCATCGGGGTACTCCACTCTCTGGGTATCGGCATCTGACTTGGGGAATTAGTGGTATCGTTCCTCCTTGCCTGCTCTGCTCTTTCTCTGTCTTTCCGCTTCCGTTCTTCCCCTTTTGCTCTCTCTTGGTCATATATCGATATTATAGGACCTATGGTAACAGGTACCTGTAGTGCATCTGGTAATGGGTAGGATGTGGCGCTTTCCGTTTCCGGCGCTCTTTGTACCACAAACCTACCGACTACCTGTTGCACCTGACTAGGCTGGAGCAACTCTTTCTTTGGCTCAGGATCCCACTGTGAACTGGGAAGCGGTCTATGCTCTCCTGCATTGCCCCCCTTTTCTCCTTCAGTATTCTCGACCTCTCCCCCTGCTCTATTATACGGGGGTGGCCTGTCTGTCAGTAATCTGTTTATCAGGCTGTCCTCTGTTTCGCTCTCATCATCCTCTTCTAGGGGGCTTTTATTTACTGGCGCCTCTAACACTGGGTACAGTTTATTTATTTCCAAATTATGCACTCTCCATCTTTTAGCATCCGCATCCCACCTGGCATCCTGTACTGCCCTTACCGAGCGTTTCACCCTTTCTTGTCGTCTGTTCATATTCCTTTCATGCGCTGCCCTAAGCCATGCTTCAAGGGCTTCAAACTGGGTTGGTCTAGGCAAGGGTCTCTTTGAGGTCATGACTGATTTCAATCGATGTAACACCTCTAATCTGAACGTCCCGTACTTCGGGAACGTCAGTTCCTCGTTTCCTTCAGTAATCTTACTCCACTCTGATATCCAAAGGATCGTATGCAACCCAACATTTACTGCCATGTAACGAGCTGGCGTACCCTCCGGCGGGGCTTCTTCCCCTTCATACGATCCTCGCCTCTCTTTCTTAAACAGCGCTTTCAACCATTTAAAACACTTCATAATTATGCGCACAAAATCCAGCCTCGCTACTCTGTTTACTTCCTGGTGACACTCCACCAATCCTGTCGCGGCTTTTCTAGCTTGGCCTATCACAGCGCGGTCTTTCTCCTGTTGGCCAATCACGTCGCGACCCTGTATGACGTGTTCGCTAGCTGGCCTATCACAGCGCGGTCTTTCTCCGGTCAGCCAATCACTGCGCGACACCACCTGACGTCTCTTTTCTCCGCTTCGCAGCAGCACCCCTCCTTTCTCAACTCGTCTCCCGGTTATGCATGCGTCCCATTCATACACTGAAAAATGACTACTTCCGACCAAGCGGTCACTTCTCTCGACTGTACGTCCACAGTCTATCTGTAATTGTCAACACAACTGACGAGATGTCTATCGTCTCTCTGATAGGTTGCTTACACACACAGTAACTTCCGACCAGCGTCCGTTACTCACGCACTCACTCTTACGTTCCCCCTATCTCGGTCTCTCGGGTGATCAATGGTACCTCATGACCCCCTTCACTCTAGTTGACAATTACTCTGGGTGTCCGATACACCCGAACCACTTAAGCTCTCCTTGAACTTAAGATTTCCACCGGTTGCGCGCGCTCACAACCTGTTCCACAGTCACTCTACAAACATTCAACTCCGCCAGACATTACAACATAGATACAATACAAAAACACCGCAATCTAACACGCATAACCCTTTATACTCACTCTCGACCGATACTGCTGCTTTTTCTGTCTCACGTCATCCGGATCTTCATCTGCGGGCTGTTCTTCCGATCATCGATTTCTAGGGGCCTTGGGGTAAGCTAACCTGGCCTAGGTCACCGTCCTCAAGAAGGCAACCATCCTCTATAGCTACCAACTGAAAGGGCGAGATTTTGATCGATACCTTATATCTATTGATCCAAACCTCGATCTGGTCGACTGAACCTTTATTGCCTGTCTTGGAAGGAAACAGTACACCTATCTGCAAATTAGTTCACCCAAGAAAGGACTCTACTCTCAAAGATCACGGACAACTTCTAGGTTTCAAAAGTTTATTGTAAAGATATAATGAGCTGCAAATACAAGCATCTCAGAATGAGATTCACGAGATACACAGGTCCAATTACATACATGTGCTCTCGAAAAGCCCTCAGACGAGCAACAGAAATCACTAACACAAGTTCTAAAAATAGCAAAGCTATCAGCATAGACGCATATCTCTCCTTCATTTAGGTTGGAGGAAAACAAACACAGGTTAGGCGTCCCTACCCTGTTCTAGATGGTATCCCTACTTAACCAAGTCCCAACCTAACAAAGGTGTCAGCAATGAATGACCCCCAAGGGAAGTCACCCACTCTAAGTCTCTTGGTGAAAACCTAAAGTTCTCCAGTCATGACCCCTCACTGCCTACCCATCCGCTCTCTAAAGGGTCCTCAGGTCTCTGCTCTAACTCCACCCAGGGGTGCTGTCCCTAATACAAAACAGTCAACAACATTTGAGACGCCCCTTGCGAAACGCCTCTCACGTGGTGCAACTTCAGGCTTTTTCCATGATGCTTTGTATTGGGCCTCAGACGTTAGAGTTGACCTTGCTTCTCAGTCTCTTCTCCGGCCCGCTGATACCCCTTAAACATTCCAGAACCCTCCTCCATGTCTGGGCCGTCTACTGAACAGGCCTCTATTCATTCACTTATAATTGGATCCCCCCTTTCCTGTTGCAGACAGATATCTGCCGCCAAGAACCCAACTCTCATAGACTTCTAAAAAGGCTTGCAACATTTCTCAGCCCAGACATGTACGTGTAAATCAATGCTAAAACATTTCAGGCCTACAATATTTCACATTATGATTATAGCATTCAATTTCTTCATTTAATTAAAGCATGTTAAAACTCTTATTCTATTATTTAGAAAACATTACTCTAAATCATGGCCCATTAATGCAATGACCAAAAACGTTAAACAATCTGTGTCGTAAAAAGAAACACCTTCCCTTTTAGCTCCAGCTCTGGCCCTGAGGCCTACCACGTTCTGCGTTTTATCCCAGACCATCTTATATGTTAACAGCTACACGACATAGATTCAAAATAATCACGTCTACTAAAATCATATAATGTCACGCATTTCTGTATTAATTCCACTTCTACTTAAATCTCTATATTAGCTATACATTTAGAATATAATTTCAGATACTATTAGCACTCATGGCATTTCTCTTCATGAATTATGCTCTCTATAGGTAAGTGTGATGTACTCATATATTTATATCAGTTTGCGCTCTCTCACTCCTTAGTAATAATGAACCCGTGCTCTCTGAAACGCAAAACTCTGCTATGAAGGATGTGACTACTTAGAAAACCTGGCCCTTAGTGACTTATAGTTGGAGTTCAGAGGAATACACTTTTTCAAGGGAACAAACAGCCTACCTGCTGGAGGGATGTGACTGCCTAGGAAACATGGCCTTTGTTAATTCAGTGCTGGAGCTGAGGGGAATAATTCCTTTCGAAGGAACAGACAGCCTCCCTGTATCCCACGTATTAACAATAATATTACAAATTTTAGTCATCCGGGGAATCCAAAATCCTCCCACCACACTGTTACCGGGAGGGGCATACCTTGAGATAAGGTGGGGCCCTCTGTGACCATAGTAACACCAACAGATGGCCTTATTTCAGGCTTTTAACCTCTTGCATATAGAAGCGTGCGTTCAATTTCAGTATGGAATACATTCAACAGTATGATACGTAAAAACTGAAAATTAGCCAGGCTGGGGGCATCATTAGTAAGTATAAATCTACCTGACCAAATTGCATTTTGCTGCCTTTATTTTTATTTTTATTTTATTTCTATACTTGGTTGTTCAATGCGAGCAACATCGCTTAAACTCTAAGATCTTATCCAAGCTCTTTTATGGACAGACATCCCCCCGCGCCACGTCACTTGTGACGTTATGTACTCAGCGTCACTGGCAATGCCCACACTCGCTGTACCACAACGCGAAGCCCAGGCAGTCCCCGCTGGAACACCTGGGCTTGCACGCGTGCAACAGTCCAGCGCAGATGTGGACGCACAGCTGACGCGAGGCCCAGGCAGTCTCTGCCGGGACACTGGTGTATGCACATGTGTTTGAAATACCGGCTGCAATCACGACAATCAACTCAAGGGCATTTATGACGTGAGTATCAGGCACCTCATTTTAGGAGCATGCAGGATACTTTCCGGACACTGGTAACCCACTAAACAAGCCTGTGGGCTCACGTGCTACCAATGAAACAATTAAGGGACCTATTTAAGGTTTAAGGTTACGATCCTGACCACCGTTCCACATCAGGGAAGAGGAGCTAACACATCTAAGCAGACGGCGAGAGACGCACCTTGAGGCAGTAGTAGTGGTGTGAATGTGTACTTGTGTGCAAATGTAACTACTTCCACAGGGAAAAACTGAACGCACAATTATCTCCCACACAAATTAAAAAATTTCTTTCAGAGTGTGACTACAGGGGTCTCTCCTTCACCCTCCTCCCATGGGGTATTTAGGAACCTCCATTAGGGTTAGGTTGTAAGCTGGTCTCACACTTTTGTGCAAAACAAACTGTATGTCGCACGTTTGCAATGACATGTGTCTCACACAAAATAGCCACTATATGTATATTGATGCATGTGTGGTAATGTTCATTGTACTCTGACCGGATATTTCTTAGATAAGCTCTGTTTCATTTCTGATGGCAATCTAGCTTTTTACATTACAGGTTTAAGGAAAACTTTCAGGTAGAGTCTGACACATGTCAACCTAACCAGTGGTAATTTCGAACCAACCTTGGTAAGATAGGAGCCCACATTCTTTTTCCCGTCCTGATGAATGCCACGGACCCCTTGGGCCATTTAGGCAGAAACATGTTGATGACTTTAATCACTGTGGTGATGGGAAGCTAATTTCCCCATTCTCCATTTTTCGTTTTTAAAACCAAGTAGTTGCCAGCTTAAATAAATGTATTTTGGCATTTCCATTGGTTTTTAAAGTAATCACTCACTTTCATGGGCCCACACTTAGATTTAGAAGTGCCTCCATGTCTACAGGTGTAGGCCCGCTCTCTACCAAACAAAGTATCTGGAGAGCGAGGACTGCCAATGATGAAGCATGACACCCGGTGGTGTTTGAGGACAGTCCATCACTTTTTGTTAGATGCCCGGTACTCTACAGAGTACCTTGTAAACCCCCGGTGTATTTCATTCAGGGAAGCTTCTTTTGTGTATACATCCAGTACTACCTCTCAAAAACAGACCTAGACTGTCATTACTATGAGTTTCCATCTTTTTTAACAATTAAATCCAGTGTATTCTTAACCCATACACGGAGGTCAACGGATTGGCGACCAGTTTTAGAGGGGGTAACACCAATAATACATTTGGAGTACCCTAATCTGAATTTTTTTTTCACAGCCTATGTTTCCTGTAGAATGATTATATTGTGTGTGTTATGAAACATCCCCCACTCGGGGTCTATGATTTTTTCCTTGAGGCCGCAATGTTCCATGTCAACACTAAAAAGGGAAATTATAGCTCTTTCAATGCAACACTAGATTTAGCAGGAATATTGGAGAGAGGCTGTATTAAAGTAAAATCAGAGGAATGTGAATACGCTTGGGAGCTAATACACTTAAAATGCAGCGGTGGTGGCTGTTTGAGTAGGAGCAAGGGGAAGAGGATGAATCTCTGATGGTTATATAACTGTCAATATTTGAGCGCTGTCCTTCACATCATTGCAATGCCCATGCATATTTTGGGAAGGCTCTACTAGGACTGCCTCTGCATCGAGATTCTCATTTTCAGGACGTCAATCATTGCTATCCGGTTTTGAGAGTGGGTGGAACCTATTACTCACTGGAAAGGTGATTTTTCTTAGATAAGCTCTGATTGCAATCTAATTTTTTACATTTCAGGCTTAAGGAAACTCTTTCAGGTAGAGTCTGACACATGTCAACCTCCCGAGTGGTAATTTCGAACCAACCATGGTAAGATAGGAGCCCACATTCTTTTTCCGGTCCTGATGAAAGCCACGGACCCCTTGGGCCATTTAAGCAGAAACATGTTGACGACTTTAATCACTGTGGTGATGGGAAGCTAATTAACCCAATTCCCCATTTTTCATTTTTAAAACCATGTAGTTGCCTGTTTAAATAAATGTATTTTGGCATTTACATTGGTTTTTAAAGTAATCACTCACTTTCATGGGCCCACACTTAGATTTAGAAGTGCCTCCCTGTTTCCAGGTGTAGGCCCGCTCTCTACCCAAAAAAGTTTCTGGAGAGCGAGGACTGCCAATGATGAAGCATGACACCTGCTGGTGTTTGAAGACAGTCCTTCACTTTTTGTTAGATGCCCGGTACTCTACAGAGTACCTTGTAAACCCACGGTGTATTTCATTCAGGGTAGCTTCTTTTGTGTATACATCCAGTACTACCTATCAAAAACAGACCTAGACTGTCATTACTATGAGTTTCCATCTTTTTTAACAATTACATCCAGTGTATTCTTAACCCATACACGGAGGTCACAGGATTGGCGACCAGCGTTAGAGGGGGTAACGCCAATATTAGATTTGGAGTACCCTAATCTGAAAGTTTTTTCCACAACCCATGTTTCCTGTAGAATGATAATATTGTGTGTGTTATTAAACAACCCCCACTCGGGGGAAATTATAGCTCTTTCAATGCACTACTAGATTTAGCAGGAATATTGGGTAGGGAAGGCTGTATCAAAGTAAAATCAGAGGAATGTGAATACCCTTGGAGGCTAATACACTTTAAATGCAAGTAAATGGTAGTGGCAGTCTAAGTAAGAGCAAGGGGAAGAGGATCATTCTCTGATGGTTACATAACTGTCGATATTTGAGCGCTGTCCTTCACAACATTGTAATGCCCATGCATATTTTGAGAAGGCTCTACTAGGACTGCCTCTGCATGGAGATTCTCAGTTTAAGGACGTCAATCATTGCTATCGGGTTTTGAGAGTGGGTGGAACCTATTACTAACTGGAAAGGTGATATTACTGAATTCCATTGACCCATTTTGGTCAAAGCTCCCTCCCCGTAGATCAATATTGTGTGAAGGAGGAGCAAGTTTAACAAAGACCACAGAGGAATAATATCTATACCTGTTTCAGCACCCACCCAGCAAAGGATAGTAACACAGTTGATTAACCATTCTGCCAGCTTTGACTTATTAAAATTTTTTTACCACGCAGTCTCCACTTTTTAGGTGATTTTCCCACCCAAACAACCCTTCTAACAAATAAAATGTATTTGTACTCGTTGGACCTAAACTGGACAGCCAGTGGCAGACTTTGTTTTTCAGCCAACCAGTGGTTTCCTCATGGTCAGAGGTTAGGAGCAGAACATTAGCCAGTGTGGCCTAGTAAGGACAATAGTTTGGGGAAGGTTAAGGTGGTCCTGTTAGAAATGGGTTTTCTGGTTGAGTAGGGTAGCACCTAAGCCAGGCAAAACCCACCACTTGAGTCAGGGTAAGGGAGTTACACACCCAAGATAACCCCTTCTCACTCCCTTGGAAGCTTGGCATAGCAGTCAGGCTTATCTAAGAGGCAATGTGTAAAGTGTCTGTGCAACACACATACACAACAGTGGCACAATAAATACACCACAAAAGAAACTCCACACAGAATCATATGAAAATATCTGATATATTGTATATCACACATAGACCACAATCACATAAATCATAAATCACTTTGCAAACTAGGTATCTGTCATAACAGTACAGGTAGTAAAATAAAGAAAAGACTTATGTGTTTGCACAAGTCATGAAAAAATAATTACTGTACATGTCTGAGAATGCAAAACACCACAACACTATGCATTATTACATCAGGCCATACAATGTAAAACATATGGAATTAACCAATCATCCCCAACAACCCATCAGTACCATACATATCACCATAACATTATAGAGCAATACTCTCCTGTGCTCCTCAGTGACAATGTAGGGTAATATGGCACTCAATGCAACATGAAGGACTAGAAACACATGGTCGCCTACTACGAGGAATGTGGTAATTGTCCTGGCGGCAAGATCAGGACCTCAGTTGAGGTTTTACCCATCCTGCCTTCACCACATCCAGCAAGTGCCTCCCAGGTACCTTACAGGAAATAAAGGGGGTGCACACATACTGCTAAATTCGTCAGGGAGATCTCGCCGGGTCTCTCACGCACCAGTCACATGAGGTTGCAGCATGTTTGGGTCACTACAGGGCTTCTTAGACCCCTGCTAATGCAACGGAACATGCAACGGGGAGACCCGTCGGAGTCTCCTCCTTCAGGATGGCAAAAGTGCTGGTATGCTGCTGCCTGCAATCATGCAGTGCAGCTGCGAGCAATTCAAGGGCTCAATCCCCCAAAGATGTGGCGCAAGAAGGGGTGGGAGGGCAGACACACTGCACCCTTTAGTCGGGGGAACTCGCCAGATCATCTACATACCAAACAGTTAAAAGCAGCTGCCCACAGACATGCGGTGCAGCTACCAAAACTAATACGGAGGGTAACTAGGGACTCAAGGCGGCCAGTCACCCAACAGTCAGTCTCAGGCTGTACAGGCTCTAGAGCATGATCTCTTCTTTCCAGGGCAAGCAGGCTGTCTCCGTCCCACGTCCACGCACTGAGGGCAGTTCCTGAGATACGGCTTCAGGACTATGGACATCAGAGACATTCTTGCTCTACCTACTTCACGCAGGTCTACAGACTGACGCAGAGGTTCACAACAGGCAATGGCGGTGCAGCTCTACCTGCAGGGAACACTTCCAAATGCCCCTCTGCACACAGTACCCACCATGCATTGTAGGAAATCCCAAAGTCAGCTAGCAGAGCACACTGTGTGCTTCATAAGTCAACCAATGAAGCGCTCACCAGGCACCATGCGTCCACGGTCAGCAACCAGTACAAGGGACTTGCAGGAAAATTAAATATACCAAACAGATGTTGAGCAATCTTGCCATGTTTACAGGAGAGAGCACATGCACTTTAGCGCTGATCAGCAGTGGTAAAGTGCCCCAAGTGAAAATAAAACAACAAAAACAGGTCAGAAAAAATACAGGAGGAAGGCAAAAGTTTGGAGATAACCCTGCAAAAATGGCCAAGTCCAACAGGTCCTGATTAGGGCAAAGTAGTGGGTTCGCTATAGGTTTAGCTGATTCACCATATACACAGGATGCAGTTCTATAACCCCTGGAGGTGTCCTGCGTGGGAGCCTCCTTGCCAGACCGACAGTCCCCCTCTTGTTGGTGTAAGTGGAGGATGATGGAATGTTGCTGTGAGGTGGGGCAACAACACCAGGTGGATCATCATTAAAACTCCTGTGTTCTTCCAGGCAGTTGTGAAAGATGAAAAGCTGGGCCGAAATGCCTTCCATTTAGGTGAGTCTGCCCGATATCAGAGATAAACTGGAAGACAAGATTCCTTGATATTTACCCTGAATGTGGTCCCAGTTCAGGTTAAAGGCAGGCTCTGAACGTCCCAAATTGAAAGATATGGCAAAATTATGCAAAGATGGTGAATTGGATGGGGTACATGATGTTTTAGTATTTGTGTTAGTGTCCCTGGTTAAGTTCATGGCCTTGTGTTTGCCTGCTTGCTGGACTCCTTTTCTTCTCTTTGTTGGGAACCCAACCTCACTGGGAGGTGAAGAATCAATTGCAGGCTTTGGATTTGCTGACAGGGTTGTAGGCTGCAAGTTCGAAACATCAACCACAATCGTAGAGCTTAGTGGCATGCATCCCTCTGGGTGACTCCTGTGACCTCAAAAGGGGCTCGCCCAACTCCCCATCTCAAAAGATAAATATTGTTCTGCCACAGTAATTTCTTTATTAGTGACCCAACAGCTCGTACAAAAAAAGAATCAACTGTAGTGCCCCAGACTATCTTTGGAGGAGCTTCCTTCTCACCTGGGAGCTTCAGTTTGACCATTTCTATAGACCAAGGACACTAGCATGCTTGGCCCTCTCAAAGAACACTAACTGCTTGCAGATGGAGAAGCAGAAAGCCAAGGAGGGTGGCCCAGCTCATCTTCCTCTGGATGATGACAGGCGCATGTTGTACCCACCCGTGGCCCAAGCATTGCCCGGGTAGCACATGCACGCATCTATCACTGCTGGTTGAAATACTGCTTGAATGCTCCCAGATGGTGTGAAGATGAAAGACCCCGCCTCCTGGCAAGGTCAGGCAGTCAGACCAACCTGTACCCAAAGTCCTGATAAAATAACATCCCATGCTGCGGGTTGAATCATCTGCTTAAATACGCCAGATAAACAGTAACGGACTACAGGAGGCAGCCCATAAACCTTAAAGAGTCCAGGGCAATAATCTGTAACAAACAACAATGTCTCAAGGGTGTCATTCACAGGTCAATTATATGTGGCACTAATAATTGCAACGGATTAAATCTAAAAGGGGAGAAAACCAGGGAGACATTTCCAAGTAAATGTAAAGTGTATTTCAATTGACAAACATTTTGGACATATTAAACTTCATATGTACAAGCACATGGGTCATTATATGACATATAACAAACAAAATACTGTGCACAAGTGCTCGTCTAGTGGCGGTGCAAGTGACACTGACGTAGCATGTACAGCGAGGGCAGTGGGTGCAACAAGAAACAAGTGAGAATAAAACCACACAAGTTTACATATTTGGGATACCATGACAGTTAATGGTGCAGTAATATAAATTTCAGTTGAATAGGATATCCATGAATAGGGGCGCCAAGAGTTCCGCTGTGGAAGTCAACTGACTTTCGGCCTGCAGAAGTGTTAGGCCATCATCAGGACCAGGTTACGTATTTACTAAGGTTGCAGTGCTGGGGATAAAAGGATATACATATAGAGTTTCGTATATGTATACAATATAATAAGTGGACCAAGAGGAACAGATAAAGCAAGAAAGCAATGTGAGAGGGGATATAGTAGGAGAAGGGGGGGAAGAATTGAAGCCTGAGTAGGATCAAGGGTTGCGAAGAGCAAGCTGCATAAAAATACTGCATGACTAGGCTCCTGGATTGAAGGAAAAAGTGGGTGTGCGGCTAGAGAATTAGTCAGAAAACCCGAGATGACCAATAGGGGGATTTTTCAGGAACGTTGTTTTAAGGAGTCCTCATGGAACCTGTGCACAAAAAGAGCAGTTTAAAGGCATTTGGGGGTGGGTACAGGAGGTCTGTAATTAATGAGTAAAAGGTCGTACTTACTGGGGGAGTACAGAGTCAGAGATACGAGATTGCTTCCGAAGTTCTCTGGGCACGATATCGGAGGAGGAAGAACAAGGTGCTAAGAAGCAGAGGACTCTGTGCTGGGACCAGGGCAGGGTTTGGGAATCAATAGGCATGAATGATGCAAGTTGAGGTCTGTCCATTGCTGAAGCTGAGAAAGCGCATTGCTACCACATATCAATAGATCACTGTCAACTACTGCATTGTTGCCGATGTTCACAGAAAGTGCTTATTCTAAATCCATGGTCTTGCATTGCATGGAAGTCATTAAAGAATCTGTTCCTTATCTTATTCCAGGACAAACACCAATTATTTCAGTGGACCAACCTGTCTTCACCCTAGCAAAACAAATTCAATGTGATGTACCACTTCTATGCAGTAAAGATAAATATGGTGTGATGATGGGGGGACTTCATATCTAAATCAATTTCGTTAAAGCACTTGGAGAAATAGCTTTCGAACAGTGGAAGGACCAATATGTTAGTGAGAGCTGACATCGCTACCATGGGAAAAGGTTATACTATATTGAATGTTCTCACTTAACATGCCATGCTCATCAAATTACTGTTGCTGCGCTGTACATATTACAGGAAGGCTTATAAAAGCTATCTTAAATCTAGACAGTCCCATGAAGAAATAAGAGAGTTTTCTAACTGGATTAAGTGGATATCATACAAGCACCCACACTTCCAATTTTGGGCAATTGTTATGGCTTTGCAGCTACTTGCACTTGACTTTGTTTGTTCAATGAAAGAGGGTAACCTTGATTTGTGTGTACAAGTGTGAATGATGCAAGTTGAGGTCTGTCCATTGCTGGAGCTGAGAAAGCGCATTGCTACCACATATCAATAGATCACTGTCAACTACTGCATTGTTGCCGCTGTTCACAGAAAGTGCTTATTCTAAATCCATGGTCTTGCATTGCATGAAAGTCATTAAAGAATCTGTTCTTTATCTCATTCCAGGACAAACACCTATTATTTAAATGGACCAACTTCTCTTCACCCTAGCAAAACAAATTCAATGTGATGTACCACTCCTATGCAGTAAAGATAAATATGTTGTGATGATGGGGGGACTTCATATCAAAATCAATTTCTTTAAAGTACTTGGAGAAATAGCTTTCGAACAGTGGATGGACCAATATGTCAGTGAGAGCTGACATCGCTACCATGGGAAAAGGTTATACTATATTGAATGTTCTCACTTAACAGGCCATGCTCATCAAATCACTGTTGCTGTGCTGTACATATTACAGGAAGGCGTATCAAAGCTATCTTAAATCTAGACAGTCCCATGAAGAAATAAGAGAGTTTTCTAACTGGATTAAGTGGATTTCATACTAGCACCCACACTTCCAATTTTGGGCAATTGTTATGGATTTGCAGCTACTTGCACTTGACTTTGTTTGTTCAATGAAAGAGGGTAACCTTGATTTGTATGTACAAGTGATTGATCAGATAGTTCCAAGGATGTTTGCTACAAATCATAGTCAATATTTTTTATAGCTGTTTGTCCACATTTGCAACATGGCAACACTAGCAGAACGCTACTCACACATGTACTCAGAGTTTCGTAAAGGAAAGTTTGCTGTCAATAAAAGCAACAGCGTATTCTCATCAATTGGTCTAGGTCAAAATCATGAGAAGGAAAATGCTATCATCATAGAAGATGGACTTGCCATAGTTGTGATGAAAAATCCAGAAGCTCTTAGAAGATGGATGATACCCTCGCCAGAGATTTCTAGAGTTGTAAATGAATGTCAACAAACATTTGTGAATGCCAAAAAACAAACATTTGCCACCATGACCAAATGATGGAGAGGATGTGGCATAGTGGCTAGAGCTGACGACCTTGAACCTGGGGATTCTGGTTTGAGTCTTGGCAGGGACGCTCACCATCCTATGATTTTGGGCAAACATTTAATGAATGTGTCCATCTGTAACGCAACTGGTGCTCATGTAAACCGCTCTGATACCTTTGGGTCTAGTTTGTGCTATATAAAACTCCAAAAAACAAAACAAAAACAAATACCTAGTGTACAAAAACCATTTGCAAAAGATGTAAAATCTCGATTGTATACAATTGAGGAAGTTGGTAATCCATTTATGGAGGAGAGCGGTGATCAATTCAATCTGGACAGCAATGAAGTTATGCCTGCTACAGTTATTCTGTCTGTGAAAACAGCACATGAAATAGGTAAATCGCAATATAACTCCTATTTTTATGAGGTGTTGCCCATAACAGATACAATATCAAGGAACAAACTTCAATTACTCAGGCCCAGCTTGTGTAAAACTTCTGAGTCCAAATAAAACAATATGCTATGTCCCAAGTCTTGTAAAATATTTAATGATTACGCGTTGACTGTTTTTATTCCCTACTTAGAAACTCAAGCAAGGAATGTGAAATAATTGGATCTTGTGTGAGATATATATATTACTGGAAGCACCAAGCAAAGTGTTAGAGAAAAAAGAGGTGAGAGTCTTCACAAGGGAGTTCAAGTTCAAGTTCAGGAATTTGTATAGCGCACTACTCACCCAGAGGGTCTCAAGGCGCTTGGGGAGGGGGTTCATTATTTCTCGAAAAGCCAGGTTTTAAGTTCTTTTCTGAAGGAGATGTGGTTTTGAGTGAGGCGGAGGTGAGTGGGGAGTGAGTTCCAGGTCTTGGCCGCCAAGTAGGAGAAGGATCTACCTCCCATGGTGGATCTTTGGATACGCGGGACTGCGGCCAGGCCTTGGTTGGAGGATCTTAGTTGGCGGGTGGGTGTGTAGAAGGATAGTCGAGTGTTGAGGCATTCGGGTCCTAGTTTGTAGAGGGCCTTGTGTGAGGAGACAGAATGTTATTCTCTTGTTGACGGGAAGCCAGTGGAGGTCTTTCAGGTGGCCGGTAATGTGATCTTGGCGAGGGATGTCCAAAATGAGTCTCGCCGATGCGTTTTGGATGCGTTGGAGTTTTTTCTGTAGTTTGGCTGAAATTCCGGCGTAGAGGGTGTTTCCGTAGTCTAGTCAACTCGTAACCAGTGCGTGGGTAACAGTCTTTCTTGTCTCGGTGGGGATCCAATGGAAGATTTTTTTGAGCATACGAAGTACGTTGAAGAAGGAGGATGAGACGGCGTTGACTTGTCTGGTCATCGAGAGAGAGAAGTCTAGGATGAAGCCTAGGTTACATGCGTGGTCTGTGGGTATGGGTGCAGAGCCCAGATCCGAAGGCCACCATGAGTCGTCCCAGGCAGAGGGGGATGATCCTAGGATAAGCACTTCCGTTTTGTCTGAGTTGAGTTTTAGGCGGCTGTTTTTCATCCATATGGCTACATCTTTCATGCCTTCGTGGAAATTGGTTTTGGCGGTGTTGGGGTCATTGGTGAGGGAAAGGATCAGCTGGGTGTCGTCCGCGTAGGAGATGATGTTGAGGTTGTGTTGGCGCGCGATGGAAGCGAGTGGACTCATGTAAACGTTAAAGAGGGTGGGACTAAGTGATGATCCTTGTGGTACACCACAGATGACTTCGGTGGCCTCTGATTTGAATGGGGGGAGGCGGACCCTCTGGGTTCTTCCGGCGAGGAATGAGATGATCCAGTCCAAGGCTTTATCTTTTATGCCAATGTTGCTGAGGCGTTGTATAAGGGTGCTGTGACAGACAGTGTTGAAGGCGGCGGAGAGGTCGAGTAGAATGAGGGCCACTGTTTCTCCATTGTCCAGTAGTGTTCGGATGTCGTCTGTTGCTGCGATGAGGGCGGTTTCGGTGCTGTGTGTGGCTCGAAAGCCAGATTGTGAGGGATTGAGGGAGTTGTTGGATTCCAGGAAGGCGGCGAGTTGGCTATTGACGGCTTTCTCAATGACTTTGGCCGGGAAAGGGAGGAGGGATATGGGGCGGTAGTTTTTAAGTTCAGAGGGGTCTGCTGTGGGTTTCTTCAGGAGGGCGCTGACTTCGGCATGTTTCCAACTTTCTGGGAAGGTAGCAGAGTTGAAGGAGCAGTTGATGACATCACGGAGATGGGGTGCGATGATGGAGTCTGCTTTGTTGTAGATGTGGTGGGGACATGGGTCGGTTGGCGAGCCAGAGTGGATGGAATTCATTAGGCGGATGGTGTCTTCAGTGGTGATTGGGTTCCAGGTGTTGAGGTAGTTGGAGGGCGGTTTAGGTTCTGAGGGGGGTGGGGAGGATTGTTCGTTGGAACTGTTTTCGAAGCTGTTATGTATGTCGGCAATTTTGTTGTAGAAGAAGGAGGATAACGAGTCGCAGAGGTCTTGGGAGGGAGTGGCGTCGTTTGAGGCTGCGGTGGGGTTGGTGAATTCTTTGACGATGTTGAATAGTTCCTTGCTGTTATGGGCGTTGTTATCGAGTCGATTCTTGAATGCTGATTTCTTGGTGGATCGAATCAGCTGGTGGTGTTTGCGGGTGGCTGATTTGAAGGTGGTCATGTTGTCGGTGGTTGGGTTTTTTCTCCATGTTTTCTCGAGAGTACGGCATAGCTTCTTGGATTTCTTAAGGTCATCGTTGAACCAGGGGCCCTTTTTGTTGTCTTGTTTGGTGTGATGGTTCTTCAAGGGTGCTAATTCGTCAGCGCTGTGAGTGATCCATTGTTTGAAATTGATGGCAGCTTGGTTTGGGTCCGAGGAGAGGGCGGGTGGGTTCTGGTTGAGCGATGTGAGGAGTTGGTCGGTGGTGATTTTGTTCCATTTTCTCCGGGGGATATGTTGTGGGTGGTTGTGGGTCGAGGTGGTTTTGTAGCTGAAGTGAACACAACAGTGGTCCGTCCAATGGAGAGCTGTGGTGTGATTGAAGGAGATGTGTTTGCTGGAGGTGAAGATTGGGTCGAGCGTATGTCCGGCTATATGGGTGGGGGTGTCAACAAGTTGTTTGAGATCAAGATTGGCCAGGTTGTCCAGAAGGGTGGTGGTGTTGCTGTCGTTTTTCTTTTCCAGGTGGAAGTTGAGGTCTCCCAGTAGAATGTAGTTCTCTGAGGCGAGGGCATGTGGACTGATGAAGTCAGTGATGTCTTCGCTGAATTGTTTACGGGTTCCTGGTGGTCTGTAGATGAGGGTGCCTCTAAGTGTGGTTCTAGGGTCGGTGTGGATCTGGAAGTGGAGGTGTTCGACGGTTGTAAGGTTTTCGTTGGAGCTGGTCGTGATTTTGATGGTGTTCTTATGGACGATGGCGATGCCTCCTCCTGTTTGGACGGTGCGGTCTTTCCGGATGATCTTGTAATTGTCAGGGATGGCAATGGCGATGTCGGGTGCTGATGATGCGTTCATCCAGGTTTCTGTAAGGAAGGCGATGTCCGGTGAAGCAAAGTCGAGTAGGTCCCAGAGTTCAGTGGCGTGTCTGTGGATCGAGCGGGTGTTCAGCAAGATGCACTTCAGGTGGTTAGAGTCGGAACTGTGTTTGGAGTTAGTTGATTTGGTGTGGGTCTTGATGCAGTTGAACTTGCAGGAGTGGCAGGCGAAAGGGCCGTGGGTACGTCCTGGGGCAGCCTCGTAGCATTGTTATGTGCGTCCGGGGTTAAGGGCTAAGAGGGTGGCCGTGTCGTACGTTATGCGGGATGAGTGTGGTTTGCGAGGACCAGGGGGTCTGGCGCTGGGCGCGGTCCAGGCGCGGACGGGCGTAGACGGGCTTACCTTTGGCGCACCTTCGGGGCTCATGGGGCGCGATCGCTGCGCGTGAACGCTGCGCGCAAAAGCATCTGTCATATGTGGATGGTGATGGGGGAGGGGCGAGGGAGGGGCAGCTGGGAGGCGGGTGCGGGGCGGATATCCTGTCAGGTAGGCACAACAATATCAACAAAATGGCAGCGAGCCAAAGCGGGCACAAACATAAACAACGCAAAGCAATTGTAATAATCAGACACCAAAGTAAACAGCAGGCAGCACAGCACAACTGTGAAAGCGCACTTTGGCAAACTAGCGCTATGATCTGTTCAGCCAAGCAAAATGAAATATGCAACAATCTGGCAATCTTGCGCTGCGATCTTAATTGTATAAATGAGTAATTAAATCAATATTGTAGAGGCGCGTTTGTGTGCAAGGCGAGGTAGCGGTATGCAGTCAGGCTGAAAGCGCTACGATACCGTGCAGTCGAGGCAGGGCCGGGAGCAGTGTGTGGAGCGGCCGCGTCTGAGAGGATCAGGGCGGTCACAGCGTAGCTGTGGGAGCACAGGGCCTACTGTATCAGTGGGAGGGAGGGGCAGCTGGGAGGCGGGTGCGGGGCGGATATCCGGTCAAGTAGGCACAACAATATCAACAAAATGGCAGTGAGCCAAAGCGGGCACAAACATAAACAACGCAAAGCAATTGTAATAATCAGACACCAAAGTAAACAGCAGGCAGCACAGCACAACTGTGAAAGCGCACTTTGGCAAACTAGCGCTATGATCTGTTCAGCCAAGCAAAATGAAATATGCAACAATCTGGCAATCTTGCGCTGCGATCTTAATTGTATAAATGAGTAATTAAATCAATATTGTAGAGGCGCGTTTGTGTGCAAGGCGAGGTAGCGAATAGTTGAATATAACTCTTTTGTATCTAAAGATTGGCATAGTTTCTTTAGACGAGACAAAAACAAGACAGAGGTGTTTGGTTTACTGAGTAGGCATGTGCTACTTATTAACATCGAAGGGAAGCAAGTAATTGTCACCTGTCAGGATAAAGTTGCAAGTTCCACAGCAATGAAGAATTTCGAAACGATTTATAGCCTTGCAATCATGAGGAAGCGGCTACATGATGTATGCTTCATTCTTTCCTTGCAGCAAATGAAGGTCATTCCAAAATAATGATTTGTACAGAAAAGTTCTGCTACATGCCAGCTCACAGTATTGCAGCAAGCCCAGCCATTGATATATGTGAATCTCTACCCTTTTCCCATGCTGTTACAGGTTGCAACACCACATCAGCTTTTCAAGGGAGAGGGAAGAAAGCAGCTTATGACACCTGGATGGCACAATCTTCTGCTACTCCAGCATTTACATTTCTGTCAGCTTGGCCAAGTTCGGTTTATCCTGTTCACTTCGGAAACATCACGAGATTCATTGTGCTAATGTGTAGCCAAACTTCTCCATAGCATGAAATAAACGGTGCTTGCCAATTTATGTTTGCAAGTGGAAAAAGACCTATTGGAAATATCCCACCTACCAAAGACCTTCTACTTCAACATGTTAAGCAATCTGCACACCAAGGGGGCCATGTTGGGGGTCAGCCTTTACTGACCATTCAGGAATTTTCATATTTAAATGACTGGGGCTGGAAGCAGATTGATGCAGTAATGGTACCACATTGGACAACATTCCGGAGGCATCTAAGGCATGCAAAGAAATTATTTGTTGTGGGTGCAGAAAGTTGTGCCAAAATCATTGTAAATGCTCAAAGGAGAGCCTCCTTTGCACCAGCCTTTGCTTTTGCAGTGGAAACTTTTATCAAGATTAAGACAGTATACAAACTTGAATCATATTATAGAAACGTTACCAGGGTTTAACATAGACTTGAATGTTTTAATTACAATGGAAACATTATCCACATGTTCATAATATGTGTAGTAAGGATACAAATGATGCCAATTATAAGTCTACTTTTGCTACCTGCCACTTAGAGTATTTCCGCAATTTTGCTTTGCGGTCGAAATTTGGCTTTTGAAGGGGCTGTGAATGTGCAGGCTGAAGCGACCAAGCTGCGGATGCGCGCAGCAGACACACCAAAGGCAAGCCCATCTGTGCTCGTCAACGTCCCGGAAGTGGCCAGCACCAGCCATGCTGCTCATGAGCATTTCAAAGGCAAGTCATATATCAGGTACGGCACAGATTTATTTATGAGTCTTGCTCCATATCCTAAATGCAAACTTCAGTTGTTAATTCAATCATCTATGCCAAATTTTAGTTGCTCAGAATGCAATTTCCATCTTAATGCTAAAAGTAAAAAGCAAACATGTAGTCAGGACGGGTAAACTAGAAAAGATGGCACTATAGTTCATGCAGCACTTATTAACAAACGTTCTATGCATAAACATGCTACCAAAATCTATGCTCTTCTAGTGAAGAGCAGTTTGGATTTGTTAAGTGTTATCGAAACCTGGCTATCTGAAGCCTCTAATCCCATCTATGCTAGCGCCATCCCCAATGGCTTTAAGCAATACAAAAAAGATCACCAGGTGGGAATGGGCGTGGCCTGGCCATGATCCTCAGAGAGGAATGGAATTGTAAAAGCTTAGAAGTGAAGGATTTGTTGGGAGCAGAAGCCCTTGACTTTTGCATCTCTTTGTCACCCCAACATTCAGTAGCGGGAGTCTCAATTTATAGGCCGCCTGGATCGGCTGGCTTCTTGCATATATACAAACGGACTGATATTGAGGCCATTGAATTTAAAGAAATGATGGACTCTCTTGGTTTAAAGCTTTTTGTCGGCAAATCGACCCATCAGGGCAGATACATACTGGATGAAGTATGCTCCAATGTGGACCTATTAATGGAAGACCTGTTACCTCTGATTAGGTTAGATCATCATTTAATTAATGTACTTGGCAGCTTCCAGTAAAACTAGATCTGGTTTTGGAGAAACAGGAAAATAAACAGCTACCTTGCTATTTGGAAGCAAACAATATACTTCACCCCTGTTAGTCAGGTTTTTATAGCTAAATACTGTACGGAGATCACTCTGATAGAAGTCTCTGAATATATTAGAGGTACACTGGATGCATGGGGAGTGGCTGTATTGATTATGTTGGCTCTATCAGCAGCATTCAATACCGTCCCTCATTTGATGCTGTTGGACATCCTCCAGGCTACTGAAGTAACAGGACAGGCTCTGGACAGGCTAATGTCATTCTAAGCTAAGAAGAGCCAGCAGGTTTGGATTCCTCCTCCTTTACGCTGCCACCCTACAGAATGTGATGGTGGGAGTCCCTCAGGGCTCTGCCCTGAGTCCCACTATC
Source organism: Lissotriton helveticus (assembly GCF_964261635.1). Lineage (NCBI taxonomy): Eukaryota > Metazoa > Chordata > Amphibia > Caudata > Salamandridae > Lissotriton > Lissotriton helveticus. The sequence continues at coordinate 1,083,207,100 of NC_136070.1, read as the reverse complement.
TCAATGTAAATCTAACTCCTCAGACTCAACTTGCACAAGCTCTGGGAGATATAGCTATCTCCTATGTGGAAGATACACATCTGCTTTTCAACCTGGGATTAGGAAGTTGAGTTGGAGGGTGACAAGATCAAAATCTGCCTGATGGCTATTTTTCATTGGTTAGCAACTGCTCAACTTAAATGTAATGGAGAGAAAATAGTAATTATTTTCTTTGGGAAGTCCCCATCAGGATTTTGGCAAACTTTTTGCCAGCTGATGCATCTCCCCTGGACCCCAGAAGATGTAGGGAAAAAAACGGGTATTAAATTTGATGACAGCTTGTCTTACAGGCTTCAAGTAAAGGGGTTAGTAGGGACCTTTTTTGGAGGTCCCTAAAGACATTTTTGCCTCTCCTTTTCTTTTCCGTAAAGAAAATAGTCATCCAGGCATTGATCTAATCTAGAATTGATTATGGCAATGCCACAAGACAGCTAAGATCAGCCAGCAAATTTTTGGTGGTGGTCCCCAAGATTCTGCGTGTAAGAGCATGAGGAAGGTCCCTGATGTACCTCGGTTCAGCAGCTTGGAACCAGCCCCCTTTGGTGCTGCGGTCTATGAATGATGTGGTACTATTTAAGAAGAAACATAAAACATGGCTCTGTGTGCAAGTTCAAGCCTCCTTTTTTCTGATTTAGCTGTTTTCATGCCGGGACACTCTTTGGAGTAACTGTGCACATTATGAAATGCAATCATCATCATCGCCATACAGTGTGTGCTACTTATTCCTGACATTGTTATTGGTGGCCATTTTGGTTTTATATTTATGACTCCAAATCTGAATCCAACGTAGGCATGCAAATGACATGCACTGATGTGTGCACATTAACTTTTGTGCCAAATTGTACACAAATCAGAAGATTTAAAATGATTTTCTGATATTTGTCACCATCTTGGATTTCGATTAGACTATATGAAGTCATAGGCAAGATCCAATTGGGGTCTTGCTCTTATATGATTACTATTGCAAAGACGAATGTCTGAACCAACATTTAGCTTTCTATCACAATGATTTACCAGTCTAACAGCTAAACATGTCACAGTCCTGCCATTGAAACCTAAGTGTGCAGTTTTAAACTGCCATTGCGGCCTTGAAAAGTCGACCTTTTGCCTGGCCTAAACCTTATTTTTAATATATATAAGACACACCTAGTGTAGGCCCTAAACAGCCTAAAGGGCAGGTTGCAGTGTATTTAAAATATGGACATATACTTTTAACTTTTACTTATCATGGTAGTGAAAAAATATTAAATTAATTTTTCACTACTACAGGGCCCACCTCTCCCATAGGATAACATGGGGTTACCTTATTATCTTTAATAAGACATCACTTTCAATTAAGAGCAGTTAGGAATATCGAGTTTGGTGTCTAAAGAATTGCAATTTAAAACCCTCTTTAATTTTATGTCACAATTCTGCAATAATGGCACTTTTTGAAAGTTCAAAAAAGGGAACCCGGTATTCTGGTTAACTCAGGCAGTTTCTGTATTGCAATAATCACATTAAGTAATTTCATATGATTAGGTTATTTATTAAACCTTTTTTCCTTTTAGTGTTTTTTTTATCTTTTCAAAATGATATACATTAGAGGGAACTTAGATGCAAAAAGACTTCCAATCCTTCTGGTCCCACACATATCACATTAATTCCACTATTTACACCTATTCACATATTTACAACATTTACCACAATACATGATACATACATTTGACCAAAAAAAATACCAATAACATCAATGTAGTTCATAAACCAATGACTCATTTGATAGGATCAGTATCACATGAGTAATACGTTTATGAACTACATTTGCAGCACACATAGGAAGAGGAAAATGCCTGTAGTGATTGTTTTTGTGCAGGAAGGTTTCTCCTTCCTACACAAAACCAATCTCCCAATGACGCAGGCATCCTTGCACCATGGTGCACAGGTGTGTGCTCCAGCGCATGGCAGCAGTTTGTAAATATGTTGCATTCCTGTACTTTGGAAGTGTCGCAGCATGGCACAGACAAAGGGCTTGCGTTGCCACACTGCGGAACTACCTTTTTAATATGCCACACTGTCTATAGCTCAAGCATTAGCACAGATATTTTTTGAGTGTATGCTCTTTAGACAGTGCAATGTCTTAAAAACAGGTGCATGGCTCTGCACTAGCACGCCATTTCATGAAATGGACCTAGACCCATGATTCCACATATGAGAACTGTCAGTGCGATGTTGCCAGAGTTTACAGTCCAGAACTGCTTTCGGGAAGGCTAGAGACGTGAGGCACTCCCTTAGATTAGCGCCTTCAGAGGGCATGACGGAGTATGCAGCTGCTGCATAAAGCACAGAGTTTGAGTATTAGTGGCTCAACAATCCAATGATTAGACTTGGACAGAGACAGAAAATGACACTGGGCCAAATCCGGCTTTCCCAGGAGAGGCACCAGCTGCTAGCTAGCCATACCCCAACTCTCCAGCTGATTGCAGCTATGCCCTCAGTACTGTTGCAGTGTTAGCCGCAGCACCTTGCACCCGAATTCACTGACACCAACCAGAGACCGTTAATTGACAACCAAAATGGCACCTTGCTATCAACTTTTAAATTGTACCGGCTCTACCAGTTTCTTTGGTTTTCATAAGACTCTATTTACAACAAGGGGTGGTGAGGGACAGAGTCTCTGAATTAAGCAGAATACTCTCACCCAGTCAAGAGATCTGGGCTAGATCCAACACCGTTTTTTAGCTCATTGCACCATCCCAGTTTCAGAACCTGGCTGTATGCAAATTAGTCTGTCCCTGGCCCAGTGCATCATGGGAACAGGGCAGACCAGACTACAAAAGCCAATTCTTACACTGGGAAGGAAACAAGCTTCCGGGGACGGGCAGACCAGACTACAAAAGCCAATTCTTACACTGGGAAGGAAACAAGCTTCCGGGGACAGAAGTCGGCAAATCTACCTTCCACCAGTCAGCTTCTACTTCATCCATGAGGTGCTACATGGAAAAGAGCACCTTCCAGTGCACATAATGTGGACTGGCGGAATAAGAGGCAGCACCCGGCGACACAAACAAAAAGGAAAAACACGCCTGCAGTGAGATAGTTAAGGACTAGCCATCACCAACTGCACTGCACTCAAAAGTCCAGACACAGTCAATATCATGGCCTTACTGCAAAAGCCACTGAATTTATCTAGTGCCACAGGTTCACTTCCCCCTCACAAGGGCACAAGAACCAAAAAGAACTAACCTAAAATTCACAGCAAATTCTTCTTTCTCAAAGATCAAGCAGCAGCCACCTTCACATTGAATGAAAATATTCCAGGTTTACAATCCCCCCTGGAACCAACCGTCATTAAATAAATCCCTGCATATGGCCTCTCATGAAGTACAGGATAGACCAGTTTGCCCACAATTAAAATGTAACATTTCAATCTGCAGAGAAGAAGTGCAACAAGCTCCTGACACACTCACCAATGATAATGAAATGAGTGCAATTAGTCCTAGTCAGGATCCCACAGAACTGGAAAATTCATGCTCATGCTCCAAAAAAGACCAACCAGCATTTACTTTTCCGGCTCAAAAACATAGAGGCACAAACAAAAAACATGACTCACTGCAGCCATCAGACTGTGAAGATAGCGGAGACTTCTCCCTCATAATTAAAGCTAGGAAGCCACAGGAAGTAAAATGATCCAGCATTCATTCTCAACGCCTACAAACAACCCTCTGTTGCCCTGGAGGACTATAATTCATAGTGAAACAGGCCCTCAAACAGAGAAATGTCTGAGGTAAATGACGCACAGATAAACCCTCAGACAAACAACACACATACAAATATTACCAAGCTTTACTTAGACAGACCTATGAAATCTGACATCTCAAAACATACTTTCCCTTACTCAAGTAGAATGGGTTGCAATAATAGCCCCATATGGTGGAAGCCAGCTGGATATTTCATACCTTACAGAAACTGAGACCCACAAACCGATCCACAACAATGAGTGTCGTTGTCCCCACCTGCATCCACCTGCCCAAATTAAGCACTGACTGGATTCTCACTTATCTACCATAAGAAATAAATTAGGGGGCATACCTAAGCAAACATGAAATACGATTTAAAATCACAGAGGTACATTCATTGGTGCACCTTGGTATACGTGGTAAACCTTGGCAGACCAGAAGCTGAGGTTAACTAGAAGCTATGGTCTTTTTTGCTTGCTGATGTTTTCCCTCGGCAGCATGCAACTAACCTAAATTTATAGAATCCATTAGGGAAACTGATTTAGCCCTCTGCTGAACTATATTCCAATAAAAAACGAGAATTGCACGAAAGGCACAACCCACAGTAAATCTGTCGTGAAGCCATTAAATATTGATAAAGGTCCAGAGTAATGCTTTATTTTTTACAAAGTCCACCCTTTCCCATGGTCCTTGGAGACTAGTTTCTATTTGTCATCCCTGGCTAAGTCGTCAATTTGCAGCACAAGAAAACTTTATTACAGTAACTCATTGTATTTGAAAAATCTTATGGAAAAAACCAATGTACAACTGGTTATCAGCAGCGGTGGTTTACAAGGAGGCGTTCACAGTGATGCGAAGCTAAAAGCTTCAGGAAGACAAAATTAATTATTTGAATGCGGTGACATGTTTAAATTGCAGAATTAAGGACCCTATTTCTCTCATTATTTTGGCTTTGTTTGTTCTGTAGGGAAGGGCTCTCATTTTGATTTTTGGACGGTGGCCCACTGGAATCTATTGATGGGAATTGTTTTTTGTAATTCTGCAGCCCTGTGCAGCAGTGGGCGTGTAGTAGGATGAGCGATGCCAGTCCTGCTTAGGAAGCAGGCGGGAGGCTAGTGGATAGGTCCAGCTGTGAGGTATTTGTAGGCAGAGCAACAGGCCTCACCTGTGGAGATCGGTGTAGAACCCAGAAGTCAAAAGATTTGGGGGCATATCATCAAGAGGGGGCGATAATTATCGCTAAGCGCACTTAGCGCTAGGATAATTATCGCCACCCAACTATGAATTTTATCACGGAGATAGCGTGCTATCAGCAACGCTTATCTCCACAGCGAGAAAATTCAGAGTGCAAGCTGCCTAACTGTGTGATTACCGCTGGAAATCCAGCGATAATCACACATCTTTTGGCGATAGCTTGCTGATAGGGCCTCACATACTTAGCCATGATATCCACCTTCCATAGGATATCATGGCTAAATCAATTTCAAAGCAGGGGTAAGGAAAGTAGCGATAACAGAGGTTATCGCTACTTTTCTTGTCTCTATGCTGTTTTGCGTGAGGCTTGATAATGGGAGAAATTTTGCGCTTAGCGACATTTCTCCCGTTATCCTGGGGAGGAACGCCCACTTTGCATCTCATTAGAGATGCAAAGCTGGGCGTTAAGGGAAAGGGCGAAGAAGCATGGATTCACACGTTAGCGTGTCCTTGCTAATAGGGCGTTAGAATTATCGCCACTTTTCGGCCGAAAAACGGGCGCTAAAGCGGCAATAATATTTTAACGCTCCCTTGTTGATATGCCCCCAAGAACCACCACTGCTGTAGACGTTAGTCTGTAGATCTAGTTGTGAGGCCGTCATAAGTGGTAGGATCAACCCTGAAGTGTGTGACAGACACACTGATAAGGGAGTCCAGTGTGTAATGAGCAGGCAGATTGGACAGGCAGTTTTCTTTTAGTCCAGTACCTGCAGTACAGTCTACGTCATACATGAATTTACTGTAATTATGTCAGGTATGGCTTCTAAGACCTCATGGTCTTTGACGATTTTAGAGCCTGCTATTGAATAGAAATCATGGAGGGCGGTTGTCCCAGTAAGGTTTGTTTTTAGGAATATAGTGATGTGCTGATGTCCCAGAAGTGAAAAACAAGTTTTGTTTAGAGCTGCTGAAACCTCAGAGGAGTCATTGAATGCCTTTGGAATGGTGTGTTTGTGATTACGGATAAGTGAAAGAGCCAGACGCTTCATATTGCATTATTGATGTATTTTTTTATCTAGCCTTGTTTTTTTTAGTTTGTGTTCAACATTTATTCAACTATGAGTGCGAAGGCCTGTCTTGGGCATAAATGTGGAATGGGTATCTGTTCTTATCTATCAGATTGTGTATAAAGGACGCATGAACTAAAAAAAAGCAGATTTAACAAAGCTAAAACAGTTCAGATTGACTGTGTAAATGTGCTCCGATTGTATTTCATCTGCAGTAACTATATTACAATGAGAAATGCCTTTCAGAAATGCTGGGTAACTATGTTGCGTTAGAGTCATGACAGTATGAAGAAAATGCACTCAGGGCCCGATTCACAGAAGTAACTTAAGACAAAATCCTAAACTTACTACCATTTTGGTATTCACAGAAGGCACTTACTCATTTCCGTAACTTTAGGACTCCTAAATGCATTCTGTGAATACTGAAAGTCTTAAAATCTGGATTTTTTTTACAGTTTAGTAGTTGTAAAGTTAGGACTCCTAACTTTAGGACTCCTAAATGCCTTCAGTGAATACCGAAAGACTTAAAATTTGGATTTTCTCAGTTTAGTAGTAGTATAGTTAGGATTCCTAACTTTAGGACTCCTAAATGCCTTCTGTGAATACCTAAAGTCGTAAAATTGGGATTTTTCTCAGTTTAGGAGTAGTAAAGTTAGGAGTCCTAACTTTACTACTACTGAACTGAGAAAAATCCTAATTTTAAGACTGTCAGTATTCACAGAAGGCATCTAGGAGTCCTGAAGTTAGGAGTCCTAACTTTACTACTACTGAACTGAGAAAAATCCTAATTTTAAGACTTTCAGTATTCACAGAAGGCATTTAGGAGTCCTGAAGTTAGGAGTCCTAACTTTACTACTACTAAAATGAGAAAAAATCCCAATTTTAAGACTTTCGGTATTCACAGAAGGCACTTAGGAGTCCTAAAGTTAGGACTCCTAACTTCTGTGAGTACCAAAATTAGTAGGTGCCTTCTGTGAATACCAAAATGGTAGTAAGTGTAGGATTTTGTCGTAAATTAGTTCTGTGAATCGAGCCCTCAGTGCCTGACGAAAAAGATGCAAATAAAATCAATTGTTTAGTTATCAACCATTGTAAGCAGAGTATTTCTGAGAGAGCAACTGAGAGGCATGTAGCATTAAAGATCTGATTGGGTCTCAAACTTGTGATTCAGCAGCAGAATAACTTTGTCTTCTGCCGTCGATCCCTCAGCATCCAATTAATTGTCTCTCTTTAGGGAGCTTTCCCTCATCACTGGGGCTGCAGTGCACGACAATTAACAGTGTGGTGATACAATGTTGTTCTTGTTCTTCTCTGCTTATGTGTCGTGCGTGCTTATTGTGCTGGAATGGAAATGGGCGGGTCATGGCGCAATTGCCTGCCGAAGGTAGTTGGATGCAAATCAATGTCCAGACGGTAACGTGTGTTGACCATTTTTGGAGAAGTGATGCTAGCCCACAACTGCAACGGATAGCAATGAATACCGTGTTTTAGTTGTTGTTTTTTTAGTGTATGTGTGGTATGCTGAGTAACGGCATGAATGTAGTGTATGTTAGGGAGTGAACTTGAATAAGTGTATGAAAGACTGCAATGATATGTGGGGGTGTTTCTCAATGTTATGCAAAAAATAACAGTTTTTTCTTTATTGTGAAAAATATGTGCTTGTCGTAGTACATGGAGGAAAATGTTAACACGTACATGCAGACTTTTATAAGAAATGTGTTTATGGAGACCAATGAATATGATAAATAACGTGAGAAATCAATAAATATGGTCTGTAAAATGATACTGCAAATGTAGCATACATTTATTTGGTGTTCAGAACCATTAGCATTTGGAAGATGCATGAGAAGACATACAGGTTAAGTGGATTTTTTTTCTAAGTTTATCAAAGTTTTTCATAACGCACTCTATGCCTGCGTTGGCAAGATGCATGTTCTTAAATGTTACCTCTGTGTTACCAGGCAATAAGCATGTGGGTGTGATGGTATTGATCACTCGCCGCACTAGCAAAAGTCGCCCATGCAAGTAAAGCACCCATGGCCTATACTATCTCGGAGGTTTACTTACCTGGGTTCAATCTGAAAGGTTTGAGCTATATCTATCAGCTTGGTATAGGTTGCTGTAATACAATAAGATGGTGGTTTGGGTGGGCACGTGCTCTGGAAATATCCCCAATGCTACCACCTTCTTTTTCTATAGCACGATTGTTAGAAATGGGATCTCTGGTTGGCTGCGGCTTGCGCCAAAGCCAGGCAGAGACCACCACTCTAGTCAGGGCTGGGGAGTTACACGCCAAAGATAATCCCTGTAACCCCCTTGGTAGCTTGGCACGAGCTGTCAGGCTTATCCCGGAGGCCATGTGTAAAGCATTTGCGCACGCACACAACAGCAACAACATCCCAGGCACCCTACAAAAGGAACTCCACACAAGGTTATATCAAAAATAGCCTTTGTATTCTCAAAACACATTAGAATAGTAAACACATAATGTACACTGTGCCAACTGGCACCGGGCATAATTTACAAGGGATTATCTACACCAGACAGGACCACATGGACCATGGTCAGAACCATCACAAAGTGAACTTAGTAAAATTAAAGTAGATCATAAACGTACAGCCAGTAAACACTGGTAATCACTGTACTTAGCATCAGTCTGTGACATAAACTACATTATGCACAGTATCACACAAGTCTAAATACATTAGACCCTAACCTCCTAAGTATAACTCACATTAGGGGCGTAAATCACACAGTGAAGCATAATCTCACTAACACAAACCGTGATATGCAGAAAAACCTCATAATCATAAAACTACATTTAGAGGTATAAAAACAGGGTGCATAATCATACAACATGCATTACATTTCCTAGCACCACATCACATTTAGCACATAAATCACATTAGGGCCTGGTGCCCTATAAATGTAACAATCCCCCTGGCCAACTGGCCATCTCAAAAAGGGAGCTCAAATGCCCTATGTCCAAAGGGTCAGGGCTGCTGCCTAGGCAGCGAAAGTCCAGGGTGTGCCACTGCGCAAACCTAAACGTTGCAGCTGCCCACTACTTGCTGGGCAGCTGGGGAAGTGGGGGGCAAAGGAGTGCATCTCACTCCTGACTTCACAAGCCCCCCAAACGAACTGTGCGCCTAAACGGTGCAGCTGGCACTAACTGCTACGCAGCTGTAATTAATCAAATCAGGCATGGGCTCTCAGTGGCCCTGAAAACACATTATAGCATGTCACGACTGGGGCAACCACGGGCCCCTCTGACCCGAGAAACAAATATGCCCATGACGTTGCAGCGGCCCGCAACTGCAGTGCCGCTGTGAAGCAATTATTAAGAACGCGCACCACCATGCCTGGGGACCCCCACTGGGGCCCTTTAAACAAATATGGCCAGGTTAGAGCTACACGGGCTCTTTCAACAGAGACTGTCCCCTAGGGATAGAGCGGCCCTATGCCATTCAGGGCCACTCGGGGAATGAGGCTGCCATGCCCCCTGCCCAGCCCTCACTTACCGGGCTCCGGCGCAGGGGGGCTTCTCCTTGTGCCGGTACTCGGCTTCCAGCGGGGCTCCCTCTCGATCACGGGAGCCCTGCTCACCACACTGCCTTCCTCTTCTGGCGCAAGGCTTCACCCAGTCCCCCGTCTCAGAACCGGGACTTCTAGTGAGAAGCCAGCGAAACTCCAGGCCGCCGCCTCCTCGCTCGTCTTAATATGTGGTGGGGGCAGGGCCCAGCAATGTGCCTCGGGCCCCCCTCCACCGCCGTCACCATACCTGCGGGGCTCTCACAGGCTCACGGGAGCCCCGCACTCAATTCCGGCCGCACTTTGCTTCCTGCTTCCATCTGGTAGGCCGCACCCACAGCCAGGCGGGCCGCGGCTCCCAGAGGCAGGGATTCGATCACCGAGGGGTAGGCTCCGTCTACGGTTGACTCGAGAGCGGGGTGGGCACCTGCAATTGTGCTCATCAGCAGGGTGGGCACCCGTACGTTTCAATACTAAAATACTAAAATAAGCAGGGTGGGCACCTGTACAATCTCGGCAATTTCGGGGGAATCCCTACGCTGGGGATTCCCTCTTTAAACGTTAAAGGGGCTGCAGCATCGCATTGCGCGACCCACGCTCCTCCTCAGCTGGGCCATTAAAAGTTAGCGCTTCCAGCAGCGCTGGATGAAGCCAAAGTCCTGGGGCAATAAGCACATAGTCTCCAAAGTCCTTAAAAATGGAAATTAAGCAAAAAAAGGTTCCAGGGCTTAGCTGGTCCCAGGGAGGCAGCCCTCCTGGCAAGTCCTCCTGGGCCCCAGCACGCCCTGCAGCAATCAGGATCCAAAAGCAGAACATTTTATATGGGGTCACAGCCCCTTCTTATACCACTAAATCCTTTGTCTACAAATGTAGGGCAAGGGGAGAACCAGATACAACTCGTTCAGGAGCACTTTATTTTGCTCAGCGCCCCTCTCTATTCACAGGACAGGCCACTACCATCATGTCAGAGTTCAAGGCAAAAAGTTCAGGGGTGAACCTGCCAAAAGGGCCAAGTTGAACAACGATAATGGCAGTTCTGATGACAGTTTCCTTTCAAGATGTCCTATCCAGTGTATACAAATGGAAAAAGTTTTGTATATTGTCTCCTTCTTGGTAAAATCTCTGACCAGCACAGTTTTCTAGTGGGTGGATGCTGATGTTACCACTAAAAGGCTGCTTCAAGTGCTATCTTGATTATTTGAGCTGTGCTGAAACTTGGAGTCTTCTGTAACTTGTGGGGGTAGTAAGGGCAGCAGCAGTGTTACTCACCAACTCTTGCAGTCTCTAGTTTCTCAGCAGCAAGTACCCCTTGGTCTCTCCATTCCCACCTCCACAAGCGTCACTTGGTGCTTTACCCCTGTCCTAAGGCAAGGCCTGCAACATCGTCCAATCTGGGGTATCACAACTCCCTGATCACAATATTTTGCTCTGGACGGTGTCAATTGTAATCCACCTGAAACAGTTACCATTGGCATGGGGTTAACTGCATTTCACATCAGCTTTCAGATGAGCTGCATGGAGTCTCACAGGAGAGGGTCCATCAAGCCTCATTCTTGTTTCTAAATTCCACGGATTACTTTTGAATTATTGACTAGTATTATTTTCATTTTTCTAGGTAGATCTTAACCCCTTCGCTGCTAGGTCTCGAACCCCCGCCCCCTGCCCCCCCCTGCCCCCCCCCCCGCCCCCGTGCTAAGCCTTTTTTGGCTATTTGGGGTAGTTCGCGCTTGGGCCCCTTTAAGGGGACCCAGAAATGAACCAAAATACAGCAACATTTAGTTTTTGGGGGGAAAAATTGGAAAAAGGTGCTGCAAATGAAAGCATTTGTTTTTTTCCCTTGCAAGTGGTATCAAAAAAGGTTTTGTGGGGCTGAAATAACCATTCTCCCAGATGTGAGGGACTGACAGAGTTTTGTCAGAAAAGCAACATTTTTTACACAGTTTTGGCATTTTGCTGAGACATAGCCTATTTTTGCAATTTTTTTGTGCTTTCAACCTTCTTCCAGTCAGTGGTAGAAATGGGTATGAAAGCAATAATGGATCATGGAGAGCTATACATTTTAGAAATCTAGACAACATTTTGAACTTAGTAAAGGGTGATTTATGTAGATCCCGCAAGGTTTGTTTATAGAAACTAACAGTTGAAAATAAGAACAGATGTTTGAAATGAATATACCGTTACATCTGCTGGACCTTTGTGGTTGTGGGGATATATAGGACTTGTAGGTTCACCGAGAACCCTACGAACCCAGAGCCAATAAATGAGCAGCGTCTTGCAATGTTTTTTTATTATGTACCGGGTATATAGTAATTAGTTTGGGAAAATATATACAGTGAAAAATTGGGATGAAAGACACCTATGTATTTCTGAAATTGGAACAAAATATAGAGTTTAGAAACAGTAGCTATTTGCACATTTCTGAAATTGTGAGTACCCATACCAGCATGAGAATTATAGGACATTTTTCAAAGTGATATCTTTTTTACACATTGTCTTTCATTTGGAAGGCAGAAATGACTCGAAAGTCAACAGGTAATAACAGTTTCTCTACGATTCTGCGCTTGTGTGGGTAGGCCTAGTGCCCGTGACAGGAAACTGCTCAAACGCAACGTGGACACACTTTATTTTTACAGTGAAAATGTACCCTTTTTTTGCAAAGTGCTTAGCTGTAGATTTTAAACCCTAGCTCTGCTGGTACCTAGGAAAAGCTAGCAAACCTATACATTGTTTAAAACTAGACGCTCAGGGGAATCCAGGATGGGGTGACTTGACTGTCTCTCACCAGGGTCTGTTACCCAGAATCCCTTGCAAACCTCAAACTTTGTCAAAAAAACACACGTTTCTTCATATTTCTGTGGTGGAAAGTTCTGGAAACTGTGTGGATCCACAAAATTCTATCGACCTCGCATTTCCCAAAGTCTTCTGAGAAAAATGGCACCTCACTTGTGTGGGTTGGCCTAGTGCCCGCAGCACGAAATGGCTCAAAACGCAACGTGGGCACACCACATTTTCACAGTGAAAACTGACACTTGTTTTGCAAAGTGCCTAGCTGTAGATTTTGAACCCTAGCTCTGCGGGCACCTAGGGAAAGCTAGCAAACCTATACATTTTTGAAAACTAGACACCCAGGGGAGTCTAGGATAGGGTGACTTGTTTGGCTCTCGCCAGGTTTTGTTACCCAGAATCCCTTACATACCTCAAATTTTGTAAAAAAAAAACACATTATACTCACATTTCTATGGTGGAAAGTTCTGGAATCTCGGGGATCCACAAAATTCCACCCACCTCGCATTCCCCAAAGTCCTCAGAGAAAAATAGTACCTCACTTGTGTGGGTAGGCCTAGTGCCTGCGACAGCAAACAGCCCAAAACGCAATGTGAACACACCACATTTTCCCAGTAAAAACTGACCCTTTTTTTGCAAAGTGCCTAGCTGTAGGTTTTAAACTTTAGCTCTGCCGGCACCTAGGGAAACCTAGCAAACCTATACATTTTTTTAAACTAGACACCCAGGGGAATGGGTGGTTGTCTGGCTCTCACCAGGTTCTGTTGCCTAGAATCCCTTGCAAACCTCAAACTTTGTAAAAAAAAAAAAAGAACACATTTTACTCATCTTTCAGTGGTGGAAAGTTGAGGAATCTGCTGGGATCCACAAATTTCCTACCACACAGAGTTCCCCCAGGTCTCCCGATAAAAATGGTACCTCACTCACATGGGTGGGTTAAGTATCCGTGACAGGCAAGAGTCCAAAACGTACTGAGGAGACATTAAAATGACCTATCACAAAACAACCTGGTTTTGCAAAGGGAGTCCATTGGGTTATTGGCCATGGGCTCGGCGGCCATCCTGAAAAACCTAGCACAGCCACAAATTTCTGAAAACTAGACAACCGGGGGAGTCCACCGGGTATGGCTTGCGTGGACCCCCCAACATTTTCCTACTCGGAATCGCCTACATACCTCAAATTTAGCTGAAAAAATCAAATATTTCTCAAACTTCTGTGTGGGAAAGTTCTGGAATCTGCATGGATCCACAAATTTCCTACCACCTAGCGTTCCCCCAGGTCTGCCAATAAAAATGGTACCTCACTCGCCTGGACTCCCCCGCGTGTCTACTTTTCAGAAATGTGTGGGTTTGGTAGGTTTCCCAAGATGGCCGCCAAGCCCGGGGCCAAAAAACCAGGTGAACCCCCTTGCAAAACTAGGTTGTTTTGTGATAGGTAATTTTGATGTCTCCTCAATACGTTTTGGGCCTTTGCCTGTCACGGGTACTTGACATTGGTATGTCTATTCTGGGCAGCCCACATGCATAAAAAAAGACAACGTAATCGCTGGCGCCTAGTGGGCTTTCTGCCCCTCGGGGGGCAGATCAGGGGCCACTGCCCCATGTCATCTTTTAGGGGTGGCGTGGGCATTGGCATGCCCATTCTGGGCTGACCTCACCCCTGAATTTGAAAAATATATATTTCTCGAGGCCTAGTGGGCATTCGGACCCCTGGGGGCAGAAAAGGGGCTATTGCCCCCATATGCCTCCTGGGAGGGCAGAAAGACTGTGGTAATTGTTTTTGGGGAGGAGACATTGGCAAGCCCATTCTGGGCAGCCCCCACACCTACATCATAAAAAAATCTATGGTGCCTAGTGGGCTATTCCCCCCCATGGGGCAGATCAGGGGCTACTGACCTATCTGGCCCTGGGAGGGCAGAAAGACTGTTGCATTTTTTGGGGGGTGGGTAGGGGCATTGGCCTGCCCATCTTAGGCAGCCCCCACCCCTAATGCAAATGTAAAATTCCTGGATTCTAGAGGGCTTTCTGCCCCCCCCCGGTCAGATTGGGGACTACTGCCTCCATCTGCCCCCGGGGAGGCAGAAAGACTGACATTTCTCTGGGGTTGGGGGCATTGTCATGTTCATTTTGGACACCCCTCACCCAACATTACTAAAAGAAAAATCCCTGGTTTCTTCTGCGTTTCCTTCCCCCCCCCCTGGGTCAGATTGGGAGCTACTGCCCCCTTCTGGCTCCCGGGGAGGCAGATAGCAGGGAAATTTCCCTGGGGGGTGGGGGCATTGTCATGCCCATTTTGGGCATTTTCCACCCTACATGAAATTTAAAAAAATCCCTGGTTTCTAGCGTGCTTCCTGCCCCACAGGAACTGTAGTGGCCAAAACTAATTGGTGGGAGCAAAGGCCCTTGCCCCTCCCTGTTGTCTAGTGGGTGTTTCCCTGCTTGGGGATCGCACTCCTGGGGCGATCCCCAAGGGGGAAATGGACAGTGAGGAGTAGTTGGAAAAGCTAGTGATTGCTAGTATGGAAGGCAGCTTAGAAGACACAAAGATTAGAGCTTCTTTTCAACCTGCACAGATGGATGTGGCACTGATACCACCACCACCACCTTCCATATTTATAAGGCCCCCGCTGAGACCTGCATCCACCACTACCTCAGTCGAAGTGCACACTGCAGAGAGGCAATCGGCACGC
This sequence comes from Lissotriton helveticus, assembly GCF_964261635.1. Lineage (NCBI taxonomy): Eukaryota > Metazoa > Chordata > Amphibia > Caudata > Salamandridae > Lissotriton > Lissotriton helveticus. The sequence goes on along the minus strand of NC_136070.1, from coordinate 1,083,192,077 downwards.
CTAGCTACTCCAGTTCTTTAAGTATTGGCAGTGGCACACTGAGAAAGTTCTTCTCCCCAGTTTGGGACTTCTTTACCATTAGCAAGCAGGAGGATAACATTGCAATATTCTCCTCCGCAAAGAATGTAACTTATGTTTCTGTCCAACTGGAGTTTTTGCATCCCATTAAAATAACGTTCGAAGTTTAATGGTCAAGAAGAAATGTCAAAATATTTATACAAGCTGGACATCGATATTCTCATTCAAGGACAATTTTTATATTATTAAACCCACAAACACACCGTAATTATACTGGATTTTCATTCTGTCTAATTAGTGTCTGATTTTCTGTTGCTTACACAGTTTTGTGTGTTAGAATTCACTGGGGAAGCATTCATTTACTACATTTCCTTTTTGTATTAAGGTCACAACAGAGTATTTCTTTTGTTTTGGTCACTTGATGTGGAATCGTTTCGAGGTCATAGGTATAAATTGGTTTCAGGTGCAATTAGCCAGGGGTAGGTGGATTTTGTACACAAAGGAGGGCAGTGGAGTAACGTTTGTTTGATGGTTGGGAGAATTCTCACTTACATGTTTAAAGTAAGTCATTTTGATTTGATTATTTTTTCAGGGGGTGTACGCAAGTTCAATGTTTTATGAATACATGGGAGCACAATTTGGGATGGTTACCCCAAGATGCACATTGAGTGTACCACCCCCTGGTTCTCTCCAGAAGTCAACTTCATCAATGGCACCACAAAAGAAAACAATCCAAGGTACTATTGCTGGCATTTAGAAAGGAGGGACCTTGCAAAAGCAACCACCCAATGGTGGCAGCCATCTGCCCGAAATGGAAGATTCCCTGTAGGACTTATTTTGCCAGCGCTGTTGTTTCAGTGCTCCATCACGATGTGCTGCAATTGGCTGGACAAGCTTTGCAGCAGAGTACTGTTCACACTATCCAACTAACAACCAACATATTCTTCTCCTAGGAGACTTCAATATTCACTTAGACTCCCCGCAGGCCCCAGACACATCGGCCCTCCTGAACCTCTTGTGTTTAACTCAGCTGACCCAGTGGGTCACCAAACCCACTCATTCTCAGGGTCACTTGTTAACTCTGGTGTGCTCCAACTTTGCACTAGATGTTAAAGATCCTCTGCCGGTGACTTGGTCCGACCATGACCTGGTCCGACCATGACCTGATCACCTTTTCATGGGCCATGAGCAAGCCGTCTCGTCACCCACCTCTTCCCTTGGGGTCTCTAGCCCGCAAGATCAATATTCCAGGGCTGGTGGAGGCCCTGTCTAATTCGGAGGTAGCCCCTGCTGCTGATCTGGAAGGGCAAGTTGACCAAGTTGACCAATTTAACGCTTGGGTCAGCCAAGGAGTCGAATCTACTTGTAAACCCCTGTCTAGAGCACACCAGCGTGAGTCGCCCTCTCAACCCTGGTACTCGCCTATGCTATAAGATCTGAAGCTGAACTGTAAGAAGTTAGAACGACTCTGGAGGGTGGCTTACTGCCCTTTAGCCAAATCTAAACTACGCTCATCTCAGAGAATATATTACATGGCGATGAGGAATGCTAAAAGCAAGTACTATGCGTCTAGAATCCTGAAGGCGGATAACAACAGCAAATAGATCTTTGCCATTGTACAAAGCTTTATGTCACCTCGAGCAGAGCTCAAGTCCATCCCTGTCTCCGCAGGATGGTGTGAGGAGCTTTCGTCTTTCTTCATTAACAAGATCAAACTTATTGAAGAAGGCTTAGCCTTGTCTGTCACCTCCTCATACCCTTCCCAGATCATGCGACCTGCTCCCCCCCAGTAGGTGTCTCTCTCAGTTCGACCTAGGGAATGTCTGGACAAGGGCGGCAGAGCGGCTCAGATTTTATTGGACCTCTCTGCCGCCTTCGACACGGAAACTTACCAGCTGCTCCTGGCGCGCCTATCATCTATTGGCTTCTCCGGTTCTGTGTGGTCGTGGCTGGAATCTTTTCTGAATTCCCGTTCCCAGCAAGTCTGGATGCCCCCTTATTCATCTTCGGCCAGAGAGGTTCAGACGGGTGCCCCTCAGGGCTCGACACTGAGCCCGCTTCTTTTTAACATCTACATGACCCCACTGATCTTCCTGGCCGAAGAATTGGGCGCCAAGATTATGCTCTACGCAGACGACACCCAGCTTTTGTTTACCTGGGACGACTAGGATGTCTACACAGAGGCGGCGCAAAGATGCCTAGCCGCCGTGTTCACATGGCTTGCTCAGGCTAAACTAAAATGTAATGAGGTGAAATCAGAAATCTTATTATATGGGCAATTTCCCTCTTATTTTATAGAAGCTTTGTGGCCCCCTGATTTTCCCCGTCCTCTATCTGAGGGTGGCCCAGCCAAGAATCTAGGTATTTGGTTTGGAGCAGACCTTAGGTTCAAAGAGCACATTAAAAGACTCACGGGCGTCTGCTTCGGGACTCTCAAGTCTTTAGGCAGATTCTTTCCCTTACTCCCTCAGCCAGCCAAGGAGATGGTCGCTCGGGCACTTATTTTATCGCGTCTGGATTATGCCAATGCGCTCTTTCTTGGCATCCTGGCATACCTGGTCAACAAACTTGAACTTATTCAGAATGCTGCGGCGAGACTCCTCCTTGGCATCTCTAAGAGAACCAGCATAAGACCTCAAATGTGCACTCTCCACTGGCTGCCGCTGATCCAGAGGGTACAGTTTAAGGCTCTTGTCTTAGCACACTGAGCCTTACACGACTCTGGTCCCTCCTATATCAGGAAAAGAGTGGCCTTCTACATTCCTCGACGATCCCTAAGATCAGCTGCCCAGCGACTGATGGTAGTTCCTCATTTTCGTCGCGCCAGGATCGGAGGCCAGTCTCTTTCGGTTAAAGCAGCCATTCTCTGGAATGCCCTCCCTATAGCGCTGCGCCACATTCAGGACTTAAGATGCTTCAAGAAGCTCCACAAAACTCACCTTTTTAAGCAGGCCTACTAATTAATTTTTCTCTTGCCATCTGTTTACTACTGCATCGCGCCAGGATACTCAAGAGTAGTTGTGCGCGCTACAAATTCCAATTTAACATAACAATATAACATAACATATTCGGCAGTTGCAAAGCAACTGATTACATGTGTATCCCTGCAAATTGGATCTATTTTGTGGAGTTTGGGCAACAGCTATCTGCGGATCTCAGTGCTGAAGAAACCTTTAAGGGCGTTTAGCAGCATACAACTGTAGCAATCTTTGCCATGGTTTTCACACAGGAAGTCAGCAAGGAGGACGTTACGATGAGCCAAGCAACCCCATTGTGGCATCCGCTACAGGACCAGTTAAAAAAAGTGTTGCAAAGGGTAATTGATGTCAATGAAGAAACGCATGAGATATTTCAGAGCGTAATACTTCGCTTGGCTGTTAATATAAGGGTGCAAAGAGATATTGTGTACTCCAAAGACTAGATCTGTTCCACAATACTTGATCCACTGTACAAATCAATACTGCTATCTTAAGTTCCTTTTTCAGAAGGGGATGTTTTGCAATACAAGACTAAGATTGTTGAGCAAGGAAGAGACCTGGAGGAAGAATGGCTGGAAGTTAGAAACCTCTGCACTAGTTCTGGCGTGCATCCTTCAACCGCCAAAGAGGGCAGTTCTGTTGTCTTTAAGTGCCTGGAGTGGTAAAAGGTTTTTGTCATTTACAGCTCTGCATGGATGGGTCTGTGCTTAATCCTAGGCTTGAAGTCTTTGCTTTAGAAATGATAACATACTTTGTCCCGTTTTAACTCTGCGTGGATGGCAATGTGCTAATCCTATGCTTAAAAACTTTGATAGAAAAGCAGACATTTGGGGTGAGCAAGTTCAGTTTCGCTGGTGATGTAGGGTGCTCTGTACAGGAGCAGTTGCCCACCTAAATTTGGAAATTTACCAGAGTTCTCCGGTCATTTTTTTATCATTTATGTGGCACTCTAGGCCTGAAAGGGTATTGATTTGGCTTACCCTTGTTTCTGGACTAAGCTAAACCTCTAGGGAATGCTTTTATGCAATCCGGGTTGGCTTGGATGGTATTTTACAAGTCCAAAACAGTAAGACTGTGCCCGGAGTGGTAAAAGGCGTTTGTCAATTTACAGCCCGGAATGGATGGCACTGTGTTAATCCTATGTTTAAACGCTGTGCTGTAGAAACAGAAAATGCATTGTCACTTTCTATCTCAGCGTGAATGGCATTGTGCTAATCCTATACCTAAAAACATTGATAGAAAAGCAAACATTTGAGGTGAACACATTCAGAGTGTCTGTGGTGATGTAGGGTGCTCTATACAGCTGTCCTCCAACTAAACTTGGGAACTTCGCAGAGTTCTCTGCTTCTTTGTTGCGTACTTTATGAGGAACTCTATGCCAGAAAGGGTATTGTTTTGGCATATATATAATGTACAGTTTGACTGCTTACGTATTGTATTTTTGTATTTTTAAAAACAAAAATATATAAATCAATGGGTGGATGCATAGGAGTGCCCAAGCCCCACCCATGTTCCTCATTCCCAATGCAGAGTGACGCAAGGCTGCGATTTGCACTACCTTATGTTACTCTCGATTTACTATGCCACGCCAAGCCATGCAAAGTGGCTGTGTGTGGTCAAGTAAATCTCACTTTAGATGCAATTCAAGGACTTAGTAAATATGACCGCATATGCATTTCAGTTTCTAAAAGTGCAAATATCAACCACTGATATTTCCCAAGCTAACAGTACTTCCATTTATATGCATACCTTTTCTTTGACCATCACTTCATATCCTGCCATTTATACATAGGATTTTCCTTGTCTTCCATTTACTCAGGAAGATATGGCATTTTACTATCTAATGCTAACTGTAACCCTTCCCTTTGTGTAATACTTTTAGATTGTTGCATATTAGATTAGTTTAGAAAATTTGTTATTTTTGGCCTTTGACCCCCATCACTCTATTTTACCTGTAACTGTATGTTATTACTCTTAATTTAATTGTAGTTCGATTTTGTTTCCTGAAATTGTTTTTGTTGACTATATTAATTAAATAGGCATCTTTATATCAATGAACAAAGCAATTATATGTAATTTCAATAAATACATTGGATTATTAGTCCCGCTGGGGCACCCCGGGCACCTTTTTCTAATCATTTCAATTATTGAAGGAATAGCTATCTTCATTCAATGAATTATCATATTCATTAAATTGCTTTCATTATTTTTAATTAAATTGCTTTCTACAACATGGTATATGAGAGAGTACATAGCAACATGCAGGCGCATTGTGAAAAATAGTTACCTGCTTTGGAGAGCATTGGAATTGTAGCTTCTCTTGTATTACATGTAACCTTCTTATACACCCCAAAGAAGTAAAATGGATCAATGAAACCAACAATAGATTTTAGAATGCATAATAAAAGAAGGCCGAAAAAGCATAAAATCCTTCTATTATACTGTTTCAAACACTTGTATTACCATAATTACTTTTCCCTTCATGATGACATTTCCTAGTACATTTTTATCAACAGAAGTGACATACAAAAGATGCAACCCATCTAGGTTCTATTTAGCTTCCAACCCATCTCTATAGTCACAAATATAACACTCCATGTATTATTCCCTAAACGTCTCAGATTTGGTTGCCCTCCTGAAAGTTGTGCAAATCATTTCTGTTTATGATCTTATTATTACATTTATGTTTGTGAAAACAATGTAACTTGTATGCTGTAAATCATATTCCCTTGCTTATAGAAAACAACCCCTACTTGTACTGCTTTCAGTATATGGCGGGGTTACATGGGTGTGCTTGGTGAAAGATGGTATTCTGTCCACTATGAGTTCATCAAACATGAAAGTGGATATGGGGTATGCCCAGTGGTGGCCAACAGATATAAAGACCGGTGAGGCGAGGAGAAGGGGTGCGGGGGTAGACGGGGCCAGCGGTAAGCCTGCGGCAGAGAGCACATGAGTGGAAGGAAACACATGGGGGCAGCCAAGGTCGATAGTGGGAGTAGCTGCCGGGCGTTGACGTGGGGAGGGGGAGGGGCAGGGTGGGGGTAGTAAACTATGGATTACAGAGGTTTACAGGTAAGTAAACATATAAATAAATAAAACAAATTTTGTTGCGTGCACTGCATCGCATTTGGGGATGCAGAACGCGGAACGAAATTCGTTTTATTTATTTATATGTTTACTTACCTGTAAACCGCCGCAATCCATAGTTTACTACCGCCCACGTTGCCCCTCCCCCTCCCCACGTCACCGCCCAGCAGCTACTCCCACTACCGACCACGGCTGCATGGCGGGTTAATAATGAATAATAAAATAACAACACTTACCTGGTGCTGCCAGCGCCCTCGCGCTCCTCTGTTCCTGGTCCCAGGAGTCCCTGGGACAGCATTGGACTCCCCATCCAATCCCCAGGCTGCTCTCAAGCATGAGAGCAGCATGGGAATTTGGCCTGAGCAGTCAGGATCAACGCTCGCTCAGACACAAGCAGTCTGTGCTGTTTCTCTAGCCCGGTTGTCGACTGTACAATCCAGCCGTGTTGGAGAAACCTAAGTGTGCATGTCACTTTGGCCGGCATGAAACGTCCAGCTAATCTGACATGCACACTTAAACTTGCACAATTACCACTCCTCCACCCCTCTCCCTGGCTAGGTCTTCCCCTCCCTGCACACGCTAGCTAAGAGCCACCATATGAAAACTAAAACAATACTAAAATATTGTTTCATTTTTCAGCTCCTGGCTCTGAGCCAGTGGGGCAAAACATCTCTGCCATTGCAGAGGAGCCACTGCTGGGTAAGCCATGTTACTAAAGGATATATTAACTGTTGTGAATGTTCAGGTGAGCAATGTCAGGTGCAAAACTCTGAGTTGCATAAGAGTTAATGAGCATTAGTTTGAACACAGGGCAGTAAGTGAAAGGGGAGGTGAAGTCTGCATATTGTGATTTTCCTGTTGGGTGCGATTCTTATGAGCTGATGAATGGTTATGCAGTGTAGAGTACGGTGAGATTTGTGTGATGATCGGAGGATGGGGATATGGACTATATTTAGGAAATGAAGAATCATGATGGCTTAACTACTGTGGAATTATGAAAGCTATGTGTAGACTATGAAGGGTAAAATGCTATGAAAAATTTACGGATTGTCAGGGGGACAGATGGTAAAAAAATAGGGAAGGTAGGATGAGAAATTTTTTGAACTTGCACAGATGTATTGCAGCATATTGTCAATAGGATGTTAAGGTACTTTTCTTTGAGAATTCAATGTTAGACAAGCCTTGCAAAGAAAATCCATTTGATATGATTTTGGAGAGATTTGCAGACATTTCACCATGGGACCAAAATCAACACTCTGGATGCTGGTGCTTGCCCCCCAGTGATTGCCCTTTTTAACATGGGGGTTCCCCCCTAATGCTTTAGCCCACAAACATTTGGACCACCTACAACTGTAGCGCTATTTAATTATGTGCTGCAGTGCATGGGATAATGTTAGTTGGCATAATTAACGCAGACCAAAGTTTGTTTACCGATTTTGGACTCAATAAAGAGCTGTGACTGTCCCTGGGGAGGAAATATGGTAGTTGTTAGAAGTGGACGATGAGCCAAAAAAAGGAATACTTCATGTATAGCGTTGGCTATATGAGATGTATAGGAAACTGGGTCTTTATATAATATATCAAAAAGAGGTATATTGTGTAGAAAGTCCAGGTATCCCTTATGAGTGGGCAGGGCTTGCTTTAGCAATCCCAAGGTGCTCTTTCTGTGGTAGTTTGGTCAAGCAGCCTTAGGATTATCAAGTTTTAGACATTAGTTACACATGCAGGATCAATAAATGATGCACACACTCAAAAAAGAGATCCACACCAATTTAGGAAAAAAATAACACTTCTTTTATATATTTTTTTTACACCAAAAACTTTGTAATTTGGAAAGTACGTTGGGGCATATTAGCAAGAACCTCGTTAAAATTATCGCAGTTTTAGCGGCAGTTTCCTGCCGCTAAAACGGCGACAATTTTAACGAGGTTCTTGCTAATATGCCCCTTTGTTTTAAGGTATCACTGTTTTGTAAATACATAGAAATACACTTGCAGTTGAGTAGTTATCACTGTTTTGCAGTATACAGGCATACACTGGCACTTGTATCGGTAAAGTGGTAATGTTATGCTATAGGAAAGAAACATTAACTGCATTCGGGCACTTAGCAGTGACTTACGGAACTGTCCTCCTGGATTTAAGGTAAGTATGAGGCAAGGTCCAAGGCAGTACCAACGGGTCACCTTGGTCTGTGCTGGAGCATCCAAGTGCAAAGGAGCAATTCAGCATCAAGTGCCCCATTTAAATCAATGGGGAACGGTCTGGTCACAAACAGGCTGCAAACAAGCACTTGGAGACGAGTCCGGGAGAACCTACAGTGGGGCTCAGTCCTTGAGATGCTAGGGCATGTAGGGCACCACTGGTCCACTAGAACTCAAGCTGGTGGGGTCAGCTGAAGTGGTGGTTCCCCGGTGGGGGTGCACTCCAGGAGCAGTTGTAGGCGGGTCTGCAAAACAGGCTGTAGGTGGGGACTGAGAGACTAGTACAGCCAAAGCCAAAGGTGGGCTCAGCTCTTGAAGGTCTTAGGACCCCTTTGGCACAGTTGGGGCACTTCTCCCCTGGCTGTGGGGCTCGGTGCAGAGGTGCTTCTCGATGTCTGGTGTTTCGCGGTCCAAGGCTCTCACGGTTCCTGATGTCTGCCAAGAGAGGCTGCAGGAGGAGATGGGGGGGCAATACAGTTGAGCCAAATGGGGGGCTTAACTCTTGAGAGTCTCTGTGCCTCAGGGGTACTATCAGTTCACGGCAACTCATGCTACAAGGCTTGTGTACAGTGCTGTTTGGTCTGGTATGGTCACACTGGCAGAGGCTCTCGTTTCGGTACTATCGGTGCCTGCAAACATGCAGGGAAATAGCTCTTCTGCTTCAAGGGAGATGTTGCTGGCCAGGTGAATTCATGGGTCACTCTTCTACAGCTTTTTGAGGTGACACAACTTTCTGGATGAGAATTGCAATTGTTGGGGACAGCATGCAGGCTGGCAGGACTGGCACCAAGTGAGTTGCTCTTCCTCAGTTCTCAAGTTGTGGGCTATTCTTTGCCCTTCTTTATTCAACAGGCAGACAAACAGGATTTCCTGGTGTAGGGGACAACCTAATACTCAATTTATGGGTGTTAATGGGAGTGAAGGGTAGGATCCAATAGGCTACCTTACTCTGGGGTCACTACACCCCCTAGAGGACCATTTCCTGTGGGGAGTGGCATTCACCCTGTCTCAGAATTCGTAGTTTCACAGCAACCACTTCAGGTAGCCCACCCTAGGGGTGTGACTAGCCTGGAGGTGTGACACACCTCCTTGCATAGCTAATTTCTCACCTCAACTGGGGCCAAATGGGCCTCAGGGCAGGGGGTGGCATCTCCCAGGTCTGGTAGAAGCCAGGTTTGAATATCAAAGGCAGTGTGTTCTTTGAAGCTCCCTGCCTTGAAATGCTAATTTACTAGCTCTCCTGCTGTAGGAGGTGTAAACACCTCCTGCCAGAGCAGGCATTGTTTGTTACATTTAGGAGCTGTGCTCTCACCGCCTAGGGGTCAGAAGCTCATCTGTGGTGGCAGGCATGGACAGGACCAGGCAGCCATCACACTAGAGGACTAGTAGGGTTCAGTTGGTAGCTCTAAGGTGCCCTCTGGGTGCATGTATTATTTGAATGCATCACTGGAATCAGTGTGGGTTTATTAATACAAGGTGTTTTATACCAACCACCATAGGTTTCAGTGAAGCCATTATGTAGCTGGGAAATTCATTTTGTCCGGTTCCCAGTAAATACCTTAAGATGGCTTCCCTGCCCATGTATAATGCCCAGCAATGGAACTAGACATTACAGGGACATATCTGCTCAGGCAGCTATGTCCTCACATGTGCTATAATGTACCCTGCCTTAGAGCTTCAAGGCCTGCTGTTGGGCTGACTTACATGTAGCCTATACATTGTCTTTGGCACAGCACACAGGAAAGTGCCATGCCATGGTTTCAAGCATGGTTGGCACAATGTCACGCAGCCTGCAATGGCAGTCTATATGGAATTTGCGTGTGGATCATTTAGAGTGGCAAAAGATATGTTGTAGCCCTTGGGGACCCTTTTTAATACCCATTCTCTAGGTACCTGGGGTACCATTTACTAGGGACTTACAGAAGTGCTAAAGTGCTTAGCCAATTGTGAAACGATCAGACATCACTTTTTTTTAAGGAAGGAGCACTGCCACTGAGGTCTGGTTAGCAGGCCTCAGTGCACTGTCAGAGGCGAAAAACCAGCATCTCGCAGCTAAAAATGGGGTAAAAAGTGGGGGGACAACTGTAAAAAAACCAGTTTACATCACGATGAAGTAAACTTGATGGTCTTGTTCTTCAGCTTCATTTTTACATAACTAAAAGCAGGAGAGAGAGAGAAGAATACCCCCAAGATGCCACTGTCTTTGGGGAATGGATCAATGTGGTAATCCAGTTCATCCAGCTCAATGGCCTATTAGAGGATGTTTTCAATAAGGTATTTGCCACTAGGATTTTGTTACATTTAGTTATGAGATCCAGGGCATGAAATTAAAATGTTTGTTTGCCTTCGAAATTGTGAGCTTGCATTTTACTGCTGTACCTTAGGTCCTAGAAACTTTGTTGTTTCTCCAAGCTGCACTGTTCCTTTCTCTTGGGCTGTTATGCAGCAACACAAAAGCAATTTTGAAGGGTAGCACCCAGAGCCCACAGCAATCTACAGGGAAAAATGTCCATTCTACAGAGTCAAAGCCCCTTCTATGTAGCGAGACCCAGTGAAGCAGCGCGGCTCAAACAACAACTCTATTAACTAGTCTCACCAACTCAGGAGCAACTTCACTTTTTACTCATCGGTGGGGCCCATGACACCTCCAGTCACGCATTCACTCACAAATTCACTCCTCGCCCCTGGATCAGTGAATGAGAAGACGAGCTGCTGGATAGCGGGGTACCTTATTTACCTGGACATTAGCTTTATACATTTATATACATTTCAAACCTCAAACGCTTGTACAGTCATGAAGAACATACATAAAAGTACTCTGCTATTTGGTCAATGGACCAACTAGTAGAAGTCGGTCGATAACGATTAAGTCCAGCTCAACCACAATGCTCTCATAATTTCCTAGTGGTACAAAAGGGGGTGGTGATGGACGGAGCATCCGAATCAATCAAACACTCACACCCAGTCAAAAGATCTGGGTTTAATCCATCACCGTTCTTTAGCCCACTCTGCCACTCCAGTTCAGACATGGCTATATGCAAATCAGTCTGACCCTGTGCCTCATGGGAACAGTCCAGCCCGAACTGCCAAGCCAAGTCTTCCCTGGACCGGAAACAAGCTTCCGAGGACCGGTTTCTGGCATTCCAGCCGTCTTCAGCCCGGCATGCTTGAATCCAGTGGCAAAGTGAGCAAGGGACTCACGTCTGAGCATACCCTGCCACACTTATGGCGGCCAAAAGCGGTACAATAGGGGGGGTGATGGACGGAGCATCCGAATCAATCAAACACTCACACCCAGTCAAAAGATCTGGGTTTAATCCATCACCGTTCTTTAGTCCACTCTGCCACCCCAGTTCAGACATGGCTATATGCAAATCAGTCTGACCCTGTGCCTCATGGGAACAGTCCAGCCCGAACTGCTAAGCCATGTCTTCCATGGACCGGAAACAAGCTTCCGAGGACCAGTTTCTGGCATTCCAGACGTCTTCAGCCCGGCTTGCTTGAATCCAGTGGCAACGTGAGCAACGAACTCACGTCTGAGCATACCCTGCCACACTTATGGCGGCCAAAAGCGGTACAAAAGGGAGTGGTGATGGACGGAGCATCCGAATCAATCAAACACTCACACCCAGTCAAAAGATCTAGGTTTAATCCATCACCGTTCCTTAGCCCACTCTGCCACCCCAGTTCAGACATGGCTATATGGAAATCAGTCTGACCCTGTGCCTCATGGGAACAGTCCAGCCCGAACTGCCAAGCCATGTCTTCCCTGGACCGGAAACAAGCTTCAGAGGACCGGTTTCTGGCATTCCAGCCCTCTTCAGCCCGGCTTGCTTGAATCCAGTGGCAAAGTGAGCAAGAGACTCATGTCTGAGCATGCCCTGCCACACTTATGGCGGCCAAAAGCGGTACAAAAGGGGGTGGTGATGGACGGAGCATCTGAATCAATCAAACACTCACACCCAGTCAAAAGATCTTGGTTTAATCCATCACCGTTCTTTAGCCCACTCTGCCACCCCAGTTCAGACATGGCTATATGCAAATCAGTCTAACCCTGTGCCTCATGGGAACAGTCCAGCCCGAACTGCCAAGCCATGTCTCCCCTGGACCGGAAACAAGCTTCCGAGGACCGGTTTCTGGCATTCCAGCCGTCTTCAGCCCGGCTTGCTTGAATCCAGTGGCAAAGTGAGCAAGGGACTCACGTCTGAGCATGCCCTGCCACACTTATGGCGGCCAAAAGCGGTACAAAAGGGGGTGGTGATGGACGGAGCATCCGAATCAATCAAACACTCACACCCAGTCAAAAGATCTTGCTTTAATCCATCACCGTTCTTTAGCCCACTCTGCCACCCCAGTTCAGACATGGCTATATGCAAATCAGTCTGACCCTGTGCCTCATGGGAACAGTCCAGCCCGAACTGCCAAGCCATTTCTTCCCTGGATCGGAAACAAGCTTCCGAGGACCGGTTTCTGGCATTCCAGCCGTCTTCAGCCCGGCTTGCTTGAATCCAGTGTCAAAGTGAGCAAGGGACTCACGTCTGAGCATACCCTGCCACACTTATGGTGGCCAAAAGCGGTACAAAAGGGGGTGGTGATGGACGGAGCATCTGAACCAATCAAACACTCACACCCAGTGAAAAGATCTGGGTTTAATCCATCACCGTTCTTTAGCCCACTCTGCCACCCCAGTTCAGACATGGCTATATGCAAATCAGTCTGACCCTGTGCCTCATGGGAACAGTCCAGCCCGAACTGCCAAGCCATGTCTTCCCTTGGCCGGAAACAAGCTTCCGAGGACCGGTTTCTGGCATTCCAGCCGTCTTCAGCCCGGCTTGCTTGAATCCAGTGGCAAAGTGAGCAAGGGACTCACGTCTGAGCTTTCCTCTACCACACTTATGGCGGCCAAAAGCGGTAAAATAGGGGGTGGTGATGGACGGAGCATCCGAATCAATCAAACACTCACACCCAGTCAAAAGATCTGGGTTTAATCCATCACCGTTCTTTAGTCCACTCTGCCACCCCAGTTCAGACATGGCTATATGCAAATCAGTCTGACCCTGTGCCTCATGGGAACAGTCCAGCCCGAACTGCCAAGCCATGTCTTCCCTGGACCGGAAACAAGCTTCCGAGGACCAGTTTCTGGCATTCCAGACGTTTTCAGCCCGGCTTGCTTGAATCCAGTGCAACATGAGCAACGGACTCACGTCTGAGCATACCCTGCCACACTTATGGCGGCCAAAAGCGGTACAAAAGGGAGTGGTGATGGACGGAGCATCCGAATCAATCAAACACTCACACCCAGTCAAAAGATCTAGGTTTAATCCATCACCGTTCTTTAGCCCACTCTGCCACCCCAGTTCAGACATGGCTATATGCAAATCAGTCTGACCCTGTGCCTCATGGGAACAGTCCAGCACGAACTGCCAAACCATGTCTTTCCTGGACCAGAAACAAGCTTCAGAGGACTGGTTTCTGGCATTCCAGCCCTCTTCAGCCCGGCTTGCTTGAATCCAGTGGCAAAGTGAGCAAGAGACTCACGTCTGAGCATGCCCTGCCACACTTATGGCGGCCAAAAGCGGTACAAAAGGGGGTGGTGATGGACGGAGCATCTGAATCAATCAAACACTCACACCCAGTCAAAAGATCTAGGTTTAATCCATCACCGTTCTTTAGCCCACTCTGCCACCCCAGTTCAGACATGGCTATATGGAAATCAGTCTGACCCTGTGCCTCATGGGAACAGTCCAGCCCGAACTGCCAAGCCATGTCTTCCCTGGACCGGAAACAAGCTTCAGAGGACCGGTTTCTGGCATTCCAGCCCTCTTCAGCCCGGCTTGCTTGAATCCAGTGGCAAAGTGAGCAAGAGACTCACGTCTGAGAATGCCCTGCCACACTTATGGCGGCCAAAAGCGGTACAATAGGGGGTGGTGATGGACGGAGCATCTGAATCAATCAAACACTCACACCCAGTCAAAAGATCTTGGTTTAATCCATCACCGTTCTTTAGCCCACTCTGCCACCCCAGTTCAGACATGGCTATATGCAAATCAGTCTAACCCTGTGCCTCATGGGAACAGTCCAGCCCGAACTGCCAAGCCATGTCTCCCCTGGACCGGAAACAAGCTTCCGAGGACCGTTTTCTGGCATTCCAGCCGTCTTCAGCCCGGCTTGCTGGAATCCAGTGGCAAAGTGAGCAAGGGACTCACGTCTGAGCATACCCTGCCACACTTATGGTGGCCAAAAGCGGTACAAAAGGGGGTGGTGATGGACGGAGCATCCGAATAAATCAAACACTCACACCCAGTCAAAAGATCTGGGTTTAATCCATCACCGTTCTTTAGCCCACTCTGCCACCCCAGTTCAGACATGGCTATATGCAAATCAGTCTGACCCTGTGCCTCATGGGAACAGTCCAGCCCGAACTGCCAAGCCATGTCTTCCCTGGACCGGAAACAAGCTTCCGAGGACCGGTTTCTGGCATTCCAGCCGTCTTCAGCCCGGCTTGCTTGAATCCAGTGGCAAAGTGAGCAAGGGACTCACGTCTGAGCTTTCCTCTACCACACTTATGGCGGCCAAAAGCGGTACAATAGGGGGTGGTGATGGACGGAGCATCCGAATCAATCAAACACTCACACCCAGGCAAAAGATCTGGGTTTAATCCATCACCGTTCTTTAGTCCACTCTGCCACCCCAGTTCAGACATGGCTATATGCAAATCAGTATGACCCTGTGCCTCATGGGAACAGTCCAGCCCGAACTGCCAAGCCATGTCTTCCCTGGACCGGAAACAAGCTTACGAGGACCAGTTTCTTGCAGTCCAGACGTCTTCAGCCCGGCTTGCTTGAATCCAGTGCAACATGAGCAACAGACTCACGTCTGAGCATACCCTGCCACACTTATGGCGGCCAAAAGCGGTACAAAAGGGAGTGGTGATGGACGGAGCATCCGAATCAATCAAACACTCACACCCTGTCAAAAGATCTAGGTTTAATCCATCACCGTTCTTTAGCCCACTCTGCCACCCCAGTTCAGACATCGTTATTTGCAAATCAGTCTGACCCTGTGCCTCATGGGAACAGTCCAGCCCGAACTGCCAAGCCATGTCTTTCCTGGACCGGAAACAAGCTTCAGAGGACCGGTTTCTGGCATTCCAGCCCTCTTCAGCCCGGCTTGCTTGAATCCAGTGGCAAAGTGAGCAAGAGACTCACGTCTGAGCATGCCCTGCCACACTTATGGCGGCCAAAAGCGGTACAAAAGGGGGTGGTGATGGACGGAGCATCTGAATCAATCAAACACTCACACCCAGTCAAAAGACCTTGGTTTAATCAATCACCGTTCTTTAGCCCATTCTGCCACCCCAGTTCAGACATGGCTATATGCAAATCAGTCTGACCCTGTGCCTCATGGGAACAGTCCAGGCTGAACTACCAAGCCATGTATTCCCTGGATTGGAAACAAGCTTCCGAGGACCGGTTTCTGGCATTCCAGCCGTCTTCAGCCCGGCTTGCTTGGATCCAGTGGCAAAGTGAGCAAGGGACTCACGTCTGAGCATACCCTGCCACACTTATGGCGGCCAAAAGCGGTACAAAAGGGGGCGGTGATGGATGGAGCATCCGAATCAATCAAACACTCACACCCAGTCAAAAGATCTGGGTGTAATCCATTACCGTTCTTTAGCCCACTCTGCCACCCCAGTTCAGACATGGCTATATGCAAATCAGTCTGACCCTGTGCCTCATGGGAACAGTCCAGCCCGAACTGCCAAGCCATGTCTTCATTGGAGTGGAAACAAGCTTCAGAGGACCGGTTTCTGGCATTCTAGCCTTCTTCAGCCCGGCTTGCTTGAATCCAGTGGCAAAGTGAGCAAGGGACTCACGTCTGAGCATGCCCTGCCACACTTATGGCGGCCAAAAGCGGTACAAAAGGGGGTGGTGATGGACGGAGCATCCGAATCAATCAAACACTCACACCCAGTCAAAAGATCTGGGTTTAATCCATCACCGTTCTTTAGCCCACTCTGCCACTCCAGTTCAGACATGGCTATATGCAAATCAGTCTGACCCTGTGCCTCATGGGAACAGTCCAGCCCGAACTGCCAAGCCATGTCTTCCCTGGACCGGAAACAAGCTTCCGAGGACCGGTTTCTGGCATTCCAGCCGTCTTCAGCCCGGCTTGCTTGAATCCAGTGGCAAAGTGAGCAAGGGACTCACGTCTGAGCATACCCTGCCACACTTATGGCGGCCAAAAGCGGTACAATAGGGGGTGGTGATGGACGGAGCATCCGAATCAATCAAACACTCACACCCAGTCAAAAGATCTGGGTTTAATCCATCACCGTTCTTTAGTCCACTCTGCCACCCCAGTTCAGACATGGCTATATGCAAATCAGTCTGACCCTGTGCCTCATGGGAACAGTCCAGCCCGAACTGCCAAGCCATGTCTTCCATGGACCGGAAACAAGATTCCGAGGACCAGTTTCTGGCATTCCAGACGTCTTCAGCCCGGCTTGCTTGAATCCAGTGGCAACGTGAGCAACGGACTCACGTCTGAGCATACCCTGCCACACTTATGGCGGCCAAAAGCGGTACAAAAGGGAGTGGTGATGGACGGAGCATCCGAATCAATCAAACACTCACACCCAGTCAAAAGATCTAGGTTTAATCCATCACCGTTCTTTAGCCCACTCTGCCACCCCAGTTCAGACATGGCTATATGGAAATCAGTCTGACCCTGTGCCTCATGGGAACAGTCCAGCCCGAACTGCCAAGCCATGTCTTCCCTGGACCGGAAACAAGCTTCAGAGGACCGGTTTCTGGCATTCCAGCCCTCTTCAGCCCGGCTTGCTTGAATCCAGTGGCAAAGTGAGCAAGAGACTCACGTCTGAGCATACCCTGCCACACTTATGGCGGCCAAAAGCGGTACAAACGGGGGTGGTGATGGACGGAGCATCTGAATCAATCAAACACTCACACCCAGTCAAAAGATCTTGGCTTAATCCATCACCGTTCTTTAGCCCACTCTGCCACCCCAGTTCAGACATGGCTCTATGCAAATCAGTCTGACCCTGTGCCTCATGGGAACAGTCCAGCCCGAACTGCCAAGCCATTTCTTCCCTGGATCGGAAACAATCTTCCGAGGACCGGTTTCTGGCATTCCAGCCGTCTTCAGCCCGGCTTGCTTGAATCCAGTGGCAAAGTGAGCAAGGGACTCACGTCTGAGCATACCCTGCCACACTTATGGCGGCCAAAAGCGGTACAATAGGGGGTGGTGATGGACGGAGCATCCGAATCAATCAAACACTCACACCCAGTCAAAAGATCTGGGTTTAATCCATCACCGTTCTTTAGTCCACTCTGCCACCCCAGTTCAGACATGGCTATATGCAAATCAGTCTGACCCTGTGCCTCATGGGAACAGTCCAGCCCGAACTGCCAAGCCATGTCTTCCATGGACCGGAAACAAGCTTCCGCGGACCAGTTTCTGGCATTCCAGACGTCTTCAGCCCGGCTTGCTTGAATCCAGTGGCAACGTGAGCAACGGACTCACGTCTGAGCATACCCTGCCACACTTATGGCGGCCAAAAGCGGTACAAAAGGGAGTGGTGATGGACGGAGCATCCGAATCAATCAAACACTCACACCCAGTCAAAAGATCTAGGTTTAATCCATCACCGTTCTTTAGCCCACTCTGCCACCCCAGTTCAGACATGGCTATATGGAAATCAGTCTGACCCTGTGCCTCATGGGAACAGTCCAGCCCGAACTGCCAAGCCATGTCTTCCCTGGACCGGAAACAAGCTTCAGAGGACCGGTTTCTGGCATTCCAGCCCTCTTCAGCCCGGCTTGCTTGAATCCAGTGGCAAAGTGAGCAAGAGACTCACGTCTGAGCATGCCCTGCCACACTTATGGCGGCCAAAAGCGGTACAAAAGGGGGTGGTGATGGACGGAGCATCTGAATCAATCAAACACTCACACCCAGTCAAAAGATCTTGGTTTAATCCATCACCGTTCTTTAGCCCACTCTGCCACCCCAGTTCAGACATGGCTATATGCAAATCAGTCTGACCCTGTGCCTCATGGGAACAGTCCAGCCCGAACTGCCAAGCCATTTCTTCCCTGGATCGGAAACAAGCTTCCGAGGACCGGTTTCTGGCATTCCAGCCGTCTTCAGCCCGGCTTGCTTGAATCCAGTGGCAAAGTGAGCAAGGGACTCACGTCTGAGCATACCCTGCCACACTTATTGTGGCCAAAAGCGGTACAAAAGGGGGTGGTGATGGACGGAGCATCCGAATCAATCAAACACTCACACCCAGTCAAAAGATCTGGGTTTAATCCATCACCGTTCTTTAGCCCACTCTGCCACCCCAGTTCAGACATGGCTATATGCAAATCAGTCTGACCCTGTGCCTCATGGGAACAGTCCAGCCCGAACTGCCAAGCCATGTCTTCCCTGGACCGGAAACAAGCTTCCGAGGACCGGTTTCTGGCATTCCAGCCGTCTTCAGCCCGGCTTGCTTGAATCCAGTGGCAAAGTGAGCAAGGGACTCACGTCTGAGCTTTCCTCTACCACACTTATGGCGGCCAAAAGCGGTACAATAGGGGGTGGTGATGGACGGAGCATCCGAATCAATCAAACACTGACACCCAGTCAAAAGATCTGGGTTTAATTCATCACCGTTCTTTAGTCCACTCTGCCACCCCAGTTCAGACATGGCTATATGCAAATCAGTCTGACCCTGTGCCTCATGGGAACAGTCCAGCCCGAACTGCCAAGCCATGTCTTCCCTGGACCGGAAACAAGCTTCCGAGGACCAGTTTCTGGCATTCCAGACGTTTTCAGCCCGGCTTGCTTGAATCCAGTGCAACATGAGCAACGGACTCACGTCTGAGCATACCCTGCCACACTTATGGCGGCCAAAAGCGGTACAAAAGGGAGTGGTGATGGACGGAGCATCCGAATCAATCAAACACTCACACCCAGTCAAAAAATCTTGGTTTAATCCATCACCGTTCTTTAGCCCACTCTGCCACCCCAGTTCAGACATGGCTATATGCAAATCAGTCTGACCCTGTGCCTCATGGGAACAGTCCAGCCCGAACTGCCAAGCCATGTCTTTCCTGGACCGGAAACAAGCTTCAGAGGACCGGTTTCTGGCATTCCAGCCCTCTTCAGCCGGCTTGCTTGAATCCAGTGGCAAAGTGAGCAAGAGACTCACGTCTGAGCATGCCCTGCCACACTTATGGCGGCCAAAAGCGGTACAAAAGGGGGTGGTGATGGATGGAGCATCTGAATCAATCAAACACTCACACCCAGTCAAAAGATCTAGGTTTAATCCATCACCGTTCTTTAGTCCACTCTGCCACCCCAGTTCAGACATGGCTATATGCAAATCAGTATGACCCTGTGCCTCATGGGAACAGTCCAGCCCGAACTGCCAAGCCATGTCTTCCCTGGACCGGAAACAAGCTTACGAGGACCAGTTTCTTGCAGTCCAGACGTCTTCAGCCCGGCTTGCTTGAATCCAGTGCAACATGAGCAACAGACTCACGTCTGAGCATACCCTGCCACACTTATGGCGGCCAAAAGCGGTACAAAAGGGAGTGGTGATGGACGGAGCATCCGAATCAATCAAACACTCACACCCTGTCAAAAGATCTAGGTTTAATCCATCACCGTTCTTTAGCCCACTCTGCCACCCCAGTTCAGACATCGTTATTTGCAAATCAGTCTGACCCTGTGCCTCATGGGAACAGTCCAGCCCGAACTGCCAAGCCATGTCTTTCCTGGACCGGAAACAAGCTTCAGAGGACCGGTTTCTGGCATTCCAGCCCTCTTCAGCCCGGCTTGCTTGAATCCAGTGGCAAAGTGAGCAAGAGACTCACGTCTGAGCATGCCCTGCCACACTTATGGCGGCCAAAAGCGGTACAAAAGGGGGTGGTGATGGACGGAGCATCTGAATCAATCAAACACTCACACCCAGTCAAAAGACCTTGGTTTAATCAATCACCGTTCTTTAGCCCATTCTGCCACCCCAGTTCAGACATGGCTATATGCAAATCAGTCTGACCCTGTGCCTCATGGGAACAGTCCAGGCTGAACTACCAAGCCATGTATTCCCTGGATTGGAAACAAGCTTCCGAGGACCGGTTTCTGGCATTCCAGCCGTCTTCAGCCCGGCTTGCTTGGATCCAGTGGCAAAGTGAGCAAGGGACTCACGTCTGAGCATACCCTGCCACACTTATGGCGGCCAAAAGCGGTACAAAAGGGGGCGGTGATGGATGGAGCATCCGAATCAATCAAACACTCACACCCAGTCAAAAGATCTGGGTGTAATCCATTACCGTTCTTTAGCCCACTCTGCCACCCCAGTTCAGACATGGCTATATGCAAATCAGTCTGACCCTGTGCCTCATGGGAACAGTCCAGCCCGAACTGCCAAGCCATGTCTTCATTGGAGTGGAAACAAGCTTCAGAGGACCGGTTTCTGGCATTCTAGCCTTCTTCAGCCCGGCTTGCTTGAATCCAGTGGCAAAGTGAGCAAGGGACTCACGTCTGAGCATGCCCTGCCACACTTATGGCGGCCAAAAGTGGTACAAAAGGGGGTGGTGATGGACGGAGCATCCGAATCAATCAAACACTCACACCCAGTCAAAAGATCTGGGTTTAATCCATCACCGTTCTTTAGCCCACTCTGCCACTCCAGTTCAGACATGGCTATATGCAAATCAGTCTGACCCTGTGCCTCATGGGAACAGTCCAGCCCGAACTGCCAAGCCATGTCTTCCCTGGACCGGAAACAAGCTTCCGAGGACCGGTTTCTGGCATTCCAGCCGTCTTCAGCCCGGCTTGCTTGAATCCAGTGGCAAAGTGAGCAAGGGACTCACGTCTGAGCATACCCTGCCACACTTATGGCGGCCAAAAGCGGTACAATAGGGGGTGGTGATGGACGGAGCATCCGAATCAATCAAACACTCACACCCAGTCAAAAGATCTGGGTTTAATCCATCACCGTTCTTTAGTCCACTCTGCCACCCCAGTTCAGACATGGCTATATGCAAATCAGTCTGACCCTGTGCCTCATGGGAACAGTCCAGCCCGAACTGCCAAGCCATGTCTTCCATGGACCGGAAACAAGATTCCGAGGACCAGTTTCTGGCATTCCAGACGTCTTCAGCCCGGCTTGCTTGAATCCAGTGGCAACGTGAGCAACGGACTCACGTCTGAGCATACCCTGCCACACTTATGGCGGCCAAAAGCGGTACAAAAGGGAGTGGTGATGGACGGAGCATCCGAATCAATCAAACACTCACACCCAGTCAAAAGATCTAGGTTTAATCCATCACCGTTCTTTAGCCCACTCTGCCACCCCAGTTCAGACATGGCTATATGGAAATCAGTCTGACCCTGTGCCTCATGGGAACAGTCCAGCCCGAACTGCCAAGCCATGTCTTCCCTGGACCGGAAACAAGCTTCAGAGGACCGGTTTCTGGCATTCCAGCCCTCTTCAGCCCGGCTTGCTTGAATCCAGTGGCAAAGTGAGCAAGAGACTCACGTCTGAGCATACCCTGCCACACTTATGGCGGCCAAAAGCGGTACAAACGGGGGTGGTGATGGACGGAGCATCTGAATCAATCAAACACTCACACCCAGTCAAAAGATCTTGGCTTAATCCATCACCGTTCTTTAGCCCACTCTGCCACCCCAGTTCAGACATGGCTCTATGCAAATCAGTCTAACCCTGTGCCTCATGGGAACAGTCCAGCCCGAACTGCCAAGCCATGTCTCCCCTGGACCGGAAACAAGCTTCCGAGGACCGGTTTCTGGCATTCCAGCCGTCTACAGCCCGGCTTGCTTGAATCCAGTGGCAAAGTGAGCAAGGGACTCACGTCTGAGCATGCCCTGCCACACTTATGGCGGCCAAAAGCGGTACAAAAGGGGGTGGTGATGGACGGAGCATCCGAATCAATCAAACACTCACACCCAGTCAAAAGATCTTGCTTTAATCCATCACCGTTCTTTAGCCCACTCTGCCACCCCAGTTCAGACATGGCTATATGCAAATCAGTCTGACCCTGTGCCTCATGGGAACAGTCCAGCCCGAACTGCCAAGCCATTTCTTCCCTGGATCGGAAACAATCTTCCGAGGACCGGTTTCTGGCATTCCAGCCGTCTTCAGCCCGGCTTGCTTGAATCCAGTGGCAAAGTGAGCAAGGGACTCACGTCTGAGCATACCCTGCCACACTTATGGCGGCCAAAAGCGGTACAATAGGGGGTGGTGATGGACGGAGCATCCGAATCAATCAAACACTCACACCCAGTCAAAAGATCTGGGTTTAATCCATCACCGTTCTTTAGTCCACTCTGCCACCCCAGTTCAGACATGGCTATATGCAAATCAGTCTGACCCTGTGCCTCATGGGAACAGTCCAGCCCGAACTGCCAAGCCATGTCTTCCATGGACCGGAAACAAGCTTCCGCGGACCAGTTTCTGGCATTCCAGACGTCTTCAGCCCGGCTTGCTTGAATCCAGTGGCAACGTGAGCAACGGACTCACGTCTGAGCATACCCTGCCACACTTATGGCGGCCAAAAGCGGTACAAAAGGGAGTGGTGATGGACGGAGCATCCGAATCAATCAAACACTCACACCCAGTCAAAAGATCTAGGTTTAATCCATCACCGTTCTTTAGCCCACTCTGCCACCCCAGTTCAGACATGGCTATATGGAAATCAGTCTGACCCTGTGCCTCATGGGAACAGTCCAGCCCGAACTGCCAAGCCATGTCTTCCCTGGACCGGAAACAAGCTTCAGAGGACCGGTTTCTGGCATTCCAGCCCTCTTCAGCCCGGCTTGCTTGAATCCAGTGGCAAAGTGAGCAAGAGACTCACGTCTGAGCATGCCCTGCCACACTTATGGCGGCCAAAAGCGGTACAAAAGGGGGTGGTGATGGACGGAGCATCTGAATCAATCAAACACTCACACCCAGTCAAAAGATCTTGGTTTAATCCATCACCGTTCTTTAGCCCACTCTGCCACCCCAGTTCAGACATGGCTATATGCAAATCAGTCTGACCCTGTGCCTCATGGGAACAGTCCAGCCCGAACTGCCAAGCCATTTCTTCCCTGGATCGGAAACAAGCTTCCGAGGACCGGTTTCTGGCATTCCAGCCGTCTTCAGCCCGGCTTGCTTGAATCCAGTGGCAAAGTGAGCAAGGGACTCACGTCTGAGCATACCCTGCCACACTTATTGTGGCCAAAAGCGGTACAAAAGGGGGTGGTGATGGACGGAGCATCCGAATCAATCAAACACTCACACCCAGTCAAAAGATCTGGGTTTAATCCATCACCGTTCTTTAGCCCACTCTGCCACCCCAGTTCAGACATGGCTATATGCAAATCAGTCTGACCCTGTGCCTCATGGGAACAGTCCAGCCCGAACTGCCAAGCCATGTCTTCCCTGGACCGGAAACAAGCTTCCGAGGACCGGTTTCTGGCATTCCAGCCGTCTTCAGCCCGGCTTGCTTGAATCCAGTGGCAAAGTGAGCAAGGGACTCACGTCTGAGCTTTCCTCTACCACACTTATGGCGGCCAAAAGCGGTACAATAGGGGGTGGTGATGGACGGAGCATCCGAATCAATCAAACACTGACACCCAGTCAAAAGATCTGGGTTTAATTCATCACCGTTCTTTAGTCCACTCTGCCACCCCAGTTCAGACATGGCTATATGCAAATCAGTCTGACCCTGTGCCTCATGGGAACAGTCCAGCCCGAACTGCCAAGCCATGTCTTCCCTGGACCGGAAACAAGCTTCCGAGGACCAGTTTCTGGCATTCCAGACGTTTTCAGCCCGGCTTGCTTGAATCCAGTGCAACATGAGCAACGGACTCACGTCTGAGCATACCCTGCCACACTTATGGCGGCCAAAAGCGGTACAAAAGGGAGTGGTGATGGACGGAGCATCCGAATCAATCAAACACTCACACCCAGTCAAAAGATCTTGGTTTAATCCATCACCGTTCTTTAGCCCACTCTGCCACCCCAGTTCAGACATGGCTATATGCAAATCAGTCTGACCCTGTGCCTCATGGGAACAGTCCAGCCCGAACTGCCAAGCCATGTCTTTCCTGGACCGGAAACAAGCTTCAGAGGACCGGTTTCTGGCATTCCAGCCCTCTTCAGCCCGGCTTGCTTGAATCCAGTGGCAAAGTGAGCAAGAGACTCACGTCTGAGCATGCCCTGCCACACTTATGGCGGCCAAAAGCGGTACAAAAGGGGGTGGTGATGGATGGAGCATCTGAATCAATCAAACACTCACACCCAGTCAAAAGATCTAGGTTTAATCCATCACCGTTCTTTAGCCCACTCTGCCACCCCAGTTCAGACATGGCTATATGGAAATCAGTCTGACCCTGTGCCTCATGGGAACAGTCCAGCCCGAACTGCCAAGCCATGTCTTCCCTGGACCGGAAACAAGCTTCAGAGGACCGGTTTCTGGCATTCCAGCCCTCTTCAGCCCGGCTTGCTTGAATCCAGTGGCAAAGTGAGCAAGAGACTCACGTCTGAGAATGCCCTGCCACACTTATGGTGGCCAAAAGCGGTACAATAGGGGGTGGTGATGGACGGAGCATCTGAATCAATCAAACACTCACACCCAGTCAAAAGATCTTGGTTTAATCCATCACCGTTCTTTAGCCCACTCTGCTACCCCAGTTCAGACATGGCTATATGCAAATCAGTCTAACCCTGTGCCTCATGGGAACAGTCCAGCCCGAACTGCCAAGCCATGTCTCCCCTGGACCGGAAACAAGCTTCCGAGGACCGGTTTCTGGCATTCCAGCCGTCTTTAGCCCGGCTTGCTTGAATCCAGTGGCAAAGTGAGCAAGGGACTCACGTCTGAGCATGCCCTGCCACACTTATGGCGGCCAAAAGCGGTACAAAAGGGGGTGGTGATGGACGGAGCATCCAAATCAATCAAACACTCACACCCAGTCAAAAGATCTTGCTTTAATCCATCACCGTTCTTTAGCCCACTCTGCCACCCCAGTTCAGACATGGCTATATGCAAATCAGTCTGACCCTGTGCCTCATGGGAACAGTCCAGCCCGAACTGCCAAGCCATGTCTTCCCTGGATCGGAAACAAACTTCCGAGGACCGGTTTCTGGCATTCCAGCCGTCTTCAGCCCGGCTTGCTTGAATCCAGTGGCAAAGTGAGCAAGGGACTCAAGTCTGAGCATACCCTGCCACACTTATGGTGGCCAAAAGCGGTACAAAAGGGGGTGGTGATGGACGGAGCATCCGAATAAATCAAACACTCACACCCAGTCAAAAGATCTGGGTTTAATCCATCACCGTTCTTTAGCCCACTCTGCCACCCCAGTTCAGACATGGCTATATGCAAATCAGTCTGACCCTGTGCCTCATGGGAACAGTCCAGCCCGAACTGCCAAGCCATGTCTTCCCTGGACCGGAAACAAGCTTCCGAGGACCGGTTTCTGGCATTCCAGCCGTCTTCAGCCCGGCTTGCTTGAATCCAGTGGCAAAGTGAGCAAGGGACTCACGTCTGAGCTTTCTTCTACCACACTTATGGCGGCCAAAAGCGGTACAATAGGGGGTGGTGATGGACGGAGCATCCGAATCAATCAAACACTCACACCCAGTCAAAAGATCTGGGTTTAATCCATCACCGTTCTTTAGTCCACTCTGCCACCCCAGTTCAGACATGGCTATATGCAAATCAGTCTGACCCTGTGCCTCATGGGAACAGTCCAGCCCGAACTGCCAAGCCATGTCTTCCCTGGACCGGAAACAAGCTTACGAGGACCAGTTTCTTGCATTCCAGACGTCTTCAGCCCGGCTTGCTTGAATCCAGTGCAACATGAGCAACGGACTCACGTCTGAGCATACCCTGCCACACTTATGGCGGTCAAAAGCGGTACAAAAGGGGGTGGTGATGGACGGAGCATCTGAATCAATCAAACACTCACACCCAGTCAAAAGACCTTGGTTTAATCAATCACCGTTCTTTAGCCCATTCTGCCACCCCAGTTCAGACATGGCTATATGCAAATCAGTCTGACCCTGTGCCTCATGGGAACAGTCCAGGCTGAACTACCAAGCCATGTATTCCCTGGATTGGAAACAAGCTTCCGAGGACCGGTTTCTGGCATTCCAGCCGTCTTCAGCCCGGCTTGCTTGGATCCAGTGGCAAAGTGAGCAAGGGACTCACGTCTGAGCATACCCTGCCACACTTATGGCGGCCAAAAGCGGTACAAAAGGGGGCGGTGATGGATGGAGCATCCGAATCAATCAAACACTCACACCCAGTCAAAAGATCTGGGTCCATAACCACCCCCCTTTTGTACCGCTTTGGCCGCCATAAGTGTGGCAGGGAATGCTAAGACGTGAGTCTCTTGCTCACTTTGCCACTGGATTCAAGCAAGCCGGGCTGAAGACGGCTGGAATGCCAGAAACCGGTCCTTGGAAGCTTGTTTCCGGTCCGGGGAAGGCATGGCTTGGCAGTTCGGACTGGACTGTTTCCATGAGGCACTGGGTCAGACTGATTTGCATATAGCCATGTCTGAACTGGGGTGGCAGAGTGGGCTAAAGAACGGTGATGGATCAAACCCAGATCTTTTGACTGGGTGTGAGTGTTTGATTGGTTCAGATGCTCCGTCCATCACCACCCCCCTTTTCTACAGCTTTGGCCGCCATAAGTGTGGCAGGGTATGCTCAGACGTGAGTCCCTTGCTCACTTTGCCACTGGATTCAAGCAAGCCAGTCTGAAGACGGCTGGAAAGCCAGAAACCGGTCCTCGGAAGCTTGTTTCCGGTCCAGGGAAGGCATGGCTGGGCAGTTCAAGCTGGACTGTTCCCATGAGGCACAGCGTCAGACTGATTTGCACATAGCCATGTCTGAACTGGGGTGGCAGAGTGGGCTAAAAACGGTGATGGATCAAACCCAGATCTTTTGACTGGGTGTGAGTGTTTGATTGGTTCTGATGCTCCGTCCATCACCACCCCCTTTTGTACCGGACTGTTCCCATGAGGCACAGGGTCAGACTGATTTGCATATAGCCATGTCTGAACTGGGGTGGCAGAGTGGGCTAAAGAACGGTGATGGATCAAACCCAGATCTTTTGACTGGGTGTGAGTGTTTGATTAGTTCAGATGCTCCGTCCATCACCACCCCCCTTTTGTACAGCTTTGGCCGCCATAAGTGTGGCAGGGTATGCTCAGACGTGAGTCCCTTGCTCACTTTGCCACTGGATTCAAGCAAGCCGGGCTGAAGACGACTGGAATGCCAGAAACCGGTCCTCAGAAGCTTGTTCCCGGTCCAGGGAAGGCATGGTTTGGCAGTTCGGGCTGGACTGTTCCCATGAGGCACAGGGTCAGACTGATTAGCATATAGCCATGTCTGAACTAGGGTGGCAGAGTGGGCTAAAGAACGATGATGGATCAAACCCAGATCTCTTGACTGGGTGTGAGTGTTTGATTGGTTCAGATTAATTTTTTTCTGCAGAGTTTTATATAGCGCGAACTAGACCCGAACGTAATCAGGTATCAGAGCGCTTTACATAGCACCAGTTACGTTACATGAGGACACGCATTCATTTTAGGCACGGGGAGATTAAGTGATTTGCCCAGAATCACAGGAGGTTTTTGGCGTCGTTACCGAGACTCGAACCCAAATCCCCAGGTCCGAGGTCGAGCGCCCTAGCCATTAGGCCAACTCCTCTCCCCAATCTCTCCTCTCATCTTCAGATGCTCCGTCCATCACCACCCCCCTTTTGTACCTCATAACTTCCTAGCATTTAATGTCATAACTTTTATTTACAATAAATACATACTCGAGTTTCAAGTACATTTCCATAAGCATTAGTTAAGAAGAGTAATATAAAAAAAAACATATTACCAATTTGTCATAGGCGATGACAAAACTGCATAGAACGTTTTCCTAAACTGACTGTCTTTCTAACCTCCTCGATGTCTCCCTACTGAAATGGAATATTCGCGATGGGTTTCGTTCTTTTCCCCCATCAAAGTTAAAGTCCAAAATAATTTCAAAGTCTCTTGTACCATAAAAATTGTTCATTCCGACAGCATGTCGTGGTGCAAATAACTCACGGAACCAACAAACATCAATCCTTTAGCAGAGGCCCTTTCATACCCTTTCCACTAACTATCTTAACTCAAATTGAAACTTTTAGGGTTCACTCTCATTTCTTATTGGTCCATTAGAGGGGTGGTGATGATCACCTCATGTCCTCCTTGCTTGAACCAGTTCGTAAATTTGCAAAGTCATTTTGACAGTTTCCCATGACTTAATGTTCACATTAGTACTTGTTCAATCTTCCTTGTTTCTTTTCCGTTCAAAAACATGTTTCAATCTTCTTCCTTTCCCATGCTTTCAAAATGGCTGGCCTTGACATCTGTTGCTCCGGGCACAGGCCATGTATTTGCAATTCAGCATTTCAATCACGCATGCGTAGGGGCCATCTTTTTATTTTCATTCCACCATCGCGTTTGACAATGGGAACTAATAGAAAACAAACACAAAATAAATTAGAAAAAGTAATAAAGCCCTTCTGTTTACCTCCCACCATTCTAATTTTCCCTGTTAGGTATTACCTAACGAAAGCAAACAAATATGCATTTTTACTTACCAAGAAACTTATTTGCTATGAAACTTTTCTACTATAAGCACAAATACATGTGTTTTCATAGCTCATATATTAGTTCGACTCATGACTTCATTAATAAATTAGAGTTTTGCAAAACAGCAGTTAGTTTTCCTACGCATTGTGTCTATTCAGGCGCATTTGGTTGATTAGTTTACATGCTTCACACAATTAATATTATTACATTATGAGAATATGACTTCACAGAGGGTACACCAAAATGTTTGTCTCTCCCCTGATCCATAAACTCCCCCCTTTGGCGATTTTATCACCACAAATCATCCCAACTAAATTTCTTGGAACATATTTCAAGTTCTCTTTCTTGTGTTACAGTTTTAAACTTTGGCTTCTTTCATACTTTGCTCCTTAGAGTTGTTATACACCTTTTCTTTATATTCTTCTAACTCAATTTCTCCTAATTCTCATTCTCTCGATTTCTGCTCTTATTCTATTTTCAGCTCTTCCTTTTCTTATACATATGCACACTAGACTTAGAAATAATCCTATTGCTATTGTAACTGGTATTAGTATTTTCCCTACAAATGAACTACCTATTTCTGCAAACCATCTTTTTACTGCAGAAAAACTCTTACCAAGTTTCTCTAGAACACCATCAACTTCCAGTGGAACAATTTCTTTATCTAATTCAGTTATATTCTTAATGTACGTTTGTATGTTCTGACTTTTTTCAGGTATATAGGTACAACAATGCTGTATTTTCAATACTCCACAAACACCTCCTTCTTTTGCTAATAAAATATCAAGAGCAAGTTGATTTTGCATCACCAGAGCTCTCATGGCAACCATTTTGGTATTTACCAATAAAAATCCTTCGGCAGTATTTGTTCATAAACGATCTACTATCGTTAAAAGTTTCTGAATTTTATTTGCATTAAATGATATACCCACTGCTGGTTTCAATGCTCCAAAAATGTCACCTATTTTCTCTGCAATTCTCTCTCTATGTCTACGTGTTAATGGTTTACCTATCTCATGTTCTCCTTTTGTTCCCCCATCTACGTGAAATATTTTTGGAAAGACCAGACCCAGGTAGCACGTTCCGTACCAATGGTCCAGCAACCGATAATAAGCTTTGTTCCCACATGTAAAATAAACTCCACCTTTAAATCCCCATCCTCCCATAATTATGTATGTGTCTTTACATTCACTCGCACCTACAAAATATTGGTCATAAATAGGGGCACATTAGGATGTCCGCCTGCCATCCTATCACGAAATGGGAGCGCCCGCCATAAGCGCGGGGGTCCCGTGGGGGCCATTAGGATGCGCCCGCTACAGTGGAGGGGGCATCCTGCATTCTTGACATTGTGGCGGGCAGTGCACTCAGCACCGCCCTCCACAATGCAACGCAGTCTTGTCGTGCACTTCCATGCACAACATGGCAGGCACCGCGCGGTGCCTGCCCTGTTGTGCATGGAACTGCAGGGGGTACCATTGGTACCCCCATGTGCACCCCCCACCCCCCAATGTCCCTGGGGGCCCTCAACAGGCCCCCACAAGCAATCCCTGCCTGCCTTTCCATGGCGGCATTGCCGCCATGGAAAGGCATGTCCCCGCCATAATGCTAATATGGATGGCTGTGTCTCCCAGACACCGCCACCATATTAGCAGCTTTTCTGCCCGGTCGAATCTTCGACCGGGCGGAAAAACGGCGGACGATCTTTCCGTCCGGCGGGCTCCCTCCCTGCCATGGTAATGTGGCAGGAGGAGAATTCAGTGCCGCCGGAGGTTTTGTGCGGACGAAACGCCATCACCGTAAGGGCGGTGGCGATCCACCCGCAATCATAAAGGACCCCATAGTGTTATCTCTTCGAAAGCACAATTTCCCTTGTTGTGGCAAATTTAACCATATTGCTACATTAGTATTACTTTTCTCATAGTTTTCATGCTCATAACTCCATGGTGGGGTTTTCTCTTTATGTTCAGTCGCTTTTCTTTGATATTTAATTCTCCTATCCTCAACCATATCTAGAAATGATTTCTCCTCCTTACCCAAATTACATGTTTAATTATATCTATAAGCATATTCTAAAGACATTTCTTTTGTTTCTAAGAAAAATTCACCCACATTTTTATCAGGTATCACTTTGTTCAGTTCATGTGCGATGGAAAGTTTAGCAAAAACTTTATCTAAATCTGAATAATAATATTCTAAATTGCGTGTTTTATAAAAATAGACTGGACAATACACTATAAGTTATTCCATAAATCAAAGAAAGGTGATGATATGTTACACCCTCGGATACAGATGCAGATAACTGCATACAACATTACAGTCTTGGATATCCATAGTTTCTATGTATTCATAAAGTAATCTTATAAAAAAAATCTTTGAAAAATCATTAATTGATCTATCTCTATGAAGCTCTGTATTATCTACAATCTTTCAATCATTCTCTAAATCATGTATCTCATCATTCCTTGTGTTGTTATGTTCTCCATTCAAATGTCCAGGGCTTGTTCTAAATGGGATAATTATTGCTAAAGTAAACCACATAAGCATTAATAAACCTGAACAATAAAACCACATTCTAAACCATTGTCTTAAAATAAGATAAAAGATGAAATAAAGTTCTTTCAAATAAAGTCCTTTTCAAATAAAGTCTTTTCTATAAAAAAATGCCCACCACAAATGTCTTTTGAATCAATAGTTCACTTGATTTTTAGCATGTCCTCTTGAGGCAATCGCTCTTTCAAAATCTTTTTCTCTTTTATTCATCCTTTATATTTTCACTTCAATCATAGCTTATTTATTTTTTCTTCTCACTCACAAAGTTCACCTTGGTTCTCTTGAGTACTTTCCACTTCTTTTATATCAGGGAGTGCAACATAAGTCCACTCAGGTGATTTATATTTCAAGTTTGGTCTCTTCACTCTTTTTGCTCATTGTAAAAGTTCTTCTTTTTCTTTTGTTTGATCCTCTTCACTTGTTATCTCATTCACTTGTTCTTCTTGGGGTTTATTCACATTCATTATTTTGAATCTCAGTCCTTTAGTTTCTTTAGGGCGATTATCTCCTTTTCTTGGCTTTTTATTTCCAGTCTCTATTGTTCCACGGTCAGTTTTCCAAGCTCTTTTCCTTGGGTTTTTCCTTAATTTTGTTTCTCCTTCACTTTCATCAGACTCTATATCAAATCTTTCATCACTTCCTCTTCTCTTGAACCTTATGATTTCTGGTTCTACAACTGAATCTTGATCACCTTTAGTTTATTCAGTTTTTTCAAAAGGAATGTTTCCATTACTGGTACTTAGAATCTCATCCTTTTTGTGAGTTATTTCCTTTTCACCAGTTTCAAGATCGATACTTAGGGGTCCATTACAATGTCGGGCGGATCGCCACCCCTTTCCCCCCGCCACATTACAATGGCGGGGTGGACCGCAGCGGTGGCAAACACCGCCCGCCACTTTTCCGCCCCGGTCGCCTTGCGGCCGGGGCGGAAAAGGGTTCATATGGTGGCGGTGTCTATCAGACACCGCCAGCCATATTTGGATGGGTGTCTGCAGTTGCATTTCCGTGGCGGCAATGCTGCCATGGAAAGGCAGGCCGACTTCACTCTGGGGGCCCCGTGCGAGCCCCCAGAGTGAAGGAGAGTACAGGGGTACACACGGGGGGTACCTGTGGTACCCCCCTGGATTAGCATAATAAAGCGGCAGGCTTCGTGCGGTGCCTGCTGCTTTGATTATGCAAATGCTGAAATGCTTTTTTAGCATTGTGGCGGGCGGTGCAGAGCGCACCGCTCGCCACAATGCTAAAAATACCGGATGTGCCCGCCACTGTGGCGGGCACATCCTAATACTCCCCATGGGACCCCCGCCCTTATGGCGGGCGGTCCCGATTACCACGAGAATGGCGGACGGGCAAAGTCCGCCCGCCATCCTAATGACCCCCTTTGTCTTTTAGAGTCTTTCACTTGTTTCACAGAGTTCACACCTTTACCAGTTCAATTTTGCTCTTTTTCAATGTCCAAACTGGTACATGGTACTTCCAGATGTTGACTTACAGGTCGATCTTCAAGATCTGGAACTTCAATTATGTCTATCTCTGCTTCAGATGCTGAACTTGTATCTGATGCTTCCAGATGTCGACTTACAGGTCGAGCTTCCAAATCTGAAGTTCTGTTAGTTTCATTTTCTGACTCAGAATCTGAAGTAGTATTTTCTTCTTCCAGATGTCGACTCACTTGTCGATTTTCGGGTTCTGGAACTTTTATTGTATGGCTGGCGTGGACCCATCTTTTCACACCTGCACACTTCACTGCTGTGCTGCTGACCAAGATCACTTGGCGTGGTTTGTCCCAACGCGGAACCAGGCAATTTCATCTTCTATGAACATTTACACATACCCAGTCTTCAGGTCTCAGATCATGAGCTGGATGTTTTTCCTGAGTATTCGCATCCGGTCCAACGTGGTGAAACACAGAAGTTACTACATCGGCCAGTCCTTTACAATAATCCAGTATCAGATCATCATTTATAGTCAGTAGTTGGTTGACAGGTACATATGGATGTCTCATTACTCGTCCCATTAGTATTTCATGAGGACTCAAACCTGTTTTTCTGCCTGGTATGCTTCTTAAAGTCATCAGAACAAGTGGCAAAGCGTCCGGCCATTTGAGTCCTGTAGCCAAACACATTTTCCCATTTCTGTTTTTATTGTTCCATTTACTTGCTCAACTACCCCAGAAGCCTCTGTTTTGTAGGCACAATGCAACTTCTGTCGAATGTCCAAAAGATTCACATATCATTTGAATTATCTCATTTTGGAAATGACTTCCTCTGTCTGTTTCAGTTGTCACTGGAAATACAAACCTGGGTATTACTTCCCACAAAAAAAGTTTTGCTACAGTAACTCCATCATTTCTCCTGGTAGGATATGCCTCCACCCAACGAGAAAATAAACAGACAATCACTAGAACATAACGTAACCTATTACATGGTGGCATTTCATTGAAATCTAATTGCATTCTGGTGAAAGGACCTCTCTCCCATCCTATGGTTCCCAGACTTACAACAGTGTTTTTGTCCTGGATTCAACTGTTGACATATCAAACATCTTTGACACAAACTTTCAGAAATAGTACGAAATCTGGGATTATACCAAGTCTGTTTGAAAAGTCTAATCATTGCATCTCTGCCAATGTGTGCCTGTCCATGGTACATCCGTGCCATGTTAGAGATCATGCTATCTGGCATAACTGGTTTTTCATACTTGTACACCCAAATTTCATCTTCTTCTCTTTGTCTACAACCTGCTTTTATCCATCTATCTTTTTCCTCATTACTTGCTTCTTCCTGCAACTGTTTCACTTCCTGCCAAGTTTCTACTATGTTAGTAAGCATTACAGGACAAGAAACGTTCTTTTTTCCCTTTCTCTGTTCATTGATTTCATGTGCCTAGCACAGTATTGGGCTATAGCATCAGCAAACCTGTTTCCTTCAGTGATGTGATCATCTCCATTTTTATGAGCAGCACATTTTACAACTGCAATCATTTTAGCTGTACCGCATCAAGCAACATTTTTACAAATTCACCATTTCTTATTGGTGATCCTGCAGCAGTCATGTACCCTCTTTGGGACCATATTTGTCCATAATCATGGACAACACCAAAGCTGTACTGACTGTCAGTAATCACAGTTATTCGGACATTCTTTCCCAGCTTACATGCTTGAATCAAAGCAATCAACTCAGCAATTCGGGCTGAACGTATTCCTTTCAAACAAGATGCTTCCATTATAGTTGCAACTGTGCATACAGCATACGCAGCACTCAAAATTCCTTTGCCTGTTCTCAAGCATGAACCATCAACAAACATTACATAATCTGATTCTTCTAAAGGTTCATCCTTAATGTCAGGTCTTGGTTTTGTACAGTACTCAAGCACACTCGAGCATTTGTGATCAATGTCATTCTTGACTTCAGCCCCCAGTGTATCAGGTAACAAAGTAGAAGGATTCACATTTACACAACTTGCAACTGTCACATTGTCTGCTCCCAAGATCACTTTCTCATATCTGGTCAAGCGACTATTGGTCATGAACTGTGTTTTTGCGTGGGTTAAAGTATTCCCACTGAATGTGGCACAAATACCTTCAAGGGATAACCCATCACGATGCCTTCACTCTGTTCCAAACTCACACTGGTGGCAGCTACAGTTTTCAGACATCCAGGCAATGTTTTAGCTACTGGATCTGAAACAGCTGAAAAGTATGCTATTGGTTGTCTCAATTTGACATGCCTTTGAATGAGAACTGATAATGCACACCCATCTCTCTCACTGCAATACAATTCGAACTCCTTCTTATAAGCAGGCATGCCTAGCGCTGGCGCTTCACATAAGCTGTTTTTCAATTGCTCAAAAGCTTCCAATTCCTTTACATTCAGCACTATAGGATCTTTCACATTCCCTTTGGTCAATCGTTGTAGAGGCTTTGCAATTAATGAAAATCCCCTTATCCACTGTCGACAGTAACCAACCATTCCAAGAAACATTCTCACCTGTTTCTGTGTCGTCGGTGAACTCATTCCTTTTATAATCCTGATTCTTTCTGTGGTCACTTTTCTCATCACTTTTCCAATCTTATGACCTAGACACTGTACTTCTTGTTGACAAAACTGTAATTTTGATGGAGACACTTTATGTCCTCCTTCTGCCAAGTGGTTCAATAATGCATGCTTTATTGGTTCTTGATGCCACTAGTAGGTCATCAATATACTGGACCAAACAGATTTTCAGGCATTTTTAGGCTTGCTAACGATTTCTTCAATATCTGAT
The DNA here is from genome assembly GCF_964261635.1 of Lissotriton helveticus. Taxonomy (NCBI): domain Eukaryota; kingdom Metazoa; phylum Chordata; class Amphibia; order Caudata; family Salamandridae; genus Lissotriton; species Lissotriton helveticus. Next base: position 1,083,156,315 of record NC_136070.1, on the reverse strand, counting down.
TAAAAATGGAAGAACTTTCAGTATATCCTTGAGGAATTCGGCACCATGACAAAATACGCTCGCCAAACCTGAATGCAAAAATTGGCTGGCTGTCAGGGTGTAATGGAACTGTAAAGAATGCATTACACAAATCAATAACTGTGTACCATTCTGCATCACGTGGAATTTGGTATAATATCACAGCTGGATTTAGTACAATTAGACAACAAGGCATTACAATTTGATTTACCTTTGTTAAATTCTGTACTATCCTAAAAGATTCATTTGGCTTTTTCAATCCCATTATAGGTGAATTACATGGGCTACTCATTATTTCTTTCAAGATTCCTTGCTCAATCATCTTATTAATTACTGGAGTTACTCCTTCAATGATTTCTGGTGTCAGTATTTGGAAAAATTGCATCTTCTTTTACATTAATTTTTACAGGACTTACTCCTTTCATTAAACCTATCTCTTCTCCAGTAAGGTTCCATACCTCACTTTTAACTGTTTCTTTCGGTTCAATGGGAATGTTCTCTTTGTCAAACACAGAAAACATTACACTTTTCTCTGTATCTATTATTGACATGGTCATTTTATACAAAACATCATTATTTGCTGTCTGGAAAGCAATGCCATCTGGTGTACAGTATATGGCACAGTTCATTTTGCAAAGTATATCACGTCCAAGTAAATTTACAGGACTGCTATCGCATACTACAAATCGATGCATTTCCTGAAAAGAACAAGTTGTCACCTCCACTAGTTGTGTGAGAGGGGCTGCAATCTGTCTGTTTGTTACACCTTCAACTTGGATATACTCACCTGAGAGAGTAAGATTCGAAATTTCTACTGATCTGGCTGTAGAATGGGTAGCACCCGTGTCCACTAGGAAAGTAACATTTACACCATTCACCTTTCCATCCACAAAAGGACCAGACTGATCTACCTCTAGAGTTGCGCCAAGTACGCACTCTTTTTCCTCTCCTAGGCACTGCCAGAAACTTTCATCTGATTCATTTCCATCTAGTCGCAACCAATACTGCAAAACAGCGGGTGCACGCTGCGAAAATGTTTACATGCTCTCCTCCGTAGAATCCTGTCTTTGCACTGTATCTCTGAGGATTTACACTCTGTGGGAGAGGTGGTAATGGCACCTGACTCTGCTGAGTATTTACCTGTGGTTGTGGCGGTGACTGTTGATTCACCTCATTCTGCACCTGTGGATTCAATGATTTATTTTCGGTATTAACTCTTGGAGGTAACTTACTCTCGTTCTTCCAACGCCCTATCTTTACGCAATTATGACATCGCCATTTCTTTATAGCCTCATCAATATTCATTTGCTATTTTCCTTTACTTATATTAAATTTAATTTTGGTTTGACCCATTTCATTAGACTGATTCCTCAATTGCGCTTGTTGTTGTTCAGCATTTTTCACTTGTGCCCACATAGCTTTTTCTTTACGTTTATGTTGCCTAACTTCTATATCATCACCACAGTATTTTGCATACCACAATATTTCATCCCCGGAACTGGACTGCCAACACACATTATGCAGTTTTATCATATCACCTATTTCAGGTCTCAAACCAAACACAAATCGATATATACAAAATGACTCATATCCTTTTCACTCAAGCTCTCATATCCACTATATTGCTTGAAAACTAGAAGCAAACTCTCATAATAAGCATGTACAGATTCTTTAGCCTCATGAGTGGTTCTATCAGTCTTTAGCCAATCCGTTTCTTTTGGCGGAATTTTATTTTTCAGAAATTTTATGACTTGGTCATATTTGCGCATCACCTCTGGACCTTGTGCTCCTGTTTTTGCATCTCTTGGATATTCCGCTTTTGGCCAGTCAATTGTAATTTTACATTCAGACCACAAATCTGCAGGTACAACAATGTGAAATAATCCATCGAAGTCTTCCCACAACACCTTTGAAACCTTTACAAACCTATCCACTTTTGTATACCATTCTACAGGGTTCTCTCGTAATCTTGGAAAATCATTTGTAAATGTTACTATATCTTGTCTACTCCAGGGTATATGTATATAACCTCCTCCTGGTATTTCTCTAATTGGTTATTCTGCTACTGTGTTTTTTTTTCTTTAATAGGGAAAGCTAAAGATATTTTATCATTTGTCTCTTCCTTTTTCTGTATCCACCTACTTCTCCATCGGTCTACATCTCCTCATTTTCCCAGTAAGACAATCAATTCTTTTATCTGGGTCAATTGTCCTGCTGTATTTAAATGTTCTATATCTTTTTCAGTGGTCTACTCTATAGGGTTTCTGTAATATTTTTATTTTTGAAAATTCGACTCCTAATTAATTTACGGTTTCTTCTAATTTATCATGCAGATTTTTGGCTCTCCAAGTTATACTTTTAAGCATAAACATTATTTCCTCATCCTGATAGGATTTTGATCTATCGCATCTGATTGTACCAATAATTAATTCTTCCATGTCAATTTTTAACCTTACCACATCCAAAAGCTTCGATTCAGTTTCCTTAATCTGTAAAGTTTTAACCCAATCAGTTAATTTGTCTGCGGTTGGTCCTACTGGGGTTTAGGCAGGTCTATTCTATCTATACTTCTTTCTGGAGTTTCAGTTGCTGATTCTGATCCCATTGGATTTTTATATAGTGGACTCTGATTCATGGTTAAATCAACAGGTGGTGTTGCTCTAGTTGTACCCTTTGTTTCATTAAGGTCAGGATACATTTTTTCTCATACCATCTACATACTGGAATTCAAAGGAATCGTTAATGAATGGTCGTCTATTTTCTGATTCTCAAACACAGGTATTACAGGACCTATAGTTACTGGCACAGTTACAGCGTCTACATTTTTCGTTAATTCTCTTATTTTCTCAGCCAATTCTTTTGTCGATCTCTCTAATTCTGAAGTACTAGGATTTTCAACTTGTTTTGTTTCTTGCTTTTCTGATGGACTTGTTATTTCAGAATATCGTTTTGGGGTTTCCGTTATCCCAATCTCCATTGGCGGTGCATTTGGTGTCACCACTGTAGAAGTTTGTTGATATGGAGGGGGTCTCCTATTTAGTATGCCCTCCAACACCTCGTCTTCCATATCACCAATTCCACAATCACTCTTTTCTGATATTACGTGCTTCTTTTTCTCATTTGCATTTACCGTTCGCATAGGATACATGCCATCCCACATATCAGCACACCTCCAATGTTTCATTCTAGTCTCATGTGTACTATTCCATAACATTACATCGTTTTCCCTTTGCATCTCGGAATCTGTCTCTTTATTTCTCAAACATCTCATCTTCACATGCCACCAAAGCTTCAAATTGTGTCGGTCTAGGTCTCGGCTCAAGTTTAATTTTTTTTTCTCTTCAATTTTGTAACGCCGCTGTGCTAAATAGCCTGTCTCTGGAAATGCCAATACTCCATCACCTTTAGTACAGTTCAAGTACAAGTATGATAGCCATATTTTGTCATCATGTATGATGCAGGCGTTTGTGGAGGAGGAAGCACTTTTCCCCCTCGAGTGACTATTTCTTGATCTTTCTTAAAAAGGTTCTTAATTTTCTTGAACCATGAAGGTTTTTCCCTTTCGTGCCCATAATCATAATCCATTTTCACAGCTTTTTCTTTTCAAAACAAACTCGTATGCTCCCTTTTAATCTGTTCTGGTATTCTGACCTATCACAGCAGGTCTCACACTAACACACCAATCAAATTTGTGTACGTAACAGTCACGTGGACCTATCCCAGCGCATCTCACACAAACGCACCAATCAGGTCTGTGTATGTCACAGTCACATGGACCTATCCCAACGCTACTCACACTAACGCACCAATCAGATCTGTGTATGTCACAGTCACGCGGACCTATCACAGTGCGACTCCTGCTGCTGTCAGCTCTGCTCTCGCTTCTGCCGACCCCTCCTTTACAAAAATGATTGGCATTGTATTTGCAAACTTTGCGCTAATAAAATTGGTTAATTACAACACAAAACACATTTCCATTGTCTATTTCACGAAACCATAGTGATATCTTGTCAAAATATACAAGAATTCCGTATTTCCAGTAGGCAGCGCTTACCTCTACCCTACCACAGAATTTAGTTTCGCCGATAAAGTAGCACTTCCTCTACCTTACCCTTCTATCAGGCACCAGGCGAACCCGTTTTTCTGGGGATAAAACACATGTGGAGACTACATGGTTCCTGAGAATTAAGGCCAGAGTTTCACAAGAATACCTAATGCTATTCACTCAGCGTGATTCACACAAGAAATTCCCTAACATAACACCTTCCTGTGTTATCAATACTGAAACTAGACAATGCACAATTCCATGTAGCTACCTTGTTACATAAATCCACTTCCTACTTCCCAGAAGCTTCAAAAATGTCCGACTACATATAACATGATACAGACTCAACGTATAGTGTTAAACATAAACATAAAACAGCGATAATCTCCAAACTGACCTATAGCAAGCAGACCTCTGCTACCAAGAAATCTGACGCAGCGCGGCTCACAAACAACTCTCATAACTTGTCTCACCCACCCAGTAGCAACTTCACTTTTTACTCATCGGTGGGGACCATGACACCGCGAGTCATGCATTCACTCACAAATTCACTCCTCGCCCCTGGATCAGTGAGAGAGAAGACGAGCTGCTGGAAAGTGGGGTACCTTTTTTACCTGTACATTAGCTTTATACATTTCTATACATTTCAAACCTCAAACGCTTGTACATCAAAGTACTCCGCTATTTGGTCGATGGACCAACTAGTAGAAGTCAGTTGATGGCAATGAAGTCCAGCTCAATCACAATGTTCTCATAACTTCCTAGCATTTAATGTCATACCTTTTATCGACAATAAATACAGACTCTAGTTTTATAATTTATAGATTATTTATCTAACCATTAGAAAAGGGAGTTTCAAATTTCAAAATCTCATTAGTCAAGTACATTTCTATAAGCTTTAGTTAAGAAGAGTAATATAGAAAAAAGCAAAACATATTATATGTCATAGGCGATGACTAGACTACATAGAACGGGTTCCCAAACTGATTCTCTTTCTAACCTCCTCAATGTCTCCCTCCCGACATAGAATATTCGCAATGGGTCTCTTCTTTTCTCCATCAAAAGTAAACTTCCAAAATAATTTCAAAGTCTCTTGCACCATAAAAATTATTCAGTCCGACAGCATGTTGTGGTGCAAATAACTCACGGAACCAACACACCTCAAGCCTTTCGCACAGGAACTTTTATACCCTTTTCACTAATTATCTAAACTCTAATTGAAACTTTTAGGGTCCACTCTCATTTCTCATTGGCCCATTAGAGGGGTGGTAAATGATCACCTCATGTCCTCCTTTCTTGAACCAGTTCGGGAATTTGCAAAGTCATTTTGACAGTTTTTCATGACTTAATGTTCACTTTCGTACTTGTTCAACCTTCCTTGTTTCTTTTCCTTTCAAAAACATGTTTCAATCTTCTTCCTTTCCCATACTTTAAAAATGCAGACAACTTTGGCTCAACTCCTGCTCATAGGTCAGGCTGGCCTTGACATCTGTTGCTCCGGGCACAGGCCATGTATTTTCCAATTCAGCATTTCAATCACGCATGCGTAGGGGCCATCTTTTTATTTTCATTCCACCATCGCGTTTGAATGTCATATTCATACTAGGCCGCACAGGCCACAAATGTACTAATAGAAAACAAACACAAAAGAAATTAGAAAAAGTAATAAAGCCCTTCTGTTTACCTCCCACCATACTAATTTTCCATGTCAGGTATTACCTAGCGAAAGCAAATATATATGCGTTTTTACTTACCAAGAAACTTATTTGCTACGAAGGGGGAGACGCCACCAGACTTTTTCAGGAGACCCTTCTTTTTGCCCTGAGGAGAACTTTGCCCACCTGTTCGTACCGCGCTGTGAGCGCGAGGTGACCCACGGCTGCTGGTCCCCCCCGCTGCCGCCCACTGCACCATTCAGCAGCCGCCGAGCGGGGGGACTACAGCCCCCAGAAAGCTCAGCGGGATTGGCACGCCCACCCACGCACTCTGCTGCGCCCGGAGGCGCTCAAAACACCGGCGCTCCCCTAGTGGAGCAGGAGACGCCACCAGACTTTTTCAGGAGACCCTTCTTTTTGCCCTGAGGAGAACTTTGCCCACATGTTCGTACCGCACTGTGAGCGCGAGGTGACCCAGGGCTCTTGGTCCCCCCGCTGCCGCCCACTGCACCATTCAGCGGCCGCCGAGCGGGGGGACTACAGCCCCCAGAAAGCTCAGCAGGATTGCCACGCCCACCCACGCACTCTGCCGCGCCCGGAGGCGCTCAAAACACCGGCACCCCCCACCCGCGTCGCGGGACGCGCGTGGGACGCGCCGGGTTAAGCCCGGGCAAAGGGCGGGCCGTCTCTGGCCTTCCGGGGCTGGCCTAGGCTGGGCTGGGCCACCTCTCTTGCATTGGTCATCCGGGATATTGACATTGAAGTAAGATCATACAATTACTGTGTACTACATGCGCTAATATAAAGGTATTAGGGCATTACAACTGTAAATCCAGCTGTAATTACACTTTATAAATATGAATACGCGACTCAGTAGAGGTAGAAAATCTCTGGTGGGTGGGTCTGTCAGAGGGACTCTAGATGAGTTTATCACAAGGACCACTTCAGTGTTAGAATGTGAAATTGCCTTCACTGAGCGGCGTCTATCTTCTGAATTGCAGAATAAACGCTCTTCCCTGGGGCCTATCCACTTAGCGACTACACCATCTCATCATGGCACTGGCATAAGACAATTAAATGATATCGGTATTCCCCCACAGCTACAAGATCTACCAGACTCACCAGTGAGAACTAGGGAACCTAACCCCATAGATATTAGTATAGGATCTCAAACTGAAATTTCCTCTGAGGAGCTAATACTATCGACATCTAGTAAGCCCACTACTAAGAAGACTACTTCACTCAAAATACTAGGGCCAGGACCTTTAAATAAAAGAAAACGAGGGGGGAATAGACAAACAGGAAGACGAGAAAAAACATCTAAATCAGCCATGTGCCCTATGAATGACAAATGCCCCACAGAAAGTAAATCCGACAAAGATCACTCATCCATACATCCTCTTTGTTGTAAAGACCTAATGAGAAATATTGAGCAGTTGGTTAAGTCCCTATTATTACCACTTGTTGAGAGAGTAAAAAGAATGGCAGAGCAAGTGGGGTCCATCCAAGAAACGAGTACTGTTAATACAAATTTACTTAAGGAACTGTCATGACTGTGGTTATCACTAACCTCAGAAGCCGGATACAGCAGGAGCGATGAGGATGCTCGCTTTCTCCTTCCCCTGTATGGTACCACCTGAGAGTAATATCAACACTCGTCAGATATCACCACATTTGGGGAAGGGGAAAAAAGGGAGAAAAGAAACAAAAACGTAGCAGTAGGCAAAATGACGTAGACCAGTACTGAAGGTAGTAGAGCTGAAGTGCCTCCCTCTGGTTTGTAGTGTGTCCTGTAGAAGAGAGAATCAAACACACTTAAAAGGCACACATTATCAGTACCACTATCAATAAATCTATGTGTGGACATAAACTTACAGTTATAAGCTGCTGCTCAATCTTCATACAAAATTGCTCAATATAAAGGAAAAAAGAAAGTAAGAGAAAAGAAAATCAATGTTCTATATCACTTGGATTCTCAGTGACAAGACAGGTCTATAATCCAACGTGGTTAATAGAATACACCCATAGAATGTTGCACTTATCTGATGCCAGGCCGACCTCTGGCAAAGTTGAGAATCCTTTGGTTAGGAGTCAAGCTCTGTGCGTACTCTAATCTGAGCCCTCAACAGCTCAATGGGGCTAGGAGATCCAAATGACCTTATGAAGTTCAAGGTAAAGACAAAATAATCTTTGTTAAAATGTAAAAGGAAAAAAAAGACTCAGCGCCGTATTTCAGAAGGGCTGAGTATTTTGTGATTGTGGATTCAATACTGGGCTCCAAAATAATATTCAATGGCGCTCCAGCGTCTACCAAAATAAACGAGAGCAAAAGGTAATACAAATGCTCCCCAACGATTACAGAGTTTGAATAGAGCGACCAGCGCTGTGTGCAAAAATATTAAGTGAAAGCGGCAAGCACCCGCCTTCACTAACTCCGTTCCTATGAATAATAAACTCCAGCGTTTCAGCTCAACTCTCGCTGAAAGGTTCAGATGGTGACAGCTATTTTCTCCTCGATTCCGCCGAGATTACCTCGTACTCGAGGCTCGTCAGGATGTCAACGCGGATCAGAGCTGACCGTGGCGGATTCCAATGGCGGCGATGAGAATGCCGATGTACTCAAAAGCGGTGCCCCAGGCGCGAGCAACGTCCCGGTAGATAGCGTGGTGCAGCGCTAAAAGGCAACAACAACTGAGGAGAGCAACCGGTCTCGATAGAAGCGAGTCCAGAATCCAGGTGACAAGCACCTTCTCTTTGGCCCACATAGTGTATAAAGGAAAGACAGTTGAAAGAGAAAAAGGACTCCTATCCCCGTGAGACTTCTGGGAGATGTAGTGCTGACATTCATCTTCATTCATACACGTCTAACCCGCCGTCTGCCCTGAGTTGTGACAGGAACTGTCAGTTAACAGACATGACCTGACCCCCCTTGTGCCAGCGATAGGGCCACAAACAACTAACACTCTGAATAGCGCGGATCCATTCCCCCCAGTTCACGATAACATATCGGTCCCCTTAAACACGAATACAGTTCCCGACTCTATGAGATCTAGGGAAGTAAGTGTGGGAGGGCAAGCAAGTAAGCAAGGTTACAAGTATGGAATTACTGCAAAAGGGTCACACTTTGATAAAAATTTAAAAGGACCCGCTCAGTTAATAGATCTCCCTCCAGAGGCGGTACCTTATGTTATAATACTTACTGGGGTGCCAGAGCTGACAGCTGGGAAATCTGAGGGATATCAGGATCTTAAGAACAAGGTAGTGCATTGGCTGAGAAAGAACAGACCATTACCTCCCAATACAGATGGCGAAATCCTACACGTAAGAAGATTAGGTTGGGTGGGACAAAGACCGAAGGATGTACAGTGGGATGTCATCATTATCAATTTCAGGGATCGTAGGGCGACTAATCACATCAGAGACTGGTACCCTGATCGTTATGGGGGAGGTATATCTACCCATGATTTAAGTTATTTTTACCCACAAGTTCTATTAGGAAACCCCTCAAGATATAAGATCTAACGTGGGAGAGGTTGATACTATTGATAAGAATATTCGTAAAAGCCAGCTGATTATTTCCTGGAATCTAGCGGGTTTGAAGGATAAAGTGGACCGCCCAGACTGGTTAGACATAATAAATAAATACAATATTTTGTGTTTTCAAGAAACTTGGATGGCTCAAGGAATTCATCTAATGGGATATCAAACCTTTAACACACCTGCTATTGTAAGTCAGCATGGTAGAAATAAAGGGGGATTATGCACCTATATTTCAAGTATAGGAAGGAGAACAGTTATTAAATTTATTTCAGCAGAATGTTATCAGATCTTATTAGTCACCTGGCCCGGCTTGAAGAACATGGCCATTGTTAATTTTTATAACAATGCCCATAATTCCTTATGGGAAGGGACCATCACTAGTCTTAGAAGGTCGCTAAGGGAATTGGAAAAAAAAGAAAAAAAAGGGGATGGGGAATTGGCCCTCTTATGGGTGGGTGCTTTTAATTGTTTGCTTTGTACCTGTAATGCTACTGGCACTTGTCTCCTGGCGGAGAACAGGGAAGACACACCAACTCACTTTGTTCATTCCAGGTTGGGGTATTTGTTAAACTCATTGATATACGAGTTTGATTTGGGCTATATTAACGAAAGTTGTTCAACGGCGGAGGAGTTTAAACCAACATTTAACGGGAGAGGAGTAAATTCTATAATTGACTATACCCTCCTATCCTCAAGATACCGGTCATTAGTTTTGTCCTGGGAGACACTTGATGCCGCCTTGAGTGACCATTACCCCATTTCATTCTGTTTGAACATAAAGGGACCAGCAATTATTAATAAGGTTATTTATAACTGCCGATCAATTTGGCTAGCACCAATGGTTACTCCATTAAATGGGCAAAAGTAGATCCCGAAATTTTTATGCAAAAATGTGTTACTAATGTTTTTGACCACCTATTAACCTGCCTCTATTCATCCGAAGATAATCACCAGGTTCTTGAATCCTTTGGTAAAATCACGGGCGAAATTAAAAAGCAGCTGACAAGAGAGTATAAAAATCGCCCACATAACGTTAAGGGCTGGTTCGATAAAGATTGTTCGAGGGCACATCAAAATCTGATATCTGCCCTACACGAAACCCCCAGATCTTTGGAGCTGGTAAGACAGACTCGAAGATCTTACCGGGCTGCCTTAACCAGAAGGAAAAAAGAGCTAAAAAATGAAATCTGGCAGAGCCTCCATGAGGCATGTTAAAAGAATGATAACATAGCTTTTTGGAGAGCAGTAAATGCTCCCTTCTTGACATGTAAAGAAACAGACATTATTGACATAGCTGTTCCAGGGGACATCCGGGTTAAGCACTTTTCTAATTTATATAATAACCCTAATTCACCTGAGAGTGAAAATGTCATAGATAAGCAGATGATGTCACTTGTAGAGATGGAGCGATCAGACCCGTTCCCATTGGGGAGTGTATTTGAGCACGCGGAGGTTATTAAGGCAATTAAGGACAGTGCTTCAGGGAAAGCACCGGGACCGGACGATGTCCCGATTGACCTATATAAATCTGAGTTATCTTTTTGGTCACCCCTGTTAACAAATGTCCTAAATTGCTCTAATGCTTCTGGCTTTATTTCAACTGGGCCAGAAGCAGTTGTTATACCAATCTTCAAAAAAGGGGATAGGAATAATCCCGCTTGTTATCGACCAATATCTCTCTTAGATGCCTTAATGAAGGTTGCGGGTAGGATAATTCTTAATAGGCTGCAGGTCTGGGTGGAGGAAAAGGAAATCATTACTAACCTACAATACGGTTTCCGTACTGGTAAGGGCACGATTGAACAGGGTCTAAATTTAGCATTACTGACAGCCAAGTATACCCAAGCCAAGAAAGGAAGTCTATTTATCACCTTCCTGGACTTAAGTTCCGCGTTCGACTGTGTAGACCACTCTATGTCATGGAAGGCCCTCAGTGATATGGGCATAGACCAACAGATCCTATTATTTATTAAGGAACTGTACAGGGACGCAGGGGCCAGGGTACGGCATGGGAAGGGGGGAAATTGTTCCTACAAATTCAACATAAAAAGAGGTGTGAGACAAGGCTGCACTCTGGCACCCTTTCTCTTCACCCTATATATTAATAGCGTAGGACAATACCTCAAGGATTTTCAGTTTGACTATCCCGCCGTGGGGGGAAAGTCTATTCCCATCCTTTTGTATGCTTATGACGCAGCAATAATGTCACGAACTGTCATCGGCCTACAAAGGGCTGTGGCTGAATTCTCAAAATATATGAGTACCCAAGGGCTAGTAATTAATGTCTCCAAAACATATTCCATGACATGTAGTACCTCAATAGGATCTAGTAAGGCAATCTTTTTGGGGGTAAAAAAGATCAAAAATACTAGTAGCTTCTCTTACTTAGGAGTTAACTTTGATAGTAGAGGGAACTGGAAAGAGGCATTGTTTGCAAGAAAATTGGCCTTTAATAGGGCCAATGGTGCCCTGATAAACTTTTCCAGGAAACTGGGCGGGCAACCAGTGTGTGAACTTACCCAGATATATAAAACAAAATGTGTTCCTACTGGCACCTATGGGGCTGGGCTTTTTGGGATTGTCAAAGTGGAGCAGATTCAACGCTCTGAAAATGATTTCATTCGTTATCTATTGGCAGCCCCTAAATCTATGCCTATTTATTTTAGCCATAATGAAGTCGGGTTACCATTCATTGAGGATACAATTAAATCTTCCCCATTGCTTCTATGGCATAAAATCTGGGTAACCCCAGAAACATCTTTAAATAGAGATGTCGTTACAGATTGTCTATCGTTAGACAGAGCTGCAAATATTAAATGGTTAAACTATATCAAAACCATGACATCGGATATAGGGCACAAAGAATATTTTGATAATCCAACGTGTTTAGAAAGGGTTCCAGGACGTACACTTAAAAAACTGACATTGGAACATCTAGATAAAAAAAGGTGGTACATTGAAAAGGTTAAATATACCGCTGTGGCAAACAAATCACTTAATTTTCACATAGGGATACAGTCTTATTTATTGTTAGATTCTAGTTCCTTTTCTCGAATGCTGCTGACTAGATTCCGGGCGGATACTTATTTTCGCTTGGTGACATTTCCCAATTGTAATGATTGGTCTAAACAGTTAGCGAAGTGCCCATGCGATGGTTTATCCCACCAAACCAACATTCACTGCATCCTGTTTTGCAAATTCTATGTTACCCCTAGAAAAAGGTTCTTGAAGCCGATCTTTACTAAATGGGGAATAAGGGGATGCAGAGCAGCTTTCTGTAAGTTAAAACAACTGGAAACAGAATTTGTTATAAAAGCAGTCTCCTCCTACTTAAGGATACTTATTGGCCTGAGGAACACCATGTGACTTGGGTGATTTATGCGTAGTGCCTTGTTTCTTCTTTTTTCTTCTTAATTCATCTTTTCATCTTTGTATTAGAAATATTTATGAATTTTATGTAATTATTTTAAACTATTACTGCTTAACATTTGCTCAGAAAAATGTTAGTAACAATGATGCATATATCTGTACGATCCCACTCATATTCCTTAATTTTGGATTTACAGGAGATAACTTGATTGCTGTTAACCTCAATTACTATTTAGCTATGTGTAAATACCTGTGGGTGTTATTTTAAACTTTTTTGCATTTTATTTAATATGTGCTTTTATGATTTTGCAACATAAATCGAATAAAGCTAAATTTGATTTGATTTGATTTGATTTGCGACGAAGCCTTTTTACTATAAGCACAAATACATGCATTTTCATAGCTCAAAAATTATTTATTTATTTTATAGTTTTATAGAGTGTGAACCAGACCCATGAGGGTATCAGAGCGCTTTACAGGATTAAGGGTGGATTACAAAGCGTTAGGAAGGGAGGGACCAATTGGGTAAAATAGGGAATACATTATACAAGAAAAACGAACGCAGTCTAAGGTCCCGGCTACTTGTGGGATAAAAATTAAAGCAGGGAGATACAATATAAAAGAAGGAACGCAGTCTCAACTCTTTGGTGGGATGCCCAGGAGTGCAGGAATAGGTATCATCCGTAGAAGCCGTAAATAATGGCGAGGTGGAGGGTGGCATATGTCGTTGAGGTGATTGTAATGTAATCATTAGACAAGGTATTTACCCATTAAGAGGGTTTTGGGCTCCTTTTTAAGGTGTGCCAACAACAGAAGTCTTATAATGGCGGGTGGGAGAGAGTTCCAAATTCTTAGAGCGGCCCCAGAGAAGGCCCTACTGTAGGTTTTTTACTTTCGTAAGCGTGCTGGTTGCAGCAACAGGTTTTTGGCAGATCAGGAGTTTCTGGCTCCTCCGGATATCACAAGCTTTTGGCTGAGAAATGCTGGGGAATTGGAGTAAAGAGCTTTGTGAGTAATGCAGGCCAGTTTAAGTTGGATTCTGGCCTCTAGGGGAAGCCAGTTCAGAGCTTTGAGGTGGGGAGAGATATGGTCGTATTTCTTTGAGCCAGTTAGGAGTCTTGCAGTGGTGTTGAGGCAGGCTTTCAATGGGACCAGAGAGTTCTTGGGAAGCCCTGCGATAGTAGAGCATCCATATTCTAGTCTGGGAATGACTAGTGCCTGGATTGCCGTTTTAAGGTCCGAAACATCGAGGAAGGGTTTTAGGTTTCTTAGGTAAATCAGGTGGTATCTGGCCGTTTTGGCTATCGAGTTTATATGGCCACGCATGTTCAGGCTGCCGTCAAGGGTTATTCCAAGGGATTTCACAGATTCAACAATGGTAGGAGGTCAGTTTAGTGCTGTGATGCTCTTGATCCATTCCTGGATATATGGATTGGTCTTGGGTGGAGAGATTAGAAGAAATTCAGTTTTATTTGCATTGAGTTTAAGCTGGTTGGCGGTGAGCCAATGGACTGTCAGCTTCAGGGCCTCGTTCTCGGAGAAAATGTCCTCTGGGGAAGACATTTTTATGTAGATCGGTGTAGCATCGGCATACATAAGGTAGGAGATATTGGCGGCACGTAGCACCTCGGTGAGTGGTTCAAGGTAAAGATTGAAGACGGTAGGGGAGAGGGTTGATCCTTGGGGGACTCCAACCGTAACCGGAGAGGGAGCGGGTAGATTACCGTTGATGAGGACTCTCTGAGAGCGATTTTGGAGGAAGGATCTAAACCATTCAAGGAAGGTGCTATCCAACCCCATCCTGAGTTTGAGGCGTTCAAGGAGAATTTCGTGATTAGCCGTATCAAAAGCAGAAGAAAGGTCTAGGAGGATTAGGAGACAGGTTTTGCATTGGTAGAGGGCTTGGAGGGCGTCATCCACAATGTGGTGGAGGGTGGTTTCCGTACTGTGTCCAGGTCTGAAGCCGGATTGGAAGCCCTCTAGCAGGCGGAAGCTGTTGATGTGTAGGCTCAGCTGCAGTTGCATACATCTTTCCAGAACTTTGGGTAGAAAAGGGACGTTGGATATAGGTCTATAGTTCTCAGCGGAAGCAGGGTCCAGCGTAGGTTTTTTTAGGATGGGACAACTTGGCCAGCCTTGAACGAATCAGGAATTGAGCCCTGTAGGAGGGAGGCATTGATTATTGAGGTCCGGGAAGGGATGATAGCTTGAGAGGCGGCCGCTAGGCAGTTAGAAGGGAGAGGATCATTAAAGTGATTGTTCGGATTTAAGGAGGCAAGAATTCTCGAGATAGAATGTTCGTCATAGATTTTAAAGTTAGACCAGTGCGCTAGGTTTTTGGGTGAGGTTTGAGAAGACAGCGCGGAGAGAATAGGTAGAGCTGGCAGATTTTGATTTTGGTGGTGAGTTGCGGATTTAAGTTAATTTCCTAGTGCAGAGATTTTGTCGCAGTAGAGGGATGAAAAATCCTTGTTTGACTTTAGGGGTTTAGGTGTTTCTTTGGAGGTTTTCGCTAGTTTGTCGGATCGGTGTTGATCATATTAGTTTGATTCATGACTTCATTAATGAATTAGAGTTTTGCAAAACAGCAGTTAGTTTTCCCACGTGTTGTGTCTATTCAGGTGCATTTGGTTTATTAGTTTACATGCTTCACACAATTAATATTATTACATTATTGAGAATATGACTTCACAGAGGGTATACAAAAATGTTTGTCTCCCCCCTGCTCCATCACCAGGAACCCTCCAATCCTGATGGCCAGCTTGTTTCATCAGAGTGCCAGACATGCTGCAATGTCCTGCCAGCAAGGCAATATTGTTCCTCCCAGTTCAACTGTTCCGGACTACTAGAAAGTTATCCAGGCAGTGAGGCAGCAATTTAAAAAGACAGCACATGGAGATGCAGCAATCCAAATGGACTAATACCTAACTTTCTAAGTAGAAGTTGTATCACGATCAATTTTGAGCACCACAGATTCTGCCAGTCTGGACCGTTCCCCTGCCACTATGGTGTGCAGGAGGGTATGTACAAGGACTTTATCCAAGGTGCTTGTGTGGACAATCCGAGGAGATTGGTTCCTCGATGGAGCCTGCCTTACCTGGAGCTCACTATCATTAAAAACATGCAGATTAAAGCAATGGAGATCAGCTGAATTGCGACAGATGAAATGACCACCCTGATTCAGTATTTTCTAGGTTCAGTGTATTCTGGAAGTGGATAGAAAAGAAAATGCAGTACAATTTGCGATTTCTTTCACAAAAGCACTTTTTTGCATTTGTGAAGGTGCCATGTGGCGCACATACATACTGAGGTCCGCTGTGTTTTTGTGTTCAAAGCTAAAAGTATAACAATCCCTTTCAGACATTGTATGGTGTAGTGTGTTGCCATTCTTATTTATTTCAAGGAATATTTCATGCATTGGAATTTGGAACGTGGAATATGGGAATGAATGTTGAGAGTAGATTGTAAATTTAAGCACGCCGTCTTCGATGCCAAGCAGGGAAGCTGACCTGTGTCTTTTTACTGAATTAAAAGTATTTTTCAGGATGCTCATTCAGCATTCTTGTTCTTCTTTATATGTTGCTACAATTACATGCAATATCTGGGTACAACTATGCTGGCAATGTTCTGTGTTGGAATCGGTTAATAAAAAATGTGCATTGTGGAGTTCAGCCTTCAAGGCTTTGAGTCATTTAAATTCATAGGATTACCTGATGCCACCAAAACCACCAATCATACCCGTCTTGTCAACCTGACGGCAGTAGTAGGTCTTATCACCCAAACGTCAGTGTCAAGGTCAGAAGGCCTTCATTGCTGCTGCTCAGCGGCAGATACCTGACACTCTCTCAAACAAATCCCCAAAGCTTGACTGGTGCTGTGTGATAGCAGTAATGCGCTCTCGTAGGTTTCGAAACTCCTCATGATTACAAATAAGTATAGAAAACGGCGCCTGACCTCTACTCACTCTGGATGAATAATTACTGGGGAAATTATGTAAGCTTAAATTGGCACAGACTAGCATTGTGTGTGCGCATGTTAGGTCACACACCCGAAAACTTAAGTGTAGTGTTGCATTTTTATGGCAGACAGAAGTAGTCAGACATACGCTGCCTGCTGCTGGACTCTGCTGCCCTTGTACCACTGCGATGGTCTAAAATTCTTGTTCCTTGTGGGAAGTACGAGGACTCCGGTACAAGATGTGTGGTAGTTGTGACGGTCAGCGCACCAGCGTTTACCGCTAGCGTGCTGAACCAGGACCGCCCTTGCGCTCACATCAGCTGACGTGAGCGCGTGTGTATGTACTAATGGGGGGTGGAGCCGCAAGGAAGTCCACGCCACACCCAGCCACCGTGTGTGTGTGTGTGTGAGTTATTTTCCGCCGGCCCGCTAATTAGGCCCAGTGCAACTTTTGGGATCAGGAGGGAGGTCTCCCCTGATCATAGCATTGGCGACGAGGGCGGGGAACACCACACACTGCTTCTGCCCAGCCCCCAGAAGGAGTGCAAAAGCTGTCTCTACTTGAGTTAGGCCAGCAACAGGCCCACATCTTGCTTTGCCTCTGGTCCTGCCAAGCAGTACACGCCATAGGGACCCCGGACATCTCAGCTGCAGATCCAAGAAGGAGCAATTGATGACGTCCAGGAGGAGTCAAGGGACAGCACTGGCCCATTCTAGACCGGTGAGTGGCATATCACTGGAAACGTGCAAGCTATCACTATTCCTGCATCGTGCACCAGCACCTACACGCCTAGGCCCACCACAAGGCATCTGCTCCCTCGACAAGACACGTCCCTGCACCTACACCCGGTATAATGGGAGATCAGGATGATGTCGCCCAGGCCCCTGCGCCGTCAGTGCCCCACCACCCGCCGTCAAGAGTTCTACCTCCATTCAGTGAGTCGGCAGACCCCTCACAGCTGCTCCGCGATGGCAAACCTGGCTAGGTCGCCTGGAGAACTACTTAATCACCACAAGGGAAAAGGATGGCGCAGTGAAAGAGTTGTTGCTACTCCACTATGCGGGGGAGGAAATGTACCTCTTGTTCAAACACCTACCGAATACAGGAAATTCAGACGACTACGCAGCAGCCGTTACCGCCCTGAATGCCCACTTCGACCCGCAAATGAACCCGGACTTCAAACACTTTAAGCTCAGACAAGCAAGCAGAGGGAGGGCGAGTCAGACGACACTTTTCAGGCATGACTCCGGGGAACTAGCCGCCACCCAACTGGCAGGAGACAGGGCCGCAGAAGAAATCAGGGCCCAGCTGATCCCTGGAATTCGCAGCAAAGTTCTACGTGGCCTCATTATCAGGCAGCCAAACATCCTGATGAATGACATCCTAATACTAGCGAGGCCCCACGATCTGTCAGCACAGCAAGCAGAGGAAATGGACATGGCGTTAGTTTGAGGGGCGGAAAAGGGCGTCACGGTCAAAACGGAGAAAGTCGACGCAGTCAAGACATGAGACAGGACCTACAGACTTTGTGATCGCCAACCACAAACCCGAAAAATCAGTGCGGGTACTGTGGGTACGAAGACCACCTTGCACAAACATGCCCAGCACAAGGAAAGACCTGCACCAACTGCGGCATAGCGAACCACTTTGCGTCGATATGCAGAAAGAAAACGCAGAGCAGGGTAGGGAACAGACCGAAAAACATGAGGAAGATGGTCAGGCAGCTATCGCAAGTGTCGCTCGCATCGCACCCCGGAGGGAGGAAAAAGGAACAACCAACCTACCAACCAGATGAGTCTACATCAGAGGACGAAGGAGAAATCTACTTGATCTCACTCACCCAAGCCCTAAAGAGCCGGAGGCGACCCCAATCTCACTGCTCAGTACAGGTTGCTGGGAATTACTTCAACGCAATGATCGACACCGGTACCTCATTGACGGTAATGGGGATCCAGCAGTACAAGTTAAGACCCAGGCCAGAGCTGAGACCGTCGAAGGCACAGATCTTTGCGTATGGAAGCGACTCACCACTACCCCTCCGAGGCAAAATTGCCGTACCAGTGCGGTCAGAAGATGTCGAGATCACCATCGACATTCATGTCATCAACCAGGAGGTGGACACACTCCTCAGCAGCCATGCCACTGAAGACCTAGGCCTGGTGATTTTTGCCAAGAGGATACAAACGGACCAAACAGAAGAACTACTGAGCCAGTTTGGCGACCTGTTCAAAGGACTAGGGACGTTAAAGAGAGCCCCCATCCGCCTGCACATAGACCCTACCATCCCGCCAACAGCCTTGCAACACCGAAGGATCCCATTCCACCTACGACCGCTAGTAGAAGAGGACGTGCAGAAACTCGAAGACCAAGAGGTCATAGAAAAGTATCCGGGCCCACGCCATGGGTGTCACCCATGGTGATTGCCAAAAAGCCTCGCCAACCAGGGAAAATCAGACTCTGCATTGATATGCACCTTCCCAACAAGGCCATTCGGCAGGAACACCACATCACGCCAACTATGAACAACATTGTTCTTGACCTAAACGGATCCAGGTGGTTTTCGAAGCTGGACCTGGATGCGGGCTATCACCAACTAGCCCTTGCCAAAGACAGCCGGTACATCACCACCTTCAGCCCGCACCTAGGCCTCCAGAGGTACAAATGACTAAACTTCGGAATATCCTCTGCCCTGGAGATATTCCAGAACGCTGTCAAAGAGATCCTAGTAGGGCTACCTGGCGTCCTCAACGTGAGTGACGACATACTCATCCACTCAAAGACAGCGGAAGAGAACTACCGGCACGTGAGAGATACCCTGAAGAGAATCCTAGATCACGGCATCAACCTCCACAGAGAGAAGTGCCTGCTATTCCAACAAAAGATTGAATTCTTCAGATGCACCTTCACCCAAGATGGCATACAGGTCGACCCGTGGAAGTCCCAAGCGATCAAGAACGCAGACACCCCCCTCTCCGTGGTGGAAGTACACAGCTTCCTGGGAATGGCCGCATACTGTGGATGCTTCATTCCAGACCTAGCAACTCTTGTGGAACCACTCCGAAACCTCACCAAGGCAGACACCTTGTGGCAGTGGCGTCCAGCAGAAGAGACAGCGTTCCAAGCCATCAAGAGATCCCTCCTCAACCACACCACGCTGGGATACTTTGACCCGGCAAAAAAGACAGAAGTACCAGTGGATGGCAGCCCCGTAGGCCTAGGAGCCGTCCTCACCCAGGAGCAAGAACCAGGACGTTGGGCTTCCTTGGCGTACGCCAGCAAGGCACTATCCCCGACTGAAAAGCGATACTCTCAAATCGAGAGAGAAGCCCTGGCTATCTGACGGGGATGCAGACACTTCCACCTCTACATCTGCGGGCACCCTTTCACTGTAGTCACAGATAACCAGCCACAAGAACCGCTCTTCAAAGGCTCAGCGCCTCACCTGCCACCATGCATCGAAAGGTGGGCCATTGGGCTCCAGCACTACGACATGGACGTTGTGTATTGGCCCGGTGCCAAAAAACCCGGCCGACTTCCTGTCCTGACATCCAGAAACGACGGGGAGAGCGAAGAAGAACCCAGCAGCAATGACATGGAGGCACACCTGGACATGGTCGCGGCCTTGGCTTACGCCCGGGGATTCGCTTGGTCAGATCCAGAAAAGGAAGGTCTGATGAACATATGGAGAGTCCGAAATGAACTAAGCCTCACCCAAGGGGGTATCCTCCTTAGAGGACCTCGCATCGTGATCCCGGCTTCCCTACAAGCACGCGCGATGCAACTCACCCACGGGGGACATCAAGGAGTAGAGAAAATGAAGGCGCAAATGAGAGGAAACGTCTGGTACCCAGGGATGGACACGCCAGTGGAAGAAACAGTCCGGAGGTGCCCATCCTGCCAACTCATGAGCGGACCGGAACGACTAGTGCCTATACTCACAGAGGAGCACGCCCAGCAACCATGGGAGAAAGTACGTGTGGACTTTGGGAGCTTCCCTGACAAACGAGTCACGCTAGCTCTCATTGACAGCTACTCAAAGTACCCTGTGGTAGAAGTTGTCCCGTCAACCGCCTTCCTGCACATCGGCCCAGCTCTCGAAAAGATATTCAGCCGATTTGGGTGTCCAGATGAACTCCGCAGTGACAATGGGCCTCCATTTCAAGGACACGAGTTCCGTGAGTTCATGCACCACCACGGTATCCGGCACAAGCGCATCACTCCAATGGACCCAAGCCAACAGAGAGGTGGAACGCCTCATGAGGAGAATAAACAAAACCCTCCGTATCACTCTGGCAGAGCAAAGCAACTGGGAACGCAAACTACAAACGTTTCTGCGGGAATAACGGAGCACGCCACACTGCTCAACACGACAAGCGCCCTGGGCGCTAATGTTTCACGGCACCCGCCGAGACGGCCTCCCCTAGGCACCTGGTTGGTCTTCCCCCCATTTGACAAAAGGGGCACCTTTCGGAGGAGGGAACAGCACAACAACACTGCCAGCCAAGCTCGGAGAGCTGCATTTCGTCAGCTACAACAAGGGGACACTATCATCATGAAGGACAGGAGACCAGGAGGAAAATTCCAGACCAGGTATGAGCAAGGGTACTGGACAGTAACCACCACCCGAGGGACCATGGTGACGGTCAAGAAGGCAGGAGAAACAGTGACCAGTAATGTCTCTTGGTTCAAACGGGTGGACAGGCCCCACCCCACCCCTGCCGTTGCAGACCCGGCCGAAGGACCAGAGACCATGACAGGTGAACCCCAAGTAGCCGACGACCACCATCCTGAAGAGACACCAGTGCCGACAAGTACGGAAGCCCCTGGCAAAAACCCCAGCCTGCCTTTGGGACCTATCATACCAGCTCCTGCCCCCACCACCGACAGTGGCCCTGCTAGGTATGCCCTTAGGGGGAATCCCCCTCCAAGCACCCGCCTGAGAGACTTTGGCATCCAAGTAAGTGGACCGTGAGACTTTTGAGATTCAGTCAAGGACTAAGTTGAGATGGGATGTGACAGTCATCACACCAGCGTTTACATCTGGCGTGCTGAACCAGGACGCCCCTGCGCTCACGCCAGCTGGCGGGAGCGCATGTGCGTATATAATAAAGAGGGGAGGACCCCCGAGGCAGTCCATGCCATACGCAGTCACCTAGTGTGTGTGTGTGTGAGTCATTTACCGCCGGCGTTCTAATTAGGCCCAGCACGACTTTTGGGATCAGGAGGGAGGCCCCCTCCGATCATAATAGTAGTGTCTGCACTAGCAAGTTCCTCATTTGTAAAGGGAGGAAGAATGCATCTCATATGGCCGCGCTGCAGCATTTCATTTCACAGAAAGTGCATATCCGCCATTCCTTATAACCAAGATGCCCGAGGCGAAAGACAGCCAGAACAAGCTCCTTAATATTCTGTTCATGTGCGCAGAATATTGTCTGTAGTAAGGACATCAATTTTTATTAATTGTGCTCAGTAGCAAAGTTCAGCAATACTTCAGTGCTGGATTGATAAAGAGAATACAAAATATATTGATTCAAACATACTCCAAAAGAACTACTGGCAGTAGGCAAAAAAATAAATACGAGCAGCAGAGTTTGATTTTCACTTCTCAATGTAAAAATGTTGAATTAATGAATTGTTTTACTGAGTTCAACAGAATAAAAAAACATTATAAACATAGAAAGATATAAACAGTAGAAAATAAGCGAAGAGGAAATATAATAAAAAGAAAAACGTTTTAAATCATTCAATTAGAGTACGTGAATTACAGAACATGAATGAATATGCATCGATATATATGAACGGATGAAAGCCTCAGGCCAAAAGGCGTAGGTCGTTTTTTGTCTCCATTTGCACTAACTGCACTTTGCACTCTATATCAATTAAAACAATGGAAAGAAAATGAAAAAATAAAAAGACTTTTGCAAGCTACAAACCTGTCATGAGCTCGCTGCTTCGAGTGCTGACTTTCTGTGTCCTTCAATGGCGGCTGTGAAACGTGTGTGAAGGTAGACAAGGAATACCATTTTCCAGATACATATGTATATATGCATAATGTACATATATTACCTACTGGCTGTCGACAGTAGGTAGATACAGTTAGGACCATGTTTCTCGGAAAAGGATTTTTTGGCTTGCCTATATCTTTAGCACCGTTTGACGAATCTTCATGAAATTTTCAAAACAAAGTGTCCTGGTGAGTCATGTTGCACATGGAAAGTTTTGGGGTGATCTGTGAAGCGGGTGCCAAGAAAAAGAGGGGTTAAAAAAAAGATGCGTGTCTCATATTAATTCCCATAGGACCTTTAGCCAGTGCTGCAGCCTGAAGCACTGGACAGGATACACCAAATTTGGCAGAAAGGAAGATTTGGTTAAGGAGATAACGCTTCCAGGTAATTGGTGTAAATCCGTTTAGTAGTTGCTGAGAAATTTAAGAGAATAAAGTTAGTGATATCAGTCACTGCGACAACTTCGGGAATAATAACAAGCTCATGCAGGGAACTGCAGAGCTCTGATTGGCTGCCAACACTTCAGCCAGGAAGTGTTGCCAGCCAGCTTGGGACTCGATTATAGCAGAGTCCCGGAAAACAACAATAAAAATAAAGAAAAGGGATCAGGGTAGGAATACCTTGACTCCCAATCCTTGATCTCGGTGTCCCAGAAAGAGCCCGCGGGGCAAAGAGGCATTTTTATTCAAATGTTGCAGCAAAATCACCAGTTATTGCTGATTAGCTGCAAAATATAGAAAAACAAGCATTATAGCTCCCGGGCGGGCCAAGGTTGTCTTATCTCATATAGTTCATTATGGGTAGTTAGGCCGCACTTAAGCCAGGTCAGATGTCAGATGAAAGATCCATGAGCAGAGTCTGGCTGAGACCATTGAGCAGAGTCTGCTGCAGAGCCCACCACAGTAAGAGGGGTGTGTGAGCAGGACAAGCCGAAGGGTAGTGGGGTAAGAGGCTACAGGGACATCCCCTACACTATATGCGGGGTGTACCTAGAGGATGAATACATCCCCTGACAGTCTAAAATGTTACCTGAATGAACTCTCTGCATAGGTGTAGCGGCAGACCCTGTGGCTGAGTTCTACGTGCACTGCGTGTCCCTTTTGTTATTGTTGTGTTGGTGTGAGCAGGCCTGTTTCTCATTTCTATGTAGTCGCACACAAAGTAGTCTGCATGCTGCAGGGAAGCCTGAGCTGTGGCTTTAGGAGCAGCCGGGGCTGCAGTGGTGCCCGAGTAAGACTGGATCGGACTGGAGACGACAGCTTGCCCGGCAGGTGAGAGGGTGATGGGAGGCATTGCAGAGGTGCATGTCCCGGGGTCGGGTGACGCTGCAGAGTTACCCAGCTAGAGCTAGATGGAACTAGTGGTGGCGACTAGAATGGGCAAAAAATACCAATTCATTTCTGAACAATGGATGCAAAATTATTAAGTACACATTAAACCAGTTCCGGTGACCAGTGCTCTTTTTCGATGATATCTCTCTGGAGGCCTAAGCGACAGAGACGGAAATTGCAATCTTTGGATGTGATATTGAGGGCCACCACATCACTAAAGGCCAATCCCCCTCCCCCGGGAGAGGCCTTCCATCCTTCAACAGTTATTGGCCATACAGCCATAATTTTAGGGAATGATATGACAGCATCCTAATGAAGGCATTCCCGCAAAAATGCACGTAGTGTCAATACACGGTCATCCTTTTTAAAAATCTGAGCCATTCACATTATGAACTAAGTTATTGTGCCATAGATTAGCACACTGAATATGACCATATGATTGATAACCATCCTATTACATGAATGCATAATCTTATGCACTGACTATTGTCCAGGACACTGTTTAAGACAATCATGTTTTATGATGTTGATGACTGGAGATTTGTTAAATATTGTATAAAAAATATTTAAAATATTCTTGTGATAATAACATTGTTAGTCTTCCAAACCATTAGATGTAAGTAATTACAGTGTTTACTATCTGTCAGTTTACATATTGTATGCCTGTATATTCTATATTTATCGTTTCTTGCTCAAGTTTGTTTATTAAATATTAGATCTCTCCCTGTTACCTTGTATACTGGGCCCCCTGCTTTTCAAAAATAAAGTCACTGGTATCACATTACAAATGGATGCCAGATGGTTGTTGCTATGGTTAAGAGGGGAATCCGTTTGGCCTAAGTATACTTACATTTGCCTACAGCTGGTGGCAGGAGTGGGCAAAAGAAATATTAAGAGGGCATGGGGACAAGTAGACCCCCAAGTGTCGGGGAGTGGGAGGATGACCTTGGCTAGTGCTGACAAGCGGAAAAGGTGATATATCACAGCAGGGGCTGCCCTAGGAAATTCAATAAAATATGGGAAAAGTGAAGCCTGTATAGACACAAATAGAGGATTGGCCAGGAAGGTATAGAGGGGAAGTGTGGGGTGGGTGGATCTCCGGGCTCTCTGCGACAACTCGTTGTCTACCTGTGCTTTGCGATGCAGATAATTATTGCATAGAACTGGATAATGTACCTCACTGTCTAGATAACTACCATTGATTGCAAATGTCTTTGCCATTTGATGTGTACTTTACAACTGTTGAATAAAAGATTTCTTTAAAAAATATTACATACCATTATCCCTATAAATCAAAAATAAATGTTACATACATATACCATGTGTAAATCCTGTTACGTTAAAATTATCACATTAGCGGGAGGGATACTTATACACAAAATATATAAAGCCCAGCTACAGATGTGAATGGAAATCTTTCTCAATGTTGAGACCCCATGGGACTTTTGTAATCATTTCAATTATGTATCTTGACGCAAGCTGTCTCAGCTATTTTTTTCTATCTCTTCCTCAGATATTGAAGGTGCTAAAGTCAAGTACATAGTAAACTAAACCAGGCACCTCACTACTGTAGATTTCCTCAAAGTGGCCAGCAACCAAATATATTCTATCACAATTTTTATGGTCCGCAGGTCCTGGAATTCTTTCTTGTACTGCAAGAATGGTGCTCCCTATATCAGATAACCCACACGGACATTGTAGCATGTACACTGCATATTCAATTTTGCAGTTGT
Organism: Lissotriton helveticus; assembly: GCF_964261635.1. Classification (NCBI taxonomy): domain Eukaryota; kingdom Metazoa; phylum Chordata; class Amphibia; order Caudata; family Salamandridae; genus Lissotriton; species Lissotriton helveticus. Next base: position 1,083,130,661 of record NC_136070.1, on the reverse strand, counting down.
AGTTTCGTTTTATGCACTTGGTGTGGGATGTTAATGGTGATTTGATATCTGTCACGTTTTTACCATGTTTGCAGGCTTTACATTTCTCACACTTCTTGAACCCCATTCTGCTGTTAAGCCATTTGTCTTCATGGGTTAACAACTTTCAGGGCTGCTTTTGACTAGATCTTGCCTCATGGCTTTGACTGGCCTAAAAGTGACACCCAGTCTGTGCGGGCTACTATGCCTAATACTGGGCAATTTCTGATAAGAGACCAGTATTTGTGTATTATAGAGTGTATCGCTGCTTCCCGTTTGTTGAATGTAGTGAAAAGCCTAAAATGAGGGTCGATTTTGTTTTGTTTTGTAGAGTGGCCCTGTTTGAACAAGATTTGTTCTCTAGATTTAGATTAGGCTTTGGAAACTATTTCTTCAATGCAGCTATGTGTTTAGCCTCTAGCTTTAAATCTAGTTCTAAGATCATTTAAAGGGAGAACAATGGACTCTGCTCTCACCAGGTAAGAACAAGAAAGAACTCACTTATCACAGTCAGTACACATTGTGCTCCAATTGATCAATGATGCATTTGCCTCCACAAAGCATTTCAATGTGGAATTGCCCAGAAAACACACTTGCTTTGCATCTGTCGAGCCCCAGGATGTCAGCATCAATTGTTCTTTACAGAAGTGGAGCTTCAGTTTGGGAACCTGCTATGTTTATATATGCAAATGTTTCCTGTTGAGGTTTAATTTCTGTAACAATCTTCTGTTCAGCTTGTCCGAAGTCCTATTCTTTGACGCAAAGTAACCTTGCACCAACGGTTCTGCACTGCCTTGTGTCAAAGGGAAAGAGAAAAATATGTACTCCCTGTGTCCTTCCTATCTTTCGGAAGCCACACAGCAATGAACACACCCTTGCACCATAGTGTATGGGTGTGTGCATTCTCTGAAGTATAGGTTTAGTATAGGAAGGGCAAATACTATACTTTAAGGTTTTCCCACTTTGTATATGTGCTGTTAAATGCAGCACACGTGCAAAATTGGAAAACGAGGAGAAATTAAAACAGTCAACTGATTATGCCTGCCTCTAGGAGTCGTATGATTTTGCAACAAATTTCTCTCTACCAGCATTTGTAAATAGGGATTTACATCAAAATCCCTGAGTGGTTGCATGAGAGTTCCCATGCACTATCCCAGGAATGCACACTTCATGCAAAAATTTGCAAAGAAGTGTACAGTACAATTTTTCATTACTTTGAGATACTATCCAACAGAAGTCAATATTTGCATTGGATAGTAAATCCCACTGTAACATAAAAGAGACACAAGGATGGTGTAAAGCATTTGTAAACCTGGCGTGTAAATAATTATGAGTGAGTATGAGTGAGATTAGGAGTGAATGCAAATGAGTGAGTGAGAATGAATATTAATAAGTGTAAAGGGGTGGAAGAGAGAGTGAGTGTGATGTTAGGGTCAAGTGATATGCCTTCCTGGAAAAAGTTAGGGTCAAAGGTCATATGTCACTTCCATGGATGTCATTAAGATCAAAGAGTTTGTGATGACACTTCCGCAATCCCTTGCATATTCTTCAATCAACACACATGATGACAGTGTGTGCTTACTGAGAGCAAAAAAATAGCTTTCATTCTATCCATTTTTTTCTTTTTTTGGCGAAGGTCTATTTGCCTTTCCAATATTAAAGTTTACAAAAAACCAAGACAAAGCTAAACAAGCGCTAACAATGCCTAAATGCTGATAGCTAACATCGGCCTATTTGCTTTGTTGATACTTGTTTGGAATGAATCCGCTTCACGGATTTCCTAGCTGAAATAGAACTGGTATTTTTCTTTGGTGTGTTTCTTGTTTGGTTTTCTACAGGTATTTCAGTGAGCCACTGCGTACATGGTTGATCTCCTGCCAATCACTGCAAATATTTCCCCAGGCCTCGGCATCTGCTAAAAGCATGTTTATTCTTTGGTGGCCATTGCATCAGATTTTCTTTTAATCATTCCTTTACATCCAACATTCAATTGTGTCATATTGTATTAAGGTTACATGCGGAATCTCAATGAAAACCCGCTCTTTCCCACCTGTATTTCATTATGTACCATATGTCTTACTAATGAATGACCGAACACATCCCACCATCTGTAGCCCTTTAATGCTAACCTATGGAGACTGCAGGTAGATACATCATGGTATGCCAAGGGTACATGAGTGGACAGCTACTGATAAAGAGTGTGACCTGAATATAGGGCTAGATTTACAAATTCAAAGAAATGAAGTCTACATTCAAGCCATTTTAGGAATTGTACATATAGGGCAGGAGTGTGCATGATTTACGGATGTTTGTGCACCACGTGTAGTTCAAGTTCCGACCCCTTTTGTAAATGAATTAAAGTGGTGTGCAGCATTTTCTGATACTAAGAACCAAAGGCATGTTCTGCGCATAAAAAATAGGAAATTGCTTTTTCAAGGGAGAATGTTTTATTGTGCAATTCTTAACACCGTGGTAGTTTGACATGGAAATTGCAATTCTCACGCTGAAGTGTGACACTTTTCATGGTTTTAGAATAGATAACGTGATTTCGATGCCAATGCAAAGTCTTTACTAGCACCAGTTTCAATAATAGAAAACGTGACTGTGTATTTAGAAAGTTGTGTTGGTGGTGAGAAGGCAACTCACTTATATTTAACCAAGGTCATTCCCCAGGTCGGGTGAAGACAATGGGAACAAAGAATTACATGTATATGTTCTTCATAAAGATATGAACATTGTTGAAAGGATAATTTTTAAGGGTTCTTCGTCAGGATTTGGTTCTTCTGTAGGCGCCCTGGCTGGTTTCCTTTTCTATAACCATCAATGACAAGCCCCTTGCTCCGCCGGTACGTCACTTTTAACATGGGAAAAAGTGACCCACTGGCGGCCAAGGGGCTTGTAAATAAGCCCCAGGGTTTAGTTGGTTCCTCCATGCTAATGCAGACTGTCCTTAATGTTCTATTCGCCTAGATTACTTGTCGCTTTGTCTGTCTACTATTCTATATCTCAGATCATCCGAGGGTTCATGTTACTCAAACTTGGGTACTTTGGGTCTAAGGATACCCCATTTATAATGTGCATACCACTGCATCCCGGGCCTCCAGCGTATATTTTTTAATACCGAGATATTGTGTTGAATTGGATTTAAAGGAGACTCATTTACTAAAAGGAATGGATGTGTCCCAGCCAGAATGCAATACATTTTTTCTTTTTGAGCTGGTTTATTGTAACTTTCTTCTGATCTTTGTCAGTAGACACTTGGACAGGTTTGGAGGTAGCCTCGAATGGAGTGCTGCATTTTGGTCTTGCTGTAGTACAAATATTTGTACTAGGATTGGAATTAGGTGTAACATTATTGTGGTTGAAATAATTGAGGATGCCACAATTAGAATATTTTCTGAGTCAATCCTCAATACACCTCGCATCCTTGTATGATGTGGGTTCGGTGAATATATAATAAAACCTTCTTTGGTAAAGTGCTAATTTTAGAACCGTTTTACAGCTCTTATTCTTGTAGTGCTGGCAACTCATCATATGAAGGTTTGAGTAAATTAACTCTAGACACTTACACCTCGATTCCGATCCGGTAAAAAGCGCTCCGAATGGTCGTACGGAGCGGTTTTCCCCCGTACGAATCGTACCTGTAAACGTCCCGTACGTACGACGAAGTACGATTCGTACCAGGAGCCGTACTCCGTACGAGTCGTACAAGACACCGTACGACTCTAATCTCCATACGATTCTCCCTCGGAACCTGCTGTATGCGACATCTGTACGGTTCGCGGCTGGTTTTTACGACCCAGCAAGTACGATACGTGTCGGGTACGCACCGTACGATCCTTTTTCTACGGGAGCTGAAAACAGCCGTAAAAGCAGAGTTTGCACCGAAACAGGTACGGAACGGCCCCCCCGGGTACGGTGCGTACCCCCCCTGATCACAGGGGTACGCACTGGACCCCTGCGATCATGGGGTGTACGAGCCATACCCCCATTGTATGATCGGTGTACGAGCCGTACCCCATGTACGATTGGTGTACGAGCAGTACCCCCATTGTACGATCGGTGTACGAGCCGTACCCCATGTACGATCGGTGTACGAGCCGTACCCCCATTGTACGATCGGTGTACGAGCCGTACCCCATGTACGATCGGTGTACAAGCCGTACCACCCATTGTACGATCAGTGTACGAGCCGTACCCCCATTGTACAATCGGTGTACGAACCGTACGCCAATGTTCGATCGGTGTACGAGCCGTACCCCCATTGTACGATCGGTGTACGAGCCGTACCCCCATTGTACGATCGGTGTATGAGCCATACCCCATGTACGATCGGTGTACGAGCCGTACCCCCATTGTACGATCGGTGTACGAGCCGTACCCCCATTGTATGATCGGTGTACGGCTCGTACACCGATCGTACAATGGGGGTACGGCTCGTACACCGATTGTACAATGGGGGTACGGCTCATACACCAAGTGTACAATGGGGGTACGGCTCGTACACCGATCGTACAATGGGGGTACGGCTCGTACACCCCATGATCGCAGGGGTACGGTGCGTACCCCTGTGATTATGGGGGGTACGGACCGTATGGTGTATATGTGTTTGTGTGCTTTTCCGCACGACTTGCCCTTACCTGACGTGGACCGTACGAATCGCGTCCTCATACCCCGGTCCGGATCGTACTCGTCGGGTCGTACGGCATGTGTACGAGTCGTACGGTATGTGTACGAGTCGTATGGTTCATGGTTTCAGCCTTGCAATACGTACAGATCGCGACGATTCGGACGGATTCACGAAATACAGATCGTACTTCGCGACTCGGACGGACGGGTACGATTCGTATGGAGAGGGCTCCGGATACAAATCGTACGGACGTTTTTTTCCCCGAATCGGAATCGACCCCTTAGGATTTGTATTTACTACTGAAGCCTCACAGGTAGAAAGACAGATAATGCTCCCTGACACATTTTTAGGTGTAACTGTGACCAACCTTCCATGTTAAGGGTGATCCAACAAAAAAGTAGGTAGCCTGCATCTCCTGGAGGCTCTTCGATGTTCAATTACTGTTATACTTTTTTTTCTCTGGTTAAGGAATGCCTGGGTCCTGGGCACACTTTTTTGGAAGATTGATATTAAAAAAAATCGGAGATAGACCTTGCAATAGCTCCACTTTCGGTGCATGAGCCTTTGCTCTCTGCTCTGCTGCTTACATCAGTTTCAAAGGATTCAGAATACAGTGTGGTGCTTCTGGTACTCTTAGATGCCTCTAACTTTTCTCCAGAGTATCCTTGGTTATCACTTACAGCTAGCCTCGGTCTCCTCTGTCACAAATTATTTCATCAAAGAATAATGCTGAACAAAGCCAAGGTGCTTGGCTTTCTTTATAGCTTAAGGGTAGCTATATTTAAGAAGTGGACTGTAATATGGTATACTTTGCATAGCATTACTTTGCATATGTAGGTTCTGTTATGAATTATATTGGTTTGGGAATCTTCTGCACTTACATCCTGAGGACATGGTTACTAGGGGCCACATGCATCATTGTAGGATTTTGCGATTCCTAAATTGCGAAAATTAAGGAATTGCAATTTAGGAATTGCAAAATCCTATGCATCAAGAAAGTTCAAAAGTTTTAGCGATTCCTTAATTTTCTGTATTTGCGATTCCTTAAGTGCGAATCGCAATTAAGGAATCACATTACATTGATTCCTATGGGCCTAGAAGCCCATAGGAATCAATGGTAAGGCATTCTCATTTTGCTAATTCGCAATTAAGGAATCGCAAAATGAGAATGCAATTTCAAGGGTGCAGGGGGGGTTCAAAGGACCCCTGCACCCCTGAAATGTCACGTAAGTACATTTTACTCACACACATGTCCCAAGGGCATGTGTGTGTGTAAAATAAAATTTCAAAAATGCACTTTTGTGCATTTTTAAAACTTTTCGCAAATTACCAAGAAGGTTGACTTCATGGTAATTTTCCCCTTCCTAATTGCGAATTCGCAATTTAAAAAAAATCATGCATAGCATTTAAGAAATCGCAAAATTAGCGATTTCTTAAATGCTATAGCAATTTAAGAAATCGCTAAAAATTGCGATTTCTTAAATAGCGAAAAATGAAAAAAAAATGATGCATCCCAAAAATGGTTTTTGCATTCGCAAACGGCCGATTTTTGCGATTCACACCGTTTGCGAATGCAAAAACCAATGATGCATGTACCCCTAGGTGCTTTTCGGACCTGAGTGTTTGTTTCTCCCTAGAGTCATTAATATTTTTACATTCACCTAACTTTGTCTTGCTCCCATTACTTCCTTTTTCTTTGCTTGGATACTTTCTCAGACAGGGAGTGAGTTGGAATGGGAGTAAGGGGAAGGTACGAGGGAGATAAGGGTGTTTGTAGTAGTCTTGTGTAACCACTTGTGTTAGAAACAATGGGACACATTTTGAAACATTATACAACACACAATACCTCCTGAGTTAGTGCTGAGGAGAGTACTTTGTGAGATTCGTGAGGATCTGGATGTTAGTGGGTTGCTGAGATATGACCTTGTACAAAAAGATTGCTGTTTTTAAGGTCCTTGGCTTTCATAGCTGCTGATGGCCCTGGAGGGTACCTATCGGAAGCCGTTCACTTTTATCATCCTGGAAAAGATAAGTGATTAGCAATATTACTCATCAAAGATCAGTGAATAAGACAAAGATACAGAACTCACTCCATCATTCCTGTATTTGCCATCTTTCTATTGTCAATCAGCCAACTCTTTTCCATGTGGTCTAAATATGTCAGAAGAGGCGCAGCTCCCTGGCACATCTGGGGCTTAGATGGCTGCAGTTACTCTGTAGTTGCTGGCCATTTTCAGCCTAGTCATGATCTGTCAATGCACTACTGTGTTCCACTAAAAGATAAGGCATTTTTCAATAGGAACATGCTCCAATATTAGTCACTATGTCCAGTCACATTCACTTTTTCCACCTTCACGGGATAGTGGGATATATAAAGATCATTTGGGTCTCTGTTGGGCCTCCTCGGTAACAGTCCCGTTCCAAAGTTGATGGAGAATATTAGAACTATTACTTAAAGGGTTTCTAATATGCCACTTCTGGACACGTATTGCAGCTTGATAATGTTTAATTAAATGTGGTTTTGTCAAAGTCCATTGAGATCCACATTTTTGTTAAAATCTGAGTGCAAATGTTTCTGAAAACAATCAACTATTATGTAAGAGTTAGAATTTGATCCTGAAATTAGATGAAGTACATCTGTTAGATTAGTTTTCCCAGTCATAGATACTTAGAGTAAGATAGGAAACCAAACAGTAGGAATTTCTAGGCATGGTAAATACCTTTGATACAAAAATCAATTTCCTTAAAATGATAACCTCCTTGTAGGCTGCAAGTATTGTGCGGAAGCCCATAGGCCATTACGTTCAGATGGCCATAACTAAATGGTACTTTATGCAATAGCCTTTTCAACCAGACAAACTTAGATTTCCAACTCAAATAGACTTGCATGTAGTGAATTCCACTCATACACCTGAGGCTGCAAGCCCTTCACAGGACTCCAGCAGTGTATAACACGTTCAACAATGAGCTTTAAAAGAGAGATAAATTCTGTCCACTGACAACATCTTTGATAAAGTATATATCATTCATTTGCGATACATAAAAATATCTTTGCAAGTAGGCAGACCAGTTGCACACAACCTTTCTCGACCTCTTGATTGCGGCAGCTACGTTCTGTAAGTTTAAGTTTCAGAACATTTATGACCTAAAATACGGTTTTGTGATCAATACATTTGACTATTTACATATAGAAATGTTTGGCTGCATACATTGTCTTTGGGGAAATATAGGTAAAAAATGGTAAAGTAAGCCAAAACATACCCACATCTCATGCAAGCAAAATTAGTATGTTTCAATTTCCCAAACAACTTTGCATTTCTTTGATTAAAATTCTTGAACAGACTTCTTAAGATTATTATAAATGTCAGAAGCTATGACTATCATTTATTTGACATTGTTAAACGCTTTAAAAAAACTTGTGTTTTTCTCCCCCCCAAATAATTTTCACCTGCAATAAGGGTCTGTTGGCGCTTTCAATAACGAGCCAAAATAGCAAGTTCCCAAAGTGAATGTGTAAATCAAAAGCTCGTTTGATACAGCTAGAACTGCACATTAAAAAAGTGTCTTTGATGCTGGATTTTGATTTGCTGTAGGCAACCCAGAGTGAAAAGGGAGGCCTAAATAAACTAAACAGCAGCTTTCAAGGAGTGAACGAATAAACATGGGAGTCATCATTATCGTTTAAGTGAGATTTAAGAACTCACTCCGGCAGGCTCAGGCCAGTCCTGTTGCCGGTTTAGGCAGGTACAGGGCAGTAGGTCAACTGGGCAGTTGTAGGTAGATCTCTGAAGCTTGTTGTTTCCACCTTGCTCAGAGCAGGAGGTCAGTCAGCAGACCCTAGGAGTCACTTCACCTTGGGAAGAAGGGAGCAGGTCCAGTCCTCCTTCTCAGCAAGCCGGGCAGGCCTCAAGCAGCAGGGCAGCAGGAGATACTTCTTCTGTGGTATCCAGAGTTCCAAAAGTGTACTGAGGAGTGGGTCTGAGAGTCCCCTTTATCTACAACCACTTTGAAATGGGATAAACTTCTGGAGTTTCCCCCTAAAGAGATGTCTGTAAATTATTGCCTTCCTGTCCTCGTCCCAGTTTATGTGGGTGCACAATAGACTAGTGTGAAGTCTTTTGTGTGTGAGTAGAACCAGTGTCTTTGATGTGCAATTGTGATATATGACAGCTCTACAACTCACCCCGCCGTTAAGCCAGAATGGCCCATCCTGCCAACACCCTAACCCTCTATTGAGATGCTGTCTGGGAGGAATACACAGGGGCCAGCTGCCAACTATATATAGTCGTTTGACCCAGTAACAGGCTGCAGGCAACAAATGATTAGGACAACAAAATGGCAACTTCCAAAAAGTGGCATTTTCAGATTTCTGACTTAAAATCTGACATTATCATAAAGAGGGTTTTACATAAAAATTTCTCAGACACCAAACATGATATTCCTACCTCCTCTCACACAAAAGTAAACACTTATTAAATGTAATAAGGTAACAACATGTGATCCAATGGGAGAGGTCGGCAGTAGTGAAAAAAAAGTAGGAGTTGTTCTCTACCAGGACATGTAAAACTAAAAAGTGCATTCAACATGTTAAATACAATGCACCATCCCGTATGGGCTGTTTAGGGCCTACCCTATGTCTGCCAAAAGGTTTATTTTGCCAGGTCAAAATGGCAATTTAAAACTGAACACGCAGGCTGCATTAACAGGCCGGAGACAGGCTTAAAAAGGCTACTGAAGTTAGTGGCCCAATGAGTGCTGAAGGTCCACTAATAGAATCATTAAATGGGAAGGCCCTGAGTAAATGTAGTATCATTTTCCTTGGGACTTACAAGTAAATTAAATCTGCAAATATATCAGTTCAGGCATCTCAGTTCCAATGTCCATTGAGTTATTCTGATCAGTGCACTTTGGGTCATAAAATGCCTGGGGCTATTTTGAAATCCTCCATTATTCCATTAAAGGAGCAAAGTACTATGCCATTATAGATGGCTCCTATCTTGTTGCATCCCGATTCTAACCATGGTAAGTTTGAACACCCACCTAAAACATGGTACACATCTAACACAGAAGTGTAAGGGACTCCAGTGCCAGTCAACTTGATGTATCTTGGCCATCATTAGCTAGCCACCTAACCTGCTCAACTCTTTCGGTGCTCATGACGAACTCAGCTCGTCATGAGGCACAGTGGCGCTGTACTCATGATGAGCTGAGTTCGTCATAACCGCCTTGGAAGGCCCACGTGGGGATAATTCCCCTGCTGTGCTGGGCGTTCCATTAAGCGGGCGTGGTTATGACGAGCTCAGCTCATCATGAGCGCAGCGCCACCGTGCAGCGTGATGAGCCGAGCTCGTCACAAGCACCGCAGCTCCGCGCGCCGCCCCTCTCCCCCGCGCTGTGGGGGAATTAGCCACGCGGCAAAGGTGTTAAGGGACTTGGAGGTCTAGTATTGCCTAATGTAGCCTAGTGTTGTGACAGCCAACTTCTGCATTCCTTAATTCTGCGAACCCTACTACCCAAACCATTGCGTAGACCACTGCATTTGAGCTACCAAACAGTAGTACTCGTATTTAGGTGCTCTGAGTTCCACTTATCTACTAGCAGTTGCACTTTACCTAAGTTAACCTCGTCCTGTCTTTGTTCCATATTAAGTCAGGGAGTTGTGCATTTCATTGTTTGGAATATTTTGATTTTATGAGTACTGGAAAGGCTACAAAGAAGCATAGGACTCTTACTAAAATATTCATTTTAGATATGGCTATTCTAGCAATAGGGGAAAATGGGAATGTATTCCAGAATGGAACACATTTTTGTATTGTGGATATGACCGTGCCTAAATTACCCCCCACTTAATGATTGTTGCCAGAAATTGAATTTATGACTAAGCAAGCATCTTGACATCATTGCAAAATTCGCTGGTTGCATTGCATCTGGTATATCAGTTGGTTGTAAACACAAATTAAACCCTAACACACCTGGTATCCCCATATTCATAATATCCAGATATCGAACAGGGTTGAACTTGGCCATGTGCAAAGGAGGCAGAAAGAATATCTCTCCTTTTTGAAAAAATTGCATGGGATCAGAAAACTGAGAATTCTGCATGGTGTACCAGTCACATAATCATCAAGAATTGGAAAATCTACCCAGGGGTTGATTCCTTACAGTTTGCAGATGTTTTAAATATGTGGGGTCTTATTTAGAGTATACACTCAAACCCTTTAGTGTAAAGAGGAGGGAACGGGAAGCAACGGGCAGTCAGGGTAAGCCGGCCTCCAAAAATACATGTATCACACAACAATAAGCTACCCTGACTCAGTGTCTGTTTCTTAATTAAGGAAAAGGCACATTATGCTGAAAAAACAAAAGTGGTGCTGGACATCTCAAAGAAATGTATGGAAAGAATAATACAAAACTTACACGACCTTTCCTGGAGCAAAAACATTGTGACATAGATCTGGAGTGGGTTGTTTTGGAAAAGATGCACCACGGCATCCCTGATATCCAAAGGAAGTGACACATCCATGAACAAAGATGGGTGTACCATCTAAAGTCACGCGATCATGGCCTGAACAATGAAATACCATGGCTCCATATGATTTACACCCTCTGAAAGGGGTGCTACACAGGAAGAGAATAATCCCCAGATTCCAGTACAGCTTGGAATATGATCCACATAGAGCGCTTCTAAAGAATAGCCCCTTTTTTCCATGACAACTAGCTATATACGGTTCCATCCGTCCCGGTTTACTTATTAAAATATTGAAAAACTAAAATATTTATGTCAATCAGCCAGCATACATGAACAGATGTGCCTGCCTAGCCCCCCTTTCGGGCATCTGATCAATATCACATATGATCGTAAATTAAACTATTTTGTTCAGTACATTCCCACTGGTTCTTGGGAAATATCACACTCGGATTTATTGGTACCCGGGAGTCCTTTCAACTTGACCCCGCACATGTGGATACAGCCATTTAGCCACAGACACTGCTTTACGGATGAAGCAATCTGCTCCATACCGTACCGTGCATGCGCCTTCCTCCTGAGTATCACACATGTGCGGCTACTCAAACACTAAGAGATGGCCATGCGAGTGCATACGCATGACTAATGCGGCTGCACTTAACTACAATAGACCTCCGGGCATCGTTTCTAGCCCCACTTTGATGACACACAGGTCAGCGTCATGCGGCGCAATACCATTATGATGAATACTTTCCACAGGTGCACCTCGTTAAACTCCTCAAGAGGTGCCCTCACATACTCTAATTAATCAATTATGCCTCCGGTACAGTATATATACCGCGCTACTTCCCAGAGTCAGTCACCAGCGGGGAATCGAAGAGGACGGAGCATAGGAGCACCGTGAGGGACGCACCTTGACGCAGTAAGAGGTTGAATGGATACCTGCTAATTTATTTGGAAGCCAGTCTCCACCACTACATTATGAGTGAATGCTTTGCTGAAACTTTAATAAGGTATTGCTCTGATTATCTTTATTTTCCACCTTGATCTCTCCAACAATAAAACCTTGGTTCTTAGAATCTGACTACAGGGGTCCCTCAATTCTTCCCTTACCATGGGACACCCCTACCTACTGCCTGGGGTAAGAGCGGGAGCTGGTCTCATATATATATATATATATTTTAAGTATGTGTAAGTTACTTTATGACATTATGGTAACTTTTCCATTTCTATGTCATGTGATGGCGATTATGCACTTTAAAAGGGTGGCCAGCCCTCGTGACGTTGTCATGTGAACAAGGCTATCTTTAGCCGAAACGCGTCGTGGCGGACTGGTGCTGGGTTTTGAAACAATAAAATAACTTTGCACCTGAAGTTGGGTCTCGCTGGTTCCTGTTCGTTTGTGTGGCGAATTGCAGCGCTTGTGGACAATAGGAGCTTTACATACCTCGTATTTGGCATCCGGGACTGCTTCCCCGGACTTTGCGAGACCCCTCCACGTTTTGGGCAACGGCGGCAAGAAGAAACGTTCTTCGGGACTTTAAACCAAAGCCCTGTGTAGGAGACGCCGCCAACGCCCCAGGGAAAGCGGAATTGACTGCGGCGGGTCAGAGGATAACCGGAAGGAGTTCGAGGCTCTAGGTCGGCGGAAGCGGATCGGGAACCTGTGGACTCCCCGTGTGTGTACCTGGGACGCTGTGCGGACTGACCGCGAGATACCCTGTGTGGAGTAGCAGGATCGGCTCGGAGGCATAATACCTGGTAGGAGCATCGACTGCGTTGTGCAATTTTGTATTTTACCCATTACTACGCACCATGTCGGCGGACACGTTAAGGGGGCGTGTTGAGGCGTCCAGGGGCATGTTTACGGATTCCCCGGCTGGGGGGTCCGGGCCCAATGTTATTCCTACTGTGATCGCAGTTAGCAGCACGAGAAATGAAGCAAGAGAACTGTTTAGGCGTTTGGAGAAATGCAGTAAGAGAGAATTATCCAAATGGTGGGAGTTTACTTCCTTGACCGGCTATCTGGATGTGGGGCGAGTACCGCGCGGTCTGCGCATCATGCTAGCTCCCTCATACGAACAGCCTGACCCACTTATGTTACAGGCTTGGGCACTCTGCAATTTAGAAAATTCCAAACGCTTGATGGCCATATTAGTACAATTTGCTGAGAGCGACAGACTGAAGCTCTTAGAGGAAATCAATTTGATTGAAGCTGAAATACTTAAACTGCCTCCCACTCCGGAACTAGACAAATATAGAACGGAAATGAATGCACGATTAGCACGTGAGGAAGGCATAATTAAGAAGAGAAAAGCTTTCAAGTTTATACGTGATAGACTTGACTATGAAAATGGCCAAATCTTTACTTTTGCAAGGAAGTATGATAGCATCAAACAAAGTAAAACTTTATCTGTCGTTGCTGCTACAAGCACAATTGATACCACTGTACCGCCACAACAGGTAGAACTTTCCTCATTTTCGGGGGATAGCTCACAACCCGATAGTGAGTCGGATACAGAAGCAAGGCGACAACAACGGTCGGGGTTTCGAAAATTCACCCCAGGGCAGGAGTTGGAGTTGGTCCAGCAGGATTGCAAATTAACCTTGCGCTCAGCAAATCAGCTATCCGCAGGCAGCAAGCCAACCGGAAACGCTCAGAGAGGCGCAAAAGCAACAAACGCCGCAAGTGCAAGGGGAACTCCAAGGAGACAGCGTACCCGTTGGCAGCGCAACAAGGCACAGCCGGCACCATCACAGGATTGAATGCTAGCACAATGGTTGATGAGAATGGACACTCTGTCATCAATCTGACTGACATCGATCTAACCCCGAAAGAAACCAGCATTCTGGCGTTAGGCTTAACGTACAGTCCAAGGGGGGATTTTGACTACACTACTACAAAGATCGATATGTTCAAATTTGTGCGTAAATTGAAATTGAGGAAATATCACAATTCGCACAAAGTAATGGACAGTGAGGCAACTAGCAGTGACCAACCTGTAGAAATTAGCCCTGGTACTCTTGCAACGACGAATGTCGCGACTTCCACTGGATCAGCTCTTACGCAAGAACTCTTCGAGCTTCAAGAGGAGGAATCTCCCCTAGAATTTAACAACTCAATGATACTTGGGGGTGAACCTGCCACTGCCTCATGCAAAACACCCTTCAAACCGAAGTCTAAATTCTGTCCACTTATGATAAAAGATAATGTGGATTTGTTTCATGATAAAGTGGCGATACAATTGAAGGAGCTACAGATTAAGAATGCCCATAGAACAAAACGTTTCAACTATAGGGACAGTGAATACCATCAATTGATTAAAAAACTGAGTGCAAATAAACATGTGGTGATACGACAATCAGATAAAGGGGGCAACGTGGTCTTATGGCCACGTAAGATGTACCTAGAGGAAGCCCTGAAACAACTCAATGACAGGGACTGTTATAAACGTATCACACCACAGGATGCTCTCCAGGCGAGGATTGTAATATATTCTACACTGACAGCCTGGAGGAGTAAGGGCCTGCTTACTATGGATGAACTCAAATTTTTGAGGAATGATTTTCCGGTCACACCAGTCATCTACTTCATTCCGAAAGTTCATAAGTGTTATCAGCAACCTCCAGGCAGGCCCATAATCTCGGCTTGCAACAGCCTGTTAGAGAACATGAGTAAATACATTGATTTCTTTTTACAAGACTTTGTGAGAAACCTGCCATCTTTTATTTTGGATACTAGTGACTTACTAAGGAAACTAGCAAATTTCAAATGGAATACGAACTATATACTGGTATCCATGGACGTCACCTCTTTATATACCAGTATATTCCATCAGGATGGTATGAGAGCAATACAGCATTTCCTTGGGAAGAGACCAAACTGTTTCCAGGAGCATTCTAAAATGCTGATAGACATGATTGCAATCTGCTTAGAGAACAATGTGTTTTTGTTTGCCAAACAGCTTTTGCTTCAAACCAGGGGAGTGGCCATGGGGGCCTGCTTCTCTCCCAGTTACGCCTGTTTACACATGGGGTACTGGGAGGAGCAGGTCCTTTGGCAAGAACATTGTGCCACTATGAACTCCAAAGTAAAACTGTGGTCAAGATATATTGATGATTTGTTCTTTGTATGGGAGGGCACTGAGACGGAGGTAATTGATTTCATAGATAAACTGAATGACAATAATCTTAACATCCGGTTTACCAGCAGTATCAGTGCAACTTCTATAGTGTTCCTTGATGTTGAGATTTACGTCCAGGCAGGCAGTCTTCAAACTAGATTGCACCGCAAGCCTACGGCGGGCAACACATTGCTGCATGCCGGGAGCCATCATCCTGCACACCTGATACGCAGCATACCCTATGGGGAGATGCTGCGTGTCAGGAGGATATGCAGCAGTGAGGAAGAGTGCCGGCTGGCACAACTCCACTGTAAATCGCGTTTCCTTCTCAGAGGCTACAAATCTGAAGCTATAGATGTGGCAATTCTCAAGGCAAACAGAATGGATAGAATCTCACTCCTGGGCTCAGGAGTGACTAACTTGAAAACACGGGTCAAGGGCTCGCAAGAGGTGATAAGGATGATTATGGGTTATAGCAACCAACACAACAGCATCTATAAAATTATTAAGGAGAACTGGTCCTTATTGTCTGAAGATCCTATTTTGGGTCCAGTTATTCCAAAATTTCCCAGTATAACCTACCGCAAAGCGAGGTCGATGAAAGACAGCCTGGTATCCAGCAGCCCTGAGGTGGTAACGGGAACTTGGCTAAATGAGAGCAAGGGCTTTTTGAGGTGTTCGAGTTGTAAGGCTTGTAAAAATGGTGTTAGCAAAACAGAAGTAAAAACACCACTGTCGCCATTCCCCATTAAGATTAAACATAAGCTCAACTGCAAGACAGAATTTGCAGTTTATGTTTTGGAGTGCCCTTGTGGGCTAAGATACGTGGGCAGTACGAGGCCCCAAGTCCACAAGCGCATCCTTCAACACCTACGAGCCATATGCAACGTTGACCCCTCATACCCAGTGGCTAGGCACTTTGACAAGTGCCATGGGAAAGATGCTTCCCTCTTGTCATATTATGTGATAGACTGTGTTCCTCCCCAGAGGAGAGGAGGAGATAGAGAGTCCCTGTTGCGCAAATTAGAAACGCGCTATATTATTCTTTTGGATACTAAGGTGCCACAGGGCCTGAACACTGGGGAGGATTGCCACACCTATCTATAATAACTTCTGTCCATTGAGAGATGTAACCTTGGCTTAGAATGCCTATCTGTAGCTGTATTGGACATTGAGTTTTATCATGCACCCTGGACGCCTTCTGAATTATTATGTAACTATTTTTAATCACATTTAATGATTTTACTCACAATTTTGCACTTTATATGGTAGCACTTTTTTGCCATCTGTACATATAGAAATACGTTGCACAAACCTTGCTATTTTGCACATTAACGAACTGTACTGTATACCCTTTATATGAGCTTAGCTGCTAGTGTGGTCAATTACACATAAACCCAGGAGTTAGTTCCATCATTAGGACATGGTTTTAAGTGTAAATATTTATATTTTTAACTTTTATATGTCTTTTGGAGGTTTTAGTAAATATTGATTAACCATTGTCATCTAATGTTTACACATGAAATTTTGGATATTCTCGACTTTATGGAGCTTTATCATCTTGGGGTTTTAGTCTGTATTTTATAAACAAGTGTACAGAAATATATTGACTCTGTTTAAATATGTGCAATAGTGTGCAAACTATCAGCATTCAAGCTGCAATTTTAAGTATGTGTAAGTTACTTTATGACATTATAGTAACTTTTCCATTTCTATGTCATGTGATGGCGATTATGCACTTTAAAAGGGTGGCCAGCCCTCGTGACGTTGTCATGTGAACAAGGCTATCTTTAGCCGAAACGCGTCGTGGCGGACTGGTGCTGGGTTTTGAAACAATAAAATAACTTTGCACCTGAAGTTGGGTCTCGCTGGTTCCTGTTCGTTTGTGTGGCGAATTGCAGCGCTTGTGGACAATAGGAGCTTTACATACCTCATATATATATATATATATATATACATATATATATATATATATTTATCTTTGAGCACCACAAATGGAGTGACACGTGCTCACAATCACATGCACTTTATTGTACTTTGTACATGGTCACAGTCTGTTTCTTTCGTTACCAGTATGAGTGAAAAAAATTCCTCCTATGCTGTGATATATTTTGCTTTACAGGTTGTTCGAAACATTTCATGGTAGAGTTGGACTGGAGCCAGCCTACAATAGTGGATTCATCTTAGTCTCTTAGAGACAAGATAGGAGCCCTCTTTAACACCCTGATGAATGCCATGGACCCTCCTGGCTGCTACGGCAGAAACGATGACAACACAGATGGGGATGGGGTACTACACCCCCTAGACCCAACTCCAAGTTTTAATATTGAGCATATTCTGCACAATTAAATTCCCGCGCAGTATTTTGCATTCATTTTTAAATATCACTCACTCACTTTCCTATCACGGGTCCCCACTTAGTTATAGAAGTGCCACCCTGTCTCCAGGTGTAGGCCCGCTCTTTATCAAGCGTGGTTTTTAAAGAGCGAGGACTGCCGGTGATGAACCATGACACCTGGTAGTGTGTGAGGACAGTCCATAAATGTTTTTGAGAAGCCCAGCACCACTTTTGTTTTTTCGGCACAATGTGCCTCTTCCTTCATTAAGAAACAGACACTGAGTCGCGGTAGCTTCTTGTTGTGTGATACGTCTTAATTAAAGTACCTGTGGGTGGGCTGGAGGATGACCAGGATCTGGAGAAGAACTCACTGGTAAAATATCCTCATAAAGATACTGTGATGTTAGAAGAAATTATACTGGTAGATTTCCCCCAAGATTTAGCAGTATTTGCAGGACATGGGAAATGTTCTGTTACCACTAAACTCTAAATATTGCACAGGGGTTTTACATATCTACATGTCACTCTGGATTGATATCTGTGACCAAGGCAAAGAGGGCCAAAAGTGACCTTCTGGCTTTACCTCTTTATTAAATTAGACTTGTGGAATGTATCCAAATTACAAGTGAGTTGACCATTGCCACAGGCATGTTACTCCACAAATAAATCTAAATGCAAATTTCATGTTTTTGGAACATTTGATCTTTGCACTTTCCCATCTTGCCTGAAGGAGTATCGTTACCCAATGAGAAACTTTTTAAGGTGTGCAAAAGCTGAGCATATATGGTTTTGTTGAGTGCTTAATTTGTGAAACAAAAGAATGCCAATGCCTGAAGCTGTGCTCTGAAGCCAGCCTCTGATGCAATTAAACGTCAACACACTGAATACCAAGGCTCATAGTCTTAAATCCCCCTCATGCCTCTTTAATCCACTACCAGACACTCCCTGTCCCCTACATCACTCTTGAGGGTCCTCCTATCTCCCTTTCTGATGGTTTTCTTGTTTCTTCCTTGTTTGTCTTTCCTATTTGTGTGTTTCGCCTCTCTTGCTCTCTGGATGTGTCTGATGAGAAAAATAGGCTCTGGTTCCCAAAAATAAGTGCCCGTGGTTGCAAACTGGTAACCACTGGCTGAAATTAACCACTGGTTATGTTCTGCTTATGGCCAGAGGCTTATAACTTGAACTAAATAGTCAAGTCTCTAGCTTTAACTTTGGATTGACTTCCTTCCTAAACTGACTGGTAGTTCACACTCAGAAGATTTAGTGAAGGCATATTTTGGTTGATCTTTGCTACAGAAATATTCCTACACAATAATGTATGCCCTCAATATAATCGCATTGAAATATTTGTAAAACATCTAAAAAAAATCCTTTTCTGCAAATTCTCAGAAAGGGAAACCAGGGCGATAAAATATTCAACTCTTTAAGATTCATGAGAGTGCTTCACTTTTGAAAATGATTGATTTAACTACTTTCAATAGATTATTAACAGAGACTCAGTGGCCAGAAGAGAAGCGTACGTCCTTATTTTATAGGGGCTTACGAGATGATTTGAAAGATACAGTAGCACATATAGTGGAATTACCTGATGACTACTCGGAGTTTGTGGATCTGGTTGTTAAATTGGATTATCGTTTAGGGGAAAGAAAAGGAGATAAGTCAAGGTTGGAAGCAAGATTTTCAGTAATAAAACATGACACAAAGGGGTCAGAAAATAAGTCTTCAGAACCTGAACCCATGCAGATAGGAACTATTAAAGGACCTTTATCTAGTGAAGAAAAAGAAAGAAGGAGAAAGTTGAATTTATGTTTATATGGTGCTCGATCTTGGCATTTTGCCAAAGATTATCCTATAAAACCCAAATTGCCTAAAAAGACAAATGCCGCAGTAATAAGTCCTTTAGAGCAGGACAACTAGAAAACTCGCAAGAATGGAGATCGCTTGAACAAGTGGTAAAAAGTCACAGATCTCCTAGTATCTAGCTAACACTGTGGCTCTGATACCTCGACATTTTGTTATTCAAGTCATTTTAATTAAAAGTACTCAATTGCCACATTCTGTATCAATCTTATTGGACTCTGGAGCCCCGGGCAACTTTGTGGATATACAATTAGCTAAAAAAAATTACATATCCCCACAGAATGGAAAACCCAACTAGAGTTAGTTTGTGTAGTTGACGGATCTGAGTTATCTTAAGAAATGATAACAAAAAAGACCTGTCCAATAACTATGGTATGTCAAAACGGTCATACAGAAATGATAAGTTTTGACTTGATCGATACACCCACATTTGGCCTTATTTTAGGTGTACCTTGGTTAACAACACACAATCCTAAAATAAATTGGATTTTACAAACAGTAACCTTGGATTCCTCTCATTGTCGGACATGTTGTTATCAAGAAGCCCTTAATGATTTTATGACCATTCTACATTGTGCCAGTACAATCGAACAATCTCCTAAAATCCCATGTGAGTATCAATAATTTAAAGATGTATTTGACCCAGTAAAAGTTTGCTCATTACCACCACATAGATCATACAATTGTCATATAGATTTAATACCTGGAGCTCCATTACCAAGCAGTAGAGTCTATGCTCTTTCTGAAGAAGAGACTAAGTATCTGAGAACCGATTTAGATGAGTTATTAGCGTCTGGGTTTATCCGACATTCTACATCCCCTGTTTCTTCGCCACTATTTTTCCTTCCTAAATGTGACGGAGGCTTGCACCCATGTATAGATTATCGTGGATTAGACAAAGCCACTATTAAAAATAAATACCTATTGCCATTAATTCCAGTTCTCCTTGATCAATTACGTCATTCAACAATATACACCAAGTTAGATTTAAGGGGGGCTTACCATCTTGTCAAAGTCAAAAAGCAAGACGAGTTGAAAACAGCTTTCTGAACCAAATTTGGACTGTTTGAGTACACCGTCATGCCCTTTGGCTTGTGTAATTATTCAACAATATTCTACATCCTCTGTTTCTTCGCCACTATTTTTCATTCTTAAATGTGACGGAGGCTTGCGCCCATGTATAGATTATCGCAGATTAAACAAAGCCACTATTAAAAATAAATACCCATTGACATTAATTCCAGTTCTCCTTGATCAATTACGTAATTCAACAATCTACACCAAGTTAGATTTAAGAGGGGTTTACCATCTTGTCAATGTCAAAAAGCAAGACGAGTTGAAAACAGCTTTCTGAACCAAATTTGGACTGTTTGAGACCACCGTCATGCCCTTTGGCTTGTGTAATGCCCCTGCGGCTTTCAATACTTTATTAATGAAGTATTACATGAATTCCTTGGCACTTGTGTAATTGTTTTTATAGATGATTTACTCATCTATTCTTAAACTAAGGTTGTGCATGTACACCAAGTAAGAGCAGTTATGTTATGTTATGTTATGTTATGTTATATTCGTATTTGTATAGCGCACGGCTACTCAAAAAGAGTGTCCCGGCGCTTTTGAATAGGGAGACCTACAGCAACATAACACAACAACAGTAATAAAAAGCAAAGGGAAATACAGAAAAGAACCGAGAGAAGACAGCAGAACAGCCTAAAGAGTAAACAGCCAGGTTTTGAGGCCTTTTCTAAATGCAAGCAGACTGGTAGCTCCCCGGAGTTCTAGCGGCAAGGTGTTCCACACCTGCGGCGCCAGCAGTCCGAAGGAGCGACCTCCAATGCGGGCTCTCTTCACTCGTGGCACTGCCGCCAAGAACAGAGATTCTGACCTGAGAGAGCGAGCGGGATGGTAGAATACAATTCTCCTTTGGAGATACTTTGCTCCCACCGCATGGAGAGCTTTATAGGCCAAAGTTAAAGCCTTGAAAACAATCCGTTTACGGATGGGCAGCCAATGTAGAGTCTGCAGCAAGCCCGCAGCACTGGCTCGCCTATTAAGGCCAAAAATGGCCCTCGCGGCCGCGTTCTGCACAACTTGAAGCCGCTGCAGCAGGTACTCTGGCAGGCCCAGGTAAAGAACGTTGGAATAATCTAACCTAGAGCCGATCAGAGCCTGCACAGTCAGCTTCCTATGTTCCTCAGACAGAAGAGGTAGAAACCTCCGCAGCATCTTAAGGAGGCCGAAGCAGGTGTCCGTCACACCAAGGATCTGGGCTCTTAACGTCAGACCCCTGTCCATCTTGACCCCCAAATTCTTGGCAATTTGGGAAGAACAAGACGGAGGAAACATGTGACTGGGCCACCAAGCTTGCCAGTCTGGCTCCGTCGCACACCCGAAGAAGAGTACCTCGGACTTATCGGAATTGCACTTGAGGCTGTTCAGCTGGAACCATTTAAAAACAGCCCCAAGGCAATCCCGGATACTCTCTCCATCAAAGTCTCCTCCCCTCTTACAAGAGAAGAGGAGCTGGGTGTCGTCGGCGTAGGATACGATCTGGGCCCCAAACGACTCCGCCAGTGCCGCCAGAGGGGTCATAAAGATGTTAAAAAGGGTCGGGCTCAATATAGAGCCCTGTGGGACCCCGACTCCCAAAGGCGGCATCACGGCGGAATCTGGGGAGGCCCAGACCGTTTGCCGGCGGCCAGCTAAGAAGGATGAAAACCAGCTGAGCACCGTCCCCCGTAGGCCAATCTCATAGAGTCTTGCGAGAAGGTCATCATGGGGGACGGTGTCAAAAGCCGCCGACAAATCCAACATCACCAGCATGGCTTTGCCCCCAGTGTCCAGAACCCCTTTAATGGTTTCTGAGACCTCTAAGAACGCGGTCTCTGTACTGAGATTCGGGCGGAAGCCGGATTGGGTGGCGTGCAGAATCTCGTGTGTTTCCAGAAAATCGGAGAGCACCGTGTGTACATGCTTCTCCAAGATTTTCGTCAAAGCAGGCAATAAGGAAATAGGCCTATGATTGACCGGAGCCTTAGGGTCAAGACCAGGCTTCTTCAGCAAAGGAATGACCATTGCCTTCTTCCAGGCCTGCGGAACCACTCCCTGGCACAGTGAGAGATTCAGGAGTGGATTCGCCAGCGGGTTAATTACTTCCGCCATTTTTGCCAAAAATTTGGCCGGGCAAGGGTCCAAGGGCGACCCTGATTTAAGATTGCCCATGAGCGCTAAGGAAGCAGGGGCTGAAATAGGTGGAAAGACGGCCAGCACCGGACCTAACGGGGCCGGAAGGTGCAGATCATCCTCAGGATTGGACAGCCCCGCGGGCGCCACCAGTGGAAAGGAATCCTGGATATGTTTAATCTTGCTGGTGAAAAAATTAGCAAGATCCAATGCCCAGGATTTGGAGGGCATATCTCGAGAAGTATTGGACCGCGGGGCCATGAATTCTCTCACTATGGTAAAGATCTCCTTACAGGAGTTGGAGGCGGCTTCTATCCTCCCTGCAAGGTACTCGCCAAATTACAAGAAAGTCATTTATTTGTGAAATTAAAAAAAAATATTTTCAATACAGATACCGTGGAGTTTCTTGAATACTGTTTATCCCCAGCAGGAGTTATGATGGACCCAAAGAAAGTGAGCGCTATAGAAGAGTGGCCAGAACCCACATCAGTACAAGAAGTACAAAAATTTTTAGGTTTTGCCATTTCTAAAGACGTTTTATTCCACACTTTGCAGAGACAGTAGTACCTATTACTAAACTTTTGCAAAAAGGACAAGTATTTTCTTGGACAGATCAAGCAGCCCAGGCTTTTGCACAATTGAAAAAGAAGTTTATCTCTGTACCTCTATTGAAACATCCGAGCCGTATCTTCCATTCTTTGTAGAAGTGGATGCTTCACAAATGGCAGTTGGAGGAGTTCTCTCACAAAGAGACACTCAAGACGGACAGTTACAACCTGTAGCCTCTTATTCTAAAACACTACTCCCTGCTGAGCAAAATTACACAGTGGCAGAGAGGGAACTATTAGCCATTAAGTTAGTGTTCACGGAATGGAGACATCATTTAATGGGAGAAAAATATCCTGTGACCATATTCAGCGATCATAGCAATTTAACATTTTTTAGTTCTGTAAAAGCACTTACGCCTCGCCAAATGCGATGGTTGAATTTCTTTAGTGCTTTTGACTTTGTAATCACCTACAGACCAGGGACACAACAAGTGCAATCAGATATTTTGTCACGATATGGATACACCTCAGAATTTAAAAAAGATTCTAAAGGTCCTTCTATTATTCCTCCATAAAGGATTTTGGCACCAATTTTTCAGGGCAATTTTATGACATTAGTTAGGACAGAACGTGCTAAGTTAAATGCACAAGAATGGCTAAAAGATCTAAAAAAATCAATCCAAGAGGGTTTGTTTTATCATAACTCTTTATTATTTTCGCCAACCATAGAATTACAAAAGTGTTATCATGGCATCATGATTCAACACTTTAGCTGGTCATACAGGATATCAGAAAACATTTTTGGTGGTCTACTATGATCTCGGACATTCAAAGATATGTAACAACCTGTCCCATTTGTGCTTGAAATACATGCTTACGTAAAGCACCATTTTTATTTCTACAGACATTATCAACCCCTCCAAGTCCTTGGCATACTATTATTGTACACTTTATTACTAATCTGCCTACTACCAATACATATACAACTATTTTGGTAGTCATAGATTATTTATCTAAAATGGCACACTTCATACCTTGTTAAATCAAAGGAGAGAGTGAGGACTAGGTAAGCTAGTCCGAATCCCCGTTATTATATGTCAAAAATCAAAAAAGGACTAGCTAAGTTACAGGAGAGAGGGACTCAATGGAGTACGTGTGTCGGCAAACCAGTAGGTTTTTTCAAAAAGCCCTCACCCACCAACCTAGTTGGTGGCATGCTTCATCATCGGGCCCACCACAGTGACACCTAATGTGTCCCGGGTGTGCTTCAACGCCAGATTACTGCGGAGCTGGTATACTTGCTGAGTGTGCAGTGTAGTGAGTGAGAAGGTGAAAGTTAAAAAAACATGCAGATGGTCCCAGTACCCGAGGGTAAAACAATATTTAAATTTACTGGGCCCCTGTTGGTTATTTTAAAAGGCAGACAGACGTGTTGGAGTATGGATTATGACCTCCAGCGTCCTGTGTGGTCTACATGTTTCAGCCTGGCCTTTTTTAATTTGAAACAGGCTTTCCTCAGGACCAAGTGAGTATGTGTAAAAGGTGCAAATTAAATAAATAAACTAAATTATAGTGTTTGTGTTATTATGACTATGTGTAGCACTCTCTAAGGTGCTGTATGGGTGAGAGGGGGATTCCCTCTCGCTTTGCTACATATAACATAAAGGGGACACAGACAGACGTACAGAGTAGAGTCACATTAGCATTATTTTGCAAGTTTATGCGTCATTCAGCCGTCTTATAAGGTGAGTGATCGAACTATGTTTGGCTAAAGTGTGGTCATGTCAGTGACAGGACCTGTGTGGGTTTTTATCTAGAAGCCGGTTGTAGTGGTGGGCTAAAAAAGCGAGTTTTTTTCAATGTGAGGTTCAGATAAGTAAAAGGACATTATCCTCACACAGGCTTTTTTCTGTACAAAGCTTCCTTGGGTCACCTGGCAGAGAAAAAGACCCTGAAAGAAGGTTGTGACAGTTTTGAATTGTATCCGACCTGTAGGGAAAAAGATCTCAACACCTTACCCCAGTGGTTGCTGTAGTGCGCAGTCCATTTACTCACGGAATTGCCGGTCTGGTTCCTCCTTGGACCTATCGTCCTTCTGCGGTGCCCGAATGTGAAAGGAGGGCCTTGCCGATCGTGTTTAAATAGCCTTGTTTATCTTTTTCACCTGTGTAAGTGTAGAGATAAAGGGAGGGGTGCAGTCGCGCAAAAAGCTATGTCATTGCCGCCGGGCGCATGCGTCATGGTGTAGGGGTTCTCGCCGGGCGCATGCGCACTGGTTTAGTAGTTCGCGCGCATGCGCAAAGTAGTGCTGAAGGCGCACGTCGGTGTGTTCATGCGCGGGGTGTAGACCGAGGTTGTGATGTGGAAAAACACCTCATTGGGATAGCGCGTCTTTGCTGCGCGTGTTATAAGGGCATTCTGAGTGTGAGGCCCAGTTATGAAATGAGAATTGGGGGACATTCCCAATTGGGGGGCTGTTAAAAAATTAATTTAAAACAATTGCACATTAATAAGCACAGAGGTGCAAAGTATGGACTGGGTGAGAGAGAAGGAAAAGCAACAGATTGTTATGATAATTCTCAGTTCAGGTTGTTAATGAATTCCATGGTATGGAATCATTCAGGCCCCCAATATGTGTGGACAATCTATATATCCAGCGTTGTTCCTTTTGGAGGAGGTGCCTGTCATTATTTTCTGTTGTGTCAAATTGTTCTATGACAGTCCATGTGAAGTCATTGGGAGTGTGGTTATGAGACAAAAAATGGTCTGTTAATTTACTTATGTTTTTACCACATCGGATGGTGCTCCTGTGTTCTGTCATTCTGGTTTTTACCTTGCGGGTAGTCATCCCGACGTATCGCAATCCACATCTGCAGGTCATCAGGTATACCAGGTTGGAAGAGTTGCAATTGGTAAACTTACGTTGTGTCCATGTTTTACCTGGTTCCAGGTCCAGGGTTTTGGATGGAGATGTTAAATGGCATACGCTGCAGTTGTTGCACGGTTGGTGTCCTGTAAGTTTTGGTAAGCCCCATATGTTGAGGATTGTGTTGTCTTTGGGAGCATTGTTAGGTCGGGGTCTTGTGTGGACTAGTGAGTCTTTTAGGTTTTTTGCTCTTTTGTAGGCAAATCTTGGTTTTTCCCAATTCCTAGTGCCTGAGTTTATAATCCTCCAATTTCTGTTGATGATATTGGAGACCTGATTTGATACAGTGTTATATGTGGTAACACAGGTGAGAGTGGGTTCTTCGGGCGGTCTCGTGGTTGTCTCAAGTAGTGCCTCTCTATTTTGATTCCGCGCCCTTTTGCAGGTGGTTTTTAACATCCTCGTGGGGTATCCTCTGTCTTCCAGTTTATGGATTAGGGCAGTTGATTGTTGTCTGAAATCCTGGATCTGACTGCAGTTGCGTCTGAGGCGCAAAAACTGACCATAAGGGAGGTTTTCCCTTAGAGGTCTAGGGTGGAAGCTATCAAACCTCAGGAGGGAATTTCTCGATGTGGGTTTGTAAAAAGTTGTGGTTGTTAGTCCATTCTGGTTTGCTTTTATATTGAGGTCCAGGAAGGCCAGTTCAGATGGACTGCTAGTACTCGTGAATCTCAGGTAGTTGTCACGACTATTGATCCACACGAGGAAATTGTCTAAGGTTTCTTGATTCCCTTCCCAGATGATGAGGATGTCGTCGATGTAGCGACGCCATACTTTGATGTTGGTTGTGTAAGGGTTGGTGGGCGTTTGTACATGGGTTTTCTCAAAGTGGGCTACGTAGAGGCCAGCTATGCTGGGAGCGAAAACACTCCCCATGCTGGTCCCATTGGTCTGTAAGTACAATTTTCCTTCATATTCGAAGTAGTTGTCCTTTAGTGCAAGGGTTGCACATTCCATGATGAAGCTGCGGGGGGTCTGGTGGTTCCAGATGCTACCCATGAGGACCTCGTGTAGTACTTCCAATGTGGCATCCTGTGGCAAGCTGGTGTATAAACTCTCAATGTCTAGTCCGACAAGGAGTTGAGTCGTTGGATCGAAGTTTGTTTCTTTGATCACATTGAGGAGATGTTTTGTGTCCTTAATATATGATGGTGTCTGTTGAACTAAGGGGTTTAGGAAGAAATCACAGAAGCGGGATAATGGCTCTAGGAGTGATTGAATTCCTGACACGAGCGGTCTGCCCGGTGGAGGGGTGACCCCTTTGTGTATCTTGGGGACTGTGTAGAAATACGGGGTTCTAGCATTTTTGGTGCATAGATAGTCAGCCTCTTGTTTGGAGATATGTTCTGCATCTCGGGCGTTCATTACCAGAGTGTGGATTCTGTTGCGTAGCTCCTCGGTAGGGTCTTTTTTGAGACACCTGTAATTCCTGGTGTCGCTCAGGAGTCTGCGGCATTCATTATCGTAGTCCGTTTTATCCATTAGGACAATACCCCCACCTTTGTCAGTGATGTCATTTGAGATGTCATCAGTGATGTCATCAGTGATGTCACTGACCATGTCATGAATGATGTAATATGTGACATCATCAGCAGTGGATTGCGGGTGCGCGATATATAGTTAGTGCAACTAACTATATATGGAATTTCAATGGTTTTGTGTGAGTAAAATAAGGTTTTGTAAATGCTAATTCCTAACTATATATGGTCTATAACCCATGGTTTTTTCAGTGAATTTTCAAGGTTTTGTAAATGCTAATTCCTAACTATATATGGTCTATAACCTATGGTTTTTTCAGTGAATTTCAATGTTTTTTTATTAGCAAATATCAAAAGCTTTAAAATGTCAAGTATGTGGTAGGTAAAAACATTTTCGTGTTTATGCACGCTGATGTGCTTTGAACGCTGCCCCCCCCTCTTTTCTATTAGGAGTATTCTCTCTTTGCAGATAGTGAAGGGTAGGTAACGCAGGCCTTTGCCCCCGTTGTAATCCGTCGTGCCTGCTTCCCTCTCCATTTGATTGATTGTTATCCAAGCATTTACTGTTTTGGAATTGCTTCTCTTTGGTTCATTCTCTATTTACAAACAAGCACAGAGTCGCAATACTCTGTTTAGTCTTTGCAGATAGTGAAAAATCGTTAGAAAAAACAAAAGGAATCAAGCAAAATCAGTAGGCCACTAATGGGATCTCTTTTTGACCTCGCTAAAATAGAAACATTAGGAACAACCCCTCATGAGAAATATGAAACTAGTGAGAGGAACCGAGCTCGACGCCATGATGGCTGCAAGACAGCTCGGCTCCCCGGCCCACCCCGCCCAAAATAACGACAAACCCTATGCAAATATTATAAATATATACAACACACCAGCAAAGTAACAGGGTAAAACGTTTTATTAAATAACTATTTACATGGCAGCCTGCTGCAACATCGATCCAAATGCATGCCGCCGTTCCCGGGATTTCTCCCCGACTACTCTGCGGCCTACGAGATGGAGAGGCCGGGGCGTTGACTAGGTGGGGCCTCCGGCCGCAACCACAGCGCCAACGATCGCTGCTGGCGGAGGGGAGCCTTGCCGGTGAGACCACTGATCTGAAGAACCGCTGCCTGCGGTGCCTCCCTAGCCGCTTGACGGAGGCCCCCGAGGGGCGGTGTGGTGGCGCGGACTCGGAGGGGGCGCTTGGCTCCTGCCCCCTCCCCAAGTCTTGTTGCCCTGGTGTGGCTTGAGATCTCCCCCGACATAGGCGGCCGGCTCCCGGGGTCCGGCGGAACTTTTTGCCTTTTGGTGACTCTTCCATTCTGGACCTTGTCCCACAATCCGTTTGACCTGAAGACACGTCCTGCGATGCCCTGGTCCGACCATCACATATACCTGCGCCAGGAGACGGCGTGGGGTGCACTGGAAGGGAGAGGTGGCACGAACGAGCCTCCCCCACCTCCCCAGGTGGAGGTTTCACAGCTGCACCCCAGCGCTTCACTCGACGTTGGCGGCCGGCTCCCGGGGTCCGGCGGAACTTTTAGCCTTTTGGTGACTCTTCCATTCTGGACCTTGTCCCACAATCCGTTTGACCTGAAGACACGTCCTGCGGTGCCCTGGTCCGACCATCACATATACCTGCTCCAGGAGACGGCGTGGGGTGCACTGGAAGGGAGAGGCGGCGCGAACGAGCCTCCCCCACCTCCCCAGGTGGAGGTTTCTCAGCTGCACCCCAGCGCTTCACTCGGCAGCTGAGTTACGCCTGCTCTTGCTATTACAGCGTCTCACCCGCCATCCGGCTGAATTGCACCCACTCTTGCGGTACAGCGACAGGCGGCTGCCACGGAGCTCACGAAATGGCGGTCGGCTCCACAGACTTGGGCCTGGCCTGCAAGGATGGCTCTGGGCAACCCTGGAACTCGGACGCTTGACTGCTAGGGCATGGGCCCCATTCCCAAAAGCGTCCCCTCAGCCTTGAAGATTCTACAAGAGTCACCGGGGCCCCCGACTCACGCAGACTTCCGGTGGGGAGCGACTGCCATGATTGCTCGCGGAACGGTCACGACGTAGCCACGGGGTGCTCTCATGCTGACGCCAGCTTCAGTCTGAAACATCCAGAAACACTGTAGTATCGCGTTGTCGCGTAATGCGTCATATGACGCGCCGCGTTAGCGCACCCGATGCGCGAGGCGCGAAGCGCAGCTTCCCGGAAGCGATCCGGGGCGCGGCGCGGAGCGCGTAACGTAAGCATAACAGGTCATGTGACTTGTTAATAAAAATTTTCATTGCTTCATTTCACTTTAGGTTTCCTAATGATGTAAGGCTAGGTCATGTGACCTAAAAATGACACTTTTCATTGGTTTAGAACTATTTTTTTTGTCCCAAATGATGAAAACCCCTCCTTGTTTCCTCACTCTGACTTTCATCTTTGTGAGAGGAAGACCTACAGTGCCTCGCTCGGCCACCTGAGTTACGCCCGCTCTTGCGGCACAGTGCCTCGCTCGGCCAGCTGAGTTCCGCCCACTCTTGCGGCACAGTGCCTCGCTCGGCCAGCTGAGTTCCGCCCGCTCTTGCGGCACAGTGCCTCGCTCGGCCAGCTGAGTTCCGCCCACTCTTGCGGCACAGTGCCTCGCTCGGCCAGCTGAGTTCCGCCCGCTCTTGCGGCACAGTGCCTCACTCGGCCGGTTGAGTTTCGCCTACTCTTGCGGCTACAGCGTCTCACCCGCCATCCAGCTCAGTTGCGCCCACTCTTGCGGCTTATGACGTGGAGAGGCCGGGGCGTTGACTAGGCGGGGCCTCCGGCCGCAACCACAGCGCCAACGATCGCTGCTGACGGAGGGAAACCTTACCGGTGAGAGACACTGATCTGAAGAACCGCTGCCTGCGGTGCCTCCCTGAACCGCTTGACGGAGGCCCCCGTGGGGCGGTGTGGTGGCGCAGACTGGGAGGGGGCGCTTGGCTTCTGCCCCCTCCCCAAGTCTTGTTGCCCTGGTGTGGCCTGAGATCGCCCCCGACATAGGCGGCCGGCTCCCGGGGTCCGGCGGAACTTTTTGCCTTTTGGTGACTCTTCATTCTGGACCTTGTCCCACAATCCGTTTGACCTGAAGACACGTCTTGCGGTGCCCTACCAATGCGGCCTGGTCCCTGAATGTGTGCAGGGGGACGGTATTGATTGGATCAAGATGGCGGCTTCACACAAAGCTGACTCAAGTGTTGCTGCTGATGCTATGCAGACAAAAACTGGTTTTCAGTTTGTACATTCTTCAGGATTTTTCCATCCAAGGCTGGTTGAGAGTTTGTAGAACGATGGCTTCAGATTTTCAACATACTACTCTTCAACATTCTTCATAAATGTAACAATGTGAGACTCACTAGGAGAATGGCCGTTTATCTTTCCTTTCAAAATGCTGCCAACAATATTTTCTGAATGGAAGACACCATCTTGTAGCATAAAGGGCTGCGTCAAGGGTGGTATTGCCCAGAATGTCTTGTTTTCTAGTGCTCGTAATGACGAAGCCAGAACTGCCGAAATGGATTCTGGTCCTGCCATTACTTATTGGAGACATTGAACTATACTCTGGACCTGCCTGGCCTCGACCAAAATGGCACCAGTATGGGAGCGACTTGCAACTCCTTATGACGTTCTAGTTACTTAGCCTTGACGTTATGGGGGATGTATGCGGTCTTTGTGCACATGGCGGGCGGGGAAGGGTACTGACTAGGAATACGGACAACCCTATTGATGTCGATTTTTCATTATTGATTATTGTATTAATAAAGCTTCGAAATAATGTTACCCATGATACTCGCCCATGGTGTGCGTATGAACGATTTTATTGTAACTGATCCTGTTATACTTTCAATTATAAAATCAACCTTCACTGATTAGCAACCGTTTGTCACGTTTAGTTTTTTCAATTAAATTGCTCGCTTGTTACATACTCCTATACCCCTGGCTTTTGAAAGACACCATCTTGTAGAATAAAGGGCTGCGTCAAGGGTGGTATTGCCCAGAATGTCTTGTTTTCTAGTGCTCGTAATGACGAAGTCAGAACTGCCGAAAGGGATTCTGGTCCTGCCGCTACTTATTAGAGACATTCAACTATACTCTGGACCTGCCTGGCCTCGACCAAAATGGCGCCAATATGGGAGCGACTTGCAACTCCTTATAACGTTCTAGTTACTTAGCCTTGACGTTATGGGGGATGTATGCGGTCTTTGTGCACATGGCGGGCGGGGAAGAGTACTGACTAGGAATACGGACAACCCTATTGATGTCGATTTTTCATTATTGATTATTGTATTAATAAAGCTTCGAAATAATGTTACCCATGATACTCGCCCATGGTGTGCGTATGAACGATTTTATTGTAACTGATCCTGTTATACTTTCAATTATAAAATCAACCTTCACTGATCCTGCAACCGTTTGTCACGTTTAGTTTTTTCAATTAAATGGCTCGCTTGTTACATACTCCTATACCCCTGGCTTTTGAAAGACACCATCTTGTAGAATAAAGGGCTGCGTCAAGGGTGGTATTGCCCAGAAAGTCTTGTTTTCTAGTGCTCGTAATGACGAAGCCAGAACTGCCGAAAGGGATTCTGGTCCTGCCGCTACTTATTAGAGACATTCAACTATACTCTGGACCTGCCTGGCCTCGACCAAAATGGCGCCAGTATGGGAGCGACTTGCAACTCCTTATGACGTTCTAGTTACTTAGCCTTGACGTTATGGGGAATGTATGCGGTCTTTGTGCACATGGCGGGCGGGGCAGGGTACTGACTGGGAATAGGGACAACCCTATTGATGTCGATTTTTCATTATTGATTATTGTATTAATAAAGCTAGAGATAAGTCAAGTACGTAAAACATTTTCGTGTTTATGCACGCTGATGTGCTTTGAACGCTGCCCCCCCCCCCCTCATCATTTAGATTACCACCGCCCATTGCACAAAAGCGTACCGGGCGCTCTTCATGCAAAAAAAATGTTTTTGTTGTTGTTTTTTTTGCCCCGCGGGGCCCTTTTAAAGCCTCCACATCAAACCTAGAGGGTGAGGGAGGATCTACTATGCCCCCTTATGGTCATTTCCCCCTTTGTTTTGGCCTCCTCTTGTCTCTCGATCCTACCGAGAGACAAGATGGCGGCCGCTCCGGACTGTTTAGAATGTTGACAGACAACGGAGAGCCAATCAGCTTCGCTTCGCAAAGTTCCATTACGCGCCAAGTACGCGAACCGGAGCGCTACCCGGAGCGCTGTTACAGATATATATTTTTTTTTTAGCGTTAATTTATCAAAATCCACTGGAGCACATATATTGAGACCTAGCAAAGGCACATCGGGCTAACAGTCCCTACAATTTTGCCAAGTTTCATGCAAATCCATTCAGCCGTTCGGGCTAAAAGTGAGGCCAACCGCCCTATGGAAATTAACATGGGAAAAACGCGTTTTGGGACCCCCCTTTTTTCTTGGCCCCCCCTTGACGAACCCCCCCCCAAATTTTCAGGGGCTGCTCAGAAACAGAATGTTCCATTTTCCTGAAAATTTCAGCCAATTCCGACCACAAACGCCAAAGTTATTAGACATAGAATGTTCAAAAATCCCATAGAGAAAAAATCCTAACTATATATATCTACTGGCGACCGCCAGTAGGTAATATATATATATATATATATATATATATATATATATATATATATATATATATACATATACATACATATATATATATATATATATATATATATATATATATATATATATATATTACCTACTGGCGATAGCCAGTAGGTATATAGTTAGGATTGTTTTCCATAGGGAAATCGCAACATTCTATTGGGAATAACTTTGGCCGGTTGAGGAATCTTCCTGAAATTTTCCTTAACTTTGCCTCGCGGCGCTCCGCTCCTTCCCTGGAAGTTTGGGGGGGATTCGTCAAGCGGGGGCCGAGATAAAAGGGGGGTCCCAAAACGTGTTTTCCCCATGTTAATTTCCATAGGGCGGTTGGACTCACTTTTAGCCCGAACGGCTGAATGGTTTTCCACCAAACTTGGCAAAATTGTAGGGACTGGTAGCCCGATGTGCCTTTGCTATGTCTCAAGATATGTGCTTCAGTGTGTTTTAGGAAAATTAACTTTGAAAAAATATATATTGGGCTACATTGGGCTATATATATGTTAGAGCCCAAATGTAGCCCACTGTAGCCCAATGTAGCCCAATGTAGCCCAAAGATGGCCACCAGAGACGAAAAAAACAAATGTAGCCCAAATATCAGCCAGATGTAGCCCAACTATAGCCCAATGACAGAATGTCCCAGAGTGTTCTAAAGAACAACTAGAGCGCTAACAGTCTTACTTATGACAAAAGCATGGCACACCTGAAGTCATCTTGATTGGAATAAAGTGTTAACACTTAAAACATTTAATTTGCAAAGGAACAAAATGAGGGGATTCATTTTGCCATAGAAATTATGATTAGTGCTGAAGAAAGAAAAATTAGGGCACATTTTGAGTGACTTCTCAAATCCTCTTATATTTCATTAAAAAAATTCTGATATACAGTCTCCCAAGATGGCCACCAGAGACAAAAGAGCCCAAATGTAGCCCAAATATCAGCCAGATGTAGCCCAACTATAGCCCAACGACAGAATGTACCAGAGTGTTCTAAAGAACAACTAGAACGCAAACAGTCTTACTTATGACAAAAGTATGGCACACCTGAAGTCATCTTGATTGGAATAAAGTGGTAACACTTAATACATTTAATTTGAAAAGGAACAAAATGAGGGGTTTCATTTTGCCATAGAAATTTTATATATATATATATATTCACTGAAAAAAAACATAGGTTTAACACCAGTTATAGTTAGCTGGAAATTTTACTCGCATAAAACCATTGAAATTCCCACATTATAGTTAGTTGGACTCATTATAACTTGCACGTCTGCAATGCACTGCTGATGACCTCACATATTACATCACTCACGCATATATTTAAATATTTAAACATTACTCGCTAATATATGTATTCACTAAAATACACTTAATAAGCCAGTTAACCAATCAATTTTTTTTTAAAACACTGAAAAAACCATAGGTTTCAGGCCTTATATAGTTAGGAATTAGCATTTAAAAAACCTTTGAAATTCACTGAAAAAACCATAGGTTTCGGGCCTTATATAGTAAGGAATTAGCACTTAAAAAACCTTTGAAATTCACTGAAAAAACCATAGGTTTCAGGCCTTATATAGTTAGGAATCAGCATTTAAAAAACCTTTGAAATTCACTGAAAAAACCATAGGTTTCAGGCCTTATATAGTTAGGAATTAGCATTTAAAAAAACCTTTGAAATTCACTGAAAAAACCATAGGTTTCAGGAATTATATAGTTAGGAATTAGTTTTTAAAAAAACCTTTGAAATTCACTCAAAAAACTATAAGTTTTAGTGGTGTTATAGTTAGCTGGACATTTTACTCATACAAAACCAATGAAATTGCTCCTATATAGTTAGTTGTGCTAACTATATTTCGCGCACCCGCAATCCACTGCTGATGATGTCACATATTAGATCATTCATGACATGGTCAGTGACATCACTGATGACATCTCAAATGACATCACTGATGACCTCACTGATGACATCATCCACGTGACAATCACATACACCTTTTCATACACTATTACAATTTTTCATCACTGTTTGTAAAATACAGAGTATCATATTTAAATCCATTGTCACAGCAATACAAGTATCTAAAAATCCACTCAGTGATTCATAGATGTATACACACATCTAATCACTTACCTATGGATTCACTCAAACATGCTGTCAATGAACAATGGAACACTATCAAAAATACTTATACATCTATATCGACATTAAACAACAGCACGCATCCTTTTCACATATGAAGTCATCCTACTCACTTATGCAAACAATGGATCATACTTACATATTTACTTAGCAAAACACTTATACAAACACCACTTCTTCTATTCATTTAGATAGTAAGTCATACTTAGTGAATTATAAAATCATTATTACAAGTATACAGTTATCCATACAGTCACTCACAAAATCATTGTGTCTTATGTATACTTATTTATATACAACAACTGACACATACACTGCCTTTTATTTTTCTAGTTTGTTCGACCTGTACCTTTGAGAAATATATTTGCCATCACCACACCCATAAAGAGATTCCCTCACCCAAACTGTTAGAACATGTAGTTTTAACTTCATATATCTACTGAATCAACTATTCACACATCTTTGGACAGTCACACACCCCCCACCGAACTACACACACTTTCACACTCCCATACAAATACTCAGTTAACTAATCAATAACTAATATAGACTTTCACATAGCTAGTAACCAACTGTAGAATCAGTTTACACAACAACTGACAAAGTGATACAGATATTCAAACAGTTTAGTCACTATCCACTATATTTAGTGAGACATTATAAATTGCTCAAGTAAACAGTCAATTACACTGCTACTAAATCCTCCATCCAAATATTTATTTATATATATCCACTCATTCTTCAATGTAAATTGCTATATATATATAATGCATATTTAAATAACGAAGCAAACCACATTCACTGGATGATGTCATCAGTGATGTCATCAGTGATGTCATTTGAGATGTCATCAGTGATGTCACTGACCATGTCATGAATGATCTAATATGTGACATCATCAGCAGTGGATTGCGGGTGCGCGAAATATAGTTAGTACAACTAACTATATAGGAGCAATTTCATTGGTTTTGTATGAGTAAAATGTCCAGCTAACTATAACACCACTAAAACTTATAGTTTTTTGAGTGAATTTCAAAGGTTTTTTAAAAACTAATTCCTAACTATATAACTCCTGAAACCTATGGTTTTTTCAGTGAATTTCAAAGGTTTTTTTAAATGCTAATACCTAACTATATAAGGCCTGAAACCTATGGTTTTTTCAGTGAATATATATATATATATATATATATATATATATATATATATATATATATATATATATATATATATATATATATATATATATATATATATATATATATATATATCAAGCTCCAAGGGAATGTCCAACAGTTAGGCAGCACACAAACACGGAGTAGCTTTTCCCCATCAGCTTTTAATCAGGTAAAAACAATCGCGCTGGTCCGTTAATTCAAGCAGCAAACTGAAACCCTGACGCGTTTAGAGAGTTTTCTCTTTTTCAAAGGGAGACTGCAGTTACCGGCACACTCACGGCCACACCTTCTTTTTCATTCCTCCTATCGTGGGTCCTTATTGGTCCACTCTGTATGAGCATTGTCACGTAGAATTATGGGAGGTGTAGTCCGTTTTTATGCCTCTGATAGTGGTGCCTCGTATTAACTGTCACTAGAAAGCTCCTCGAGAGCCCCGGACAGCGTGTTGCTCTGAATCCTCATCCGGGTCCCACATTGAGAGCCCCGTTGGCTTGGGAGCTTCGTGGCCCTCTGTTAATTGTCGAGGTGGTGCAAGCCCTGAGGCAGGACGGCCGCAAACATATCAAGCTCCAAGGGAATGTCCAACAGTTAGGCAGCACACAAACACGGAGTAGATTTTCCCCATCAGCTTTTAATCCGGTAAAAACAATTGCGCTGGTCCGTTAATTCAAGCAGCAAACTGCAACCCTGACGCGTTTCGAGAGTTTTCTCTTTTTCAAAGGGAGACTGCAGTTACCGGCACACTCACGGCCACACCTTCTTTTTCATTCCTCCTATCGTGGGTCCTTATTGGTCCGCTCTGTATGAGCATTGTCACGTAGAATTATGGGAGGTGTAGTCCGTTTTTATGCCTCCGATGGTGGTGCCTCGTATTAACTGTCACTAGAAAGCTCCTCGAGAGCCCCGGACAGCGTGTTGCTCTGAATCCTCATCCGTGTCCCACATTGAGAGCCCCGTTGGCTTGGGAGCTTCGTGGCCCTCTGTTAATTGTCGAGGTGGTGCAAGCCCTGCGGCAGGACGGCCTCAAACATATCAAGCTCCAAGGGAATGTCCAACAGTTAGGCAGCACACAAACACGGAGTAGCTTTTCCCCATCAGCTTTTAATCAGGTAAAAACAATCACGCTGGTCCGTTAATTCAAGCAGCAAACTGCAACCCTGACGTGTTTCGAGAGTTTTCTCTTTTTCAAAGGGAGACTGCAGTTACCGGCACACTCACGGCCACACCTTCTTTTTCATTCCTCCTATCGTGGGTCCTTATTGGTCCGCTCTGTATGAGCATTGTCACGTAGAATTATGGGAGGTGTAGTCCGTTTTTATGCCTTATATATATATTAAGTTGGAGATTATTGATTCAAACAAATACAAATAAGTCTAAGGCAAACAAAATATGAAAAAACATTGATTGAGATGTGATTCTTAACTTTTGCAGATATAAATCAAAGCTGTAATCTGAACTGCATTTGTTTATCAGCCACTGTTTGATGAAAGTAATCAGAAGAATCAAAAGGTATCTTCTCCATTAAAAAGGTTTGATATTTTGAGCAAAAAACAAGCGACCTATAAGTAGAATTAATATAATACATTTTAGGTTTTATTATTAGAAGTCTGTCAACATCACCAAGCGCTGCACAAGAGAAAAAAGAGGCATTCAGAGAAAGTGAAAACAGTGGAGTGTTTCTTTTCGTTTGTTATTTTGTCCCATATTTCCCCCTTCCCCGCGGATCTATTTTTGTCAAACTGCGTAGTATATTCAGTTGGGCAGGAATAGGTGTCTAGGGGCAGAAGGGAAATATCTTCGCATCGCTCAAGTTGAACAGCCTGGACTTCAGGTGAGTGAAGGTTAACAATTCTTCAGGGGTGCCAGGGTGTCAGCGTAGTTGGAGATCCATTGGTGGCGGTTGCGCGCTGTGGTGTCATCGTCTGTAAGCGTTGGTGGAGTGATGGTGCTGAGGGAGTTGACAAAACTTTCTTCTGT
The DNA here is from genome assembly GCF_964261635.1 of Lissotriton helveticus. NCBI lineage: Eukaryota > Metazoa > Chordata > Amphibia > Caudata > Salamandridae > Lissotriton > Lissotriton helveticus. The sequence continues at coordinate 1,083,092,130 of NC_136070.1, read as the reverse complement.
GGCCTTGATCTAGCTTTGAGGGGGCGATGATGGGGATGGTGTACGGTGGGCATGGTGAAGACTTGATGTATACCAGGATGGTCGGTTCAGGAGAGTCCGGTGGTGTGGCTGTAGTTGAAGTTACCGCTGGCGTAGGCAACGTGCTCGACTGTGTGCCCTGCTATGTGACTTGCTGCGGTGACTAGCTGCTTGAGTTTGATGTTTGAGAGCTTCCCCAGGAGGGCCTGGTGTTCTGGTCACTGGAGTTGTCCAGGTGGAACTTGAGTTCGCCAAGTAGGATGTCCTTGCTGGATGGGAGAGCCTGGTGTGCAATGAGGTCTACAATGGGATCGGAGAATGGGTCTCCATGGCTCAGGGGGCCTGCATATGAGGGTGCTGCAGTGGATGGGGTTGAGGTGTTCTATGATCACCGTTGGGTCGTTAGAGTGCATGGTCAGTCGGAGTGTGCTTATATAGGTGATGGCAATGCCTCCTCCTGGACAGTTGGGGTGGTCCTTGTGGGTGATTAACTACTTGTCAGTGATGGTGATGGCGATGTCCGGTACGTAGCAGATGTTGGGCCTTGCAGGCAATGTGGCGTCCAGTGTTGATGGCGAGGAGGGTGCTGGCGCCGTAGTGGTGGAGTGTCTGAGACGAAGGGTCCTTGGTGCTGAGCGCAGTCCAGGGGCAAACAGAGACAGAAAGGCTTGCCTTTGGCACGGGAGATGTCCAATACAATGCAGGCATTACATCATAATGCCTTTACAACGCACCTCCAACAACGCATGTGCCTTTACATTGCATTTCATTACAGCGCATTGTGAGGTCAGTAGTAGGGTATTTTTAATTATAGGGTGGGTATGGGTTTTGGGTGTCGGAGGTGACATTTGGGGTCTCTCATGGGGTAAAATTTGAAATTTAGGGTTTGTTTTGAGGTCAATCATGAAAAATGTGGATGAGAATTTGGGTCAAAAATGAAAATTGGTGTTTGCATTTGGGCCAAATATGATTTTTAGGGTGTGTTTGGGGGGCTCAAAGATGAATTTTTTAGGGTTCAGGGTTTGCTTTGTGGTTCAAGGGTTAGTTTTAGGGTTGCACTCACTGCAGTGGGAATAGTAATATTTACATCTCCGCTTTCCAACACATTCCCTACTGTTGCAATATGCGTAGTATTAGTATGCATTGTAATGGAATGAGATGAAATGGTATGCGTCAATACTTCATACATAACTTTGGCACACCAGTGGTGTGTCCGCTGCGCATGGCCGCACAGCGGCCACCATTGAGAAGTGCTCCGGTGGGGACTGGACAGCTGGGAGGTGGGAAACACCTGAAAGGACACTGGATGGGGCTTGGACGTGGGACTGTCCGCGTGAGAGGGTGTTGTAAATATTTGAATGAGAGAAATCTTACCTCAAGGTCCTGTGTCTTTGTTGCTCCTGCTCCCCTGATTCTGCTTCCAGGATCAGGAAGTAGGCAGCCAGGCTCCCTCCCCTAAGCCAATCACAACGCTGCAATGCAGCATTGGGATTGGTCATTGGTGCCGGGAAAAGGCGTTCAGCCAGGGGCTGGAGGGGTGGGCATGTTCATCATGCAGGCTGTAATCCAGCCTGCAAGGCGAACAGGACAGTGCGCATGACTGCTTTGGGTGGCATGAGTGGGTCTGTCATCTACAGGTGCTAGGCTTGTGGGGCTTGACCCCCGGGCCTCCTCAGCTGCGCCTCCCACCTTCTCCTTACCTGGACATTGACACTGTGGTGCAATCTGCTGCACTCCCTCCAAATCTGTGAATCAGCCAGGAGAAGCCTCAGCCAGGTGGGATTTCACAAGCCTGGGTACATCAGTCGCCAACAAGTACGCTGGTGAACCTCCCGGTGCACTTGATGCAACAGTGCCCACACAAGTTCAGCACAGTTCAGGGGCCTCACCCTCCACAGCACCTGGCCAGCTTCGGCATGTGATGCTGAGAGGTGCAGCCCACCGTTGGTAATCCCCTCAATGCGCCCCGGTGTAGTGGTGGATAGAAGTATGCGATGCAGACCTCCCTATGTTGGTGCGCAGGAGTGCCTCTATCATTCACAGCTCCAAGAGACTCAAGGAGGTCTTCTCCCACAGGTCAGCAACGTGTCTCCATGCGACCTGCCAGACTTCACCACCAGATACGGGCAATCACTGCACATCAATGTCTACCGCCATGGCTCACCGACTCCACAGCTCCTCTGCATCCCACTCCAGACGCAGGTCCAGCGAGGCATCCAGGCTCCAGACGTAGGTGCTGTGAGGCATCCAGGCTCCAGACGCAGGTCCAGCGAGGCATCCAGGCTCCAGACGCAGGTCCAGCGAGTCATCCAGGCTCCAGACGCAGGTGCAGTGAAGCATCCAGACTCCAGATGCAGGTCCTGTGAGGCATCCAGGCTCTCATCCTGGATATTGGACGGCTTGAGGGGGTTGTTGATGTGTGCTGCACTTGGCCTTGGCTGCTCCATTTTGTATTTCATTGTTTTAGTTGCCTATTTTCCATTGGAGGTCGACTGATAGGCTATTTTTTCCAATGGTGGCAAAAAAACTCACGGTGGGCTGACCAAAGTGTGTTTTTTGCCGCTAGTGGGCCGTTCGTAGGTTTTTGCCCACTAACGCCGGAATGCTTTTCGCCATCACGCTGATGTTAGCGGCAGTTTTCACCACTGATCCCTGAAGCTATTGCCATGTAGTGACGTCTTGTACATACGTCGCTAACAAGGCGATAGTTTTCAGCGGTACACAGTGGTAGGAAAACTGCCGCTAACTAGCGATAGCGGTAGTTCTCGCAAGTCCTTGTATATATGGCCCTCAGTACTTGTTTAAAATTGAACGCCTCTTTGGTTTTCTTTCAGAAGAAAAAAAAATTCAAATACAGAAGGAGCAGCTACAAGACATTTCCCACTGACACCAGGCGCCAAAGAAAACGGGCAGTAAAGCAGAACAAATGCAATAATGCTCATCTATTTTCATTATTTCAAAATTGCAAATTAACATAAAATGGCAACTTTTGTTTAAAAAAAGCTGGTAATAACTGTGATGTAGCATGACCGATTTCCCATAATGCACGATTTGAATCAGCTGAAAGGCCACGCTATCCACTTGCTGAGTCTACAGACAAGCTCATCATGCCCGCCATTAACAAGGATAATAGTGTGTGCATCCAAAGAAGGCGTTTGTAGGAGGCCGATAACAGATTTCACCTAAGATAATTTGGGCTAAATCATGGGTCGGAACGGATTACTCTCAAGTCTGCCATGCTTGTCATAACATGGTTATTGAATGGAAGACATTCCATCCCAGAGGGAATCTCTGCTAAGGTTCTGCCTTATTTAATGCAGTTGAAAGTTTCCTTTCACGTCTCAGATCCTGCCTGCATAAAAATGACAGCTATGAAAGCGACTGCTAGCTAAGTTTCATTAAAAAAAATTAACAGCCATTCATTGTCTTCCTATCCACTGTTTTATTATCTCAGAGCTAAATTACCAGCATGGACTGCAAATGCATAATAATACGATCCTCTCCAATGAAGAGGGGACGCAGAACCAATGACACTTTTTATCATCAAATGTTTAAGAAAATTCTAGCACTGCACATCATTTAATTGCTATTTTATTTTTATTTTTTGCAAAAAGTACTTTGTTTGACTATTTAGAACATCAGTAATTGGCCCCGTAAGACATCACCAATATGAAATAATGGCAATAAAACAGATGCCGCAAACTTCTGAGAAAAGGGCGGCCATTCTTAAATGTAAATGTTTCCAAAATGCAAGGTGTTGGCATAATGAGAAAACATTGAAAGTCAGAACAAACACACTACTGTGGTGCATCTGCTAGAAGAGCATCACTATATGGGTCGGCCAGCATGAGAATGGCTACTGGCGACTACATGTAATATTAGTTTTATACCAGGTGCTAGACCTCATTACATAAACATCACAATCTACCATGATTACTAAATTAAAGCTCTGACAAGAGCAACACTCAGCAAGCATTAATACCCCTTGGTAATAAAATTCTGCATTACAATCAAATGTCTGAGATTACAGATAGGGGCAAATACTACCCGGTGTATCAAGGCTTAGGGATAAAAAATGCAGCTAGCAGAACATACAGTTCCATTGCCACAGCTAAGCAAAACTAGTTGGGCATAGGCAGGCGGTGTATTGCTTTTGTTCATGTTATAATTGTGGCCATGCCATTTACAAAGGGTGTTGCTTCTTGCAACCTGCAGGTTTATCTGTCCAAACTGGTTTGATCGATTGGGATTAGTAGAGCTTTTCCATTGAAAGGCACATTGATAAAGCCAGACAAAGAACCCTTAGGTCACAATGACAGGTCTAGGAAAGGAAGAACGACACTGGTAGATGCAGACAGGCAAAGAGAGACATAGTTCTATACTGTTTACCATAAAAAAAACAGTTTGTTCAACTTACTCCTGTTAGAAATGGGGTTGCCAATTCGGCGGGGGGTAGCATGGAGCAGAGCGGGCAGGCCAAACGTGTGTAAAGCGTCCACGCAGTACTCACAGACGACACACCAGGCACACCACAAAAGAGACACAACACCGCTTCTGGTTGAAATAAGAATAAGAGTTGTATTATCTCCAACCTGCAAAGGTAAAACACAACAATAGCAATAATCACAAGGGGTCGCCAACTGGCGCCAGAGCAATGAATGCAAAGGGGATTATTTACATGGGAAAGGGGCAGGAATAAAAGGTTAAGTCCGTGAGTCCATGGCTGAAATAAAAACGTGTTATCATTGGCATGAAACCTTAGGAGAATACGTGAGGGAAAGAAATACTAATGCTGAAACCCAAGGTCAATATCGCAGGGCAAACTCAGGCCTTAACCCTTGGCCTCACCTAGACGTAAGCTGTAGGCGTAAACTAAAGCATTAGACATAAAATACACACTAGGTATGGAGGCATAGCCACACAACAGGGCCTGCATTGCATCTCCTGTGAAAAGAAACAGGCATCACTTGGCCTTAACAACTGGCATAGACATGCAAATGTAATATCAGGCCTGGGCTGGCATAATCACGCCCACCCTGGGGCACACATTTTTGGCACAGAACATATCAACAGTGGGCATAACACTAGGTATAACACAGCTGGCCTGGCCTTAGCACGTCCTGCAAGAAAAGAAACAATGGGTGCATAACATTGACATCGGGCCTACAACCTCAGTTTAGGGACCTCTGGGCGTCAGGCAGGAGCCTCATCCTTGGGCAGGAATCATGGTGCCCACCCCCCCCAACAGTGGTATCACACATGAGGCAGGACCATCTGCAGCTAAACTTCCATAGTCTGACTTCCCCTATTGGCCTGGAATCAGGCAACTCACTACTGCAGGCACAACCCAGGTCCCTGACCCACCCGGGGCCCACACCTCTGAGTCTCTGTCCTGGGTCTACTGGCCCAACTTTGTAGGTGCCCGCTGCCAGGCGGGGCACCTGGAGAACAATACTGTTCCTGGGGGCAGCAGTTAACCACGGAATGCTGGCACCGGGGGTTGGGCACCGACAGTATGCCCCGATACAACCCCCAACACAGTCTGTTTGAGCCCCACACTCACCGGGCTCTTGGCAATGTCTCCACGCTTCTGCTCCTCGCTCCGGGTTTCCTGGGAAGTAGGGTGGGAGGTAGGCACCGACAATGTGCCTCGAGGCCTCACCAGACAGACGCAGACACTGCTCCCCGAGCGGAGGTGGGGTAGGCTCCTGCCCTATTTACAAGGCTGAGAGGCAGCAGGATCTGGCACGGTAGCGCTTAGGAACACAAAAGCAGCCTCTTCCAGCTGCGCAGCACTAGCCACCACACAGCGCTTCTCCTCAGCCCAGCTCCTCATACAGCGCTTCTAGATCACAGCGCTTAGCAGGCAGCACTTATCCAGGGACAGGCAGCCCTTCCAACAGTCCAGCGCTTGGTTGAAGCGGCGCTTTGCAGGCACACACAGCAGGGACACACAGCAGGCAGTACAGTTCAGGCACTTCAGGACTACCCAGTGCTTCTGCAGCACAGTGCTTCCAGGATTATAGCTCTTAGCAGGTGGCACTCATCCAGGGCCAGGCAATCAGTTCCTTAACAGCGCAGCGCTTCCCAGATCATAGCGCTTTGGCACGCAACGCCTCCTCTAGGCACACAGCGACAGGGGGGCGGACAGTCCCTGCTGCAAGCCCAGGGTAACACTCCTCACCTCCTGAGTGGCGGGGTCCCAGATGCTCCTTCCCTTCTAGGTGCTTCTTTGTGCAGCGCTTGCATGGCGCAAGGTCCCGGCAGCTTCAGGGACCTAGGGGGCCCTCCTTCTTCAGGGGCCCGGGGGACAGAGCATTAGGCACTACTGGGCCAGGTTAGCAGGTAGTGAGGGCATCATCAAAGCAGGGTGGTAGGCTTTCACCATCCCCACTGCAGCGTGGCCCTCCTCCCACACGGCAGCCTGAACTCCTGAAGTGGGGCTCAGAAGCCCTGGGGACAGTGGGGGGGGGGTCCTAGAAGGGTACAGGGCACAGCACACAGGCCCAAGTGGCGGTATCCCCTTGCAGCAGGTCCCCTCACATTCCTGTCCCAGCTCTGGCTCTGCCCATCACATCTCTACTGCTCTCCCTGTACCAGAAAGGCTGGAAGTTTCTAGAAGGTCCCTCAAAATGCTGGGATTGCTGGGTACCAGACAAATAGACCGCTAACCCACCTCAGACAGGCAAACTAGTTCTAACTGGCTCAGGGGGAGGAGTAGAGCACCCTGGGTGCCAGGCTTTCCCTCCAAATGCAGGGGTGGCTGTGTATCTAACAACTAGACTGCTAACCTCCTGCAGTCAGGTGGCACAACGCATAGCCTTAGCAGCCATTTTAAATGCAAAACACAAATGCAGCATTTCACCAGGGTACATGTTTACAATGGGGGAAAATAAATGTACACACCATTGCATTGCATTTAACATTAACATGGCGTCTCACACCACACATGGCCTATTCGGTAACCTTCACCATGGGGGAGACATCTCAAATTAGGGGGGCGAAAAGCGAAACATTTTGGAGGAAAAGGGCCAAGTCCAAAAACTCCAACTACCTATGTACATCAAAATGTGTAACACATGCACCTCTCAAACTCTAGGGGTAGTGAGAATTTCCATTCATGATAGGAAGCACAAATTTGCCTGAGAAGGCTAGTACATATTCCTCCTACTAATAATTAAAATCAAAGTAAAATTACAAAAATAAATGAAGGTGATCGAGTTTTTAAAGATAGAGAAAAAAATGACTATAAAGACCAAAGGCACCTGAACAATAAAAATGAATCTATGTTGCATGAGTAACTGAGTCATACATACCTTTTCACGTTGAAAAGGGTGGAGCAGGAGTTTATACAACAGGTTTACCTTTGAACTTAAAAAGTCATTTAGATACCACTGTGTGGTCAACCTAGGTTGCCAGGGCGATGGAGGCCATGATTCCAAACACCATGCAGTGGACCATCTATCCAATCATTTCTGATGAACGTGCTGTTCTGACAGAAGCATGTTAGTCACAATAATTGTCAGATGATCTGCCATGGCCTTAACATAAAGGAACGTTTTTTCCTGCTCGTGGGAAGCATTGTTGATATTGCCTTCCCAGGTCACCATGCCTAGCATGCCCACCCTAGGCAGGGAAATTCTGCACCTTGAGGCCCATGCAAATAAGGTGGGTCTCTCAGTGGATCAAAGGAAGATGATGTGACAGAAATGCATTTGCCAATGAGGAGCTGCTAGTGGGGTTGTTGAAGGCCGAACCCACATTTGATGAACAGTTTTCCAAACTCTAAATGAGAAAGGGGAGTCACAGGTGTCGTAGAGTTGAATCCCTGCCATGAATTGTTAGAGTTGCAACTCTGATAGTCTCTGAAAGACCCCATTAGTGTCTGAAGTGGAAGTGAAAATTCCTCAGTAGGAAAAGGCAGGATGCAGTCGCCATTGTGTGCTCTACAAAATGTTTATGTCAAAGTTGCAGTCCCACTGAAGCTTTAAGTTTCAGTGTCAAAAACTCTTGAGTAGAACACACTTGAAATCTGAGGCAGCTGTAGTTACTTTGCCGCTCTGGACGATTTTCCTCCTTTTTCACTCTTTTGCCATGCACTGAAATTTAGTCACTTTTGTGAAACTCAAGATCCTTTAGAGAGGCAAATTTGGAAGAACCAGAGCTGAGCTCTATGTGTACCTTGTTTCAGTCTTCCAACAAGAGCATGGTAATTTGCTTCAAAACATTCTAGGAGAGACAAACAAGAAAATGTTGCCAGCCAAGGGTGTTCCTTTATCTAGCAGCCTCACTACCTTGTCTCAGTACTCTTGTAGTTGAAAATGTTTTAGCTACCAATGGATAGTAATGGATGACAGATTTGAACACTCTCTTCTGCAAGTGCTCCAGCTAAGATCAAATCACAGTGGTCTTCTGGTTCTTGGCTCCTTTATCCATCTCTCAATCTGGACTTCAGGCGGCCTGCTTCCTTTACTCTTAAGAACAACCTTCAACACTTGTTTCAAAATAAAGAAGAGCACAAGTTCTCACTCTTTTATCAGACAGACAAGTTTACTCTGACAGCAGTGTTGCTTGCCAAGTCTTCGGCAAATTCCAGCAGTGTTCTGATTTCCCTGTGATGGGAAACTTAAATAACAAGGGGAAAAAAGCAGTGCTTAGTAAAACCCCTTACCCTGTTCTGCAAAAATCTCCTCATTGTCTCTTCCATAAAACTTTAGCATCTCCTCCGCTACACTTTAGCATCTCCTCCGCTTCAAAGATCTCTATTCTTACTAATGTTAAGATAGGGGGAGGTTACTTCAGCTGCTGAAGCTACTCAAAACTGGATGACAATCCCAGAATGTCAAGATTGCCCATATCAAGTTTATCTATATCAACCTCCTTCCCACGAATGCTAGTTAAATGCATGGTCCCTCTTTTGGAGGGAGTGCTGTCCCTTACCTATGCTTCTCCTGTCCTGCTGATGGACGTATTCCAGCAATGCTACTGCGTCAGAAGAGCAACCGTCCTCCAGGCAGTAGACTTAACAACTACACTTCAAAGCTACATATAATTAAATATGTTAATTGCTATTTGCTAATACATTGATATGTCTGTGGGTCTTGTTCTGAGTTTACTCTCAGAAATGGGGCAGAACATAGGGTATTTTTCCTCTACTAAATTTCAACACTTTTGATGTCCTTAGATTGACTGTAAATAATTGCATAGATGTGCACCAGACAACTATCCCATGTGGGAAATTGTTCACAGGTAAGTATATTTCCTGCAGAAACTAAAGTTTTATCAAGGATTGAAATTTAGGGCCTGATTATGATATTGGGACTGCCACTGGCAGACAGCCCTTTGGGAGGAAGGACCTGTGCCTCCGACAGGATCTATGATCCCATCAGGATGGGGGTTAGAGTTGTATCCCTTGAATGGCGTCGGTCCCAAGGCATGCACCGCCATTGGGATTACGATTTGCATTCAAATTCCAAAATGCAAACTCATCTAGATTAATTCTCAAACATTGCACAAGAGTGTGTCAATTGCCTCCAATTTGAGATGGCAGAGAGACCAAACATGTCCAGTTACGCCAGTAAATGTGTGGCTCATCGTTAGTCAGAATTTTACTTTCTGGTAAAACAAAGTTCTAATGTCCACCGCCATGCACAAATGGATGAATATCCTGTTGTTCTTGGCAATGGACAGGGATTTAAAAATACTGATGTTAAGATTTCCTAAAATCTGTTTTTATTTAGTATTCAAATGTAATTTTCATTATGGAAATTTTCATAGCAGCAGTGTGAAGATTACTCTCTGCAGTGAGCGTTGCTTTCCTGTCGTAGTTAAGAACCTCTCCTGCACTCAGGAAGGGAAGCACAGGGAGCAAAATGGTGTGGTGATGCAGATGAACACAGACAGTTGACAGTTGAATAGAATGGAGAATTGCTCCTCAGCTCCCCTGTGGAGTGAAGGCTGACTGGCCTTGTGATCCAAATATGGCTTTTGGACATAATGTTGAGTTATTAATATTGTGCTAAACAAATATTGAGTTTTTTATATTGTGACACATTAATATCATGATGCAGAAATATCCTGGACAGAAATATATATTTTTAGGTAAGTAATATAATTTGCAAGAATATCTGTGTTTTCAATATCATTTGCAATAATATTGTTGTAAAAAATAAAGGGCCCACTTATGATATCGGGCGGTCAGACCCTCGTCCGCTGTTGCGGCAGCATGGAGAACACCCAACAAGCAGTCAGCTGTCCGGCCGCCCAATTATGATATGACTGCCATGATGGTGATCAGAAAGGGCTCCTTTACACAGTATGTTGCACTGCAGTCTAGGAAAAGGGCTGCAAGAAAAGCCGCTATATTAAAGAGCACTTAGTGCACATCCATGCACCATGTGCCGTGCACAATATGGTGCATGGAACACGGTTCGTGGATGTGAGTGGGGGCCTACATGTGCCTCCAGGGCCTCTTTGCAGTGGCCCACGAGGAATGGGGGCCCTGGTTGGGGTCCCCAAAGTCCATTTCCGATAGTCTTTTTTATGTCAGATGGACTACCATGAAAAGGCTGTCGGAAAGGGACATCATAATCCCGACCACAGGGCCTGCCTCAACACTGCTTCCATTACGATTACGATATGAGACGACTGCCACCCCGACAGGATTGTAGATCCTCTCAGAAGCGGCTGTCTTCTCCGTTAATGGTTTAGGTCTGACCGCCTGCATCATAATGTGGCCGTTGGACCAAAAGGGCTGTCTGTCGGTGGGACCACCACTGGCGTCCTGTCGGTGGCAGTCCCACAGACATCCTAATTAGGCCCTTCATTTTTTTAATTATTTGTTTGTGTTTTAGTTCATATTTTAATTGTCTATGTTATATATTGTTTGGATAATTGTTGTGAATATTTTAAATTATGATTTTTTATTTGAATTTATTGTTATTTTTAATTGAAGTGTTACTAATGATTTATAGTGTTGTAGCAGATTGTGAGGTTTGCAGGTGTACAGGAAGGAAAGTCAATTAAGTATAATTATTAACAATTAATATTAATTATTTGATAATTAATTATGTCAAGTGTGGAATTATATAATATTTGTAAGTGATATTTTGGGAGCTGGTTGTTTATTTTGTAGGATATAGGGTGGGAGGTTAATTAAGTAATAATTGAGTCATTATTAATTAATTGTTTATTATTAATTAGTTAATTGATCATTAATTATGTAAATTATATTATTTTATTTTTAAGGTGATATTTTAGGTGAGGGTTGTTGGGTTTGTAGAGGTATAGGGTGGGAAGTTAATTAAGTAATAATCAATAATCAATTATTTATTCACTTTTAATAATTATAGTTTTGATGTGTTTGTAGGGGAATACGGTGGGAAGTTATTGGATTATATTTAATTAACTGATAAATAATGGTTTTTTAATGGTTAACTTATACATACATTTTTATTTTTATTACATTATGGGCCCTATTAGGATGGCGGACGGACCTGCGTCCGTCCGCCATCCCCGAGGAAGTGGGACCGTCCGCATGGGCAGCGGCGGTCCCTCCATGGCAATTAGGATGTGACCGGCAGCCTGGCGGTCACATCCCCTACATTTAACATTCCGGCGGATGCTGCTTCAAGCAGCACCTGCCGCAAGGTTAAAAAGTGCATGTTGACCTTTGCATGCACGAAGCGGCAGGCACCGCGCGGTGCCTGCCGCTTCGTGCACGCAAAGGCAGGGGGGTACAATAGGTACCCCCCATGTGCAACCCCCACCCCCCCTTCACCCCTGGGGGCCCGCAACGGGCCCCCAAACAAAAGACTGTATGCCTTTCCACAGCAGAAATGCCGCCATGGAAAGGCATAGAACCGCAGCCATCCTAATATGCCTGGCGGTGTCTGATAGACACCGCAAGCCATGTTAGAGCTTTTCCGCCGCGGTCGGAAGGCGACCGCGGCGGAAAAGCTGCGGATAGAAAAAATATCCCCCTGCCATCCTAATCTGACGGGGGGTATTTCATCAGTCCGCAGCGGTTAATCCGCATCCTCCGGCCCGGCGGTGGCTTCCGGCGGCCCGGAGGAAGCGAATTATCCGCAATCATAATCGGCCCCTTCATTTTGTGTTGCTATGTGTGTGTGGAGTATAATTTTTATTTTAATTAAATGATCAATTAATAAAAACATTTGAAATTACTTATTATATTTTTCAATAATTATTTAAATTATTTATTTGCTTTTAAATGTATATATATTTTTTATAATAATACTTTTATAATTTATTTTAGAACTAATAAAATTATTAAAATATGATGCATGTTTTGAACTTAATTACATTTTTGCACAGACTGGAGTGGGAATAGTATATTTTATCGCTTTGGTGTCCAATGGTTTCCTTGCTATTGCACAGACTGGAGTGGGAATAGCAAATGTTACCCCTCTTGAGTTTCACTGCTGTTGCACAGACTGCAGTGGTAATAGAATGTCTCTTCTCTTTTTCAGTTTACTATATTTCTATTATTGTTGAAATGTATGTAATATTATTATTTGTTTAGTTTTTACATTTTATATAAATGTGTAGATTTTTTTGGTTTGCTATTCATATTTTTAGTAAATATGTTTGTAGATGTTCTCATTTTTATTTTTTAAATGTTTTACGTATATTTATATATATGTGTGCATATAGGTATTTTATTACTAAATTAAAAACAAAATAATTAATATAATTTAATATATTTATATATATATATATATATATATATATATATATATATATATATATATATATATATATATACATATATATATATATATATTTATATGTATATATATAAAAAACAAAGTATGTCAGTTTGTCCTTTATGCATTACTACAGCATTCGTCCGATTGGCATGAAACTTTGGGAAGTTGTTGAGTACACTCCCGCGAAGGTTTCAGGCAAAAACATTTTTTTTTTAAAAAGACATTTTTTAAAAATAAAATAAAATTGTTAAAAGTTGTTGAGTACACTCCCGCGAAGGTTTCTGGCAAAAAAACAAATTGTTAAATATCGGCCCCCCGGCCACCCAGGGCCTTCATAATTTTTCCAATACTGAATGTTTACACTTTCCGGTGTGACTCGCTTTTGCAATGACCATCAACAAAGCACAAGGACAATCGCTGCAAGTGTGTGGAATAGATTTGGAGAATCCGTGCTTCCCACATGGACAGCTGTATGTGGCCAGCTCACGCGTCGGAAAACCTTCTGATTTAGTCGTCTACGCACCAGACGGAAAAACAAAAAATATCGTGTATCCACAAGCACTCGAATAAAAAAACAGAATTAAAACAACACTTTGAAATGTTTTCCATATTAAAATGAATAAGGTTCAATAAAAATAACACGATGTAAATTGAATGTTATCATAACAAGTTTCCTTAAATTTCCATTCTTCTGAGATCGCAGCAACGCGCGACGGGTAAGCTAGTATATATATATATATAGCATTAGTTGTTTTTTATAGACATGTATATACAAACATATACACACATGTTTTATGTGTGTATGTTTATATAAGTATATATTTATTATTAATGTTAAATGTTACTTAAATGTATGTAATATACATTATAATATAATGTTTTAAAATATGTAAGTTTTAGTATGTTAAACTGTGTATTTATTGAAAAACTATATTTTTGTAATATTGTTAACCATATTAGTAGAAACAACGTTAGAAAACTCTGCTGCACCTTCCACTCACCTGTTGCTGCTTACTTTTCTGGCGCCACAGACCCTCGGGACCCTCGACGAACTCGGCAACTCCCGCAGCGCGGTCTTAACCGCAGGAGCTGCTGCAGGCTGAGGGGGTTTATTCTTATTTGCTGACAGCTAGGGGTGCCTTGAGGAATCTCGGCAGGGCTGCGAGCTGAAGGCAGGGACTCCGTGGACCAGGAGTCCCTGCGTGCCTGATCATCTCCACCTGGGCTGCTCTCCCTGCCGGCCCCGCCCACCCGCCCACGGAGTCATAACGGGAGCACTTGGACTGTGCCGGTGGGAACGTTAGAAAACTCTGCTGCACCTTCCAATCACCTGTTGCTGCTTACTTTTCTGGCGCCACAGACCCTCGGGACCCTCGACGAACTCGGCAACTCCCGCAGCGCGGTCTTAACCGCAGGAGCTGCTGCAGGCTGAGGGCGGTTTATTCTTATTTGCTGACAGCTAGGGGTGCCTTGCGGAATCTCGGCAGGGCTGCGAGCTGAAGGCAGGGACTCCGTGGACCAGGAGTCCCTGCGTGCCTGATCATCTCCACCTGGGCTGCTCTCCCTGCCGGCCCCGCCCACCCGCCCACGGAGTCATAACGGGAGCACTTGGACTGTGCCGGAGGGAACGTTAGAAAACTCTGCTGCACCTTCCACTCACCTGTTGCTGCTTACTTTTCTGGCGCCACAGACCCTCGGGACCCTCGACGAACTCGGCAACTCCCGCAGCGCAGTCTTAACCGCAGGAGCTGCTGCAGGCTGAGGGGGGTTTATTCTTATTTGCTGACAGCTAGGGGTGCCTTGCGGAATCTCGGCAGGGCTGCGAGCTGAAGGCAGGGACTCCGTGGACCAGGAGTCCCTGCGTGCCTGATCATCTCCACCTGGGCTGCTCTCCCTGCCGGCCCCGCCCACCCGCCAATCACGTCTGTCCTTGGTTATTTCAGAAGGTTGTGCACCCGCTGCGCGGGAGCACGCGGGAGCGCCCGGGGCTAAGCCCGGGCAAAGGGCGGGCCCTCTAAGGCCCTCGTAGGCCAGAGTAGGCTGGGCTGGGCCCATCCTCTAACACCTGTATACCTGCTGTTCCTGTTACAGGCAAGTGTAATGGCCATGTCGTCTGAAGAGGGAACACCTGGGAAGATGGGAAGACTACGCAATGGGTCACTGGATAAATATTTCCCTAAGGTTTTGTATGATGGTGATAAGGAATCGTCCATGGCTGAGCGAAGGGCGGAGCGGCGACGCTCAGTCGAAAGTTTGAAAAATAGACCCCTCACTGACATTGTTCCTTTTACTACGGCCCAGGAGGGTGGTTCACCTGATATTTGTGGGGAAATTGCTAGTCAAGAAGGTGTCCCTTTTTTGCTGCGAGATTGTACCCCCACCCCTTGTTTGCCCTCAGATCATATTGTAATTGTCTCTCCCACTCCTAGTCTCCGTTGTACTACCGTTACAACGAAGCCTAGGAAGACGAAATCTAAGCAATTAGTGGTGGCCCAGATACATGGCCCACCACCAAGTAAAAGAAGGAGGAAATTAAGGGTAGGGCTAGGCAAAGTTAAAACTCCCCACTCTGACTTCGGCAAAGGGTCAAAACCTCCCACCACATATGAAAGGGCAATAGTGGAGGTGCCAGTACTGCCATCACCCGGCGCACCACCGCTAGAGGTTACATCGCCTGTTAGGGACCCAAATGCTGAAGGTTCTGATATTATCTTGGGGGCTACAGTACCAAATACATTACCTCCCCCTTCACTATTAGGGAATTTGGAATTCTTACTGAGATCCCTGCTTCTACCCATTAATGAGAGCATTAAGAAAGTGGAAATTAGATTGACACTCCTGGAGACTGCTATAAACAGCATGGTCACCTTAACCAAAGCACAGGGGAGCGGGGTGGTGCAACCCATATCTTTGGTTAGGCTACCCACCAACAATGCTCCTAATACCCCAATTGCTACATCCCAGCCGCCTAAACATAAGCCACAGCCTCATGGTAGGGTTGAGCCTGGCTTTCAAAATCCACACCCCCGAAAACATATAAACATCCCAGTAGTAGGGACGGGTGGTGACCCCCCAAGGGTAGCGTCGAAGGCCCCCATAGCAAACAAACGGGAGGATTATGGGGAAGGTAGATACATTAGAGGTCCAGCAACCAAGGGGCCACAAGTGGACATTCCCCCACAAGCAGTGCCCTTTGTGGTAGTTTTGACTGGGGTTCCGCCGTTAGTAGAAAACAAGAAGGAGGGATATGCTCAACTGAAAAATAAAATAATTCACTGGTTGAGGACAGATAGGCCCATAGCACATAATATTGATGGAGATATAGTGCATGTTAGGCGGATTAACTGGCTGGGCAGTAGACGCAAAGATATCGAAGGGGACCTAGTGGTGGTTAATTTTAGAGACCCTCGGGCAGTTGACTACATTCTAAACTGGCCCACTGGAAGTGGGGAAAACTGCATTATCCCTCGGGCTCTAACATACTTCTATCCGAGGTCAGTTGTGTTCCCCCCCAACCATCGAAATGAGTTCTACCCTTCCAGATCTAACCCCCCATTATTATATAGTAACATCTATCCCCCGTATGCGCAGTACCCCGTCCAGGCCGTTGATCAGTTTGGTTGGATTACAGTACCCCAGAGACACAAATTGAGTCATGATAGCAGGATGGAGCATTTGAGACCCTTCACTCCTCTGGACACTTGCAATAGGTTTTCGCAGCTTTCCGGTATGGAAGACTGCGATTGATGTTTACAGTCTAAGGGGGAGAGAGGTGGTCGATTAGGTGTGGAGGCTCCATGGTCAGTTGGATGTGAAGACACAAGTCAGGAGGTTACCCCTGTAGTTCAAAATGCGGTTAGCAGCAGTTCTACCGGGGCCCTTTTGGAAGCTCTGAGTATGGATAATACTGTTGGTTGCATTGTACCCTCCAAACCATCTATCTGTGTGGTGGATACTTGTACGATCAGGGCGGGTGGTGGGGGGGGGGTGCATGGGGGTCTCTGGCACAGTTCCTAAGGGCCGCCGGCTAATAAACCTGTTATCTTGGAATGTAGCAGGGCTAAAAAGGAAGATGGCTATACCGGAGTGGCATACATTCATCGAGAAGTTCGATGTTTGTCTGTTTCAGGAAACCTGGAGTCTGCTACCAATAAATAAATCGGGTTATACCACCTTTTCTTCCCCAGCAGTATGTAGAGGGAAGGGCAGACCAGCTGGAGGTCTCACGGTCTGGATAAAAATTTATCTGGACTGGGATGTGGTTATCCACGACTCTGAGTGTAGTGACTTACTACATCTCTCCTCTAGGGGTCATATTGAGGGGAACAGGCTCGAACTATTCAATGTGTATGCCAGAGGGGCCCCGGGGGATACTACTTCAGCAACTATAATAAGTTTAGATTCAGCATTAGCCAACTGTCCTCCGGCAGCCAAAATTACTGTGGGGGGGATTTCAATTGTATGTTTGAACCTCTCTTTGGTGATGACTCCCTAGGCACTGAGGAAGAAGACTCTAAATGGTCCATCCCAGTCTTGTCATTACCCCCCATTCGAAAATGGTCTGCGAGGGCAATCCAAATTAATGCCCTTACTAGGGAACACAAACTAAGAGCACTTAATGGTAGGACCTTGTCTGACAGGGCTGGTGCGATGACCTTTAATAGGCTTACAGGTCCGTCCAGAATCGATTATATCTTAATGGACGTTAGTTTGTGGACTGATCTAATTGATATGGAGGTGGTATCTACTCAGGATAGTGACCATAATCCTCTGTGCAGCAAGTGTAAGTGGGGTAACCTTAAAGATAGGGCGGTGAGTGCCCCCATGAAATTAACTAAAGAGATTATCCCATACAATAATAATCGTAGACTGAAATGGGATAAGGCCCAACTGAAGGAGGACCAACTAGGGACCATCAAATCCCTTGTTGTGGATCTGTTTTTGGATCTGGAGGTATGGGACCGGGAGAATGGTAGTGCCCCGAATCCTTCCATTACCCTTGATTCAGTTTACAAAGCCACAATAGACCACGTGAGTCACTATTTTCTCTCAAAAGGGAAAAGCCGCAGACGGAATAACACACTCCCCATTTCTAGTAATCCTTGGTATTCGGCCCAGTGCAAGGAAAAAAGGAAAAATCTGACAGCTGCTTTACTCGCAAAGGATCCATTACTAGTTAGAGCGGCTAGGAAGGATTATTTGAGAGTATTAGCGCTGGCTAAACGTGAATGGGAGGAACAGCATTGGCAGGACTTAACAGATGCTGTGAGTATGAGGAACCCAATGTTATTTTGGGACTTAATCAATAGAGCTAGGCAGGGGAGATTCCAACCACTAGCAGCCCATATAACTAGCCAGCAATGGTTTAACCACTTCTCAGCTTTATATGGTGGAATTGAAGACACAACCAGCCCCATGGTAACTAGCGGTTGGGGAGGGGAACCTCCAGGGGAGGACAAGCATCCATTCACGGCATCAGAGGTAGTAGTGGCTATTAGACACTTGACCCCAAAGAAGGCGGCCGGTCCGGATGGGATCCCAGGGGACCTTTTGATTGCGGAACCTATGGCCTGGGCCAACTTAATTGCCACTATAATGAATCTGATTGCAAGGGGTCATCCTGTGCCAGATTCCTGGAAGGGAGCAGAGGTCGTCACTGTGCATAAGAAGGGGGCAAGAGATGACCCTGCCAATTACAGACCTATCAGTTTGATAGATGTAATCCAGAAAGTGGTTGGCAGGGTCATCATCTCAAGGGCTGGCGATTGGATGGAGGAGGAAAGTATCCTCTCCCACCTCCAAGCTGGATTCCGCCGGAAGGTGGGTACGATGGACCAGGTCTTTCGTTTTTTTGTTATCTATTGGAAGACAGTTACCATCAAAAAGGGCAGCCTTTATATGGCCTTCATAGATCTCAAGACAGCTTTTGACCTGGTCCCTCGAGCTAAATTGTGGGAGATCCTAGAAAGGATGGGCTTCCCCGGCCCACTCTTGAGTCTAATTGCAAGGCTCCATGAGGGGAATTATGCGAGGATCAGATGGGGTGCCCAGGGACAGCTGACAGACAGGGTCCCCGTGAGGAGCGGAGTCCGCCAGGGATGTGTTATGGCTCCGACCCTCTTCTCCTTGTTTGTGAATGGAGTGGTGGACCATCTGAGAGGGGAAGAGACGGATGCTCCATCCCCGGCAGGGGAAAGAATCCCCACTCTACTCTTCGCCGACGACACTATACTGATATCCAAATCCCCGGTAGGACTGCAAAAGCTCTTGCATCGATTTAGCTCCTTTTGCATAGACAGAGGCCTAACCATCAATACCTCTAAAACCAAGCTGATGGCTTTTTCACCCTCCAAAAGATTTAAAAACAATTTCTCGCTCAATGGGGCCCCCCTGGAGTTGGTCGATTCTTTCGACTATTTAGGGGTGCGGATAAATAGTCGAATGAATTGGAAGGACCACTTGGCTAAAATGTTACTTGGTCACAGAAGAGTAGGTGACCCTGAGGGAGTACTGGGAGTCAACCAGTAAACCTCTGTCACCGGTCATGGCCATTTACGAGGGTCAGATACTCCCGGCTGCATTATATGGCTCCGAACTCTGGGGGTTCGAAAACGTTGCGGATCTAACTACAGCGGAAAATAAGTTTCTGAGGGATGTGGTGGCTCTCCCTGTTTCCACCCCGTTGATCCCCTTGCGGCTAGATTTGGGTAGACGAGCCTTAAAGGACCTAGTGAGGCTGCGCCCACTGCTCTTTTGGGTTCGTCTAAGAAGGACTAAGGAGCTTGCCAAATATGCTGAGGGGTTGGATGACCTAATACTGCTTGATACTGGCAACAAGATTGGATGGCTGTATAATGTGAGGCACTTAGTTTTCCAATTGGGATTGAGAGATGTGTGGGAGACCCAAATGCCACCGCCCAAATCAGTGATCAAGAAGTTATATTGGGATTGGGTGCAGGTCGAGGCTACACGCAGCGGGGCTGGGGGTTCACTCACCGAACGGTTCTTAGAGTTCAAGTGGGCTAGGAAGTTGGAACCCTTCTTCGATCTTATAACTAAGCCGCTAGACAGAGCCCTATATTTAAAACTAAGGTACGGGACCCTCCCGGTGTGCGAATTCACCGCGAGGTGGTCTAACTCTGGTGGCCCATCGCGACCGTGCCCCGGTTGTGCGGCCCCTAAGGAGTCTGTGGCCCACCTACTTTTTGCCTGCCCCGCTTACAAAATGGCACAGAAGATTTGGCTGAAACCAGTATGCAGGGGGTTGGGACTGAGGTGCCACAGACTGGCCTTACGAGTACTCTCTACGGACTCATCATCTACTGCCATGATATGTGGGGTGGCAAAATATTTGAGTAGTGCATGGCTGACACGCTCAAGGATATTGAAGCTGCACTCTAGGCTACCAAGCGACTAGATTGGATGTAATTGAAGGCTCACCCACTATCACATAATGAACTGTTGAGAATGTCTGAATTTGGTCCATACTAATTGTATTCTTTATATTCTGTGTTTATATTTTAACCATGGTTTCTATTGATGATAGTTATTATCTTTTTATTGGGTGAAATGTACTCTTTTAATGTGTAAAATGTACTCTTTTATGGTGAGCAATTTACCGAATAAAGATATCCAACAGATATTTATTATTGTAAATGTTTGTGCTGATCTGTATATGCATAGGAAAACGATATGTGTGTCAATTATATTTTGATACAATAGTTCTGTGTCACGATATTTGTGTGGTCGATATTCTGTCACTGATCCCCTAATATCCTGATTGCTGTCTAAACTCAGTATCTGCTACAGGTGCACCATGCTCGAATAAAAATATTGTGGTATGATATCTGCTTCATTGTCCCACATGGTGATTGGGGTCTGCATCACTACACTAGTGATGAGGTGTCTCTCAAACCTGGTATGCTGCTCCCTCTTATAGTGCGCCCCAAGACACAATCCGAATCCACTGCACTGGCACCAGTGAATAATGTCATCCTCAGAAAAGGTCGATGCGACTGCTGACTTGATGTTACTGACTTCTCATGCACTGTATTGGCCATGACACTAGAGACATCATTTTTGAATTTGAAGACCATGAGACAGATTCATACAGAGACTGGGAGACAGCTTGATGAAGTGCTGGCTCCTCCATAAGGGTGTGGGGGCATCGCTTCACTGCTTTATCGCAGTGTGAGAAGGCAGAACTTTTCTTCCTCTCGCACTGCGAGAAAGCAGAAGTGGCCAGAGTGCCTGGTTGTAAGCGGGTGGGTGGGCGGTCTTGTTCAAGGGCATGGGGAGTGGCTTTGCCCACTGTTGTGGGTACTAAATGTTTGGTCGGCCCACTCCCCCCTTTTTCTCTATGTAGGCTGCTGCATGCACAGGGGCAAGGCAGTCTACACTAAAAGTGCACATATTTTCTCATTTTCCATCTCCACAGGGATGATGCTCTTTTTCTCATGACGAAACCCCTTCCTTACTCCCCCACAAAATGTAGGGAGCTCTGTTACCCTTTTCACTAAGGAAGGGGACCGACTCCATCCTTTATATGAGCAAACCTCTAGCAAATTCTAGAGTGGGATAGGGTCCGACAGGAGTTTTGAATGCCCCTTAACTCTCAAGTCTGTGTACATTTACAACTTCTAAACGCAAACCTCGCTTTAACTTCCTACCTTTTACCACTGAATAATTGTCTGCAGTCATAGAGCACATTTATTCAGCAGAAAAAGCATTCACGCCTCCTAGGTATCCTATTGAGGCTACTTTGCCCAAAACGTCTTTGTGACGTATGCCCTGTATATAGCATGCACTGTGACAGTTTGACATGTGGGAGTATTGCTGTGGTTGGGAAGGTATACTACTAATACCAAAAGTTGAGTTATGCTGATTTTATTTTATAACCTATTATTGTTGGCATAGTCGTTCTGCTCCTTAGTCATAGCTTTCCATCAAGTGACATAAGAGTTTGTGGTCATTTTATTTCGACCAGAGCGCATTCAGCATTAAAAAAGAAGCAGCAATATTCATGTAGACTGTTTTGGTCTGGTTTACACCTGCTGAAACTTAGCCATTGAGCGTCCTCGATAATCCAGCCCAGGCCACAGCTTTACACCTCATTAGTAAAGCAAGAGTGCTGTTTGTGGTGCTGGTGCGAGACACTATGAAAACAGTGTGGTTCTGCACTTGCCGGTCTTCGTATCTGCGCAGGGAGGCAATGCGCCTTGAGGGAGTCCTGAATGAGCCTAGAAGCTAGGATGCTGCAGGGAGTACACTCAGTTTTTAGGCGACTTTTGACTCCTCCCACAAACTGCTGTTTTCTTGCTGAAAAATGTTGTCCACCCTGCCTGCATAATTTGTTCATTCTCTGCCGCATAATTCCAGTAGCCCTGCTTATAGCTGAAGGATGGGCAGCAGTGAAGGCACACAAGTGTGTTTTTCTGATAACTCTATTGGTGAAAGTTCGTGCTGACATTTACACTGCTTGGCGTGTGCCAAACACTGTTCATACCAACTGATAAGTGCAAAACCGACAATTTGTTTAACAATACGTCATTGAATTTGATAAAAATGGGAAAATATGCTGACCAAATGTTTAATGTGATATAAACTGTGAGATAACATTAGGGCCCGAATTTAGGAATAAAGGCTAGCGGCAAATGACGTGTCTAAGACTATCTTATGTGAAACGTCTGATGATTTTTTCAGTCATAAGACAGTGTCATACAGAATAAACAGCTATCTATACCATTATCATATGAGATCTCTTTATTTATGTCATAACTACAATTTTATAATTGCTTTATTAACCTTATTGCTTTCTCACACTTGTTTGAAAATGCACCATAGTCCACTCTGTTTTTCAAAAGTTTCCGGGGAGGAGAACCCCCGGAACCCCCACGACAGATGCACTCGCGGGCTACGCCCGCTCGCCACAGGGCACTCATCCTGAACTTTTACGCCCACCCCTTTCAAATATCACCAGCCACCAGTGGCTTGATGTCATATTTTCTCCAAATGAAAAATGTTGACTGTCAGAGACATTTTCTTTTCTCAGCAGTGCAAAAGACTGATGAAATGTGTTAGACTTTTCTGGCACCCCTCAAGGCCCTTGCTCTTCATCGAGACTTAGAAAACTACAGCTGTGAAAAGGGCCTTCACTTCCAAATTATTGTTGTGAGAGAGTAAGGTTTTCCATTAGAAACTCTTGCAGAAATCTCATAAATTAAAGAATATTATTACTAAGTCTTCACATAAATCGTCATCAAAGACATTAAGCCATAGAAAAACATATCAACAATGATGAAGACATGAGTGCTAGTTATGTGGTTTCTTCATGCCTCACTCAGGTGCAGAGCAGTTGCAATGGTTGTGGCAAGATCTGATATTTCCAGAGCTGTGCAGGAGCCAACATGACTCACAGACTGTAAAGACGAATTCCTTGACCCTGAAATGTTCAGGAGGTTAGGAAGACAATTTCAAGTAGACAATGCACCCAATATCGCATCGAAGAAGTGGCTGCCTCAACATATTCATTAACTCCATCTTTGTAGTCAGACATCAAATTACTTTTATGGACTCAACATTGTCTTCCCTAGGCACCTATAAAGTTATGTTGTGGACCTATCGCTTAAGGTTTATTGTGGCATTGTTGGTAACAAATGTTTCAGACACCAGAAGTCTGAATTCATCACTCAATAAACTAGAGGAAAAGGTAGTGGTGGAGTGTCATGAAGGGGCGGCTTCTACGTAATAGCGGAGGAGTGTTGCCTGCTATAAATGAAAAATAAAATGATAATAGAAGAATTTTATAATCATTTTATTTTTGACTGCCTGGTAGTTCCCAACAGGAGCCTTTAGTGGGGCGGGGCCAGGCACTACCCTGTGACAGAAATGGTAGCTATGTCCACGTTAATCGCATATTCAATATTTACACTTGTTGGCGATGTAGTATCATGCACAATAACATTCAATGTAAAGTGGAGGTGCAGTCATGGTACTGAACACCGTGGCACCTGGGGTGTCTACCTGCCAAGGAGAGCGTCCTTGGCAAAAGTTAAGCAAAATTATTAGTACGAAGCACACACAAGAAGTACGTTTAGTTGAGGCTTTTCAAAATGAGTAGTCTAAAAGTGATCAAAAACTTTAAAGTCCATAAAGCTCTTTTGTCTTGTGAATTGTTTTTCCAATTGTGGTTTTCACAATATCTTGGTATGTACAAGCAGAAGCAGCCAACACGTGTTTTGTCCATTGGACTTTTTCAAGGCTTCAGCGAATATGTATACATATCAGTGTATAACATCATATCAGAAGAAATTTAAAGGTAATATTAATAAGTGGGAACATTACGGAGCAGTTGTGGGGTTGAAGAGAGATGGTGAAATAGAAATACGTGTGCCAATCCAAAGCACTGTGAAAATTGGATATTAATATTTTAGAACATAACCTCACCCAAAAGGCAAAGCAGTATCCATAGTTGGTGGTTATGGCCGAAATATGAAAGCCAAAAAAGCTCAAAGAGTACCAGTAGTTGGTTATAGTATAGTCACCTGAGCATCGCATGCATTATGTCCTGTGAGACAGACCCAAAATCTGTATTAGTTGGTGTAAATGCGGAGACAAAGGAAAGTAGGTAGTAAGCACAGGGAATTGGATAGAAGCAAAGGATACCCGAGTGTCCCATAGTATGGACAATGGTCAAAGCAGTCTGAAAAACATGATGGAAATTTCAGCCAGATCTTTAAAAAAATATATATCCAGACTGAGGAACTGTCAAATCCTGAGCGAAAACAAATATAATTTAATACTGTATTCGCTGGGATACAGACTATCTCCTTGTTAGAGTGATTACATTCTTGGACAGAAAACACGTAGAAAACATGCGAGTGGTGTGGGGAAGCAAAGAAATTAGGTAGGTAAGAAATTAAGTGTCTCCTTGGTTCCATATGTAACAGGGATATGGATGCAGTGAAAATAGTAAAAGCGTAAGTGAACTGCAATTCTATCCCTCTGGTAGTATGGCGTACCACTGAGAGCGAGTGCATAAAGTTATGGTTTGCACATGTAGGCAATGGCTAATAGTTAACATGGTTATAAAAGTAAGTATGTCCCCATTGTTCTAAAAAGAAATAATAAAGTTGACCAAGGTGAACATGAAAAAATATTTGCACCTCAGGTCTACGTCAAGGGGATATCAAGCTATTGATCATTGAGGAACTTGAAAGTATAATCCCAATTCTGGCCCTCATTCTAATATGATTATTGACATCAAGACTCAAAGAATATAGTGTTGTTGCTAATATCTTTGTTATAAATTTAGAGGTCGATTACGATGTCTGCTAGTCATAAACTTTGCAACAGTTGTTGTAGGCTTACCGACCGACCCTGTTGATTTGCGGTCCGACCGCCGATTACGATGTTGGTGATCGGAATGTAAACTGGCCGGTCATTCTAACTCGGTTCCGACCTGCTCTCTGAGTCTTCCTGCTGATCGGAACCGCACCATAATCCCTCTGGACGGCTTTTCTGCTGTCTGGATTACGATGTGGGGTTCCCACAGCCTTTCTGTGCTGTCCTTTCCAACATGGAAAGGCAGTAAAAAAGCGATTTTGAGGACCCCTAGCAGAACCCCCTTGCCTCCGCAGCCTTCGGTTGGTGGTCGAGAGGTAGCCCCCTGTAAAACCCTTCACTCTGTGGCAGTCACCATGGGGTGCCTGCCATAGACTGCAGGGTTTTACACACACACCCATTCCTCTGTAGGAGCCTGTATTACGGCTGGTTTATGGCCGTAACACAAGCTCCCATAAAGAAGAGTGAGTATGCGACTGAACATTGTTCAGTCTCTTTGTAATCATTTGGTTGGAACCGCCGACTGGAAGTCGGTCGGTCCCGAGACTGAGCATTGCTTCTTTGCACATCTGATGTTCTCCTCTTCACTTAGGAAGGTATGCATGTGCAGCAGAAAGGTAGGGTGATGCGGAAGCCCATAAGAAGTAGAAGAGAGTTGGTACCTGCTGATCAGCTCAGTGGTATTCTGTGATGTGCAACTGTAGTCACAGAAAATCTGACAGAGGATTACAGAGGATTTCAGAGGTAGAAGACTTAGAGCTATTACAAGGTTAAACTCAAGACTCTACAAATAAATGCAAATATATCTGCTCCAAATAGCAATCTCATGTTGGAAATTCTTAAATTAGTTTTAAAACTTTGCAAGTCCCTAAGTTTCAAAACTTACATTTAACTTCTGTTTTATAACTGGTCTCACTATGTGCTGTAAAATACTCAGTAGCCGAAGTCAGTTTTAGCAAGTAATTTGAAGATTCTGACATAAATGAAACTCCAGAAAGGTAGTTAACCCCTATTCTTCCTTGCCTTTACTAATCACTGTGGTGACGTTTTTGCTGTATTTATTGTTTCTGTCACCCTGAGAGAGTTCTCATTTAAAGAACCATCTTGCCTCTTGTGAATGATTCATAAAGCTTCATGCACATGTGTGCATCGAACTAAAGGCATCAAATAATCATAAGGCATAATTCACGTTCGTGGAATGTTGGCATTTTTTACTTATTTGACTTTTAATAGTTAATGCTTCAAATGTGACATGTAATATAGCTTAAGTGTGTATCACACTTATGTAAAATTCAATATTGGGGGACAATGAAGAATTAGGAAAATGGAAATAGTTGTCATTAATGCTTTAGTGGTTTAATATAAAAAGTGCAAGTTTACAGAACATTGAAATATTTATTATATGAAGGCTGCCAGTATTCCAAACATTCGGTCAACGATATTGGATTGGATTTTACAGTCTGCTCAAAACCGCTTTGCCAGTTTGGCTCATACAAATATATCTTCAGTTCGACATGTCATGCGCTTCTTTTAAAAATCAAATGCTTTACAACAAAACAGCTCAAAAAGGTGCAGTTATTTGTCAAACAACACGATAAAACTCACATTTTACAGTGTGCTGACCGACCCATCTTAAGTGAAGAATGAGAGACCCTAAAAATCTCTCCAAGCTTCATTTAGTTTTTGCGCCTGAGCAGAGAACGTAGTACACAATGTAGCCATCTTGCTGACCTGTTGTAAAGGCTAAATACAATGTAATATCGCCCATTGAAGCATGAATGAATGAATGACACTGATTGTAAATATTATGGCCCGTTGGGCATGTCAGGGTATTGATTTTGTAATCGCTTTCTGGCCATTAGCATCAAAGAATGAAGCACGAGAAGAAAGCAAGCCTTGTTTGACCTCTTGCTCGTTGATGGGTAGTAGTTTTGCGTTGAAAGTCAAGTCAGGAGCCCTCATTAATATATATATATAAACTTCTTGCCATTATCCCCCCTTGATTTATTTATAGGACATTTTACAAAGTGCTACACAACACGTTATTCACTTCAGAGCGTTAGGAGGGACTCAAACTAATGGGACATACCAGCGACAGTGAGTAAGGCGTTTTATAGTGCTGACAGCTAAAATACATAGGGGCTTATTTACAAGCCCCTTATGCCGCCCGTGCGTCAGTTTATACCATATTAAAAGTGAAGCACCGGCGGCTCAAGGGGCTTGTAAATAAGCCTCAAAGTTCTAAAACCAACTTTATTCAGTAACTTCCCTTGGTGCACTTGGTTCTAATCTATTATGGATGCAGATTCACAAGGCCCCTTCGCCACCGGAGTGTCACTTTTTTTTGATGCTTTGGTGGCGCACAATGCTGAGTCATATTTAACCCCTTCGGTGCTGATGACGGCTCTCGGTCGTCATCAGTTACGGTGGGCGTGTGCTGATGACGGCCGGGAGCCGTCATGACCACGCCCGCGATCGGAATGTGCCGCACAGGTGCAGAATTCCAGCCAAAGGCAGGGGGTTAAAAGGCCACGCAAAGCCAGCCTGCATGGCTTCTCATGACCTTGTAAGTATGGCCCCTTTCACGCATTGCTCTGCATGAAAGGGGCGTTCTATAGGTGTTGCTGTGGGTGTTTCCACGCAACACCCATGGATTCTGACAGATTCCCACATTTACAAGGTTTTGTAAATCTGGGAAAGCATCAGATCTGTATGCCTCCCCAGGGGAGGTGTTAAAGTGGTGCAACAAGGAGAGATATCTTTATTTGCCCTAGTTTTTTGCTCTTTTTTTATGTGTGCTGCAAAACGCCATCAATGATTGTTTTTGTGCAGGAAGCTGTCCCTTCCCGCACAAAAGCAATCATCCGTGCAATGCAGGCACCTTTTCACTATTGTACAAGGGTACCTGCATTGGCGCTAGGCAGCCAATTGGGCACCAGCACAGATGGAAGCATAGGGATGTATCATGTTGCCTTAAATACGACGCATCCCTGTGCTTTCCTGATGACGCAGCTTGGCGCAGCAAGATGGCTTGCAGTGCTGTACCATTTTCTAGTAAATATGCCCCATTGTTAGGAAGAGGGATGTTTTTAAGACTTTCATGAATTGAAGATATTTATATTTAGGGGCCTATTTACAAGCCCCTTGCGCCACAGTTGTGTCATTTTTTATGATCCGGTGCCCCGGTAACGCACAGTGCACACCCATATCTACGAGGCCATGCAAAGCCACTTATTTTATTTACAGGTTTATATAGCGCTATGAATAAACTCCCATGGGAGTATCTCCGCGCTGCAGACAACCGGTAACAGAAACTGATAAGAGAAGCAGAGAATTAAAAGTGCTGTACAGCTCCTATAAGCCTACAGAAGTACTAGTTAGAGTAGACCAAACAGAAAAGTTTTCAAATATTTTCTGAATTGAAGATGGTCGTTGCATTGCCTCAATGAGAGCGGGAGTGAGTTCCACAAATTGGGACCTACAACAGACAGAGCCCTGCCACCCAGCCTAGATTTAGTTATCTTAGGGACACTCAATAACGACTGGTCGCTGGATCTAAGAGCACGGGTGGGAACATAAGGTACAAATTTGTTCGCCAAATACTCTGGTCCTAATTGATTGAGGCCTTTATGGATAATACAGCAGGTCTTAAACTTCACTCGTTGGCGTATAGGTAGCCAGTGAAGTTTATGAAGTAACGGTTTGGAGGAGGATCTGGGGGGTGCATTTAGCACCAGCCTGGCTGCTGTATTCTGCACCACCTGTAGACGATCCAGAACCTCCTCACTTGCACCTGCCAAGAGACCGTTACAATAATCAAGCCGGCTGATAACCAGAGCCTGAACTAAGGTTTTCCTTACAAGGCTTTTCATGACCACGTAGATAAGGTATAGGACAAAGCAGGGCAAGTTGCTGCTTTGCCTTACACTGCATCGTGATGTGTTCCATGGGCATTGCAGTGGGTTTTTTCCATGCAACACCCATGGGTTTTGACACATTCCCATATTTACAAGGATCTGTAAAACAGGGAATGTTTCAAAATGGTATGCCACCCCAGGGGAGGCGTGACGAGGAGAACAATCTTTATTTCTCCTTGTTATTCCTCTTTTGATGTATGCTGCATTTTGAAGCACATGTTGAAAGAGGAAAAAGTCTCCATAAATTGTTTTTGTGCAGGAAGGTGTCCCTTCCTGCATAAAAACACTCCTCCAAGAATGCAGACACCCTTGCACCATGGTGCAAGGGTGACTGCATTGGCGCTAGGCACCAAATTATGCCTCAGCACTGGCTGAAAG
This sequence comes from Lissotriton helveticus, assembly GCF_964261635.1. Taxonomy (NCBI): domain Eukaryota; kingdom Metazoa; phylum Chordata; class Amphibia; order Caudata; family Salamandridae; genus Lissotriton; species Lissotriton helveticus. Next base: position 1,083,062,744 of record NC_136070.1, on the reverse strand, counting down.
GACATGAATGCGTCATATCTTGCAAATACGGTGCATTCCTGCCCTTTTGAATTGGTGTTGGGCAGCAAAGCAAAAAGATTTGCACACTGCCCTACGCCAGTTCATTGTCAATGAGGCCCATAGTTTGATGATAAGGGCTAACAGTGTTACAGAGTTTCAGGCCCCTGACTCCGAAATGTCTTCTATTGTCTCTTAAAGAGTGCTATTAAATCTTATGAGAAGAAGATGCACATAGAACCTTCTATAGAATCCAGTGGTAAGCCAGTTTTTCAGTTACCCAGGACCTTTGCCCCAATATACTTTGTGTTTCATGCAGTGTTTTCCCATTTTTATAATTTACATTGGAAACCAGTGAAATGTTTTTAAGACTGATGTGACCTGTGATATCTCCCTTAATGGAGCCACATTCTGTCCGCCTGATTTTCCACTCTGTAGTCTGGTGATGAGAATCTTTCAGATGAGCGATAGCTGAACATGTGTTTTCTTGTGGAATGAAGTTGAGGGCCAACTTTAAAGTGATATTCATGTTTAGAGTGGGATGTGAGGGTTTCAGTGATATGCCCAGATTAGTGGGCAACTCATAAGGGTTGACTGGATGCCAATCCCTCCTATAATTAAGACAGCAGAGTGTGTTCCATTGATACAGAGGACATTTTCCTTCACCCATTTGTTGAGTTGATTGAAGCAATCTATGATCTCAAAGTGCTCCTTAACACTTTTTCACTGATGGATATACCTCTGGTTGGCATCAGCATACAATTGCGACTGCAGCTGATGATTATCTAGTAGTTGTTCCAGGGAACATTAGATTTTGCAAAGAAGGTGCAAAAGGGAGGTGCTCTATAAAACTCCACATTGCACTTGGTGGGAGAATAAGACAGAGGACTCATTTGTACTTTCAAGCTTCGAATGTGGAGGAACACTAAAAACCAAGGGCCACCTTACACCCCTGATCATCTCAACTACCACCACCTCCTCAACACCACTGAGTCTTGTTTCAGACCCAACCACAGCATTAAAACTACCCTCATCGCAGCAATGGATGACATCCACATGACTCTGGACAGAGGAGACACGGCAGCCCTCATCCTCCTGGGCCTCTCCGAAGCGTTTGACACGGTCTCCCACCCCATCCACATCCAATGCCTTCACAATCGGAATCTAACAACACTCACTCCGATGTATCTGCTCCTTCTTAACTGGAAGGACCCAGTCAGTCAGCCTGGCACTGTACACTGCAGATGCTCATAACCTCATCTGGTGAGTTTCGCAAGAATCCTCCCTGAGCCCGATCCTCTTCAACACATACATGATCCTTCCAATTAGCTTCATCTGCTCTCATGAGATCAACATCCTTCTTCTTTGCCAGTGACATGCAATTCATTCTCTCCCTCACGGAAAAGACACCTGGTACCCGGAACACGTTTGATGCCTGCATGGCAAAGCTGTACAAAGACAAGACTGAAATCATGATCTTCGGGAAGAGCACTTCACCATGGAATTCCACCTGATGGCCAACAGACCTAAGACAGATATCCACCCACATCACACATGCCAGGACTCTCAGGATTATCATTAACAGCAAACTTGACATGGCTTCTCAAGGCTACACCATTAGTGCCTTAATCTTCCTCACCCTGTAGATGCTAAGGGAGATTTTCAAATGGCTCCCAATCAGCACCCGGAAAACCGTCATGCCTGCCCTGGTCAGAAGAAAGTGGGACTATGAGAACACCCTCTATACTGGGATCAACAATAACTCACTGGACGTCTGGAAATCATCCAGAACTCGGCAGCCAGAATCACTCCCAACCTTCCACACCACACTTTAATCACACCACACCTAAAGGAGCTCCACTGACTCCTTATACACAAACAAGCACAGTTAAAACTCCTCATCTATACTTTCAAGGCACTACATAACACTGGCCCAGCACACCTCAACAACTCAACAATTGCATCTGCTATCCAGACACCTCTTCTCGTCTGTACTTCTACTTGCATACATCCCACATATACAGAAAACTAGATGTGGCAGTCAAACCATCTTCTACGATGCTCCTAAAGCATGGAAAGACCTGCCACTACACATAAGAATGTCCTCTTTAATTCCTGAATTCGACAAGAGTCTGAAGGTCTGTTTTTTTGAGTCGTCTCACTAGACCTTAGGTTTGGCTAGGCTCACACCTGCTCTGCACCATGATATCCTCCTGGGTGACAGTGTGCTCTACAAATCCGCAAACATATCATCAGTCCTTAAGGCTACTCAACAGAATGGCATGGGTAAGTTGCTGACATGTCAGTGACACTCCGAGCCTCTTGTGGCCTTTATTGCTATTTTTATTATTTAGGGAGTTTTCCAAAGAGCAAATATGACCCAAGGGTATCAGAGTGGTGTACACAGTACTCAATCCACTAACACGGAGGTCTACAAATGGATATATTTTCACACACCCGTTTCATAATTACCAGAGAGTCTGGAGTGTATCAGAGTGATGTCCGAGGGAAGTGTTTCAGTTTTCCATAGGTCTACAAGTTAAGAAATTACACAGAGTCTGCCAGTGGCAAATATTTATTGGCTATCATTGGATAGTTACACAAAGGTTACAAAGGAAACAGTATGGGGGTCATTAGGATGACGGGCGGACTTAGTCCGCCCGCCATCCTATCGGGACCGCCCGCCATAAGGTCGGGGGTCCCATGGGTGGTATTAGGATGCGGCCGCCACAGTGGCGGCCGCATCCTGCATTTATAACATTGTGGTGGGCGGTGCTCTCTGCACCGCCCGCCACAATGCCATAAATGCATGTATGCATTTGCATACACAATGCGGCAGGAACCGCGCGTGCCTACCGCATTGTATATGCAAATGCAGGGGGGCACCACAAGTACCCCCGTGTGCAACCCCCACCCCTACTTCACTTTGAAATGAAGACCGCATGCCTTTCCGTGGCGGCAATGAAAAATGCCCATCATAATATGGCTGGCGGTGTCTGATAGACACCGCCACCATATTATTCCGTCCGCCGCTTTTTTCCGCCCCGGTCGCCTTGCGGCCGGGGTGGAAAAAAGCGGCGGACGGTCTTTCTGTCCGCCGAGGTCCCCCCTGCCATACTAATATGGTGGGCGGGAGAAATGAGTGTGGATGTCGGGTGGATTGCCCCCGCCAGCCTGGCGGGGGCAATCCGCCCGACATCATAATGGGCCCCTATGTTGGAGGAATTTGCTATTTGTTTATATAGGTGTAGTTAGCACTTATCAAAAATTAGGGAATTCTCCTAGAGTTTAGCAATCATCACCTTATTCTGCATCATGTCATCTTCAGGGCAGGGACAGGTCAATTGACTCGCCCTTTATAAAGGATTACGAGAATGTTTTCTCTTATATTTGGCATTGTGTTGCTGTGCCTTGCAATTATTTGAATCCAAGCTGTCAATCATTTAGAATGCAGCCCTGTTTCACATAGCCTTGAAGTTGCCTGTCACCGATATGAAAAACCTGGCAGTGAGGTACAGAAAAAAATCAATATTAACCCCACAGAATAAACTCCAGCTTTGGTAGTTTGTTTCTGAAAAATAAAAAAGGTTAAATGTATGATGCACTGCCATCAACCAAACTTTTTGTACTTTAATGGAAATTGTATTGATGGTGATTCTTTTCAAGGTACAGAGATGACCGCATGGTCAATTGTCATCTCAAAATAGGGCTAGGTGGTAAACTCTACTCTGCTGGTGGAGTTTGCAGAGTTTTGCTCACTCTGCTCTCAGCGTGGAGCTCTTCTTGCGAGAGGCTCTCCAACGTTAAGTTGGCGAGCAAAAGCAAGAAATAATTAGCACTGTACTGCCTCATGGTGAGATTTCTCAATGCACACATTAAGAAAGTTGCAGCTCTCATTGTGAACGCTACAGCTCAGGTAGAATATCTACTCGAACAGTAAGAAGAAGCAGAAACCTCTGTCGCAATGCATGGTGCCTTTTACACTGATTGTACATTGCGGGACAAGCTCGCAGTGCTATAAATAGAAAAGGGGGGGCCAATCGGCCCCCACGCAGGCATGGCGGGGCCCGGCCCCTCCCATATCCCGGTTCCTTTGTTGTGGCCTGCCCCCCCCGCCCCGGAAGCAGTTGTGCACTTCCGGGGCGAGGGGGCGGGGCCTCGAAGGGGTTAAGAGCCTGGGGAGCGCGGGAAGCGGCCTCTTTGTGCCCGCGCTCCCAGGCTCGCTCCTCGCCCCACCGTGGGGCGGTGTAATTTTAGGCGGTTTGGGGGGGGGGCAGATAGTCGGTCAACTATGCTGGCCTGTGGCGGTAAGGTCATAATCGGTGAGCAGCAATTTAAGGTCCTTAGGGGGGGGCGGTCCCATTCACGAAAGGGGCCGCCCAGCGGGAGGGGCCATTGGTCTCTCCCAGAACTTCAGGGGCAGGATATGATATCCATTACTTAGAAGGATGCGGGGGAGGGAGTTACGCTTTCCTCAGGCTGGTAGCCACCCCTCACAGACACTATGACGTCATCAAGGTGCGTGAGTGTACGGGCCCTCCTGTTATGGTTAAATGGAGTTCAGGGAGCGCACATGGGTGAAACGTGCCCTGGGTTGCGCGCGCACGTGGGTGAAACGTGCCCTGGGTTGCGCATGCGCATCTCGAACGTGAGAGCGTAGCTGTAAAAGGATCTGACACCGGTTAGCGACCTTGCCGTACGACTTAAATTATTAGAATGCATTTTTATTTTCAGGATGTTAGATTCGGTTAGGAAACACGCTGTACTAGATATTTGTTAAGGTTAGCCCATCATACCATGGCAAAAATGGATGTAAATCTAATGTTCTGAAATGTGCATTTAATAATTGTCTAAATGTTTATTTTATTAAAATTTTAATTTTGTTTTTATATTTTAATAAATACGGCCAGGGGGGCCCTGACCCCCTGACTTCCAAAGACCCATGTGTTGAATGGTTGAATTAGGTAATGCTGTCAATATGTTAAGGAGGGGGGTGGCCGGTAGTCCCAGACCATGAGAAAAGGGGGGGCCAATCGGCCCCCACGCAGGCATGGCGGGGCCCGGCCCCTCCCATATCCCGGTTCCTTTGTTGTGGCCTGCCCCCCCCCCCGCCCCGGAAGCAGTTGTGCACTTCCGGGGAGAGGGGGCGGGGCCTCGAAGGGGTTAAGAGCCTGGGGAGCGCGGGAAGCGGCCTCTTTGTGCCCGCGCTCCCAGGCTCGCTCCTCGCCCCACCGTGGGGCGGTGTAATTTTCCCCACCCTCCATCCCCTTTGATTAGCGGAATTTGGGTACATTCAGTGGTGGTATACTGTCTAGCGATGTGCAGGATCATAGGAATATCATGCTTGCCTCATTAGGCCCTTTTTCCCGTTTACAGGTGGAATGTACATATGGAGATGTTTTGTGCTTTACTGTGGTTTTTAACTAATTTTCTCCTTAGGCCTTTTTCCGTTTACAGGAAAATGTACATATGGATATTTTTGGTGCTTTATGTTGACTAATTTTCTCCTTAGGCCTTTTTTCCCTCTTAGTATAGCAATGTCGTATTTATTATGTGTGTCTGGCGGTAAGGTCATAATCGGTGAGCAGCAATTTAAGGTCCTTAGGGGGGGCGGTCCCATTCACGAAAGGGGCCGCCCAGCGGGAGGGGCCATTGGTCTCTCCCAGAACTTCAGGGGCAGGATATGATATCCATTACTTAGAAGGATGCGGGGGAGGGAGTTACGCTTTCCTCAGGCTGGTAGCCACCCCTCACAGACACTATGACGTCATCAAGGTGCACGAGTGTACGGGCCCTCCTGTTATGGTTAAATGGAGTTCAGGGAGCGCACATGGGTGAAACGTGCCCTGGGTTGCGCGCGCACGTGGGTGAAACGTGCCCTGGTTGCGCATGCGCATCTCGAACGAGAGAGCGTAGCTGTAAAAGGATCTGACACCGGTTAGCGACCTTGCCGTACGACTTAAATTATTAGAATGCATTTTTATTTTCAGGATGTTAGATTCGGTTAGGAAACACGCTGTACTAGATATTTGTTAAGGTTAGCCCATCATACCATGGCAAAAATGGATGTAAATCTAATGTTCTGAAATGTGCATTTAATAATTGTCTAAATGTTTATTTTATTAAAATTTTAATTTTGTTTTTATATTTTAATAAATATGGCCAGGGGGGGGCCTGACCCCCTGACTTCCAAAGACCCATGTGTTGAATGGTTGAATTAGGTAATGCTGTTAATATGTTAAGGAGGGGGGTGGCCGGTAGTCCCAGACCATGCAGCTGAGTAGCATGACAAAACGGAATTCCACGGCTCGCGAACCCCACAGAAAATGCTCCGTTTTTAGGTAAGCCTGCGGAATTCCTTGAAGTCAAACTCAGCTAGGTCTGCCCATCCCTACTCAAAATGTGATGGAAGAATGCCCTAAATTACGATATGCTCTCAGGTTATTACTTTGTATTTCTGCTTTTCACTGCCAGTGCGAAAGTGTCTTGATGATAAATGTATTGCCAGTGAGTAACTTTTATAAGCCTGCTTGATGGCGGATTTTGGTGAATGTCTCCATTTAATGTATCACCTCTTGAAATGGTAGCCATTATTTTTGTAGAGTGACTGTGTATGAGGATGTAGTTAAATAGATGCAACAGCATTTATTGTTACATGTACTTATAAAAGAATATATTGCCACTGCATACTGGCATCACAATAAATAGATTTGTGTTAGTAACCTTTATCTGGCTTGTGGATTTATTGTGAACAACTTCCCCATACTTTACTCCGGGAGTAGGTTAATCTGAATTTCTCCAAATTCATACCAGCTACATCTTCAGGCTGATACCCTACATAAAGTGCAATGCCCTCCCAAGCATATTCTGTTAATTTTGCTATGGTTAAGGTAAGCTTCTATATCAGAGGACAACACTATCTCACATGAATATATGTGTTAAGGAAAGAGATGCACATGAGAACTTTGCTCAGATAATTGTTAGCCTGCTTCCTTTTTATGGCCTCTCTTTTTCATGATTTCGCTCAGTGTTAAATTGCATATTATGGTGTTCTTCCGGGAGTCTACATAATTCTAACTTGATTTTTTTCAGTACAGTTTAGTGCTTTGGTGGAATGTCTGTCAACATTTATGGATATAGGTCGATTCTCTCCTTAAATATTTTTCTATTTCCAAAAGGAGAGACTTTGAACTCCTTGAGTCTAGGTTCCTACACACTGACAGAGAACTATTACAAATGCTCCTGTGTTCTAGTGCTCACTAATTGTAAGGAGAAAAAAGACCTAACATATTTTAAGCCTCATTCCACTGCACAGCCAGACTGATTACCCCATCAAAAACATTCCACTGAATAACCCCCCATTCTCAGTGAGCTTCACTGGCTACAACTAAAAATCAACTGTGAGCTATGTTGCTGAGCCTATGAGATAATTAATCTGAAGAGCCATTCGTGCATGCTCTTTACTACCTACCTCTCAAGACTAAAGAAACGTAATAAGTCAGAAATGTCCAAGGAAAGAGCAACCAGATTCAGAACGTGTTCCACTCAGACATGTTACTTTCATTGGCTACAAATTTAGCCACAAACTCCCTCCCGCTCAGCATTCAAAGCAGCTATATGCACATCTCTCCTATTTCCGAAATGATTTGAAGAGCCTCTAGTCTAGTTGCTCTTACTCCGCCCTAATTCCACCTGTATTCCTTAATGTTTATCATGGTGCTTTCCCATCTACTGCATATGCAACTATTGTTTGGGTTTATCTCTCCTTTTAGTTATTGTAATCACTCAGATTATAATAGCTAAATGATGGTGTGGGTCTGTAAGAAATTGGGATGTTGGTCGAGGGGGTAAAAACATACTCAAGCAAAAACAACAATCCTTGTCAAGGTAGAGCCCCAATCAACCCTAAATTAACCTGCGCTCAACCCCACTTGTAGCCCGGCACAGAACAGTCAGTTTTAACTTAGAGGCAATGTGTAAAGTATTTGTACAACACTTCAAACAGTAGCATATTAAAAGCACACCACAAAAAGGTCCCACACCGTATTTTGAAAAATTAATTATTACTTAATGAACAAAAAAGAAGGCCAAAACAGCAGGAATCCAATCAGTAGAATTGGAGATATGCAGGCTTAATTATTTCAATCAAAAGTGTGCCAAAAAGCCTAAACTGTGGATATCTGTTTGTGCAGGACTGGGACAAAGTCACAAGTTTAGACCAACCGTGATGGAGCACATGCTGACTTCATGAACCCAGTTAGGCTCACTGTACAATAGTACCTTAGATCCTAGTTGCAGAGCATTGAGAGATCCAGCACCGAGGATGTGTCACACAGCCGTGGTGATTCATCTGTTCCGAGGTGCTGCAGATCTGCAATGCAAGGTCCTACATTGTTGTCAAGAATCCCATCAACAAGTGCTTGTGCTATGAAGTCTGGTGTTGAGGTTGTATTGCACAGTTGAGGCAATGTGTCAGTTCCAAGAAGCTGCAAGGATGCTATGAGAGAATCTGCATCGCCTTTGAGGCTGCCGTCGACGAGGGATTTGTGATGCAAGTGCCTGCATTGGTAAAACTTTACACATGAGGCAGTACTGATGTTGCCTGCGAGGTTGGTGAAGATCCCTTGCGTCAAGAGAACCCTAGCAGCAGGGGCAATGTATTGGTTCTGCTCATGGTTGTGCCTCTGAGTAGAGGAAATGCTTTGGTTCTGCTGGATCCACAGATGAGCGGGCAGAGCACTTTCAGGCCCACTTCCATTGATCCAGGACTAGGATGGCACCACTTGGCAGGGTAGAACTCACAGATGGCAGATTCCAGGTGCTGCATTCCGAGTTGTTGGAGCCTTCTGTCCCGCGGGTCTAGTTAGGAAACCAGTCAAATACCCCTTGAAGTCAGTTTGAGGTTCTGGGTTCAACAGATGCAGGTCCAGGCCTTCTCACCCAAGCAAGAGGGCAGCAGGTCGGCACAGCAAGCCAGCAGTCCAGCAAGGCAGTAGTCCAGCAGGGCAACAGTCTAGCAGGGCAGCAGGGCAGCAGGGTGGCAGTGCTTTCAGCAGCACAGTAGTCCTGCTTCCTGGCCGAGTAGCCACCCTTCCAGAGTTCACTGAAAAGGTGGAGTCTGAAGTCCAACATTTATACCTGGATCCCTTCACCACCTTCTCTTCTGGAAGGTGGGTGAAGATCCTAGAAATTCTCTTTGAAAATCCCAGGCTTCCTGCCTTCCCTACCCTGGTTCCTGATTAACTACAGAGGGTATGTAGACCTTTGGGTGGAGGCAGAACTCAGTCTCTTCAAGGTTAGGTAGGGCTGTGCCCATCTCTGCCCTTCCATCCTGCCAGTGATGGCCCATCCAAGCACACCTAAGCCCTCTATTGTGTATGACTGTCTAGGAGGAATGCATAAAGCCCAGTTGTCAGTTACATCCAATAATGTGAAAGAAAGAAAGAAAGAAAGAAAGAAAGAAAGAAAGAAAGAAAGAAAGAAAGAAAGAAAGAAAGAAAGAAAGAAACAAAGAAAGAAAGAAAGAAAGAAGAAAGAAGGAAAGAAAGAAAGAAAATGTAGTTTGTAAAGCACACGGCTACCTCAGACAGAGGTGTACCAGTGCTAGATTGCAGATTCACATTGAGGGAAATAGGGAAATAGTTGGGTGGATCTAAGGAAGATTAAAAAGGCAGGTTTTTAGTGCCCTCCTATAGGCCTGTTCTGACTCCATCATAGCACCTTGAACTTGCTCCTCCTATTGACAGGCAGAAAATGGAGATGCTGCAATTGCTGGGAGATGTGATGGCGAAGCGACACATTCCTAACTAATCTGGCTGCGGCGTTTTGAATTATCTGCAGCCTGCAAACCAGATAAACTGACATCCCTAGATAGAGAGTGTTCAAGTAGTCCAGCTGGGAAGTCATGAATGCATGAACCAGTCCTCCGGAAGGGAGTGTAAGATTTTTCTCAAAGCTCTTAACTTCCAGAAGCATATAGAGGAGACATGGTGCACCTGGGTCTTGAAAGAGAGGTGGTTGTGAAATTTAAACCCCAGATTTCTGGCGGAGTCCACCAGTTTAGGTGGTGGTTTCAGTTCTGAGGGCCATGATAAATTAGAAGTTGGAGGTGCCGCCTGGCTGAAGAATGAGACCTCTTTTTTCTCAGCATTAAGCTTTAACCAGTTCTCAGCCATCCAGGCCAAGATGCTTTTCAGGCATTGCTTAAAGTTAAGAAAGGCAGCCTCAGAAAGTTCTTTGAAAGAGAACACCAGCTGAGTGACAAAAGCGTAGGAGACCCCTCTCACACCCTATGTCTCAACCAGGGTCGCAAGAGGGGCCCAATATACATTAAATAGCAAAGGACTCAAACCTGAACCCTAGGGTACCCCGCAAACAAGGGGTTTCTGAGAAGAGACGTAAGAGCATAGAAATACTTGCTGTGAGCGGTTCTATAGGACAGTTTTATATTCCTTACTCTGTGACTGAAAGCAACAACATTTCCATGCAGTCTAATGCGATGTTTAAAACATTGTTACTCCCCCCAGTTTGCTACTAAACAGATGTGGGAGCTTGAGTTTTAAATTGCTCACAAATTCTGAATCATCTTCCAAATTAATAGTGTTGGTGACACAAGTAGGTGTTTCTATAGAATAAACAGGAGGGTCAGCCTTAGGGTCTAACTTGACCTCAAGTTTCTCTTGATGTGACCAACCCAATGGAAATTGAACGACTTATGTCACATACATTTTCCCAAACATGCTGCATTCCTGAAACATTATATTGGCCCAGAAATATCCCACCAACTCAATCTTATGTCCAGTATTACTTTCTGGAGTGACATCTGGTGGAAATACATTTTTGTTGGGCCATTTAGTTTTAACTATCTCATGAGATAAGATGGTGTACCAAGAACACTGGTCTACTAAGGCTCGTACACTCACTCCATCCACTATAATATCACATGCAGGAAACTTAGGGACATATTATCAAGGAACGGCGTTAAAATTATTGCCGCTTTAGGGGCAGGAAACTGCCGCTAAAATGGCAATAATGGGCTTGATAATATGCTGTAGAGAATTCCAATAGAAGCCCATGTTACCACCAGAACATGGGCTTCTATTGGAATTCTCAAGGGCATATTATCAAGCCCATTATCGCTGTTTAGCGGCAGGAGCAGCGATAATTTTAACGCAGTTCCTTTATAATATGCCCTTTTATAATATGCCCCCTCGTGCCTTTCAAGTCACTATTTATTTAATTTGAAGGTTTTGTATAGCGCGAACAAGACCCTTGCGGGTATCAGAGCGCTTTACAGGGCAAATATAGGATGACAAATACATATAAAACACAGAGTTATGACAGTACAGTACTGATCAAGAATGCAAAAGTAACAGTTCAAGTTGATATTTAAAACAGTGTTAACATCTTCTTCATGTCATCCCATGCAGGATCATACTCCTTACAACTTTGTATTGTGTTGTCTCTTCTGGGAGCTGATCTACAAACTTTAGCAAAATGCCCCTTTTTGTTACATCTGGAACATATATTGTCAGTAGCTGGACATGCTTTTGAATTCCTCAAATGGAAAGTACTACCACACCTGAAACACAAAGCAGTATTCTTATTCCCCCCAGTCTTTTGCCATTTAGTCTTGAACTAACATTTTTGTGTACTCTCATTTTTCTGAACCATAGGCTTCTTAAACCTGTCTCCCTCTCTTGCAACTACATGCAGATCAGTTTTGTCATTGTCTCTAATTTCTTGTAACAATTTCTCAGAACGTTCAATAGCTTTATCTATCTCAAACCCAGCACTTAGAGACATGTCAGATGTTGTCCACAGTCTTTCCTGAGTTTTCTTATTGTTGGTACACATGAGAAGTTGATCCTTAAATACTTGCTCATACGTGATATGTTCAAAATCACAAGTCACAGCTAATAATCTAAGTGTAAACACATAACATCCATGGACTCATCTGACCTCTGTTTCCCGGAACAAAATATGGAACGTTCCATAACCATATTAGTTTTCTTCCCATACCGTAATGATAGCTGTTAAGATGCATATTTGTATGAATCAATGTTGCCTGGATTAATCAATATAGGTAAATCTTGATCCTTTAACTCAATGCCACCTAAACAATGTTTTAACAATGCTAGTTTTCTATCAGGTTCACATTCCTCCCCTTTCAAAACCTCAACTTAAGCTAAAAACATTGCTTCCCATGTTTCCCAGTCCATGGGTGGTTCCCCTGGCACTGCAAGAAATTATGGTTGTGGAACAATCCCAGACATATTGGTATACTGATAAAGCAACACTGATAACCAATATTGACAGTTGTTCAAGCTGTCATCATGCCTTACATTAGTCATGGCTGCCTCTGAGTACAGAGCACTAGCTTTAACTAATTTAAAATGTGTCAGCAAGGTTGTTACCTAATTTTCCTCCTCATGCCTCTTTATCATTTCATCTGAGAAAGCTGCACTAGCTAATGTTGGTGATATGCCTGCATTTTAAATCTATTTGCATTATTTATCAAGCCGTTTACAACCATGGTCCAGTCTTTATTTAATGCATGATTGCACATTAATTTCTTAGATGATGTCTTTACTCACAAAACAGTCCTCTGCTATATGAGCCACAAGTCCATCAGTCCAGATCTGGTGGCAGAACGTTCTCTTACTTAGCACCTTTGCTATGGAAAACTCTGCCATTCTCTCTGCATTCTGAATACAATCATTTAAAACTCCCTAACAATTTACAAATTGGCTGTTCCTGTAATCTTGCTTCATCTCTCAAATACCTAGCACAAAAACACCCATTAGGTATCAGTTTGCTATATGTCTATTTCATCATCCCTATTAAGTTATTGTTGAAACATTAACAGCTCTCATCACTGAATCCTATTAAATATCTTATGAACATCAATAGTATTATTTTTTGTAAATCTTTTTTATTACTTTTGCCTCATACAGCTTGAATGGGTAATGTATCCATTTTTCAGTTTGTTAAATAGTGAAATGACAATTAGGAAACATCCACATAATGCCAACACATTTTGTTGCAATATTACCAATTCTTCCCAATCTGAATTCAAAGAGACTACAAGGTCCTGTGAGCTATCTGTCCCTCTGCATGCTATCTACTTTAAAAACATCTAAACTCTGTCCAAGCCCCCGCACTTTTTCCCACTTCTTTGGGCATCCCTGCCCTAGATACATCACTTGTTCCACATTTTGTCACCAGTTCATATGTGACACCCATTCCCCCACTGTTGGGGGTTGCAGCTTACTGCATGCCCTTGAAATGTGTCTCTTAGCCACTCACACCGCTAAGGACACCCAGATGTGATGATACCTGGGTCTAGGTTCTTCCCCAGATATATTCACCAGTAGTTTTTTTGCATTCATTGAGACTGTGCCAGATAAGACACAAGCGAGCACCTCAGTGATTTGTACCCAGAATGACTGAATGAGTTGGCATGACCATAGTATATGAAAGAATGTTGCTTCCTGGCTGCAACTTTGCAGACACAACGGGAACAGTGCTTTCCCTACTTTAAAAAGGAGAGGTCAGGAATAATAAGATCTATTTAGGATTCGCAATTGAATCAGACAAAATCAAGACCTGATGGCAATTTCCCAAGGACTTTGTAATGCTTCAACCCACTCCTTGTCGTCTATGTCAACTAGGTCCTTTGTCCTCTTCTGATATAGATATATAGGATTACGCCTGGGAGTTATTTAATAATTTCCTGTAGACCAGCAAAATACCCTTGTTAGGCATGAGGTTTGCTATAAGTCGGTCTTCCAGTGGGGATCGATCTGGCATTGTCTTTCCCTCCTGTATGTGACGACTTACTGCATGACCCAGTTGTAACTATCTATAATGTTCTGTGTCTGCTATATCATATTCCTTCCTAAGATAGGCAAAAAATATCATAGACTGCCCTCTCCGCCAAACCTTGACCACTGAACGTATATGTGGAGGCATGGTATTCTTCATCCGGCGCTGATAAAGAACGGATTCATAGTTCCCCTGGCCCATCACATACCTGTCCACTCAGTAGGAGGGCTCCTGCTAGTCCACGAACACCTGTTCATTGATCACTGTTATTTGCATCGCCCAGTAGTAGAGCCGGGCATTGGGGTTCCCCAATCCTCCCTCATACACACCCCTCTGCAATTTACACACAGCTATCCGAGGGGCAGATCTCTGCCATAAGAGCATTTGCACCTCCTTCTTATCTAGCTGTTGAAATATCTTCATCTGGATGCAAAATGGAATGTTCTGAAATATGTACAGTAGGTGTGGAAGGGTCATCATCTTATGGACTGATGCTCTCCCAATCAATATGAGATGCAGGTTGCTCCAGTGGGTTATGTCACTGTGCAGACTCTTTAGTTGAGGATGCACGTTCAGTCTGAGGAAATCCTGCAGATCTTGGGTAATATGAATGCCCAGGTACTTGAACCTGTCTTTCACAGTTGGAGTCCGAAGTGCAGATGGAGTGTCCCCCGGCGAGTGAGAAAACCACAGACTTGGACCACTTTATTCATACCCCGAGTGATCGCTGAATTTCATAAATATTTGGAGCAGGCGGCTGACAGAGGTATATGGTTGGGTTACATAGAGGAAAACGTCATCCGTGTGAAGTGATATTCGCTCCTCCCATTTACCGACAATCGGCAATCCCCTAATTAGGGGCTTCCCACATCTCCATACCGCGAGCGGCTCAAGAGCTAGCACAAAATATGGCGACAGGGGGCAGCCTTGCCTCGTCCCCCTGCCCAGGGGAAATTCCTGAAATGTTACTCCATTGACCCTCGTCCATGCCAGGGGACCCAGATATAGCAGCCTAACCCATTCACAAAAGTTTGGGCCAAAGCCCATCATAGGCAAAACAACAAATATGTAGCTCCAACACAGCGGCTCTCTTCCAGAAAGCCGGCTAGGTACCCTTCTCAGCCTAGTTGCCAGTACCCTAGCTAATACCGTCGCCTCTACATTAAGGAGGGATATTGATCTATATGAACTACACAAGGATGGTGGTTTGCCAGTCTTGAGTAGAAAAATGATTGTGGCAAGGTGCTGGTCCCTTGGTAGGCACTCCTCTTCTCTGGCTTTCCAGAACATAGACAACATTGGTTTGGCCACCCCTGCCACGCAGATCTTAAATAGTTTAACCGACAAGCTGATAGGACTTGCTGTCTTCCCAGACTGCATGAGGTCTGGCTGTAAGAACTCTCTGTCTTCCTGTGCTAGAGTATGCAGGTTGATTGTCTGTGAGAGTGCTGCACTATCTACCTCCGACTCAGGTTCCAGGGAGGCGTATACATATTTATGATACATGGCGAACGTCTCAGCTATGTCCGCATTGGTCCTCCACATCACCCAATTGATGTCCAAAACCTCTATCGCCCAAGCCCTCTCTTGATCTCCGCAATCCAACCAAGCCAAGAGTTTGCTGGCCTAGTCGCCAACATCATATAGGTAATGTTGTATCGCCAGGGCATACAGGCTGGCCCTATTTCCGAAAAAGCATGAAGATAGTCTTGCTTTAGCCTCAACTGGTGGGCCAGCCCTTCCAACCTCTCTAACACAGCTTTCTACTTCAGTGCCTAAGCCTCTTTTTCAATGTACTCATATTCAAGTTTATGTTCCTTCTCCCCTTCCCCCGTCTGGAGAAGGACCTTGTCACTAAGCACTGCCTTATAGGCTTCCCAAAGTATACAGGGAGAACCCACTGATCCCTGATTCTCTTCAAAATATTCGGTAGTCCTATTTTAAATTGTATTCTTCATTTCCCTATCTTAGAGATACCAATGGGTCTATTTGGATTGCGGGTGGTTTGCCCCTTCTGTGCCGGCGGCAGCCACCGCCGGCCTGGCAGTGGCGAACCGCCCGCCATCCACACCAGAAAGACCCCCACCACATTATGCTGGCTGGGGGGTCTGCACCTGGTAGAAAGATTGTCTGCCGCTTTTCTGCCGGTCGACTCGTCAACGGGGCAGAAAACACCTTAAATATGGTGGCAGCAAGACACTGCCATCCATATTAGGTAGTAGGCGGAGAGCAGCCTTTCCATGGTGGCACTGCCGCCATGGAAAGGCATGTGGTCTTTGCCATTGGGGGCCTGTTGCGGGCCCCCAGGGTGTTGTGGGGTGGGGGTGCACATGGGGGGTACATATGGTACCCCACTGCATTTGCATGCACAATGCACAACGTGCATTTCCAGCATTGCTTGGAATGGGGGAGGCCACCACCACAGTAGCATCCTAATTGCAGGTGCAGGACCACCTCACCCCTAGTGGACGGTTCCACATTCCGTTACGGTGGCGGGTGGACTTTGTACACCCACCTTCGTAATAGACCCCCAAGTGTTAACTCTGGGGAATAATGGAATGGACTTTTATTGTCCCTGTAAGTGTACCCCTAAGTGTGAAGGATCTGAAATATCCCTCACAAATATTGTCGCAGTTCAAAATAGCCCAGCTGATGGAGTATGCATGAAAACATAGTCCAAATGGGTATAACTAGTGTGTGCTGAAGAGAAGTGTGTATAGCATCGAATGGAGAGATTGTGCTGCTCCACGCGTTAAGCAGCCCCAATGGTTCTACAAAGAATGACAGCGCACCCCAATATAGTGCACAGAAAGCAGGAATGGAATTGCTCCCTAACAAGGACAGCTCTATACTGGTTCTGTCACCCAACGCCCCAGAACATCCCCGCTTATCCCCAGCCCACCCACCAGAATAAGTCTGTAATGCATTAATCACATGAAAAAAAAAACCAAATATAGCATGCCTTGAGAAATCTCCAACCATTCCCCTCCCTGCTATCCTGCCTTGTAAGCTAGAACTAGCCCACCCCCAACTTGCAGAGTGCCTGTCGCCCAGTACGTAACATAACAAAGCACTCCCCAATATAAACATATATGAATAAACAAGCCTGAATGAGCACCTCCCCTTCAGGGGATCATGTTTCAATAATCTAGTGCAAGTGCCCAACTTTGGGGTATTGTCCAGCAACAGTACTTTATAGTTTACAGAACCAAACCGCAAGGGACTCTTAGGTCAGTCAAGCATCACTAAATCAACAACCCTGTCTAGACAGAGTCTACGGGATCACTGACAGAATATAGAATACAAGAACATCAACCTACCAGAATATCGAGGTAAAAATATAGAATGACAGAATATCGACTCCCTATCTGCAAACAGGAAAGTACAAAAATATTGAATAAAAAATATCGGTGTTAAAAATATAGAATGCTAAAATATCTTTTTTTTTAAATTTCTTAAAAGTAATATAACATTTATTATATAATAAATAGAATTAAGTAAGTGAGTGCAACAGTAGGGAAAGTGTTGAATAGCGGGTGGGTAAAATTACTATTCCCACTCCAAACAGTGCAACAGTAGGGAAAGTGTTGGATAGCGGGTGGGTAACAATTACTATTCCCACTCCAAACAGTGCAACAGTAGGGAAAGTGTTGGATAGAGGGTGGGTAAAAATTACAATTTCCACTCCAGAGACTGCAACAGTAGGGAAAGCGTTAGATAGCGAAGGGGTTAAGAATTTCATACTTATAAATTAAAACAAATTTCTAATTAAATAAAGAATTATCAAAAATGTATTAAAATACCAATAAATAAAAAAATCATAACTTTAATAACTTTAATAACATTAAATTACTTCCCACCCTATTCCCCAATAAACACACAAACCACTCCACACAAGATGTCACATAATTAATATAATTTATTAACAATAAATTACTTATCAATGGCAATAAATAATACATATTACAAATGAATTACCAATTAATAATGAATACAATTATTATAATTATCAATTAATTAATTAATTAAAAGTAATTGCCAATTAACAATAAATTAATTATTAATACCAATAAATAAAATCTAATAATTACCTAATTACAATTAGGTTATTTCCCACCCTATATTCTTATAAACCCACAACCCTCTCCTAAAAAAAGTACACTTTTAACATATTAACAAATTAGTCATTAATATTTTATATCAAATGAATAACTATTTAATATTTTTTACACAATACACATAATTACCAACATATTAATATTTATTATTAACCAAATTATAATTATTAATTAATTAATTAATTAATTAACACAATTAACAATCTAAATGATTAAATACAAAATTATTAATTAAGTAATTTATGAATTCATTAATTTTAATTAAATTACTTCCCACCCTATTCCCCTATAAAACCACAACCCGCTACGGAATAAAATTACACATAAATTAATTAACATATAATTAATTAATTCAAATAAAATCTTAATTAATATATTATAATTAAATTACGTCCCACCATATTCCCCTATAAACCCACAACCCGCTTCGGAGCTAAAATACGCAAAAATAATTTAACATAAAATTCATTACTTTTGAAAAATTCCAACATACATTACAAACTTAATATATACTTTTATCACATATACTAACACTTAAAACACTAAAAAAATCGATATTTTTTACAACTATATTATGACTTTCGATATTACTAACTTCAATATAATTAAAAAAGATATTTCTTACCTGAATTTTGATATTCTGCACCTCTATATTTTTGTACGTCGATATTTTGCCAACTCGATATTTAAAATTCGATAATTAGACTGTTCACCAGTCTACAGATAGATAAGCGTAGACCGATAGGATTATTCTTACATTTGCACCAACTGATCCGGAGATTGACGGTCGACAGGAGGGGTCGTTCTGATTGAATGCAGCCTCCACCCCGGACCTCAAGTTCCTATAGATCTAGTTCATTTTCAATGAGCTGGATGCCATCCCTCCACCCAAGCCCAGGCCTTCTTAGGAGTATTGAAGCGCCACATTTTGCCGTCTCTGATGACCCGCAGCTTTACCGGGTACAGCATCAAATATTTTATGTCCTTATCACATAGGATTCATTCATCTGCTTCAAAACTCTGTCTTTGTCTCTGGATTTACAAGTTGGTGTCTGGGAATAATCTAATTGTTAAATTTTCGATAAATAGGTTGCCATGGACACGTACCACCTGCAGAATTGTTTCTCAATCCCTATAGTTAAATATTCTGGCAAATATAGTGCATGGTGGGGCGCCCGATTTTGGTCAAGGGCCCAACACTCGATGTGCTCACTCTATTGAGAAGAATTTAGAAAGTCTTTTCAGGCAGAGCATGTTGAGTATCAGATCTTCTAGGAACAGGTCCACACTAGGCCCATTAGCTCCTTCCCGGACCCCCACCACCCTGATGTATTGCACCTAAACCTGCCTACCTGATTGGCAATTTCACTGTAAGTATAACATTATTTTTGGTGAGGACCTGCACCTGCTCCTCCAAGCCTTTGTTGTGGACTGGAGACAGTTGCATTGAGATTCTGCCGTCTTTATCTTTTCCGCAATGTTCCTGACATCTGCTCTGAGAAGGTTCACATCAGTCATGACTTCATCTAGCTTGGGTTCCAAATGTCCCTCTCAGTCCCTTATTGCTGCCAATATTTCATGTAGAGTGGGTTGTTCGTCAATTTGAGTGGAGGGGCTAGCATTGTTCCCTGCATGTAGAGAGGAATCGCCCTGGGTGGACATCAGAACAGCATACTTGTTGAGCTTATTGGATTGTGTGGATTTGGCCCCAAGAATTCTGACCATTATCCTAACAAATCTGGAGACAGGTAGGACATCCCACTGATTCCCAGGGGCTCTCCACTAATGTAGTGTCTACTGCACAGAAACCCGTCTCAGTTCTGTCGGCCCGAAGAACCCCATGATGCAGTCCAGCCCCTCTATGGCATCCGCTCAGCCCCAAGGGGATCTGACCGTACCAGCCGGGCACAAGACCTGGTAAAATTCAGTCTGGCCAGTCGATCTTCACACTGCTTGGCTCATCGGGGGAGGTGAGGGGTGAGAGCCGTGCCCAAGTTATATGGCCTTCAGGGCCAATTTTATCTATTCTGTCATCCACTTTACTAATTGAGATCATCGGCCGCGCACGAGCACTATGTGTTGCTTCAACCTCCTGGGCCACTCCTCTATTTGTTGTCATGGGCGGTGTGGGCAGGCAGTGTCCAATCCTCCCTCCCAGGGGGAATTGCAATCAGCAGGCATGTGGAGCATCCTCCACCAGGCCCACACACTGGTAGCCACCAGACAGCTCACATCTCTGACTTTAACAGGAACTGCTGCTCAGTCACCAGCTTTGCAGATACTCTCTCGGCCGTTTGTCCCTCCATGAAGCCACGCTGCCCCCCCCTATGGCTGGAAGAGCAGGGGACCAGAGAGGAAGAAGGTATGAGGGGTAAGAGAACGGGGGAGAGAGAGGCATCCGCTCCCCATCGGCAGTGGACCGCCTCGGCAATCGCTACTATGTGACCCACTCCTCTACTCACATCATCGGTGGCCCAGCACTCCTCCCCTCCACACCAGGCAGGCAGTGTCATTGATTCAGTCAGTCCTTCCCCTCTACTCCACAGTTCTGGTACCCATCTGTCTGCCACACCTCGTACTCTGCACCTCCCAGGAGTGCGCCACCCCCTCCTCATGGCCTGTGGGGTTGGCCCCAGCCCCTCTATCTCAGCGGGGCCCTGAGCAGCTCTAACTGTAGTCAATCGGTCACCAAGAGTGCCTCCTACCACCGCTGATCCCCACACCATCAGCGCTTCATAGACGATAGCGGATGTTGGGAGAGTTTATGTTTGGCTGCTGTGGAGCTCGCTTAGTGTGTGTCCATCTTGCTTGGTGGTTGGCCAAACCCAACATGAATATTATTTTAGTGGTTCTGTCTTGTTTAACATTCTACATGCCACACTATCCATCAATGAAAACATATTGCTTTCCTTCCCTTCTACTCTCATAACAATGGTAAGAGAAGCAAATTCTTCATTAGCCATAGTGGATAATCGGGAAGCCATACACACACACTCAGGAGTAGATCTTCCAGAGTTTCTTCAAAGCTGGGTATTATAGTTGTATCATATGTCCAACCTCAGCACAATTTAGGCATATACCAGTCAAACATTTATACTCTTTATGATGCTCAGCCAAAGGACCTCTTACTGATCCAACTTGCATCAGTTCTTACTGAGACAATGGATCAACCGCATTCTCATACTAATCAGATCATAAAACTAGAAATACCTTCTTGACTGTCTTTTTTCCTTTTGGATCTTTTATAATCCATCTTCAATCAATAGTGCTTAATCAATAATCTTCTTAAAAGTTCAGAAGAAGACACTATCCTACTGCAAACAAGCATCAGGACTCATCTCTAAATGACTTTCTTAAGTTATTGCTGATCTAAAAAGATTGCTAATCTAGTAACCTGCCTTTGCCTTCTCTTGATGAAAAAAACCAAAAAATGCAGCATAAGAAAATACAAAAAGAATCTTACTTTGACTTTTAATCTTTCAAGGTCTGGATGCTTCTAAGTTCTGTGGCGCATCCTTCTTCACTATAAATTGAAATGTTACTCCGCCTATTACCTACAGTGCCACCCTGCATGGAATAATATACACAAAATGTGTCAAATGTTGCTTTAAGAGAGTCAGCAGTGGAATAAAGAAAAAAATAATCTCAGCTGCCAGGAACAAAAATAGCAAAAGGCTGAAGAACACAATAAAAAAATATGGAAAACACATTAACTGCAACACATTTTTCTTTTGCAATGCGTCCCTTATTTATACTTCAGACAGGAAATGACAACACATGTAAAAAAAAGTCTATACTTCACCTTGGATTGGAAAACTCAGACATCCGCCAATGGGTTGACCACCATCTGGAAAAGGGCTCTTTATAAAGTTAATTCTCACCTCTTCACAGGTACTCTTGGGGGTAGATTCCGATTCGGGAAAGAAATCCGTCCGACGATTCGTATTCGTAGCCGTTTCTGTACGAATCGTACAAATCTGTCCAAATCGCGTAGTACGATCCGTAGGAATAGATTACGTACGAATGTGTGCGAACTGTACGAAAAGCAAGGGAAAATCCGTACGATACAGGACCCTCACGGTGGACCGTACGAATCGTGAACATGCTGTACGACCCGACAAGTACGATCCGCAAGTACGAGAACGCAATTCGTACGGAAAACGTCATATGAGCAATTTGTATGGAGAACCACATATTCACATATGCACAGTACCCCTGCAATCATGGGGGTACGCAGCATACCCCTATGCTATGTACCCCTACACACCGTACACCTATGCACCGTACACCTACACACCGTCCAGCTACGCACCATACACCCATGCACCGTACCCCGATGCACCGTACCCCTACGCACTGTACCCCTACGCACCATACCCCTACACACCGTACCCCTGCAATCATCGGGTGCACTCGCTTACCTGGGGGGGGGGGGTTTCGCACGCGGTTTGAGTCAAAATATGCTTTTACGGACGTTTTAAAGTCCCGTAGTAAAAGAGTCGTACAGAGTGTCATCGTAAAAAATCATACTTGTTGGTTCGTAAAAAGCTGCTCCGATCCGTACGGACGTCGGGTACTGCGTGTTCCCAATGCGATTTGTACGTATTTTTAAGTCGTATGGTCTTTCGTACGATTCATACGGAGATCTGCTTTAGGTTCAGATCATACTTCATCGTACGTACTGGGACCTTGAAGGTGTACGATTCGTACGGGAAAAATGCTCCGTACGGCGATTTGTAGGGGATTTTTCCGAATCGGCCCCTTGGTGTTTGTTTTACAACAAAGAAGACACTCATGTTTGACATCCTGTAGGCCAGGCAAGAGTCTACATTTCTACTGCTGCCTTTCGTAGTCCAAGAGACTAATGGAAAACCCCCGCAAGTTACAGTGAGTGCTGAATCACTAGAATGATCCAGTCAACACCCAGTCTTACTCTGAGTGCAGCGTCTAACAATGTGCTGATAGAAGGTGCTTGTAATGCTTTTTGTCCCTCTCAACTTTAGCAGTCTGTATTTAGATCCTTGTATCTACTTTGAAAAAAGGTCTATAGCCAAGTGAAGAAAGACTCAATGAAGCAACAATTGAATGAAGAAAAAACTTATATAAGGAAGACAATGATTAAATATATAATCAAACTAACTGTATCCAGGCTATTCACGGAGTTGTATCTGCCGAGAGCTCTATCCCGCGACCGCTTATCTATTTTGGGACTTCCGCATCATGTGCTATCACCATATCCCTTGCGCTGGGTTAGCTGCTAGTCGTTATAACTAGATTGGGGGCATCGCCCACCCGAGTCTCATATCAGAAGAGCTAGCACCATCAGACAAACCCCCCTTTTGTCTTTGCACAATAATCGTGATCACGTATACGTTTGAGTCACATTTTCTTTCTGTTTAAGGTATCATCACCTTATACATGTACTGTTCGGCCAATATTTATATATCATTATCATCTCTATCATCAAGTGGAAAATGAATGACTGACGACTGGCTCCATAAATTAGTTCTATCTATAGCCCGGTTTTATATTTGCAATAGACGGTCACCTGAGGAAGGCTGCCAAGCCGAAACGCGCGTAGTGCCCATCTACCGCATGCCTCCATCACCTGTCATGTCTAAAAGCTATATGTCTGTTTGTTATATGTTTTTTAATGAATTTTTGTATATGAATTGAAAAGTATTTATAACTAAAAAGAAACAAAAAAGAAAAAGTGATTAAAAAAAGATTATATAATTTGAATAATAAAATGAGAGAACTGATCCATGAAGTGGGTAGTTAGTTTG
Source organism: Lissotriton helveticus (assembly GCF_964261635.1). Classification (NCBI taxonomy): domain Eukaryota; kingdom Metazoa; phylum Chordata; class Amphibia; order Caudata; family Salamandridae; genus Lissotriton; species Lissotriton helveticus. The sequence goes on along the minus strand of NC_136070.1, from coordinate 1,083,039,016 downwards.
CTTATATATTTAATCATTGTCTTCCTTATATAATTTTTTCTTCATTCAATTGTTGCTTCATTGAGTCTTTCTTCACTTGGCTATAGACTTTTTTTCAAAGTAAATTTCTCTCCCTATGTATAGCAAGTGTACTAGTAATATATAGGGGTCCCCTACTTCCCAACTTATTAGATCCTAGTATCGCCTTCAGTACTGATCATTGAGGAAGGAGATCTAGTCTTCCTTCTCAGTGGGCAAGGCAGTCCCCAAGGAGTAGGGCAGTCCTCCAGTAGCAGCAGGGCAGTCCTCTGGTGGCAGGGTAAACCTTCTTCTGTTATGACAACAGGTCCACAAGTGTACTCATGAGTGGCTCAGGATGTCCAATATTTATACCTGCTGCCAGCATTTGAAGTGGAGCGGATTTTATCATGTGTCTATCATATATTAGTGTACACATGCATATTACTAATTGTGAATCCGTACAATTTTGTTGTGGTGTACGATCTCTGTTACGATTCATCACAGGGTAGTGTTCTGTGAGTACACCCCAAATGAAATTGGATATCATGAGGCAGATAGAGGAAGCTGAATCTAAGATGATCATATCCAAAAATAAAACGGAAATCCTCTACACCGGTAACCCTGTACTTTCACACTCTCCCAAAGATACTCAAAAATGGGACCCCTTCAGGCATCCAATTGTATCTGAAATAAGTTTACTACTGGAACCTCTGTCCCTGTTTTGTGACTTCTACCTAAAACTTCATGTACAAAGTACATACACATAGCTGGAAGATACCAAGGACTTATAAAATAACACAGAGGTTCTCCTTTTTGGCAAGGATACAGCTTTTAGGACCAATCCTGGTGGCCTCAGATGCTTGACTCTCTTCCCATTCCAGTATCTTCAGTCCGGAATCTGGAAATAATTTTTTGAGCCCAGTTTGCCCTTCAATGCACTGATGGACAAACTCACCTCTTCTTGCTTCTTCCTGTTGCACACCTTAAGGAGAGTTCTCTCTTTCATCCCAAATGAACTTCAGAAATCAGCAGTCAATGCCTTAGTGCTGTTGAGGCTAGACTAATGTAATGCCCTGTATTTAGGCATTCAACAGTGCTCTCTTAAGAAACTTCAATGTCTACATATTGCAGCGGCTGGACTTCTAAAGAAACTTCCTAAGTTCAAGCCAGTTTCTGAGGCATTACTAGAACCCCATTAGCTATTTGTGAAAAAGGAGTGATGTTTAAGGCTCTATGTCTGACGCATAAGACTCTATGATGAAGGCCCAACATATTTGAAAAAAAATCTCTCTTGGTATATTTCCAGAAAACTTCTGTCCTAGGCTAATTCCAGGATAGGTAATGTCTTCAAAATCAGAAAATAAAAATGGGGAGCTAGGGGCTTTATCTACACCACTTCTCCCACATGACCTTATTTTCATTTTATTTAATTCAAATCTGCCCGCTCCTGTTGCTTTTCCCACCCACTCCTCTACTGTCCCCAGCCAGCACACCCCTCGCAGTTTTGTTTTCTTTTTCGTGCCTTTCTTGGGTGGCATGGCAGTTCCCATTTGCTGCTGAGCTGCTCTAATTGCTCAAACAGGCTATTCAAAATCGATATTCCTATTTACCACACACAGGGGCATATTACCAAGCAATAGCGATAATTATCGCTATTGCTTGGTTAGAGACAAAATTTTACCGCTGAGCTGCGGCGATTTTTATCGCAGATAAACCTTGGTATTACCAAGGTTTATCGCAAATGCGATAAAAAACGGCCGCAATGCATGAATATCACTGAAAAGTCAGCGATATTCATGCATTACCGAGCTAATGCTCTTAGCCATGTTATCCACCTCCCATTGGATAACATGGCTAAGAACTGCTCAGGGCAGGTGTTAGCTTTTGGAGATATTCGCGCTTAGCGCAAATATCTCCAAAAGTTGGTAATAGGAGATAGCGATGTTAGCGACTGTTTCCAGTCGCTAACATCTTGGCACGCCCACTTTGCATGTCATTAGTGATAAATATCACTGACATGCAAAGTGGGGCCCAAGATGGTCGCTATCTCCTACTAGCTGTCGCTAACTGGTGTTAGCGACAGCTAGGTAATAGGGAGATAATTTTATTTCCGCTTTCTTGGCTTTTAAAGCCAAAAAAGCGGAGATAAACCCCCTTGATAATATGCCCCACAGTTTTTCCGCCATCCTGGAATGGTAAATAAAAAAATATATAGTGCCCCATCATTCTGAAGATGCGTACATGCCTGGTAATGGATGAGCTTCCAAATGACGGAGGCGCAGGTATAATCATAAAGCATAACCACGGTGTGCTCTGTCGCGTTATCTCAGATTATTTTCTGTTTCTTTCTTCTTTTTCTAATGAGGTACAGTATCACCAAAAAGCACTGGAAAATCTGATAGGCACCAAAGGGGAGACGTATTTGGTGTGCCAATACTTGTTTGAATATGTTTCTATGATTTACAGTAGAGATAGGCATGTAAGATGGAAACATGCTTGGGTTTTGCCTCACAATTTTTACAGCACCAAATACTCATATATTTATTATTGCTCAACATTATCACATCGATTCAGCAGCTTCTTGCGTTCCTACACTGGACTGGAACTTCAAAACTGTATTTTGAAATGTCAACGATCCTTTTAATTTCACATTTAAAACACATCCTGTACACACATTTGCTGACATGAATTATTTACTATTCTGTCAGTCTTTGTGGAAACTGTATTACCAATTATTGTTTTATTTTTGACGCTTTGCTACATAAATACTCAATCCAACAGAATGTTTGAAATATGTAATTCTCTTCTCAGTAGAAAAGTAAATTGCCGATTTTGTTCACAAGCAGAGATTAAATGTCATTTTGTGATTTATTGTGCACACCGTAATAGAAGTACAGTTTATAGAAATTGATTGACTTATCTGGATATGAGTATATGGAATATGCAGCTGTTATAGATGTAGAATAGAATATGTAAAAGTGATAGATGTAAAACTGCTGCTTACTTGTGCCTGCTTTCTTTGGTCTGCTTCCTGGAGGGAGCACAAGGGGGCCTGGGGATAATCCACCTCTCCTGAGGACTCCAGAAACACCACGTGGGTCTCCTACTGCCGCGTTTGGTAGCTGCCACACTCGTGGTGGGACTCGGAATCAGAGAGTGCAATGCTGGCAAACACCCGCAGCTGCTGAGGGTGGAGGCGTCCCCATCGCGCTATAAAGCACTGCCTCTCACCCCGCTGTGCGGGGGCTGCTTACTTGTGCCTGCTTTTGTTGGTCCGCATACTGGAGGGAGCACAAGGGAGCCTAGGGGCAATCCACCTCTCCTGAGGATTCCATAAACACCACGGGGTCTCCTACTGCCACCTTTGGTAGTCCCAGAGTGCAACCTGGCAAAAACCCGCAGCTGCTGAGGGCAAAGGCGTCCCCATCGCACTATAAAGCGCTGCCTCGCATCCCGCTGCGCGGGACGTGCCGGGTGAAGCTCGGTCCGAGTCCGATCGAGGCTGGGCCACCCCCCTTAATTCAGCTCCCTATTAGCCGCAATGTTTGTTTCTTGGCTCCTATAGAGCAATTAGGTTTGGGGACAGTACCTGGATGTTCTAACAACAACAAAAAAAACAGACAGGAAACTTTAAAACTTGTAGAGCCTAGTGTGTTTAGCGCTTGCCCAAATCACCGAATAACACCATTAAACATTGCTGTGGGCTGGAGAGGCCTTGATATCTAATAGTCATGGGAAAACGTACCCCCCGTTGACAAGGCCTACCACTAGGCAGAAAGCTCCCTTGACAACCCCCATTGCCCAACCGACTGCTATTGATAAAAAGTTGCAGCAGGCAATAGGAGCAGTTTCCAGCTAAATAGAGCGCACTGAGAGAAGTCTCTCCTTAACACCGTTGTTTCCAAACACCCCAACAACTACGGAGCCAGAACTATCACACTCATTTCAAACATTAGCTGTGCCCACAAACTCAGAGCTGTTGTGCTACCAAGAACCCATAGCTCCGGACTTTACTGCCATGACCACAACGGTAGCGGGGGTAAAAAGAAAGGAGGATCTCAGAAGCAAACTGTTCACAAAGGAGGAAAACAGGTGAAACATATTCCGGGGATGACATCAAAACAACCATCAGAGGTTCAAGTCGCTGAGGAGAGTAGTCACAAAACTTCGAAGCCCCCAATATGGGTATCTCATCTGACAGTGGAACTTAAAGCACACCTTGAACAGTTCATAAAATCCGAATTCAATGCTGCAACGAGACGCATTGATAACTTATCATCATTGCTGGACGCTTGGGGGAGCAAAGTTGATGCCATTGTGCACTCCATTGAATCTATTAAATCGTCAATTTTCGAAATGTCTCCACAACGAAACCAGGTAACCTCACTTGTTTATATACCGCCACCCCCCTCTGAAGGAAATAAATCAACTGTGCTAATTAATGCGCCTATTTGATCTGAACCACCAGTCCCACAAAATGAGGGCTCAGCTACTTACCAACATAGGTCCTCTTATTGCCCTGAAAATACCCATGATACTAGGCCTACAGCAACTACACTAGGTCCGTCAACAAAACAACAAGCAGAAAGGACTTGTGATGCCGATATTAGGAACCCAACCCACTCTAAACCAAGGGAACCAAAATCTACACTTCCCTGTATAGATCTGCCCCCAGCCTCTACTCCCTATGTTGTTATACTAGTTGGAGTACCAGAGTTGGAAATAGGCCAAGGCGAGTCGTACCCTGAACTAAAAAACAAAACAACATTTTGGCTAAATAAACAAAGGCCACTCGCCCACTTAGTACAAAGCGAAATCCTATTTACGCGTAGGTTTAGTTGGCTGGGGCAGAGGGGCAAGGAAATTCCAGGGGATTGCGATGTGATACATTTTAGAGACAGTAGGCTGGTCCAACATACCCTTGAATGGGGGTATTCCAGGGAGACAGAGGGCATCCAGACACTGCCCTTGGGATACTTTTATCCCCCTAGCTGCCTGCTAGATAAAGCGGAATTTGCGCATAAAAAGTGGGAACCAAGAGCTCAGATTGGTAGCATGCTAAACCTGGATCGGGGAGCCCATAATACTATGGCATTTAACATCCCCGTTAGTAATAGATTTACAGCTAGATTCATCAAAGTAAATTCGGCTCGCAAAGGGCCAGATTCTGAGAATCTGGCCCTTTGCGAGCGCAATTTTTGCATTTGGGATTCATCACCCCAAATGCAAAAATCGCAAATTGCGAAATCGCTAAATTGCAAGGAATTGCATTTAAGGAATCTCTATTTGAGATTCCTTAAATGCAATTCATGAACCATTTTTGAATCGCGAAATCGCTATTTTTGTCCGCTATTTACCGCGAAGTCTGACTCCGTGGTAAATAGCGAAAACTTAGAAAAATGCACTTTAGTGCATTTTTCTAAGTTGTATGTTACACACACATATGTCCTTTGGACATGTGTGTGCGCAACATCAGTGTACATTTAAATTTCAGGGGTGCTACAGGGTGTCCTTTGGACACCCCTGGCACCTTGAAATCGCATCCTTATTTGCGATTAGCAAATTGCTAATCGCAAATAAGGAATGACTCCCCATTCATTCCTTTAGGCCCATAGGAATGAATGGGGAGTCATTCCTTATTTGCGATGAGCAATTTGCTAATCGCAAATAAGGAAGCTGTAGAAATCGCAAATAATATTGCGATTTCTACATGAATGCCGTTTTGCGAGTCTTTAATAGCGATTCCTTAATAATCGCTATTAAGGACTCGCAAAACATTACAATGATGAATCTGGGGGTTAGTTCCTTGGAATTGGTAGATTGACTAAAACCCCACAGTAATAGTCCCACCCACACTAACATACAGCTAGTTGAGCCACAAAATTGTGGAGTAACCAAGAAGGATAACCAAGCTTCTGAGAAAATCTGCGAGGCCACTATTACAACTAGCACTCAAAGCTCTCCTAGCAAGTTGCATTGGGTTCCTGAATGTAGCCCAAGAACGAGGTAGGGAATCACGGTCAAGCCAAGACTATACACCAAGTTACACGACAGGATAGGCATACTCCGTATACCCAGACAGTCATCCTAGACAAAATACAGAACACCCAGATTATATCCTGGAATATAGCAGGTCTTAGCTCAAAATTGGACCTCCCAGATTGGGGAGATTTTATAGATAAACACGAGCTATGCCTCTTCCAGGAAACATGGACAAGGACAAACTCACATAGAGTGGGATTTGTTACACACCGTATTCCAGCTGCCCAAGGAGCTAGGGGGAGACCATCAGGGGGCTTATGTACCTGGGTCGAAATACATCTGGGATGTAATATTAAAATGATAGATACGTCGTCCACCGATATGTTGTGCACTCTTCTCTCCTTCCACAACACACTGAATATTCCTATCATTAATGTCTACTCTCTTCCAGTGAGACAGGGGCAAACCTCCCAGACGCTGGACTGACTCGCTACATTTCTCCACACTTTACCAGAGAATACCCATGCAATTATAGATGGAGACTTTATTTGCCACTTTGAGCCTCTCAATGGCAATACTACCACTATTACAAGTGAGGAAGGTCAATCCCAGAAACCAATACACAGCCAATAAGGGGTTGGACCCCACTAATCCGACAGATGAATTCAGTAACACTCAGCCATTCATTAAGGGCATGCAATGGCCGATACCCCTCTGACAGTTTGGGTAATTTTACTGTGAACAAGTTGGGACTGGCATCCATAATAGACTATATTTTGGTAGACGTTGAACTATGGCATATAACCAGAGATTTCTCGGTTAATTCCCGACTCAAAAGGGACAGCAACCCGTTGGTCCTGGAAATAGCTCTCCCTCTGTCCAAGGACCATCACAGCACGTCCACACACCCCGCTCCAAATCTAGTATCAATTGAAGGAGGTAGAAGAGTATGCTGGGGAACATTTGTACAGTCGACGGAAAAAGTGGCCACTTTATACAAACAAATCATCCCCTTTTTAGAAACTGCATTTCGGTTGTTCAATAACGTTTGTGGCTCCGAATCCCTGTTGGCAATAGGAAAAACCATCAGGATATGTTTTCAAAATAGTTTTTTTTAGAATAGTGATAAGATTAAATCGGACCCTAAACCCAAACATCCCTGGTATAACAAAGCATGTAGGAAAGCTAAACACGCTCTATTAATGGGCATTAAAGAGAATGATAATCCACACACTAAAGAAACCAGGGCACAATACAAAAAACCCTAGCTGAAGCTAAAACTAGCTGGGAGACAGAGAAATGGGAAGCAATTAAAATAGTGTAAAGTAGCAAGATCCCAATGGATAAATCATATACAAGAAATTTTTTTGTCACACACTTGATGAGACTCAAGAAATCATTCACTCTTTTCACTCATCCACAACGTACTATAGTCCCTATATCTATATATGCCTCAAAAACAACTGACTTTCTTAAATTGCAATTTATTAGGTTGCAGATTCATTTAAAACATTTCATTTAAAATTTGGACCATACAATTATATCTACCTTCCCACAATTAAAAACCATATGACAAAACAATATGAGAAAACAATATACACAAATAAATGTAAACATACGAGAGAATTAGTAAAAAAGTAATGTACCAGACCTATTCACTTGGTCTTAATGGTATACACACACCCTATATTGCTATACAATACAGGCAGTACTTGACAACATTTCCATATAGTTTGGCCGTTCAAGTAGTGCGATGCTGAGGGGTTGTGTATTACTTAGTGTGCGTCGACGCGTTTCGATGGTTTCACATTTTATTCCATCTTTTTCAAGACCAACAATTATTTCACTCTCGTTTAGGCAGGAAACAGTCATGAATTACAAACGCCTACAAAAACATAAATTCAGTTCAGCAACCAGACTTCACAATATGTACATGCTAAGTTTCAACTGATTATTAAGGGAGAAGTTAGTATTATCAGTATTACAGCCCATATAAATATCACAGATAATTTTATGAATGCACATGTTGAAATGTAACTGGTCTTAACAAGTGAAGTTTGTCCTATCCCCACTGCTAACCATGTGTGTTTACTGGTTGAGTCATGGATGTACACAAAGTATTAAAGAAACACAAGGTAAGGACCTTTTAACAGTAAACCCAGCTTCATATCCGCCTACTCCTCTAAACAGATTTGCAGCCTGATCAGCACTTTAGATTGGAAGATGGCAGAGAGGACTTCTACAAGTTGCCGGTAAATGTAAAAGCCTAGTTGGAACGTGGCCAAAGGGAGTATCTAATACATAGCTCTCAATGTCATCTTGTGGAAGGTGTAACCTTCCTGGAATTATTTCCCATTCCTTGCAAGCTGATTGCATTATCTAAGCATTCAAAGGTATCACCAATGTCATTCTCACCTTATTTCTACCCATGTAGCCTGAGAAAAAATGCTTCCTCTCTGTGTTAACACGGTTTGGACATATATGTTTTTTTCAACATGGTCTACTGCCCTAATACCTTTGTCTGTATTGCAGAGTAGGACTTTTCAGGGCAGGAGGACGTCACCTTGAAGAATGCAGATATCAGTAATTTTGTCATAACTGAATTTACAATTCTACTATGATTCTCACTAAAGATGCAGTGCCTTTAGATGTAGCTGGCATCTCTGAAGCAAGAAAGAAAAGACAGGTATGACATTTGTGACTTCATATGCAGAAGACCTTCATGGGAAGGAGAATATTTCAAAAAAGTATCATTCAAATCTAATCACTCTCCATAGTAATATTCACCACGTTCTGGGTACTAAGGGCCTCATTAGGATGCTGGGCAGAAAGCTTCCGCCTGACAGTGGGAATATCCTAGACCGTGTCGGAACCCTTCCAACAACTCGGTTTACAATCCACCTAACCAATTACGATGTTGGCGGTCAGAAGGTAAACCATGCGGTTATTCTGAATCAGTTCAGACTGGCTATTGGGGTATCTGTGTCGGTCAGAACCACATCATGCAACTCTACGAACAGCGTTTCTAACTGACCAATTACAATGGCGATTTTCAACAGCCTTTCAGAATCGGCCTGACCGACACAAAAAGGGTGTCGGAAAGTGACATTGGGGGCCCCTAGCTGGGCCTCCTTAATCCTACGGCCTATGGTTGGGGACCGAGGGGGTTACCTAAGGGACCCTCCTGTAAAACCCTGCACTGTGTGGGTGGCACCTTTGGGTGCCTGCGACAGGGTGCATTGTTTTACACAAACACACCATTTCCCCATAGGAGCCTGTGTTGTCGGGCAGAACACGGGCTTCCATAGGAAACAATGGGACTTCGACTGAAGAGTGTTCCGTCACATCGTAATCAGTCGGGTGGAACTGCTGACCGCGAGTCGGTAAGTTCCTGAATCCAAGACGGTGTCAGGCGGAAAATCTCCGTCCCACATCGTAATGAGGCCCTTAGTTGTAGTTTTAGTTTTTCACATTACTTCTGCTCTGAGGAGAATGACTGTTTTGTACATTTCCGGTCTTAACACTAATTAGTACTTGGATCTGGAATGAAGCCTAGACCTAGACTGTGGTGAGTGGTCAACACTTAGCCTGTGGCTTTCACTCATTCCAGAAAATGTACCAAGGCCTGAACTTCCATGTCGATCTACACTTAGTTGATGACATTCTGAATGTGAAAGAAGCAGCCAATAATCATCTCAAAAACTAAACCTTCATGCTTGCTCTGTACCACTGATCCAGTTTTTTTTTCTACTTTAGGTGTGCAGACCACACAACCAGTTTCCTGACAACAAATGCTGGTAGTAAAAAAGCACAATTTCTAAGTTGCAAACTTGCTTTAAAGCATTACATGGCTGGATGCAAGTACATTATATAAGTTCAAACAATATAAGGGCCAAAAGTGACAAGCTGACTGTTAGCCATTTGTCTAAGTAGTAATCAGAAATATAAGTGAACAAGGGCTCTCACACCACTAACCTCAAAGAAGTAGGAAGAAGAAGATTACGCAACACTATTAACAGAGTATCAGAACAGAAGAAAAACAGAGCAGGCATAACTGGCTGTTGTTACATGTGGATGTGGCTCAGTGGTGTAACAATGTGGCCATGTGGCCAGCGGACCACCAATGTGGTCTAGGGCAAGAAAGCAAAATGGACTTCCCCAGTAAATGGTGACAGTGCCTCAGCAAGTCAACAAATGCCAGGATGAGGGAAGAAAGAGAAAGTAAGTAAGTAAGCAAGTAAGTAAGAAGCATATCATTGTTTCTTACAAGGTTTCTGAAAGAGTTTGCAAACAAAAGTAGCTTTTAATGTTAATGTTAATGTTATTTGTATTTATAGATTGCAAACTGATACCCGAAGGCGTCCTGGCACTGAAGAGAAGACCCACTGTGAGCTGAGTTTATAGTTAACCGGTTATCTTGAGAAAAGTCACGTTTTTAATGCTTTTCTGAAAGGCAGGAGATTAGGAATATTTCTGTTGTTTAGCGGTAGGGAGTTCCACGACTTAGCCGCATTGATCGTGAAACTTATTCCACCCCAGTTCGCTTTTTTGACTCGAGGGATCCTGATAAGTTTTTTGTCTGCTGACCGTAATACTCTCTTAGGCATATACCAGGTAAAGCGTTGTTGTAAAAAATCTGGTCCAATGCCATGAAGCTCCTTAAAAACAAGGTACAGTGACTTAAATTGGGTGCGTTTGATGATCGTCAGCCAATGAAGTTGTTTTACTTTACTTTACTTTAAAATAAAACTGAATTTAGGTAGATGACATGTTGTGAAAAGAAAATTTGGGAATTGTAGCAGGATATGGAAAACATAACCAATTTGTGCAGTTGTTTTAAGCTAGAAAAGTATGTAGCATTGTTAAAGACTATCTAGTCAGAAACAAATTAGTAGCGCTCATGCCAGTTTCATACTCTTCTCATATGTCACTCATCACTTAATATACACCCTGTGCCACTAACATTAGTACCCCACAAACATATAAATGACGAAACCTATTGTACTTTATTCATAAAAACTATTTCATCTATTCTACAAATCATTCAATATATGCACGTTATTACAAGGCGAAAGCTACCCTTATTTAAAACATTGTTTTTGCAAAGAATGTTTTTTAATTTTTCATAAAACTAATAATAATAAAACCACTCTCCTCTGTGAGCAAGAAGAGTTCTCCTTCCCCTTAATTTAATTTTTCTCGCACTCACAAGAAACAACAATACGAGGGCAGGTCATTAATTACATAAAAACATAAACATAGACAAAAACATAAACAGGGAGTATACAATAGAAAATCACACGTGTTTTTTGGATCACTAATCGATTCTGGTCAGTGTTCAAAGTACTTTGGAATCATTGATATCTATTCTATCACTCAATGCCTGTTTGATTTAGAGTTTAAAATTTCCATCGACACGTTTTGATGGATTCCCACTATTCACAACCACCTTCTTCAGAATAAGTACATGTCTCCCACAATTAATACTTTTTTTGTCTATATAAAAAACATAAAACATGATAATACAAAAATAAGCCCAATACATTGTTATCATATTCTTTTGCCCTCAATTCTCTAAATGTATATGTTTTCCATATTCCCCAACCTGTCTAATAGGTGACCACATCTTAGTGCTCTGGGGTTGCCATGTACTCATTTTAACCCAATTACACTCATTCATTCTCACACTCATCTGCTCTTTTTATTCTCATATTTTGATTTCATGTTTGTATACAATCACTCATAGTTTGCAATTACACTCTGGGGCACGACAATTAAAAAAAATGTATTCATTTATTTTTTAAATAAAATGTTAATCTTGGTCTCTTTTCTTTCTATTTAGAACAGGACAACAATACTTCTTTCATAAAAGAATATTTTGTGGGCTATCTAGACTCACTTTTCAATGTAATAGACACTCACACATTTCTCATTTCTCATTCCTTTATATTCACACGCGGTATCATGTTAATGTGGACAAATATCTGCAATGTAAAGAAAAACTTTTCAGAATATTCCTTTGAAATCTCTTTCATATAACACCTACTGTCTCCCATTCCCTTTCCTACCTTGTATGATTCCGTCACTAGATCAGTATGTTCACTTTTTAACATATGGGGCAAGCAATCATCCAATGTTCTTTCTTTACAGGAAATGTATCTCCTCGTCCTGAACTTTTCTTCTTTTCCTTTTCTCTTATTTACGGGAAAAATAGAGCTCATTTTTGCGTCGGTGTTGTTTCTAACAAGGGGGGACATATATCTCACATGTCACATATTTACTATCAGCAATCAGTATATGCCATATAGACTATTTCATAATTACATATTATTCGATTATCTATTTTTCATGTAGCCTATATTAAAAATAGATACAGTATGGTTGTTTCACGAAATCAACTCTTATCTTAAGATAGCTCCTCCATTTATATTTACTAAATATAAGGAAATATAAGAATGGCCTATTTTCTATTCCCATGTATACAGGCAAAAATTAAGAAAATGAGGGTGTTTCTTCCCTTATTCCAGAGCGAGTTCTAGTGTCACAGTGATTTAACGTCTCAAATCTTATACGTTAATTCTGCACATGCTGCCCCGCACTATTAACATTGACATCCCGTCACATAACAATCTTACCCTCAACTTTTCTTTAAAATGCAAAAACAGTAATAAAATAGGGGTGGAGCGTTCCTCAAGAACTCCTTACCTGATGGGTTTTGGTAGACGTTTGTGATCCTCGCCCTATTTGTATGTTCAAATTTGCCTGTACCTTTTACCCGGATATTAATACTTGCTCTTCCCGGGGAAAAGTTTACAGGCTAACTCCAGGCCAGTAACTAAAGCTATGAGCTTGGCTCCACCATCTTGGATTAGTTCTTTGTCCCGGAACGTATTACTATTACGGGACAAATTCTCATTTTATCATATGTACACACTGCAAGTATATCACAAAACTCTACAGTGTGTAATATGATGAGTAGTAAACTTCTCTTGCTATACCCCTCACTTTGGTCCCATTATTCTTGTGATGTATGATTCTGTATGTACGCACATATATGTATATTTTTCGTTTTTCTCCTTACTCTTCAAATTATATTGTACCTTCTGGCATACATCTTTCCCACTGGCTATCTCACCAAAGGTTGTACTGATCCTCCCCCTATGAGACTACAATCTATAAATCTATTTAACGATATCCTATATCCAGATGGTAATTTAGTGGTCAAACTACACTAGCACTATGTACTCGCCCAAAGGTAGACTATTACATTTCATAACTCATACTTCTTCTTTATTATAAGTGGATCATGGTTCTAATCTAGTTATGTAATCAGTTTCTCCCATTCTTCTCTCAGTTTTAACCCATCCCTGATTTAATTTTGGTATATACCACTGCTCTCTTAGTTTACGTTTTTCATCTACACTGCCTCCACTTCTGCTCATTATTATTTTTTCCAAGATAAATCAATGGAAATCCATATGGTCATGGCCTCTTTCTTTTAAAGTTATTCACAAGTGAGGCATTCGGATTTGATGTTTTAATGGCTGATTTATGTTCTTTTATTCTCACCATTAACTTTCCACTTGTTTCTCCACCATACTCTAAGCCACAGGGGCATCTGAGAAGAAATATCAAATTTTTACTACTGCAGTTGTTCAAAGTTTGTGTTGACAATTTGATTCCATTATGTTCTATTTCTTTAGCCGATAAACGTCGATCACAAATATTACAATCCCCACATTTATATTTCTCCCTCGCTAACTTGTTATTGAGGGTTAATTGTGGATCGAGTTTGTCTTCTCTGTATGTTTGTACCAGATGGTTTCTAAGATTTCTGTTTCTCTTAAAAGCAAATAAGGTTTTTTTCCAAACAAATGTTGTCCTCATCATTCAGGAGTCCCCAGTTCCTATTGAGGACATTCTTTACTTGGTTGCTAATGCCTGAAAACTGACTTAAAAATACTATTTTAGTCATCTCTTTCTTTTTCTTGCTTCTATTTAACATCTACTCTCTATTGTAAAATCTAGTGCATTTAAAAGAATAGGAAATGAGTTTTTTTGGTAGGCTCTATCTTGAAGCTTCAGTTTCAGGACCTCTGCATGCCTATCAATGTCATCTAATGTGGAGCAATTGCTCCGCAACCGGAGGAATTGACCACAGGGAATAATATCTTTCTGAGGTTTTGGGTGAAAACTAGAGTAGTGGAGGAGAGTGATTTTATCAGTTAGTTTTGTATGTAATTCCATCTCTAATCTACCCATTGTTTCTCTTATAGAGATGTCTAGGAAATCCACCCTATCTTTACTCTGATGGGCTCTAAATCTCAAATTAGATTCCTAAAATTGAACCTGACTAAAAATTATTCTATTAATTCAATTGGTCCAATTGGTCCCTCCCACGTACAAAAAATCTATAGAGCAGTCTCTCTTGCATTATCAAAGATGCTGGAGAAAAAGGTCTGGGAGTTGCACTAATACACAAAATTTATGGCCGTGAACGTGGCATTGATTTTGAACCATGAGGCATGGAGACAAGCTATTTAACTATAGAAAAATGCACTAGCTTTCTTTTGGGTCATTACAACGTTAAAAATTTTTTGGGGTGTGCCCTTTTAAGTGGTCACATACCACAAACCGTCTTTTCTGCGGAAAGACCTGAAAATGCTATTTTCTAGAATCGGTAGATAGGTCGCCGATCTTCAAGATTACGATTTTGTGATAAACTACAATCTAGGAATACACAAAATTGCAGATTGCATGTCAAAGTTGCCTGCATAGGATGAACAGTGGGATAAGGATCGAGCATCTCATTAAGAGGCTGTTTCATTACTGAGGGCATTGTTTCACAGGAAGAATGGATAATGAGGAATTGCTTGGATGATGAATTATAATAAGTATGCGAGAGAGTGAACAATGGATGGAAAAAAGGTGAGGTTGTTTGCCACAATGGGTATTGGCGTGAAAAGGATGATTTGCCCTAGAATGATGCAGTGTTGTTGAGTGGAACCTGTTTGATAGCATCAAATATATCAGGAAACAGCTATTTGCTTTAGCTCATGCAGGACATCTGACCTTGAGTAAGACAAAAGAAAAGCTAGAAAGAGATTTGGAGGCCCTCTGTTGATATAATGGTGGAAAGAGTTGTGAAAGAGAAAGAATGTATAAATTGGGCATGCAGTGAAAGATTCAGAGCTCCTTCCATGGTTTGTAGGACACTCCCACTGAGTTCCTGATATGAAATATTGGTGAACATAGATGGACCTTTTTTGGTAAAAGGTTTCCTCAATATTTATAAGTGGTCATGTGCATGTTTGCTAGGTGATGTGAAGTGGCTATAGTTGGAGGTGTTTCAACCACAAGTGTGATTAGGTTTTTTTGATGAGTTTGTTTGTGCTGGGAGGGATATCATAAGAACATTCTAACTGATAATGGGGTTCAGTTTGTCTCCAGTAATCTATGGAAAACAGAGGGATAATTCATAAGGAATGTGCCCTATATTACCCAGAAATGAATGGCATGTTAGAAAGGGTCAAGAGGACACTTAAAGATGGGATTTAAACAGCAAGGACTGCGATTAGGAATTAGAGGAAGTGATAAATAAGACCGAAGCATATAATTTAGCATGAAATCACAGGAAGGATTCTATTTGAATTGTCCAGAGGTTGTAAAGCATGCACCATTGTGTATCCTGGTTGCATGAAGGATCAGAACATCAGAGCAGAGTCAAGAGATCATAATGCTATGAATAGGCAAGGTTAGGGGTACAGAAATGTAAAGACAAAATCACAAAGTAGAGGATATGTTGACATTGGGAAATTGACAAGAACAACAGGGGGGGGGTGAGGGATTGGAGCAAAGTGAAGACAGTCACAACCAGCCACACTGGGGGCAAATATTCACAACCTACGCATGCTGTTACATTTTTCAGGAATGTAATCAAAACTCAAGATGGACGTATTTGGAACTTGAAAAGAGTTGCTAAGCTGTATATGGTTCTAAAACAACAGATCTCTGATTTAAATGTGGAAATCATGAAGTGCAGGGTAGAGAAGATATTTTGGTTGCTTGAGCATCACAAAGAATTCCAAAGACACCATTGTTTGTGAAGGACGTTATTGTCATATGGTTGGTTGTATGTTATATGTAGTAAACATTTATAGATAGTTCTTTATAACTTCCTTTATTAACATTGTTTGCTTTAAAAGAGGAGGCGTGTGGTATCTCCTGCTTTGGTCTGTAAACGTGCTTTGATCAAAGAGAACATGGTGTGAGCTCAGGAGGAGTGACAGTTGATGGCAGCAATTGTGGGAGATGTAGGCTGTGGATTGGACACTGCATTTTCTATAAATTAAATTAGCTTAATTGTTGTACTTAGTGTGTTGGACCTCTTCATTTGTTCTTCATTTCGATAAACTAATATCCAGTGTTGGAAATGAGACACTCTGGTTGGCAGAGGTTTGCACCCAGTCCAACTAAGGACCCTTATTCAAGTAAGGGTAAATGAGTGACATAGCTAAGATAAGCCCTGCTCACCCCCTTGGTAGCTTGACATGAGCAGTCAGGATTATCTCAGAGGCAATGTGTCAAGCATTTCTATAACCACACACACATATAGTAACACAGTAAAATCACTACAAAATGAGTCCACACCAGTTTAGAAAAATCACCAATCTGTATCTGAATGAAACAAGACCAAAATGACATGAGCACACTCCAGCCATGTCTGGGAATCAATCTTCTTACTTTCCCTAAGCTTTACCCTGTACTTCTCAGGAGTACGACCATATCTCTTGATCAGGGGTTTTTTCATCTCAGTGTTGGTAGGTGCCTCAGTTGACCTAGTGCCAACAAAGTACTCTGACCCTCCACTGCAAAATGCTTCCACACATCTTCCCTCCAATCTCTCACAGGGACCTGGTGCATGTGTGAGTCTACCTCATAACCTTTAAACCACAGAGCTATGTCTATCTCCTTGCTGTAATTCTGTGTCTGGCTCTTAGGCATGTGCATTTTCTTGCTCCAACTGGACTGAATTAACCCTGTCCCTATCTGTGCTGGGTTTTAAATCAAGCTCCTTTAAATTCAACAGACACATTAGTGGACTATCGAGAAGCCCTAAAAGAAATTATTAAAATTAAAAATGGAACAAGGCTGGTATGGTTGAACCATATTGAGGATTTGTTCGTAAAGTTGGGGCTAGTTCACTTCTGTGCAGACCCTGAGTGCCTCAGCAAAAAGCTGTTAAAGAAAAGATACTGGGAATTTGCCCTAAACTCAAAACTTCAAAATCCAGAATTAGGGACCTTGTCTCTCAGATATCTTGGCATGAAGTCAGTGAGCAGATTCGAATCCTATATGGATGAGATCTTACCAACTCTAGCCAAAACACTGTATTTAAAATTTCGTTATGGCATACTACAAGTTAAAGTAAATTCTGCAAAATGTGTGTGCAATGATGATGATGATAATGTAAGAAAAGACGATTTGGTTAAATGAGAATTGTGCAGTATCGGCGCCA
Organism: Lissotriton helveticus; assembly: GCF_964261635.1. Lineage (NCBI taxonomy): Eukaryota > Metazoa > Chordata > Amphibia > Caudata > Salamandridae > Lissotriton > Lissotriton helveticus. The sequence goes on along the minus strand of NC_136070.1, from coordinate 1,083,021,516 downwards.
AAGAAGATGAGGCGCATGTATTATTATTTTGCTCTGCTTACACACATCTCAGGAAAAAGTGGATAAAACATATTTGCCGCCTCTTGGGTTTCAGACGGTTCAGTGAGGTGGAAAGAATTTCAAGAACTGAAACAACCCAATCCATTGTCCTCAGTGTAAGCAGATATCTCTTCTCTGTGGAGTTAGTAAGAAGGAGAAGGGGTTTTAAGTTTTAATGATAGAATAGCTGGGGATGGGACGGGGAGCTTTGAGTTTGTGTCAGTACTGCCCAAAACCTTTAAATAGTCATTTTTCTTATTGGGGAAAAGTAGCAATACCACCGATATTAAACACCCGTTTAATGAAATATCATTTGTAATGTATTGGTTGCACTTTTCTTTCCATTGATTGGAATATGCTTTTAACTTTGCTATTGTATTTATTGTTTTAAAATCGCAATTGCCCCTGATTGATCTTCAATTGACAATAATGAATTATGGAAGTATGGGTACGGTAATGGAAATTGATTCATGCGACCTCATTGTTTCTTAATTGTATGTACATCTTTTATGGTTCTTGTTTTAACTGAAATAAAGATATTTTGACTTTGAATGAATTCAGCTTTTGATCCGAGACCATTTTTCTTCTATTTTGAGCCTGGCCAGCTCCAACTGGAGCTTCTCTTGATGTTGCATTTTGAGGCTTTCTAGCACCATCTCATACCTCCTGGCCTCACACCTGTCCTCCAGCTTCTCTGGGGATAGACCTTCAGATGAGACACTGCTACCTGCCCTGGAGGGTACTTGCACCCCAGGCAGATAATGAACCATCAGTACATCCTTAGGCAGGTTTGGCTTCGCAATCTCCTCAACAGGCTCCTCAGAGTGCCCACTTGCATTCATGGCAGCTACGCAGGCCCTCAGTGCCTCTTGTAGATTTCCCTTTCTGGTGAGGCCTTTAAATTGAACTTTGAGGTCACTGCAGATTTGCTTAAGTTACTGCACATTGTAGGAATCCAACCTTTTCTCCTCAAATACCAAATCTGAAGGTGCAATGGATGTTTCTCTAAACTGAGACTTGCTTGTAGCAGAAAGCTCAAAAAATATTCAAACTCATGAAGGTGAAAGGACCAAAAGGAAAAGCAGTTTGTGGTCACATAATGGTCTGCAGTATGGAAGTACTGTACACCAATCACTGTATGCAAAGTATAAACACAAGTCCTATCCTTACTGCTGAACACCAATGTTCTAAATGGGGGGTCTCTACTAGTTGGCAGAGGTTTTGCACCCTGTTCAAGTAGGGACCCTTATTCTAGTAAAGGGTAATAGAGTCAAACAGCTAAGCTAACCGCTGCTCACCCCCTTGGTTGCTTGGCAAGAGTAGTCAGGCTTATCTCAGAGGCAATGGGTAAAGCATTTGTACACACACAACCACACACACATCAAAACAGTATAAAAACTATAAAATGAGTCCACACTGGTTTAGAAAATTAACCAATATTTATCTAAATCAAGACCAAACAACAAAAATCCAACATACACAAATCAAGATATCACTTTAAAAAGGTTCAACATAGTTCAGTACATAAAAAACTATGGATGTGTCACATTTATCACAAAGTACCTGGGATGCATCAAAATCAAAGACAAAAACAGGCACAGAGAAGGTGAGGCGCCGGAAAAGCAAAGCGATGCAGTTCCTTACTGCCAGGGGAGGTGATGTGCCAGTTCCTTACTGTCATGGGAAGTTATCCGTCAATCTCCGTACACAGGGCCTCGGTTCTGTGCTGCTGAGCCACGTCGATGACGTCAAAAATGAAGGGGGGCTTGGTCGAAACGTTGGTGGTGGGACAGGTGATGCTTCGATTTCCCAGCAACGATGCATCAATTTATTCAGCAGCCCATTAGGGTCTGCACCAGAGTTTGAGCGTGTGCCATGGACTACGTTGACACAGTGCTTGGGACTCGGGTTACGGCCATGTTTCAGCCACACAGCAAACACTGAAGTGATTCTTTGGTCGCCCCACGGCGGTTGGTTTTTCTACTTCACGGTGGTGTTGCATTATAAAAACAAGTGCTGGGAGTCGATGCATGGATTTGTTTCTTAGCAGCAAGACCACCTCCAAGGCCCCAGAATTTGAATTGGCACCAATTCGCAAGTCAAAATTCTCCGCAGAGGAGTTCAGGGGCTGCAGATGAAGCATACACAACCCCTTGAAGAACCTTGGAAGCATAGTTCAATCCTTTCACTACCAGGACAGAAGCAGCAAGCAGCAGGCCAGCTCAACAAAGCAACAGGCAGAGTGGCAGTTCCCCTCCTACAGCATCCAGCTCTTCTTCCTGGCAGAATGTCCAGTACTTATACCAGTTTCTGTCTTTGAAGAAGCAAACCTCAGAGGATAGTCTTTTGTAGAGCACAAGCCCCTACCTTTCCCTGACCTGGCTCCAGACACACTACAAGAGGTGGAGACAACTCTGTGTGAGGACAGGCACAGCCCTATTCAGATGTCAGTGACAACTTCTCCAACCACTCTAGCTCAGGAAGACCCATAAACCTAGTGATGGGCTGTCAGGATATGCAGGGCACACCTCAGCTCTTTTTGTGTGACCGTCTAGAGTGAATGCACAAACAGCCCAACTGTCACCTTCTCTCAGAGGTATATTCCACAGGCAGGCAGAGGCACAGAATGACAAAGCATGAAAATGCCCACTTTAAAAAAGTGGTATTTTCAAACATGTTATTTAATAACCAACTTCACTAAAGATGTATCTTCAAGTTGTGAGTTCGGGGACCCCAAACTCCAATTCTCTATCTGTTCCCAATTGGAAGTTACATTTGTAAGATGTTAAAAGGCAGCTCCAATTATAGCCTATTGGAGAGATAGTCCGTGCAGTCGTAAAAAATGAAATTAGCAGTATTTCACTATCACAACATGTAAAGCACACCAGTACATGTCCTACCTTTCAAATGTACATCACCGTGCCCATGGGGCTACCTTGGGCCTACCTTAGAGGTGACTTATATGTAGTAAATGGGCCTGGCAAGTGGGTGCACTTGCCCGATTGACATAGCAGTTTAAAACTGCACACACAGATACTTCAGTGGCAGGTCTGAGACATGATTGCAAGGCTACGCATGTGAGTGGTTGAATCAGTGCTGCATGGCCACTAGTAGCATTTGGTTGACCGGCCCTTGGCACATACAATTTATGCCGGGAGCATTGCACTTTATCACTGATCATCAATGGTAAAGTGCCTAGAGTTCAAAAACCAGCAAAAATAAAATTTTGCACACAGTCAAAAACAGGAAGTCAGAAGCAAAAAGACAAGGGAAAACAATACTAACGATGCCAGGCCTAACATCCACAAACAGCAGTACAGCATCTGCCAGTAGAGTATCTGGCTCTGGACAATCACGGTAAGTGACCTCTCAAATCGGTGGGCCAAACCCTTGCCCAAAAGTGCACTGAGTGAAAAAAGTAAATATTGTGGTCAAAAGTTTGATTTTACAGCAGCATTTCTATACCAAATTGCTAAAAAAAACTGTCGTCCTGGTTTTTCAAAAGAACAATCAATGAATAATCCAATTATTTACTGTCTGCAAAGATGGCACCCGATTCCTCAGGATTTTTGAAGGAATAATCACCAAATAAATTGATCGAGTTTACAACACATTTCACCAATTGACAAAACGTACATGTTTCAAATAAAGTTCAAATATTCTGGCTAACTATTTTTGTTCGAAAGTGGTTTATTAGTAGTGCCAAGTACGGATCTACCACTAGTGATAAGGCCACAAACACAATAAAAGGTTCAGTCTAGGTCTCAATAAATTAATCTCTTGTTCAACCCTTGTTAGCTGGCAACAAGCAGGCAGGCTTAACTTATGAGAAAGGTGTGTAACGCATTTAAAAACATCAATACATTGAATAATAAGTAATACACAATACACAATAAAAATCCAACACCAATTTATAAAAATAGGTTACATCTCTATGGACAAATAGACACCAAAATGACAAAAATCCAATGTAGGGAACCGGAGATCATTTAAAAAAACAAAGAATAAACACTTTCTAGTGCTTAAAGCCCAAAGTGTCACCTAGGGACATCTGGCCACGCTTGACCAGGATAAAGTCAAGTTTTGAGGCTCACCTTGATCGAGCCTTGGTCAAATACACTAAGCAGGATAACTTTATATTCACATTAGTCCCTTTTATGGAGCTTTTTCTTTTGATGTTCTGCGAGGCTGCTCGTCAGGCCTGGTTTTGAGTCGACAATGGTGAGTTGGTTCAGCGCAAGGCCTCGGTCAACTCCTGGAAGTCTCATTGATGGCTGGAGCTTCAGAGCTTTCAGCAGGACAAACCTGAACAGCAGGGCTGGCTTTTAAAATGACAAAATGCACCACAGTAATGCACACTTAACTACATTAAATCCATTTGGCCTCTAGACTAAGCATGGGCGGATTTTACGAATTGGCAATCCGCGAACTTGCGTATTTACGGATTCGCAATCTGCAAAATCCGCGAACTCTCGCGAATTTGCGGATTTTTTTTTTTGTGTTCGCAAGGATTTCTGCCAGTTCGCGAGGGTTCTGTACCAGTTCGCAATTGCGAACTTACTTGTCGGCTCGCAACGGCCACGACTATGTTGTTTCTACATCTGGTTCATCATCACAGGTTCACAGCACCCTCTGTTTCACCACTGCCACCCTCTGGTACACCCATGCCACCCTCTGCTACATCACTGCCACCCTCTGGTTGGTTTATCACTGTAGATTATGGGGTGAAAAAAAGCAAGCACACCTGCCCTGCTTCAACTGACATGAATTAATTTGGGGTTGATTAATGTGTCACTGAATTTAAACTTCCAGTCTGGCTGGCACCTGCTTCCTTATCTGTAATTTGCTGAACTCTGAAGGGGCCCCTCAGGAAGCACTACAGGGAATGGTTACTAATGATAAGATTGAACTTTTGCACCTGCTGAGTGCTTTCAGTTTTGTCTGTAATTGCTTTCTGTTGCAGTGTAATTTTTTTATCAGGACCTTTGTTGTATACTTGTAGCTATTCTCTGAGCCTGCTGTGATGGTTAGAGCAGGGTCATAGAATAGTAGCAAGTAGGCAAATGAACTCTGAAGGGGCCCCTCAGGAAGCACTACAGGGAATGGTTACTAATGATAAGATTGAACTTTTGCACCTGCTGAGTGCTTTCAGTTTTGCAAAAATCCAAATATTTAGCAGCATCCACAAAAGTAATCCTTCCAGGTCAAGATCCAAATCAAAGTGACCAGCACATGAAGAAAGCACTGGGAGGAGCCTGGTGGACAGGAACAGGAAGTTGGAGACTGTGGGGCACTTCCTTCCTCCCACCCCCACCCCCCAAAATGGACTCCTTGCAAAGAAAAAGTGCAGGCAAATGTCAACCTGAGGAGTTATTCTGATAAAAATCATAATTTTCAAGGATTATGCTGCCTGCTGGTGGATTTCTTGTGCGAAATTGCAAATTTTGCAATCTCGCAATTGCGAGATTGTCGCTGCCCGCCGCATCTACGTGTTCGCAAGTATTTACTCCCGCGAAATTGTATAGTATTCTAGTTGGCAAGTGCGACCAAGCAAAAATTCCGCTTCGCACGGATTTTACGAATTTTCGGCAAGTTCGCGAGAGTTCGCGGATTGCAAATTTACCGAAAATCCGCAAAATCCGCGAGAGGAACGGATTTTACGCCCATGCTTACTCTAGACCTACATTCCCTACCATATGCTAGGGGCTTACAGGTAGGTTGTCAGAGCCAATTGTATTTATACCTTATTACCATGTACTTTTAATCAGAGCACAGCCCCTGGGTCTGGTTAGCAGAGCCCAGGGCACAATCAGATTCAGAAAACCAGCATCTAGTATTCAAAATGGGGGTGAACATTTGGGGGACACTGCAAACACGTCCTGGCTTCTTCAAAGTTTGAAAGAGCCTTCTATTTATTTACAAATGTATAAAGCACAGTATGACACTTCCACAGTTCTCTTTTCTTCATTTTCCTATTCTAACCCTTCCAAACAGATTATCAGTCAAATAATGTGGCTGAGAATTTACTTGGAGTAGAAGGCATAAGTATAGGAAAAGGCCTCTTTTTGCATGATCACCCCATTTCTTTAGACTCTGCAAACTAGGCTTCAGTGCATATAATCCGACCGCTAAAACATGTTGAAATTGGCTATACTCCTGACTAGCACATTTAACTTACCTACAAGTCCGAGTACATGGTACAAGGTGTCCCCAGAGCCTGTAAATTAAATGTCACTTGTGGACTGCAGCACATATTGTACCACCACTAAAGTGACAATACAAGACATGACTTCAGGCCTGCCACCAGTAACTTGGCTGGGCAGATTTAAATGGCAAATTTGACCTGTCAAAATAACCCCTTTGACAGACCTAAATGCTCCTTTTAAATATTAATAAGTCACCCATAAGTAGTCCTTAAATGCCCATAAGGCAGTGTGCATGATTTTTCCAATTAGGACTTGTAAATGTTTAATGTTAAACATGTCCTTTCAGTGACAATGCCCTAAAATCTATTTTCAATGTAGTAGGGTTAGCGGTTCCATAGGAAAGCCCTGGGAGTTTGTGAGTCAATGTTAAAATTTAATAAGGTTATCTGTGCCTAGAAACAAGATAAAAAAGTTGCTTCTTGGACTTTTTAAAATATTTATTACAAATACAATTCACTGGGAAAGTCAGATTTGTAACAAATATTTGTCAAAGGGTAATTTTTAAAAGTCGCCTTTTACCTGCCGAAAGACTCTAGAAGTTATTTTGCCTGGGAATATCTGTCACCATTGTGACGGAGTAACCCGTCTGCCAAGATCTAAATCAGGCTTTAAGTTTGGATGTGATAAAGGGCAATGTTGCACATCTGTCCAGGTCTAGCACCTATTCTGCCTTAACAATATTATCATTTTTGTGTCTCTGGCTCCTGGGTGTGCTGCTCTGGGCAAACCCCTGGTGTAAAATGAATGAATTCTATTCATGGTCAGTCTTGGGAGATACCGAAGTTCAGCACTAGGGCTTATGGTGTAACATTGACATTATTTGGTTGCAATTTCTGATGTGGTGGGAGTTTATTTAATATATCTCTGAGTACGAGGTTGTTACATTCTTGACCTATCATTTTTACTCTTTTATGTCTATCATTACTGATTATGTCTGGAGCTTGGAATGTGTTGATGGGTGCCTGCATCTTACAGTCCAGGTTCCAGATTCCATGTGTTACTGTTGGATTTATGTTTCCATTGATAGACGTGCTGTGCTCGCACTTTTGAACTTTAAAATAAATATACAATTTTTATACAAATCTCTGCATCATCGATTTAATATTGGCGACGAGGGACCTGTCTAATATTTCTGCCACGTTTCTGAAGAGCACAGAAGCAGGAAATTGTTTAACCCACGAAAGAAACCTTTGAAAGATACCTCGTACAGAAGATCTGTCTCCGGCTGATTTTTCATCCATTTTCGTGTTGATCCGACGTTTTCACGCTGTTTGGATCGATAATTGTGGATTTTTAATGATTTTACAGAATTTGGCTGTGATGCGCTCGAGCTAGCAACAGAGATTTCTTCATCCACGTCACTACGTGAGGCTTGGAGGGTGACGCGTCATTTCACGTGTTGGCATCATCACGTTATGCGTCGAGCAGCCATCTTTGTTTCTATGGTAAGGCTCTGAGGCAAAGTTACCGAACGAAGCAACGAATCGTTCGAGGAAATAAAGTGCAGCCGATTTTAACGTTAAAAAAGTGAATATTCTGAAGGTATCATTTTATTGATTTAGCAGAGATTCAAACTACAAAGCTTGTTAAACGGGCGTTTACGCGACGTTCTCGTGTAAATGAGAAAAGCATTTCTGAAGGGACTTTGTTATTCATTTTGGCAATAAACTTGCTGCATATTAAATTTAAAATTTAAAAAGAAGAAAAACGGTTATTAAACGGAGTCAAATCTGCTATTTTCAGCTGCATTCTTCATCGAGTTTTAATTCACAAACTTCTATTTTCAATATTACTTTGCTGACATCTACTGGATTTGGAGGAGCATTACTTTTCTTTCAGAAATTCCTTAATAATTTTGTTTTTATCTACACTTGAACTACATTTTATTAGAGTTTGGTGTTATTTGTGTATATTACTATTTACAAGATTTCTAATTTATAACAATATGCAATTTGATCCTCCATCAAAATTTTTACAGTTAAAGGGTGATCCACCAATTCCGTGGACAAGATGGAAAGAGGAATTTTTTACGTATCTCAAAGCTATGGATGGAGAAAGGATGTCGGCAGAAAGGAAAAATAATATTTTTTTACATTGCCTTGGTTCAGAAGGACAATTGGTTTTTAGAACATTGCCACCTGTAAGATCTGGGGGTGATGCCAATGTATATGATGAAGCTGTTCTAAGAATTGAGGGTAGATTTAAACCTGTTACTAGTAAAGCTTTAAATAGATTTAAATTCTATACTAGGGCTCAAGATGATAATGAGTGTTTTGATGACTTTCTTACGGCTCTACGTGTATTATCATTACATTGTCATTTTGGTCTTATGACTGATGAGATGATTAGAGACCAAATAATTGTGCATGTGAATAGTAAGAAAGTCCAAGAACAATTGTGGATTTTGGGTGACCCTAGATTGGAGATGGCTATTAGTACTGCAAAGGCACTTGAGCAGTCAGATAAATGGATTAAATCTTTGGATAAGGTAGCTACTCCTAGTACTTCCACTTCGAATTCTAGTGAGGTTTGCACGGTAAAACATCAAGAAACTAAGAATGTTTATGTTAATAGAAATGATAGTAAGAACAAACAATTTTATTGTTTTAGATGTGGAAATCCTGATCACATTGCTTCATTTCTGCAGTGTCCAGCTGTTAACAAACAGTGCAACAAATGTGGGCGCACTGGGCACTTTTCTAAAATGTGCAAGACTCCTACTAAACCTTTCAAGGATACTAGGAAATTATCACTCTCTTCTCCTAAACGTTCTAGTGGTAATGTATCATTTCTCTCTCAAGAAGGGAGGAATGACCCAGAGATTAAGGAATCTGGTATTGTGGTATCTATAATAGATGCTTATGATATTTCACAAGCTGATAGTTTATCTTCTCCTAAAAGCATGGTAAATATTTTGGGAAAAGTTTTAGAGCTTATGGTGGACTCATGTTCCCCGTGGACTATCATTACTCGTGAATATTGCATGGAATCATTTGGGGAGTTGATAGATATCAACACCTTGTGTAAACCTGATATTGTTGCGTATAATTTTGATGGTTCAAAGATTGTTTTTATTGGTTTTAAGGAGGTTCTTATTACAGTAAAAAATAGTTCTGCTGTTACCAAACTCTATGTAGCTCTGAAAGGTATGAATGTTTTAGGATGGAGAGATCAAGCTAAGTTAGGTATTGCATTAAATCCCAGACTAAAGGATCCTGTTTCAGTCCTTGCTGTAAATAATGAGGAGTCTAGTACGTTACCATGGTCCACTGAATGTGCACAGTTGTTTCCAAAGGTATTCTCTGACAAACTGGGTAAATTGAAAGGTTTTTGTCATAGAATCAAGTTTAAACCTAATACGGTTCCTATTAAACAAAAGCTGAGAGGAGTCCCCATCAGTATTAGAAATGAGCTTAGGGACATGTTAGATACCATGGTGAGGGATAATATCATTGAGGAGGTGGAGTCTTCAGAGTGGGTTTCGCCCATTGTTTTGGCAATTAAACCTGATAAAAGTATTAGGTTATGTGTGGATTTAAGAGCACTTAACAGAAATTTAGTTACTGATTGCCATCCACTACCAAACATTAATGAGATGCTGTGTATGTTGGATGGTGCATGTGTATTTTCAACGTTAGATCTTAGGTCTGCATATCACCAGATCGAGCTTACTGAAGACTCAAAGCAATTAACAGCATTTATTACCCCTCATGGTTTATTTCAATTCAGAAGGATGCCATTTCGTTTGGCTTCGGCTGCTTCAGTCTTTCAAAAAGCCATGTACCATATTTTTAAGGATCTGGGTTTGTTTGTCAAATGTTTTCAAGATGACATTCTTATTTTTTCAAAGAATGTTAATGATCATCACAGTCATCTTAAAGAGGTATGTTCTAGGTTAGAACGATCTGGTTTAACGCTTAAAGCTAGTAAGTGTAAATTCTTTTGCAAATCTGTGGAGTATTTGGGGCATACTCTTTCTGGGGATGGTGTCGTACCAAAAAAAAATCTTGTTGATGCCATTATAAGAGCACCTGCACCTGATAATAAGGAAAAGTTGCTGTCATTTCCAGTTCTATGCGAATATTACAGTAAATTTATCTACAACTTTGCAAACTTTGCAACTAAAATGGAACCTCTTAGGGAATTAACCAGAAATTCTGCTAAGTTTATTTGGACCGACAAACAAGATTTGGCTTTTAAACAAATTAAAGATGGGATTATTAATGCTCCTACTTTAAAATAATTCTGCATCAATAAAAACGGTGTTATTACTGTGGATGCTAGTCTGTATGGGGTTGGTTGAGTTCTGGGTCAGTGTTTTGGTAAGGAAGAGTGGTGTGTTGCTTTCGCATCCAGAACGTTGTCTGCCACAGAAAGAAGGTATTCTGTGATTGAAAAAGAGCTGTTAGCGTGTATTTGGGCTGTAGAACACTTCAGGAACTATGTGTTGGGTAATAGATTCACTCTGAGGACGGATCATAAACCGCTGGTAGGGATTTTGTCTCCTGGAGGTGGATGGAACTCCACGGCGCGGATAGCTCGGTTGTCTTCCCGACTACAGAAATATGATTTTGAGATTGTTTATGTACCTGGAAAAAGTAATGTCACAGCTGACTTTCTGTCGAGGTTACCCTGTAGTGATGATAATATTTCGGTTGTGGAGCAATATGGAGATATTGTTGCTTCAATTGGTGATTGTGTTTCTCAGGCGTTTTTTACTCTTAGTGAAGGTGAGTGGTTTGATGAATTGATTAAAGATGTGTTGTGCCAACAGATTTTTGATTATGTTAGCGAAGGTTGGCCAAATAATAGATGTATTTCTGTTGAATTAACTCCTTTTTGGCAAGTTTCATCTGAAATTGAAGAATTTGGTGGTTTATTGTTCAAAGCTGGGAAAATTGTTCCTCCTTGTTCATTGCAGAAGAAAATATTATTGTTAGCTCACCAAGGTCACATTGGAATGTCGTCCATGAAACGTTTGATTAGAGAAAATTTTTGGTGGCCTGGCATTGATAAAATGGTGGATAGAGTTGTAAGAGAGTGTCCACAATGTTTAAGTAGTGATAAGATGCTTCATGTGTCTTCTGCTCCTTTGAAGCCGGTTAGTTGGCCTAATTTTCCTTGGCAGAAGGTTGCGTTTGACATTTCTGGACCCTTCAAGAATTTGCCATTAAATGCTCGTTTTGCTCTTATTATGGTGGATTACCACTCAAAATGGCCTGAAGTGAAATTTGTTGGAAGTGTGTCATCGCAAATTATCATTGTATTTTTGAAAGAGATCTTTGCTAGGGAAGGTTATCCAGAAACTTTTGTTACATACAATGGTACGCAGCTTGTGTCCTCTGATGTTGAAGAGTTTCTCAAAGCTTGTAGTATTAAACATCATACCACGTCTTTATATGAACCTAGGGAAAATGGCCAAGTTGAACGTTTCAACCAAGTACTTAACCCCTTCGACGCTCATGACGAGCTGGGCTCGTCATGGCGTAGCCTCCTCGCACGCTCATAACGAGCCCAGCTCGTCACGTAAAGTGCGATTTTTAAAAACCCAGCGTACGGGCGGAATTCCGCCCGCACGCATGCGGTTAAGGATTGTATTGGTAGTGTAATTTCTGCTGGTGGTGATTGGTTGGAAGTGGTCAGGAAGAGGTTGTGGACATATCGTATCACTCCTCACTCTGTCACTGGTGTGAGTCCTTTTAAACTTCTTAGGGGCAGGGAACCTTCTTCTGACATTTGTCCATGGTGGATAAAAAAATTAAATAGGAACAATTCTCAACTTGATCTTGAACATATTGCCAAATGTGTTGATAGTAAACAACAGAAAATGAAAATGTCTTTTGATTCTAAAATGAATGTCAAAATTCCTGAGTTTTTGGTGGGAGACTGGGTGAGGATTAAAAAACCTGGTTTTCCTGTCAAAGGATTTTCTAAGTTTTTTCCTCCCATCAAGGTTGTTAAAGTTTTTAAAAACAGTGTGGTAACTCAGGATTGTAGAGTTTGGAATTTCCTTAGAGTAGCTAAATGTTGTGACCCTCACAATCTGTACAATTCTCAAACGTCTCACTCAGGATACAAACCTCAAAATGTTGTACAAAATAATATGAAGGTTGATCATCAAAATCCTGTACAAAGTGATTTCTCTATTGCCTCTAGAGTTAAAGATAATGTTAGACATAAGAAGTTACCTAGTAGGTATTTGAGATAACTTCTTAATTTTATTTTAGGGATAAGATGTGTTACATTCTTGACCTATCATTTTTACTCTTTTATGTCTAAAATTACTGATTATGTCTGGAGCTTGGAATGTGTTGATGCATGCCTGCATCTCACAGTCCTGGTTCCAGATTCCATGTGTTACTGTTGGATTTATGTTTCCACTGATAGACGTGCCTTGCTCGGACTTTTGAACTTTAAAGTAAATATAACATTTTTATACAAATCTCTGCATCATAGATTTAATAGAGGTGTATACTATTGACTTTATTGCTGCCGAGCAGGATACCAGTATGGGTTCAAAGGGGCAGAAGGAGCCATGTGGAGCCCTTTAATGGGGGGGGGGGAGGGGGTGTAGATAATCACAGCTGTAATTCCTTATCTTTAGGGATGCACACACACACATAAGAGCACAAATGAGACCACACAGTGGAATGCTGCTTTATTGATTTACTTAAATGGAGAACCATGAGCATGAACAGTTCCTCACTAGATAATTGAATCACCCTTTTCAGTCCCTCTTTTCAATCCCTTCACTTATCTTGTTCCTGGACTGCTGAAGCATCTTGTGTTGTACTATTCTACGCCTGGAGCCTAAGCACTATTTATGACATCAGCGGAAGCTTCAATCTGGTGGGTCGTGCAAAGGGCAGTGCAACACAGCCAACACAGGAAGTGGCATTGTTTTGAACTTCGGTGTGCTTATTCTGGCGGTTCCAAGTCCTGATTCTTGTGCCTGGTGAACAGGCCTAGCACTAGTGATAAAAGGGAAAAGGCCCGATTGAAGGGAAAGTGATGGGCTACAGGTGGCATGGAAGGGAGCATAGCTCAATTGGATGACGGGTGAGCATCTGAGGTTCAGGCTATCAACCATTGAGGATCACTGTCACGTGGATGTTGGATAGCTCCAATCTATTAGTGATCTTCATCAGGCACTGAGCTGCACCAGGTTACAATCTCCAACAAAAAAGCTGTGGCATACATGAGGAGTTGAGGCCCAGAATAGGGGCAGACTCAAACTGCTCTGTTTTGACTTCACCAGCTCCACATTAGACAACTACTCCAGCTCAGAGACCTTTTAGTCTTTGCCTGTGTTAACAACATTAGCATGCAGGCAGCTCAATAGTAGGAAGTAGCCAGTTCAGTGGTCCCCTCATGGCCCTAGGCTCTCCGCCAGCTGCACCAATGATAGCTACACCCCTGATTTTGTTGCATATTTGTCCAACCTGGGGAACAATTTGAAACATATACAACAATGAACAACATCTTTCTTTTAGATCACCTCTTAAACTTTGGTCTAACCCCGAAAGACACAAGCACTGATCCTTGGTTCTCTGTCAAACCAGGACGACCTTATAGCATATGAAACCCGTTAGAAAATCCTATTAAATTACATTGCATCTCATCAGAATCATCGTAATACAGAATGGCTTTTTCTGGCACATCACATAACACAAAATTATTTCAGTTCTACTTTTAAAGTCCCAGTTGTTCTTATTGTGGAACATCCATTTACATTTGCCCTTATCTCACCGGCGCAATACAATTGAGTTCTATTCTTCAAACTTGATGCATACGGTTCTGAACGTCAATCTCTGTAAGAACCTAAAATGATTCCAGCGCAACAGGGGGGCACATTTGTTATTCCTGTTAGTTTTATATTAAAATGTCCCTCTCCGCTTTCTCAGATTATGTTTTTGACGACCGGGATGTGTGGTTTTATTATTTGTTTCCAAATTATTTTGCTTCTGAGTTGCTCAGATAATGTGTTGATATTTTTTTGCGTCTGTATAATAGAAATGTTAAAGCTGGTACTTGGATGTAGTAATGGCAGGAATGAAAATGTAGAAGCTCGCCAGCAAATGCCAAAATCTAATATAATTCGATTGATGGCACCCTTTCCGCAGATCATAAAACAGAAATCTAACAAAAGAAATGTAATGGCCTGTAATGTATGCTTATAAACAGCCTATAAACTTAATGTCTGGCGAAATGGGACAGATGGAGTTTTTGAATACTTAAACAAGTATGGCTCTGGAAATAAATGGGTCATTTTTTACAAGCCTGATGCAAGGGCTGAATAATTGGTCTGTGGTGCATTCTTAATGGTGGACTATAAAGGCAATGCACTGCAGGTGTCTGGACTGATAAACAGATGAAAATGTAACAGAAATTAACAACCCTAGGTAGAAGAAGCAGCCACATTTGCACCTGTAAGTCAGTGATGATGTGTCAGACCATAAGTCACCTAAGTTAGGGGTGCCTTTTCAAAATCTAATTTGCATAAAATAATAAGCAGGAAGCTTGACTTTTTATGGCTACCTTTATATCACCTGGGTGCTGCACTAAATTGGACTACATGTGAAGAGTTTAAGATGAGCAAGCAGACAACGCGATTACTTACAAAGGCTGCTGAAAATTGAAAACCATTGTAAATTTGCAAGGCAACTGTAATGCTCACCTGCTGCCAGAAAATGTAATGAAGAAGTTTGATTTTGCCAGAGGAAAGAGCTGATTTAATCAGACAAGTTGTATTTCATTGAAAGCCTTATGACATCTGTATCCCTTGTTTATTCGATCTAGATCATTCTGCGTTTGAAGAGAGAATGCAGTGGCCATCAATTAATGAGCAATTGACTAGACCTGTCTAGCATACACTGATATCTTAACTACCCCAGGTGCTTCATTAAGTCTGTTTAGAATCTCATGAATGAGGTAACCAATGGGGAATGAGTGTAGGGGCTAAATCTGCTAAGTCACTTGCAATGCTTAAAAAAGAGGTGCACC
Organism: Lissotriton helveticus; assembly: GCF_964261635.1. Lineage (NCBI taxonomy): Eukaryota > Metazoa > Chordata > Amphibia > Caudata > Salamandridae > Lissotriton > Lissotriton helveticus. The sequence continues at coordinate 1,083,006,268 of NC_136070.1, read as the reverse complement.
GCTTTAGTGGCCTTGCGTATCTGCAGGACACATTCTAGGTTCCATTTAAGGCATTATAGGTGTACCACCAACACTCAGGACTTTAGAATGGTGGCAGGTGACAGTGAATCAGCTCCCTGAAAATATTACATCTTAAAGTAGCATCTTATACACTCAAACACATCATCCTATCCAAATACCCAAAGGTCATGGTCCTTTGCAAGCCTCTGCTGGAGTGTCTCAGGTTCTTCATGTTTGACTAGGTCCTTACCACCTTATCCATCTAAACACAAACCTCTCCCTGGTGATATCTCCCTGTTTTTCTTGTTGTATATATACATAGTGAGCCTTTGGAGAGCCTGAGCTGACCCTTTAACTACCAATGTTACTCATTCACTGAAGACACAATGATGCTCCAGAAAGGGTCTGGTGTGGCAACTTGGACCTTTCGGCAGTATATGCTGGAGCTCTGGAACTGAATGAGTAGCCTCTGGCTTAAGATGAGACTGAGGTAGCCGTTTTCGGCCTGGCGGGGGCGATCACCCCGCCATCCTTGCCGGAATGACCCCCCGCCATATTAGTATGGCTGGGGGGTCCGCGGCGGACGGAAAGACCATCCGCCGCTTTTCTGCCCCGGTTGCCTTGCGACCGGTGCAGAAAAGGGTTGATATGGTGGCAGTGTCTATCAGAAACCGCCGGCCATATTACCATGGGCATTTTCCAATGCTATACAAAAAATTGGCAGTAGGGAGAAATGTGCAAAATAGTGTAAGGAGATATCTTCTCTTCGTATATGTGACTAGCATATGCTCTAAGGTAGAGATACAACCCCTACCAAGGGTTGTAACAATAGGCAGATAAAATTCTACCATAAAATTCCCAACACAATTCCCCAACCTGAGCAACTCTAGTAATTATAAGTGTCCATATCAATAACAGCCTTTTCAAATTGATGTAGTTTTCTGTGTCTTCTTTATTTTTTCAAATCAAATTCTCAATTCAGTCCAATCACCGGGTACAAATTATCAAGGGTTTCTTCAGTAATACAAATAGCCAACTGGTTTTGCCAACACATGTTTCGTCTGGCTACTCGGCCAATGACTTCGTCAGGGCAAAAGTATTTTATTTCAGAAGTAGTGTCATAAAGGTAATAATGCATTTCAAAGGACAACGTGTCAGGCACCGCAATGTTGAAAATACAGGATGCTCCCGCCACTGTGGCGGGCGCATCCTAATTCCCCCCATGGGACCCCTGCCCTTATGGCGGGCGGTCCCATTATCTGATTTGTGTTCAGTTGCTTGGCTTGTTGCTAGGTGTACAAGGGTATTCTAAAAACGTAGGGACCGAGACTGTAACAGTTGTAGGTTGGCTCTGAGAAAACAGGTTGAGCCAAGCTGGTTGGGGGGCTTACTTTGAGCTTGATAAAATCTACATTAAGAATTTTTCTTCTGTGTAGGGTGTCTTCTCTTCCACAAAACCCAAATCAGACCCCTGCTCATCCTGTAAATGGTCAAACATTTAATGTAGCAAAGTGTACTTCTGGACTAGTGGTAATCAGAAAAATGTAAGTGTACATTCTGGCAGAGACGTAAATCTGAGCCTGTACTTTGCATGTATTTTTTTGCAAATTGGGTCTATTTTTTAGATGAATGCTCAGGATGTGAAGCATTGCTTTTGTCATCAAAGGACACAATGTACCTATTGCAGCTAATGCAGGGAGCTAGGTCACAGGAAGTATTGACCACATCCCTCAGTTAGTTCTATTGTTGGAAGTTTTGTAAACCTTTGAGCTCGATTGGTATGCACTCATAGCCTGTGGCCAAATAAGGTTCAAGGGCAAAACTGTGAAAAGTTATGGTGAAGAAGTTTTGCAGGGATGAAAAATCGTTGACATAGTTGTAAAGACAGCCTCATCTCACAAAATAAAATGTTGTCTCTGTCTAGAGCTTTGTCTATCGAACCTTACTGACATGGCGACTTTGTGTTTTGAGGGCAAATATTGATTAGATATATCTGGCTAAATCATCAAATGTGTTCTCATATTTGTTAAATCCTGAGACTGATAGGGCTATATCCATGTCACAGCACACTACTTTGACTAATGCAGCATGTGTTGACTAATATCTATTCTCCTGAGTCCAGCTAATAAAAGGTCTGTGAAAAGTGGTAAACAGTCAAAATATCGACTACAAAATATCGAATGAACATATTATCGAGTTTTAAATATAGATTGGACAAAATATCGACTGGACAGAATATAGACATCAAAAATATCGTTTTTAAGGTAAGTAATGTAATATTGAATGTAAAAAATATGGACAGTTAAAATATCGAAGTATATAATATAGGTTATTAAAATTATCGAATTTTTAATAATATCTAATTTTTTATAGTGTTTTTTATGTTATTATATGTGTGAAAAGTGTGTATTTATGTTATAATTTATTTTAATTAATGAAATTTGTTTTTTTAATTTTTGCGTAATTTCATTCTGTAGCGGGTTGTGGATTTATAGGGGAATAGGGTGGGAAGTAATTTAATTATAATTCATTAAATATGTAAATTTATTTATTGGTATTCATTTTTAATTAATTGTTAATTAATTTATATTTGGTAAATAATTAAATTTTAATTGGCAATTAATTTTAATTAATTGATTAATTGTTAATTATGTTAATTTTACTAATTTATTTTCTGTAGCGGGTTGTGGGTGTATAGGGGAATAGGGTGGGAAGTAATTTAATGATAATTAATTAAATATGTAAATTTATTTATTGGTATTCATTTTAATTAATTGTTAATTAATTAATATTTGGTAATTAAAAACTTTTTTATTGGCAATTCATTTTAATAAATTGATTAATTGCTAATTATGTTAATTTTACTAATTTATTTTCTGTAGCGGGTTTATAGGGGAATAGGGGGGGAAGTAATTTATTTATAATTATTTAAATAAATCAATTTATTTAATTGTATTTAATTACAATGAATTGTTAATTAATTTTTAAATGTTAAATTATTAATTGTTAATTTGTAATTAATTTGTATTAATAGGTAAAAAAAATTAATAATTATTTTTAATTTGTAATTTTAATTATTTAATTATTATATTATATTAAATTGGTAATTACTTTTAATTAATTTTTTATAGATATTAATTTATATTTATTGAAATAATATATGAAGTATTTAATTTCACCACTATTTCACTCTCTGGAGTGGGAATAGTAATTTTTACCACTATGCTATCCAACGCTTTCCCTACTGTTGCACTCATTGGAGTGGGAATAGTAATTTTTACCCCTACGCTATCCAACGCTTTCCCTACTGTTGTACTCACTGGAGTGGGAATAGTAATTTTAACCCCTACGCTATCCAACGCTTTCCCTACTGTTGCACTCTTTGGAGTTGGAATAGTAATTTTTACCCCTACGCTATCCAACGCTTTCCCTACTGTTGCACCCACTGGAGTGGGAATAGTAATTTTAACCCCTACGCTATCCAACGCTTTCCCTACTGTTGCACTTTTTGGAGTTGGAATAGTAATTTTTACCCCTACGCTATCCAACGCTTTCCCTACTGTTGCACCCACTGGAGTGGGAATAGTAATTTTTACCCCTACGCTACCCAACGGTTTCTCTACTGTTGCACTCTTTAGAGTTGGAATAGTAATTTTTACCCCTACGCTATCCAACGTTTTCCCTACTGTTGCACCCACTGGAGTGGGAATAGTAAATTGTACCCCTACGCTATGCAATGCTTTCCCTACTGTTGCACCCACTGGAGTGGGAATAGTAATTTTTACCCCTACGCTATCCAACACTTTCTCTACTGTTGCACCCACTGGAGTGGGAATAGTAATTTTTACCCCTAGGATATCCAACGCTTTCCCTACTGTTGCACTCTTTGGAGTTGGAATAGTAATTTTTACCCCTACGCTATCCAATGTTTTCCCTACTGTTGCACCCACTGGAGTGGGAATAGTAAATTTTACCCCTACGCTATCCAACGCTTTCCCTACTGTTGCACCCACTGGAGTGGGAATAGTAATGTTTACCCCTACGCTATCAAACGCTTTCTCTACTGTTGCACTCTTTGGAGTGGGAATAGTAATTTAAACCCCTACGCTATCCAAGGCTTTCCCTACTGTAGCACTATTTGGAGTGGGAATAGTAATTTTTACCCCTACGCTATCAAATGCTTTCCCTACTGTTGCACTCCCTGGAGTGGGAATAGTAATTTTAACCCCTACGCTATCCAACGCTTTCCCTACTGTTGCACTATTTGGAGTGGGAATAGTAAATTTTACCCCTACGCTATCCAACGCTTTCCCTACTGTTGCACCCACTGGAGTGGGAATAGTAATTTAAAGCCTACGCTATCCAATGCTTTCTCTAATGTTGCACCCACTGGAGTGGGAAAAGTAATTTTAACCCCTACGCTATCCAACGCTTTCCCTACTGTTGCACCCACTGAAGTGGGAATAGTAATTTTTACCTCTACGCTATCCAACGCTTTCCCTACTGTTGCACTCACTGGAGTGGGAATAGTAATTTTTACCCCTACACTATCCAACGCTTTCTCTACTGTTGCACTCTTTGGAGTGGGAATAGTAATTTAAACCCCTACGCTATCCAACGCTTTCCCTACTGTAGCACTATTTGGAGTGGGAATAGTAATTTTTACCCCTACGCTATCAAATGCTTTCCCTACTGTTGCACTCCCTGGAGTGGGAATAGTAATTTTAACCCCTACGCTATCCAACGCTTTCCCTACTCTTGCACTATTTGGAGTGGGAATAGTAATTTTTACCCCTACGCTATTCAACGCTTTCCCTACTGTTGCACTCTTTGGAGTTGGAATAGTAATTTTTACCCCTACACTATCCAATGCTTTCCCCACTGTTGCACCCACTGGAGTGGGAATAGTATTTTTTACACTTCTGCTATCCTACGGTAATAATATTGGGTATTATGTAATTATATAATGTTACTATATATATATGTTTTAACAAATATGATTGTAAAAAAAATGTATAACTTTTATTAATAATTTAAATATTATAAGTTAATTTAAGTATCTTTAATTATATTTTAGTAACTAATTGTAACTATTAATTTAATTTAACACTGTTTTTAATAAAGTATATATTTTAATAAACTATATTTTTGTAAACGATATTTTTGACTCGATATTTTTGTACTTACCTGTTTGTAGATACAAACTCGATATTCTGTCTGTCGATATTTTGGCATCGATATTTTTGCTAGTAGATATTCTGTCCGTCGATATTATGTCAGTGATCCGTGAAAAGTCTGTATCTAAGTAGACACTTATTTTTTTTTTTAAATATGTTTTTATTGCAGGAAACAAATAGAATCACATTATTGGCACCTGGCAGGTGATCTATATCAATGTCGGCGGTATTGGTACAATATCTATACACGGCCATTTAGCCCACAACCCGGGGGTCGGGCGGCATGTGTCACTAGTTTTCAGTGAATATCTCCACGTTCCGACAGTGTAAAACAGGTGAAAAGGAATAAGTCACTTCTGCTTTTCCAAACAACCCAAACAAAATACCCTCCCTTCTCCAAACAGTCCTACCCCCCCCAGAGGAGTGAATTTCCAGTCTTGATGGTACAGATCTCTGATGTTTGATGGAAGCGATTGGCGCTCCCCTTTCCTCTTTCCCCCTTCCCCCTCCCCTCTCGTCATCGGCAATATAGTGCACAGTCAAATAGTATGTGATAAGAGACTTACAGCCTGATTCATGAAGCGAAATAGCGCCCGCAATGGCTGCGAAAACGCAATTGCGGGTGCAAAACACGGAATCGGCATTCAAGTACGAAATAGCGAAATCGCTAAAAAATAATAGCGACCGGAATAGCGATTACGCTGTAAAAGTCGCAGACTCCGGGAAGTCGAGCATTAGCGATAATGAAATAGCGACCAACCACGGAATCTGCGAATTGAATAGCGAAACGCAATATTGTCTCAATCGGCATTCATGAAAGAAATACATTAGCGAAAAATCGCTAAATCTCACATTAGCGCGGCGCAATTTAAGGACAACTCAAAGCAGGTGGTAACCATAAAAGCCATGATTAACCAAAATTTGAAAAACTGTTAGCCAATCACCAACAGGTCCAGGCCTGACCAATCACACATAAGGACATTCAGCAGCAGCAATAGGCGTTCCACAATGCCTGGGATGTACATGGTGGTGAGGCGGCGAAGGCTACAGCGAGCAGCACGGAGGAGACGCATGAGGCAGGCACGGATTTACCGGCAGCGGGTCACCTTGCTGGGGCAAACCAGAGAACAGATTTATGCTAAATACAGGCTGAATGGGGAAATGATCACCTGGCTGATACAAGAACTCGACCCCATCATGCAGCACCCAACAAGGCGAAACAATTCTGTGCCCACACATGTGCAGGTATTGTGCAGCCTGCACCTCCTGGCATCCGGCAGTTTCCAGGGCATAGTAGCCGCTGCTGGGGGGATTTCCCAGCCCACCATGTCACGCTGCCTCCACACTTTTGTTGACGCCATGCTCACCCAGCTCCACCGGCACATCACATTTCCCACGAGCCAACAGGATTTGGACCTCACAAAACTACAATTTTATAATGTTGCCCATTTTCCCCATGTCCTTGGCTGCATAGACTGTACCCACGTCGCCATCTGCCCACCAGCTGCCACGGAGTATATGTACCGCAACAGGAAGTCGTACCACTCCCTCAACATACAGATGGTCTGCAATGCCAAGACCATCATCACTGACATTGTGGCCCAGTACCCAGGGAGTACCCATGACTCCTTTATCTTCAGGCACAGCGGACTCCACACACGACTGATCAGGGGAGAGTTTGGGGAAGGACACCTACTTGGTAAGTACACTTTGTCGACAATGTCACATTGCTATGAAGTAACTGCGCTGCACAGGCAATCAACATCTGCTCCTCTCATTCAGGTGACAGTGGCTACGCCCTACGGGAATACCTCCTGACCCCTTACCTCAACCCTGCCACACCTCAGCAACGCCGCTACAATGTTGCGCACATCCGGACAAGGAACTGTATTGAAAGGACATTTGGCCTGCTCAAGAGCAGGTTCCGTATACTGCACAAGACAGGTGGGGCCATGTATTACAGTCCTGCAGCGTGCTGCCACATTGTGGCTGTCTGTGCAATGCTTCATAACATTGCAACCAAGCGCCGGATACCAGTTGACATCTCAGGCAGTGAATCTGAGGGGGACGACCGGCCACCAGCACATGCGCACCATGCACGCGGGGAGAACCCAGCTGAAGGCCACAGACGTCGCAACCACATCACAGCTAACAATTTCTAGCCCACCCCCTTCCCCCACCCCACATATCACAATTGCATGCAAACTGTAATGATTACACAAGGCGTATGTGTGCACCAAAATAAATGTATTTGTTTGAATCACAAAAAAATAAATGGGTCTTCGTAACAACTATATACAAAAAGCAGTATTCATGCATACTGCATGAGACGCTCCATGGCAGGCTTAAGTTCAGCCTGCGCCTGTGTCCCTGACACAATGTCATTGGCGCCTCCGGCGCACAACTCCCAGGCGCCTGGGAGCCTCTTCCTCTTCCTGGGCAGCTGGAGGTGGGGCAGCCCTTGCGCTGCGCCTAGGTGGGGGGGCCTGCGTGGCAGAGTGGCTGCTGACACTAGAGGCACCCTCACTAGCATCATCACCCCCCACAATTGCCGGAATCACAGGTGCGTGCAGTGCGGTGACCGCGGTTGTCAAATGCTCCAGCACGCGGGTAATATCCTCGCAGCACTGGACGAGTTGGTGCTGCTGGGTTAAGGAGCGGCGCGCAAGCAGGGTGGTGGCATTTGCCGAGGCATAATTGGAGCGGCTGTAGGTGGACAGCCGGCTCAGCAACTGGTGGTGGCGCCTGCTAGCAACACTTCGGTGCTTCACCAGCGCTGCAGTGTTGTGTTCCATAGCCGTCGTCATGCGGTCAATGGCCGCCGTCATGCGGTCCACCCTCTCGCCCACTCCCGCCACATTGCGGCCGATCTTCTGCAGCTGGAGCTGGATGGCTCCTTGCTGCTGCGACTGGCGCTGGTGTAAACGCAGCATGCGCCGCTCCACACTCATGCATGCGTGGAAGTGGCCATTGCCCCTCCTGGTGGTCGGCCGCTGTGTAGCGGATGTGGCTGGCCCAGATGGTGGTGGACGAGCTGCAGGTCTTGCAGCAGCTGGTGTTGCAGGTGCGGCAGGTGTGGTGGGTGGCCTGGCCTTGGCAGCCGGTGGGCCTGAGGCGGATGCAGCAGGTGTGGTGGGTGGCCTGGCCTTGGCAGCCGGTGGGCCTGAGGCGGATGCAGCAGGTGTGGTGGGTGGCCTGGCCTTGGCAGCCGGTGGGCCTGAGGCGGATGCAGCAGGTGTGGTGGGTGGCCTGGCCTTGGCAGCCGGTGGGCCTGAGGCGGATGCAGCAGGCAAGGTGGGTGGCCTGGCCTTGGCAGCCGGTGGGCCTGAGGCGGATGCAGCAGGCAAGGTGGGTGGCCTGGCTGCTGGTGTTGGCGCTGGCGCAGGGGCTGGTGGCTGGGTAGCAGGTAGGGATTCCTCCTCCTGGGCCTCCTCGTCGATCAGCAGCCTCTCACTGTCGCTGCTATCTCCTGCACCTGTGAGGGTAAGTGGATACTCATTAGGTGCATGTGACTGTCAGACGTGCAGATGTTACATGCATGCTGGGTGTCATTCCCTGGGTGGCTGTGTATTTGCGCACTTTGGAACCTTTCGGGCCGCATTGTGGTAGTACTACATTGTGGACATACTACGTCTCCCACAATGCTTCAGGGCATTTCCTGATGCACGGCATGACTAAGGGCCAATGAGTGAGCCTATTTGGTCATGGGCGGTCATAGGGGACAGGGTCGCAGTCGCATGCCACTTACCTTGGGTGTCTTGGGTGGGGCGGGAGGAGTCCAGAGGGGTGACGCCAACACACGCCTCCCTCTCCAACGTGTCCTCTACCCGGTCCTCCAGGGGGGTGTTGGGTGGGACAGTCGGGCCACCACCTCCGGTGCCTGATGCCTCACCAAGGCGCTCCGCAACCCTCTCCTTGGCACGCCCTCGGAGGTCGTACCACCGCTTTTTTAATTCCTCCAGGGACCTGTCCGCAACTCCCACAGAGTTCACGCTTGCGGCAATCCCCACCCAGATCCTCCTCTTCTCCTGCTCAGGGACCCTCCGGGAGTTTGCACCAAACAGCTGGTCGTGGTTGGCCACCACACCCTCTATGAGGTTCTCCAGCTCCTGTTCTGAAAATTTCAATTTGCGCTTTCGGCCAGCGCTGTTGCTGGGTCCGGGCTGCGGGTCGTCTGACATAGCGGTCGCTATTTAGGCGGGGTCGGGATGCGCAAACGGCGGGTTGGTGGCAGCTTTCCGTCGTGGACAGTCGACTGATAGCGTCACTGTGGTGTTTGGGGGTGGGATTTGGCTGCTTCCTGGTTGTGATGTCATCACGGTGCTCGGAATGCGTCTTCCCGTTTTCCAGATCCCGCGAGAATGCGACTCGCAATCCCGTGCAATCGGGATTGCGAGCGCAATCTCGTGCGATCGGGATTGCGAGTCGCAATCCCGATCGCAGGTAGCCGGAAATAGCGATTATTCTGCGTTTTTTGTGGGTCGCTAACGGCTTTAGCGCCCGCATGCGAGTCGCTATTTTTTCTCCGAAAAGTACATGAATGCCGTTTTGCGTTTCCTCAATAGCGAGTCGCTATTGATCGCTATTAGGGACACGCAAAACGGCCCGTACATGAATCAGGCTGTTAGTCCTTCCTATTGGGTATATCTCACCAATAGCATGTTATTGGGATCTAGGCTGTTCTAAGTAGACACTTATACAAGTCATTCAGGCTTCTTCTTTCTTCGTGTAGTCCAAGCCACAAGAATACCAGCACCTTTAAATTTATTTTTATTATTTATTTATTCAATTTGTATAACGCAAATTATCACCGATAGGTCTCTAAGCGCTTATGGTGTAAAAACTGAATCAGTACAGAGGAAAGGGTCGCCCAGATCATGCCAAACCCCAAGCTTCTCGGAACAGGATCGTTTTTAACTTACGCCTAAAAGGCAGTAAGTTTGGTTCTTTCCTCAGGCAGAGCGGTAATTTATTCCAAGCTGCCGGGAGAGTCGTGGACAAAGCACGTCCACCATAGGTAGTCGTGCGATAGCGAGGACAGACTAAAAATGACTCCTCAGATGAGCGCAGTGTTCTTTTGGGAAGGTAGTGTCTCAACTTGTCTTTAATATAACTAGGAGCATTGCCATAAACTGCCTTATGCGCAATGCACATGCCCTTAAATAAAATCCTCTGCCTAATTGGGGGCCAATGTAGTTGGCATAGGAGAGGGGAAGCATGTTCTCTTCTAGCCTTTCCAAAAATCAATCTCGCAGCATCATTCATTACAATCTGTAATCTTGAGAGTTGTTGCTGAGGGAGTCCAACATAAAGGGAATTTCCATAGTCGAGGCGACCTAGAATTGTTGCGGACACCACCGTTCTCAAGGTAGAGAAGGACAACATCTGCGAGATTTTCCGCAGTTGCCTAAGAAGGCCAACGCATGTACCCACCACCGACGACACCTGATTTTTCATTGACAGTTTCCCGTCAATATGGATGCCCAGGCTTTTCACCACCGCAGCTGGTACCGGAGTCCTCCCCAGCTCCTTAGGCCAGAGGCAATCGTTCCAAGGGTTTCCCGAGATGGTGATGGGCAACACCTCGGTCTTCTCTGGGTTAATTTTTAAGGAGTTGGTGGACATCCAGTTGCTTGTGAACTTTAAGATGTTATGTAATCTATCCTGGGCTCCGGATGTGTCTTCAATTTGTATGATGATCTTGGTGTCGTCGGCGTAGTTGTAAACTTGGCAATCCATATGGTTGAGAGCATAAATCAGAGGCTGGAGGTATATGTTAAAAAGGAGCTGTGAGAGGGCTGACCCCTGCGGAACCCCGCAGGTTAAGGCTGCTGCAGTGGAGACAAAGTCTGCCAACTGGACCCTCTGCGATCTTCCCTGCAGAAAAGAGGTCAGCCAACCTAACACAGTCCCCCCCATGCCCAGATCTCTCAGCCGCTTCAACAGTAGTTTATGACACACCGTGTCAAACGCGGCCGAGAGATCTAAGAGCACCAGGGCCCCCGGGATCTTCTTGTCAGCTCTACATCGTAGTTCATCCAAAATGGAGACAATCACCAGCTCAGTACTGTGATGTTTACGAAAGCCAGCTTGATTTTGCTCTAGTAAGTCACAGGTCTCCAGGTGTTGTGATAGGAGTGTCAGGACGTGCTGCTCGACTACTTTAGCTAAGAAGGGAAGTTGGGAGATGGGCCTGTAATTCTTTAAAATTTTTACATCTGCCCCTGGCTTTTTTAGAAGCGGAATCAGCCGAGCTTCTTTGAAAGACGTCGGCACCTGTCCAGTTTCCAATGACTTATTTAGGAGAGTAAGAACGTCTCCTTCACAACCCAAAATAGCGACCTTAAAAACGCTAGGGGGGCAGGGGTCTGCCTGGGAACCTGAGTTAACCCTCTCCACCAAACTGGAGAACCTCTCCTTAGTAATCAAGGGGAAAGTCTCAAGTGGTTGGAGTACGTCCTGGGTAATTGGCGGAGTACAGGATGGACAATCAAAAATAGGGGTTCGCGCTATCTCACCCTGGAGATCCTCTATTTTACTTGTAAAGAAATCCTGGAAGTTCTGACAGTCTTCCTGGGAGAACTCCGGCTTCTGTTCTTTAACATTTTTCAGTTCATTAAGAACTTTGAAGATTTCTTTCTGCGGGACCCGGGCTGTCGCTATTCTTGTCTCAAAAAAAGCTGCTTTACAAGACAGGATAGCTTTTTTATACAGTGCTAATTCTTGTGTATAGCGATTACGTGCCGCCGAACAATAATCCTTCCTCCACGCTCTTTCCAGTCTCCGAAGGGCCTGTTTCTTGGCTCTTAAATTCTCATCAAACCAAGGTGCCCCCGGTCCTCTGTCCACCCATTTCACCTTCTCTGCTGGAGCGACCACGTCCATGGCTCTCATCAGTTTATCAGTGAGCTTTTGACTGCCAACCTCGACGTTGTCGTTGGTCATATTTAGGACAGTAGAGTTCGCTAGATGTTCGATCAAATCTGTCTTATTTATATGGTTCCATCTCCTAATGGTTTTCCACTTCATTTTCTGCCTATATGCCCCCTTGCCAAGCTTCTTCTGACCTGTAATTAAAAAATGGTCTGACCACACACACGGCACAGAGGTGGGCTGCCCTGATGTAGAATCCGTGGTCCATACCAGGTCCAGAGTGTGACTTTTGGCATGGGTAGGACCAATTACCAATTGCGTCATTCCTATAGCCCCGAGGGCCTCTTCTAAAAGAAGAGCCTGCCCTTCCTTTGGGGAGAGCTCCCAATGAAAATTAAAATCTCCCATGATCAACAAATTTTTATAACGGGATCTAAGATCATGAGCAATTTCCAGAAAGGAATCCAAGAAAATTGGTTTAGCCCAGGGAGGACGATAAACTAATAAAATAACCCAGCAGGTAGCACCCATCTCAAATTTTACTCCCAGCACCTCTGCGCCTCCGCAATTTTCTGCGCACACCCTTTCTGTCCGCCGATGACCGTTATAGAAGAGCGCCACCCCCCCTCCTCTCTTGGGGCCCTGGCGATTAAAGCAGATAGCCTTATAGGTCGGAGGAAGGGCGGCCACCAAATCTGGGTTGGAATCATCTTCGAGCCACGTTTCCGTAATACCCAGAATCATCACCCTGAAGTAGTGAAAATATTTCTAGGTTGTGCTTTTGTAGGGAACGGGTATTTAAAAGGCCGTACCTCAAGATGTTATCAGTCCGTTCATTTTTCCTCTCCTCCCTTGTACGTGTAGTTGTGTATAGACCCTCTTGTTGTAATATCGTTATGCATCCCTGTGAAGGTATAAACCCAACATGCTGTAGCTGTAACAGAGCCGCTTTGCTGTACCCGATTAAATGGCCAGGGGTTATGGCCCCTGGTCCCGGCTGGTCGTGGATGGGCGTAGATGGGCTCGCCTCTGGCGAGCCTCCGGCGCGCCCGCGGCGCGCACGCTGCGCGCTTGCATACGGCCGGTTAAAATAGACTTCGTAATGAGCCTCCTGACAGCTAGAACGCTGCCCTAGAAATGGCGGCCCGAGACCAAGCGTCCCAACTACCCCCAAGATGGCGGTGATGGGCGAAGAAGTAGGGAAAAGATCCGCAAAATAGCGGTGGGGCCACAATTTAGTGTGCAAGTAAGCGGACAAGGAGCACTAAACAGTGCACAAAATTACCAAATTAAAATACAGCCAATAATAAAATGTCAGCCAGTAATAAAATGCCGCATAACACGAGTACTAACAGCGCGCTACTATGCTTGTTGCTTGCTATAAATCTGGGAATCCTCTCCTTAATCGATTTGAAGTCACCATTAACAGGACCAGCCTGGGAAAGACGCGTCTTAAATAGACGTCGTAATGAGCCTCCTGACAGCTAGAACGCTGCCCTAGAAATGGCGGCCCGAGACCAAGCGTCCCAACTACCCCCAAGATGGCGGTGATGGGCGAAGAAGTAGGGAAAAGATCCGCAAAATAGCGGTGGGGCCACAATTTAGTGTGCAAGTAAGCGGACAAGGAGCACTAAACGGTGCACAAAATTACCAAATTAAAATACAGCCAATAATAAAATGTCAGCCAGTAATAAAATGTCGCATAACACGAGTACTAACAGCGCGCTACTATGCTTGTTGCTTGCTATAAATCTGGGAATCCTCTCCTTAATCGATTTGAAGTCACCATGAACATAAATGAAGTACTTCAAACAGCAGCCACTCAAGCCAGCATACAAGGCACCAAGCAGGATCTGAGTATGACACTGTGGTTTGGTGTATTTGAGGAAGCACCTTTCTCTAGATGTGTTTGGGAAGTATTCAGTTTAGGAAACAAACTGATACATGGGGTATAAGCTCTTCTTCGTGTCCAACAAGTGAAGATTTCTCTCTTCTTAACCAACAATAAACTCTGTGATGCTGGACTCTCATAATTAAGCCCCTAAGTTGGTAGGTTTGGTACTGCTAAACACCCCCACCGTATTTGCTTTGAAATCCAAAGCAACATTTTGATTTCAAAGTGTTTATTTATTTTGATGCAAAAACATTAGCATTTCTGTTACAATGTTAGCCAGTCGCAGTCTGTACAACAGTGTACTGAGGCACTATGACACATTTACTTAGCTAACCCCACATGACGTAATGTACTGAAAACAAGAGGAAGGGTGACAGAAAAAAGCAGGACAGAAAGGGGTAAAAGAAGAACAAGAAGACAGGCTCTGATATTTATAAGTCCTTTGATCGCCTGTCAGAACAAACATACAACTAGCTTGCTTGTGGAGAGATTGGGAGACATGTTGGCTCACCTACAGACCCGTGGGGCCACAATAATTGAGCTCAGTTACATACACTTTTCCGTACCTAAGGGGGATCAGGGTATGTTTCGCCGGCATGTCTTGTTTTCATGGGGGTTAGTAAAAGTCTAGGTATGTGTTGAGTGATTTTCACATCCCTCTCGTTACTGGTCTCCAGGGTGAGGTCTGTAGTGCAATGTTGTCCACACCTCTGAGATACGTAATCCAGTTGAACCAGCCTTTGTATGAGGTATTACTTGTGTCTTTCCAATTGGCTAGGACCATTTTCCCTTCTGCGATCAGCAGCAGATCTAATAGGTCTTTATCTTGATCTGATCTTAGTTCTTATGTCATAAATGCTGTGGCAAGGGAGTAACATTAGTTTGTTAGCGTACGACCCAGCAACTTATTAATAAAACCAAAGATTTTCTCCCAGAATGTTTTGAGTGTTGGGCCGATTCTGCATTTAATTGTTTACAATAAAGCTACACACACAGTGATTGGTGACTGTGGAACATTGTGAGGCTATCATTTAGAGTAATCATCCTCTAAATGGCCATCCAGGAGAGCTCTGTAGAATAGAAGAGTCCTGGGAAACTCCATTAGCATGTTAAATGCCCATTTCTTAGTTTCTCCCCAAGTCAGTGAATTGCGACTGTTGAGTGGTTGAAGTAAAGTACCCCTATTAACCATTACCAAAAAGGCATTTATGAAAAAAATCAACATATGAATGGAGTTTTACCAAAGCCCCCTTACAATTGAGAAGATACGAGCTGCATATGAGCTAATAAGATAAGCTCTTAATTCATTTCAAAGTGTAATCACATGGTTATCTAGAGAAATATGCAAATGTGTGCTGGTTATAATATCAGAGATGTTAAATCAAATGAAGGAAACTAAGACAATTTCTCCAATGATTCACTTTGAAATCTGGAAAAAGCACAAGGCAGAGGAGGCCCAACACTCACCCAATCAGCATATTCATTCAGTAGGTCCTTGTGACTGTATCTTTCCAGAGTTACTACTGGCTGTATTCAATAATTGTAATGGGCAACTGTGATTCTGAATTGTTCTTCTTCTCTTCTTTTCACCCTCAGTGAATCAGTACTGAAGGACGTGCAACTCACCTAAGCAATTTCCATCATATGCATCTCAAAACAATACACTAAAATACTAAACCAGGTGTACACCAGAGAAATAATGAAATATTTTATTTTGACGTAAACCCAGATTTACTAAAGTCTGTAAACCAGGGTTTGCACCAAAATGGTGTGCCTACCTGAAGAAGGCATAGCAAGTATTCTGTATTCTGCAGCACACATACAAAGGGGAATACACCTTAAAGAATAGGTTCCTGCTTAAAACTATTCTGACCACAATGCAGGCACCCTTGTGACATGTCACATTGGAGGCTGAATTGGCACTAGGCTGCCACATGTACGCCAATGCAGCGAGAGACCAGGATTGCGCCTTATCTGTGAAAATATGGCACAATTCTGCTGTCTCTCTTTCACGCAATGCAGTGCAGCAAGTTCCCTTGCTGTTTTTCGCTACATGAAAGTTTAGTAAATCTAGCCTTATTTTAAACCTCCAATTTCAAATCCTTTCACATTTAAAGAACGTTTTAATTTTAACATTTTCAATGTTGCTTTCTTATATATACATGCTTTATTATTCTGCTAATATTATTCCATTTACTAGACAGCCCGGAACCTCGGACCACAGACCAAGAATCACTTTTGCAAAGGATGTATTCCTGTACCTCACTGAATCGCTGTATTATCCACCACACGTACATCTTTCTGCATTCTGATACTGCAAAGCTGCAGACATCATCCACCAACACACTTCTTTGAAGTATGCAAGTCTGTCATTCAAGAAAACCTGAATATTAATAGCTCCACACAAACCTGAACTTTTTTGACAGGGACACCTTTATTACCCAAACAACAGACCAAAAGAGGAATGCTGCACCTTCAGCAATGAGTACCAGCTTTACTGCCTGTAACATTTCAGAGCAGTGCAAGACAAAACAAACGAATACAACTTGTGTATAATAGTTCAACGCTGATGACTATGAATAATATAAATATGTTAATAAAAATTCTGCTGTACAAATGTATACATCTTCTCTTCAGGCTTTTTGAAATGTGGTGTTATATATGCACAGATATACCTATAAATCCCACAAGCTATTGCCTTTTAGTTACAATAGGTGCTTGTGTTACAAAATATAAATGGGCGCTAGCTTAAATGTGCCTTTGTAAAACATTAATTTGCTCTCTTTAGGTATTGCATGACAAAATTAATTGACCTAATACAACTGTTGAAATATTCATAAAACATAGACAATATCACTGCCCTTGAATAAGAAATCTATTGAAATCCGACACAGGTATTTTGCATAGGAAATGTTCTGCAATGCACCAAGGGCCAGACATGTTGATGAAATATGAATTCCTAATTAACCTAATTCATTAGACTCGAATTAGTTCCCTTAGAATCAATTCTCGGAAACAAAATTAAAGAGTGTCTTCGGTTTTTTCACTGTGCATAAATAATGATATCAGATACAATTTACAAAGGTAGTAAAGTGTGCCTTTCATCTTTGAGACCTATATAGAAAAAAGACGGTAAAATAAAAGCTGAATTTTTAGCATGGGCTTATTACATGAATTAGGGTTAGGAGGAATGTGTGGCAGGTTCAAGGAAAATACTACATATCTGGTGCACCAACCAGCCATGTGCTGTTTTGCAGTATTATCGCTTGGGTGAGAAGGACCCTCAGAGAGTTTTGGCGCACCCACCACTCTATTAGCGGGTTCCAAAGGTGCACCACTCACCAAAGCTAGGTGCAGGTGTGTGGTATTTCCCCTTCCGGATCTGATTTGATTGTCCCTTGGTTACATGTGTTATCATCTTTAGGCTGCCCTTGATTTGCACAGGCTCTTCCTGCTTTAATTGTATGCCACATGTAGCTTGGACTTTAGACTGCGTGCTCCTCCCGCATAATGTATCCCTAGCTTTCCCAATGTGATCCCTCACATCCTTACGCTATGTATTCCTTCCCCTCAATCCTGTAAAGCGCTCTGATACCCTCACGGGTCTGTTTCGCGCTCTATCAAACAAAAAAATAAATAAATAAACAGAATTTATTTTTGTGACGATATTATTTTAGCACATGATGCATATTATTTGTTGTTCAGTGACTTTTCTAGAATTCAGTCTGAACATCGTACAAGGTCGATTTTCCTTTGCCTGATCAGTAACATCTCCTAATGTTTCTACACCTAACACAGTAGAACAGCTGCAGGTTTTCTAACATAGCAGTTTCTAAAATAGGTCTCAACCACATGGAGATTAGAGGGGAGAATTCCAGCAGAGAGACAGGTCTTAGAACGAAGGCAGCAGCCTTCCATAACCTGAGTTTACACCTGCTATGCAGACCACCTAATCACATACCAGGAATGGGGTTCGGCGCTCATCCCAGAGATCACTAATATATCCCTGTGCTTACATAGTGAGCGTAGGCTAGGAGAGATATATCACTTGCCATGGTCGGGCTGTTTAAAACGCACAGTCTGTTAATAATGTTAATTGCTTTTCTTAGTTGTATTTGTTTACTAATCACAGCAAACCTGCTTCAAACTAGACCTCAGGAGTTTCAATAAAGATATGTAAACTTCCTTTGTGTTTTCCTTCTCTTTACTATGGACAGGCATGAGTGAGAATGAAAGGTGATGATCGGTTTCCACAGTTCCCTTGGGGGCTAGAGGCTCATGTTCTAAGTTTCCCGAAATCCTCTGTTACTACTGGGACATATATTGCCCTTGCACATGAGGAAATACCCCCATGCAAAGTAGGGAATTTCCTCCTTTGAATGTGCCTGTCAAGAATGTCCACAATACTTTAGGTATTACTGAATGATATATTAGAACTGTTGTGTAACACTAATCAGTCTGAGACAAACAAGGGGTAATAAAATGTGATGATTTTGCTGCAACTCGACATAATAATCATAGTTGCTATTTAAAGCAAGTCAAACACTAATGTAAGCAATGCATGCAATAAGAACCCATTTAACATTTTGTGGCTTGATCAATATACCAACTTTGAGGCAGAGGCATTGTGAAATCTATGTTGTTTGTCTAGGAGAGAGGTGCGGCGCACCAGCCAGAGCAACAGACTGTGTGTCGCATTGATCACGGTTTGATGGGTAGGGGCAGTTCAGCTCAGCATCATGTGACTCTGGGCAGTAGCTCACTTAATCTCCTTGAAGGTCCCCAGCACCTTGAAACCTTGAGGGGTGATATGTTCTTGCTTAACAAGTATGTAATAGTACAAAATATGGATTATTGTTAACGACATTTCCTCACTACACCAAAATGGCTCCTATGCATGGGAAAGGAATCACTTTAGAATAAAAATAAACTGTAACAGCATGTTCACCTTGTCGTATCATCACAATCTGTCTCTAGAGTTACCACTGACATTGTGGCAGACTCACCTTCAGAATTCTCCTGTTTTCTGTACGGAAACCTCCACCCAATGTGAAGATCTCTGCACACATATGTTGGACCTGGTCCTCTCTGTAGGATCACCCACAAACCTTTTGCCTTTTTCCTTTTTTACTAAATTCATTTTTGTTGGCCTTGGGACTCTGTGCACTTTACCATTGCTACCCTGTGCTACAATCCTGTGCTCACTCTCTAAAACATGGTTACTTTGGCTTATACCCAATTAGCATATTTAAGTTAGTTGTAAGTCCCTCATAGTGTGGCATACTAGATATCCAGGGCCTGTAAATTAAATGCTACCAGTGGGCCTCTAGCACTTATTGTGCCACCCAATTAAGCAGCACCTTAAAACATGTCCCAGGCCTACCACTGCAGTCTAAATGCAATTTTAAACTGCCATGATGTCGGTTTGGGATTAAAACCCCCTTGCCAAGCCTTACACTCCCCTTGTATTACATTTAAGTTACACCTAAGGTAGGCCTTAGATAGCCCATAGGTCAGGCTGCTCTGTAATTAAAAGGCTGGACATGTACTTTTAAGTTTTACATGTCGAGATCGTGAAAAACTACCAAATTCATTTTTCACTACTATGAGACCTTCCCTCCCATAGGAAAACTTTGTGGATTGCTTATTGCTATTAATAAGCTGTAATGTCCAACTGGGAGCAGGTAGCCATGTCAGGTTTGGTGTCTATGAATTTGTAATGATAAACCCCATTAATGGTAAAGTCAGATTTTCATTACAAGTTTAAAAATACTTGGTGTGCTAAGTGATTATCTATCACTGTGCTGCTGATTTTCTATGATATAATGTATGGAATATGTACTACATAATGGTATTTGATTTATCACACCTCAACTGAAGGATACCCAATTTAAGATGACAGATGGAGGAGGGTATAAGGACCCTTTTTTCCATTTTTGAACGTATATGAAACTTCTTTCCTCCCACGATGGCCCTGGTATTGGCCTGTTAGGTCTGACTGTTTTCTGTACATTGCAGTGTACAAGGCCACTTTCCTTCAAAGACAGCGTTGATTTTAGCCTTTCTGATATTACTATGATTGGAGATGTATAATGGTGTTAGAACCTGTTTTGATATATCGACTACTATTGAAATTACCATTTTTTGTAGCTAAAGATATCCGTTCCTTGAAAGCGCAACCACTGGGAATAAAACATCCTTGGCATATATAATGAATATTATGCTATTTGGCCACTATTAAGGTTACCTGTAAGTTTGATTGTTGTTTAACACACTGTAGTTTTCAGCTTTATAATTGAGACAGTATCAGTCCATTCTCCTCCTGCGATAGAGGTGGCTCTGCTTTCATATGATTATGATCAGATTTTTTCAGTGCTGTTCGCACTTAGCATGACGGCCATTATCATAATTCTAATTACTTTTTGCTTAAGATGTACATTTAAAATGGCGACTAGAGGAGGGAGTAAATATAGTAGTTACCAGGTTGCCTTGTTGAGGAGGCGGATGATGGGTAAAAAAAAAGATGTAACGGCCTGCAGAGGACTTCTTTGGCAGTTTAAAACAAATACAGATGAACGAGTTGCTGCACACTAGTGATTTCAATGAGTTTGTTAGTTATTTAAATTGCATATAACCACAGCGATGTATATGCTAATTACAGGCTGTGCTCCCTTGTCAAATTGTTTATAACAGAATGTGGTTGTGAATCATTAGTGGAATATACGCTTGTGTGAGTGTGATGCAGCATGGAGCATATTTGCGTTCATGATAACTTACACATATCTTAGCGGCAAAAAAAGGACTCTGTAATGCAACATGGCTGTTTAACTTGAGTGCAATGTGCATTCATGATTGTTTACAAATATGATAGCGCAAACATATAGGACTTATAACGTAATGTGGCAGTATTAGTTTTAATTTTTTCTTTACTAATTGGGTACCTTTTGAATTCCACTTTGGTGAGCCCAGATGTAAGTTTCGTTTTAGGTATGTAAGTTAAGGTTGATATTGGACTATTTAAAGTTTGGATATGGAAATGCATCCTTAGTAAAAAATAAAGTCAGATAACGAAATATAATATGCATGAGCAGGGTGTGCTCCATACAATCACGCTGCCCACCCTCACTGAAAATTGTAATTATTGTTTTGTCTATGTTAGATGTACCAATAATGTGAATATAACATTTTCATCTGAATAAATAAGTGAAAGAGATGGATTTGTTTTTCAAAACAATGGGGCCGATTATGATGGCGGACGGACCTGAGTCCGTCCGCCACCATAGAGCAGGAGGGAACCTCCGCATTGCCTGCGGAGTTCCCTCCTGTGCAATTAGGATGTGACCGCCACCCTAGCGGTCATATCCTCTATTTTTACCATTGCGGCGGGTGCGGATTCAAGCTGCATCCGCCGCAATGGTAAAAATGCACACATTGCATTTGTATGCAGAAAGCGGCAGGCACCCTGCGGTGCCTGCTGATTTCAGCATACAAATGCAGGGGGGTACCATAGGTACCCCCCATGTGCACCCCCCACATCCCCTTCACCTAGGGGGCCCGCAACGGGCCCCGCAGTGAAGTTACACATGCTTTTCCACAGCGGAAAACCCGCCACGGAAAAACATTTTTTAAAGCCCTTCCTAATATGGCGGACGGTGTCTGAGAGACACCACCACCATATTAGAGCTTTTCCACCGCAGTTGTAAGCCAACCGCGGCGGAAAAGCTGCGGACGGAAACCAGGACCCACCAGCCATCCTAATGTGGTGGTGGGTCTTTGGTGGGTCCGCTGCGGTTTTTCCGCATCCTCCGGGCCGGCGGTGGCTTCCGCCGGCCCGGAGGATGCGGAAAAACCGCAATCATAATAGGCCCCAATGTGAGTACCCTATGGCAAAAACTTTTTTGTCAGTGTTTTGAATTGCATGTATTTATATAAGGATTTGATGATCTCAATTGTTTGATATGAATTTCTTCTGACAAAATAGTGTTTTTGGGAGTTCATTGACAGTGTATATGTATGTTACACTTGTATGTTGTTTTCCAGTCCATGTAGCTATATGTATGAACGTTACAATAGTATGATTTTCATTGTTTAACAAAAAAAATACGCATTTAAAAAAAAATTGTATGTTGCTGCCCTGATTAAACTCTTGTAGGAATGAAATACATTGGGTGTTTTCATATGAAGAAATCACAAATAAAACATTTATTTAAACAATATCGTGTGGAAAGACTTTTAAATTCTGACAGTTTGACCTTAAGTCTAAAAAGAAACTTGCGAAGTGGATCTGATATAATTGTTGCCTCTCTTAGTTGATATATAATTTATAATGTTTGGATGTTCGACAGCCAACCTATGGAGGTGGGTAATGATATGACATTCAAAAGGCAACTCACTGGTAGTGTGGTATATTAGTTCTTGTGTGTCTACACTTAGGGTCCGATTCTGATGCGGTTGGGAAACCTTCCCGATCGAATCGCTTTGGAAATGGTTTCCAACCGACTCGGATCGGGAGAGTCCGACCGGCCGAGTATGATGCATCCGGATGCTTCCAGATACGATTTGGTTGGACTCCCATTGACTTCTATGGGAACCTATGTTCCTAACCGCATCGTAATCTGGCCATCGGTCAGGGGAGACACGTTCCCAATCCGATTCGGAAGGAGCAAATACCGTTAGGAGGCCTTCCTACCTGCATCGTAATCGGGCCCTAGGTGGGAATGCTTTCCTAACTTCATCGGAATCAGGCCCTAAGTAGTACATGTTACACTTGTAAATGGTGAACAGCCAAAGATAGAAAATTTACTACAAAGTGTAAGAGTAAATTTACGCATGCTGATTTACCCTTGCGCAGGTTTACCTTTGTGAATAGGCCCCGTATTGTATAACATTTACCATAATCAAAACTAGTGCAAAATTATAACAATATATAAGAGTTTGCCATCTACTAAGGACCTAAATACGAGTTTGATGGTGTGGAATTGGGTCTGCCCCGCCGCTGCACCACCAATACCATGGTCGGCTGCCCACCAGATTATGTGGATTTCTCGTGTCTTGATGGCTTTTTTTTTTTTACGTTCCCACGGCGGTGCCTTGAAAATGGGCACAGCAATGGGAACACCAAATGCAGTTCCTGCACAGCATGGACTGTAAAGTCTATGCCTTGCAGGAACTGTGGTGCACACACCGCACACAGCGGGGCACATGTTGTGCCCCCCTGCATGCACCCCAGGGCACAGAGGCACAAGGGGGACCACCGTAATCCCACCAAGCATATTGCAGCCTCTTGACACCACCAGGGACCAGCGGTTCCCTGGTGGCTGCAGCGGGGCAATGGCAGTCTGACCATACTAATTGTAATAGGGTGATCAGAAGACCGCCACGCTCCCACGAATCTGGCAGTCCATAGACCGCCAGATTTGTAATAGTGCCCTAAAGGGTGTGATCTCTTCTATAATGCCTCTAAAATAAACTTTAACAAACATTGATTGTCCTAGAATGACCATATGTAATGCATTCAGGGCTTCAATATAGGCAAGACCAACAGTTGCTTTAAACATTCTCAACTGTTGCTTTAAACATTCTCAACCACTTTCTCCACAATTTTAATTCACGACACAGGTGCGTTTCAGGGACTTCTTATCTAGCAAATAGAGGTGGCATAATGTATAAGAAAGGGGAGAACATTTTCACTTGCCCTGGAAATCCAGTAAATGCATCAGAGACAGACAAGATTTTCAAAAGCATAGATTAAACCCAGAACAAATATATAGGGGCAGAGACAACTGTTTAAGTAGCATTAAAAATATTGCCACTTCTCAGTTTTTTTATGCATCCATATCATCAAAACACTGTGCTCAAACACATTCTTCCTCACAATAGCCTTTAGGGAACCTGTTGCTAGTCTGGGCAAATAACAATGCCTGGTATAGTTTGTACCTCCATAAGCATGCAGTAGATCACAATACAAGAGACTGGAGGAGACAATGCACTTCTTCCAGATCTGAGAAGTTAGGTTCTTATATATAGTTTTATTTATCCATAACCACAGAAGGGGAAAAGCCCTTTCATATATCAGCTCACTAGAATGTTGTCTCAGTTGTGGTGCTACCCATCAAGACGTAGAAGGAACGCAGATAGAATGCCTAACTCTTAACATCATATACATTGCATCATTGGTTACACCAAGTACAGAAACTATTGCACTCTATCCCATTGAATGTTGGGCCAATCCTGCTCGTACAAATAGAGCCATTCATAGCCTCGTATCTATTACAGAAATTCTTATCAAAGGGCGCACCAAGATATGTGTAGAATGAAACAACCTCTAACCTATGATTGTCAACAAACACATGTATGGGGGTCTTCCCTCTTTCAAAGACATTATCTTGGACTTAGTTGATTGATAATAATTCAGTTATGTGAGTTATATGCTTTCAGCATTCATAGAAGCTTCTAGAACTCTACATTGGTCAGGTGACTAAGCACCAGATACAAGGATGGATGGAAACACCTGATATTGTTAAGTTGTTTAAAAAGGTATGAGATATACATATTTAATAAGCAGGATGCTAAAATACCCCCTACTTAATGCCATTTTCAAGCATGATCTTCAGGGATAGAATGACTTTGATTTTTTAATTGCTCCCTGTATCAGATTAGAATGCTTGGATCAAGGGCAACTGTGATTGTTCTATTTCCTACTCTACAAACCTCTACCAAAGGAGACTCATATTCATTCTCCTAAAGGCTGACCTATAGACAACGAAACAACATTGCAGCATTCATCTGGTAAGGGCAAAAAACATCAACAAATATAGAGCAATCACATGATCTGCTGTGAAGGTACTCAAGAAATTCTGTCTGAGTCGGTTGTAACAAGGCCTACTGGTTGGTCCACTCGTCTAGATAAAATACTAGCGCCTTCCCAAAACATTTTCTCTCTGCAACACAGAGGGTTATTAGTCTATATTTTCCAGGAATCTGACTATAGCCTTTCTAGATATTAGAACCATGATGCTCCCCTTTCAAGATTGAGGAACTGCCTTGGGATGATGCACCACCCTGAAAGGTCTGATAAATTAACTGGCTCATAAAGTAGCAAAAAATGTATGCTCAGCAATGGGAGTGACGATAGGCCCAAGGGTCCTAGATAAATGTACTTTGACAATAAGACTATTTATAAATTTTAATGTGCCGTCAACTTGCTTCATTTCACAGCTAGATATAAATACCACTGTTTATTGCTTTTGTGATTTACAGTGACCTACTATGTGTTTTTCAATTTTCCAGAGAAATTATTACAGTCAATCACCTTGTGTAGGGCCTATGAAGCACCTGATAAAATACAAGGCATTGATTTTGTGGTATTACCAACATTGTTCCAGGTGCTCTCTTCTTACCTCTGTTATAGCCAGGCAATATGCATGTCTACAGTAGCAGATTTTCTTCTAGGTCACAATTGTTTTAACATGTTTGGCAGCTTACCTAAATTAAATACTATGCTGATTCCTTTTGCAGATGCATTTACAGTTGAATCACCCATTTTACTTAATGTTTTCATTTCTGATATGAGTGTGACTTCTTAAAACAAATTTCACTACTTCCAAACAAGTGGCCTCCCTCTGTGTAAAAATAATATTCTCAGCTACAAAATCAGATTAAAGAGGAGCATAAATGGGGCAGTATTTTACCTTGTGTTTACCCCAAAGGCCACCCCAGGCAAATAACTGGCTGACTCCATAACCCTTTTTTGGGTGTTCATATATGTAAAGTTCCCAGTTGTCTTTCTACTCTCAGATTCACTGTACTTATTGTGATAAAAGCCAGAAGGGGTTTGTGGTCACTCACATATCAATCTTAGAGTGCAACATTATTAGACATGCCAACATAGGTTTCATGCACCAGAAAATAATCAGGAACCTTATTATTCCATCTGCAGGTGATATGTATGACATGGGCAGGAGATTAAGGAAAAATCTATCTACCAATTAACTGCCAAAACTGTGCTTTAAATACATTTTACAAAATACCTTGCCTCTGGTATTGCTAAACTGAGAGCCTGATTTAGAACTCGAAGGATGGGTTACTCCATCACAACTGTGATGGATATCCCATCCGTTGGAATAGAAATCCCATTGCATGCTATGGGATTTCAATTTAGGTGGACGGGATATCCATCACCATTGTGAAGGAGTAACCCATCTGTTGATCTCGGAATCAGTCCCTTAATATTATATGTTGTGGGGTAAAGAGTCTACAGGTGATGAAATAGAGTAAAGCTGTAGCCTTCCTCATCTTCCATAAGTACAATTTAAGTTCTCTGCAATCAGAACTGAAATGCCCGAATAAACATCAAAGAAATATAAAAACAGGAGAGAATATTAGGAGAAGAAATATGTTTTACACAATAAAAAATTAACATTGGTGCCCGTCATCTTGATGCATTTAGCCATACGGTACATACCCCCAACTATATTAAGTGAGAACGAATAGGAGCTGCAATGCAAATCAAAGTGATCAACCTGCCTTTAAAAAAATCCTATCCTAGAATGTAGCATCTGGTTTTGACTAAATGATGTAACCCTCACATGACAACTAATGTCAGTGTAAATTTTTGTGAAAACACACTACGGACACTTTACCAAGGAGATATAAAAACATACCATTATTGATTAATCTAGCCAGTCCATCTATGTTCTCTGATAACAATCATAGGACTTACTACAGAGCTTAGTTGTTGAAGGACATATACCACAAATGCAGCGGATGGCTCATCTTCCAAACTGGCAGTTTCCTGTTGTATTAAGAGTCAGGGGAATTGCTATGTTTCTGACGACAGAGCCTCAGGTGGCTACTCTGGCAGAAACATTTGACTGACAGTCGGTCCTTCAGTGATAGATAGTTCAATGCAGGACAAAACGTTCTTCCAATTGTCACACATTTTTCCTGTTCAGATTCGTCAAGGAAAGCCTAGTAGTCCCAAACAGGAAAACCTAAGAAATTATCCTCATGCACTAGTTGAAAATTCCCAGTGTGGCACAGGCATTTTTCTTGTTCTACGAAAAGTAACAAAATAAAAAAAAATTTGCTGAGCAGTTGAATTAAACATGATGCTAACACAGCAACACTTCAGTGCCTTCAGCTGAGTTGCCAGTGAAACAGCGTTGCTGCAGTCACAGAGAGCCACCAACCTGGCATCGATATGTAATTATGACAGGCAGTCAATGGAGGACATCCCTGTCATGAACCGGTTGACCGGTGAACCATCTTGTATTCTAAGGCCCCAATTCTGGAGCAGATTTGAGAGGTGTGCCTTATGCTTATTATTTAGCACTTCTCTAGTTCAGTAGCAGCTATTAGTTAGGTACATAGTGTGGTCATTACGATTAGGGTGAATCCGTCACTAGCAGCCTGCCGGTGGCGGATACACTGTAATCGTGTGGCCACATCCCGCCAGCCAGATTGGGATAGCGGGTGGTGTGTGTGGTGGGCGGAAAGTCCGTCCGACAGCAGCAATCGTAAGGATTGCCTGCTGGACCGCATCGCATCAGTAGAATGGTGGCGGCGTAATATCATGGGTGGGACCGCCCCCTTAAGGTGGCCGGTACCAATCCCTGCAACAATGGTGGATGGACTTAAGTCCGTCCGTCATTGCAATCACCCCCAAAGGTTCTTCCTCGACCTTGGGGATGGGGGTGAATTTAAGTTTCTCAATCATATTTGACATGAAAGGAACATGTAAAAACACTCTCTACATTATTTTCCCCCATTATTCTCTTCAAGAGGGCACATGTTGAAGAGATATTCTATCAAGTGGGAGAAAGTGTCAGAGAGGCTCATGCATTCAAATGACCTTTTCTGCGACAACAACTGGATAGGCATTTTTATGTTGGCAATGATGAAACTTATAGCTTCTCTCTGAGTTTCTATCACAAAAGGAACAAATCCAATTGACATTATATGTCTCAAACAAAATATGAGAGATGTCACATTACAGAATAAGATTTTTAGGAGATTGACAATATTCAGACAATTAAAATAACCATCTGTGGCAAAAAAGAGGAGTAAATTCAAGTACTCCTGTTGTTTCACTCTTTAGAAGTCTATTTCAAAATGGTTGCAATACATGGGCCCTCAGATCTTTCTCACGTATGCCTTATGAGAAACTTCAAATTCCATTATATCCTTGGTTGACGTAAGGAACTCTTCTGTTTCACCCATTCCCCTGTGACTCCCTGTCAGCTTTTTCTAAGGTGTCAATAGTAACATATGTCTGAGTTGCAACAACTGTTTGAAAAGCACCAGGCTAAATTTGGATGTGGCATTATTTTATACCTGGAGTAACACTTAAGCAGATAAATATTGTGTGCCCTTCAGGGTATATATTTTTACAGGGTGAGTTTTGTATGACGGGAAAAAGGATAAGTGCAAATTAAAATCTTTGACTGGGTCAACCCACTAGGCCCAGCTGGCCTCTCGGTCAGCCTCAACTTACACCTAGTACTGGTCAATAGTACCAAAAGACGCTATGCTCCTTATTAGCGCTTTTTCACATAACACTTTTAAAAATTCATATCTGATTAAATGTGATAATTTTTTGTGTCATTTTTCGTATTTCATTTTTTTTTATTTGATAAATTAGGAAGGTTTTTATTGTGCTGTGCTTTGACATTTGTTGTACTCCTGCATAATTTTCACATTTTCTACAGGCTTAGACTGGCTACCCTGTGCCACAGCAATCTGACAGGTTTCTGTCCTTACCACTTGTGGAGGACCCACATTCTCATGAACTAATAATCTACTTTCTTATAAGTAATGAATCTAACATTCCTCCCTGAGTATGTACTTTATTCTATAACTGTTGGACTAGAATCATAATGGTGAATCTCACTCCCTCAAAGTATGATGTTTCCCAATGTTTGTTGGACTGGAGTTAGACTAGTTAATCAGCACTTTCATGTATGTAGTTTCCCCTGTGTTTGTTAGACAGAGTTTGAATAGTAAATTTGACTTTCCGAGTGTGTACACTTTCCCCATTGCTTGTTAGACTCGAGGTAGAAAAGTAAATCTGACTGCTAGTCCACCTATGTATATGCTCTTTTCCCAGTATTTCTCTTAATAGAGTTAAAATAATAAACCTGACTGAACTCAGTGCATGCACTTTCTCCAATGCTTCTTAAATGGGAGTAAGAAAAGTGATTATTATCCCCTTCCCTACACAATGTATGCATTCTAACCACAATTTGGTAGATTGCAGTTCAAATTGTGTATTTGGAATATTTTCTGTGTATTTTTAAGGATTTTGTCTATTACAAATATGATGTTATTTTTTGCAATTATTTTTAATTTGTTGTGTTTTTGGCATTTTTAAAATACACACTTATCTACATTTTTTCAAAAAGTATTTAATAGGATTTAATACATTTAAAATATGTGTTAATTTTTGATTCTTAATAATTGTTCATATTTTTATAAAAATTAAGTGTATTTGTATTTCCAATTATTTTTTTTTACATTAAAGTTAGAGCAATTTTCAATTTAATGTTAGATTTTTATTAATTAATACAATTATTACACGCACAGGACAGGAAGTAGTTGGACAGTGCTGTGCATGGAGCATGAGGACCGCGCTGCAGCTGGCGTTGTGGAGGCAGAGGTGCTGGATGCCTGTTGCTCAGTGCGGGTCGTGGCGCCAAGCATCAGAAGGGCTATCGACTTGTGGATACAAACACGAGAGGATGCCACATAGTGAATTGCAGGGTCCGGACCGATGCCCTCACCATCTCAGGGAGCAATTAGGCAGCTGCATTTGAAATAGCAGGTAGTGACTGGGGTAGGAGTGGTAGGAGACCGAGTGGCAAATTCCAGTTCCTGACTCCAAGGCTTTTCTGTGCCATTGCCAGAGTGAGGCAATCTCCAAATGCCTCTGAATTCAGCAAACCAAAGGGAATTCCACCTGTCTGAACCTGTGCCAATTGGCAGTGACTGGATTTGTGGGACTCAACCACAGTATCACTGCTTGAGAATTGGAGAAGAACCATGGAGATAGGTGAGTGAGTGGAGACCTCACGTGGCTAGTGTTTCCCATTTAGGGGGGCCTCATCGGGGGGAGTGCTGGTGGAAGAGGAGGCAGCAGTAGGCTGAGGTGCCTTGTGCCCCACCTTCTGATTGCTGCTCTTTCCTTTTCATAGTCATTAAATAAGGAGCTACTATAGTCTGCAATCCTTCAATAGGTATTTGCGATCTGCACAAGCTGATTGCTGTTCATTCAAGTTAAGGAAGTGGTGCCTTATACATCTATATGGTCTCAGAGGAACTGGCTACAAGGAAAGAGTCTTCCCGCCCCTGGAGTATTCCAAAAAACACAAACTGATCAAATTTGTTTTAAGAAAAGATGGAGATAATATATGAGACACCAGCTGAAATAGGCACCACCGAATAAGACTGTACTGAGTGCTTTCTCATTCCACAACATAAGGAAGAATTTACCATAGTGGATTGGCACAACAGTGACATTTATTACTTGGGAAATCACAAATACAAGGACACCAAAAAATTGGGATCTGGGTGTCTACATATGGGATGATTAGAATCAATATTGGTCTACATGCTGGAAAACCAAGCTGTAGAGGTGGCAAGAAAGATATCCGCACAGTGGCTAGTCCAACTCATTTATGGAATACATCTTTGATACAGACACTCCTAAAATTAGAGATGCTGCCAACAAAATTTAACACACAGAGAAGGAAGTATTACCAAATCGAATACAGATATTGGTGATACAGGTCCCTCTGAGCTAAAACACAAAGGAAAAAAAATGGAAAGGGAACCTCATTCAAAGAATTACAAAGAGAGGATGCAGAAAATTGTGCTTTTGAGAATGATTAGATCTCCCACAAAGATCTGCATGGACCTTAAGACCAGACGGGTCGAAGCAGCTCTCACGGACAGAAGAGCTGATGCTTATGCCGCAAACTGCATCCATGGATGGAAGCCACTCACACGCAACTGTTAAGATCACAACCCTGAGTAGTTGGCATAACGGCTGGGGTGGTCGACCTCGAATATGGGGAACTGGATTCGAGTCTCGGCAATGATGCTGAAAATCCTGTGAGTCTGGACAAATCACTTAATCTCCCTGTGCCTAACACAAATTAATGTGACCTCATATAATGCAACTGGTGCTATGTAAAGTGCTCTGATACCCGATTCAGGTCAAGTTTGCGCTATATAAAACTCTGTAAAAAAAGAAAACAATTGGAGCGGCTTGGAGCAATAACCCTTACTGGTAAGCCTTTTTCCTTTACGTCCTCTCGGAATCCAATGGCTACCCCATTTGCAGACCCTTGTATGAAGAAACGACTTGAGAACTTGCATAAATCCGAAGTAAATGATCAAATACAATATAATGCTGAGACCTGTATTCTGTATCTCATTCCATTTTTTGACTCAGAACTAATTCTGCATAGGTTCACTTTGCTTGCCTGTTTTATGGACTTCAAGACTCTAAATCTAATTCAAAGCAAAGATATTAATTTAGTTGCTTTACATCATATAGAGGGTGGCATCAAATCAGGGTGTCCTTTCACACAAAAATCATAGTAAAAATGATCTTACAGAACTCTGAAAGTCTGCAAAGTAAAGGTATTGATGTCGTTTGAGTTCAATGAATTAAAAAATGTGTCCTGAAATGTGGCAGGGGTAAAGAATAATAGAGAGAAGCAAAAAAATGTAACTGCACTAAAAGTAGAATTGATCTGTCTCCAGGAGACATGGTGGGATAAGTAGCTCCTCTGCGATTACTATTTTGCTATTGATTGTAATTCTAGATTGTCTAGGATGGGGCATGCTAAGAGGGAGTAGAAGTCCTCCTGTCCAACAAGTATAAGTGGAAATGGAATTACTACAGAGATCCCTCTGACTTATTTATGGTACTAACACTGTTCCACCATGTGAGAGAGCACTGGGTTCCACCCATTATGTTGGTACATATTCGGCC
The DNA here is from genome assembly GCF_964261635.1 of Lissotriton helveticus. Lineage (NCBI taxonomy): Eukaryota > Metazoa > Chordata > Amphibia > Caudata > Salamandridae > Lissotriton > Lissotriton helveticus. Next base: position 1,082,974,326 of record NC_136070.1, on the reverse strand, counting down.
TGAGGCCACATATGATCCTGTTATATATATGGACTTCACTTACATCCAAAACCATCTTGATCAGATTCAGGCTCCTGGCGTAATCCTGGTATGGGACCTAAATTGCAAACTATCCAATTATGCTTTGAATCAATTTTGTGATATTGAAAAAGAGGAAGCCCTATTAATCCCACCTATAACTTTTCCCTCAAAAATTAAAAGAGAGGGTCTCTCCTACTGAGCAAACTGATGCAATTTAAGATTATGTGGTGGTTGGTATCACTTTCTTTTTTCTGATGGGTGATCTAAAGGTAGTGGATGTACCCATTAGCAGGGGTGGGCGTAATTTGCGTAGTCGTGTTACTCAAAGTTCCACGAAATGGCAAAAAATCTCTGTGAGCTACGCAGAATTCTGCAAGCACGTGGAATTGCTTGTTCCGCCCGTTCGTGATACATTTTTCCTGTTCAGGGATGATGTTTGCGTGCTCGGGGGTGAAATCTCTCGTGAACTTGCCCATGTGGTCACAGCTATCTTGTTTCACTTGACCACGAGAATCTGTATGTCGATATTTCTGACCCATGATAATTGCAACTCGATATTGGCGCAAGTCGATTTTTTTGATTCAATATTCTGTCCCTGTACCGACCATACCCTGCTGATATTTACTCAGGGTGTAAGTATGTCACCTACTTACTCCTGGAAATTCAGTCGGTCATCTTCCAATTTTGACATAAGACCAGGACAAACTCATGGCAACCCTAGGATGGCCGTGGCATGAAAGGGAAACCTAGAGGCTAGGGCATTGAACTGAAATGTTTCACTCATGTTATGAAACTGCTTCTACTAAGAGCTAATCAAAAACCCACCAAGAATAAATTTAAGCCAACTCCCCTCCAGATGCACTTGTTGACTACAGAAATAAATGCCTTAGTTAGAAAACAACACCTGACGTACTCATCGGAGAGAGAGGCAAGGGTATCATTATTAAAAAGGAAAAGGCTTAAGACCTGTTTGAAAAGAGAGGAATGTGGCAGATTATGGATAGATCTAAAAGAGGCAGTAATGAAGGAGGAGACAAGGACATTCTGGTCTCTAGTAGCAGAGGTTTGTGGCTCAAGAGTAAGATCACCTCCATCAGCTATTAAAGCTAGCTGGACTAATTTTATTACTGCTTTGTATTTGGCAAATCCTGAAGAGGTCTATTGCCCTAACCTAGAAATGGATGTATGTTCATTCTACCATCCCTCAGCTAGAGAAATTGAAGCTTTCATGTAATATTAGTGCAGCATGAAAATTCTAATTTTTTGGTTACCATCATCATCATTTCCTAACATACTGGACTTCAAATATATAATGAACTCCTCGATTTTGTCAGTCTGCTTTCTGTCCATCTCCTGAGATGGACTTTACACTGTTTGATATCTGAACCATCTTCTTAAAGCCACTAGTAGCATCTTCCTGGATTGTTTTTATTTTATAGGCATTGCAAGTGCGACTTGGGGCTGGGTATTACACTGTTATTGTTACATGATAGTACACATTTTATTCATTTGGGAAGGATGAAAGGTTGAAGAGATGTGCCCCGGACTCAAACTTATGACCATGTCAGCACTTAATGACAATTGATATATGTACAAGATTACCAGATATACAAATGTATTCTAAAATCTGATTAATAAATTACTTAACTTATTGAAAGTATTAGGGATCATTTCTTATTGCTTGACTCAGGGCAAGTGATGTATTTATCTTTCTTTGTCTGTGGTGATAATTTTCACAATACCTCATCTTCACCTCTGTTTAAGGAATCGGCAGTGTATGTGTCCTGGTACAGCTGCCCTTCTGAGTGGATTTCACCACAAAATGCCTATCAACACTTTTTATAGGTCTATTGCATTGAGTCATGTAGCAAAGATATATATACACAGATATATGTACAAAATGGGGGAAGCTATACTGCTACTTATTAACATACCCGAGTTTCGAAGTTTTCCCAGAGACCATAGTTTTATTAATTGTGTGCATGTATGAATGAATAAGGTACAGCTCGTTCTTTTGTGACTTTGATGTGAAGAGTCTTCATATGGACGATTAATATATAGAATTGTTGTTTTAAGAAATGGAAATATATACTCTATCCTACTGAATTTGTAGCAAATGATTCCGTATCATTATATATATATATATATATTCACGAAAAACTCCAAAGACGCCACTTCCAACCACACAGATCGGCAAAGCGCTAAGCAGGAGACGGACCACCAGATTGATTAACAGTTCTTTAATCCAGGTTAGAAGTTGATTTGCAGGAAATGCATAACGCGTTTCGGGCTACACGCCCTTGGTCACATGAATAAAACTGTCTGTTACATCTTTACTTTTTATAATGCCAAGTAAGCACTGGTGCAAGCCCCTCCCACACATCATGTGATCATAGATAAGGTAGAGATGCTTTTCGCCATGACATGTGCAAACAAGCTAAATAAATAGTATAAATACTTGTATCAAACATGTAAACATTGTTTGTTTAAAAGCAATAAAAACTATTACCGGATAAATCCGTTAGTTGCTCCAGTTATTTTTACATATTGTCACAAACAAACAAACACCCATGAAAATCATGGGTGCGGCGGACCCTTATTCATTGTATATCACTACCTTATTTAGGGGTGGGCATGGTCCAGTGCATAAAGTGTAAAGTGCTAAAAAAGTGTAAACAGTGCATGTCCTAAAGTGCAAAAATTCATATTGAAATTACAAACTATTTACAAGAGAAGAGATAAAGTGCATAATACATGATAAAACTACCTGCATTAAAGAAATGGTTATTTCATGCCAACTACACAGATGGACAAAAGCCTCATTCTGTATGATAAAAGCTTAAAAAAAACACACATTTCATTTCATTAACAGGGTTCATCATAAAAAGTGATAAAAAGTGATAAAAAGTGATACTACCAACACCCTGTGTATAAAAATAGTGCTGAAATATGAAAGTATCAAAAAATTATTCAGATTAAATATATTTATATATTTATATATATACACAAAGGGGTTGATACAGATGTAAATTGAAGATTTCAAATTGCAATCCCTGGCTAACAGGGATCCTGACTAGCCAGGGCACACAGAGCAAATATGTATCCAAATAATTACCCTTAACAACTGATTCTACATATCCCTTGGTAACAGGGAACCTGACTACCAAGGGTGACATAAATCATATTGATTCACAGGAGATCAAATACAGACAATATCAGCTAGTAAGATTCAAGGACCAGCCTATAGAAAAGTATGTAAATCTTCTGTGTTGTTGAGGCCGTTTGGCCACTTGCTATCGAATTCCAAGATCATGTTCGATTCGAGTTGTCTGAGCCTCACCTCTCTGTTACCGCCTCTTCTCAGTTTAGGCACTGCCCCTACAACGAAGTATGTTAAACAGTTAATATCTTTATTATGTTTCATATCAAAGTGGCGGACCACTGGGTAACTGGGGTCACTGTGCAAAATCGCACGTAGATGTTGCAGAATACTAACGTGCACCTGCTGTTTGGTACTACCAATATAATTCAAGCCACAGGTGCACGTCAGGACATATACTGCAAATTCTGTCTTGCAGGTATGTTGGCCCACAATTCCTATCGCCTTCTCACTGAAAGGGGTAGTGTAGTGAGTTTTATTTACCCCAAATTTACAGGCGCGGCAACTGGAGCATTTACGGAAACCACCTGCAGATTGTAACCAATTCGTTTTTTCTTTTAATTCTGGACACGATTGATCCAGAACTGCGCCCATGTTGCGCGCTCTATGAAAAGTTACAGTAGGTTTCTGTGGTAAAAGGGCCCCCAGAATATTATCAGATAAGACGATAGGCCAGTTTCTATTAATGTTTTTTCTGATTTTGCGCTCCTGATCACTAAAAGAGGTAATGAATCTAGGACAAAGTTCAAATTTCTCCTCTGATGAGGTAGTAGGAACTGCCTCTTCACAAATGACAGGTAACAGGCTTTCACGGGTCTTTAGGTCGGCTTTAGCCAAAGCTCGGTCAAAAGTTTGCTTAGAGTATCCCCATTCCCTCAATCGTACTTCTAATTCCACTGCACATTGCCTGAAATCCCTCTCAGAGCTGCATATCCTTTTTAATCGGAGAATTTCTCCGTAAGGAATGCTCTCAATAGTGTGTTGTGGATGTAGACTGGAGGCATGCAGGGTAGTATTACCTGCGGTAGGCTTTCTAAATAATGTGGTTTGTAGTTTCATTGAGTCATCAATATAGACTTTAACGTCTAAAAACTCCACCTGGCTTGCACTGATGATATATATCCAATTCACACCACTCCGAATAAAGAAGGTGAGAGGCCACATCGGGGACAGCAGAGAAAGCCTTTATTGACAAAACAGCATAGGGATGATGCATTTCGGCACTGTTGCCTTCCTCAGATGCCGCTGTAAGTCCGGTTGTAGCTCCGCCCCCGCCTTTTAGGTCTCCTGTGCTCTCCCCCATTGGAGGGTCAAAGTTCAGCCCCAAGTCACATGGTCGCACTGCCACTGCGACCCATGTGAAACTCCAAGTCCCAGAATGCAATTTTTTCGGGCTGTGGGTGTCGTGAGCAAAATTACTGGGGAAAGGCGCGTTGTATGGAGTGTATTAATCAATCAGTGGGTATATAAGTACCTGTATGGATGATTCAGTGGGCGTGTGACTGACTGTATAAGTGAGCGATTAGGTGTCTCAGTAAATGTATGGGTGAGTGACTGGTTGTGTGTATTTGTATCTGTCTGTCAGTTGGTATCTAAGTGGCTGTATGAGTGTAAGTATGTGTACATGAGTGGCTGTATGATGATTGATTGGTTGTCTGAGTACCTGTATGAATGTCTTAGTGACTTTGTGGGTAGGTGAGGGGTTGTGTGACTGCCTGTATGGATGAGTGAGTGAGTGAATGAGTGAATTAGCAGCTTTATGGGTTGGTGAGTGTGTGTGTGTGTGTGTGTGTGAGGGGCTGTATGGGTAAGCGATTGTGTATATATCAGTGGTATATGGGTCAGTAACTGTGTATATGCAAGGCAGTATAGGTGAGTGATGGGGTATATGAGTGACTGTATTGGTGAGTGAGTGAATGTGAAAGTGACTGTAAGATTGACTTTATAGGTGAGTGAGGAGGTATGTGAGTAGCTCTATGAGTGACTGACTCAGTGTGTGAGTGACTGTATGGGTAAATCAGTGGATTTGGCAGTGGCTGTATTAGAGAGTGAGTGGGTGTATGAGTGGCCTTATGGGTGTATGGGTGAGTAAGGGATTTTTCCAACTAGGCTGAAAAACACGCTTCTTAAACCACTCCTTAAGAAACCCCACCTGGATGCAGATGAATTGAAAAATTATAGACCCATAGCTAACTTGCCCTTTCTGGCGAAGGTTGCAGAAAAAGCAATGAACATGCAACTGTCAGAATTCATTGAGGAACATCGTCTGTTGAACGATACGCAGTTTGGGTTCCGCAAGTTGCATGGAACCAAAACTGCTCTCATTAAGGCTGCAGAGGATATAAGGATAATCAGAGACCAGGGAGGCACCGCAGTGCTCATATTGTTGGATTTGTCAGCGGCCTTCGACGCGGTCGATCATGATATCTTGATCGACCGTGTCTCAGCACTGGGCATCCAGCACAGAGCTAAAGATCTACTGTCTTCTTTCCTGTCGGAGAGAACGCAGACAGTTAGTCTTGGGCCATTTCGATCAGCCAACCTAACCCTTCCCTGCGGAGTCCCTCAAGGCTCATCCCTAAGTCCGACACTCTTTAACATCTATGTGTCGGACCTAGCTAGAGTGATAAAATCTCATGGGATGAGCCTTACCTCTTACGCTGACGACACTCAGCTGGTGTTGGCCATAAATAGAGATGGAGACACTGTAGCAGAGTCTTTCCAAGGAGGCATGCTGGCCGTCAAGGATTGGATGGCCAGCAATTGCCTCAAGCTTAACACCGAGAAGACAGAGGTGGTTATCTTCGGGAAACTATCACCTGTCTGGTCCAGCTCCTGGTGGCCTGCATCATTGGGGTCGATACCTCAACCGGTCTCAAAGGTTAGAAATTTGGGAATAATATTTGATGACAACTTAAACTTTGTTCCCCATGCCAACCAAGTGGTGTCCACCGCCTTCTTTAAACTTAGAATGATAAAGAAACTTATTCCATTCCTACCAGAAAGTACAGGGAAGACTCTGGTTAGTACTTTAGTAATATCGTCACTCAAATGGAGAGAGAAAATTAGCTCAAAGGACAAAGTTGAAATAATTCTGTACAACTAAAAAAACGAATTTTCCGTTGCCTCTAACAGTGCCTATGAGCGACTGACTTTCCAGTCAAGCCATCTTGGATCAGGATTTGGAACGACACAACCTGAATATCCATAAGAATTACGTGTTCAATCATCTATTCAATTTTGGACACCTACTGATACATCCTTAATAGCTGGCCCGTCCAGTCGCATTGGCGGGACACCCCGACAAATTATCTGTGGTCTTCCCCCCCCCCCAGCCCCCCCCTGTCCCCTATCCTGGTCCTGAAGAAGACCCACAGCAGAGGTCGTGACTTTCCCCGTTTTGCGCCAGGGTCGAAACGTTGACGATTACGCCCCCATCAGTTTGAGACCTACACCATTTACCTCCTTGTCCCTGTTTCCTGTTGTTTTGTATAGTAAAACAATGTATATACAAATGTATGGGTATGCTTTTGGTTGTGCAACGGAAAATTCGTTTTTTGTTGTTGTACAGAATTATTTCAACTTTGTCCTTTGAGCTAATTTTCTCTCTCCAATTCACTTGAGCACCCTTTTCTCTTTGCTTACTGCATTCTGCAGTTCCCCTTTTTCTTTGTTTAAATATTTTATGAACATGTAAATAAATTTGTTATATAAAAGTGAGATCAAGTAATATTGTCCTTTGAAATGTTTGTGTTGGGTTTATTGCTTTAATATCGTATCTTGCAAATAATATATCTCCTTCCCTCGGTTACAGATTCAATCTGTCCATTTTCTTTAAAAAATAAGATTTACATTAATTGATAATTGGAGTTCTGTCAAGGACCACATTGTTTCTATATATATACTATTACCCAGGTCCTTTGACTCACTGGGTCTACCCCATTGTTTTAATGGCCTAGCATCTGTAGACCGTACTTCACTTAAAATTCCCGTTCTATGGCTTTCCATGATCCATTTGCTACACTGCTGTCCCCCTGTCCTGTGTGATGATCCAATGTACCAAACTTGCCAATATTTTGAACTTGTTAAGAGGGAGATTTTGAAAAAGGAACCTGGGAATCGATTTTCCCCTTTGACTTACATTGAAAAAGAGGAGATTGTAGGCAGGAGAGAAATAAAATAAAGGCCTCTTGGGCTTAAAAACATTGGGAGTCTCCTGCCTGAATCGGGTCTGTTGGCATGTATGGTTGTACTGCCAATGCCTCTTTCTGCTGCCCTCAATGGTCTTTAATATTACCACAGTCTCTCTTACTTCTACTTCATGGTTGGCACTGCCAATCCCGCCCGCACAGCATGGTCAATGTTGTCTCTGCACCCTCCTGCAAAAAATTATGGTTAGTGCTTTGAACAACTAACTAAAATCAGAACTTATTTTTTGAGTTCTCAAATAGCAACAAAACACTTTTAAATAGTTTGCTATCTTTTTTTATCCAGTTGGTCACTTTATGTTACACTTAAGGGACAGGATGTGGCATTACAGCCAGAGCTGCAGACTTTGCAACTGGGGAACACCTTCAAGTTTCGGCATCACCTCGACATCCTGTTATTGTGGGCAAATCACTTAATCTCCCCATGCCTAAAATCTAAATGAATGTGTAATGCAACTGATTCTCATGTAAAGTACCCCTATTTCTTTGGGTCAAGTCTGCGCTATATATTTGTTCAAATCGGAGAAAACTGACTAGGAGATTGAAATTGCAGCACGGGGTGTAGCGCTGCTAACGTGCACCATGGGCGATCTGGAAGCCCGGCAGGCAACACGCTGAACTTTGGAAATAGATATATATACATATGTATGTATATCAAGCTCAATGGGGAGTGTCCCTCAGGCGAACCACACTCGAGCAGCGAAGAGCTTCCCCAAAGCTGAATCACAGGTACGAACAGGGTACCAGCAAATGTTCCATGTGGCCACGGGCGTAGATAACACTAAAATTCTGGGGGGACAGGGACACCCTTGTGGACTTTCCAGTGACCCTATACAAATCACCGCCAGTTAAATGTAAATGTAAATGTACAGGAATTTATATAGCGCAAATCACCAAGCGGTTTCTAAGCGCTTGCTTAGGGAACCCGTCCTGGTATTCCCCTGTGAGATAACCCCGGCAGGGTATCCGCAAGGTGAAAGCCAGGCATCCCACCGCGAGGGGCCGTTGTGGAGATTAAGCAAGCTATTGCCCAGAGTCGCAGAGTGTGAACCCATGAATCAAGTAGGCACCGGAGCAAGAATTGTCGAGTCCATGGACATTTTAGGACTCAAGACCCCGCCGAGCCGGGAATTGAACCCTGGTCCCGGGCTGACCTCTGCTTCCAGGTCTGCCTCCTCTAACCAGTGAGCCACACTTCTCCACATACAAAATACAATCGCATACTTACGAAGTGAAATATTGAGAAAAGCAGGCATGTTGTCACAGTTTGCATTATGCTTTATTGTTATTTACATTCATATGGTAATCAGACCAAATGTTAAAAAAACATGTATATGAATCTTGCATCTTGATGCACCAAGGAACCATAGGTGGCTGACTTAGGGTGGGGGCGTTGTGTTTCCAAGTGCATTATGATTTGAAAAGTACCTGGTCTCCAGCAATTTCCAGACAACAATAAAAATGTGAAGATAAATTTGGTGATTAATGTTCTTTATTGAGAAGTGGAAGTTTTGACTCTTGGTAAGGTATGCACAGTGGGTTAATTTATTTATTTATTTATTTAGAAGTTTTGTATAGCGCTAGCTGGACCTGGGGGTATCAGAGCGCTTCACAGCATATACAGTAATGAGCAAAAATACGTTACAGGGGAATGGTAGAACATGAGGGTTCAAGCAGGGAAAGGAACAAGCGTGTGGGCGACGGGGCAGAGGCGAAGAGGATGCAGGTCAAGTCTGATGATCCAAATCAGTGTCGTCAGTCACGAGGTTTGAGGTAAGGTGGAGTGTCGGCTAAGGAGCTACCTGGGCTCTATCGGTACACTCAAGATCAGTCGAGGAAGAGGACTTTGAGTAGACTCTTGAATTTTGGAAACGAGGGGGTTGTTCTGATTTGGGGGTGGGGGAATGGAGTTCCAGATTTTTGGAGCGTTACCTGCAAAAGATTTGGCTGGGGTATTATGCTTGCGAGTTCTTGGCGGGATGAGTAGTAGAGAGTTGGAGCTCCTGAGATTTCTTGACTGGCCTGCCCTTTTGAGTTTGTCGGCCAGGTATTCCAGTTTCCCTGTGTGCAGCGCTTTGTGAGTGAGGCAGGCTGTTCTGAAGCTGGCTTGCAACTCGACTGGGAGCCATCTGAGTTCTCTAAGAGCTGGCGAAATGTGTTCAAATTTCTTAATTCCACAGACCATTCTGGCACCTGCGTTGAGGGTTGTCTTCAGGGGGGCGAGGTGGGATTTTGCTGTTCCAGTCAAGGTAGCGATCCCGTAGTCTATTCTGGAGAGGACCCATGCTTGTGTGGCCTTCAGGTCCTTGGGTAGGAGGAAGGGTTTAATTTTGTAAAGTAGTTTTAAGTTGAGAAAGGCACTTTTGGCAGATCTTGTGATGTGTTTCTTCATGTCCAGCTTTGGGTCCAGGGTGAACCCTAGAGATTTTACCGATTCCGCTAAGGTGAGGTTGCCATGGAGGGCATCAATGGCTTTGAGCCATTCTTCAATTTGTGGGTTTTCATCTTTGTTGGAGATGAGGAGTATTCCCGTTTTTTCTTGGTTGAGTTTCAGGTGATTGCTTGTGAGCCAGCATTGAACTTCCTTGAGTGTGTTGTTAAGTCTCTGGATGTCGTCAATTGAGGTGGTTTCTAGATAGAGTTGCGTGTTATCTGCATATAAATGAAAGGGGATATTGGATTTCCTGAGTAGAGAGGTAAGGGTTTCATGTAGATGTTGAAGAGCTGGGGGGAGAGTACACCTTGAGGAACACCTCTGATGAAAATTGGTTAGTGAGTTACTGCTTTTCTCTCAGAGATTCTTTTGGTATTTGCAGTTTATAAGTTAACATATCCTAACATTGAACAGTGAGCAACCGTCATCAAAGAGCTGAATGAAAACTTCAAGGTATAGATTAGAACATTATGATTTTTCCCCAGTCTTTCCTTATCTAATGTTGGAAAATGGGTTCATTAGGATAGAAATCAATTCAGATTATTAATGAGAACTCCCCAACCATGGTGTTATGTTTTAAATTCTGAGATTGTGCTTGCAAAGCCATCCTGTGCCCTGAGCACTCCTCAACGTTTTGCTGACTGGTATTGGTGGTACCTGACTCTGACTGACCCTGGCCTCTGCCTGACCAGGCCCAGGGCCAGTGCTATTCTGAAAGAGACACTTAAAGATATTGTGAAAACACCTACATACACTAGGGTGCACTATGGGATAGGGTACCCCTATGATTGGCATGACCTCTCCTATAAGGCCCTAGTTCATAATAGGGCAGGGAGATTAGAACTACCTTTAAGTCCCTAGAATATATTAGGGCATGGCAGTTTAGAGGCCAGCAGCCCTTTCTGCGTTTACATGTGTGCACTGCTGAAGCCTGAGGTCAGTTTAAAAGTAGCCCTGTGTTGTAGGACTGCTTTTAAAATGCAAATTGTGCCCAAACTCGACTTTTGGGTTTGGGGAACTTATAAATTGATCAACTACAATGCTGGGGCAAAATTAAGTTAAGTGGAAAAATGTTTTACACTTAACTATGGCTATATCATATTTCCCACATAATACATCATCTGCTGCATAATCTAACGATTTGACCCAAAACGATTTTGTCACTCAAACGGATCAGAAATTGCTAAAAGAAATGTCGCTTATGTTGCTGTGAAGTGTAGGGCCCTTTGCAAAGATTGACTGGTCACCATTCCCTGTGCTGCATTTGTATGTTACACAGGTACTAATGAGGCAAAAGCTTTGCAGAGGCTGTTAGTATGTATAAATATGTTAAAATAATAAAGTATCATAAAATGCACCGCATTACGCTGCAGCCTTTTTATTGTTGCATCATTTAGTCAATACTGCAACATAATTTTGGCCTCCATTGCTGCATAACTCCAGTGGCCCGAAAGAAGGCTGCACATGTTAAAAGTGTTTGTGCATGAAGCAGAGACAATTAAGTGTGCAAACTTAGGGGCTGATTACGAAGGCAGGCGGACTTCAGTCCGTCCGCCATTGAATCAGGGAATGGGACTGCTGGCCTTCAAGGCTGCGGCCCCACGATAGGAATTACAAATCGACTGCCACTATGGCGTTTGCAGTGCCTATCTTTTACATTGCAGCAGGTGCTGCTGGCTGCATTATCTGCCGCAATGTAAAAACATGACATATTACATATATCACTGCACTACGTGGCAGGCACAATGAGGTGCCTGCCACATCGTGCAGTGATGTGTAGGGGGGCTTCTTAGATGCCCCCCAGGTCCCATGTTTGGGGGCTAGGGGACAGGGTCCCGCTATGGGCCTCCAATGTCCCTTTCCACCAACTTTTCCATGGCGGGTGAACTGCCATGGATAGGCTGGCGGGTAAGGGGTATCGTAAGGTAACCATGTTGTTCCTGAATACATTTCACATGATTTGCTTATTCTTGCATTCCTTATGCGTGTTTGCTTTTTTCAGGGTGTTATTAATTGTTTTTCAGGCAGCATTTTACTGTTGTCTAGTGCATAATTTGAATTTAGTTGCAGCTCAATTGAGTTGTAGCTGAAGGCAGTGCAAGTTTCTCTCAGTGGGGCACTATGGTGTTCAGTGTGGGAGAGGATATGGCACTCTGGCCAGAGCTACTGAATTCGGAACTGGAGCACCATTTTCAGCCTTCATGACCAGTGCACCAGACCGCACTCCTGACAGATCTCAATCCGATGCTACACCTTAGAAGGCCCGATCGACCTTAGAAGGCCTGGTGTCTTAGCACCCGCAGGTGTACCCTAACGGTGGCAAGTGTGAGTTAACCTGGAAGGCCTGTCCACCACAATCCATACTACAGTTCACCTCCAGTCTTGTGAGCAGGCATACAAAGAAACACACCATAGATTGACAGTGACTGTCACTGAGGTCGCAAGATCCTAGAGACCAGTCCACCGCACACATTGGTACCTCCATTGGCCTTTTTCAGCAGTAGTGGTGCAACTTACCAGGGGTTGGCAATGTAGGATTTGCATGCACACCAAAGTTAGGGGGTGATTATAATGGAGGTGGAACCGCCACGTCACCCCTTCAGTGGCGGTCCCACCGCCATCTGTGACTGTATCAACGCCAACCATATTACAATGGCGGGTGGTTCCCTGGCAGTCGGAAAAACCAACCGCCACGTACCCCGAATGGCTCCTTGAGGCCACCAGCGTGGCAGAGGGGCTCGTGGTTCCTACAATGCTGGTGGTGCCTACCAGGCACGACAGTAGGGATACTCATTATTCAGAAATCAGTAAGTGATTTTGCCTGAAAAATTCAGGACATGGCTACAGGACCAGGAAGGACCCGTTTCAATGTCTATTGCTTATATCCTTTCAAAATGTAAGCAGTTTGGTAAAAAAAAATCACATCCCCGAACACAGAGCCGCAGTACTCATTTTTTAAGCTAAAATAATTAAAACAGTTGAAAACGATCATATTAAACATTTCCACTCCACCCATCAACCAGATATTGCAGTCCCTTTAGAAATTGTGCACTTCCCCCACCATGGGAAAACAATGGTGTTCAAAGAAAGAAGAAAAAACGAAAGTAGCGCTTTCACTGGCAAACTCTGTAAAGTGGTTCTAATGTGTGTGGGTGTAAATAACAATCTGGCCTGTCTGCTGACCACTCTGTATTGCTTAATTTAGATATTTCATTTTTTTTCTCTCCGTCCTGAGGTTTTTCTTTGGAATTATAAAACGTTCAGTAAATGAGAAAATATCCAGCCAAAGTGTTCCTTCTATTTTGGATCCATTTCACAGATGCGAGAAAAGGAGATGCAAGAGAGAGTACATAAGAGCTCTTGAAATCAGAACTTAAGGAGGAGCGAGACAGAGATAGAAATGGGTATGAATAAAAGAGACAGTTTTTTCCCCTTCTCTGCCCTTCCCAGAACACCTAGCCTTCCTTCAGCATAACAAGGGCAGAGGGCGGGTGGCCTCTTTGACTCCCGGCAGGTCAAGTGCAGGGCCATTAGGTAGCGCTTTCGCGTGCTAATGGCCCTGCAAATAACAGAAGGGAGAGGGGAATTTCCTTTGTCCCCTCGTCTCCCCCACCCTTGTCCCCCGTGTACCCCCCCACTCTAAAATCTGGTGGGATATATCCCCCGCGTCCCCCACACTTCCTACGCCCATGCATGTGGCCACAAACCAGACGTGTTTCAAGTTTCCCTCTTTTTCAACGGAGTGCAGCCAAAAGTGCTGAGGTGACTCCACGGATGTATGACATTACAACGCATGCTTTTACATCGCATGTCTTTACAACGCGGTTTTTACAACGCAAACCTTTACAACGCATAACGCTTTGGGGTGCTGGATAGTGAATAGTTTAATTTACTATTCCAACTCCAGTCCCCGTGGACACTAGGGAAGGTGTTGGATAGTAAATTAAACTTATTCCCTATCCTAGAGCGCCCCCCAGCGCAATGCGTTGTAATGGTTTGCGTTGTAAAAGTTGCGTCGTAAAGGCACTGCGTGGTAAAAGTTGCGTTGTAAAGGATGTTTCCCGGCTCCACCTGCCAATTATATATGCACAATCGCCTGCCTAAATAGGCAGCTCCAAATGTGAACGGCGAAGCATTATGGGAGATGAAGTCCTTTATTAAAACATGAATTGCAGCGCTTGTGATGAATGGCAATGAAAGGCTCCACATAAGACCCGGTTCTTACTTACTGCTCTTATCCTCTTTCACTGCTCCATGTCTCAGTTCTAACATCCACAGGCTGTATGGCCTCCTTCATTAGGGGTGGTGCGGGTTCAGCTGCAGAACGGCCGCTAATTACATCAAGCTCGATGGGTGTTGTGTCCCTCAGGCGAACCTCACTCAAGCAGCGAAGAGCTTCCCCAAAGCTGAATCACAGGTACACCCCCAATACTCAGAATCTGCTCACCTCAAATGCCTGTTTTTTTGGCAAAGATTTCAAGCATAGGTTTAGCACAGTGCTATAGTTTTTTGCCATTTCTACTGCAAAGTCTTTAAGCATAGGATTAGCAGAGTGCATCCACGCCAAGCTGTAAAAAGGCAAAACTTTTTTACCACTCCAGGCACAGTATTATAGCTTTGAATTAGTAAAGTACCATCCTAGTTAACCTGGAATGAATAAAAGCACCCCCTGACACATGTTTGCTGTCATTAAAGCTCTTCAGAGAGGTTTAGCTTTGTCCATACACAAGGGAGAACCTAGTATTAGGCAAACCAAATTTAGTTGAAGAGCATTTCATGTATAGAGCACCCTACAACATCAGTGAAACTCTTAATCTGCCTTTAGTCATTGTACTTATATTTCTTATGTATGTCGTGTTTTTATATAATACATTCTTAATGCTCAAATGATGTTGTTTTTATGTTTTTATGTTTTTAAATTATGTATAATTGAAAATTAATTTTTAATTAAAAAAATATTTTATACAAATCATTTTTTGAATATCAAGGCTCTCATTAGGATGTGGGTAGGTCCACCCCCAACTGGCCATCAATGGCAGTCCCACCGACATCCAGGCCATCGGTCCGACCGCTGCATTACAATGTGGATGGTCGGGCTGCAGCGGTCAGGGGGAAAGACTGTTGCTTCTGAACAGATAAAGGATTCTGTTGGGGCAGCTGTTGTACAATTGGAGGCAGTGCTTGCGAAGGCACTGCCATAGGGATTGGGATGTCCCATTCCGACTGCCTTTTCACGGTGGTGGACTCCCTTTTCCAGTGCCGCAGTGCAAGCCGCAGTTCAAAAACGCACTTTCCAACCGCCTTGTAATTGGGCCAATGGGACCGCTAACTCATTGTGGAACGGTCTCCTGCCCGATACGATGGTGGTCGGCCATCCAACCGATGGCCATCGTAATGAGGACCTAAATTTAAAAATATCTAATACTCCTATTTCTTGTTTATAATTTGAAAAAAAACAGATTGTCCCTTGATAATTCAAATGATTTTCATATGAATTAAAAAAGAATGTTATTCATTTTAAGAAATGTAATGGTGTTTATTCACGATGTTTTTACCTTGTTATATTTAGTGTTTTAATTGTATGTGATTTGAATTTATTTATTAAATTTGCAGGAATAATTGTCACTTATTTGTTATTTTTGTAATTATCTTAATTTGAGTTTTTAATTTGGTGTGTTTTTGATCTTTAAAATGTAGTTCTGCTATGTTTTTTGTAGTATAATGTATATTATAATTTTTTGGTTTTAGTTATTTTTTTTATTTAAAAGTATAGCATTTTCCTTAATGTCTTTCAGTTTAGAATTGGAATAGTAAATTGCTCTCCAAAAAGTCAAACACTTCCTCCAGTACATGTAAGTTTGGAATAGAAATACTAAATTGTGTCCCCCCGCCCTCCAAAGTTCAACGCTTCACCCAGTCAAGGTAACTTTGCAGTGGGAATACTAATTTTGATCCCCTCAAAGTCCATCATTTTCTCTCTTCAAGTTTAGATTGTGAATAGCAAATCGTAATCCCCCCTAGGCCAACTCTTTTACAAATACAGCAAATTTGGGCTTGGAATACAAAATCTACTCCCAAAGGTCACACACTTTCCTTAATGTGATTACATTTCGTGTGGAAATAGTAATTCTGTACCCCTCAATGTTATTATGTTTGCAGTTTCTTTATACATTTTTTAAATATCAATGTTAACATATATCATTCTTTCCACTATTTTCAATATTTACTACAAGTGTTTTGGATTTCTTTATTTTCAAGATAATTTTTTTTTCATCCAGAATCATTGTTATTACATATATGATATAGTTGTAGTATACATACATTTTTATTTATAGGAGTATATTTTTTTAAACATTAGGAACAGGAATTTTGAACAAACGTCATTCTTTTCATTATTTATATTGGTAAAGTATTATGATTTATAAACTTTACAGACAGAAATCGGTTATATATCTGTTTATCATTACTAAATGTAAGTTCTTTTACATAGAGCATGGTTGTACATTATTTTTGTAAAGATAGGGACATTTATTGATATAGTTCTACATTCTATGAAGTATTTTTATGGTACATGATACTTGTGTTGGTGTCTGTGACCTGAAAGATGCATGCGACCAACCCATATATCCCCAAAATATTCCAGATGGTTTCCTATTTCTGGTTATAGAAGTATTCAAATAGCATGTCATAATGTTTAGTGACTCCTCTTACTGGAACACATGTCAAAGCTATTAGCTTTTTCATTTTCTGTGCAAATACTAGGTCATTTGAATACTTTATGCTGAAGTGGATTTTTGGAGGTGCCTCCATATGCCCTGTTTAAAGTGACTGTGGCACCCCTGAATTGAAGGGTGTGGGTAATATTGTCAAAATAATTTCCTGTTCAAAACCTATGATGCTTTCTGGGTTGTAGTTCTTAGTGTCTTGTTTTGGAGTAAGCATTTCTTTGTAATCTGCAATTTGTTTGTTAGGTAAAAGTGCGTACACTAATGGTAAGTTTGTGTTTAGATACTGGCCATGTACTGTGTGTATTTGGCTGAATAGTGGAGGGCATGACTTAAAGTGCCATTCATTATCTACATTTTACATAGCGTTAAGGTTACTGAATAGTTACTGGTAGTATAGATTTATATTTGTTATCATTGTTTTGGTTGCCATATCATAAAAAGTTATATTTTCTATGTGTAATTGATAATTATCAGGGGTATATCTAAATATGAATATGTTTCAACCCTACTGTTGTTTTTCTGGTTGTCCCCTGTGTTCTGGCAATTAATCATTTTAGGAATAGTATGCCAGGGAGCTGACCTGTTGCTTGTTCAGGAGTGTTTGGTAAAATATTTTTAAGTATCATTCCTGCTGGCTCACATGAGCTCATTCTAGCCTCTTTGAGGTCTTGTAAAATATATCAGACTTCTACTACAGCAATATTGGGGGTGGTTATGCTACCCAATGCTGTCAACTATTTTACTGTTATTGGTAGCCCTGCAATAAAATGATTTGAATACAATTTGGTGCATTTCTGGTGTTTTCCTCACTGATGGTGCTCCTCTTGCTGTAAGTTTATCTTCTATATTTAATAACAGATTTCATTTTGCTGTATAATACATTTTATCTGTGGGTTTTTAAGGAATAGAACTATATGATAATTTTATAAAATAATGATAGGTGAAGTTATATTAGTTCCATAATTTTAACATTGCAGATGTGCATATTAATTTATGTTCTGGATATTTGTCATTACTTTGTTTTAGCTGTGTAACCTGTTTTCTTAGTTGTTTACATTTTTTCTTTTTTTAAATTTGCTAAAGATTTCTTTTTTACTTTAATATCACTTTTGCGCTTTGAATCCTATACTTATTTTTGAGGCCTTCTTCATTTTGTGTAATTTGGTGTCTGTGTCTTTTTTTTATCTTCCTTTTTAAGTTTCTTCTTTCTTGTAGAGGATGCACCTGTAATCTTAAGAAATAAACATGTTGACTAGTGTTATGTATGTATTATATTCCAATAATTTGAGCTATTTATTAATTTTGTTACCTTTGATTGTTAAATATACTTTGTTTGTAGTATTCAGTGTTTCATGAAGCATTGATGTTTTCTTGTATAACTTTGCAATCTGGCAGAGAGAGTGTCCTGCCGTAATTCTTTTTGAGGTATCATTTTATTGTATTTTTGCAGCCTTGTTAATCTGGTTGTTATTTGGAAAATGTGTTTTATTTGTTAACTGTTTTTATTTTTAATTTATTTGGTTGGTTAGAGATTAACTGGATTTGTTCTGTATCATGTATGGTGTTCTGGTAATAATATTTTTTATATCCTAATTTTAATTTTTTATTAATTAATGTCTTTATAAATATGTAAAAGTGTGTGTTTTATTTAGTTTTCCAATTTTCTGGTGTTATTTTTAGTTTCAAAAGTGTTTTTATTGAAAAGTACAACAGGCGTATAATAAGACATCTCAGCAGAGAAAGGCAAGCTTAAGGTGCATACAGCGAGCGGGACAGGCAAGCATGTCTTCCCTAATATTCTAGAAGAAGCAAAATACAGATGCCCGAGAAGCTGTGTGACGTCATGCGTGTAGAGGCAAAAGAGCGGTACAAAGAAAATAACAATAACTAAGAACACCCTCCCCCTCCAATTCAAGTCTAGTCGCTACCCGGTCCCACACCTGTAGAGTCGTGCGGGTGACAGGGGATCGGGACATGTATCTCGGTCTGTGGCGTTTAGCTAAGAATGGGATCTTCCACAGCGACGTCCGTGCCATGGCCCTGTCCTGGAAGAGCCATCTCTTCTCCGATTCGGGCCGATACCATTCCACTAGGTACTGAAGCTGGGATGCCTGAAAATATCGCAAAAGGTTCAGGACGCCGAGACCGCCTTCATCCATGCTCTTATATGTCAATAATTTATGAAGTCGTGCCCTCTTCCCTCCCCAAATAAAGCCAGAGAGCAAGACCTGTAGGGTTGCCAAAGTGCCTGTTGGTGGTATAATTGGGATCGTTTGGAACAGGTACAAGATCCGCGGCAAGATGGAATTTTTACCGCTGCCACTCTTCCCAGTAGAGAAAGAGGTTGTTTAGACCACCTTGCCAGGTCCGATCGGATCTGACTAGTGAGGGTGGCGTAATTGGTGGAAACTGTGAGATCCGTTGAGGGGGTTAAGGTAATTCCCAAATACGGTATTTGGGTGGTCAGCTGGAGACCGCTACCATGTCCCATTGCCGGGGCCCGTGGACGTGCATGCTTGCCCAGCGGTAGGATTAGGGATTTGTCGACGTTGATGCGGAAGCCAGAGACCGCCCCAAAAGAGGCAAGTTCCTCCATAAAGGCGGGTATGGAGGAATCAGGACGATTCAGGGTGGCTATGACGTCGTCTGCGTATAAGCTGATAGGATGGGGTTCGCATCCGAAATCTATGCCCTCGATCCTCGGATTATCCCGGATTTTCTGGGCTAGCGGTTCAATATACATCGCAAATAGGAGGGGGGAGAGGGGGCACCCCTGCCTGGTGCCATGCTGGATGTCGAACGGGAGTGAGTGCAAGGTACCTAAGCGGACCTTGGCTTGAGGGCGATGATAGCAACTCGCTATGCGGGAGCAGAACTTGTCGCCAAGGCCAAACCGGCGAAGTACACATTGTAGATAGGTCCAGTCCACGCGGTCGAACGCCTTTTCTGCGTCGATAGCGAGCAGTGCAGAGTCCGAGTTTTGAAAGTGGGATTTATCGATAAGGTGGAGCACCCGTTTAGTATTGTCGCTACATTGACGGCCAGGGACAAAGCCAGACTGATCTGGTTCCAAGACACCGGGGAGGCACGGGCCAAGGCGTGCGGCAAGGATACCTGTAAAGAGTTTCAGGTCTAGGTTTAATAGTGAGATAGGGCGAAATGCTGAGCAGTGTGTGGGTTGCTTCCCGGGTTTCGGCAAAACCACCACATCAGCGGCCAACATGTCCGGAGGAATAGCTCCCACTCCCTCGAAGGAGTTGAAAAGGCGGGTAAGCACCGGAGCCAGTTGATGGTTAAAAAGCTTGTAAAAGCTAGCTTAAAAGCCATCCGGCCCTGGAGACTTGAGTGGGCGCAGTCTAGATATAGCGGCCAGAACTTCGTCCTGGCGGATAGGGGCGTCCAGAGCCTCTGCAGTGGACTCGGAGATTGCGGTAACTGCCGTCGTGGCTAGGTAAGTTTCGATATCCCTGGGCGAGGTCTTTTCCTCCCCATATAGGGAAGCATAGTAGGAACGAAAGGCGTCGGCCACCTGGGTATCATCAGTGAGCACCGCACCGTCGGTGCCTACCAAGGTACTGATGCGGGCCCGTTGGGTCTTGGCTTGCAGGGCGCTAGCCAATAAGCGACCCGTTTTATTTCCTCCGACATAACAGGTATGTCGCAGGCGGAGAGCCGCAAATTCCGCCCTATCTATATCGAGGCTGGCTAGTTGGGCCCGAGCTGCTTTTAGCTGTTTACACACGCGAGGGGCACACGTGCAGCTGTGTATCCGCTCCAATTCCGCTACTTGTGCCGCAAGTTCCTCCCTTTTGTTCTTGCGGTCCCTGGCCTCCGCTGCAGCGATCGCTATAAGTTCGCCCGTACCACTGATTTCAAGGCCCCCCCAAAGAGCTGTCACCGAGACATCTGGTGTGTCGTTGGTGGACAGGTAAGCAGCGATGCATTCGCCAACACGTTTAGTGACGTCAGGTCGCTGTAGCAAGGTTTCGCGGAGGCGCCATGGGCCCCGGGGACGGCGGGGTGTCTTGAGAGTGAGGGAGATTTCCACTGCGTCATGGTCAGAGATGGCTGCAGGCACTATAGCAACCTCCTCAAGGATCGGAAGGAGGTCCGAGGTGCCCAGGAAATAGTCAAGCCTGGCATAGGTGCGGTGTACGTGGGAGTAGAATGTGAATTGTGAGGCGGTCGGGTGTCGGGCTCTCCAGAGGTCGATTAAGTCCCTATCTGACATCCAATCACGACCGGTAGATGACAAGGCCCCAGTATTCCCGTAGCGTTGCCCAGATCGATCAGTGTGGGTGTCCATAACGATATTGAGGTCCCCACCCAGTAGTAGGGATGCATGTGGGGTTGAAGAGCCTCGGAAATGGCGCTTTTCAGGAAAGTCTCCTGACCTGTGTTGGGGGTGTAGAGGGAGCCAATGGTGAGTGTTGTGTCGCCTATGTGAAAAGTGTATACCAGGAGGCGGCCCTTGATCTCCCCCATCTTGGTACCCACCCTCCCGCGGAAGGTCTTGGAAATGAAAATTGCAACCCCAGCGTTTTTCGTCGGAAGGGAAGAAAAGAATTGCTGTGGGAAGGCGCGCGAGCGCATCCTATGCCAGTCCTTCTGTAGGAGATGCGTCTCTTGTAATAGGCAAACATCCGCTCCAGAATTTTCCAAATAGGAGAGGACAGCGCGTCTCTTGATCAGGTTGTTTAGCCCTTTCACATTGAGCGTTATAACCTTAAGTGTACAGTCTGTCATCGCGCAGGTGTGTGACGCAGCGCAGAGTGGACTGTAGTCGCGCTAAGGGAGCATGTGGTGGTATATGGCAAGTAATGTAAGGCGCAGCCTCTCAGCGTAGCTGGTCGTGAGCATTGTGTGTAGGCGCATGCCCCATGTTGGCATTGGCACTTCGATAGAAAGCCTCTCGGTGTAAGGACAGAGCAAGACTGGCACACTGGTCCCCTCCCTGGTTCCCTCCCTAACCCAACATCCCCCCCCAAAACAACCCACAGCCACCGAAGCGTGCAAGGCAGTACACATGGATAAGAAGAATAGTGGGCTGTGGCCCTGTAACAAAACTCCCCCACACCCAGTCCCGCTCCCAACATCCCCGAAACCCGTAGGCCCACCCTAACCCCAACTTCCAACTCCCAATCAGTAGTCATAGTCCCGGGCCTATCCAGAGTCAGTTCAGGCCCGTAGGTTGAAAAAGTAGAAGAGGCTGTGGCTGTGGCGACCCATGTGGTCCCCTGCCCCCTCCCCCAACCCCCACTTAACAGAAATCAGATGGTTATGGCTCCCCCGTGTAGGCTTGCTCAGGGGGGAGAGGCCGTGTCTTTGACGACTTCCTCTATGGCTGCAGCTTTGTCTTTGGCAATGGTCCCCGGGTCCGGGCGGAGGCGATGCTTGGGCGCGCGGCGCCTCCGTACCTGTTACCAGTCGCTGCTCGAAGGACGCGGGCGGGTAGCTGGGGAGGATCCCATAGTAGAGTCACTGTCAGAGGCATCAGCTGGCATCTCCAGGCCCAGCAGGGCGCACGTGTCCTGCAGTGAGCGCAGCTGGTGCAGTTTGCCTTCCCATTTAAAGATCAGGCGGAAAGGATGTCCCCAGGAGTAAGGCACGCCCTTGTCCCTTAGGAACACGGTGACTGACTTGAAGTCCTTGCGCTTCTGGAGAGTGATGGCGTAGAGGTCTTGGAAGAGCTGAATGGAGTTGTCCCGGAAGCGGATAGGCTGCGCCTGGCGCGCTTCTTTCAGTATTCTCTCCTTCAAGGGAAAGTCCGGGAGGAATGCCAGGATGTCTGGAGGGGGTGCAGGGGCACGGCGGGGCAATCCCACTCGGTGCGCCCTATCAATATGGATGGGGAAATCGGCGGGTTCGTTGAGGATCTCTCGAAAAAGGTCCTGGAGATATGCCGTTACATTATTCCCTTCCGCTTTCGATGGCACACCTCTGACCCGTATGTTGTTCCGTCTGGAACGATTTTTGAGGTCCTCCGCATGTGCCTGGAGGCCCACCTGTTGTTCTTGAAGGCGGAGAATTTCTTGCTGGAGGAGCACCAGGTCTGCGCCACGGGTCTGACTGGATTCTTCTATTGCCACCACTCTCTCCCCCAGCCCATCCAGATCCCTGCGCAGTTCTCTTTGTTCACTGACCAGTTCTTGTTTCAAGGTCTGGAAGTTGGTGCGCAGGGTGTTGAAGAGGCTTTCAAGGAACGATTTCGTTATAGGGGCGTCTTCATCTTCCTTGGTCGGGGTGACCGCCGACGTCGAAGGCGACGTAGGTGCACGAGGTTTCTCGGGTTTAGAAGACGCTTTCATGAGCAGTTCGTTGATCGGTCGACCCCCTCTGCGGCTGGTGGAAGACATCGTGATTTGAAGCAAAGGTAAGTTCGGGGCCCCCAGGGACCGCCACCAGGCGCGGCCCGCACCGGCGCGATGATTCTTGGCGCGGAGAGGTGAGGGTTAGACGCCGTAGCTGGAATCGGACACTAGGGCACGGTCTCAATGTAAGGTGCTGGTGGAGCGCAGGTTACGTCCGCCTCAGTCTGCAGTGTGAGCCCAGGGGAGGATAAAGGTGGGTGAATCGGTATGCACCAGCGATCCCTCCGCCGGGGGCACGACCACTAGGCCCCCCGAGTAGTTCCCCCTCCTCACCTCGGGAGCCTGTAGGTTTGGGCCGCCGGGCGCTGCTCAGATGTCGCCAGAGAGTCCGCTCACAGCCGAGGGAGGGTCCGACACCCTAGAAGAGAGTGAGCCTCAAGCGCTCACCAGGGACGAAGCGCCGCGTTGTAGGCCGCAGCATCACCCTCGTGGCACACGTGGCGCCGCAAACGTCGTCCAGGGGGTCCCAGTCCTTGGCATCACACTATAGCATGGTCCCGTGGAGGTAGATGGGCCGCATGAGGGTCCTATTGCAGTGTCAGATGCAGGCCGCCGGAGAGTCCGGTCCAGGTCGCCACCCAGCCCCGGCCCCAATCGGAGAGCAGCGCAGTCAGCCCGCCCAGGCCGCCCTCGTGCCCCCGCAGCAGTGTTACGACATGGAGGGGGTGGGCAGCCACTCACGTGCACCAGCAGATGTCTGTGTTGGACGGCAGCGCCGCCACCGCAGGAGGTCCCGGCAGCTGAGTAGGCCGGAGCCGGGGACTCAAGTGGAGGGTCGCTCGGTCCGAGAGTTGCGGTTGGGTCCCGGGCTCCGCCTCCACCCGGCAGGCAGCTCACGGCCCAGGAGAGGCCTGCAGCCACTTGGGGGCACTCCGGTCTGTAGAAGTCCTGTGTCGGACGGCAGCGCCGTCAGTGAGCGCCGCATCGCCGCGGGAAGTCCCGGTAGCTGAATAGGCCGGAGCCGGGGGCTCGAGTAGAGGATCGCCCGGCCCGGGAGTTGTGGTTGGGGCCCGGACTCCGCCGCCACCAGGCAGGCCGCCCGCGTCCCGGGGGGGGGCCCGCAGTCACTGGGGGGCACCCCGGCGGTAGGGGAGGCAGGGTCGGAAGGTAAGGCGCCTTCGTCCCCCGCGCAGTCCAGGCGTGGGCCGACTCCCGCCGCGGCCAGGGCTGCGTCCATTGCGGTGAAAGCGGACAGCCGCACTGTGTTCAGGTCACCCTGCGGGGCTATGGATCTCTCCACGCTGTGGGTCGAGCAGGGGGAGCCAGCAGAAGCTCAACTAGGGGCGATCGTGGGGGATTCGGGGACCGAGGGCGAGGAGCTCCGCAGTTATGCCTCCGTCCCGGTCGCCATCTTGGCCACGCCCCCCCCTCTGGTGTTATTTTTGGATTCCAAGACCATAGTATACATTTATGTTGTTTTTTACACTGAAGAAAGCACTGTGTATATTGAATATTAGGGCTAGAAGTGCAATGAATAATGAAACTTAAATATTGCTTGACATGCAACATTGCAAGACTACAGGGAATTTTCTTCAGAGGTCTTCATTTGCTTCTTCTTTTATCTGTGTATTTAGGTGAGTTCTGTCTTCTCCTACTCAAATGATAAGAACAATGATAATCCTAAAAGTAAAAAAAGATCAACTAATAAAACACTATGAGCATATATGAATTGGCCACAATTTGCTGTGCTTGCAGCATACATCTGGTATTTGCTTTAACAACTGCCCCAACAAATGAACAGTCCTCTCATACAGAGGGATGCTGGAATATCGAAGCAATATTCTCGTACTCCGTATAACAACTATTCCTGACCAGATTAGGCATCACACTAACCTTGCAATTGGGACAATTCCTTTTTATTTACCCAATTCAATAAGCCTGTCACCTTGGGCGAGAAAGCATCTTCCATTTCAGAACTGTGAAGCTGGTAATCATTAACCCTTTCAATAAAAGAGACTGGGGATTATTCTATCAAAATGAGAGTAGCATATTCGTGGTTCACAAAGCCTGGAGTACATGTGTAGTACATGTGTAGTTGGAAATGAGAGAGGTCCAATCCATTGAGATTCCACCTTAGACTCCTATCTCCAAGTGTGATATGGTGTAGTGCAACATTTTTTTTCTATCTCGCAATTAGTTGCTATATCTGGGTAATTCAAATTTCCCAAAAATGTACCAAATATGTTTGGTAACAACATTGAATGCCCAGAACAGCTCCAAATCTTCGTGTCTCTCTTCCCCTCACTTGGGCAGAATATTTGCCTTTCTGCCAGAATGATATAAATAAGCCATTCTAATAACTGATTTCAGTCCTCACTTGGAAAGTATGTTTAAGCACTGTCACTTTCATACTAAAAGCCAGATTTATCAAAGTGTTGTGTTTCTCTTGCATCACGCAATGCAATGCAAGCACTACACCTCGCTAAAGTCCGATTTACCAAGTCATGTAATGCCACCTTGTATGGTCCTGCGGTGCTTGATACATCTGGAGTAATGCAAGGCAGCGCTATTTTCTGCTTTGGGTTTCTCTGATCCTGGGAGGCATTCCATGGGTGGAGTGTAGGTGTTCCCATGCATCCACCCATATATTTTAGCACATCTCCAGATTTAGTAGTAGACCTGGGAATATGTCTAAATGCTAATCCTTTCAAAGGGAGACATAATGAGGAGAAATATCTTTACTTCTCCTTGTTTATTCCTCTTTCTTTTTGTGCCACATTCTCCTTAGTGTGCCACATGCTGCAGCATACATAGAAAGAGCAAAAAGCTGCAGAGGAGTGTTTTTGTGCAGGAAGGTGTCCATGCACCATGATGCAAGGGTGCTTGCATTGGCACTAGATAGCCAAAAGTGTGCCAGCAAAAGGATAGGACATGAATGCACCATAATACCAAATATGGTGCATTCCGGCTGTCTCCCTGTAAGGAAATGGGGTTTGCCCATCAAATCCACCTGGATTTTTTGCTTTTGTGACCACCTGGTATGTGCAAAACAACAGTTGATGGACAGAATGCAGAACAATGTCATACATTCACCTGGTATGTGACCTTTTTACTGTGGTTGAGCTTCACTACAGCTTTGAAAAATGCCCCTGGGGGTGCACATGGGGCCCCCTCCTCAGATCTCCAAGGGCCTTTGATTCTCAATCCTGGGCTGGATATCCCTCTTGGAGGCCGGAATCCCCAACTCAGGGTCCCCATCAACAAGGGTAGGGAGCTCGATCGCGCTTCCCGCAAGTAAAGTCAGGGGCCCAGGACTCCCAACTCTGAGCCCCAAGGAATGAATGGTGATGGGGTAGCGCCATTGCACCCCCAAACAGTGGTTGGCTGGCCTCCCTATGCCCATGTCTAGGGGGAGCAGGAAGCCAACACAGAGTTGGGCACCCTGCTTGCAAGAGTGGGCAGGAGAAACAACAGACTCCTGTGGGTAGCGAGGGAAAGGCTACCTTTCTGGGGAACCAACTGAGACAGCCCGAGGTGGGATCCTTGGGCTGTCAACAACCACCAATTGCGTGTGGGGTACCCTGGTCAGACTGGGCACCCCAAGAAAATAAAAGAAAAAAGAAAAAGGACATGCCACATGGCAGGAGGCAGCATGGCACACTAAGAAAGCGATCAGAGGTGCTATATAATTATACACTGCTCCCAGAGGAGCGACCCATAATACCCTGTAGGACCTACAATCATCAAACCCATTTTGGTGGCTTGTGGTGGCCCCAGGATGGTTGGGCCACCACCAACAGCATATACAAAGACACTGGCAGCTGCAGGAGTGGCACAGCTTTCCCCTAAGAACCCAAAGTGTTAAAAAAACGTACTGACCCTAAGTTGGAAGAGTCACTGAAAAGACTACCCTGGGCTTTACCAACATTTTTAGGCACTCTTTAGACTAGAGCAGGTGTTATACACCTGGGTCTGCTGCTTTCTCTTGAGGTGATGTCCATATCTGCTGCTACTTTGTCCTAAAGGTGTCTAAAACGAGTGTATATGTTGTGCAATGCCTTCTAGTGGCAAAACTATAGGTTACATGTTTTGCGGTCCAAATGTGAAGCCTTCTAGGGGCTGTTTTTATGAATGCATTTTTAATGGCTGAAAGTATACAAAACACGCACAGGCACATATGATGATCATTTATAAATGCACTATTGAATGAATAATGTTGACAGTGCGTGCATTTACACAAGGGTATTTTTGATTATTGCATTGTCTCCTAAAATTATGGCATTTCAACATGTGGTTTGTTGGTCTTGAACCTTTGACCAAGTCAATGTACTTACCTGATGTGTTTGTTGGACTTGAACCCTTTAGGGGGTCAGAGGTGAATATTAACCAATGTCATCACAAGGTATTTTCATAAGCCTTATGTATATTTCTAAATTACTGCATAGTATTGAGTAGTATATTTAATAAATGGACTTTTCCTTTTTCTAAAGAAATAGTACAGACTGGACAGTTATTAATTGAGTGCTATTATTGCACACTAGTGAATGGGGATTTCTCACCCTCACCACCTCCCTTTTGTAGGCCTTGGACTGCTCTGCTTCACTACCATGAGAGAGTCAAGCACTACAATGGGGTGTTTGGTTCCCAACACAGGGCAAATGTGAACCCCTTACATGTGCAGTCCACACCACTAATGGCCTGTTTCCTTACATTCCCTTTCATACAGAGCAGCGCAGCAAAGTGTCTTGCTGTGTTGCATTGCGCAAAATAATGATAAATCTGCCCGAGTCACTATTCTGATATGACTCATAACATAAAGATTCATTCATCTATTTACTATACCTAAAAACAATGTGTGAGGTAAGCACATGCCAGATATATACCATTACTACAATTTTATTGGTACACCATATTCAATAATTGGACATATTAGTGATTGGTGTGATTTCGAATGTTCCTAATTAATTGAGCTAATGCATTGTAATCAATAATGGTCTGCAGCAACATAAGGGAAAATGCATATATAAGTGTAGTAATATTTTATAGTGCAGTTGTATTTGCCATCTCTGGTAAGCATGGGATACAGCAGTAGTGCCAACACCTTAATTACAAAAGCAAATTATGGCAGCAAAATCTAATTACACCAACTGATTTCATGAAATTACTTTACATTTAATTGAATGGAGCCATACTTTTAGGTAATTCTGCTGTTAATGGGACAGATAACAGGGTACAGAAGCCAGTTTTACTTAGCATCCTACAATAAATATGTTTCTGAATGTTCAAACTCATTTCATGTGTTTTTTGCAGCCTCTGCATCGAAGGCTAAGCCTTTCACAATGTAAAAATAAGTGGAGAGGAATATTTGGCATACATATACCAGATGAAACAGCAGTAGCCCAATGCAGAGATAAAGAATGTAGTGAAAGGAGAATTATGAAAATGGCATGTACTTTGTTTTACCTCTAAGATTGGCAGGCCGGGTATTGTAGATATGTTATATTATTGAAAGACAGAAAAACGCCACAAAATATGTACTTTTAAGCTTATGGCTAGTCTCTGTGATAAATAGTGAAAACAGGGCGGATAACGGCTCCGCCTACCATAATCTGATATAGGCGCCCCCAGAAGTTAATATAAAAGTCACAGTTATGTATGGATGAGCTGAACGAGAGGTCACATACAGCACTTTCTGAAAATGACTATGTGATGTATGAGCAATGTGTATTTGTGAAAACAGTTTTTACAGCTGCATTACTTTAAAGTTATGTCTTTATCCTGAATACTCCATTTTATAATATAGCTACAGAGGTAGAACAATTTATAATGTGGCTGTTTTTCAGGGAGAAGGTCCAAGTGAGATCAAGAAAAAGAAATCTCGATTTGGCGATGATGCCACTTGACCACCTGTAGTGAACACCCCCTCCCTTGTTAATAGTTGACCATCTACAATGTAATGTTGTATGCTCTCCCATAAGAAACCGTTCCTGACCACCTTGCCACCTCCCTCATGCTCTCTCACCCTCACTCATTATCTCCCACAATCACAAACCTCCCAACATACATAGGAAAAACATTATCTTGCTTCCTTCCACCAAATTCCTGTCCCACTAACTTCCTGAACATAAAAATATAACACCTGGGACCCATCCATCATCCCTAGAGACCCTTACCTGGAGCCTCCCATCTCCACCCACAGGATATTTTTAAAAACACCAGGTGGTTTGCCTCTCCGTTCACTCTCTCAGCCAACCTCTCCACTAGATAAGTGCCATGCTCTAGTCTCTTAATGAGAGGGCGGGGAATCAGCACAGTACTGGCAGTTTCTATGAATGTTTAAGTATAGAGAGGCATTCCCTGTCAGCAGCTGTCCGACTGAACCATGACTGACTGGTGGGGTTGTGGTTTTTTGTGCTAGAGCTCTACACTCATTTCCCTGCCTCCCTCCCACCTGTCTGGGTCTTTGGAGAATCAGGAAGGACGGTGTAAGATTATGGAAGTAACTACTTCACTGCGACATTGCAGCAAAAATATAAAATGTTTGCAGTTAACACCTCACTGTCATTTTTAACATTCATGGTAAAGGCTCCTGTTGGAAGCCATGCACAACATTGCTTTAAGATATAGGAATTGTTAAATTGTCAACATTTTGTCGCTCTGAATACCCTCATCAATACCAATCTGAAAAATGCATTTATAACTGCAAACTTTCATTAGGAGAAAATAATATTTGTATCTGATTAATAATTCTGGAAATCCAAAATTATTTTTATAGAAAAGGGATCAAATAAAATTCTAGTTAAAAGCTCCCAGTAAGATTTCTAACATAGGATGGCCTTCTCGTCACTACTTTAGTGCCATCTTTGAATGATATATAGCACAATTAATTGAAAAATCTACATTACACAACTGGGTTGAGTTCTTCACACCCAGATAACTTCATGCATTTATTATTGCATACCTGTTTTACAGCATCCTGTGGTTGGAAAATCAGTTATCATGTTTTGTGTATGTGCAGTAATTATTTTCACAATCGTACCCTCACAGTGTATTCTTTGAGGGTTGGCATAATCATGAAATATTAGTTACTTGAATCATCAACAGCAACTTTGGAAGAAAAATCAATGCAAGTTGGTAGGTTACCTTGAGTAAACATGCAAAAAAGGAAGACATAATGCAGCAATCATAAACAAAATAGGAGTTTACGTTAAGCAACATGACATCGTAGACACCTGTGTAGAGAGCCACCCAGTCTCTACAGTACTTTGTATCCACTTTGCAATACAAAGGGCCGGGCGTGGCTCGGGGATATAAATACAGGGGATTAAGGTAGCTCGTGGATTTAGCAGACACCGTCATACTGTCTACATGTCAACCTTCTTAGTTGTGCCCCCTTAGACTACGCCTACTGCCCTAGACAACAGGCTTACATTGCCGACGAAGGATGGTACAACCCTGCACAAGCATCTGACTCACGGTTTCCGTGCAGCAGGACACGAAGATCACTGGGCTGTGGTGCCCGCTGCCTCTACCACCTGACCACGAGGTTTCTGGTCATGCCAACGGCCTGCAACTGGGCTGTACCACCCCGCGGCGTCTCATAGTGCTGATGTGTATTCATCGCTGGCCCCAAGACACTGCCCTCACCTGCACCCTGGGTGGTGTACTGCGACCAAAGCTGCTTTGTGAAGCCCTATGTTGACCACTGGGGAGCTGGTAGACGCTATCTCCATGGAACGCGGGCTTCCATGCACAGCCCTGTTCCTGTGTGGTGGCTCCCCCTGAAAAGGTTTGCATGCGAGGCCCTGGGCTGCCGCTCCCTGATGAGGCCGGCTCCTAACTCAGCTTACCCTGCCTAAGGCTACCGCCTTTGGCCTTGTAGCTCCCGGGGTATACTGCAGGTGATCTGTTGTGTGCAGGGGGAGGGGTACAAAGAGAAATGAAGCAGTGAGTCTTTGTGTTTGTATGCATGTACACCCCTGGCAACCTGTATGTAAATTGGGAGCAAAAACACCCCGAAGCTCCTCACTCCTAACCAGTGCTGATCTGCTAGGATCTTTATGGCTGCAACTGCCCTGGGGAGAAAAGAAAGCAGGAACATCTGTTGTCCCTGCAGCCCTGCGCTGAAGCTGTGAACTGCCTCAGTACTCTTGTTTGTGCACCTGTCCCGCAATCAGCCAATCGCTGTGCAGTGTAGCCAGCACAAAGTGAACTAGATTACCCACAGTGTATCCAAGCATCAAAAATGAGTGAACAGAAGCAGCCACATGCATGCCCCCCTCCGGGCCCTTATGCTCATGCCTCCGTAACACCACTACCACAGTTTAGCCAACTATCAGCTACCGCCACAGTGACACCTAGGTGAAGGTAATGGATTGTGTAGCTACAACACTACTTCCACGCCACAAGGGAGACTTATGGCATGGTGAAGAGGTAGCTGTTGATGCATTTTGGGGGAGATTAGGTTATGAACTGAATGAACTATTAAGGCCCCTGCTAGACACCCGGGATGACCCTGAACAGGCATTTCGATCCAAAGCTCAATCTAGTCTAAGACCGCTTCAAGCTGCGCCAAGCCAAATAGTCAGATACTGAGTATTTGACATGTTCTATGAACACCTCTGGAAATCAGCCCACATGTGCAAGGGAATCAAGCAGCATGAAGAGATACGTGCACAGATAATACAAGGATGTAAATTGGGGACACTGTGGGGACTAATACTCAGACAAACAAGGCTCTTGCACCAAAGGATCTTGATCAGGCTATCAAACGGCTGTGTCAAAGAGATGAAGCCAGCTCTGGAAACATCTGTGTCTGCAACAGATGCACTGAAGGCACCAGCATAACGGAGCACATGGTCACTAGCAACTGTGGCCAAGAGCACAGGTGAGTTCCTCACAAAAGGAAAGGTCTGCTCAAAGTGTGGGAAGGCCAACAACTTTGTGAAGATGTGCAGAGGCTGGAGGTCACAACCTGGGAGTGAATACTCCAAAAGAAATACTGCTACTCTGTGTCAGCTCATGCTAGAAGACACCATGGACGCTGAGGCAATTCCCCCTTCAGGGATCAGGATCTCAACAGGATGACGAAGAAGATGATGTATTCATGATTTCTTATGCAGGTCAACCTGGTTGAGAGAAACAATCCCCTCCGATGTGCACTGCTCAAGTGAAAGACATACCAATGGTGGCCCTGATAGACACTGGTGCATATGTAAATGTGATGGACTCAGAACTATTTGAGGTGCTTGTGCCCCGTACTCCCCTAACACCCAGCCAGGCAAAGATCTACACCTGCAGTGAAACCAAACCACTACATCTGCAAGTAACAATTGAGGTGGATGTCGAGTGCAAAGAATGATCAACCAGAGCAAAGTTTCATGTAACGGAGGGTAGGAAAGACACACTACTCGGATGCCACACTGCAGAAGGTCTGGAATTGGTCTTCTTTGTGAATCAGATACACAAGTCCCATGTGGATGTGCTGTTGGAGGAGTTCCCACAACTGTTCCAGGGTCTAGGCAAGTTGAAGGGACAACAGGTCAAGCTGCACATAGATGATTCCATCAAACCCACCACCCTAAGGCACCGGCGAGTACCTTTCCATCTGAGGCCAGTAGTCGAGCAGGAGCTGCAGGAGCTAAAAAAGCAGGGATTCATTGAGAAGGTTTCTAGCCCCACACCATCAGCTTCACCCCTTGTAATTGCACTGAAACCAAATTAGCCTGACGCAATATGCCTGTGTGTGGACACAAGGCTTTCCACCCTAGCCATCTGCAGAGAAAGGCATATAACTCCAACAATGGATGACATAGTGATAGATCACAATGGGATCAAGTGGTTTTTCAAGTTGGACGAGATACCACCAGCTTGAACTTGCCCCGGAGGGTTGATATATCACAACCTTTTCAACACACGTGGATCTCCGGCGTTACAAGAGGTTGAGTTTTGGAGTCTCCTCTGCTGCAGAAGGTATTCAGAATGCGATCAAGGAAGCACTCCCCGGACTGGTGGGTGTGATCAATCTAAGCAATGACATTCTGATATACTGAGAGAGCCTTAAAGAACATCATGCTCAACTGAGGACCACCCTGTAACGGCTGGCAGATTGTAGTCCTACGCTGCACAAGAGAAAAAGCTCCATGTATCAGAACTCAATCAACTTCTTCGGATATGTATTGTTCAGGGAAGGTGTAAGAAGTTGGCCTGGTATATGCTGTCCACCAATTAAAGTGGGCACCTCGTACTAGTCCAAACAACCCTTGTGGTGATTTAAGAGGTCAAAGATAACTATAGAAAGCTATCCAAGTTGTAGCTGTGGAGAGAAGCCTTCAGGCTTAGTCTTAAAGGAATGTTAAGCAGCTTGTTTTACCAGAATGCAACCTTATAGTATTGGTTAAATGAAAGGAGAACCACACAGTATTTATAACAATATGTATTTATTAATATAAAACACTGGACTGCAGCACAGAAACAATAGTAACTAGCACTAATACACAGTGGGCTCCAGGGAGAGACCAGACCATATACTAAAATAGTAGTATAAGAACCACAACTCGAGTCAAGACAGTGTCTAGAGGATGTAGAATCACTGGGACCCCGAGGAACTACCCACGGTTAGTAAGTAGGGACCCCAGGGTGGATGGGTGTAGTGTGGGAACACAACCATAGGTGCTGTACAATTCTATGGAAGAGTCGCTGTTGCAGTTTTAAAGTTTAAGGACCCTTCTAAGTGGACTTCGAAGAAACCCCGTGGAACTTAGGAGGTTGGAGAGCCACTCCACCCGTACCAGAGTTACCTATCCCACAGAAGCCGGGTGCATAGGTCTGAAGCAGCGTCGGAAACCGCCATCAATCTCTATGTAGGGCTTCGAAGAAGAAAAGTGTCCGTCAGAATCCAAAGGTGGATCCTTGATGAAGAGTACTGAAAGCAGAGGTGACAGAATTTGGGTCACTCAGAAGTGACCAGGGGCTCGGTAGACGAATGCCCACCGATGTCGGGTGCTTCGGGTGCGTTGAGGGGGTTCTTGACTCTGCAGCCACAGGGACCAGGAGGCATTGAGGATGACCAGGAGCTGGATGCAAGCTGTCCCATAAAGGATGTCGAGTGCTGAGGGGTCAGTGTCAGGAGGGAACACCAACAAGCCTTGGCATCGGAAACCCATGAGGAAGGTCAAGAAAGGTTATGGTTCGGACCAGCAAGGTCCATGAGACTCACAAAACACAGGGGAGTCAGGGCAATCCTGGAACAACGAGGGGAGCTCAAGAATAGCAGTGTTGATGCTCATGCGGACCCCCAGGCCAGAGGCACAGGAGTCAGGAGGGGACCTCAAGCAGTTTCACAAAGCAGCAGCCCACGGAACACTCAATGTGAGGAGGCCAGAGTTCTTTGTAGGAAATGGTGCCAGAGGTTGGGGCTACTCGGTACCTAGTGAACTTGTTTTGGAAACACCAACAAGCATATGCACTTGCAAACGTATGTGGTGCACAGGGGTATGGGTATTGCAGCACCCACAAGGGATTCTGACCTCAAACTTGGTGGGAGGACAGCTTGAACTATGAAGGACTTGGAAACCCACATCCTGTGTTGCTGGAGCTTTGGAGACCGTAGGAGGTCAGGAGCTGAAGACCGGTCAGTTGAGATGTGGGGCTTGCGGTTGCAGGGGAGTGACTCCTTCACTCCAAGGGAGATATCTTCAGTTGTCCTTGATGCTCCACAGGTCCTACACAGAGCCTGAAAGGTGCATGGGCACAGACTATGCTTTGGATGGAGTGGGAGATGAAGTAGGGCCAAAACGAAGTCCAGCAAAGTCCAGAGTGTCCAGACAGTCGAAGTTCAGTGGTTTCTTGATCAGAATCTTGTTGACGTAGAAGCTAGGATCCTACAGCCAGGGTAAGCCTTTTTAACCCACGGGAGAAGGTTGGACAGATTATGGGGACCCTCCCAGGGGTTGGTCTGGACAGTGTGGAAGTTAGTCCCATGTCCTTTGTCCGGTTTCATGCCTGAGCATGAGCCAACAGCTCCCAGGGCTGGTTTAAACTCGATTATGCACAGGGACACCAAATGTGCCCCTCATGCAGACTTTCGGTCGCTGGGAAGCGCACCCACTGAGGCCTAATACACTAAATCCCATCTGGGAGGTGCTCACACCTCCCTGTGATAGGATGCCTATTGTTCTGCCATCCCCTGCTCGAGCTTGGTACAGCAGCAGGAGGGCAGAAATGTGTCTCTAATCGGCAGCAACCATTTTGGGCTGCCTGGCACTAGAAGGCTGTTACCGGGAAGACCAGGGATCTCACAAAGCTCATTTCTGAGGGGTAGAATCATAATTCCCACACCGTGGGGGTATAATTCCACAATTTTAGACACCAAACAAGATAGGGTTACTTTCAGCCGTTTTAGAGTTGGTCATCACGCGGTCGCATAATGCCACTTTATATGTCGTAAACGGCTGTAGCACTAATAACCTGGGAGAATGGACTCTATAGGCTTCAGGGGTGTCCTGCTCATGTAGTGGCACCCTCTCACTTAGAAGCAAGCACCCTGCCTTTTGGATTGTCAAGGCCTGCTATAGGGGTGACTTATAGGTTTTAAGTGTAGTGGCCCTTAGATATAGTAAACCTATTTCTTAAGTAAGTGGTGCATGCACCAACTTACACAGACTGCAATGGCAGGCCTGTAGGTTCCATTTTGCATGGCCGCTCATGGGTGGCATAGTACATGCTTCAGCCCATGGGAGGCCTTTGGGGTACCTATGCTCTGGGTACATGGGTACCATATAATAGGGACTGACAAGGGTACCTCAGTATCCAATCTGGAGTGTAACTAAATACATAACATAACAAGTTTGGGAGAAAGCAGATAGACTGGGGTCCTGATTAGCAGGATCCCAGTAAGACTAGTCAAAAACAGTATAACATGAAGCAAAAAGTGGGGGTAACCATAAGAAACAGTTACTACTTTCCTACAAAAGAACTCAATGTAGACCCAAAGAAGGTCAAGGCAATACGAGCTGCGCCCATACCCCAAAACCCTACAGAAGTGCGTAGCTTCCAGGGGATGGCGACATACCACAGGAGGTTCATTCCTGCACCTAGCCACAATGGCAGAACCTCTGTGCAACCTCACGAAAACCAGCGTGTCGTGGACCTGGAGCAGGGAGCAGGGAAGGCATTCTGAGACATAAACGCAGCACTCCTTGACACACTCACCATGGCTTACTTCCACCCTCAACGAGGAACTAAAATGGTGTTCGATGCCAGCCCCATGGACCTAGGAGCAGTGCTCCTGCAAGAGAATGGAGAGCGAGAGTGAACACTAATAGCATATGCCTGCCGAGTGCTGTCTCCGCCAAACCTCATTATGCTCAAATCAAGCGAGAGTCCCTAGTGAAAAGGTGGGCCGGTCATCACTTTCACCTCTACCTGTGCAGTCATGAATTCAGAGTGGTGACACACCATAAGCTGGTCATCCTGCTGTTCACAGGCACTTCCTGCCTTCTCCCTCTGAAGATCGAGAGGTGGGCAGTACAGCTACAAGCATATGCCTTCCTGATTTTCTATCAGCTTGGAGTTAACAACTCCGCTGACTATCTGTCCAGGCGTCCAGTGGAGGCGGATGAAGAAAACAGAGAAGGGTTCATGCAAATGATTGTGGATGGGCATGAACCAAGGCCATAATTCGAGAAGAAACCTGCGAATCGTCTTGAGGAAGATAGAGGTATAACAAGAGCAAAGGAGGCGCTAGCCCAGCAACGGTGGCAGCACTTTCTAGATGGGACCAAGTTGCTGACACCGGAAGAACAAAACACTCAACAACAACTATATTGAGTGAGGAATGAGCTGAGGGAGAGCTGAGACAGATTACTACTGAGAGGCCAACAAATTGGCATGCCCAGGAGTCTGTGAGGCCAGATGATCGACCTTATGCATGCAGGGCATCAAGGAACTGCCAAGACCAAAGCTTGGTTGTGGAGCAAAGTCTGGTTTGCGGGGATGGATGCTATGGTGGATGAGAAGATACGGCAATGCCACCTGTGTGCGATAACAAGTGGAGACCAACTCCCTGCACCGGTGCTGACTGAAGAACCCAGCCTCAAACCATGGTAAAAAATAATCATACACTTTTGTAGCTTCCCTGATGGGAGCATCACACTTGTTGAGCTTTTGCCTTCTAGTGCATTCTCACATGTGTGGTCAGTTCAGAAGACTTCTGCACTACAGGGGCTACCCGAAGAGGTGATGTCTGTCAACGAACCCCTGTTCCAAGGCCAAGAGTTCCAAGACTGCATGGCGGTGCTTGCTGTCCGTCATTGAAGAATCACCCCTTAGTGGCCTCAAGCCAATGTCGAGGTGGAGAAATGTATGCGGACACTAGAAAGGGCCCTTCATATCCGGGTTGACCAAAAAGAAGATGCAGAGTGTTTCTTACACCAGTTCCTGCGAGCCTCTGGAAACTCCCGATAGGATTTTATTTTTTAAATTTTTATTTTTTATTTTGATGGTTTTGTATAGTGCGTACAAGACCCTTGCGGGTACCAGAGCGCTTTACAGGGCAAATATAGGTGAATGACTTATACATATAAATACAATGAATTATGTGAATACAGTACTGGTAACTATTAGAGATTAGCACATATCTACAAGAGTCTATAAAAAAGTTCAAGTGAATTTGGACAGGAGAATCGATTTCACTCCTTTTTGGAAAAAAAAAGCGGACGGATTAAGTCTCGTTCCTGGGGGTAAGGCGTTCCAAATCCTGGGAGCCATTCCTGAGATGGTACAATTGTATGTTTACTTCTTGGAGAAACGTTGTGGTTTAAGTAGAAGATTATCAGAACTCCTGGTAGATCTGTTACCACCCGATAGTACTAGTGAGGATGACTAACTGTGCCCCGGCAGCCCTACTGTTCAAGAGCAGTCCTCAGGACAGCATCCCGACAGACCAAGGATGACAACCGGCTACACTTGATGTTGAAGCCACCTAAATGAGAAGGCAGACAACGAACAACAAAGTCAGCCAACATCGGTGGTTCAAAGAAGTGGGTAGAACTCATGATGCCTGGGTGCAGGGACCCAAGGAGAATGTC
Source organism: Lissotriton helveticus (assembly GCF_964261635.1). NCBI lineage: Eukaryota > Metazoa > Chordata > Amphibia > Caudata > Salamandridae > Lissotriton > Lissotriton helveticus. The sequence goes on along the minus strand of NC_136070.1, from coordinate 1,082,936,375 downwards.
GGCTGGGAAGCAGGCAACACCTCCCCTGTCACCTCTCCAGGAGGCAGCGACTCAGTGTGTATGAGGTAAGACATGAATGATACAACCACCTCTGTGTTCCCGTCAGAGGCTCGTCGGGAAACAGCACCCACCTCAGGTCAGCCAGGTCTCGAATAGTGATCAGACAAGACTGGGGCTGAAGAGGTATCCAGAAGTCAGCAGTACTGCCTTTGTCCGAATCCTGCCCCAAGCCAGAGGCTAAAAGACTTCATGTGCACATGAAAGACTGATGTATATATGTTTGTGCTTTGTCACTAAAAGTTGGAAGGGATGTAGAGAGCCACCCAGTCTCTACAATACTTTGTATCCACTTTGCACGGCCCGAGGATATAAATAAAGGGCTTAAGGTCACCCGTGTCAAACTCTGTTTTGCCCCCTGAGCCCGTGCCTACTGCCCTAGGCCATGGGCCTACAATCTGCAGGCAACTACTTCAACAAAGAAAATTAAAACATTTACCCTCCTGCACAAACAAAACAGTCATATTTACACCTAAGAAGCAAATATTTCAAAATACAATAATGTTAAAAGCATGCTGTTGCCCCAAAACCTTGAACCCCCACCCACCACCCCGCTCCCTGCCAGCTATCACTGCATGCAACCATTTAAGTTTATTTTGCTGCAGCTGGAGTAAAAAATCTACTTGAGCTGCAACAAATCTACTTGAGCGGCAGCCCTTTGTGCTAGGGACGCCAAATCTCACCTGCATTTTCTGGAGCTTTGAGGGAGAATAATTCTGCGAATGGTGGAATTTGACTGGAACTCCACATTAAAGAATAACTGGGAGTAACCTCTGCCAAGTCCACTGGCAGAATGAAATATTCCACCCACCCCTAGCTATTTACTGTTTGCCCTTTCTCTTATGATACAAACCACAGGATCTGACGGTTTACTTAGTTGCTGATATGATCTTTTTATGATGATTGTTATTCGTATCTTCTTCTTGTTTTCTTGACTGGGCTACATACAATTGCAAAAATAAATAAATGTCAACAGAAAATGACTTTGGAATGTGAAAAAAACCTTCAGAAATCAGTGCAAAGCAGCAATTACCAGAGTAATCCCTCATTCATGAGGGGAAAACATGGAATGATGCCATAATGCAACATCACAGAACAAGTTAGGTAATTTCAGGGTACTATTATGATGCAGAATTGCCAACATTTTGTGACTAAGCCCTCTTGCATAATTAAGTGAAAATTTGGGCAAAAATCTACCACAGGAGCATATGAACAACAAACTAAGAGAGTGTGATGGGCTGCTTGCTGCTGCTGCTCATGTTCTGTCTCATTTAGCACTATTCTTCTATAGCAAAATGCAGGAACAGGACCATTTTGGACGTGAAGAAACCTTTAAACTAAGAAAATAGCAATAAATGCTGGACTACACTCGTCACATAATCCTACATAATTCAAATTACGCTAGAGAGATTTACACAAGTTATGCACAACCCTACTACATACATTTGAGTTTATCTGGTGTTAGGTATCAGAATGTCATTATTTTGGTTGAAGACTCTATGTAGGAATGATTTGTTATGTGTGTTGATATCCCACCGTAACCACTCCTAGTTTCTCTCAGAGATTTTGCTTCAGAGTAAACTGTTGTACTTCTTAATATAGTCCTATCCCATAAGTTATTCACTTGTAAAAAGATCTTCAAAGGTTAGAGATGAGTACGTTGAGCCCTGTTAATAGTGATACATTTTTCAAAAGTTGTAAACTCAAAGGTGGCCTCCTCCCAGAGTGTTGGGTATGTCTCTTATTAAAGCAGGTTAGCCCTCGTGTGGTAGTATACCACTGGGAAATTTCATGTACATTTTGTTTTCTATGTTAAGAAGAGATATGTGGTGATCAGGTTTGCATAACTGTTTGCCTTTACCAGGTTTCAACAAGATAATGGCTTTCCCATCTGACATAGTGACTTTGTTGACCTCTGAGTTTGCAATACACCTTTATAGCTTTCAAATGCTTGGCAAAGGCTTTATTAAAATTGTCAAGTGACGCCATCCAGATGTGTGGTCTTCCTCGGATTCAGTGATTGGTGCCTCCAAGGCATATAGTTGATTTGGGGTAATTTTCGAGAACTGGAGGTCTTGAAACAGCCTTTTTTGTAAGGCATCTGACTCACGTCCATTCATATATAATTTCTCTTTGAAATTTCTATATAAGGCTCAGTTTTCTTTATTGCTAAAGATCAGGTCCCTCATTAAGCATCTCACACCCAAAATTCTCTCTCTGTTTTTCTTGGCACTTGGGGTCATTGCAAGTACTGTGTGGTCATTGATACTGTCGTCCTACTATTTCCAAGTAAGACATTTCAAAGCCTTCTCGTATTTATTAACTAATAGCATGTTCAGCTTCAATGAGCACTCTTTTGATGTACATTAAAACCATTTTTCATGCTTGCCAACCAATGGGGAAAAATCACAAAGGCATTTACAGGAGAGACACTCCCGTAGGACTACTTCCCATACCCTTAACATCCTTTTGAAGTGGTCCTAAAGCATATAAAATAGGAATAAAATGTGAATATAGAAAATTCACAAAACATTTATATACATTTATATACAATTATTACAAATAGAAAGGACTGTGCCCTCTTTACAATTTTACTAATAGGGATGTACGCATTTCAGGATCGATTCACAAGGCATTTAATAGTCATTTTTAATCTAACGTCCCATTAGAGAACACGTCGGTGAAAGCAAATCATTTTCCTTAAAGTGGTCAGTGCTACTTATAAAGAAATTGTTTGGAAACACCTTGATAGGACAGGCAGGGTCAATGGACCAGTGCCTGTTCTCGTGCGGTCACCCAATGTGATTTCCAAAGAGGAAGTTGCCCCTTTTGTGAATCTGTTACCATCACCTTTGAGGAGTCGGTAACTTTTCAATGGTCTGCTACGCCTATTGTGATCGCAAACAATTGATACATACCATTGCGAATTGCAGTTAGGTGAAGGTAACCATTTCACACCACTTCCTCAAGGAAATTTGGAATGGTTTAATAAGCAATTTTTGTCAGTCAGATATGCTTTTCCAACTCACACAATGGATTTAGTACACAGCAAAAAAGCAATTTTTCTGTCACAGCTCCCGTGACTTTGTGAATTGCAGGGTTTGTCAAGGCAAAATGGCCTAAGTATGTCATTAAAATATATTAATGCGTAGAAAGAGAAATCTAAGAGTTAATATAATTACTTTGTTGGTTAAATATAATACGTATGCATAAGTGTCTTGTTTACTAATTCTGATAGAATGTTGTCTTGCATTAATCTTATGTTAATACAACAACGTATCTCTTGCTATAACAAATGAAAATTGTCAATGACATGTTTCAAAACCAAATGATAGCCTTGCTCTTGGGTTTTTCACCCCAGACATTTTAAAGAAGAGATGAGACAATGATCCATAGGAAAATGGCTTACAAAATATAACCAATTTAGTGTAGAAGCTATGGTGATGCTGCAGACATTCTGTTGTCTGCCTGATTATTCCCTTTATTATGGTTTTCTCTAGCTATTCAGTCATCTCTCCTTCCAACCCTAAGCAGTGGAGATCCACACAGGAAATGATTTTGCACTTACACTTTTGGCGTATCTACCTTTCATCATATTAGCACGATTCTCAGGCAGAGATGGTAGATGGTGTAGAGTCTCTTTGGAGTACTGCTTGGAAATACACTGCAACCTAAAGCCCATTTGAGAAGCAGGGCTGAATGATTGGTAGTCTGACCAGGTAGCATTAGATTGGGAATTTCCAAACACCACCCTAACTCACTCCACAGATATTTAGCAAGAGTTGATGAGATGGAGCCATCATGAGATTGTGTGCAGGCTGACCGTATGCCCTTGTCTGGATTTCATATGGTCTGAAAAAGTACCCTTTAAGATCAGCATGCAAACAAATTAATAGAAAACTAGTGTATGGAAACATTAATACTAAATCTCATCTTTTCTACCTAATTACGAGTTGCACAGTACTGGGGCGATTTTATTACATTATATTTGACCATTCCCATGATGTAGGACCAATTTTTCCAGCCATAAAATCACACTGAATCCTCTATTCCATGTGATTTTCATTATATATTTAACACCATAGTCTGTATTACACAAGTACCCCAAGGGCGCAACAGGCCTTTGTGCCCGCTTTTCATGCCCCAGGACACTTTGGTTTTACAGAAGGGGTCACAGACGCTTAATACCGATAGCGCTGGCACACATAAAGTGCCAGTGTTATCTTCAGGGGGCATTCCCTCATGTTTTAAAGTTTTTGTCCCAGAGCAGACCTCAAAACCACTTTTATTGTTTTCGCTATGCTGCCAGGCAACCAGGAACACCTCAGATTCTGTTGTGAGCCATCTATAAAGATGGTAGGGTACCTACCAGTTAAGCTTGTCAAAAATCGGCTTTGCACAGCAACAACGTACTGTGTGATGTGGTTGGTTATATCGTCCCAGAATACTGTAAAAGCCATAATTTTCTATCTTCACATGTTATGTTATGCTATTTTATATTGTGTTGTTATGTTAAGTTATGTTAACTTGTAGAGTGCACTATCACCCAGGAGAGTATCCTGGCACTCAGCAGGTGTAAGTCTTTGCCCACCAAGAGTGCCTAGGGATGGCTATGCAAAAAGCTAGGTCTTCAACTTCTTGCAGATCTCAAGTGTTGAAGGGGAGGTTATGATGTGTAGGGCAAGGTTGTTCCATGCTTTAAGAGTAAGGTAGGAGAAGGCACAACCTCTGGATCTGGTTCTGAGTAGGCATGGGATGTGTGGGAGTAGGGGTCCAACAGAGAAGTTGCATCTGAAAGGCCTGTGAAAGGAAATACAGAAGTTAAAGTAGGTTAACCAGTGTTGTATAGAACTATAAAGGGGTGTGTGAAGAGGTTGAACTGTGTTCACCTGTGTGCCAGTGGAGCTCCCATGGTGAGGTGTTCTTGTTGAATATCACGACTTCTGTCTTGTTGATGTTGAGTGTGAGACTGTTTGTCTTCGCCCAAGCAGTGACTTCAGTCATGCAGGGATTGAACTTGCTCCGGATCTTATCTGAGAGGGAGAGTATGAATTGAGTATAGTCGGCGTAGGACATAATGTTGATGTCGTGAGTCAACTTTGGAGATCCTGAAGAGTAAGGAGCCATAATGACTGCTTGTGTTCAGCCAATCTGGAAGAAGCTGATCCTGTGGAGTGCGGGTCCGTGGATACCAATCTAGTGAAGGTGCTGGATGAGTATAGTTTGGAAGGCTGTGTCAAAAGCTGTGGGGAGGGGCAGGAGGATGAGGGTGAAAAGATAAGTCTTCTCTGAGTGAAAACAGGCTGAGAGACGTGTTGATGTTTCATTTAAAAGAAGATGCTTTATTAAATAATAGGATGCCATGTCCTGGTGATCCTCTCTCGATCAGTTCCAACTCCAACTGCCTGAGTTGAAGTTGGCAACCATGGAGAAGTGTGTACAAGGATAAACATGTCTTGCATGCAATTTAACAGCCAGCATGCACGTGCATGTGAACAGAAATAGAGGAAGTACTAACCATCACTACAGAGGGTCACCCTGTCTCCTCTGTCTAGGCTCATGCAGGTATCGTCTGTGGCAACAAAGAGGTGGCAGTTTCTATGCTGTGGTTGGGTCTGAAGCCAGACTGTGTGATGTTGAGGTGTTGGTGGTTGCTATTGAGGCATCTGCTGTCTGTGGTTGCAGTGAGGCATCTGTTGAGGAGTTTCTCTAGGACTTTGGCTGGCTATGATAGCAGGGAGATCGGTCTGTAGTTGGTGAGTGTGTATGGTTCCATGGAGGGTTTCTTGAGTAGTGGGAGAACTGCGGCATGTTAGGTAACTGATGATATGGAGACATTAAGGATAGGGGTGAATGCTTCGGTGATATGTTGGAGTCATTTGGTGAAGGCATGCAGGGGCTAGTGGTCTGAAGGGGTCCTAGAGTGAATAGAATACACAGTGGTTGTCTTATTTGTTGTGATGGTGGCATGAGGTCAAGGTTGGTTCTTAGGTTGTGATGGGGAGATGAGATGCAAGGTCGGCGAGGTCCAGTTGAAGGTCGAAGTTCTTATACGTGGGGGTTATCTTGCACCCAAAAAAAATCCTAGAGCTTGTTGAAGAGGTCCTGTGAGTCCACATTCAGTGTATACCAAGAGAAACACCCAAAAACATACAGGAGGAATTTTGGTCTGCATAGTGAAAAGCTGACAATAGTCCAACCGAATATGTGACGTTACAATGCATGTGATACATAGCATGCCATTACAAAACAGTTGTTACAACAACCACTTATTACATCACATACCATTACAACCCAAGTCGCTGGATAATGGAATAGTATAATTTACTATTCCAACTCCAATCTTTGCAACACTAGGTAAGCTGTTGGATTTTAAATCCAACACCTTCTGCCCCCTACAGCAAGTTGTTGTAACGACTTGCATTGTAATGTTTTGCGATGTAATAACACGGTCATTGTAACAACTGTGTTGTAATGGCATGCAATGTATGGCATGCAATGTAAACGATGTCTCCCATTCTAGCCACCATTGGACCCACAATAAAAGGCCAGCAAAAAGATTATCTAATGGATCCAGAAGCAGTAAAGTGGCTTAGATAAATTTCACCAAGAGATTCTGAAAAGCATTTCCTGCCTTAACTAGTAGACCTGAATTCATTTTGGAAACGACGACCAATTGAGATACAGCTAAAGAGATGAGAAAAGTAAATAACTGAAAATAGACACAAAAATAGCCAACCTATATTCTGTGAACGGAGGTCATGGCAATGTGTCCACATTCCTGAGCATGACCCTCAAAATGAAGGTACTGGTGAATCTTGGATAATGTGACATCAGAGCAGATCACTCAAAGCCACATTTCTAATGTATGGTCCAAAAGGACCTGCAGAATGTGGCTGGGAATACGAACTTCATCGGTCAGCCACTCAAACATTAATTTCCGGAGGGCATGGTCACACACATCGGCAAGATGGTGGATCTGAGCAGAGCTTCGCTCGGACATGGAGCTCTTCTTGGCATATCAGTCATTTCCTACAGGGTTGGAGACAAGGAAGCATCATCCTGATGCCTCTGAATGGTCGGAGCGGCATTTGGAGCCATTCCAACACTGAATGCAGTCCTCTGTGACCCAGCAGCAGCGGCTGTAAATTTCTCTTCATAAACTCGAGCGGCCGCCATTTTGTGCTTGCTGCTCGCTTCTTCAGACCTCCTACTGAGGTAAAACCGGCGTTTCTGTTTGTCAGCGCCGGCAGTGTTTTTTTTTCTTTCTTCCTTTTTCTATTGTAGCTGTTGCTACTTTCAAGCATGACAAATACCTATTCAGCTTTGCCTATTTTATAATGGCACATTGTGACCATCTGAGCTCTATTTTTCTACTTTTTACCACATGTGGGTGCCTCATTCTCTACTTTTTTCTCTGCAATGTGTATGTTTGTTGAACACTCTTTTTTCTTGGAGCAAGAAGGATCTTGAGAATGCTAGTCTGATTATCTAATATTTCTTCTGCATCCTTGTCTACCATTGCAGTGTGCTTATTTAGCATATGGGCAGGTTGAGGTTCAAGGTTATTCATCATCCTTCTCGACATTTCACGGGCAAATTATGACCCCCCCCTCTCCCATCTTGTCATCTCAAAATCCTGTTCTTGATACCACCATTCTGGATGAAGTGAGGGGGCTGAAATCTTTTATGTCCTCTAGTAATGAGAAGCTCCAACAAATTGAAGACAGGTGGATTAATATGGAAGCTAAAGTGTTTGATATGGAACAGTGCATCAGCGATTTACATGATGTTTCTACAAAAATTCCTATGTTAGAACAGGAAATCCAATGCCTCAAGCTTCATACTGAGGATCTTGAAAATCGTATCAGACGTAATAACCTTTGTCTTTATGGTTTACCAGAGAATTTGGAGAGGCCAGACCTTCTTCTTTTCCTCAAGAAGTTCCTGCCAGAACTTTGAGATCTTCCACGAGAGCCTTCATTAAATATATAACGTGCGCATAGTCTTGGACGTTTTCAACCAAACTCTTCGGGACCTAGAGAAATTATAATGTTATTCCTGGAATTTACAGATCTCATGGGTGTTCTTAAAGCTGCAAAAGTGAAACATCGCCTCAAAGGGTCTAGTAACACAGTTTATCTTTCCCAGGATCTCTCCAATGCCACTAAAGTAAGAATAAAGGAATTTTTGGCTCTTCGCCCTCAGTTGAGACAATTGCATATTCGCTATGGCCTTTTACACCCTTGCCTGTGTAAAATTACTCATGAGGGTTCTACTCGTTCATTTGATGATCCTGTTAACTTGAAGTCTTTTCGTCAGAATATTTCATTGAGATCTGTTGATGGTTCTATTCAACGTCCTTAATTTTTTTTTGTATTCTTTTATACTTGGTTTCTTATGGCTGTTCTTTTGCTTACTTTTTAATAGTCTTCTCTCTGTTGTTCCGTCTGTTTTTGGTGCTGCTGCACCTCATGCTCAATCTGTTTACTCTTCCTCTTAGATCTGGATCTCTTTCCTTGATCTATTCCTTTTATCTTACTACTTCCTTTTCTTTATCTTTCCTTCATTGTTTGTTCTTTCTTTAATTTTTTTATGAAGCTTGTGCTCATTTGCATCATTTTTTGTTGTGTATTTCGTCCTTTATATCTCTTTAATACATTGTGTTTTTTTGTTTCCAGCTGTATTCCTGAAGTGTTTCATCTCCATTTGTGTACTTCCTACCCCTCCTCCTAATATGTGTAGTGTTGTCACATGGAACGTTCGTGGTCTGGGACACCCTGTTAAAAGACAAAAGCTACTTCTCTCATTTGTCTAGATTGAATTCTCATGTTGCATTCATACAAGAAACTTATTGTAATGGTGTGGAATCTCTTAAACTAAAAAAGACAATGGGTGGGTCAAGTTGTTTATTCTCCAGCTTCTAATCGTAAATGTGGTATTGCTATTCTTTTCCATAAGTCTTTGCAGGTACACATTTTATCTACACAGTGCGATGCTGATGAATGCTGGGTAATGGCTAAGGGGGTCATTCACAATAAAGAACTTGTTTCACTTAATATTTATGGACCTGTTAAACCAGATTTAGACTTTCGGAATAGTATTAAGATTTAACTTTCCTCCATTGACAATCCTAATATTATTGTTGCTGGTGATTTTAACCAATGGTTAGACCCATTTTCTGATAGACAGTCTAAATACAAATTTAATCCTGATAAATCCCACAGATCATTCCAATCTGCGATTGTCTCGCGTCCATTTTTTGATGTTTGGAAGACCTGTGACCCTGATTCCTCCTAATTTACATTTGTTTCTAATGTCCATCATACTCATTCTAGAATTGATTATAATTTGGTTAGTAAATCTTTACTCCCTTCCACCAATTTTCCGAGATTGGGTCTATTTTTTTTTCTGATCATGCCCCTACGCACTTTTTGCATCAACGATTTACTGCTGTCTTCACTTGCTTCAAACCATATGATCAAACATCTGCAATTTGTGCCTCCATTGTAATTCAGCAAAAGGAACTATTGGTGGACGGGATGCTGAACAATGCAAACATTCACCCCCAGTCACAAAGATCTGGGTTTAATCAATCGTTCTTCTGATCACCATGCCACCACAGTTTGGACCCAGCCATATGCAAATCAGTTTTGGCACTGTTCCTCATGGGAACAGTCCAGTCCGAACAACCAAGCCAGGTCCTCCCTGGACCAGAAACAAGCATCCTGGGACTGGTTTCTGGGCATCACCCCTCATCAGCAAGGCTAGCTTGAATCCAGTAGCGCAGTGAGCATGGGACCCACGTCTGGGCATACGCTTCCCACTAAGTTGATGAAAGGAAAAGGAACAAAGTATGGACAAAATGCTGAATAATGCAAACATTCTCCCCCAGTCACAAGGATCTTGGTTTTATCCATTGTTCCTTTCCTCACCGCGCCACCCCGGTTGGGACCCAGCCATATGCAAATCAGTCTTGATCCTGTTCCTCATGGGAACAGTCCAATCCAAACTGCCAAGCTAGGTCCTTCAGGAACCGGAAGCAAGCACCCAGGGACCGGTTTCGGGGCATCACCCCTAATAAGCTTGGCTAGCTTGAATCCAGTGGTGCAGTGAGCACTGGACCCACGTCTGGGCATACCCTTCCCACTTAGGATGACAAAAGCAAAAGGAACAAATGATGGATGGAATGCTGAACAATTCAAACATTCACCCCTGGTCTCAAGGATCTGGGTTTAATCCAGCGTAGTTTTGCTCACCACACCACCCCGTTTGGACTCAGCCATATGCAAATCAGTCTTGACCCTGTGCCTCATGGGAACAGTACAGCCCGTACTGCTAAGCCAGTTTCTTCCTGTACCAGAAACAGCTTCCTGGGACCTATTTTGGGGCATCGCCCCCTCATCAGCTAGGCTAGTGGTGCAGTCCATTGGCGCAGTGAGCACAGGACCCACAGGACCCACGTCTGGGCATACCCTTCCCACTTAGGACGACAAAAGCAAAAGGAACAAATGATGGACAGAATGCAGAACAATGCAAACATTCACTCCCAGTCACAAGGATCTGGGTTTCATCCAACATTCTTATGCTCATCGCGCCACCCAGTTTAGACCCACCTATATGCAAATCAGTCTTGACCCTGTGCCTCATGGGAACAGTCCATCCCAAACTGCCAAGCCAGGTCCTCTCTGGACCAGAAACAAGCATCCTGGGACCGGTTTCGGGGCATTAATGATGTTACTGTAGGTGTGCACATAAACTTCTGGATTACATAGGCTTGGACTTTCCATATGAATGTCAAATATGTTTTGAGTCATACAAATACAGAATCATTGTGACCTAGTGGTTAAAGATCTCTTACTGTTACCCTGAAGGAACAGTGTTCAATTCCTGGTCCTTCATTGGTTGTTATTGCTCAGGGACTGGTATAGGCAAAGGTAATTTTCTTGTTAAAGCTTTCAAATATTTTTTCTTTACACCTTGTTTGAATATATCTGTTTTTAAATACTTCTTAACTCAGAAAAATTATTTTGTCTGACTCCAACTCTCGCCATACTTCCATTCCACACTGTAAACATTGTTAGTGTAGATGTACCCTAACTTACTGTGCTGAATAAGTGTGGGTTTTCAATTAGAATGTGAAATGTAGGTTATGATGCAGCTTAATAAAGAGTTGCTGTGGCTTAGGGATTTAGGTTTTAGGATTAGGTATTCAATTCCTGTTGTTTCCTTTATTGTTTGTGCTTAGATTTGGGTATATGAGATGGAAATTACATTGTTAAAGGTTGCTTTTTTTTCTTTTCACCTTGTTTTAGTTTATATATGATTTTGAGTATGTCTTACGCCAGCGAAAAAAAATCTTCTTGCTCTCCCTAGCAAAACGTCCATTCCACACTGTAAACTATGGTACTGTTGGTGTATATTAACCTACTGCAGCACATAGGCTTTTTTATTTTGTATTTGAATCTCAAATATACATTTGGAGTTAGACAACTAAAGAGTCATTGTGGCCTAGTGCTCAAGGTCTTAGACTCTTACTCAGAAAATTTAATTTTCAAATCCTGGATTTTCCCATAGTTGTTTGTGCTTAGCTATAAGGATATGCAATGGTGATTTCTTTAATAAAGGTTTGAAAATATATTGTCCTTTCACCTTGTTTGAAAGGATCTCTTTTAAGTACATTTTACCCCAAAGAATTCAAATCTTCTCTCTCTTTCGCCATCCTTCAATTCCACACTGTAAACAATGTTAATGTAGTCATACACTAGCCTACAGGATTGGATAGATTTAGGTTTTCGATTAAAATGTCAAATATCATTTTTGGTGGAACCCCGAAAATAGTGACTGTTGCCTAGTGGTAAAAGTTGTAGACATTTGCTTTGATGGTTGAGTGTTCAATTCCCTGTGTTTATTTGATAAAAGTTTGCAAATATTATTTTCCATTCACCTTGTTTGAATATATCTCTTTTTAAGTATGTCTTAACTCATAGAAATTAAATCTTCACTCTATCTCATCGTACTTCCATTCCACACTGAAAACAATGATACTGTAGGTGTACATTAACCTGAATTATGCAGGCGTGGGATTTAGATTTGAATGTCAGGGTGGTAGGAAATTTGTGGATCTACGCAGATTCCAGAACTTTCCCACACAGAAATTTGAGAAAATAGTGATTTTTTTCAGCTAAATTTGAGGTTTGCAGGGCATTCTGGGTAGGAAAACGTTTGGGAAACCATGAAAGCCATACCTTGCTGGACTCCCCTGAGTGTCAAGTTTTCAGAAATGTGTAGGTTTGATAGGTTCCCAAGATGGCCACTGAGCGCGGGGCCAAAAACCCAGGTGACCGCCCTTGAAAAACCAGGTTGTTTTGAGATAGGTAATTTTGATGTCTCCTCAATACGTTTTGGGCCCTTAGCTGTCACGGGTACTTGACCCACCCACAGGAGTGAGGTATCATTTTTATCGGGAGACCTGCGGGAAAGCTGGGTGGTAGGACATTTGTGGATCCTCGTGGATGCCAGAACTTTTCCACACAGAAATGTGAGAAAAACAAGATATTTTCAGCTAAATTTGAGGTTTGCAGGGGATTCTAGGTAAGAAATTGTTGGAGGACCCACGCAAGCAATACCTCGCTGGACTCCTCCGGGTGTCTAGTTTTCATAAATGTGTGGGTTGGATAGGTTTACTGAGATGGCCGCCAAACTCATGGGACCCCCCCTTGCAAAATCAGAATGGTTTGTGATATGTAATTTTGATGCACCTCAATAGGTTTTGGGCCCTTGCCTGTTGCGGGTACTTGACCCACCCACGCGAGTGAGGTATCATTTTTATCGAGAGACCTGGGGGAATGCTGGGTGGGTGGACATTTGTGGATCTACGTAGATTCCAGAATTTTCCCACACAGAAATTTGAGAAAAAAGTGATTTTTTTTCAGCTAAATTTGAGGTTTGCAGGGGATTCTGGGTAGGAACAAACTGGTTTTCTAAGGGGGGTCTCAGGAGTTTTTGGTCCTGGGCTCGGCGGCCATCTAGGGAAACCTATCAAACCCACACATTTAGCTGACACGTAATGGGCTTTCTGCCCCCCCGGGGGCCAGATCAGGGGCTACTTCCCCCATCTGCCTACTGGGAGGGGCAGAAAGACAGTGGCAGCTTTTTTGGGGTGAGAGGGGGCATTGGCAGCCCCCACCTGAACTTTCTAATAAAAAAAATCCCTGGTGGCTAGTGGGCTTTCTTCCCTCCAGGGGGTGCAGATAAGGTGCTATTGCCCCATCTGCCTGGGGGGGGGCAGAAAGACTGTAGCATTTTTTGGGGGGGTGGGGACAATGACATGCCCATTTTGGATAGCCCCTAGCCCTACCTATATAAAACTAAATATCCCTGGCTCTTAGTGGTCTTTTTTTTCTTTGGGGGTAGGGTGGGGGTATTTGCATGCCTATTCCGGGCCTATAAAAATAAAAATCCCTGGTATCTAGGTCGCCTTCTGAACCCCCGGGGGCAGATTGGTGGCTATTGCCACCATCTGCCTCCCGGGGGGGTCTGAAAGACTGGAATTTTGTGGGGGGAGGGTTGGGGGCATTGGCATGCCCATCTTGGGCAACCCCCACCCCTACATTTATCGAGGAAAAAACAACCTGGTGTCTAGTGGGCTTTCTGCTCCCCAGGAGGGGCAAAAAGACAGTACCTTTGCGTCGGGGTGGGGGCATTGGCATGCCCATATTGGGCAGCCCCTACCCCAAATTATAATAAAAATTATAATAAAAAAATCCCTGGCATCTATTGGCCTTTCTGCCCCCCCCAGGGGGCAGATTGGGGGCTACTGCCCATATCTACCCCCAGGAGGGGCAAAAAGACTGTACCTTTGCATCGGGGGTGGGGGCATTGGCATGCCCATATTGGGCAGCTCCTACCCCAAATTAAAATTAAAAAAAATCCCTGGCATCCATTGGACATTCTGCCCCCCCCCGGGGGCAGATTGGGGGCTACTGCCCTCATCTACCCTCCGGGGGGGCAGAAAGTAATGTAATTTCGTGGCCAGGGTGTGGGGGCATCGGCATGCCCGTTTTGAGCAGCCACCACCCCTAATAAATATCCCATGAAAAATCCCTGGTGTCTAGTGGGCTTTCTACCCCCCGCCCCCGGTGGGGCAGAAAGACTAATCATGCCAAAATATTTATGGGGGAGCAAAGGCCCTCGCGCAAGGGGCCGCTCCCCCCTCTCTGGTGCCTAGTGGGTGGATCCCTGCTTGGGGATTGCCCTCCTGGGATGATCCCCAAGCAGGGATCCACTAGGGAGGGGTACCATTGGAAATGGGATATTCTCCCCTTTCCAACAATACTGAGTTTCTACGTGCTCAGGGAGCTGAAATAGCCCCCTGACATCAGCGCGACATGCGCGCCGATCCTCATTTCAAGGAAACTGGGGAGGGGGCTTGGAGCTGGGGAAGCTCTTCCCCAGCTCCCGAGGCTTTAGTGGAGAAAAGAGAATCCCTCTAGTGCCTGCACCAGAGGGATTTCCGGTGCTGTGTGCCATGATGAGCTGGACTCGTCATGAGCACATGCCCACTGTATGCCATGACGAGTCCAGCTCATCATGAGCACCGAAGGGGTTAAAGGTTGCAAATATTTTTTCTTCTCACCTTGTCTGAATATATTTCTTACATCTTAACCCAGAGAATAAAAATCTCCTATTTCTCTCTCTCTCTCTCTCTCTCTCTCTCTCTCTCTCTCTCTCTCTCTCTCTCTCCATAATTCCAATCCACATTGTAAACAATGTTTCTGACACTAACCTACTTCACTATATATGTGTGGGTTCTCGATTTGAATGTCAAAATTACATTATGAGACAAAGCAGTAAAGAGTCACTGTGGTCTAGTGGTTTAGGTCTTGGACTCTTTCTCTAAAGTTTAAGTGTTTGATTTCTGTTGTTTGGGATCTGTTTCAAATATTGTGATGGCAAAGTATTTATTAAAGTTTGCAAATCTTTTTTCTGTTCACCTTGTTTGAATATATCTCTTTTTAAGTATGTCTTAACCCAGAGAAAAAAGGTATTCTCTCTCTATCTCTTTCTCCTGCCAAACCTCCATTCCACAATGGTAACTTCTTTGCCAAAGGTTGGGAAATATATTTTTTCTTTTCATCTAGTTTGATTTTATCTCTTTTTTTAAGTATGCTTTACCTAGATAATTACAATCCTATCTCTCACTATCCTTCAATTCCACACTGTAAACGATGTTACTGTAGATGTAACCTAACCTACTTCACTACATAGGCTTGGGTTTTCCATTCATATCTCAAATACAAAATTTGAGGCATATCACTTTTCACCTTGTTTGAATATATCTCTTCTTAAGCAAGTCTTAACCCAGAGAAATTAAATCTTCTATCTCTGACTTTCGCCATACTTTCAGTCCACACTGTAAACTATGTTACTGTAAGTGTACACTAATCTAATGCACTACATAGGCTTGGGTTTTCCGTTTGAATGTCAAATATAAGTTTTGATTTGAAACATCAAAGAATCACTATGGCCTAATGGTTTAGGTCTTAGACACTTCCTATGAGGGTTACGTTTTCAATTATTGTTTTTTTATTGGCTGTTTGTGCTCTCCTACAAGGATATGCATGGGAAAATAAAGGTTGCAAATATTGTTTTCTTTTCACCTTGTTTGAATTTGTCTCTTTAAATTATGTCTTTCCCCAGATAATGAACATCTTCTCTCTCTCTCTCACAATCCATCAATTTCACACTGTAAACAATGTTACTGTAAATGTACCCTAACCTATCCCGCTACATAGGCTTGGGTTTTCTAATAGAATGTCATATATAAGTTTTGATTCCAATCAGTAAAGAGTTGCTATGGACTAGTGGTTTAGATCTTATACTGAAGGTTAAGTGCTCAATTGCTGATGTTTCATTAGTTTTTTGTGCTCAGTTACAAGGATAAGAAATCATAATTGCTTTAATAAAAGTTGCAAATATTTTTTCTTTTCACCTTGTTTGAATATATCTCTTTTTACGTATGTCTTAACCCAGAGAAATTAAATCCTTTAACTCTCGTCATACTTCCATTCTTCACTGTAAACAATATTACTGTGGGTGTACACTAACCTACTGCACTACATAGGCTTGGGGTTTTTATTTGAATATCAAATATACGTTTTAATTGAGACCAGCAAAGAGTCACTGTGGCCTAGTGGTTGAGCTCTTAGACTCTTCATCTGAGTCAATACATTATTTCCTATTAAATGTTAGCATAATAAATAATATTGTCCTAAATTCACAATAAGATCTGCCCTCATATAAGGCAACACAATCGGATAAATAACGGTAACATTAAATCTCATTAAAATGTACATACAGTAATAGCTAAACCCAAATTCATCCACTATTGTTTTAAATTAGACCACAGCTATCATTGTGTTTGTAGGTTTCATGTATGTCGAAGTTTTAAGGCCCCTATTACAATACTAGCCATATTGAAACATACATTTATTAGGCAACGTTTGCAAAAAATGTAGGGCACATCTAACTTGAGCAAATTGTTTCCCTCTCAACAGGGGTAAAATATACTGTTGTTGCAAGGATCTAAAATGCTCACAGAACATTACAAAGTGCATAGTGTCATAATCCGAGAAGGAATCATAACTACAAGGGCTTACATTTTCAGCTTTGTTCCTCCTACGTTAAATATATTCTACCTATCAGCCCCATATAACAATTTTGGGAAAGTACATTTAAAGACAGAGGCAGAAAGATGGCTTCTGACTGTATGTGTAACACACTTAAGTGACTTGAAATATATTCTACTTTAGCAAAGAATATTCGTATTTTGTAACCACAATATGGTAGTACCCCTTTGACCATTATCCCATAGAATAGTATCAGAAAAATTACTTGAGGCACCTTGGAAACATCAACTGATACAGACAGCCATTAGATAAAATTATATTGGGCCTGATTTAAATAGTGTTGTGCTGACCCGTTCCTCCATCAGAGCAACACAGTAAATTACTCAGTTGCCCTGATGGAGGTGCCAACTGCCAAATTTAGAAACATCTGCTGACCCTGTGGACATTTCTAGCAATGACAGAAACCACCATCATCGTGGTTCCTGCCCATGCATTGTAAGGTTGACGGGCTGCTCCGTCAACTTAACAGAGACATATGGCAAACTTGCAGTATTTTTTTTAGTTTCAAAAAGATAAACCCAAAGAGGAGTTTCTTTTAAAAATAAAAAAAAACAATGTCACTTTACCATAGGAGTTTCAACTCATGGCGCAAGGGGGCATTAAGAGCTTTCAGACGGATACACAGCAGATTTGAAAGCCTATCATCACCAGGAAAAACCTGGTGATTAGGGCCATTGAAAAGGGAGGGGGTATTTTTATTTTCAAATAGAAAATCCCACTTTTAGTTTTTCTTTTTGAAAAACATTGTAAGTTCGCTGTACAGCTCCATCATGTTGACAGAGGTGTCCATCAAACATACAATTCTTTGGCAGGAACCGCCATGACAACGGATTCTGTCTATGATAGAAATGTCAGCTGGGCCAGCAGCCATTTCTAAATATGTTGTCAAAGTAGTTTACCTCATTGCCCTGGTTGAGAAATGGGGCACTGCCAATATCTAAATTGGGCCCAAAGTCCTAAAGTATCTATAGAATGGACAAGTCTTCATAAGCAAGTTAGGGAAAAACTATTTTTCTATTATCATTCTGCTTCCTCCCAGCTTCACAATGGAAAGATGCATCCAAGCAAGACCCACTATTTTCCAATAAACAAAGTTAGTCCATGAAGAAAAGAAAATGTATTCTTTTACTTTTCAGACTTAGATAACCTTAAAGGTAATTCTTACTCAAGCTGTGATCTAAATACTGAACATATTTAGTGAAATAACTTCTAAGTGCTTGAATAATCCAGTCCTGATGTTCGACTCCATTTAACTATGAATTCTTTCAGTATTCTCTTAAAGGTAATTAGGTCGAGCCTATAGCAGCCGCGTGCAGATGCTGCTCGCTTTGCGAGGCATGCAGTATTCAGTATGGAGTGGAAGCTCCGTGAAAGATCCGTCCACTCTCCGCCCATCTTTTCATTGGCTTAGTTCCTAAATACTGCATTCCGATTAGTTTTAGGCTTGTTAGTCTCTCCTTATGACGGCCATATCATCATTTGTATCCTTCCATGTCTACTGGCCCCTTTACTTCGAGTGTTGCACAGTATGTTTTATTTAGATTGTGAGCACTATTTCCTTCCTGTGCCTCCCCCACCCCGCAGTCCATGCCTTCTCGCCCCCCCGCACTCCCATTGTTTGTGCCTTCTTGCCCGCCCGCACTGCCGTTTGCAATGCAATAGGTCTCGCGTAAATGCGAGTCCTATTGCATTGCAAATACTTGTTTAGTACAGCAGGCAGGACGACGTGCACAGCCGGGACAATTTGAGACTGAGTGGCGTAATGCGATCACCCGCCTCATCATTAACGGATTACGCTTGAACCGTATGAGCCTGCGGCCACAGTAGATCAGGCTGACCAGCGTGAAGCGCCCTATTGTTTACTCTCAAACTGCTGGACAATCAGCTCGTCGTTAAGTACAAGAATGCTATTAATAATTTGTAGAATATTCTATAAAATTTCAAATATAACTAGTAGCTGCAATCCCTTTACTTTGTGACTGGAAAGATAAATAATTATGCATTTTTTAGACCTACATGTTCGATTTACATCCATGTGCTTTTGAAACCCTCAATTATTCTCTAATTCATGATGGCGCCTCGTTAGGGTATGGTCGCCTAGTTATGTATGTACATGCTTGTTGAGGGCTGGCCGCCTGTTCGTAGTGTTTCTTGCCCTCTCATACCGAGCAGGTCCCGGAGGGTGGTGCTCTGCTCCTGCCAGGAAGTCGACTACGGATGTGACTGGGATGCAAGGAACAGAGCCTTTAGTACTCCGAACGAACTCCAGCTGTGAGCGCCGGACCTTTGGAGTAGGGGATAGAAAGGCGTCATCATGGTCATGAAAATAGAGTTACGTTCAGAGAAGAATGCTTGAGACCCAGGGGCCATGCATACCTCTAATAGCTTCCTACCCACCATGCCACAACGAGCCCCCGCCACCTGTGCCAATCATCCTTTGCTTGTTTTCCACCAAGCTTTGCATATTGCTCTTTTAAGTAGATCCTGGTCCTCTCTCTCTTCACTATTCTTTCTCCCAATACTCTTGGATATGCCAATGCTTGTTACCCCTGCTCTTCTCTCCCCATTTCGCACTCACCACCAATTCTACACTTCCCCATACTTAATACTGACCCTTTCCCTCTTCTGAAATCTTACATCTCATTCTTTAATAAATATCACATGGTAGTTAGGTTTCCCAGAATATTGGGGGGACCCACCTATGCTCATATAAGTTCCTTCGGGCTAGATGCGTTGCACGGGCCTCTGGGGCCTAGCTTTTTTATCATGAAAAGATCCTGCAATTACGACACTCCCATGCATAAATCAGTAATTTATTGATCTTGGATAGCTGAGTAAGCAACCAGCATCAGACAAGCCACCCACCATACATTGAACCCCGAAGAGAGAAGCAAGTTCTTAAGAAATATGTAGGATACTAAATAGAATACACAACGTGTAATAGTGTTAATTTGTCAAAGAACAAAATGTCTCACAGATACCTGCTATTTACTTGAGTGGGACTAGCTTGTTAAAAGTAAAAACCTGGCTACCAGCTTTGTGATAGATCCTACATGCATGTAATGATCTGTTGTTTTCATAATACCTGTTCATATATACATCACTCATTCATGTCTTTTTGCTGTTGTCTGTTGCTGCCAAGAAGCAGCAAATGTTAGAAGTGGTGGTAAAACATTATATGCATGTGTTTATAAATATTCAGTTGTACCTGCCATATAATAACTTAAGGCAATGATAGATACAAGGATTGCTTTAACAAGCCATGAATCTTTTTATTTAATAAACGTGGTTTAAATCTGTACTCAACACACAATGTGGGGGGTGAGAAATCCCCATCGTTGGCACAGTTGTTGCTGTGAACTCCAAGTTCAACGGAAGTATGTTCGCCTGATTGAGTATCTATAATATGCTGCAGGGCCAGGAGCCTCAGTGCCAGTCAGTTGGTATTGTGGGCCTCTTCCAAACATGGTGCACACTTCCCATGTGTCTTCTCCTACAGCCTGCTGTCCTCAGTGTGTATGGTATAGACTTAATACAGACTGGATCCCTGCCATCTAAACAGCTAATTGCAGACCCGGAAGTGTGTCACACCATTGTTTTAGGACTGGAAAAGTGACACCTTTATTCCAAAGATGGTTGGCTAGGGTACTATGCCTCGTGATGTGGACAGCAGAGAGGCTAAGGAAAACAGTGTGTGTGATGCAATCTGTGTTGGTGGGTGATGGAGCGAGGTACTGAATGAAATTTCGTTCAAACTCGCAAAGTTAAACTTCCATAAAAACCGTAACAGTATTAATAAGTGTGTGGTGAATTATTAATCAACTTAGTTTAAAAATGCATATACACAAGAAACACGAGGGACTAACTCATGTGCTTTATGTTGCAAATGCAAGTGCGTAGAAAATAATAAACTAGCCTTGTTTATTGTCTTTGACAGTATTAAATGCGGCTGTTAAACTAATGGCATGTGCTTATATGTGTGCTTATGTTATGTCTTTACGTCTTTTCTGTGGCATAAGTTCGTGGAGAAACCTGCGGTCTAAAAGAAGAAGGTAGATACAAAATGCAGCTTTGTGTGCACAGCTAGGTAACATAAATTAATGGGTTAATAATTAGCAAAGGGGGTGGGTAACAGAATG
The DNA here is from genome assembly GCF_964261635.1 of Lissotriton helveticus. Taxonomy (NCBI): domain Eukaryota; kingdom Metazoa; phylum Chordata; class Amphibia; order Caudata; family Salamandridae; genus Lissotriton; species Lissotriton helveticus. Next base: position 1,082,915,488 of record NC_136070.1, on the reverse strand, counting down.
AGTCTCAATTCTCTAATTAATTGATGTCTTGTGTTTGTTTGAATAACAGTTTCCGACAGAGGCCTAAAGTTATGCTGAGAAAATGGCGTTTTCTAATCCTGCCCAGAAAAGAGACTTGCACATTTCAGAAGTGGAAAACTTTTACCACGTTAACATTCTTTTGTCAGAAGGATACAGTCAAATAAACAGTGCTAAACGTACTCTTGGAGAAAGGCTCAAGGACAGGAAGCGGCAAGTTTGCCAAGCCAAGGAAGTCATGTTCTGTAACTGAAATGAAAGTAACATTTTTGAGGAAGCTGCGTGATTCAAAAGTAAAGGACAATGGTCTCTAAGAAAAGCCTGATCTAGGCTTGGAGAACGGTGATGACACTACATGAACTGACATAAGTCAGCCAATGAGGACACTGGATGGCAAAGAAATGTGAACATTTTAGAGAAGATTAGCTAGTAAGAAAGGTATAAAACTTGGCCCCATGGGCAGGAGGGCGCTTCTCGCTTTCCGATTCCTGAAGGGCGTGTCGTGCTGTTGGACTCTTTGGCGCACGTAAGGATAGCAGACTTTAATGTTTTTCCTTTTAGGTGGAGCGAGTTTTAGACAGGGAAATAGAATTTAGGGAATGGAAACTGTTATTTTCTTTAGTTCATGCTAATTGATTTGCCTTTGAAGTGTCAGACTAAAATGCTTTCTCCTTAATAAAAGCTGCTTTCATTATTGCTAATAAAATAAAGAAATTTTTTAACAAAGGAGGGAGGTAGAGGGAAAGTGAATTCGGTCTCCCCTGGTAAATTACATAAACAAAGTAGAATCCACTACAGTGGTGAAAGTGGTCCCTACAGTGGTAGGGAGCACACAGGGTTGTGTAAAATACCCCTCACACACCAACAGGCCCCTTGGTGTCATGCTTCATCATTGGGGTCTTCGCACCCCTCTGCGGGATGCGGCGTGCTACGACTCACGACTACGTAGGAGCACTTGAAGTGTACTATGTGTTGGCGTGTGAAGGGAGTTAAGTGTGAGTGGTGAGGTAGTGAAATAGTGATGATTTAAAAAATACCTGGCTCGTAGGGTAAAAATACATTTTATTAGGCCCTCGGCTGGTATCGTTAAAAGTGGGTGCAGGATGAGGTTGTTACTGTGTTTTAAGATACATCAACCTCAAAGAGTGCGTCGACATGACATGTTTCGGAGTACAAGAACTCCTTCTTCAGGACGAGAGAGTGCACAAACCTCCTCACCGTACTCACATGTAGTGTAGATGTCAAAGTGGTTATTAAAAAAAATTCTATCTACAAAAGAATTAGGTGTAATGTTCCTAATTGTGTTTATAATACAATGGTCTGTTGGTGGTATTGGGGGTTGTCTTCCGGCTCAATGCGGCAACGGTTACAGCGAACCTCACTGTGCTGTCTTCCCCTCAACGCGGCTCCGACGTCGGAGCCGCGTTGAGGGGAAGACAGCCCAGTGAGGTTCGCTGTAACCATTGCCACATTGAGCCGGAAGACAACCCTCAATACCACGCAGGGCTCATGAGGCCATCCTGCCTTAACATATAAGTCTTGTTCTAATATCGCCAATTGGGCGCAACAGACCATTGTATTGTGTTTGTGCACTCTCTGGTCCTGAAGAAGGAGTTCTTGTACTCCGAAACATGTCATGTCGACGCACTCTTTGAGGTTGATGTATCTTAAAACACAGTAACAACCTCATCCTGCACCCACTTTTAACGATACCAGCCGAGGGCCTAATAAAATGTATTTTTAACCCTACGAGCCAGGTATTTTTTAAACCATCACTATTTCACTACCTCACCACTCACACTTAACTCTCTTCACACACCAACACATAGTACACTTCAAGTGCTCCTACGTAGTCGTGAGTCGTAGCACACCGCATCCCGCAGAGGGGTGCGAAGACCCCAATGATGAAGCATGACACCAAGGGGCCTGTTGGTGTGTGAGGGGTATTTTACACAACACTGTGTGCTCCCTACCACTGTAGGGACCACTTTCACCACTGTAGTGGATTCTACTTTGTTTATGTAATAAAATAAAGATTCTTAATAAAATGCTCTTTCTTTGAATAAAAAGTTGAATAAAATTAGATCTTGAAATGACAAGCTGGTCTTGTTTATTCATGGTCTAGTTACCATCAGCTGATCCATTTGCCTAAGTGACTTAATTAAAATGATATATGCTTAAAACCATGGTAAGAAATGATAAACTGCAGTTGTATATAAATGTGTAAATAGTTTGTGAATAGTTTTGATTAATTAGGTCACATGATTCAGTCGTCCAAAAATTGTCTCGTTGGTTTATGGGCCTTTGTGAGTGTTATATGATTAATGGTGAGTATTATGGTGTTTGGTAGCGTTGGTGAGACAGTTTTTCCATAGGGGCGCTGGATCAATTCCTTGGTAGCAGACTTATCGTTGCTATGGTAACTGTCATGCTACATGGTAATTACATAGGATCGATGTTTAACATGTGTTGAGTTTGTTAAGTTGTTATATGTAGTCGAAAGGTTTTTTCCAGCAGTGTGAAAATTCCTAGTTGTGCCGGCAAGAGTAGTGTAACAGGTGAAATTGCACAGTGCATTTGTTCTGTTTCAAATAGTGGTATTGTCATATATCACTAGTGTTGTGGACGTGCAGCACAAGTTTAGGGATTCTAGGTGTGTAAGGTAGAATGTATAGTGAGGATTGTCTATGTAATTGTAGCTTTCGAGTATAGGGACTTGGAGCCTGTTTTAAAACTCACTGTGAAAAGAGTAGTAGAATTTATCCAAGCTCGAGTGAAGGGTAAGGAAGCGTTGTCTATCTTACTGGTGAGTGAGGATTTCCTTATGTGGGTTAAAGTCCTACTAAAGATTTCTGTATACATGGTTAGGGATTTCTCTGCTTGAATGTGTGTAAATGATTTTGTAATATACGATCGAGTGAAACTTTGAATTGTTACTATATGTGCATTCAGAGAAGTAACGAGTTTGTTATTACCTGCTAGAGTAGCCTTACTTTATCAACAAATTTAAATATTCTGTGAGAATAGCGTCGTCTATTTCACGCAAAAGAATACTTGAATGACTGGGAAAGCTATCACTTTTATTTAGCGAAACAGACAAATGGTTTGTTTTGGTGGAGTTACTAACTGAATCCCATTGAAAAGATTTGTAAAACATGGTGCTGTGCAAATATTTTGTAAAGGAGGTGTCAGTGTCACAGCGGAACGAGGACAGAGAAGCTGCAGCGGCAGTATACGTCACTAGTGTTGCGCTGTGATTGGCTAGCATACATCACAGTATTCGTGCACTGATTGGCTCATGTGACTAGGCAGGCTTGCAGCTGATTGGCTTATCATGAAAAGCAGTGATTCTATTGGTTGAGTAAAGCAGTGATGTAGCTTAACCTGATTGGCTTGTTGGTGAGTTTCACACACGGATTGGTTGGTTTTACGGAACAACAAGGAAATAATTACGATCCATTCCGAAGTAAGCGGAATTGTTTAAAACATGGATTATTATTATATGAAAGAGAAAAAGAAGCTTTCATGGTTTCAGAAATTGAAAAATAAATTGAAACCTGACAAGAAAATTGAAGCGCGAGGTGGAAGGTTACTTCATAAGTACAAAACACCTGCAGCTTATATGTTGGGTGAATATGGTTATCATACTTGTCTTTGGATTGAGAATTGGATGGATTATACCAAGAATGATGGTGTTTTAGCATGGCCGGAAGATGGATCATTTAATATTAAGGTTTTGAAAAACCTAAGAGAAAAAATGATGACTCTTGAACCAAAGCCTAGACCTACACAATTTGAGGCTTTAGCTGAATGGGAGGATGATATGTTTGAATTGGAACAAGAGAATAAAGGTATAACAAGAAGTACTAGATTGGACATTAATCGGGAAACTCATGAGGATAGAATGCGTCGATGGAGACGTAATGCATGTGATGGTCTGTATCCAGCAAGAATTGGTGAGGTAACTAGTCAGAACAATGCCCAAAAGAAAAATAATAATGCTGAAGAAAGTGAATTAGAAGATCCAGTTTTAGAAGAGATTTATATTACAAAACATAAACATTCTCCTTATCAACCAGTTTGTTCATGGTCTTCCCCAAGAGTTCCTCCAGGAACTTCCCCAAGTGCTCCTCCTAGAGAAATTATTGATGAGATATCACCCAGATTAAATCCGAATAATGCAAAAACTCCTGAAAGAGTAGAAACAAGATCTAATTCTAGTACATCAGGGGAAAACAGAAATTATGCTGAAACCCCAGTTCAAAGAAATGTAACCCCAAGAAATGTAATGAGAACAGAAAGATGTGAGGAATCGCCAAATACCTCAGAATACTTTCGATCAAAAGATGAATTAATACAGCAGTTAACTAAAAGCATGGAAGCAGTAACAGTACCAGTAACAATTGGACCTGTTCATTCAGTATTTGATCAAAGAGAAATTAGACATTCAGCTTTAACTATTCCATTAAATGCAGAAATTCAGAAAGTGGCTGAAAATATTTATTCAGATTTATCAGAAATTCACCGAGACAAAACAATGATGCCTGACTTAACTTTCAATCAAAGTTTGTCGAATAAAACTCCATCTGGTGCAGATTCTGAGTCAGGAACTCCAGAAAAGAGCAATAATAAAATAGATTTAATGCAATCCCCACAAAGCCCAGAATTTTAATTACTTGATGTTGCAAAACTGAAAGCAGATTTGGAGGAATTGATTATTGGCACAATTGGACCTGACAGTTTAAAGCTATATCAGGATGATGAATTATTGTTAATTTGCAAAAGCATACAATGGAAAACAAAAACCAAGTATGATCAATTAGAGGAAATGGCTGCTGAATTAGAAATAGATTTAAGCAGGCAGAAAAATGTGCAGAAACATTACAGAGTGGATTTCTCTGAAAAAGACATTGAGAACATGAATACCACAGGAAGAATTATTCATATAAAAGAATTAATTGTGTTTCTAAAAAGATTAGGTGAATTAAGTAAGTGGCGAGTAAAATGGACAAAGAAAAGAGAGGAAGAAAGACGAGAAAGAGGTGAAGTAGCAAATGAGTTTCCAATGAGAGAAATAGCAGGAGGTGGATATGTGCATGTTCCTTGGTCAAGACAGGACATTTTACTGTTTAGAAATGATTTTCCTCGGCTGAGAGAAAAACCTGTGGAATGGTATCGACAGGTAGACAGATTTGTTAAGGTTTCAAAAGTTCTGTGGATTGATCTTGATGGATTCTTTGACATTGTTGTCCCATCGGATCTTTGGACAGAATGTAAAATTTCTGTAGATTGGCCCAAAGAAGAACCTACCCGAGATAGAGTAACAGGAGCTCCTTCAGCAGATGTTATAAATCTGTATGATAAAGTAATTGTGTGGTTGAAAACCAAGATTCCCCAAAAGAAGTTGATTGGGTTAAAATAGATAGAACAAATCAAGAGCCAAAAGAATCAGTACACTCATTTTATGAAAGATTACTGCTGGTATTTAAACAATACAGTGGTTATGAAAAATTGAGTGAGAAAGATACGAGCCACTTCATTTACAGGTTTGTTTATGGTTTAAGACCTGAAATTGGTGAAATGATAAGGTCAGGAATAGTTGGCTGGCAGTCGCTCACTGTAGATGACATTTTGAGAAAAGCAAAATACTGTAGTGATGAAATAGATGCTAAACAGAAAAAGCTAAAAGAGAAAGCTATGTGGGCACAGGTGAAAGTAGCTGAACAGCAAATAGCAACCCTGGAAAACAAAAATGTTAATCAGAATCAAGGGAAATTTAAAGGTAATTATAATAAGCCAAGATTGATGGGAAATATGGAAGAGTTAAAGCAAAAACTCCCATGTTTTAATTGCGGCGAAATTGGACACTGGAAGCGCGAATGTAAGAATCCGCCCAGAAATTTTAAAAAAGCATCATTAAATCCACAGATGCAGAATGAGATAAATCTGCAGCAACAGCTACAGCGACAGGTAGTGAATCAGCAGAGTCAGATACCACAACCACCACTTCCAAACTGTGTAAATGTGCAGAGGTACAATACAGAAACGGGATTCTGCGGAGGTGAACAGGTAAACAGATCACCAAGGCGCTAAAAGAACTCCACTGGCTCCCGGTGGCTGCTCGAACGCAGTTTAAAGCCAAGTGCATTTTGCACAAATCTTTCCATCGAACTGGCCCTGCTATTCTGCATTCTCTAGTGTCACCTTACACCCCCTCCAGAGCCCTTCGCTCTGGTACACTACATCTGGCAACCTCGTCCAAAGTTAAAAGGGCCAGATGGGGCGGCTGCTCCTTTACTCACAAAGCGGCAAGGCTTTGGAACTCTCTGCCTCTTACCTTGAGAGAAAACAGCAACCTACAGTCCTTCAGGAAGGCCTTGAAGACCCACCTGTTTGCAAAAGCGTATTAGGTACCCGTTGGCCCGACACAGTAATCAGTCTAAAGCGCTGCGAGGCCTCCGGGTAGTTATGCGCTATAGAAATGTAATTTTTCATTTCATTTCATTTCATTTCAAGAGTGAATGTGTCAAATGTTTCTCAACAGTATTTGTTGAATGAAAATGGAGGGAGTGATTCTGACGATTACTTATGACGGTGCCTGAGAGAGGAGGAAGAGCGTGTGCTTGGAGCCACTCTTGAGGTAGATCAGTCTGGTCCATTTGTAAATGGAAAGGTGAATGATGTAGAAATCACTTTTCTTGTGGACACAGGTGCTACCCGTTCTACTGTTAGATCAGTGGAAATAGAAAACCTGCCTCTCTCAGGTGAGAAAATCCAAGTAGTTGGTGTAGCTAATCAACAAATTAAAACAGATGTAACAGAACCAGTTAAAGTTGAAATTGGCAAATTTAAAGACAAGCATAGATCTGTAGTTTGTAACAGCAGTCCTGTAAACTTGTTAGGAAGGGACATACTTTGTAAGATGAATTGTAAAATATATTGCTCACCGGATGGTATTGAGCTTCAAACTCAGGAAGAAGATGGACTTTATAAGCTAATGATGTTAATGGTTGAAGCAGAGGAAAGTAAATTATTTCCTGTATTTGATAAAGATAATCTACCTGAAGAATTAAAAGAGACAGTCAATGCTAAAAATTGGGATTTAACTGGAGACGAAATGGGTTTGATGAAAAATGTAGACCCAGTTAAAATAACAGTAAAACAAGGAGTAGATTATCCAAACATTCCTCAGTATAAAATGAAAGCAGAAGTTATTGAAGGTGTCATACTTGTAATTGATAAATTCATAAAACAAGGTGTACTAAAAGAAATTGAGAGCAGTCTATGCAATTCACCGATTATGGGAATTAAAAAGCCAAACGGAACTTTCAGGATTGTTCAAGACCTGAGAAAGGTTAATCAGATAGCTGTTCCATGTTGCCCTGTTGTGCCAAACCCAGCTGTAATTCTTTATCAGATTCCGCATGATGCAGAATGGTATACAGTTATAGACCTTTGTAATGCATTCTTTACTGTTCCATTGCATCCAGAAAGCCAACAAATGTTTGCGTTCAGGTTCCAAGACCGTATCCTAGCATGGTGTCGTATCCCTCAAGGGTATACAGAGACTCCATCTATTTTTAATCAGTTGCTAAAGAAATCCTTGGAAAATCTAGATGTACCTGGAAAATCGACATTAGTGCAGTATATTGATGATCTCCTTGTGGCTGCAAAACCACAAGATAATTGAGTGACAGATACCATTACTCTTTTAAATCATTTGGCAGACGAGGGACATGAAGTGTCTCCTGCAAAATTACAGCCTTGCAAACAAGAAGTGAAATATCTTGGTCACAGAATTGCAAAGGGAATCAGGCAAGTGACAACTGAGAGAATAAAAATGATTCAGGGAATGCAACCTCCAAAGACACAGAGACAGGTCAGAATGTTTCTAGGAATGGTAGGTTATTGTCGTCAATGGATTAGTGGATTTTCAGTAATTGCAAAACCACTGCAGAGACTGACAAAAGCAGACATGAAAGACCCGATTACCCTAACAGAAACTGAGTTAGAAGCTTTTGAGCAGTTAAAGAAAAGTTTGTGTGAAACACCAGCATTGGGTATGCCAGACTATGAAAAAGACTTTGAGCTGTATTGCAGTGAAAGAGAAGGATGTGCTTTATCAGTTCTGATTTAAAGACATGGAAAACTGAGAAAGCCAATAGCATATTTCTCAGCTGTTCTTGATCCTGTTGCAAAAGCATTACCAGGCTGCTTAAAAGCAGTAGCTGCAACAAGTGTAAGCCTAGAGCAAAGTGAAGGGATAATAATGGGATTCCTTGTAAAAGTATATGTACCCCATTCAGTTGAGATTCTTCTTACCATAAGTAAAACACAGCATTTGACAAGTAACAGGTTGACAAAATATGAAAAAGTTATTCTGGGATCAGATAACGTTTCAATTGCAAGATGTGTGATTTTAAATCCTTCCACAGTACTGCCTGATGGTACTGTAACAGAAATCAGAAATTAAAATGATATTGATCATGAATGCTTGGATGTATTAGAATATTGCACTGAACCCAGGCAGGACATTAAAGATGTCCCATTAACTGAATCAGATTTTGTTTATTTTGTTGATGGTTCATGCTTAAGAACAGATGAAGGTGTTCTGAGTGCAGCATATTCTGTCTGCACAGTTGCAGATGTAATTGAAGCCTCCTGCCTCAAAGGAATTCGTTCAGTTCAAGTAGCAGAATTGATTGCTTTGATTTGTGCATGTGAAAGAGCAAAGGAGTTAAAAGTTACCATAGTGACTGATAGTCAGTATGGATATGGCGTAGTCCATGACTATGGCCAGCTCTGGTCTCAAAGAGGTTATTTAACTTCTGCGGGAACTCCTATCAGAAACGCAAAATTGATAAAAAGTCTGATCGATGGTATTCAGCTACCAGAGAAAATTGCTGTTGTGAAATGCACAGCTCACAAGAAAGGTAACGATTACATGACAAAGGGAAATGCATATGCTGATGAAATAGCGAAATTCTGTGCAAAGAATAATATGTCAATTAATCGGGAAAAAAACAATGAACATGTTTTGAACTCACTTATGCTAACATCTGTAGTTGAGACATGGCAAGGAGTAAAAGATTTACAGGGTGAGGCAAATGATGAGGAAAAAGACACATGGTTAAAAGCAGGTTGCAGACAGCGAGAAGAACATGAGATTTGGGTTTACAAAGATGACAGACCAGTTATGCCAGATAGCATGATTGCTGACATGGCTCGAATGTATCATGGTCCAGGACATATTGTAAGGGATTCAATGATCAGGTTGTTTAGGCAGACATGGTACAATCCAAAGTTCAGACTAATTGAAGAATCATTTTGTCAAAGATGCTTGATCTGCCAGCAGATCAAGCCAAACAGAAAAACAGTTGTGAGCATGGGAACCATAGGACAGGAGGGTGGTCCTTTTACCAGATTGCAGATGGATTTCATTGCTATGCCACCTCATAACAAGTTAAGATACGTCTTAGTGATAATTTGTCTGTTTTCAAGATGGGTGGAAGCATTCCCAACTCGTCACAATGATTCAGTTACTGTGGCAAAATTGCTTTTGAGAGAAATCATACCTAGGTATGGATTTCCGGTGAAGGTCGAGACGGATCGTGGAACACATTTTGAAAACAGATTGCTAAAATTGATTTGTGAAGCACTGAACATAAAGCAAAAGCTTCACTGTGCTTACAGACCAGAAGCATCAGGTGTTGTTGAGCAAGTGAATGGTACAATCAAGAATAGAATAGCTAAATGTGTTTAGCTACAGGAATGAAGTGGACTGATGCACTTCCACTTGTTTTGATGTCTTTGAGAAGTACTCCAGATAGAAAAACAGGTTTGAGCCCCCATGAAATTGTCATGGGCAGAGTCATGAGACAAGCATTTGTACTACTTGGTAAACTTATGAGCATTAATGATAGCGTCATTTTGGAGTACTGCAAGAGCCTTTCTGACGTGGTGACTTCTGTGTTCCATCAGGTGGGAACTGAAGTGATAACTAAAGAGAAGGAACAAGCTCATGATCTGTTACCCGGAGTCTGGGTGAGGACAAAAGTACACCGAAGAAGAAAATGCCTAGTACCCAGGTGGCAGAAGGCAAGACAGGTGATACTTGTCACAACAAATGCAGTAAAGTGCAGAGGACTGAAGAGATGGATTCATGCTAGTCATACTATACGTGTGCCAGCTCCTGAAAATCCTGACGAAGGTGACACTACAGCTGATTCAGATTCTGAAGAAGAACCTGACAGAAATCCAGATCCTGAAGATCGACAAGAAGGTCGACATCTGGAAAATTCAATTGCGAATGAGGCATTGAATGAAGATACTGAAGAAATTGTGATACAAGACTCTGAAGATGATGAAGATCTGCTAGATCAAGAAGCAGAAAAAGAGTCTGAAACAGTGGTGATTCAAGATCAGGAGAGTATTGAAAAGCAGATTGGAAGCTCTGAAGGCAGGAACGGAAATTCTGAAACTGGGAATTTGGAAGTAATTGAAGAAGAAGAAGAAGACGAAATTCCGAGTACCAGATGTAAGGATGATGTTCCTAACAGAGTGAAACTGTCGAGTAAAGAAGAATCTAGATTTAGAATTGAAATCTCAGAGAGCGAATCAGATGAAAGTGATGATGAATCCAAAGTGAAAAGTTCAAGGAAAAGAGCTTGGAGAGCGGAGTGTAACCTGACTGAACCGAAGAAGAAATTATTTAGAAAGGGAGATAACTAGCCAGTTGAAAATGAGAGTCTGAAATTCAAATTAGTAAACAGATCAAAGGAGCAGGTTAATGAAGTCTCAAGTCAAAAAGGAGACACGGATAAGAAAAATCAAGCAGGAAAGAAAATAGAAGTGATTAGCAGTAGAGCAAAGAGAGTAGTAAAACCTAATCAAAAGTACAAGTCTCCTGAGTGGACGTACATTATAATCCCACCAGTGGTGGAAGTAAATAGCAGTAGTCAAGAAGATTTAGATGACACAAGTGATAATGACTGATTTTGTTTCCATATAAAGTTGTAATTTGTATTTGGCATAAGGCTGAAGAAATTTTGTTAGGTGACACAAGGTCGAAGAAATAGTGTTAGCTGGAAAAACACATTGATATAAGACGCAAGGTCGAAGAAAAGCTGTTAGAAAGTAGGGTTTTCTTTAAAAAAAAAAAGTAAAAACAGGGGGGTATATTTAGTAATTTTAGATTTTTGATTTTTTTTGTAAGGCTCTTGTTTCAGAGTAAAGATGCCTTCTAATAGCAATTCGAGATGCTCTATTGTAAGGAGATGTTGCAAAATGTCTTCTATATGTGTAATCATGTTAATTTTTGTCTGGTTATTTTTAGCTGTCATTTTTCCTTTTGGAATCGATAAGGAAGAGTATAAGACTAATATGACTAGTAAAATTGTGGCTAAACAAGATAACCAAAATGTAGTAGGCAAGTCTAACAGAGTTATTGAGCACAAACCAGAGATCCACCAAGATAGATCTGTTGGTGATTTTTCTAGTAATACTTTTTCAAGACTTTTATCTGAATATGTTAAGGTTATGGATGTCAAAGATTGTTACATTTGTGTGAAACTACCTGATTCTGTTTCTGAGGGGGTCACCTATAATATGCTTCCCCTTACTTATGGCATCACTTGCAGTGTAATAGCTAGTTTATTTTATCAGACAGGTCGCCTAGAGTATTATTACTCTAACTATGATGACATTTTTGCAAATTTAAAAGTTGATAAGAGCTTGAATAAACATAAACATGCTAAACAGATGAGGGAATTTTTCATAGTAACTAATGAACTTACTTATGAGTATGCTTTTAGAAACAATTTAACTTGTAAGTTGAGAACGGAAGAGAAATCTTTCTTAAACTTGGTTGAAGAGAGAAGGGCAATTTATAAATGAAACAAAATGCTGAAACAAACCAAATCTAAGTTTTGGCAGATTGAGGACGAAAAGCTCAATGGAAGAACAGAGAATATTGCTATTCACATAGATAAACCTGTTAGTGGAAAGTTTTGCATCAGAAGAGATAATACTGTATGTGATAATTATATTGTAGGTGCGAGTCAATGTGAAGATACTCATCAAATCCTTAGGGGTTGGGGTTTTAAAGTTGGTAAAGATCCAATTTTTCCTGGAATATATTTTGTGTGTGGGAACAAAGCCTACTACAATCTCCCAGACCACTGGTATGGGACTTGCTATGTTGGTTTAGTTTTCTCAAAGTTTTTTTCATGTAGATAGAAATGAAAAGGTGTAATTTGAAATAAGTTATCACTTGAATAGATTCATAAGGGAAAGTTTTTGAGAAATTTTGGGAGATATTTTTGGTGCAGTAATACCTTTGGTGGGTATAACCCTGAATGCAGTTAAAATCTGAAAAATGTCTACAATTGTTGACAGATTGTCTACTGATACTGCTAGTGGATTCCAATTAGTTGATACTGAACTTATTGCCATGAGAACGATGGTTATGCAGAACCGTCTTGCTCTTGACATTCTATTAGCTAAAGAGGGAGGAGTTTGTGGAATTTTGCATGTCCAGCATTGCTGTACATACATTCCAGACAAGAGTCAAAACAATGAGATGTATATTAAAAACATTATAGAATTACATTCTGAAATTGTACCTTTAGAAGATGAAGATTTTTCAGAACATTTGAGCAAAAGATTTGCAGCAATCAAAAACTGGTTTCAAGAGATTGGTAGTTCAATTTTAGGCAAAATACTGTGTCCTTTATTAGTTATAGTCTTTGTGATACTTTTGTTAAAGATTAGTTGCATGTTACACAAAAGAAAGAAATACCTAAGGGAAAAGAAAAGAATTTACAAACTCAGAAAAGAACAAGAAAGAGAAATAGAATTAGAAGCGTTTCGTAGGTCACAATATGAGAGTTACAAACAAACAGCTGAATCGAAAGTTTAGAAACACTAATACTGTGAATGTCAAAACATGTTCAAGGGTTAACATTTTTGCTAAAAATTTTGGGTGTAGTTTGGTGATTTTGAAATCACCAGATGAGGGAGTTGATGGAGCGAGGTACTGAATGAAATTTCGTTCAAACTCGCAAAGTTAAACTTCCATAAAAACCGTAACAGTATTAATAAGTGTGTGGTGAATTATTAATCAACTTAGTTTTAAAATTTATATACACAAGAAACACGAGGGACTAACTCATGTGCTTTATGTTGCAAGTGCATAGAAAATAATAAACTAACCTTGTTTACTGTCTTTGACAGTATTAAATGCGGCTGTTAAACTAATGGCATGTGCTTACATGTGTGCTTATGGTATGTCTTTACGTCTTTTCTGCGGCATAAGTTCTGCACCCGTCCGCGGCCGATCGAGCCCAGCGGCCACGCACTATGTCCATCGCATCACTTATTCTTCCAAGGATCTTATCGCCCTCCAGCACCCCGGCCCGCTCCAACCCTGTGCTGCTGCTGTTGCTCGGGACTGCAGCATTTTGACCTCTCTGGGATCGTGTCCGGGTACACACGACTTATTGTCTCCCATTAATTGCAGCGTTCCTTCCATTATCTCTCCAGCCGCTGGGTCATCCCTACCACATTCCCTGGCAATTGTTTACCTCAATACTCGTTCGCTGGTGAAGCATCAGCTTGAAATATTCCAGATGTTGGACGACAATAACGTAGATATTCTTCTCCTTTCGGAGACTTGGTTAACTGATGACCCCTGATATCCTTGCTGCTATTCCTACTGGTTACTATATTCTACAGTCCAACAGAGCAGTCGGTAGAGCAGGTGGGGGGGGTTGCTGCTATTATTCGCTCCCAATATAAATTCACCATCCTTGAAACCACTAGTCTTCCTAAAACTGATATTTTCACTTTGAAATTTATTTCTCCTAGGTTTTCTTTTATCTGTGTCCTTGTCTATAGACCCCCTGACTCTATGTCCCTTATCAAGTTTTGACAGCCAATCTTGATATTTCCCTTCCTTCAGTCTATCCCTGTTCTTGGTCTGATCACTTTTTTATTTCCTTTTCTTTGAAACTCACCTTGCCCTGCCACCCCTCTCCTACCACTAACCTTACCGCACGCAACTGGAAACTAGCTAATCTTATAGAATTTCATTCAATCTTAGCCATGTCAGCTCCCAATGGCATGGCCTCGACATCTGCCCAGACTGATGATCTTGATCAATGGCTAGGACTTGCGAGCAATGCAGTTGCCTCATTAAGAACCATCAAAACAAAATGCCCTCATGATGCTCAGCGATGGTTCACGGAGCAACTGAAATTGGACAAACTGGCCCTCCGACAAGCTGAGCGTCGTTGGAGGCGCAATTATGACCCACTATTAAAAATTGCTTATGTTAATTTACTAAACCTCTACAAAAAAATCTATTTTACAGGCAAAAACCTCCTATTTTTCGCAGAAAATTCTCAACTCCGCTTCTAAAACTAAGGATATTTTCTCGATTGTGGAATAATTTTCTTTGCCAGACCGTGTCACTGTCCAACCTCAACCCACACAAATTCTTTGTGATTGCCTCAACTCTTTTTTTCTTGATAAAATCATCACTATCAAAAATAATATTCCCCTCCCTTCCTCGTCCACTGTTTTTTCTTTACCCCCCTAACCTCTGTTGTTTTAATGCGTTCCCTCCTATTTCCCTGACCGAGTTTATCTCCTTACTACATATGGTAAGCTCTGGTTCCCTTTAACGACTGCTGCCCCCCTCAAATCCTGAAAGCCGCCTTCTTGGCATGTCCTGACCCTCCATTGGCACTCCTTAACAGCTCGCTTGCCACAGGCTTTGTCCCTGATGCTTTCAAACAGGCGGTTGTAGTTCCCATACTGAAAAAACCTGGTGCTGATCCTTCTGTCCTGAGTAATTATCAGCCGATCTCCCTTCTCCCATTTTTGGGGAACATTTTGGAGACCTATGTTACCCGCTGCCTCAGCGCATTCATTGAGAAGTCTTCTTTTTTAGATGACCAGCAAGCCGGTTTTAGACCGGCTCATTCCACTGAAGCTGTCATCGTGGCCGTAATGGATGTACTGAGGTAAGGCGCCGATAAAAACTTGGCCCAGGCTCTTGTTTTATTAGATCTGTCGGCTGCCTTTGACACGGTCGATCATGTTATTTTGATTGACCGTGTCAACAATGCGGGCATCCAGGACATGGCTCTTACCTGGATCAGATCCTTTCTGCACCAACGTTGTCAATCAGTTCACCTGTCCACCTTCTCAGCCCCTTATTCCGCACTTTCCTGTGGTGTTCCTCAGGGTTCTGCTCTTTCACCTCTTTTATTTAATCTTTACATTCAACCCCTTATAGTTTCTCTCCGTCACACCCCTGTCACTATTTTCAATTACGTGGATGATTTACAGTTGATTTTTCCTGTTGACCCATCCCCCTCCTCCTGTGCTAATTTCCAATCCACCATGCTTACCATTTCTGAGTGGATGCATTTTAGCCAGCTGAAGCTTAATCCCAACAAAACACAGTTAGTACTAACAGGAGGGTCAGCTAACCCCTGGAGCTCCAGTTTTTGGCCCTCCGCTCTAGGCACTCCGTCTTGCCCTGTCAATTCGGTGAAGAGCCTTGGTGTAATCATATCTAGTGACCTATCTATGAGACCTCAAATCAATGCAGTTACATCTTCCTGCTTTTTCCATCTACGCAGGATCTGCTAAATTCGCAGATTCCTTACGACTGAGGCTCTCATACTGGTCATTATGGCTCTTGTCACCTCTCGTATTGACTATGCTAACTCTCTCTATGTTGGGATCCCTGCTTACCATCTTCATCGGCTTCAGCTGGTTCAAAATCAGGCGGCGAGACTGATCTTTCAACAGCCCAAACACCAACATGTCTCGCCCCGGCTGAGGAAATTGCACTGGCTCCCAGTGGCTTCCCGCTGTATTTTTAAGTTGGGCTGTACTGTCTTCAAGGCCCTTCTTGCTCTTGCTCCGGCCTTCACTTCCTCCAGCCTCAAACATCACATTCCCTTAAGAAACCTCTGGTCTAATGCTCACAAGCTCTTAATTATCCCCAGGTATAAACGTAAAAAGCATGGTGGCTCGTGCTTTTCGTTTTTTGCCCCTGCACTGTGGAATTCTTTTCCTATTTCACTTCGACTCTGCCCCAACTATCTCTGCTTCTGTAAATTACTCAAAACCCATCTTTTTCAAATAGCTTTTAAGTAATCATGCTGTCCGTCCCTCCGTTGTTGTCTATGAGCGCCATGAAACCATTCGGTGACCGTGCGCGGTAAAAGTGATTTTAACATAACAACATAACATAAGTTCGTGGAGAAACCTGCGGCCTAAAAGAAGAAGGTAGATACAAAATGCAGCTTTGTGTGCACAGCTAGGTAACATAAATTAATGGGTTAATAATTAGCAAAGGGGGTGGGTAACAGAATGAGTCTCAATTCTCTAATTAATTGATATCTTGTGTTTGTTTGAATAATAGTTTCCGAGAGAGGCCTAAAGTTATGCTGAGAAAATGGCGTTTTCGAATCCTGCCCAGAAAACAGCATTGTACATTTCAGAAGTGGAAAACTTTTACCACGTTAACATTCTTTTGTCAGAAGGATACAGTCAAATAAACTGTGCTAACCGTACTCTTGGAGAAAGGCTCAAGGACAGAAAGCGGCAAGTTTGCCAAGCCAAGGAAGTCATGTTCTGTAACTCAAATGAAAGTAACATTTTTGAGGAAGCTGTGTGATTCAAAAGTAAAGGACAATGGTCTCTAAGAAAAGCCTGATCTAGGCTTGGAGAACGGTGATGACACTACATGAACTGACATAAGTCAGCCAATGAGGACAATGGATGGCAAAGAAATGTGAACATTTTAGAGAAGATTAGCTAGTCAGAAAGGTATAAAACTTGGCCCCATGAGCAGGAGGGTGCTTCTCGCTTTCCGATTCCTGAAGGGCGTGTCGTGCTGTTGGACTCTTTGGCGCACGTAAGGATAGCAGACTTTAATGTTTTTCCTTTTAGGTGGAGCGAGTTTTAGACAGGGAAATAGAATTTAGGGAATGGAAACTGTTATTTTCTTTAGTTCATGCTAATTGATTTGCCTTTGAAGTGTCAGACTAAAATGCTTTCTCCTTAATAAAAGCTGCTTTCATTATTGCTAATAAAATAAAGATTCTTAATTAAATGTTCTTTCTTTGAATAAAAAGTTGAATAAAATTAGATTTTGAAATGACAAGCTGGTCTTGTTTATTCATGGTCTAGTTACCATCAGCTGATCCATTTGCCTAAGTGACTTAATTAAAATTATATATGCTTAAAACCATGGTAAGAAATGATAAACTGCAGTTGTAAATAAATGTGTAAATAGTTTGTGAATAGTTTTGATTAATTAGGTCACATGATTCAGTCGTCCAAAAATTGTCTCGTTGGTTTATGGGCCTTTGTGAGTGTTATATGATTAATGGTGAGTATTATGGTGTTTGGTAGCGTTGGTGAGACAGTTTTTCTATAGGAGCGCTGGATCATGGGGCACACACATGCACATACACATGGGTTCATGGACTTGGAAGACAGGCAAGCCAAGGCCCCTTGTGTCCCAAGCTTCTACATCTGGTCATTTGACATAACAATTACTGTGCCTAGAAACCAACGTTTAAAGTGCTCTTCTTCCTGCTTTTTATGAAGCACCTGGTTTTAGTGAACTAAAGCACATAACCGCACATATCCTATTCAACAATACATCATAGAGTTTTAAAACACACACACATTTGATGTAATGGTCTTTCAGAATTTAATGCTGATCATTAACTCTCTTCAAATCACCCAGGTCTTCCATACCAAACAGTTTCGTGTGCCCAGCGTTTCGTGATGTGCTAAGATTTTGCACTAATGTGATGACACTTTCGCTGCTTTCTGTATTGTTTTATGGTACAAGAGAAGCATTCCTTTTCGACTGCCATATTTGTTTTGGAAAAGCGGAGTACGTTTACTTTGTGGAAGCAATGGTGTCCCAACAGTTTTGTTACTTAGCCAGTATGTCACGTTTCAACACGGTGGAATGTGTCCATAAATGTTTCGTGAGGCGGCAAGCATGTATTCCTGAATCACACTGCATAACCCAGTGTGCACTGTACTAATCGTATAGCTCGTCCATCCATAGCGGCACACAACTCAGGATAATGTGCTGCATGTCTAAATACTCATAAGGTCCCAATGGCGAGACCTATTCGCTATACCAATGCTTGTTTTTTTTTAAGATGATTCCTCTTTTTCAAGTATTTTCAATATATTTCAAACCTAGGATAATGATCCAGTTGCCTTTTCTGGGAATATTGGTGTTTTTCAAATGTTTTTAGTCAGGTAGTCTACTATAGTATTTTTGATACGCCAAACACATGCCACCTAAATAATGTACATTTAATTATCAATAGATTTCAGTTCTACCTGAATGCTCTTGCAGCAACCAATCCGGTTTACTGTAGCCTGGACCTCTGCACAGGGCGAATCTGCTAAGAAGCTCCCCATTTTAGAGCTAAAACAAGGAAACAGATATTGTAGTTGGCCTATTTGCTAGTGAACTGTAAAGTGCCCACAACCGGCCCAGTCTGCTTAAATATCATATTCCAAATGTGCACCAGTGGCACGTGCTTTTAGCAAGCCCTACAACTTGCACTTAGGAACAGCTGATACAGTCTCTTGGATATTAGGCAAAAACCTGTGTCTACAATTGAAATATGTGAAATGCGTTGTAGCTGTGTAAATTAAGATATAAATCCCCGTTTGATATACACAAGATCATCACCCAAAATTAGCCCATACTGTACAGTGCTCTGTTGTTCCAAAGGTACACCCTTACTACAAAAATATCACTGCAGAATATACACCTCTTTTCTAGATTTAAAATAACAAGATGTAACATAGTGTAAGTCAGTTGTTACAGTGTCTCAAACAATACGATAATCAGCATATTATTTAAAATGAACTGTGCATCCAATCACATTTTAAAAAGGAACAGAAGCTCAAGTGCTGTGTTATAAGTCAATGGCTTCAGCCAGAATTTAAACCATAAAAAGAGAGCCGTGTTTTGATCCCTCCAGTTGGGAAATAGGCTGAAACATATTTCTTGAGGCTTGTAGTTCGAAAATAAACAAAACATTAATCATGGTGGGGTTTTATTATCTATGCTGCTAATGTGAAATTTATTTGACATATTTGTCAGGCTGTGGTAATTACATTAATTCCTTTTCTGGAGCAGAGCCCCTGGCGCTATCAGGTAAAAGGGCCCATTAACACCTCCACGCCATAAGAGACTTCAATAGCTGACACAGTTTAAAGCTTCCTCTGACAAAGGCCTTCATGGTTCTAGTGCCTTTTTGATTTAACATTTGCTTGCCCGTGTGACTCATGATACTTGTCTCCATTGAAAGAAGGGATCTTACAGACACAGAAGAGTCCTTCTCTAGAAGGAGCTTGAACAAAAGTAACTAGGAAGAGAAGACATTTTTATTATTCTGTGGGGCCTAAGTAGGCTGGATTCAGAAGGCAGAGAGGGGCACATATCTATGAAACGGTCAGAGCCACCACTCTGTATTTTGTACCTCACTGACCTCTGAGATATATTTTGCTGTACAGGTCCTCATTTATGAGGTTTTGGTGCAGGGCAGTGCAGCAAGGAATCTTGCTGTGCTGGCTTGCGTCAAAAGAAAAGGGAAGGAATGCACTGTATCTATGAGATATGGTGCATAACAGTCCATTTTCACTGCGCTGAAGCACAGTGCGCTGTCATGCACCTTGGTGCAAGGGTGTCTGATTTGTAGGGGTGATTGTTTTTGTGCAGGCGAGATATTTACCTCTTTCAGGAAAAAATTAGGAGAATTAGAATATTTCTCCTTGTTGCGCCTCCCAAATGCAACCCCCTGGGGTGGAATTAGGATCTCAATCATTCCAAGGTTTAAGATTCCTCTGGGAATTCTTCATATTCCATAGGTGCTGCATTGGAACACCCACAGCAACACCCATGCAATGCCCCTTTTACACCGTGTTCTGCATGAAACAGGCACATATTTACAAAGGCATAATAAGCCATGCAAAATGGCTTTGCTTTGCCATGTAAATATGCTGTGGCACATAGCATCACTGGATTGTCAAAAAGGTGACGCTCCAGGGGTGCAAATGTCCCACTAGGGTCTTCGTAAGTTAGATCCACAGTGTGCATATGGGACAGGAATTTAGTATTAATATAGCCAAAAGGGAATGTCTGAGAACTTCTAGCTAAATTCTATGAGAGGAATTTGCCAATCAGATCTAAGTTCATCCTTTAAGGACTGCTGCAACCACTCTCAATGTACATAATGAACTACAGGAGCAACCAATAGATCCTCAGAGGAAACTGGGTAAGAATAGTTCTCTAGGAACAACGTCAACAAAAGGCATCAAATAAAGAAAACATACATCATCAAGTGATATATTGAATATAATCTCAATCAATACATGGCACTATAGAGGAAAACCTATTAATATTGACAATTAAACTGAAGCAAAGATGCAAACAGTGCATGGATGTGCTCAGTGGAAAAAGAGAACCCATGCAGATGGTACAAATATAGCCCAAAATGTGATAAAAACAATAGAGGCTGCTATAAAAAATGTATAAACAAAAATCATAGAGTCACGGAGTAAGTTAATAAAATAAGGGCAGGATTTAGAGTTTGGAGTGAGGTAGCCCATCAGTCAGCCAAGCAGAGGATATTACATCAGCCACACAGCAGCTGCCCATTCAGGTAAGATCGGTGGGGCGGTGGGGCTGAGTTGGGGGGGAATTCGACAAACGACCAAGAGGAAAAAAAAAATAATAATAATTCATTTGCTCTCATCATCTCACCGCTCTTACCTGTACGGGCCGCTGCTGCAGCTACAAGCATGGAATATTGCTCACCAGATTTACAGATCACTGTCAGTCAAGACCTCATTTCTGTGGCTTCAAAGGAACAGTCACATCAAACTTTTGGCTGGTGACCACCAAATATTTTTTTTTTCAAAAACCCATAAATTTGTTGTCTGCTTGAACCAATGAACCTTACACCAAGGGGTCCATTAGGATGTCGGGCAGTGGCACCACCACAGTGGTGGCGGGGCGGAAAAACAGCTTTTTCCGCCCGTGAGCAGCTGTACACACGTCCGCCATATTAGTATAGTAAAACATAGGTCATTTCCCGTCCGCCGCGGAGCGCCGCGCACCGCCATCAAAGTGTGCCCGCCACCACGGTGGTGGGAGCCAATGGAGACCCACCGCCGTGTGGAATGATGTCCGCCCGCTCGACAAATTAGGATGGCCCAAACAAGCAGACCAAACAAGCAGACGCACCGCAGCGGAGACACCGCCCAGCCTGAGCAGGCGGAAACCCGACAGCAGAGCAAGATAGCCAAGACCCGGTCATGAACGCCATGGACCCAGCCCTCCACATGCATCCGGTGATGTACCTCCTACAACACTATTGTCAGATGGGCCGCCGCGGATGCGGCCGCAGGTACGCAACTACTCAAATGCAACACACAACACACAGGCCGACACAGGGTCCAATCACCACACAGACACCCTGCTGGGGGGTCACAACACATCCACAAGGGCACCCACACATGACCCACCTGACAACAAGGCACCCCTCAGCATCCGGGACACACATCATCTGCCAACCAGCAGCAACGTCCGGGTCCCAGTCCCGTCACCGCCACGGTCAACACATGCGCACAATGCAAAAGGCAGGGCCACCCAAGGCATGGGCAGGGCGCAAATAGCATAGGGACACACCACCCCCAACCACACATGAACACACCCCATCAAGTCACAGGCCAGGTGCCCATCCCGTGCACCCCATGCACACCAACAAGCACTGCAACAACAAGCACAATACACACTCTCTGCACCACACAACACATAACCAGGGAGACAGCCACTGCAGGAGTGGCTGACAAGGAACACACAACACCAGTGCCACACACACTGAAGGCTCACAATCCTTGCCAGCACATACACACACAAACAAAACACACACCCTGGGGGTAGCCACAAACACAACACACACACAGGGATGCCTCACCAAATGCCTGCAGAAGAACAACACACAAACGCTACAGGAACACATACTGAACTCCAACAGAGACAGACATACCCTGTCAGCCAAACTGGGGAAAAGCAATGGGAGCACAGACAAAACAGGAGTACACAACATCATCCCTCAGGAACAAAACACACACACCATAACATAAATAACACAAGAAGTGCATCTGGACAAACACACACTGCCACGTCAAACTGACCACAGATGCACATGAAACCCTAATCAACAAACACCACAAGGCATATGGGGATGCGCATCAGGCAATGCCAAGGCCACATACACACAGCACTGCATGCTCAACAAGCAGTGTGTGCATAACAAGCACAACAGCCACACACACACACTTGATTGACACAACCTCATCACACACACCACAAATCAGCATTGTACAAGTACAACAGCACACCCAGGAACTGAACCAATACCACAGCCAACACCCACACATCCAACACAACAACTACACATGCACCACTCTGGGATACAAGAGCCAAGCCAACTCCACCAGAGCACTGGGCAGCACACACAGCTGAAGTGCACATGACCACTACAGAATGACTAATAGCACAAGGACAGCACACATAAACCATTGTGGCAATGTCCAGAGTGGAACAACACTTATGGCCCAAGAACTGCACCACAAAGCACAAGCTCACAAATGAAGTGATGGGGAGGCACACACACATGGAAACCAAGGGGACAGCTGACATCAAAGTGAAATAGCCTGCATGTCAGTAGCAGACATGTAAGGGGTGTACCACACACAAATAGAGGGAGGGAAGACCCACAATGGCAAGGCACAAGTGGCACACATAGAGGATGGCGTAACACCACACACACCATGCCATACAGGAGGAGAAAAACCACCATGTGCCTGTAATGCATGACAACCACAAACACAATGCCAGTGTGGAGCAGCAGGGCCACACAGTCTACACAAACACACCCAAGACACATTGATGATCAATCTAACACAACACTGATGTGCAACTCACACACTTTGTACACTTCAAACTTACCAACACAATAAGGAGGAGTCACACACAACAGCATGGACACACCAACACACAGCACAGTGCACTACAAACAGCTCACACAAGTGCATACTATCTTCTACACAGGGCAAGACAAAACAAACAACAGGCATACAGCTCCTGGGTGACACATGTGTGTCTCTCACAATACAGGGGCACACACACACCCACTACAAACTTACACCCTTCACACTGCACACCCCTGCTACACCCAAGACCCCACATCTCATGTAGGCCATGGTACCAGGACTAAGGGCCAACACAAGATGACCATACACATACACGGCTGGGCACACATAAAGGAATCCACACACATACATCATGACATATCCCAGCCTGCTTCAAAACCTTTGCACAGCATCACACCCTGTGCTGGCACTGTCCCCCAACCTGACATGTGAACAGTGTAGCCAACAATAGCAAATCACTAAGAAGATAACTGCATGGCACGTAAAATAGCCATCACAGATTACACCATTATCAGGGTCAGAATGGACTGAAGACCCTGTCACCCCTGTCTAAAAATCTGATGCCTGCAAAGAACTATGCAATGTTGAAGTGATACATAGAGCATGGGGCACAGGCAATCAAATGCAAACAGAAAAAGAACTTTAATCAGCAAGAACACTGACAAAACACACAACAGAAGTAACTGTATTTATTGCCATATTGCACAGATGTAGCAGTAGAACAATAGTAGACAACAGCAAGGCACAACATGATGTTCAAATGCAAGATCATATGCACAGGTGAAACACAAACAGGAAGGCCAGTGTCCATAGCACAGGTGAGAGGCCAACACAGCAGAGCAGCAGGGCCAGTGTCCATGGCAGGTGAGACAGCAAGTACACGAGAGGCTGCACAGGGGAGAGTACAGCACAGCAGAGCAACAGGGCCAGTGTCCATGGCAGGCAAGCGGCAAATACAGTGGAGCGACACGGCCAGTGTCCATGGCAGGTGAGACAGCAAGTACATGAAAGGCTGCACAGGGGAGAGTACAGCACAGCAGAGCAACAGGGCCAGTGTCCATGGCAGGTGAGACAGCAAGTACATGAGAGGCTGCACAGGGGAGAGTACAGCACAGCAGAACAACAGGGCCAGTGTCCATGGCAGGTGAGAGGCCAACACAGCAGAGAAACAGGGCCAGTGTCCATGGCAGGTGAGACAGCAAGTACATGAGAGGCTGCACAGTGGAGAGTACAGCACAGCAGAGCAACAGGGCCAGTGTCCATGGCAGATGAGACAGCAAGTACATGAGAGGATGCACAGGGGAGAGTACAGCACAGCAGACCAACACGGCCAGTGTCCATGGCAGGTGAGAGGCCAACACAGCAGAACAACAGGGCCAGTGTCCATGGCAGGTGAGACAGCAAGTACATGAGAGGCTGCACAGGGGAGGGGAGAGTAGAGCACAGCAGAGCAACAGAGCCAGTGTCCATGGCAGGTGAGATGCCAACACAGCATAGCAACAGGGCCAGTGTCCATGGCAGGTGAAACAGCAAGTACATGAGAGGCTGTACAGAGGAGAGTACAGCACAGCAGAGCAACAGGGCCAGTGTCCATGGCAGGTGAGACAGCAAGTACATGGGAGGCTACACAGGGGAGAGGACAGCAGAGCAACAGGGCCAGTGTCCATGGCAAGTGAGAGGCCAACATAGCAGAGCAACAGGGTCAGTGTCCATGGCAGGTGAGAGGCCAACACAGCAGACCAACAGGGCCAGCAACACACCCATGTTCTAAACAATGTCCAGGACTAGCACACCTGTATGAGGCACAGGCGTATGAGGGTGATGTCAACTCACTCCTGGCTGTCATGGGACTTGTACATGGCTGTGTGTCGGGGACAGCAGGCCCACTTGACTGTGGTGACAGAGCCCCAGGTGATGTGGGGCTAACAGTGTCTTGGCAAGCTGGAGGGCTGTGTGGACCAGGTAGCATAGTGGCACATGGAGGTGGAGTCATGCAGACCTCTGACACAGTGTGGGTGGGGGAGGTTGGAGGGGTCCCCTTCCACTTTTTGGGAATATGAAATGGCTTCCCTGTCTTGGGGTTGATGGGAAGTGGTGATGACACAACAGGCACACACCCCAACTGTCCCACATCAGGTGCAGACACTGGCACCACCTCTGGAGATGTGCTGGATCCCACAGAACACTTTGTCTGGTTACGTCTCTGGACCACCTTCCCCTCTTTCCCAGGTGTACCCCCTACAGTGCCCTCCTTTGCCTTCTTGCCAGGGGTGGTCTCTACAGTGTCCTCCTTTGCCTTCTTGCCAGGTGTATTTCCTACAGTGCCCTTATTTGCCTTCTTGCCAGCTGTATCCCCTACAGTGCCCTCCTTTGACTTCTTGCCAGGGGTGGTGACTACAGTGCCCTCCTTTGCCTTCTTGCCGGTGTACCCCCTACAGTGCCCTCCTTTGCCTTCTTGCCAGGGGTGCTCTCTACAATGCCCTCCTCCACCTGCATCAATGGTCGTGGAATTGGGGAAGATGTGGTGGGTGTATGTGTCCCTGTGCTCTTCCTAGGTGTAGCCCTGACATACACCACCTCCTCAGTGGGCACAGACACTGCATGTGTAGGTTTGTGTGATGTTTTAGTGACAGGAGAGTCTTTTGCTGGTGATGCCCCTGCGGCATGTGAGACTGATGTCTGCCTGATTGCTCTTCTGGCCTTGCTCTTGCCTGACTGGCTCTTGTCTGTGCATTCTGGGGTGGCCATGCTCTTCAGTGGGGATGGTGTCTGTGGGCGGGAGTGTTTGGCTTCTGTCTCTTGTGTGCTCCTTGTGCTGTACCTTTTCGTTGACGCAGGCAAGCTGTGCACCCTGTCATCTGATGTGGCCACTGACTGGGGGGTGGACAAAGGCACCTGAGCTGCAATGGGAGCATGTTCCTTTTGAAGGGCTGACGTGACTGTGGATGACAAAACCTGGACTGTATGGTGTAGCCCACCCACGTCAGAGTGTATGCCCTCCATGTATGCAATCACCTGGCCTAATTTCTTGTCATGGTCACTGAAGGTATTGAGCAGGGCAGTCTGCCCCACACAAAGCTGGCGCTGGAGCTCTACACACTCTGCACTGAGGGCAGCAGGGGGGACAGGTGCAGGGGCAGCGGTGTCAGGTGTGAATGTGACTCGTCCCCTCTTAGTGTCACGGATACGGGCAGCCCCAGAGGAAGTGGATGGGAGGCTGGGCACTGGCCGCTGGGTGGTATATGATGATGCAGACTCCCCATCCCCTGTGCCTGCCTACATGGATGCATCCCTGCTGGCATCAGATGATGTGGTACTCTGTGTCTCAGCCACGGATTCCTCCTGCATTCTTCTGTCCCCTTCAGATGCACTGGTGGGCTCTGTGTCACTGGCCTCCACTGCAGCTGTAGTGCTATTCTCACCACCACTGGTTTCTGGCTCATGTTCCTCCGTGGTCTCTTGTGAATCTGCATGAGAGAGAGATACAGGGCTGTGTAAGTGTCATCATTTGGTCACACGAATTCAAATCAATGCAGTACAGGAGAGGCCCAAATCTACATGGAGACCACCACACCCTGCAATCATTGTGCAGCAACACACTACAAAGACCACAACAGTGCCTGTAACTCAGAATAACTGCCATGAATGAGCCATGTTGATGCCACTCGGCACTACACCCTGCCCATAGATGGAGTGCCCCCCCCCAACTTGCCCTGCCCTAGGGACATGATGTGGGCACAACACTTATTACCACTGACAGACCTTCAGGGAACAGGAGGGGACAACACACACACCTATTATGACATTAGATGCCACAATGCCTAGTAGGCCATAGAAAGCACCATGTGGTAATCTGGGGCACATTGTTGTCAGATGTGTGGGCCTCAACGATCGTGCTACATGCAAAGTAGGCATACATGAAGTCACACTCAGAAAGTTGACACTGCAGTTCACCCCATAATAGATTCCCCACACTATCCCAATGATGAATGACCATGTGGAGCCTAACCCATCTGGCAATGCAAAAGTACAGCAGGGAGTTTCAGCTTAGTAAGGCCAGGGTGGGGCAATGCCTGATACAACCACACATCACAGCAGCCACTCACTTTACACAGCACATCACAGTAACACACGCACATCACATGGGTCACCGGTGCCACAGGCCCTGTACACATGCATCCACTCCCAGCAAAAGTCACCCTCCCCAGATACTCACCAACCCTGCCTTGCTGCCGATGCTCCTTCAGCCGTGCATCCAAGTCTGGATGAGCCACTGCCAAGATGCGGCCCATCAGTGGGGTCATGCTGCGCCGTGCCAAACGCCCTGTGCGTGGTAGCACCCCCAAGGTCATCTCTGCCACTTGCTTTGCCAGCCGGCTGATGTCGTCCCACCTCTTGTGACAGTGGGTGTGTCCTCTGTTTGAAACCCCCAGGGCTCGCACCTTTCATGCAATGGCCCTCCACAGGGCCTTACGCTATTGTACCTTGAGCTGCGGGTATGAGAAAAAAGAAGGGTAAATGACCAGTTACACAATGTCAGATACCAAAATCTATCAGTACAGTAGCAATACACAGACTCAGGACTAATTGTAACCTCCCTCCTTCCAAAACTGGGGGACCCCTCACAAGGGCACTCTGCATGGCCCAAACATTTGTGATTGCATGCACACATTGGGGCGTATAGGCTCCATGATAATCTCACAAATGCAGGATGCCTCAACACAATATGCATCGACAAAAGTGTGTAAGTCTGAAATAATACAGTGCACAGATAGGGCATAACTACTATTCAGTGTGAAGGAACAGGAGCAAGGAGCATGTAAGTCTGGTGATGTTTTATCATTTGGGTGGGCATTCACTGAACCTACTCTCTGGGTCACACTGGCTCAGACTACAGGGGCACACTGAAATATTCACACAAGCAATTACTGTCCTGGCACTTACATGGCTAACAACCGTTGGCTCTGTATGGCTGACAATGTAACACACCCTACTCACACATAAAAGTACAGGCATGGAAAAGAGTGACATTGGGACACACACACTCCCTCGCCCTGGAGACAGCTTGCCTGTCAGTGTTTGACACAACCCCACACCCTCAGGCATATACTGCAGCTGCACAACTACACGTCTGACACCCCCCTGCCCTACAGCTACCTTCATGGAGACTTACTACTACACTGGGACCACCAAACAGCCTTGGGTACTGTGCCAGCACCTCGTCCACAAAGACCTCCAGCTCCTCACTTGTGAATGGACTGGCACGGATGTTCTCTGTCCTTGCCATCCCTGTGGACATGGAACACCTGTGGTGGAAGTGAGTGGTGAGGTGTCCCAGGCAGCAGGCTCTTCAGGCAGAAGCAGGAGAGGGTCCCAGGCAGCAGGCTCTTCAGGCAGCAGCAGGAGAGGGTCCCAGGCAGCAGGCTCTTCAGGCAGCAGCAAGAGAGGGCCCCAGGTAGCAGGCTCTTCAGGCAGCAGCAGAAAAGGGTCCCAGGCAGCAGGCTCTTCAGGCAGCAGCAGGAGAGGGTCCCAGGCAGCAGCAGGAGAGGGTCCCAGGCAGCAGGCTCTTCAGGCGGCAGCAGGAGAGGGTCCCAGGCAGCAGGCTCATCAGGCAGCAGCAGGAGAGGGTCCCAGGCAGCAGGCTCTTCAGGCAGCAGCAGGAGAGGGTCCCAGGCAGCAGGCTCTGTGAGCAGTGGAAATGTGAGGCTCACTCCAACAGATTTTTAGCCCCCTGGGGTCGTTTGGAAGCTGCAAAGCAGCAACAATTGGTTGTCCAGGTCTGCCTCTTTCAAAAGTATCCAATGACCGCCTCCGCGGTGGCGGAGCACACCTTCTGCGATTTTCATATCGGAATCATGCCACCGCGATCATCGCTCCCATTGGCAGTAGGCTATGCTCCATGGCGGTGATGCACCGCTGGTGCCCGGGGTGGTGCATCATTCAAAAGTATACAATGACCGCCTCCGCGGTAGCGGAGCACACCTTCGGCGATTTTCAAATCTGAATCATGCCACCGCACCGCGATCATCGCTCCCATTGGCTGTAGGCAATGTTCCATGGCGGTGATGCACCACGGGTGCCCGGGGTGCGCCACCACGATGGTGCATCATTCAAAAGTATACAATGACTGCCTCCGCGGTGGCGGAGCTTGCCCACCCCATCTACACATGTCCATATGCCAATGGCTACCGCACTTGTGAAGGGGGTGGTGCTGGTGTCACACCGCCGGGGACAGGCGATAGGTACCGCGATTCAAGCAGCGGAGCATGCCCACCGCCATCTACACATGTCCATATGCCAATGACTACAGCACTTGTGAAGGGGGTGGTGCTGGTGTCACACCGCCGGGGACAGGCGGTAGGTACCGCGATTCAGGCGGCGGAGCATGCCCACCGCCATCTACACATGTCCATATGCCAATGGCTACCGCACCTGTGAAGGGGGTGGTGCTGGTGTCACACCGCCGGGGACAGGCAGTAGGTACCGCCATTTTCATACCATTTAATGGCTATGTCCTTCATGAACACTGTATCAGTACCCAGCAGCAACATGGTGAAGGGCACATCATTGTACACACAATGCCATTCTTCCATGTCATCCACGTCATCCACAGGTGGACGCACGTTCCGTGCGACACACTTTGGTCTGTGGTCCCTGCCATGTTAGTTATGCATTTGATGGTTGATGATGCTTGACACTCTTGAGCTGGTGTCAATGATGTTGAAGAAATCAATGTGTTGTGGGTCAGTGCTGACCTTGACAAGGCTTGTGTCATTGTATGTTATCGTACCAGACAGGTGCTTTCACATCAGCTCATGCACACAACTGACAGTTT
The DNA here is from genome assembly GCF_964261635.1 of Lissotriton helveticus. Lineage (NCBI taxonomy): Eukaryota > Metazoa > Chordata > Amphibia > Caudata > Salamandridae > Lissotriton > Lissotriton helveticus. The sequence continues at coordinate 1,082,885,568 of NC_136070.1, read as the reverse complement.
TCCTGCTACTGTGATCATTGTGTTGATGGATGTGTGCAGACTTTACATGATGCATTGAGGTGTGACAGGTACAGCAGATGGGTATGATACAGTCATGGTAATTTCAGACACATTTGCGGATGTTACAGCACCTGGCGTGTACATGTGAAATGTGTGGTTCAGTATGTGTGTATTCACATTCACCGATGTGTTTGTGGCACTTGTGTATTGTTATTGGAGAGGTGTGCCCTCTGTGTGTACCAAAAGGCCACCCATGTAACCTGGTGTGCCATGCATCTCTCAGGCAGACTTTGTTTTTCTATGACATCATTGATGGTATGTGCTGTGGCCATCTCATGATGGTTGTCACTGACATTTTCAAATTTACATCTCAACTAGGAGGAGGCCAAATCTCCTACGTCACCTGACCGTGCTGGAGGACATGGAGAATGTTACAATAATTCGGAAATTCCGCCTGGACAGACCAACACTGAAGATCATGTGTGATCTTTTGGAGCCCCACCTGCAGCCTCACCATCACTATCCAACTGCATTCACACCCACATACAAGGTGATGGCAGCCCTCTACTTTTTTACAACTGGTTCCTTCCAGGAGACCGTGGCTAGCGCTGGAGGGATGTCGCAGCCCATGTTCAGCCAGGTGCTGAGGGATGGCCTTGCAGCCATGTTGCTCTATTGGAATCGCTACATTCATTTCCCTAGGGGAGCAGAATTGGCTGGTGTGAAGGGTGACTTCTAGCCCCTTGGACGCATCCCACATGTTGTTGGTGCCATCGATTGCACCCATATAGGTCGTGTACATTGTCTGGTGTGGTTGCTGTTGTTGTGAACGGCTATGCGCAGATGTAACAGACAGGCACACGTTAAGTCACCTGTGTGTGGTAAATGTGACATTGACGTTCCATATGGGGACGTATGCTGGACTCTATTTGTTCACACCTGCAGCCCATTGTCTTGTATGCCAGTAGTGTCTTGTGTATGTTTTGTGTAGTGTTCTGTCTGTGATGCCACAATGACACCAGTGACTGTTGTTCTGTTGTGTCTCCCTAGATGCTTGAGAATAATTCTGCCCTATATACAGTATATCATTTGGACACATCATGGACATTGTCAGCACTGTAAATATTGCACTAAAAACGATACTGCACAAAATCTGGTGCATCAGGTATTTTATTTGGAAAGTGGACATGTGATTTGTGCGTGAATATTAACATTAAGGTGGGGAATGAGTAGTGAGTTGACAATCATGGTCGATGAGATGCAAGAGTAGACACCACATGGATGTGGTGACCCAGTCCAACAGACAAGTGCCATTGCCAAGGAAATGTGGGGAAAGACAGTCCAAACAGTCAATGCAGTGGGGAAGAAGGTTGCCATCAGGACTGGCTCCGTGACTGGTGTGTGGCAGGTGCTTTGCCTCCGGAGACTCCCAGGCTCTTTTTTGGACGCCCCCTTGATCTTTTTGGTGGTGGGGGGGTCTGCTGACTGGCCAGCGCGTCAGGGGACTCGCCCCTCTCTGTTGGCACAGGGGAGGATGGTGCACTGTCATCCTGCGGCACAACAGGAGGGGGCATAGGTGTTGGTTGGGATACAGACCTGTCCCTCTGCAACGCCACTTGATGGCCCATGAGGTACACCATCTGTCCAAGGCGGTTGTCGATGGACCTCATCAGCAGGATGAGCTCCCTTAATAGTTCATCAGACCGGCCACTTTGTCCCTGGACCTCTTGGTATGCCTCCACAACTCTGGTGAAGTGATCCAGGGATGGTGTCCACTCCTCCCGAGGTCTGGTGGTGACCCTGGCCCTCCCACCTGCCCTGCTGCCACGGACCTGTTGCCTCGCCACTGTGGGTCCACGCACACTCTCCCTGCCCTCCACAGTTGTTGGTGTGGCCTGGTCATCCCCTGGGACAGGGAGGGTGTTGCAGGTGGTACTGGTGGTACTGGTGGTGGTGGTGGCAGTGGTGGAGGCACAGGCTGTGACTGCAGGGGTCTGCTGTGCTGTTGTTGTTGCAGCAGACGTGGTGGTGGGGAGGATGGGGTATTGGGACCTGTGGGTCTGAGGCACACCAGATGGGCCGGCCTGGAGCTCATTGTCCAAACTGTCCCGGGAGTCAACATCTGAGAGTCCATGTACCAGGGGTGGAGACTGGCTCTGCTGCTCGTTGTTGTGGTCCTCAGCAGTGAGTTCTTCATCACCTGTGGATTAAATGGGGAATGGTCAGTGTTGGGCACTGTGCAAGTATTGTATCATCTGCGTATCATCGACTGTCAGTACTCTACACAATTATGAAGTCTCCACTTGTATTATTGATTGCAACACTGTGTGTAATTTCATGGTGCAGAGGAACATCATTTAGTCATAGGTGTCAAAGCATTTCATGCAATTGTTGCTGTGTGTAGGGATTGCAGGTCTCACACACACACACACACCAGGAAGAGATAAGATGGCTACTACCTGTAAGTCTATTTGTTGAACAGTGCAATGGCTGACACATGCTCCTGGGTGGGGGAGGCCTCCATGCTGCTGGAGTGTGGGACAGGGGGCATGCTGGGAGGGGTGATACTGGCCTCCCACCCCCAAACAGTGTTCCAATACAAGATGGCTACCTACCTGTAAGTCTGTTTGTTCAACAGTACAATGGCTGACACATGCTCCTGGGTGGGGGAGGCATCCATGCTGCTGGAGTGTGGGACAGAGGGCATGCTGGGAGGGGTGATACTGGCCTCCCACCCCCAAACAGTGCTCCAATACAAGATGGCTACCTACCTGTAAGTCTGTTTGTTCAACAGTGCAATGGCTGACACATGCTCCTTGGTGGGGGGAGGCTTCCATGCTGCTGGAGTGTGGGACAGGGGGCATGCTGGGAGTGGTGATACTGGCCTCCCACCCCCAAACAGTGCTCCAATACAAGATGGCTACTTACCTATAAGTCTGTTTGTTCAACAGTGCAATGGCTGACACATGCTCCTGGGTGGGGGAGGCCTCCATGCTGCTAGAGTGTGGGACAGGGGGCATGCTGGTAGTGGTGATACTGGCCTCCCACCCCCAAACAGTGCTCCAATACAAGATGGCTACCTACCTGTAAGTCTGTTTGTTCAACAGTGCGATGGCTGACACATGCTCCTGGGTGGGGGAGACCTCCATGCTGCTGGAGTGTGGGAAAGGGGGCATGCTGGGAGTGGTCATACTGGCCTCCCACCCCAAACAGTGCTCCAATACAAAATGGCTACCTACCTGTAAGTCTGTTTGTTGAACAGTGCAAGGGCTGACACATGCTCCTGGGTGGGGGAGGCCTCCATGCTGCTAGAGTGTGGGACAGGGGGCATGCTGGGAGTGGTGATACTGGCCTCCCACCCCCAAACAGTGCTCCAATACAAGATGGCTACCTACCTGTAAGTCTGTTTGTTCAACAGTGCGATGGCTGACACATGCTCCTGGGTGGGGGAGACCTCCATGCTGCTGGAGTGTGGGACAGGGGGCATGCTGGGAGTGGTGATACTGGCCTCCCACCCCAAACAGTGCTCCAATACAAAATGGCTACCTACCTGTAAGTCTGTTTGTTGAACAGTGCAAGGGCTGACACATGCTCCTGGGTGGGGAGGCCTCCATGCTGCTGAAGTGTGGGACAGGGGGCATGCTGGGAGTGGTAGTGCAGGCCTCCCTCCAACAGACAGACATCACAAGCAAGATATCTACCTACCAGTTAGGTGAGGGTGAACAGTGCAATGGCTGACACATGCTTCTGGGTGGTGTTAGGGGGCGTCCATCTTGGTAGGCTGTGGCACAGGGGGTATGGTGTGAGTTGTTGTACAGACCTCCCTCCCCCACACAGGCCTCCTAAGCAAGATGGCTAGCTACCTGTTGGGTGAGGGTGGACAGTGTAATGGTGTTTGAGTTGTGCAAGCAAGTACTTCTCAGTGTGTTGTTTGCCATCTGTTTGTACTTACCAGCCTCCGTTCCCCCGGCTACTCCTGTGAGAATCTCAGGATGCAGTATGGCAAGCACCTTCTCCTCCCATGGTGTGAATGTTTTTGGTGGAATGGGAGGGCCACCGCCAGTCCTCTCAGCCAGCTCCCGGTTCTTGCTTCTCCTCTCTTTGACAACCATCTTGAGATCATGCCACCGCTTCATGATCTCCTTCTTGGATCTTGGGGTGGTCTCTACTGCATTGACCCTTTGTACTATCCTTTCCCACATTTGTGTCCTCGTGACTAATGGTGTCTGTTGGACCAGGCTACCAAACAGTTGTGGCTCTACACTGACTATCTCATTGACCATGACTGTCAACTCACTCTCTGTGAATTTGGGCATTTTCGGTGATGTCATGGTGTGTGGTGGTTGAAGTGTTTGTGGGTGCAGGTGTGTGGGTGGCAGTTGTGGTGTTGGTGTGGGAGGTGTGTTGTGTGCTGGGGGATTGTTGGTGCTGGTGTGATGGTGGTAGTGTTGGTGGTGGTGGATGTGTGTGTGTGCTGTGCTCTTTTGCCTCTCCTGTCAGATGTGGTGTATGGCCTTGTCTTCTGGAGTGTTGCAAAGGATTGTGGTCAGTGAAGGTGGTGGTTTTATGCTCAGTTGTGTGGGTGTGTCCAAGTGAAATCTGGCTGTCAGGTGTGTTGTGGGAGTTGTCCTGTGCTTTTATATTTTTATTTGCATGATTTTGTTTATTTGTATGTGTTTTATGTATTTGGGGGGCATGGCTACTTTGATTTGTGCAATGTTTGGCATCACTGCGGTGTTTTGGAATCGTCACCATGTTTTTCATGTTGCGTCCGCTGCGGTGGCTATGCTGCCGCTCTTCCGCTACCGAGGCGGTTGGTATCAGTGGTTCCGACCGCGACACCCCCGGGATATCCTAATTTCCCGTGCGGTGTCTCCGCTTTCCTTGCGGCGGGTTGTTGCTTTTCCGCTGCTTTATACGACCGTCGCGGTCGGTTTTTTGCCTTCACCGCCCGCGTCGGACGGTTTTGCTTGGGCCGCTACCGCCGTGGTCAGTCTTTGTTGGCGGTTGATTCTAATTTGGCCGCCGGTTTATCCGCGGCCCCGGCGGGCGGTTGTTTCCCGCCTCCATGGCGGTCGGGGTGGTTTTCCACCCGCTATCCTAATGAGCCCCCATGTGTTTTAATTTCCCAAGGTGTCTGGGTCATTGTTTTTGTCTCTGTCCATGACTGCCAAGTTTTTCCGGACAGCGATGTACAGAGAAAAAAGCCATTGTTTAGGAAGTAGGGGACCCCTATATAAGAATACACTAGTTATACATAGGGAAAAATATCTGGTTTGAAAAGGTCTTTAACTAGAGAATGAACCTAAATGGATAGATACATCTATATCTTATAACCCACTACATACAGACTTGTCACCAACTACATAAGTGCGTTTTTTCAATTTTATTATTCAAATATATATATATTTTTTTGTTTTTTTGGGGGATAAATATACATTTTATGGATACATTCCAATATATTTCATAGTAATTTAATGTTTCTATGGAATTTCTCATACAATTCTTAAAAATTACATAACACACACATAGATGAGCATAAGACAAAAAATGATGGAGGCAAAGCGGTAGGTAACAAACAGGCAAAGCGGTAGGTAACACACTACGCGCGTTTCGGCTTGGGAGCCTTAATCAGGTGACCCGTCTTTGGCACTACAATTTAAAAAACTTGGGTGACAGTCAAACATACAGACAAGGGAAAATTGCTGTAGTGGGCATGTGTATTTCTTAAATCCATTTATAGGTATTGAATCCAAACAATTATTATTTACTTTATATACAAATAAAAACATAGTAGTATAACATGTACATGTCCTATGGTCTGGTATTTCTATAGCCACATCTGATTGATATACATTGCATATTCATTGCAACACCGTCAAAGAATGAGATGAACATTACTTCAAGGATCTGCTGATTTTTTGTAACACATGAACAGATAGATGCGGTACCCTCGCTGAGTGACTAGTCCTACTAGTACTGTCAGTCTCTCCTCCTAGTCTATGCATTCTACAATGGGACTCAAGGGTGTGGGTGTGTGAATTAATGAATTAATTTCCATTATTTATTGTGCCTCCCCCAAACTTCTACTCTTACCTGTGATTGATGTTTAAACCCAGGCACAGCGATGGTTGCATGGTGATTATGGTTTGGTTTCCCAAGATGCCATGGTTGTGGTGGTAGTGGTAAACACTGGCAGTAGTATTTGCAAAAAAATAAAATTAGACAGTCAGTTGCCTGAAAGAGACTCTGGAAGGAGTAGTAGAACGAAGTACAGTACAATCTACAAGAATATTACCAAACAATAAACCATAATAATGCTGATTAGCAATGCTAAAGTAAAATAAAAAATAATGGTGGTGGGGAGAGCTCAGTACAACAACAAGTTACAAACTGTAGTTGTGTTGAGTCACTCGATACAAGCGTAACCTTTAGTGCTGTAAAAGGAGGAGGATGAATCCAATCGATGCTGGCAATTAATTATCATGGATTGAGTTCCTTTGGAAAAAAATTTACTTGCAAATATACTGAGCATGGGTGGGCAAGCAGAAGAAGAAGATGATCCTTGCCCTGCCTTCAAATAGAATTAGTTTTGCTTTCACCACATCCACCCCAGCAAGTGCGTGATCAATTATTGGTGTAAATTTAATTTAGTCACACCTCAATATAAATCACACAGCCTGGGGGAAGAGGGTTAGGGTTTGATGAATGGTTGGGAAGGGGTATTTGAGGGAAAGGTTCGACAAAGACAAACAGTACACATGGACAACAACAACACACACACACAATCTTGGCAGACGACCATCATATTCATAAATCTGTTTAGGGAGAAAAAAGAAATGCATGCATGATGATGACTTGATTGTTAATGATAAGTAGTACTTACTAACTAGACTAGTAGACAGTAGAGGGCAGCAGTGTGTTACTAATTATTATTATTCTATTTGCATTGACTGCCCTCAAAGAGAGAGACCCAAATTACATAAATGTTTTATTCTGTAGTACTCGGCTTCCTTTTAAAGCTATCAAAGAACATAAAAAAATAGCTGTAGGGATCAATAAGCAATGAGCAACAATAACAACAACACACAGTCGTAATGATTGAAGAGTAAAAATGAATCAAATTATTTAAAAGATGATGATGCTAAAGTTACTTTATGATCCTGGTCAAATTGGGGAGTTGTATCTTGGCATTCCTCTTGGTCCTCCTTCCATGGACGCTGCATCCATCAATCTTGGGTGTCACTCCATGCCTGGCAGATGCGGATTGATAGGTGAGTGTGAGTTGTTTTTCTCTGTTTAGCACAGGGTAAAGGCTGGCCTGTAAATGTAGATGAAAAATCAAAAGGGGTATTGAAAAATCAAGGAGGAAAAAAAGCATAAATTACAGAGGAGTGCAAACACTTGCAGAAGCGGCATGGCTAAATCATGTCTACTCTGTGTCTGTTTCCAGCATTAACCTGCAACAGGAACAGGACAGAGCAGGCCCACGGTGCCCAGCCAACCTCCACTTAGCTCATATTTTGAGTGAGCCAGACAGAGCACACATATACAGCAACATAGCATTTACCAAAGTAAGTAACTAACTCAATGCACAGCTGTCAGTCATACCACTATTACAGTCGTGAGACTTGTGACTCAACTCCACACCTACTCAGACATGTAGGTCTGCTGTGGTTGTTCTTGACATGTGTACCTTTTATGCCACTCATGAAAAACGCCCTGTGTTATTCCATTAATCATCTCCGATCCTACTGACTGACTGCGAATATACTATGTTACTGTGGTGATCATGATGGTGTTGTCCCACTCAGTTTGCAGTGTATTAAGTGAGTCCAGATTCCATATTCAATAATGCAACAAGAAGGGAAACATTGACTTGAGTCACTTTTAGTGTGTAGATTAAATAGTTACTAGTACACTTTGACTAGACTTCATGCACAACAAACAACAACACAAACACCAATCACTCAGAGTCAGCGTGCAATGCATGCCATTCAATACCTGTTCCTTCTCATCTTAAATTAAGGGGCAGTCTCTCTCGGCTCGGAAAGAAGTATAGCTGTAGTCATCATGTTCCACTTCTTTCGGAGGGACTTGACGAGGTAACAGCTGCAACTCCAATATGGCAATAAAAAGAGAAGAAGGTGGTGTTGGATTTGTTGTGATTTAAACCAGAAAGACAGAGACACACACAAAAAATACAAGCAAATAAGGAAGTAAGAAAGTGACAAGTCGAAAGCCTAGTTGTCAGGGAAGTATAGCTTGTCCTAAAACTCTGGAGGTTCAACCAGAAGTAGGTAATCATCGAACACACAACTTCCGTCACCTAAGTCGCTGTCCTCATCTTCCTGCTGTGATTCACATATTTTGTAATTCGGTGGTATAAAGTGCTGATTCATTTTGATCATGGTTAACCTCTCCACGTTTTTGGGCGAGAGACTGGTTCTTTTCACTGTTACAATGGCACCAGCAGCACTGAAAACATGCTCAGAAGAGACACTTGCGACAGGGCAAGCCAGATAGTTTATCGCCAGCCTGCTGAGCACTGGCTAGTGGCGCATTTTCCCATACAAATACACAAATGGGTTTTGATCAATGAAGACCTCTGTTGGGTCATCCAGATCGGCCTGGACCATTCGCTCAATGATCAGGCGTGCTCTGCTGTGCTGGGCTTCTTTTGCCTTTGCATCAGCACTAGACCTAACAAGCTCTTGCTGTAGATACCAATCCTGTGCTGATTTGTTTGGGGCTGATGATCCTGTTCTTGCTGTTGTTGGTGACTGCTATGAGCCAAACACACTGCCCACTGGCTCTGAAGTTGAACTTGATGCTGGATGCCCTGCTGCAGTACTTGTTGTGGGTTGGAGTAGCGGGCTTTTAATTAACAGCCATTCATTTTCCAAGTCACAGGCTGCCTTAGCTATCCAAGTTTTGTACTGGGCAACATCCACTCCTGAAAAAGGAATTCATGTATTTGTGTTCCATGCTGATTTGTACAGTGGATCCAGAATTGTGGCACAAATGTAGTGGTTGTCTGACACAATGCTAGCTTGCACCCTTGTCTTTTCAGCATAGCGAAGGGCTAAGCTCTCCACCAACTCATATGCTTCTTTCTTTCTCCACACCTTTGTACAATTCAGACACCGCCTTCATCTGTTGCTCTAGCATGTGCAACAACGGGATAGCTTTGCCCATAGTGCAGTTCTCCATGCTGACTTCACGTGTGAAGAGCTCAAAAGGAAGTAGCATCTCTGGCAGGCCTTTAACTAGCCTCCATTGGTCCGTCTCAACGGTCATCACTTTCACAGTAGCACGAGCATCCCCTAGTCTTTGCATGACATAGTCATTAATTGGTCTGTACTGATCAAACAGACAATCAAGCATGTAATAAGTTGAGTTCCAACATGTTGGCACCTCCTGGAGGAGTGCTTTGACTGGCATACTATGCTCACGTTGAATGATCCTCAGCTCCCTCCAGGCTTTAAAAGAATGGCTGAAGGGTGTGCATATTCTTCTGCAGGTGGTCAGTAAGTTGCAGACTTGGTCTTCTTTTTTACAGAAATTCTTGAACAATGATGTTAATGCAGTGCACCAAACACAGGACCCTGAAATAGCCACCAGTGCTCAAGGCCTTAACTATATTATTGTCATTGTCCGTGTGAACAAAACCAATGTTAAACCCTCATGGGTGCAGCCATTCAAAGACCTTGCTGTTAAACTCTTCCAAAATGTTTTCAGCAGTATGAGATATCTCGATGGCGAACATGGCTACAGTTGCATGGTTACAAGTGGCATTAAAATCTCTGCAGTGTCAACAACATCCATCTTTTCTCTAACCCCCCACAAAAGAGATTCAGTGTGCAGTGATGCACATGTAATCAGTGGCTTAGCAACTGGTCCATATGTCTGTTGTCAGGTGGATATTGTGAACAGCACTATGCTGCAAAGCTTGTTCACGCAATTCCATCACGTCGTGAAGTAGTGCTGGAACAGCAACTCTTCCATAAATGAAAAAGGGAGAAGGTCCAGCGCTAACATTTTCCCCAGCTTCGCATTGTACAAACGTGCCATTGGGTGGTTGTGTTCGTACTGCCCCTCCGACCTAAAGATGCTGACAATGGTAAGCTGGGTTTATCCTTTCTGGTGCTGCTGATGCAAGTGACTTCTTGAACCCAGTTAGGCTCAACAACGCACTTTTTTTCATTGCGGTACTCTGTTGCCTTAGTGTCTCAGCCTGACTCTTACTACGGTGCCACTGAGATGTTGCTGAGGCTGATGAGGATGTGGGCAGTACCACTGCACTGCTGGGATCAGGACTACTTTGTGTACCAGAGAAAATGTCTCCCTCTTGTTCACCTTCCACGGCGATCATATCTTCTTCCACTTCTTCATCCCCACCAACAGCAATGGGTGCAGTTGTTTTGCCTTTAAGGTGCACCTCATACTGGATCAAGTGGTGTTTTTCAGATGGGTTGTTTGGCCTCTGGTACCATAGTTTGTTCCAAGCTTAGCCCGACTAATACCAAGCCGACAAATTGAGCATATAGCAATGTTCTCCTCCTTACTACTAACCGAAAAGAAGTCCCAAACTGGGGAGGTGAACTTTCTTGCGCTGCTGGAGGTGCCACTTGCAATGCCGGATAAACTGGAGGGTGTGCCTGGAATTTGACTCTGTGCAGTGCCAGTAACACTACCTACTGAGGTGGTGGTTGTGCTGGATGTAGGTCCATGCCGGGTCTTGGCAAATGCAAATATGGAAGCTTGAGGTTGTGTTGGTGTTACCTGTGTTGATGGTATCCGTACAACATCCCTCAAAGCAACTTGGGATGGGGTAATAATGTTGGTCTCCATCTCCACTGGGGCGGGAGTGATGTTCATGATGACTGGCTCGTCATCATCCTCCGCTTCTACATCTACCTCTATAACTCCAAGGCTTTCTGGAACCTTCCTTTTCCCTAGCCTTGTTGCGTGGCGTGCCTCAATCTCAGACTGAACTGGGGGCTTCTGAGGGGCATCTAGATCATCAGAAGGGGGGCTTGAAGAAGAAGTTGATGGACTAACCCTCCTTTTCCTTGATGGGGATATGGAAGACAATTGATCTTCTGAAAGAGTGGCTCGCTCTTCTTCCTCTGCAGGAAGCTCGATTTGCTGAACTGCCCTACTTCGGGAGAAACAACTACTATTGTGAGCGGTGGTTGCGGCTGTTGTTGGGGCTGTTGCTGCGGCTGTTGTTGCGGTTGTTGTCACGGCTGTTGTTGACCACTTATCTGCTGGCTTCCTCCTGCGTTGATTGGGTACTACTTTGCGATAACATTAAGTCAATTTCAACATCACTGCTCGTTGGTATTTGCGCAATTAGACTGGTTGCCTCTGTGACACTCATGGGCTTGGGCCTAGGATGGTGGGGTGGGCGCACTTATGTGGAGGTGCTGCTCCCAACTTGCTCCCCGGACTCCGCTACTGCAGGATTCATTTTTCGTTTCCCAAAAAACATATTAGGCTGCACACCAGTCTTGGTAAGTGTCACTTCAACCTTCTTCTGTTCCTTCTTCTCACTGGCAACTTTCTTGGTACTGGAGGACCTGGTACCTTTCTTTGGGGCCATCTTCTTCAGATGTCAGCCGGACGTAGTTGCACAAGTTTCAGAGATGTCTGTGGTCACATATCACGTGACATCGTGCGCTGCAGGACTCCTGTCTGGCAGTACAATGGGTGATTATGACACCTCCTCCTCAGTCTTTTGTGCACCTGAAAGCAAAGAAGCCAGAAGAACATAAGTGAAATGTTGCATTTGTTGTTGTGGTTCAATTACTACTAGTACAAACAAACAACTATAAAATATAACTTAGTGCGTGGTGGTCACACTTGTTAGTGTTATATTCTATTATTAAATTTTATTAACTCAGTTGTTAAAAAAAAACAGTGTAGCCAAATGTGAGACTTTGACAACAAGGGCTTTCATGGTATACTGTTACTGTGTACACTCAGGAAGGATAGGAAAGAAGAATAGCAAAAACAAAAATACAAATGTAATGGAAGTGGAACCTGTTTCACATTAATTTGCGCATCACGTAATTCAGGGAGCGGCAGCTGGCAAAGGGGATGGAAGCAGTAAGCCTAGAGGAACAAAGGTAAGACACGCAGGCCTACATATGGCAAAAGCAGCACACTACTAAACTATCACCACAAAATGGCCACCAGCCACATGGTCAATCACAGTCACAACAAGCAGGAGGCCTTGAAAACAATGACCTGAAGCAGGCCTATAATGGCCAGGCAAAGGAGGCATGCTAAACAACACAGCTTTAATGAAAAAATGCAAAAATGAAAATCCACAGGGCTAAACAAGGTTTGCAACCACACACATCCAACAAAGGCATTTATTTAACACACACCGAATAAATTAAATACCCCAAAGTAAAACACATTTTGCAATTCAATCCAATGCCATCCTTGCCCTAAATGATGTTTAAATTCAACAGAGACAGTTGTTTCAAACACCCATGAGTAACTCATGGCCTACTGGCTGAAAGGCCTATATTGGTAGACTAGGCCACAAGCTTGTAGGCCTATGGCAAAAGCACACTGGCTGGCTCCACAAAATGGCCACCAGCCACAAGGCCAGGCCACAACAACAAGAAGCATAGGCCAAGAGGAGCAAAGTAAAGACATGCATGCCTATGTATGGCAAACGCAGCACACTACTAAACTACCACCACAAAATTGCTACCAGCCACATGGTCACTCACAGTCACAACAAGCACGAGACCTGGAAAACAATTACCTCAAGCCGGCATATAATGGCCTGGTAAAGGAGGCATGCTAAAAAACACAGCTTTAATGCAAAAATGCAAAAATGAAAATCCACAGGGCTAAACAAGGTTTGCAAGTTACACAACAGCAATCACACCACATAAACAACCACATTCAACAAAGGCATTTATTTAACACACGCCAAAAAAGTGAAATACCCCAAAAAATGCATTTTGTTATTCAATCCTATGCCATCCATGCCATAAATTATGTTTAAATTCAACAGACACCACAGAGACAGTTTTTTCATGCACCCATGAGTAGCTCTGGGCCTAATGGCTACCCACTATAAATTTTAAAAAATTGATGAAAAGTACAGAAAAATGTAGTTGCAATTTGAAATGCCCCAATCAAACAAACAACACCAATTCTCCAACTTACTTGAAAAATCTCAAATCCAAAAGTCCTCAAATCCAATGATATATGATGCAGCAGAAACAAAGAGTGAATCCTTCCAGCTATACCGGATGGCGACATGACAGCTACTCAAGTACTCCAATACAACTTATGTGATTAAATTTGGATTCTGGCATGGATCACCACTCTCCCTCTGTATTGCCATATTGCAATAATGCTAATACACAGCCAAATATGGTGTACCTCCTCAGGAGTATGTGGAAAAAGCCTGGTGCCACTGACTACTCCCCACTATCAATGCTATAATGGGAAAGCGAGATAGACAGCAGCCAAAGCTGTCTTTTGACACAAAACGCAACCGTAAAGGCGCAACTGCACACTCAGGCACAGAGTTGGAGACGGAGAAAATAACGAGCAAAACCATGGAGACCGCCCTCCAAGCTATACAGCAAAGTCTCCAGGCTATTAATGGGAAGCTGGACTCACTCACTCAAAGGGTGGGTAATATCTCTGCTCAATTGGACAAACAGGGAGAGCGTCTGGATGCTGCCGAAGACCGTATCACTGCAGTGGAAGATGAGTCGCATAGCACTACCCGTAAATGCGCAGACATGGAAAAGGTACTGAAGGTCATAAAAAACAGAGCCGAAGATTTAGAAGCGAGATCGCGTCTCAATAATATTAGAATTGCGGGAGTTCCTGAGAGCACGAACACAGGACGGATGGAAACGTACGTGGAAGGCATGCTACGAGATATCTTTGGTGTTGACAACTTCTCCACTGTACTGATTATAGAGTGAGCCCATAGGTCATTGGCGCCCAAACCACCACCCGGTGTCCCATCGCGCCCCATAATTGCCCGGGTTCTCAATTACAGAGACCTTGATGCAATACTGAGGATGGCTAGAGAAAAACAACATATCAACTACCAAGGTAATGACTTGGCTTTTTATTCAGACTTTACAATGACGGTGCAAACTGCGCGCAAAGACTTTAACCCTGCAAATAAGAAACTTCGGGACCTGGGCATTGAGTATGCAATGTTGTACCCAGCCAGACTGCGGGTAACATGGGATGGTCAAGTGACGATACTACAGACGCCAAAGGCTGCGCAGGATTTCATAAAAAAGGTACTCACAAAAAAGAAGACGCAACCTCGTAAAGCTACGGACCAGGTTTCAGATTAAGGTGAGATCATTTCTGTAACTCACATCGGACTATATTCAACGCCAGTGGCTGGAGGGGCAGATGTGGTCCATCAGCTCAACCATATGCCCTATGACAGCATGACTTATGTGCCCACCGAGGCAAGATTGAACGTCCCACCCTGCCAGGTGGGTACTGCAACTCTTGACTCAGGGACTCCGGTGGAACTGTCGGCGACGCGCACTGTTGGCAGAGGCATGTATATCTCTGATGGACTAAAAGGAGAGGGGCGGGTGTTACCTTCCGCTGGTGGTAATGTATAGTAGCTTCATCCCCAAAATGGTCTTTGCTGTTACGCATGCAGATAGCATTTGCTCACCAATGCAACATTTGCCCCTGAGAGGGAGGGTGGATAGTTATACACTAGGATATAATGTTGTATATATATATATATATATATATATATATATATATATATATATATATATATATATATATATATATATATATATGGAGACGGCTAGCTAACGGCTCTGCGTGACAGTTACAGTAATATGGTCCCATGTCTCTATCAAAGGTAACCTAGACGGATATATTCCCAATGTACTGCGGTGTCAAAGATCCCCATGGACTATTGGGCGCAATCAGATGCACCGATATGTAGCATATATGAGCCCAGAACAGCGAGCTAAGAAACGCATATGAAAAAGTTCACTCCATGATATCACTACTGACTTGGGTGCTTTTACTGTGGCGAACTAAGGACCCCATTTTTTTAGTAATACCCGACCACATCCACTTTGATGGATGGTGACGCGTGACCTCGGTGGTTCTCCCCATGCGGGAGCTCCCCAACACAGTTTTAGTCAAGTTGGAAGTGTTGTTAAGGGTATGTCTTTAGCATGATTGGGATGTCAAAGTGGGAGGGGGGAGGTGGGATGGGTTTTGGGATTGTTTTTGCAGATTGCAGAATACTGTTGCTAAAGTACACTGTGATCATCCAAGCTGCTACCATTCATTATTATCCTGCCAAATCTTTCCAAAATGCGATAAATATGCAACTCATGGGCGGTACACACAACTAAAATACATGTAGAGCACGAACCAACAGACATAGATAGATTACAACCGGCGCATCTTAACTTATTAACATGGAATGTTAGAGGGCTCAAACACCAGAAAAAGATATGTCAGGTATTTGCTTATTTAGATAGATTGCATGTTGATATTGCCTTCCTGCAGGAATCACATTTAGCGCCTACACATAAATGCACAATAGGGAGAAGATAGGGGGAAGCAGTATTGAGCTATGCATACTCATCATATTCAAGAGGCGTTTTATTCTGGTGAAGAAGGGGACACAGTTTCATATAGATAATACCGTAACTGATAAATTGGGTCGATCTGTTATTATGACGGGACATATTAGAGGGCAGGTCATTGGTCTAATCAACACATATGGCCCAAATGTGGACGACCACGAATTTTATCGATCAATTTGGCCTATGTTAACTGACTTACCTGAAATGGCCTTGATATGGGTTGGTGATCTGAACCTCACCTTAAATGAGCAGTTGGACAGATCGGGCCCCTCCAGGGAACCACATTAGCGGGCGGTGTGTGTGTCAAGGGGTTTTATGATGGAAGCTAAATTGGTAAATATCTGGAGGTCACGTTATCCACATCTCAAGGAGGCCACACATACCTCTGTGATCCACAATAGCGGATCCGGTATCGAATATTGGCTGGGGACGGAGGAGATAGTCTCTTGGACACGGAGCGTACAACACTTGCATTAATTTCTTTCCAACCATAACTCGGTGCTCTTGACTGTAGAAATCCCTCATTACACACCTCCACTGTACATGTGGCGATTTAATGCAAAAGCACTGCTAGATTCCACATACACCGACACCATTGGGCATGCCATTACGGACTATTTTGCACTCAATCAGCCCTCCACTGATGATCCTGGTTTATTGTGGGAAGCCTTCAAGGCCACCATACGGGGAGTTTGTATTAGTACTAATGCTGGTAACTTAAAGGATATTCGCACCCAACTCGCTAAACGGGAGGCCACATTAAGCGCTTTAGAGCATGAATATGAACGCAAGAGAAACACGACTATACTAGGTGACATTAGAGAGGTTATTTTGGAGTATCAGGAGTTTGCAGAAGATGAACTCAAATACTTATCAGAACGACAAAATGCACGCACGTACGGTCAAGGAGGGAGACCGGGTTGTGTTTTAGCACATAAAATCTGCTCAGGATCTACGCCTCAAACAGTCCTATCCATAAAGGGCGAAAGTGGTGTATCCCACTAGGACACACAGAGCATACTGCGGGCATTTATGGAAACAAATGGCGATTTGTATACATCGCGAGTCACTGCTACACAGTCCCAGACTCTATCTTATCTGGAGGATGTGGCGATAGCCTGGCTATCGGATGCGCAGAGGGAATACCTCTGACAACTAGTGACAGTGGAGGAGGTCACTGAGGTGGTCAGATCGCTCCCAAATGGTAAGGCGCCTTGCCCTGATGGCTTCACCAGCGAGTTTTATAAAGCATTTATTGAACAACTTGCATCTCATCTTGTGGAACTGTATGGGGATGCCCATGATAAACAGATTCTACCACCCACACTAAGAGAAGCCATGCTCATTGCCTTATTGAAACCTAATAAGGATCCTGAACAGTGTGAATCCTACAGACCACTGTCCCTAATAAATACGGATATTAGAATACTGGCCAAACTTCTTGCAAAGCGTCTGCAACCCCTAATACCCAATCTCATCCTCCCAGATCAATCGGGTTTATAACTGGTAGATCAATGGCTCACAATACCAGAACATTGTTTGCATTATTGGACTATCTGACACCACACATGCAAGCCGCTGCAGTCCTACTAGATGCCGCAAAGGCATTCGACTTGATCGAATGGACCTATCTCAACTCCATCTTACTTAGATTGGGATTCCCCCCACTCTTCTTACAATGGATTTGCATACTTTATACGGCGCTGACAGCACGAATAAAGGTTAATAAGTATGTATCAGACGCTATACCAATTGCAAGAGGCACACGACAAGGGTGCCCCTTGTCCCCTTTACTTTTTGCGATAGCCCTAGAACCACAGGCATGCAAAATACGACAGGGTCATTAATACTCTGCTCTTCAATTTCTACAAAGGCCACTAAATATTTCACTCTATGCAGATGACATGGTATTGTATATATGAGACCCAGCTACTAATTTATCCCCTCTTCTAAGAAAATATATTAAATTTGGTCACCATTCCAGCCTCCACATAAATTGGTCTAAATCCTTTATTCTTCCCCTAACAGACAGTACGCATCCACATCCAGCAGAATTTCCACTTGAATGGCAGACGGACCCAGTCAAGTATCCTGGTGTATGGTATCACCGGGATCCCGACACAGTGATACGCACGAACTACGGGACAGTAATCAGTACCCTTGAGGATAAAGTAGAGCGCTGGATACAACTTCCTTTATCAATGGCAGACCGATTGGCCATTGTCAAGATGATCATCCTGCCTAAACTCTTGTATCTCTTTAACAACATACCCATCACCCCACCTAAAGCTGTATTTCAAACATTGAATTCTATGGTGACTCGGCTAATATGGGAGGGTAAACAGGCCCATATTGAACTGCGTACCCTTACATTACCCTTCTCCAAAGGAGGTTTTAAGGACCTGTATTTCCTCCTCTACTATTTGTGTGTGCAATATGCGCACTATTGTTATCACCACATTCACTACCTGCCGCACGTGGCGATTGAAGATGGTAATGCACATCCCATCCCACTAACTGCGATGTTGCCTCATCATCGAACCCCGCTTTACCAACATGCTATTAATATTGTGGATACTACCAATGCAGCGTGGCGGAAGATGGGAAAGCTAGCACGTAAATTACCGCTTTATGCACCTGAGATGCCGTTACAATATCATCCAGAGTTGGTAGTAACCCAAGAAATAGTGGGGACAGATTTACTATGACAAGTGGGTATAGATACCATGGGTGACTTGTATAATAACGGAATGTTTATAGAACCTAATGAACTGCTATACATTAGTAATCAGACATTATAGTTCAAGTTTACGTATCACAGGTTACAGGGTGCTATCAAGAAACTTTACCCCACCTATCCAGACGAGCCGTCACCACTAAATGCTCCTAAACTGCTTATTACCACGCCTCATAATACACATATGGTGTCAACATGGTACATACAACTTCAGGGAGACATTGATGTATTACACACAAAGCACTAGAGCGATGGAACAACACGCTTGATACTCACCTCACAGAGGAGGAATGGGCGGTCTGTGGCAATATAACTAGTATACTCACTCTGAACGGAAACTTGCGACTACTGCACTATAAATACCCGCATCAAACATATCATACACCTGACCGGTTATATAAATGTGGTCTTAGATCGGATGCACGATGTCAACGATGTGGAGCAGACAACACCACCTTTATACACCTTGCTTGGCACTGCAATTTAATTAGTGTATATTAGATAGAGGTTGTGCAGATGTTGAGTGAAATGGTGGGAGTTACCATTGAGTGCACAATTCGAACATGCTTACTGGGACTCATCAATAATGTACAAGCTGCCAAACGTAAATTCTGCCTGATAGCTCTACTCCTAGCTAAATGGAGAATTTCGCCATGCTGGGGCAGTAGGGAAGGCCCAAGATCCAAATAGTGGCTTAAAGATATGGCCTATTGTAAAGATACCCTAAAGACATACGAGGAAGAGCTGCCCTCTCGATCTAAACCACAAGACTATTGGATGTATTTGGTTGATTATTTACAAGTAAATCAAATTGTGCAACTGTACATTGAGATATAGAACAAAATGGTATGGTTGATGGAACTGTTATTCATCTGCAAAGTCTTGGATGATTAATATATTTGTATTGTAGTCTGTATGCTGGTCTAATACTTTCGTACATTGTATCTTTCTGTTAAAATGCTTATAAATAAAAAAATTAATAAAAATATATGGGGCATATTTAGCAACATTTTGCATTGTCTTTACACCATGCAAGGGGGTTCAAGGGTGACTCAAAACATAAGTACGATTTATCCAGCGACGCCAGGCCACATTGCGTGGCCCTGCATGGCTTAATCAATATAGAGAAATGCAAGGCAGTGCAAATCACTGCCTTGCTTTACTCTGCAGCAGGGGGGAGTTCCATTGGTGGAGTGTGGGTGTCCCCATGCATCCACCCATGGATTTTGGTGCAATCCCAGATTTACCATTAGTGGTAGACCTGGGAATGCATCAAAATGCTGTGCCTCCCCAGGTGAGGCATACCAAGGAGAATTTTTCATTTCTCTTTCAATGTAGAAAGAGGAAAATAACTTTCAGGATTCTTTTTGTGCAGGAAGGTGTCCCTCCCTGCACAAAATGAATCCCACCTACAATGCAGGAAATCTTGCAACATGATAGAAGGGTGCCTGGGTTGGTGTTAGCCAACCAAAAGTGAGTCAGTGCATTGAAATGACAGGAATGCACTGTTTAATGTTAAATACAGTGCATTGCTGCCCTTTCATGCAGTGCAGCAAGGTTGTTTGCTGCGTTGCACTCTGTAAAAAATTGATAAATAGGGCCCCAAACTGACTTTTCTTTGTGCAGTGTTTGTGTGTGCTATTCCCAAGAACAGAACTAGGTTTGAATTACCACTGAGACCCTGGCGCTTTTATTGTTAGCAACCCAAGTACAAACACTACACCAAAAGTATATCACATGGGATTGTTGGAGGCTAAAATAACCTGGACATTCATACTTAGACGTTTGTGCACCGAACTACGTTTGGGGGCCCGTAGATGGGAAACCCAAATCATGATGACTATTCCAGAGCCTTAGTTTATTCAACAAGTCAGGCAAGACAACATCTCCAGATGAGACCTGAGAATAATTTTCTTCTAGATAGTGTGCTCAAGATTATTCCTCAGTAGACAATTAACAGGCATTGCTGGGCTCACAGCCACTTTTCTGAGTAACTGAGGCACCCTCCTCTTCTCTAGCGGAACCAAAGCCACAGGGTAGTGGCTTACCTGGTTGTCGGCTGCCACAACCTGATGGACTACATTGGAGAAAACCTGCTCTGAAGACACCACACCACACCTCACAGTACGTGTGGAGCCACTGTATCGCTAACGGCTATCCTGTCGGTTTTCTGACACATATTCCCTTTATCAGACATTGGAGCATCTCGTTTACAACAGTGCCAGACGCATTATTTGTATGGGATTTGGCTACATTTGCCCAAATGGCTGCTTTGCTGCCTTGCAGATACTAATCACTCTATCGAGGGATTTCCCTGCCCGCTACACAGAGAGTCTCTCCATAGATTCAGCCGCTCCGCCCGGAGTTTCCGTAGTTGATCTTGTTTCTCTTTCCACGTGACCAATTCCACACGGGCTGAGTACACGCCGTGTCTGCATTCCTTCTGATATACTAGGATTTGCCTTCCCCTCAGACTTTTGCAGATTTAATTATTTTGAACGGCCGCATTTTATGGGCGGCATGAAAAGTAGTGGGTCTGTTCTGATCTCTCTAGTCCACCTACTGTGCTCCTGCCTACACTTTCAGGCACAGCCCATTGTTGTTGTATAGCTGGCTTATGCGCCCTGAGGAAGGTGAGACCCATATCAGGGTCTAATATTTGTGCTCTCTGTAAGGCCTTGTATGTAACCTTAGATCCATAGGGGGGTCCTACTCATGTATTTATTGACTGTATTTGGATGAATGTCTGATATTGTTAGGCGTGTGAATATGTGAGTCAATGAGAAGGTATGCCTAAGGTTTGAGTGAATGCGTTGTGGGATGTGTTTAGTCAACATTATATCCGAATGGGTATTTATTAAAAAAAACTTTATGTGCCACATTATTAAGTTATAATAAAATCCTTTTGATAACCTCTATTTTTCCTTATGTGGTGTTACTACTAGTTTAGGCATGTGTTGTTAATGTTCTAGTGACTAGTACTTTTGCACAAATGGATTTGTACAGGTAGAGAACCTTTTGTTTTTTGATTGTACACACCTCACAGTAGTCATGCTGGCTTCTGTGATTCTCAGAGCTTGAACCCTCTGCCCATTTATGGCGAGCCACTGCCTGTGTTTTTTTAGTGTTGTAAGCCATGCGAGCTGTAGGAATCATCTCTCTCTCATCCAGAGGCACTAGGGTAGCATCTGTTTTTCTCTACACTGGTTCAGGCCACCTTCTCCCCTAGCACTACACTAGCAATAGCTGGTTGGCCCATTGGTGGGAGCCCGTTTCCTGCAGGAGCAGATGGCATCCCTCTTCTTGTGTCCAGGCTGGTAGCACTCATAGTTCTTGAGCTGGATGGGACCCTGTGGCTTCTTCCCAAAGAAAACTCCCTTCTTATTTACCTATGTTTAGAAGGGGTAGCACAGGCACTTTACCTCTGGTTAGTAGGTGTAATGTGCGCAGTCGTAGGCCGGCAAAAATAGGTTCAGCATTGGAAGGCAAAAATCTTGGGGCATACAACATAAAAGAAGGTCATTGGCAACAAGATACTCCTCTGTTTCAGAGTTGTCAGCGACTGAACTTTCAAAGACCCCGCAGGTTCCCGTTGACCTCTAAGGACACGATTACGAGTTTAACGGTGTGGCAACAGGCTTTTTTTTGCCATTCCCATTGTGGTGCTTTTCAAAATAGGCACAATAATGGTAATGCCAAAATAGTTCCTGCACTGCATGGGCTTGAAAGTCCATGCAATGCAGGAACTGGTGTGTATGCACACCGCATGCACATGATGTGTCCCCCTGTGTCCATACACAGGCTGCGGAGTAGGAACAGCCATGAAAACCCTGGCGGAGAGGAAACTCGTAATATGCTTGGCGGGAACACGGCAGTCCTGCCAAGCATATTGCAGCCTCTAGACTGCCGTGCCACCTCCAGGGAATGGTGGTTCCCTGGCGGCTGTCCCACGGCGGTCCCACCGCCTGAGTTGTAATCGGGCAGTCGGGAGACCACCAAGCCACCAGACTCGTAATCAGGCCTAAGTGTAAATCATAAGTTTCAAGTTATGGCCACTCTCTTCAACACATTACTCAATCTGCACATGTGCTCTACTACAGGACTAAACATTTGCCTGCCAACACTGGGTATCCAGGATATCCAGGTCTCTCTCATAGAACAGACCCTCAAGAGGAGGGCTCCAGACAGGTTTTAGCATGGAACAAGAGCACTGCATCACCCTAGAGGGTCTGTTCTATAGCAACTAGGCAGCCAAATGTCAGCAAGAGTGTTGGCCCAAGGAATCTCTCCAGCAGGAGAAGGACAGGTTGTGCTTACTGTCTTCATCTCTGAAATTCACCCACCTAAAATCGCTTCTTTTCTTCTACAGTGCCTGAATCACCTAATCATTTTCCTACAGTCTGGCCTTTCCTGAGTTATTTTGAAAGCCAACCTGGGTTCCACTAACCACAACCACACAAAGTAATTCAGAATTAGGCAAATATTGCCTACTGAGAATTTCACTTTGAAAATGGGCAAACGCAGCCAACTCTTGAGGGAGCCACCCGAGCATTCGACAGTGTGCAAAGCCTTTCGTCATTTCTGCACTAGACTATTAATACCCAATATCCTAGAAAGCTTCCCAGAAATGTACAGGTCGGAGATAACAAGGTTCTCCACCACGGCCTAATTGCATGTGAATTAATCAGAGCAATCACTTCCACCCGAATCGCTGAGACCTTCTGACATTACTGGATCTAGGGATTATTTTAGCGTCAGCTGCTAATGACCGACTGGACTGCGCAGTTTCCTTTTTGAAAACCCACGCTGGACCTGAAGACGAGTGCAGTCGGCAGAACACCCGAAATGGATTGCAACCACATTCAATAAAGGCATACATCACTCAAACGAGTGACAGTTGAATGAGAGCCCTGACTAATGATATTGTTTTCGTAGATCCTTCGAGAAAAGAAAGAGTAATCAAGCCCTTCCTTGAGAGAAAAAAATAGGATGAGACCATCAATTTCAAAGAATGACACATTGAAAAAAGTGCAATTAACCGTAGCTTTATCAGGTGTGTACATTATACAAAGTTATCGAATGCCTTGATAAAGCCTAAAGTTTGAAATAAATAAAAATAAAAAAATAGGTAATATTTAAATACAAAGAAAAATTGCAACTTTGAAAATGGCATACTGTTAATATGTGTGATAATTAAATCAGTAGCATGCACTTTTGCGCGTTTCTAAATGCATATCAATTCTTCCGGGTGATTGTGAGTTTTAGTAACATATTTGAACGCGTTGAAAATAACAACTGAGAAATCAAGTTACAATGCATGAAATATGTATTTTCTGACATTACTGTGTGTACATATCCTATGAATAATAAAGATACCAGTAAACAGCAGACAAAGTATTGTACCATGGGAACAATGTGCTTGGCTTCATCGTCTGTCACAGCCAAAAAATCAATGTTAAGTAGCCTTCCTTGCACTACTCAATTACAAATCATGCATTATTAACACAAGTCTTTTGTCGAAAGTTCATGTCTACAAGGTTACTTTGTAAGTTAAAATGTTTGTTTGCCTTGATCTCTCTATTGGATAAGATCTTTACTTATTTACACAGCTAAAGTGATGAATGGGAACTTCATCTGACATTTCAGCTCCTAGATTCAGTAGGTCAAAGTGTACCTCAAGCTATTTGGTGTGCTGTTAGTGACTTGAGAAATAAAAAGGCATGTTTCTGTTATCATTTAGTTGATTAATACAAAGCTCCTCCCAATGGAAGGAGACACCCCGTTGCACCGCTCTATGGTTCAGACTGAAAAGTCTATCTGTTTAATCATCAACATTGCTTCTCATCTTGGGGTTCCAAAAAATATTTAATTGTTCATCAAAGTTTCCATAACATATAGGTTACTGCTTGTACATCCAGCATTAGCATCATCAGATATAATTCCTTCCCCAATGCATTTCGGGCTAATGTATAAGCCCTTCCTCAGGGGACAACTCTACAAAAAAGGAACAAATCAACATGTCACTGTGTGTGCTCAAACCATTCAGGTGCACACATTATCGCGTATCACTGTGTTTGTGACCGATGTTTAAAAAATCTAAAGAGGTGCCCGAATGTTCAGGTGAAATGCAACACTCATGCGTGTGTCGTTTATTAAAAAGTGTGATCTATAGTCGGAAAAAAGGATAGCGTTTAGATAAAGATACATCCAGCCCCTAAACCTAAAAAAGTCAGAGTGAAAGCCACCTTATACCCCGGTCACCGGACCGTGAACTTAACAGAAATCTAAACCGTTAAACATGCATTGACGTGAGCCGTGTACTCACGAACTGTTTCAACCAGCTTTGACGCCGTCTCTGAAACAGAACAGCGCGGGTTAACCCGAGGACGTTAACTTCATTACTACATCTACTAACGCGGTCTCATGCAGGAGTACTTACTCGGTGATGTGTTCTACAGCGCGCATATCCGTCAATGTGTCAGGAACCCCGGCGGTGTGCTCACTAGGTGCAGTTTTTACCGGCTCATGCATTGGAGTAAAAAGTAAAAACGGACTAATGAAAACCAGTGTAAACGAAAAAACGCGGCGGCCATATTGGGTGAGTCCTTCCCCAAGTGTGCACGGAAAATAAATCAAAGTGAACCAAAACATGGTCACATAAGATGAACTTCAGAAACACAATGTATAAGCATCAATATAACTAGTTACAGATAACATAAAAACTCAATTCGATCATTCAGACCGTGTGGCTGCATCGATGCCATGTAGCGAATCCAGAAATTTTCTCTTTTTAGCAATGTCTCTTTGTTGTTGTAAGTGGGGGTGATTTGTTCAAGTATGACAAATTTCAGTTGAGCTACAGAATGTTTTTGTTCTGCGAAATGTGCTGCAACAGTAGATTTCAAGTTTCCTGTTCTTATATTGCTCTTATGCTCAAGTAAACGGGTCCTGATTTTCCTCTCCGTGTGTCCAATGTAACACTTGCCACATGGGCACTTAAGCATGTAAATTAGATTGGCTGAGTTGCAAGTGGCATTCACTTTTAATTTCACAGGATGACCCTTCATGGGGTGACTGATGGTGTTCCCAAGAATACAGTTGTTGCAATTGCTGCAATTGTAACAAGGACGTAACCCTTTGAATGTGGTGGATTCTCCTTCTGTGGTAGATTTACTCAGAATTTCCTTCAGATTACGACCCCTGGTGTATGCAAACATGGGTGGTTGATCAAAGATGCCTCTGAAATCTGGTTCAAATTTTAACAGTGCCCAATGTTTACGAATAATGTTCTTGTAACGGTTACTCAAAATGCTATATTTGGAGACCACCACCATCCTGGTGTTAGCTGGTTTCACGGTTGGTTGTAACAAATCTTCTCTTTTCATGTCTCCAACTTTGCTGACTGCCGTCTCTAAGATTTGTTGTGGGTAACCACGACTTTTGAATCTTTCCACCATGGTGGTTACTTCCTGTTTGCAAGTATCTTCCGAAGATACTATTCTTTTCACTCGCATCAGTTGCGATAAGGGTAAATTCTGCTTAAGCCCGGGTCTGTGAAAACTCTGGTGATGTAAAAGTGAGTTCCTATCTGTAGGCTTCCGGAATATCGTGGTGTTCCAATTTCTATTGTTACATTGTATCTCCACATCCAAGAAATGTATACACGTTCTATCCATGTTCCAAGTGAATTGTATTCGCTGGTTGATGCCATTCCATGTGTTGAGAAATTCTGTTAATTCCAACTCTGTTCCCTTCCAGAGAATAAAAATGTCATCAATAAATCTCAAGAAGATTTTCCCATGCCTTAACCAGGTGTTCTGGTTGAGAATATGTGTTTCTTCAAACGCTTTCATCACAATGTTCGCATAGGACGGCGCGGCACAATTTCCCATGGCTGTCCCGTTCAGTTGGTGAAACCATTGGTTGAACACTGTGAAGTAGCTGTGGAAAAGTGTAAAAATCATTAGCTCCATGATCAAAATTTTCATGTCTGGATCCAAATCTGAATTTGCCAGTTCTTGTTCGATGGCTGTGATGCCCATGTCGTGTGGTATTGAAGTGTAGAGTGAACAAACGTCCACTGTACACATGAGTAAATCTTCATCTTGGGATGTTTTTGTCACTTCTTCCAATTTCACAAGAAAATCTGTAGTGTCCCTTATGTGTGACCTGGTGTTCAATACAAATGGTTGCAAGTATCTGTCCAAAAATTTTCCAATGTGTTCATGTATAGATCCCTTCGTGGACACTATCGGTCTAAACGGGGGTCTAGTTGGATGCTTGTGCATCTTGGGCAACATGTACAACGTTGGTGGTTTAGGGTTCTCCGGTGTGAGGTAACGTCGTGTCCGATCGTTGATGGTTCCTTGGTCAAATGCTTTATTGATGATGTCAAGTAATGTCATCCAGAATTCCTTGGTTGGGTCAGCGTTCAATGAAGCATAAGTGTTATGGTCGCTCGTGTGAATCAATACTTCCTCTTGGTAAAACTTAGCGTCCATGATGACTAACGCACCACCTTTATCAGCTGTCTGACATACTATGTTGGGATTGTTCGCAATTTTACGTAGCGTTGTTTTTTCGTTTACACTGGTTTTCATTAGTCCGTTTTTACTTTTTACTCCAATGCATGAGCCGGTAAAAACTGCACCTAGTGAGCACACCGCCGGGGTTCCTGACACATTGACGGATATGCGCGCTGTAGAACACATCACCGAGTAAGTACTCCTGCATGAGACCGCGTTAGTAGATGTAGTAATGAAGTTAACGTCCTCGGGTTAACCCGCGCTGTTCTGTTTCAGAGACGGCGTCAAAGCTGGTTGAAACAGTTCGTGAGTACACGGCTCACGTCAATGCATGTTTAACGGTTTAGATTTCTGTTAAGTTCACGGTCCGGTGACCGGGGTATAAGGTGGCTTTCACTCTGACTTTTTTAGGTTTAGGGGCTGGATGTATCTTTATCTAAACGCTATCCTTTTTTCCGACTATAGATCACACTTTTTAATAAACGACACACGCATGAGTGTTGCATTTCACCTGAACATTCGGGCACCTCTTTAGATTTTTTAAACATCGGTCACAAACACAGTGATACGCGATAATGTGTGCACCTGAATGGTTTGAGCACACACAGTGACATGTTGATTTGTTCCTTTTTTGTAGAGTTGTCCCCTGAGGAAGGGCTTATACATTAGCCCGAAATGCATTGGGGAAGGAATTATATCTGATGATGCTAATGCTGGATGTACAAGCAGTAACCTATATGTTATGGAAACTTTGATGAACAATTAAATATTTTTTGGAACCCCAAGATGAGAAGCAATGTTGATGATTAAACAGATAGACTTTTCAGTCTGAACCATAGAGCGGTGCAACGGGGTGTCTCCTTCCATTGGGAGGAGCTTTGTATTAGTCTTCAGTTTCGCTGGATGGCACAGACAGCGCTTAACCCTGCTCGCACGCTATAAAGTACACTATTGACTACAATCACTGAATTACCGCTGTGCAAGTCCTGCACCTTTTAGTTGGATCATTTAGTTGATTTCATGAAGTATATTTTTCTGTTTGCAGACAGATTTAACCTAATCAAAATTGTCAACAAAAGAAACAGCCATTTACATAGATTTGCGACTAGGAAAAAGTTTCTGATTGATTACTGTATCCTTTCTAGGGACACATCTAGCAATGATCAACTTTTTTTTAACTTCGATTTAATCATAGGAAAAATTAAGACAATTTAAACAGCGCCGCTTTCATGCCAGACCTCTCTATAGTCCTTTGCCCACGCTTAAATGCCTAACCTTTTGCAAACATTCAGGGCCTCATTTATGAAAAGTGACGCATCGCTACGTGAAAACAGCGATGCGTCACTTTTAATTGCGCCCTCCTTGCAACATGCTAGATGCGTCATATTTACAATATGAAGCATCATGTTGCAAGGAGTTACAGATACGTCAGTATTTCTGACGTATCTGTAGATGCAAAAATGACGTATTGCTGGAGTGTGTGACGAAAGTGACACAACTTCAGCAATGGGCCTTTTAGCATGGGCAAGTCCCATTTCAATGTGCCTGCGTCAGTCTTACACCTGCTGTGAGTCAGGCGTAAGATATTGACCCATTTGTGTCCTAGAAGTGGCGCAGTGAAATCTCATAGATTTGACTGCGTCACTTCTACGAGTCTTACTTGCGTTAGAACGCACCACCCAGCATACATTATACCTGGCACAGGTATAATGTGGTGCAGGGGTTTACAATGTGATGCATCTACCTAGATGCGTCATTTTGTAAATATGATGCAACATGCTGAATTTATTACGCCACTGGTGCGTCACTAAAAGTGATGCACCGGCGGCGTAAAAATGATGCAAGGGCTCACCAATAAGCCCCTAAGTGCTTGTTTCGCAAATACTTTTCCGTGTATAAATCTGGCCAACAACCTTAATAGTTCAGCTACACTATGCAGGTAGATGACAAATTTGTATGTCCGAAATGTAAGCAACCATAGGTGATACCTTTTGTACCGGTAAAATGAAAATGTATAAGTGTGAGTTGCAGTGGAGTGTCAGTGTAGTGACAATCAACCTCATGCCAGAAAGTTAGGTAATCACCAGAAAGTGATAACTTGAAGACTATTCACAGAACGTCAGAATTATGTTACCTACATTTTTGTATGTTCCTAACTTACATCGCAGTGAACCAAGCATAAGTGGGTCAGATGGTGCAGTAAAGTGCAATAATCTTTGTCGGACAGAGCTAGAAGTGTTGTTGGCTCGGGAGGGGGGTTTCCCTGGTTTTACTTTTCTTGTGCTATAGGAGCTAGATCGCCGGCTTCGGCAGCTGGTCACCTCCCCTCCATCCTAACTTGGTTCTATTCACTACATCCTACCCCTGGACCCTATATGAGGTTCCAATAGGAGAGTTCCATAATATGGGTCTGTTGTTCAATGTTTGGGTGACCGCCGGTTGGCACTTACCCTGAGAGGGGAGTTGGGAATTATGTTCCAATTGTTTATGCAGGGCACATGTCATACTATTCATAGACACAGGACTATCCACCAGGCCCATCTCTTCACTAAACCATGACGTATCTACATGTACTTAACTTGGAATGTACAGGGAAAGGGGACAGCATGTAAGTGGCATTTAATTCAACAATATTTTCGCAGAAGAGTGTCTCACATCGCATTTCTACAGGATATACATGTGGCGGGAGGGGAGGATGTTCGACTACAAAAGAAATGCTTCAGCACCACATACTCTGGGTTTGATCGTGGGGCACTAATATGGATCCGCCCAGTGGTTCCTTCAAATCAATGGTGGTGGAAATTCACCCGACAGGTGCTATGTATTCGTGGAGGGGCAACTTGACAGGCATCCAATATTGTTGAAGAATAATTGCTCCCCGAAAGTAGTGCAACAGGCCTTTCTAGCCCATCTTACAGTCCTCCTTGCAAAGTGGGAGCATATCCCATACCTTTATATAAACCAATATCCAGGCACTCAAATGTAACAGTGTAGTTCCTTATTTATTACAGTGTACGACTTGTTCTATGCATAGATCCCAGGCATTCAACCACAAGTGACAGTTTTTGTTCTTATAGGTATGACAATTTTATTAATATACACTGGTAAACACAATCAGAAAAATGTATAATTTAGTCAAAGAATAATACAAATGTTTACTAATAACAAACTGGCCAGTAGAGGATAGAAAACAAAGTATACGGGACAATTGATGTTTGTATGTCCTCCTCTTCCCGATCCACAAGAAACAACAGCCGACACGTGTTTCGTCACGTCATGTGACTTCCTCAAGGCTGCAAAAATAGTAATTTATCATATTTTTTAAATTTTATTCATAAATACACTTCGTATAAAACTCTATTTCACAAGTGAATAATTCTATCCTTAGCTGCAGGAAGCTAACCGATAAGAACGGAATGGAAAAGAAAGAGCTCTCCAGAAGAGTCAAAAAAGTTTTTTATTACACCTTATATGTGACAGAAACATAAGAGATACCTATTTGTTTATTTGTGAAAAAGAAGTGCAAGTGACCATCACCCAGGTTAAAGTTGACAGAGTAGCTAACCTTCTGAAAATGTATAAAGCGAGGTTGGATATCTGTATCTGTGTTTTTTTCTTGATGGTTTTCAAGATTTTCAGAATTCATTTCACGATTGACCTATGTGATGGATATACGAAAAACAAACGGTTTTACTATTATGTTCCACCATTGCTGTGTCAGTACTAAGGTATTTCCGGAGTAATCATACTCACTTCGTATAAGTATTAGCTGATATTCCTATTCAATGTAGTTCACAAGTCAGGTCCATATTGTAGGTATTATTGATCTCAGTAAGACGGTTTCAAAGTAACGAAAAAGGTTCTATGGTGCAAAGAATTTTTTTAAAAGGAGTGAGTATTCCATATCATTAAAACTAGTTACGACTGTATCATATAGTCTTATATAAAAGAACTCACATGTTAGTTTGCCTATCAAGTTGTGTCAAAAGACCACCATATAGTATGGGAAATTTAAATCAAAGTTTGCAAATTTATAATTTTCCTTCTGAGTTCGTTATCCTAAAGAAATGGGGATAGAAAACATAGTCACGCTTGAGACACATATCCAAAGTGTGATCAGTATTAACAACTTATAAAGAGTGGCGAAGCCTTTCTCTTCCAACACTCTAATGTTTATTTGATTGAGTCCATGGTTTTTCTGTTTCTTTTATAAGAAAGATGGCCACCTCGAACTCGTTTTCCCATTTATGGGCCGTTATATCTCTTAGAAGCTATTTGTTCCAAAAGGCACATGTGACTGTATGTAAATCGCTAATGGTAACATTTTCCAGACCCCTATTCCACTTTTAACATAGTAAGAAGGAGAGCGTCAAGTACTCACGTGTTGAAAACATTGTGAGTTGTTGGGCGTGGGTAATGGGCTCTGATAAGCCTATATTAAAAAAATAAAAATAGACCGAGTAAAAATGGAGCGTACATTTGTACTAGACCAGCAGAAGTACCTCAACATTGGTTTAAAGTCTAACTATCCCAGATATTTTTTGCCCAAATTGAACACACAAAGAACGGGGGGTATAAGCATTTGTCATCTATTTAACCCCCGACAATACATCACACCTCTAAGTATCATAGTCAAAATTTGATTAGCAATTCTGTATCCCGTGTCTCTGGTTAGCTAGTACGATCATTTCGGAGGGAGTTATTAATAAGTTACAATGCTGGTGTTCCCATAGTACCTGACCCCACGTTATCAAAAATAATGGTATAGACGTTCAAGTACTTAACAGCCCAGTTTAAACTCAGACCTGCAAACGTCTTGGCTCCCGGTCAGATTCTACCCCTAACAGCGATATCTAACTTACCGCGTGCGTGAACGTCCTCTCTCTAATGGCTACCAGGTCCGCAGATAGATGATGTGAAATGATTAGTTTATATATGTCAATCGCCCGGAAATACTGCCCGTCAAACCGGAAGTAATAGTTTTCGAGACCGGATGTAAATACATCCATAGGTAGTCTTTCCAACACTTATTATACAGGGCATCCATCTTGGAAGTACTTCTGGTACGGTATAACAATGTTTTCAAATGTTAAAAGTATAAAATACGTGCATTATCTGAAAGTTACCCCATTACAGTTTCGAAGCGAATCATTTGTTCGTCATATTCAACCCGTTCCCATTGGTTGGATATGAAAGCCCACACTATTCATTTATCGACCGTCCTGTTGGACAAAAAGTATTATTTACTGTTAGTGTATATTAGATCTAATTATTCCTTTCTAATATCGTACCCAATTGGGAAATTAAAACGAGGGACAAAACGCTCTATTCTAAAGACCGTGAAAACAGGGGTTTTCCACTTACGTTATTCAGCCGCCATATTGGAGTAGATTTTACCTGAGTATTTAGAAATGAAAAAATCATGTGTGAGAGGATACAGTCGTAGATTCGGTCCTACCGAATTTCAAATAAAATTCTCTATAGTTATTCAACAACAAATGTCCGATATAGTAAAAAATCCAGAGAAAAGGAAAAAGAAAAACGAGAGAAAGATAAAAGAGAGATTGGACAGATGAAATATATAGTGACACACAAGTGAGTTGCAATATTGAATCTATTACAGTGTTACATTTTGATCTATACTCACTCGAAACTAACAGTCCTATCTCATTTCTAAACATTGATATTGTAGTATCGAATCTATTGCAGTGTTTCACTTTAATCTGTACTCGCTAGACATTAACAGTCTTATCACATTCCAGCAATACGCGATGTTTACAATGAGTTCATAAAACCGGTCATGGGGAGAATGGTATATCATAAAGAGCAGACATTTTTATAAATCTTTCAGGAACACATGCATCTCTTTATCAAAATTAAATCCCATCCCAACCATACCTTATTGGAGGAGATTTCAACAGCGTATTAGATCCTGGACTAGATTGTTTCCACCCCCCACACTGACCTCCCCTAAGGTGATGACTGCGACGAGACTGACGCAGTGGATGGCATACTGGTCTCTTCTAGGTTCCTGGCGTACATTACACCCTGACACGAAGGCCTATTCCTTCTATTCCCCCTCTCATGACTTGCATGTCAGGCTGGACCGGATTCTCTGTTATTAATTTATTCATGAGTAAGTGACGTCTGGAGAATAATTAGGCAAGACCTTCTCTGACCACAGTCCCCTGCTATTGCATCTAGCTTGGGGCAATCCTCACCACCTTTTTCCACCTGGTGGCTTCAACCGGCCACGTTGGAGGACTGTGTATTTTGAGACAGGAGATGCTAACTTGCTACATTGAACAACATTGGGGCACCGCGATGTCTAGACTGACAAAGTGAAAGGCACTGAAATTGGTCCTACGGGCGCTCTGTATTAATACCATGTCAGGGGTACGGACAAACCTACAAAGGGATATAACTGAGGCATCTCTGGGGCCCCTTGAGGTGGAACCCCAGGGGACCCCAATGGGTCGCTGGGCCCTTGCGTATGCTAGGGTTTATCATGCTCAGTTGGTGGTTCCTCTATAATGATTTGATTTTCGGGCATGCCAGGCCAGGGTGCATGCTGAGGGAGACAAGGACGGTCGGCTTTTGGCCTAGCACCTATGCAGTGTGAATCCACCAGTACTGAACACAGCGAACCAACTATGTCCATCAAAAACAGTCACTAACCAGGTGAACATACGTGACACTTTTACATCATATTATAAAGCATTACATGAACCTCACCCACGTTGCCGGAGAGATGCACATACACACTTTCTTTGAGGACCTCGAACCCTCCTCCGTTGACTGAGCAGCCCAAGAGGAACTGCAACAGCCTATTACCGAGCAGGAGCTGCGGGTGGCAATCAAAGGTTAGCAACCTGTAACACCCCTAGCCTGGATGGTACTTTATAAGGCCTATAAGGGCGTCTGGGCCCTAAATTGTTAGAGATCTATCAGATGGCCTTAGAGGTTGGGATGCTGCCACCAACACTTCTTGGGTCCCTTATAATATCACTACCAAAACCAGGTAAAGACCCACTTGAAGTGACGTCATACCGCTCTCTGTCAATGTTAGCCACAGGCTATACGATAATCAGCAAAGTTATACCTGGCCACCTGGTGGAGTATATGCCACTTCTAGTGCATGCGGACCAGAATGATTTTATTCCTAATCGCTCGACTAACCTTAACATATGCAGGCTTCACAGAGTACTGAAGCTGGCCCCATCCCACTGGCCCTTCACCCTCTGTATGGTGATAGACCTAGAAATTGCATTTGCAGTTGATTGGGAATACATGTTTGCGGCGTTCTCATGGTTTAAACGTCCAGTGAGATTACTTCACTGCAATCGCCTATTCTATACGGCCTACACAGCCAGAGTCAAGACTGGTCAACTTATCTCAGCCTACTTTGAGATCATTCGGGGTACACGTCAGGGATGCCCACTGTCACTGCTTTTATTTCCCTGTATTCCCGTGTTCGCAGAGTCAGAGCAGGTGGCCGGTCTTTCAAGGTACTGGCGGCTAAACTCTGGAACTCTCTTCCCCTGCAATCCAAGGACTCCAAAATCATCTGGAGTTCCGCAAAGCTATAAGGACATGGCTTTTCCCAGTATAACGTTTGTCTTTTTCGCTGCTCTGCCTTAACCATGTTTAATTCATAGCGCTGGGATGCCCCGTTGCTGGGGTAGCCATGCGTTGTATAAGTTTCAGTAAATAAATAAATAAATAAAATTTGCGTCGGCGGTGGAGTCGTTAGCCCAACGGCTGTGGCGCGCTGGAAAGGAGTGGAGCACCCTCCTGGGAACTGAACTTTATGCAGTTTCCCTATACATGGATGATGTTCCTATCTACATACCGGACATCGGAGAAGGGTTTGGAAGCATTGAACTAGTGCTCAAATAGTTCAGAACCACCTCGGGTATGGGAGTAAACTGGGCCAAGACCTGCTTATTGCCAACCAATCAATCAACAATTTGTAGAGCGCTGCTTATCACCAGTGGGGGTATCCAGAAGCTGGGGGGCTGTGATGGGAGTTGTCAGTCGAACATCCAGGTTTTTAGGCCATCTCTTAAAATATGTAGGGTGGATGCAGTCCAGAGGTGGAGTGGGAGGCCAATCCAGGTCTTGGCGGCCAGGTAGAATAAGGTGCGGCCGCCGCTTCTGGTTTTGTGGAAACAGGGCATTTGGGAAAGGGAGAGGGAAATGGAGCATAGTTGTGTGACGGGATGGTGGAAGCTCAGTCAGTGGTTGAGGTGGGCTGGTTCTTTGTTGTGCAGGGCCTTATAGGCATGGGTCAGCAGTTTGAACTGGCAGGGATTAGATGTGCCTAATGGGCCATTAGCTGGTAGGGTGGGGCGGAGCTGATCACAGCCCCACTTACACCTGAATAGCCAATACTCTGCCTTCACCATATGGGCCTAAGGACCCTGTATTGTCACTGCAGCCAGCTTGGAGCCAGGGCAAGGGAGTTCAGACCCACAGGGACATAAAAGGTGCCCACCATCTTGAACCCACACCTGGATGCTGCCTCAGTAAGTGCTGACCCCCCAGGAGGTGTCCCACCAGTCCTGGACCCTTGGTTGTGGTGCTAAAGATGCCCAGGTGGCCAATTTCCAAAACTGAGGACTTTAACAAAATGAGTCCAAAAACTGCTCTGAGAACCAGGAGCCCGGAATCAACCTGCTCACCTATCCACCCGAGGTGCATCACCAGTCGGATTGACTTTGTGGCTTCTCTAACTATGTTCTTCTCTGCCACAGCAAATCCGTTTCAGCTGTCCTTTTCCAAAGAGGTATCTAACCCTTTGCCTTGTTGGAGTTTTTTGGCTTCCATTTCAACAACTAAGTCCAAACGAGAAAACCTTCACTGCAGCTTCAAACCAAAGCCGTCCAACAATGGTGCTGTCTCCTCGGACATCTCCTGCAGCCTTGCCTTGCTGAACTTTACCTTCTAGCCATTTCTCTTAAAATTTTTATCTAAGTCTGAAGGTTAATGCTGACCAGGCCCAATCCAATTCTTGCATCCAAACCACACTCCATTGCGGTCGGCCTTAAATTTTGACTTTGACACGGTCTCTCTCAACAATATGTCTGCGCTTGGCACCTTGAACTTTTAGGTGCAAGATTTCACCTACAACTTTACAAATTCATTATTCCAGATCTACTGATTTGATTTTTGTCATTTGGTGTCAAAAATTGATTACAATTTACTCTATTTTTTCTAAATAGGTTTGGGATTTTTGTTGTGTTGTGTTTTCACTTTTTTGTGTTTGTGTGCTGAATA
Source organism: Lissotriton helveticus (assembly GCF_964261635.1). Classification (NCBI taxonomy): domain Eukaryota; kingdom Metazoa; phylum Chordata; class Amphibia; order Caudata; family Salamandridae; genus Lissotriton; species Lissotriton helveticus. Next base: position 1,082,849,386 of record NC_136070.1, on the reverse strand, counting down.
AATACTTTACATATTGTCTCTAAATTAAGACTGACTGCTTTTTGTTCCAAGCAACCCAGGGTTAAGCAAAGGTTAATTTAGTGACTTTTGTAGTTCACCCTGCAAGGAACCGTAGCTGTTGCTTGACCAGGGCTTACACCCCAGTCAACCAACAACCCAATTTCTCATAACTATCAACAATGGCTCCAACGAGTGATGCAAATTCTTGAGTAGTTACTGAACAGTATGAGCTTCACAAATTCCTGCACTTGATGAAAAGTTCATATTAGTGTTTGTTTATTTTAAAGGAAACTCCATCATTGAATCCATCACAAACTGAGAAGGTGTTGCCTCAGTGGCAGCTTAAGGTTGAATAAAGAGGTTGGACAAAAGACACACAAATTTCAACCAACCTCCGACTCAAGCAACTGGTCAACACCCCCACCCACTACACCGGCCACACGCTTGATCCCGTCTTCTCCTCCAGCAAGCACATCACCTTCAGCCACGCCACCGGACTCCACTGGACCGACCACAGCTGCGTCCACTTCAGCTTCAGAAGAACCACGACCCACCACTACCCGCAACAGGTTCCTCACAGGAGCTGGAGCAAGATCACCGCCGAGCAGCTCACCACCTCCCTCAGCCAGAACCCACCCGCCAGCACAACGGACCCCAACGAAGCAGTCCGCAACTTCACGCAGTGGCTGACCGCCTGCGCCAACGACCTCGCGCCACTAAAGAAACCTCCCAGCAGACCCAGAAGCAAGAAGGCCTCCTGGTTCACCGACGAACTCAAGGACTCCAAGAAGAACTGCCGCACCCTCGAGAAAGCCTGGCTCCGCAACCAGACCACAGACAACATGACCGCCCTCAAACACGCCACCCGCAAGCACCACCAGCTTATCCGCACCACCAAGAAGAAGTCTCTGAAGGAACGACTGGACAACAACTCCCACGACAGCAAGGAACTCTGCAACATCGTCAAGGAGTTCTCCAACCCCAGCACCGGCAACAACGACATCACTCCTTCACAAGATCTCTGCGACTCTCTCGCCTCGTTCTTCCACCGCAAGATCGCCGACATCCACAACAGCTTCGACGCACCATCCACGCACCCTACTGTCGAACCAACGCCCCCCACCGCCACCCTCCGCACCTGGACCACGGTGACCACCGAAGACACAGCCCGCACGATGAGCACCATCCACTCCAGATCTCCAACAGACCCCTGCCCCCACCACATCTTCAACAAGGCCGAATCCACCATCGCACCCCAACTTCGGAACATCATCAACACCTCCTTCAACACCGCCACCTTCCCGGAGAGCTGGAAGCATGCCGAGCTCAGCGCCCTACTGAAGAAACCAACAGCGGACCCCACCGACCTCAAGAACTTCCGCTCCATCTTGCTCCTCCCTTTTCCTGCCAAAGTCATCGAGAAGACCGTCAACAGACAGCTTGCCGCCTTCCTCAAGACGAACAGATCCCTCAACCCCTCGCAGTCCGGTTTCAGAGCCAACCACAGCACCGAGACCGCCCTCATCGCAGCCACCGACGACATCCGAGCCCTGCTCGACAACGGGGAAACAGCAGCACTCATCCTCCTGGACTTTTCTGCAGCGTTCGACACTGTCTGCCACTGCACCCTAGTTCAACGCCTAAGCAACATCGGTATCCAAGAGAAGGCGCTGGAGTGGATCACCTCGTTCCTCGCCGGAAGAACACAGAGAGTCCACCTCCCCCCGTTTCAATTCGAGGCCACCGAAGTCATCTGCGGCGTCCCGCAAGGTTCCTCGCTCAGCCCCACCCTCTTCAACGTCTCCATGAGACCTCTTGCAGCCATCGCACGCCAGCACGAACTCAATATCATCTCCTACGCCGACGACACACAGCTGATCCTCTCCCTCACCGGAGACCCCGACACCGCCAGAACTAGCCTACACGAAGGGATGAAAGACGTCGCCGAATGGATGAAGAACAGCCGCCTGAAACTGAACACAGACAAGAGGGATGTCCTCATCCTGGGACAATCGCCCTCTGCCTGGGCCGACTCCTGGTGGCCCCCCGCCCTGGGCACCACTCCCAAGCCAACAGACCAGGCACGTAACCTGGGCTTCATCCTGGAATCCTCCCTCTCAATGACCAGACAAGTCAACGCCATCTCCTCATCGTGCTTCAACACCCTACGCATGCTCCGCAAGATCTTCCACTGGATCCCGACCGAAACCAGGAAGACGGTCACCCATGCACTCGTCTCCAGCCAACTGGACTACGGAAACACCCTCTACGCCGGAACCACAGCCAAGCTACAGAAAAGACTCCAACGCATCCAGAACGCCTCCGCCCGACTCATCCCGGACATCCCCCGACGCAGTCACATCTCCGGCCACCTGAGGGACCTGCACTGGCTCCCCGTCAGCAAGAGGATCACGTTCAGGCTCCTCACCCACGCACACAAGTCTCTCCACGACCTGGGCCCCAAGCTCCTCAACGACCGCCTGACCTTCTACACGCCCACCCGTCAGCTACGTTCTACTAGCCTCGCCCTCGCCGCCGTACCACGCATCCGAAGAGCCAACGCCGGAGGCAGATCCTTCTCCTACCTGGCGGCCAAGACATGGAACTCCCTCCCCATCCACCTTCGGCTGACCCAGGACCATCTCGCCTTCAGGAGACAACTCTAGACCTGGCTGTTCGAGCAATAGCAGACCCCCTCCCTCTAGCGCCTTGAGACCCATCCGGGTGGGTAGTGCGCTATACAAATGGTATGATTGATGATTGATTGATTTCAGGACCTTTCAGTGTTTCAAGATTCTTATATTGCGCTATGAAGTTTGTGGGTGTAGAGTAGACACTGTAAAATATGATTTCCTCTACCTGTGCCTCTGAGAGAGATTTTTTATGTTTTTAATTTTTTTATAAATTACTCAATACATCATTTAAACTTGAAAAGTTAAACATGTGTAATAAAAAAAAATAATTGCCAACACTCTCCATTTAAAATATAAATAAACACTTTCCCAACTAGATACATGAACTAAATTAACAAACAATGAAGTCAACTAAAAATATATGCACTGGATGCTGAAAGGGCAAAACAGCCACAATCCAATGTACAGGAGCGCTCCAACAGACAACATTTAATTTTTCTGTTGTACCACCAATGTTTACACCAATGCACACCAGTGTACATTAACATAAGCAGAAGCCAGAACGACAATGTCAGGGACTCCATTAGCGAAGTGGATCAGAGGAATCAACATTTTGTTATAACTTTTCAACATGATAGATAGCAGCCACGTTGCTCTACAACATAACCTTAACAAAGTGGCATAGCCAATTGCTCTACCTACAAACTTAGAAGGTCGCAAAGGCGAGACCTATTGACTATACCATTGCTTGTTATATAAAGCGTTTTAACTTTATATTTATTTTTAAAATGATATAATTATTAATACCCAGGTATGTTAGTCAATATCAGAATATTAATACACTTCCCCATCCATTACCCCTAGATCCCTAACATCCCATTTCTAATTTAGTTTTAAACAAGCATGCATATTTTTAATAATTTTGAATGTAATTAAGTTTGCATTCTTTTTTAACAAACACCAAAGTATTAATACACTTCCGCACTCATTATCCTTAGATCTCTTGCATCCTACCCTGTAAAAAGTACTTAACAAATATGCATTTTTATAACTATAACTATAACCTCAAAACCAGAATGTTAATACATGCTCCTGTCCATACCCCTACATCTGTTATATCCCATCCCTTAAAGATTATTTTTAATACTTTAACAATTATGCATTTTGATTTTAACAATTACTAATTTAATTTAAAGTAAAATGTCTAGGTATTTTAAACGAAATCTGAGTATTAATACTCTTCCCCTCCTAGTACCCCTAGATACCTTAAATCCAACTCCTACATAAATGTTTTGCATATTTTTAACAAGTATGCAATTTCATTTAATTTATTAGGTATATCCATGTATTTTATTTAATCCTCAATAATGATTACACTTTCCTACCCATTACCCATGGATCCTTTACATCCTGCCCTATAAAAATTATTTCGCCGATTTTAAACAAATATGTGTTTTAAAATGTAATAAATAAATTATATCATTAATGCCCAGGTACTTTAATGTATACCCAAGCATTATTACAACTCCCTTGGCAGTACCCATAGGCCCCTTACATCCTGCTCCTTAAAAATTAATTGGCAAATGTTTTACAAATATTCATAATTGGAATTAAATTAAAAAAACATATACAATACAAAAAATTATATGAAAAATTAATGTAATTCAAAATATAACTCTGAAATACAATAACATATACTTACTGATACTTAGCAATATGTGTAGTGAAGGCATTCATGGTAAAGACATGCATTGTAAACAGCATAAATGATGAAGGCTAATGCATGGTAGAGGCTGTGCTGTAAATGGCACTTTGTGGTACAGCCTGTGTGGTAAAGGGAGTTTATCAACCACGAAAGGATCAAGCTAAACAGCTTGCCCTCTGCGCACTGTAGCTATAACCCTTTTGGGTTGCTAAATAGTCATACTAAACATTTTATTTGTGAAATTCAGAAATGAAGACAACATTAGCTATGGTTTCAATCACATTGATTTGTATTATCAATACATAATCTCAATTACATTTACAACTCTCATATGGGTTGTGCAAAAAAGTTCATTGAAATTTGATGTTATAATCACATCTATATAGATTTCATCTTACAATTTATGGCCACAAGTTATCATGCCCAATGCATTTCGGGCCACGCGGCCCTTCGTCGGGGGCAGTACCTGAAAAAAACATATATATAAATCTTATTGTTGTTTAATGTATCGGTCTGACATCATACAGTCGTGCAGTGTGCCACCATGAATTTTAAACATATAAAAACATACATAGTAACCAAATGTGTAAAGTTGAAAAAAGTGTTTTTCATCAAAGAACTCTAAAGAACCTGATCATAAAAATACATGGGCGAAATAAGAATATGCATGGTACCATTTTGAAATAACACCTTGAAAATGCATATAAACACATAAGGTTGACTGTATAACCCAAAATATGAAATAACTCACTTGTTTGGCCTAAAGTGATGCCAAAGTTAGGGGGTTCTGTAAGATGGTGTGTAAAAGCGTGGTAGACCAGGGCTGCGTTTTTTTCAGTGTACTAGAAAAATAACGAAGAGACAGATAAGTACACCCACTCAAAAACGGGTATAAAATAATGAACGTGTCGGTTTGAATCCTAGGGAAACACACTCACGAGAAGCTTAACTGTGGTGTCGAAGACTTGGCGAACCAGAGTATAATGACAATTGTTTAGAGGGAACACGTACACCCGACCTGGAGGGAACAGAATAAAAGATAATTGAAACGAACTACTTTCTGTCAATTCAATTAAACTCAACTTCACGCTATTACCAACATACTTCGAGACACACTCTTCACTTTAAGGGACCAGTGCCGTAATGCTAATCTGGCATAATTTCAAACTAACCTTAATGATAACCCAAAGGTAACCGGCAACCTGTTCTCAGCAATTTTCTTCGAACGACTATCTAAAACGGAAGAAACGGCGAAATTTGAAATATGTTTCCAAGCACCTAACGGGGATTGTCTCTCCTGTATGGGGATGTTTTAAAACATCCCCATACAGGAGAGACAATCCCCGTTAGGATAAGTGCAGACTGCAACACAGCTAATGTTATATATGCCATTAAGTGCCCATGCGGACTCTTGTACATAGGTAAGACAGAAAGAAAGATTAAAATCCGCATTTCAGAACATAAGAGCACCATCAGAAATAAGAATCCCAAGAGTAGTCTGGCTCTACACTGGGAGAACCATAGACACACGATTGCGCAGGTTAAATTCCAGATCCTCGAAATGGTCACTCCGACACCGGGTAAAAGTCTCACCAAGACTCTTTTACAGAGGGAAATTTTCTGGATTCGCAGATTACAGACACAAGATCCCAAAGGGATAAATGATCGAGTGGACCTTATTTGCTTTTTATAAGATACTGCACAATTATTGTATGCTGAAGGATAGTTGAGACTTCACAGTAAAATTGTATTGTTATATATTTTTCATCATATTTTTCATTATTGTTCACACGTTGCTTGGTCATAATGTGACTTTATTGTTATGGACATGCATTCACTTCACTTTTCATATGACTCACTCAATACATATACCTTTCTATTATAAACATGGCGCTCCCGGAGTTTCACAATCTCTATCTCACTGTTTGCACTTAGCATCGCGTTTTCCCCGGTTCCTTTTTTAGTCCGTCGTTTATTTTTATTATTCAGAGCACGTCATTTAATGGCGCTGTGTCGCGTTAGGGAAGATAGATTGAATGGTGGTAGCAGTCCGGTTTGGCAGAAGCGCATCGTCGAAATGCACAGGTATTTTTGCATTTGGTTCTTTTAGAGGCAGGACGTATCACGCTAGTGCTTGGAAACATATTTCAAATTTCGCCGTTTCTTCCGTTTTAGATAGTCGTTCGAAGAAAATTGCCGAGAACAGGTTGCCGGTTACCTTTGGGTTATCATTAAGGTTAGTTTGAAATTATGCCAGATTAGCATTACGGCACTGGTCCCTTAAAGTGAAGAGTGTGTCTCGAAGTATGTTGGTAATAGCGTGAAGTTGAGTTTAATTGAATTGACAGAAAGTAGTTCGTTTCAATTATCTTTTATTCTGTTCCCTCCAGGTCGGGTGTACGTGTTCCCTCTAAACAATTGTCATTATACTCTGGTTCGCCAAGTCTTCGACACCACAGTTAAGCTTCTCGTGAGTGTGTTTCCCTAGGATTCAAACCGACACGTTCATTATTTTATACCCGTTTTTGAGTGGGTGTACTTATCTGTCTCTTCGTTATTTTTCTAGTACACTGAAAAAAACGCAGCCCTGGTCTACCACGCTTTTACACACCATCTTACAGAACCCCCTAACTTTGGCATCACTTTAGGCCAAACAAGTGAGTTATTTCATATTTTGGGTTATACAGTCAACCTTATGTGTTTATATGCATTTTCAAGGTGTTATTTCAAAATGGTACCATGCATATTCTTATTTCGCCCATGTATTTTTATGATCAGGTTCTTTAGAGTTCTTTGATGAAAAACACTTTTTTCAACTTTACACATTTGGTTACTATGTATGTTTTTATATGTTTAAAATTCATGGTGGCACACTGCACGACTGTATGATGTCAGACCGATACATTAAACAACAATAAGATTTATATATATGTTTTTTTCAGGTACTGCCCCCGACGAAGGGCCGCGTGGCCCGAAATGCATTGGGCATGATAACTTGTGGCCATAAATTGTAAGATGAAATCTATATAGATGTGATTATAACATCAAATTTCAATGAACTTTTTTGCACAACCCATATGAGAGTTGTAAATGTAATTGAGATTATGTATTGATAATACAAATCAATGTGATTGAAACCATAGCTAATGTTGTCTTCATTTCTGAATTTCACAAATAAAATGTTTAGTATGACTATTTAGCAACCCAAAAGGGTTATAGCTACAGTGCGCAGAGGGCAAGCTGTTTAGCTTGATCCTTTCATGTCTAATTTTTTCTGGCGCAGCATGGGCATTGCGCCCTCCTCTGCAGCACGCTTAGAGAACAGGATAAATTAGTAACTTATTATTGGAAAAAACTGGAGTGCCTCTCCCATTACTAATTTTAGTTTATCAACCACACCTACTGTATCGGAGGTCTCCCTTCTGTTTGAAAACACCTCTTTTAAGATTAACACTATATCTGATTTGGTGTGAGTAGGGACCCTAAAGTGAAGCATGCCACTCCAGGGTGGATTAGGGTGACAGTCCTTCAAGTCTAATATTGACAAATTAACACTTTTTACATTAATTAACTACTAGAATCTGTTGTATTAAGCAGACCTTCAGAGGTTGTATGTAAGAATATCATAGTCATGGATATCATCTTATTGTGTCCTAACTATTGTCAACTAAAATATCGTCCAATACTTTGTATTCTTAACATTAATTGGACAGTAGACTTGTAATATATTTACAACACTATAATTATGTTGAACTATTCTTACTATGATATTCTGGCCCCACTTCACTGCAAACTGTCAGGTAAATAGAAAGTAGACTGGGCCAGTGACTGGGGCATTGGTTCTCTCAGAGCGCCTCATGCATTCCTCATCTTATTTGCTCTCTCGTCCCCCAACCGTGGAGCATGGATTAAGCCCCTAACCAGCTCACCTGCCAGCCATCACTGGGTTAGGGGAGGAAACAGAGATTCTCTCTGTGCCTTACATGCACATCCTCTTCTTGTTTGTTCTCTCTTTACCCAACCATGCTTTCAGTGGAGGCTCGCATAGGGCGTGCTGCAGGGTGGTGAGCCGGGGCGGGGGAGGGGCAGGATGGGGGTTTAGTAAACTCAGACATACGATGGAACGGAGGAACGTAATAATCGCTTTCCTCCGTTCCTTCGTAGGTCCAAGTTTACTACCCGCCGCCCTCCCCCGCCCCACCCAACCGCCCCGCAGCACGTCCTATGCGAGCTACCACTGCATGCCGTGCAGGGACTGTTTTGACGTACCCATTGCAGTACCCATTTTAAGAAGCACCACCGTGGGAACTCCAAAAAAAGTCTGCCAGACACGAAGAAACTTCTAATCTGGTGGGCAGCCTGACCAAGGGTTTGGCAGTGTGGTGGGGCGGACCTGGTGCTGCACCGTTAAACATGTAATCAGGCCCTAAGAGAAGAAAAACGTGGAGAAATAAAGATATTGCTCCTCGTTACACCTCCGCTGGAGATGCGTAGCATGTTGGTGCATTCCCAGGTCTATAAGTAATGGTAAATCTGGGACTGCTCCAAAATCCATGGGTGTTGCATGGGAACTCCCACGCACCACCCACTGAATACCTCCCTAGGGCAGAGTAACACAACACAGCAATTTGCGCTGTGTTGCATTACTCCAGATTTATCAAGCCACTCAGGGCCACGCAAGGTGGCCTTGTGTGGCTTGATAAATCTAACTTAGTAGTTGTGTCGCCCTTACATTTCTTTGTGTGACGCAAGGACAATGCAACTACTTGATAAATGTGCTCCCAAGTGTTTTTATTGATTGGATCACTTCTAGCTAGATAGGGATACATCCGAATCCACTGACTGAAGATATTAAAGTACTGGTAAAATACACTAAGAGGTGAAAAGAAAGCTATTTTGCAAGCAGAGGGCACAGGGATAATGAAAACTGATTTGCGTTAATTTTGGAGTCCCTTTTTTACTCTCTGCAATGCAAATGGTGAATGCTAATCGAAATCAAATAGACTACTTTGCATAAAGAATTCTTTACTCTGTCACATGGCTGTGAATTTGGAATCATGAAAACACATAAAAGGAAAGTTACTGAGAAAAACTATGCAATGGGAAGTCAATAAGAGAACAAGGGATATATGCACCACTTTGAGAAAAGCTGCTATTGTTTTTTAACAGATATAGGTGGAAGTTTGTTAGGTGTCTAAGATACATCTCATGATTCTTTGCACATAGACATATACGGAAATTAGTAACTCAGGGTATCCAAATTGATATGAGTGACTTCGAGAAAGGTCATATTCTTACTGAAAAATATGTAATATACACAATATTGCTTTTGCAGTGTAATATATGAGTGAAGAAATGTGGACTCAGAACTTCTACATGGTAAATTAAAAGTTGTTTCATTGGTTAAAGTTTTCGAATGAATTGACATTTGCAATCAGGTTTAAATTTCACACTTTGTGAGGTGTGTTTAGCAAATCAAAATAAATATAATTCTATTTAATATGATTTTTCCATCGTGTTACCTTTCCAAGGCGGGTTAACGCTGCAAGACGTGTAGCCGAACGTTGCACATTTATTGAATTCAAAGCTGTACAATGTCTAAACGAGAACCATTTAATTCTTGGCCGATGTACCCAAGAAGTATTCTGTCTCCATCATTTTGGATTCACACAGTAATGGTGCATGCAATGTGTTTGTGTTGATATATTTTTATATCTTGCTTTCAAATGGCTTTTATCCCCAATGTAGTTTTGGAAGCAGCATTAGCTCGAATTTTCATATTTCCTTAGCAGGTGCTTCTAGTAAGGATGGGGACACATTTTATGGATATTACAGTTTTCAGATTACTGCAGCTAAACACCTAATTATACTGGAAAGAAAGCTGACAAAGTTTTAACATAATTCCCGTAAGCCAACCTCAGAGCTAAGTAACCTCTGGGATTTCATTCTTGCTTGTGTGCAAAGTGCTTGGGTGTAGCAGATTTTACGCATGTTCACTCATTTTCTTGGCGGGTGTCTGCTTCTGTTTTCTCCTGTCCCATTGCATAGCTAGGTGTAGCGGGAAACAGCAATGTCAAATGGATTTGTCAATCATTTGGCATGTTTGTATTTGGAGAATAATCTTCCTTTTCCAGAATGATTTGTTAGGTGTTGAGTGCATGAAAATGGCTACCAGTAGTTTATGGTCTATGATCATTCATTTCAAAAGGATGTATTAAAAGTCACAAGTGAAAGTGCAAGCAGCCCAACAGACTTGTAATGGTCCCCATCCAATTTGGGAATGACCTCCTTCTATGGCAGCACAGCAGTGTTGACTTGGGTCAGGACAAGGCCTAACTCACAACGGTTCGAATTTATCACGAACCCAGTGCATATACTGGGATCAAAGAAGGTAGGGGCATATTACCAACCAATAGAGATAATTTTTGTCTCTAACTTATTTAGAGACAAAAATTATCGCCGCAAATCGGCGATTTTTATCGCAGATAAACCTTGCTATTAGCAAGGTTTATCGCAAATGCGATAAAAAACGGCCGCAATGCATGAATATCGCTAAAAAGTCAGCGATATTCATGCATTATCGAGCAAATGCTCTTAGCCATGTTATCCACCTCCCAATGGATAACATGGCTAAGAACTGCTCCTGGGCAAGTGTTAGCTTTTGGAGATATTCGCGCTTAGCGCGAATATCTCCAAAAGTTGGTAATAGGAGATAGCGATGTTAGCGACTGTTTTCAGTCGCTAACATCTTGGCACGCCCACTTTGCATGTCATTAGTGATAAATATCACTGACATGCAAAGCGGGGCCCAAGATGGTCACTATCTCCTATTAGCTGTCGCTAACTGGTGTTAGCGACAGCTTGGTAATAGGGAGATAATTTTATCTCCGCTTTCTTGGCTTTAAAGCCAAATAAGCGGAGATAAAGCCCCTTGATAATATGCCCCGTAGTTATTTGTGGTGTAAATCTTTTTACTGCTTTATCAAAAAACAAAATACAACAGCAACCACCTACATCCGAAGGCCGTTGGGGAATAACAGTAATTCAGAGGGAAGTGAGAAGTGAGAAGAAGGGGGGAAGAAATAGGAATCAGATCCTAAAGTAGAGGAGAGAGAATGAAGAATGAGAAGGACTGACAGCGATAGATGGATTCCCAGCCGTAACTACCTTATTATTACGGTGCCCCACACAACATGACTCATTGAATCACTCCTCTTCCTGTGTCGCCTGAGTCAGGTGAAGTACGTGTAAGTAAATCGGGAATGTCAGTTCGGTGAATTAGCCCGCCAAAAATCGAATGGTCGTTCCCCACAATTTATCAAAGCGCGTTAATGTACCCATAACTACTGCCGTCAATGTTTCCATACACATGAGTTCCCACATTTTATGAAGCCAGTCTAAATGTGTCGGACTACCTCTGGGCCCCATGAGGGTAATAGGGTCTGTTTGGCTGCTCCCAGTGCCAGAGCGATAGCTCTCCCATGGTAGGAACGCAGGGGAAAAGTCAAAGCTTTAGGTAAGCCCAGTAACGTGTAGCTTGGGAAATCTAGGGATCTCCGTTTCGAAAATAGTATCAATGTCTGACAAGATAGTGGACCAAAACTGTTGAATGTTGGGACAGCTCCTCAGTAAGTGTGATAGAGTACTTCCCTGACTGCAATGTCTCCAGCATTGTTAGTCTTCCCCACCTTCCATTGTGCGATTCTCACTCGGGTATAATACCAATAATGCGCAATTTTAAGGAACATTTCCTTCCCTGAAGTGCTACATTAGGATTCTTTAGTGGAGAACTCACACTCACATTCATTCTCCCATCTATGTTGCACTGATGATGCACTGATGATTTAGCCTTATGTAGGAACGCATTGAGAAAGACGAATATATCTGATAGTAGTCTCTTATCGGAGTGTTGGGTGGCAAACCACTTTCCAAATTTTGTCAGTGGACGACTGGCATGTGGACATATGTGGGGTTGTGTTACCCAGTGCCTCCGGGTAAGGTATTGCCACTTGGCATCCTGGGGCAGTCCGTACCCTGAGCAAAGTATTTTAAAGTCCATCACTCCCTGTTCATCAAAGAGAACTTCGATTCTCTTATAGTTGGCCTCTTGCCATTTATTATAACTGGCTCCAGTCACTGCCGGAGGAACCTTTGGGTGGCCAATGAAGGGTGCCAAGTGGAATGTCGCTGCAGAGAGATGTCTTTTTTCTTGCCATTTGTCCCACACCCCCACTATCACCCTAGTTATGGGTGAGATATATATACTCTGGGAGGTCGACATTTCTTTGGTAGCCATGGCACCGTCCACACGTGTATTCCAGAGAGCCAACAGTCGATGAAGCACCAGTGCTTCTTGGATTCTCTTCTGTACCATTCTATCATGTAACGTAGTTGCGCCGCCTTGTAATATCTTTCCAGGTTAGGTACACCCAGCCCCCCCATCCATTTGGTAATGAGCCATGCGCGCTCTCTTCCCACCCCACATGAAGTTATTTATAAGATGTTGCAGTTTGGATATCACAGAGGGGGGAGGTTGCAAGGGCAACGCTTGAATGACATATACGATTCAGGGAAGTAAGGTCATTTTTATCGCAGTCTACCGAGCCATGGCAAAGTGTGTAATTTCCATTTTGCAAGTTCAGACCCCGCCATGGCAAGGAGGGTAGCATCATTTTCTTGGGCTGTACGTTCAGGCGTGGGGAAGATCCGGAGGCCTAAATATGTCACTCCATCAGGGGCGCACCCAAAAGGGAACCGCTCTGCCAATCTCAGCCTGCCAGGTCTGGGGATAGTCAAACTGAAAGCTTCAGTTTTCTTCAAGTTGACCTTAAAGCTAGAAACCCCGCAAAGTCAGGCATTTCCTGCACAAGGAGATGCAAGGATTTAAACGGTTGTGTCAAAGTTAATAACACATAGTCAGTGTAGAGTGATATTTTATGTTCTCTATCTCCCATGCATATCCTAGTAATGCCAGAGCATTGGCAGATATGCTCTCCGAATGCTTCCATGTGGAGAACAAACAATAGTGGAGTAGATTGGGCACCCCTGGTGAGTTCCCCGTGATATTCTAAAGGGGCTGGAGGAGATCCATTTGACTCGGACTCTACTTTCCTGATGGGCGTAATCGCATGCAACCCAGCATCGGAGCCTTTCCTCAATACTGAATCTGGTCAAGAGCATCTGTAGGTAGGACCAATGTATCCAGTCAAAAGCTTTTCAGCATACACAGACAGGATCAAGGCCGGCACCTGGGCCCTTTGCGACTCATCTAAAGGATGGCAGGGTCTCTTAGTCACTACAGTTCCTGCAGTTCCTTTCAGGAATAAACCCAGACTGGTCCTGGTCCATGAGGCCTTGCATTTAAGGTGCCAGGTGCGTGGCCAATACACTGGTAAATATTTTCAAGTCGACGTTTAACAGAGAAATAGGCCTGTATGAAGCACAGTTCCTCTGGTATTTCCCTGGCTTCCGGAGTACTACAATGAAGGCCATTTGCATTGATGGCGCAGGGCACTCTGAGTGGCTCAATGAATTCTGAAGGTGAGTGAGAAGTGGTATGTGTGCTGGCACAAATAGTTTGTAAAATTCGCGAGTAAAGCCGTCCTCTCTAGGGCCTTTCCCGTATGGATAACCCGGCTCACTTCTTCAGAGCTAATATCGGATTCCAACTTAGCTGTGTCTACCTTCTGGAGTTGGGTTACTGGGGCCTCTCGGACATAGGTCAGGGCTGACCCCTCGTCTTGTGTCTCCGCTGTGTAAAGTTCAGAGTAGAAGCGCTCTAATTCAGTCCGTAGTTTCCTGCCCTCCAAATCTTCAATATCCTCAACTCGACGCTGGCCTGCCTGCGCTCACAATTTGCCCACTTATAATCTTCCTTCCTTGTTACCCGTTCATACAATTTCTGCTTAGGACGCAGGAGGGCTAGTTCCACCCTATCCACATCCAGTGTCTTTAGTTGTTCTCACGCCATTGTAAGTTGGAGACATGCCTGGACCGAGCCAGGGCATTGGTGAGCCCCCTCTAGTTCTTTAATCATTCCTTCTAGTTGTTCCCTCTTGGCCTTTCTTTCTTTATTCAACCTAGCAGCTATGGCTAAGAACTGCCCCCGGAGGACCGCCTTTAGTGCATCCAATAATAGCGGAATTGGTGTGTAGTCATTGTCGTTCAATTCTAGGAAATCTTGAATGGACTTCCAAATCTGTGCCATGTTAGTTTCATATGTGAGTTGTCTGTGGGTAAATCGCCAACTTCTTTGGGTTGCCCTGTCCCTTGGTAGTTGCAGTGTGAGTGTAATAGGGGAATGATCTGACAGAGCCGCTACTCCAAAGTCAGCAAATACAGTTGCTTGAGTCATGTGAGGCAATGCCAGGAAGAAGTCCAGATGGGCATAGGTCTGGTGCATTGCTGAAAAGAAGATGTATTCCCAGGCAGAGAGGTTGTGGGTGTCTATCGGTACCACAACCGCCAACCAGTCCTGTGTGGCCTCCGAGAGCGCCCCTGTCCTACCGGCCCTGGGCATTGATCTGTCCATGTGGGGGTCATGTATTGTAGTATTGCAGTCTCCGCCTATTAGTAAATTCTCATCCAGGGAAGCCTTGAACTCACTGAGGATTTTCCTAATAAGGAGTTCCTTACAGTCATTAGGAGGTTATATAGAGGCTATGGTGTATGTGCGGTCTCCAATTTTCACCTGCAGTGACAGAAGGCGGCCCACAATCTCAGTGTGTGTCGAGAGGACCCGTACTGAGAAGTGTGTTGCGAGTAAGATGGCCAACCCTGCCCTTTTCCGGAGGTGAAAGAGAAAATTTGACAGTCAAACCACTAAGACTTCAGGCGCCTCAAGTCAGGGTGTGTTAAGTGCGTTTCCTGCAAAAAGCATATATCGCATTTTGCTTCCCTTAGAAATGTGAGCAATGCTAGTCATTTCATCAGGGTGTTGAGGCCTCTGATATTGAGGCTCAGTATCTTAAGATGGTGAGTGTGCATTTAGGTCTTAGGCATGATTGCTCCATGTTTGGGGATGTACGCATCTCTGAGGTGAGATTCCTGGATGTAGGGCCGGGGCACTAACAGAAAGATATAGGAATGTAGGTGTTGAGCAAGCTATGACAGACAAGTCTACTAGAGTCTGATATTCCAAAAAGTCCTAATACTGGGTGGCAAGGTTAAGGCAGGCAGCGCCCACAGGTACCCTGAGGGGAGGGACGCATCCAACTTCAAGCGCACCACCCAGCGCCACCCAACCCTCAACCTGCCCATCAGTGAAATAAATGGGAGGGCCCGGGGTGAGATCACTCTTGTGTGGTGTAATGCATTGCCTCTCCCTGTGACCCCTAGGGCGTCTGCGCGGCAGACCCACATCAAAGACCCCCAGCACCTTACCACTATATTCCAGAGAGGGCGAAGAATGAAAATATAGAACTACCATACACAGAAAACATGAACAAATAAACCATTCACATAATCAAAATCCCAGATTTGGGAGAGAATATCACCGATTAAGGAGGGTCTGTCCGCAGGTGTCTAGCCTTCACCAGGTTTCAAGCTCGGAGTAGGGGTGGGGGCCCCACCAGGCAAGGCCAGTGAAAGCAAAGCCATCAGTCGCCCATCCTGGCAATTCAGTACTGATGTCTCTGAATTGATGAAGACTGGGGCCTACGAGTCTCCTGACTCCGACTGCTCATCCCTTCGCTAGAGCTGCCGCAGGAGTGCCTCTTGCTTTCCGACTCCTTGGGTTTCGTCAGGCAGTCCTTCCCTGTCCAGTGCAGTGGTCTGCCTCAGGTTCGTGTCAGGTGCTTCCTTTGTGAGCCTTCGGGTTTGTCGACTAAAGTTATGTCTGGATTCAAGACAGCTTTCGCTTCACCCAACGTGCGAACTATGTGCGTTTCTTGATTCCAAACAAAGGACAGTCTGAAAGGGTGACCCCATTTATAACGGATGCCCTTTTCCCACAGTAAGGTGGTGGCTTCCAGAGTTAACTGCGTCATTGGAGGGTAAGGGGGGTGAGGTCTTGGAAAATTCACACCTGCTTCCCCTCAAAGGATATGACAGCCATGTCTAGTACTGCTGCCATGATTTTCTCTTTTTGTGTGTAGGAGTGGAGACAGGTGAGGATGTCTTGAGGATGTCTCGGCCCGGAAGCTGGTCTTCCCGCTCTGTGCGTATGGTCTAAAGGGATGTTTTTATCTCAGAGCTCCGGTGTCACTTATTTAAAAAGCCATGTCACCAAGTCCTCTAATTACCCGGCATCGGCTTGGAGTGGAACCCCCTTAATTCGGATATTGGAGCATCTAGATCTGTTTCCCAAATCATCCAGGTGGTAACACAACTTCTCGCTCATGTCCTTCAATTCTAGGTGTTCCCACGGGTGGTCGTGGAGTACTTCATCCCTGCTGTCTCCTGTACTCTCGAGGGTGTCCACTCGGTCTCCCAGCTCCGTTAAATCTGCTTTGAGAGATTTAATGTCTGTTGCCATTGCCTGGCACAGGGCTGCCAAGTCTTTTCGCAAGGTTCCAAACAGCTGTTCTAAGAACTGGTGGGTGACCGGTTCCGAGGTGATGGCTGAGTCCTGGGGTAGGGGCGCATCTCCAGCTACTCGGGTGGGGATTCAGGCCGGTCCTCCTGCTTCTTATTAGTAGGTTTCCCTAGGAGCTCCTTAATGGATGCATCTTTCTTCCCCCGGCCTGAGGCCATCGCAGGGAGGAATCAGGGGGTTGGGGAACCAGCTGCAGGCTTCCTATGTAGGGTGTAGTGTGGAATGGGGACCCAAGTCTTCCGCTGTTGGCATGGCCACCCCTATCGTCAGGAGCTCCAGCCCGGCCCCACTCTTTGGATCATGGCCCACGGGTGATGTTCTCTATGGACAATGTGCTAATTCTGTGCTTGTGTTCTCTTTCCCTGCCTAGAATTGCAAGCGCCTGAAACCGAGGCCCAAGAATTTGAAAACCATGGTGCAATTTGTGGAATTGATTCTTCTTATAACCAAGTGTCAGATTACCAGATGTTGAAAATCCTCCAGGCGCCACTCACATCAATCTGGCAGGACAAGGTCATACGTTGGGGTACAGCTAAAAATTGCGCATTTCGCAGAGAGGAATATTGAGGTTTATGTAACAACCTATTGCACTAGTTTGGGATGGTCTGCTAGAGACATTCAAGTCCCAGGAGGACAGTAAACAATAGATAACAACCACATGACATTATTAGAGCCACCACACCCATAACGCCTGACTTTTACCCGAGGCATTACTACACACTATATTATGCCCTTTCTTAGGCCTTCAGAAGTATGAGAGGGTCCCACTTATTATAATATGGTTTTACAGAGACATAGATGACTGATGGCAGTTTGGGGGAAAAGAAGGGGTGGTGGTTTCATATTATGTTTTATATTTTGTTTACTTTTATCAATTATTTTCCTGCTGGCCTACTTGAAGACCGTATATTATCTTGAGTACATCCCTTATGTTGTAGATTATACACAAAAGTTCATATAAGAAACTCACTGCCTACAATTATGTATGATCGGAATACACTGTATGACCATTTTTCTAAATTATTTGATTACCTTGTTTAAGAAAATGCAATAAAATATGTTTAAAAAAATACTTGAAATGTCAAATGTTGTTTGGTTTACATGTGTGCAATTGGTTGTACTAAAGAATCAATGAGCAGGGTCATTGCTTTGCTTCTCAGGCTCCCAATTCTGGTCAAAAGATGTAATAACCAATGGTGGATGTTTATAAGATGGATGATACCAGTTGAAGCCCTCTGGTGTGAGCAGGATTTCTGCCAGTATCCCCTGATAATGAGAGAATGAGCGGCATGGGCAGTGGAGAAGTGTGGCTCAATGGTTAGAGCGGCAGACCTTGATGCAGAGCTCTGGCCCAGGGCCAGGGTTCGATTCCCGCCTCGGCGGGTCTCGTGCTCAAATTCCTCTGACTGGATATTCTCGCCTTAGTGCCTATTCTAATCATGGGTCCCACGCTGCAACTCTGGGCAATAGCTTGCTTAATCTCCACAACGGCCCCAACAGCGCGAGGATGCCTGGTTTCACCATGGGGTGCCCAGGAGTGGACACTTCACAAGGAAAACCAGGAATAGTTCCTTAGCGGTATGAGTACAAGTGATGGAGCAAGGATTCGCACGTTATGCGACTTGCTTGTACTCATGAACCTTGAATAGTGTTAATAATCTAATCAAAAATGTTTGTCTTACTAATATTGCACTTTTACACTACACCGGGGTGTCCCAGAGACGCTTGCCTATGTGTACTAAACAGTAATAACGCTTGCTATTAAAAATGGCCGCTGCTTCGCGGGAATTTAGTCTGCGCATGCGTCGGTCATAGTCATGTGATGTGACGCACTTGCAGTTCTGGTGGTAAAAGTTTGCTCATGCGCAATACTGCTAATATGGCCGCTTTGTCTCCTCATATGCTCCGTGCTTGCAAAGCTGCTATCGCAAAGGTACTTGTTATGCCCTCACCCTAACGCTATAGTTATTATAAAGTAAGGGGTATAGAGTAGCTATTCATGGTATACAGTGTATTCATTTTTTCTTGTATTTCTAAATTGTTGTCTCTTACTTTTCATGTATCGCACTCTTTGGGGCCTGAGGAACACTTGTGATTCCATATTGAACAGCCCTTCTGCGCATGACAGTCTTCTGCCAGTAGCATTGAAACCCTGCCAAACCGAAGTCCCAGCCAAGATGTGCCTGGGAAGATGCACCTTCACCTAGCAGAAGAAGCTGAACTGTTCTAAATGTATCATAATTCATAGATGCATTATTGTAATGTTAAGATTTATGTCATGGGAACCCCAAATTCAATAGGCGGTCCCAAAGTATGCAAATTGAGACTTGTAGAAGTGAAATGTGGTTGGTGTGTTGACCTGGCCTACTTGTGGACCAATCGAAATTGGGGATTCTTACACTTGCAACATTTGGGGGGTGGTACACTGACCCAAAAACAGTATAACTAGCCTAGGTTTAGCTAGAAAAATCGTCCGACTTGTCCAAATAGCTGACCTGTCACTGACCCAACGAATTCTATAGGTGATTGATACAGAGAGCTGCGGAGCACTCTGTCCATAATTTTCCACAAACTCAATCGGGGTTTGGAAACCTTAAGTGCTGGCGAAGCACTTTGCTGGGAGATTCGAGAACCCAATCGGGGTAATTGGCAGATTCCTTGCAGAGAGGGAGTAGCGCAGGCGTTGCATCCGAAGCTGCAGGTGTTGGTCGTACTCTTAGACGAATCCGGTCCTGATCCAAATCCTGGGGTTATCCTGTCCTGACTGTCCATGAGCCGTACCTGTTCGCCTACCGGCAACCTAAGTCCTTGAGGGTCCTGTCCCCGCTTTTCCCAACTGATCCGTGGCCAGGGTTAGTTCTTAAATCTGTCCTAGGTAAATATAATCCATGTGGGTGTCCGTCATTCTAAACTCTTTCCTATTGTCTTGAACAAAGTATACATTTACATATGTTATTTAACCTTCTCTCCTTAAATGAGATTTTCATGTTTTATTGTTTATTAGCGTGTTCCACTTTTTACCTACCTGTAGTAAATGCTAAAACTGTTTGCATATATGTTTGTTCCATTCTTACCCTTCCTATAGAGAATAAGCATATCTGGATAAATCAAAATAGTCTGAGTCTCATTTCCTCTGAATCGTTAGTAAGTTTCGAAAGTCTACTTTGATTAGTATGTTCCCTTTCTTTACCCGCCTTTAGTGAAGTTGTGAAGTTCTGTTTATCTAAAATAGCGTGTTCCTTATTTTCCCTTCCTTTATTTTTCATGATTCTAAATGTTTCTTACTCTCATACATAGTTATACAATTGTTATGATTCTCGTGATAGATAGTTTGATTGGGGTAAACCTTTGGCTCATGACACTAGAAGATAATAATGATTAGATAAAGGTCTTGAAAACTTCCCGAGTTTGTGGTTATTTAAGAGTACAAAAACATTATTCAACTGTATATGGTATTTTTGTTTTGCTTACTTATTTTCACAGCTAGCTCCCTGATCCATTGTGATCATAGGTACCCGTAACAGTGGAGTGGTAAGTCGGGTACATTGGAAATACAATAGGAAGGAACAGGGATACTGGTAGTAGAGTGTAAGGTTACCCGATAAATAAATATGGAAAATTGAATTTATGGGCCCAGTGCGTATATGGTAAAATTGTGTGTCGGGTGACCTGCGCGCTCTATCAGTATTTTTCTGGTAGCAGAGGAAATGGTTAGGGACTAGTTAAAGATAGGTAGAACTAGTTAAGATAGGTAGGTAGGTTATTTGCTGCTAACTGTGAACATTTTATTGCTGCTAAAAGTATTGATCGATCAAATGAAGAATTGTTGCTTATTGCTTTGGAAAAATTATGAAATGTTTTAAATTGTTTTGTTTGCTGTTATATTGATAAATGTACTAATATTACTCGTTAGTGACTGTTATATGTTTGCCTGGAATCCCCGGGGAATTGAATAACGGGTGGTGAGGAGAATGCACGCCGTAGAAAGGTCACTTGCTAGAGGAAAATTGGTGCAGGTTAGGCAGAACTGGAAGCACTAATTAGGGTTTTCTGAATGTATGATTGAATAAATGGTAGCAAAGAGTTCGCTGGCAAAACTTCTATTGTGATATAACCTAGTAAGGGTCATACGGAAGGAGTAGCAGGTTTGTCTAAGCTTGAGTGATAGCAAAGGAGTTCGCTAGTGAAACTTTAGACTTAGTATATATCCCGGAAAGAGTGGATGAGTCGAAGAAGTAGCAGGTTCTCTAATGCTTGAGTGAAGGGTAGGCAGAAGAGATCTATCCGTAGTGTATGAAAAGTAGACAGAAGAGGTTTACTTGCAGTAAAACAAAAACTTTCCTGTCTAGACACTCGAGTACAGTGACGAATGTTTTTACGTTGTAAATTAAATAAAGCACTTGCACTTTAAGAATTAAATCAAGTTTCCGTTACCTTGTAAAGGAGAGAGTCAGTTGCGGAACTGCTCTGATGTCACTCTGTGCCGCGCTGGGATTGGTAGAGACAGCGGGTGTGTAGCGGAGCTGGTATTGTAAAGGAGGGATGAGCGCAGAAGCGTGAGAGCTTGTCTCACAAAAAGGCCGTGGACCTATTGGTCAGAAATATTTTGCAACCACCGTGTTGATTGGTTGCTGAAGAGTAAAAGACGCATTTGGATTGGGAGTGATTTTGTAAACAAGGTCGCTAGTGGAAAAGTATATGTGGCATTCGTATACTCCGGAGACTAGACCGGATCCAAGATATCTAGGGAAGATCAGTGGAAAGGTCGTAAAAGCGTTATGTACGGAGAAAAGGGGAAAATGACCTTAGTAAGCAAAGTGAAACATTATTTCAAAAGAGACAAGCCTATCAAAACTAGAGAAGGAGTTGTCATCCCACCACCTAATACTCCCGCATCTTTCATGATGTTTGATAAAGGGTACCACTCTTGTGTATGGTTGGAAAATTGGGTGGAATACACGAAGAATGACGGAATTTTGGCAGTTCCGTTAGATGGTATATTTAATAGCAGGATTCTATTCAATTTGAGAACCCGAATGAATGATTTGCATCCCAGACCCAGATTGACACAGTACGAAGCCTTAGAAGAATTGGAGATAGAGGCTTTTGAGCGAGACAAACCTAGAATGGACAAAGGGTTAACCAAATGGTATCCTAAAGTGAAACAAGAAACCCGAGAGAAAAGAATGAAACAATGGAGACAGAATATGATAGTAGAAGGACTGTACCCTATGATGGCTCTAGAAGATCCCATGGGAGGGAAAAAGACAGAGAAAACAAAACATTTGATGACCGGGGGGATTCAGATGACGATTATTTGGAGGAATTGTTAATGAAGAATCCACCTCCTTATAATGAAGGACCCAGATCCTCAAGTGTAGGGGATGCTTGCCTAAGACCCCCTTACCAGAAGGGATCAAGACCAGTAAGTGTAAGAGACGGCTGTCTAATACCTCCTTATTCGGAGGAGCCAAGACCTTTAACCACAGGGAATCCATTCCTGAAACCTAATTATGGTGAGGGACCAAGAATGACGCATCCAACTGCCCGACTTATGCCCCAACCCTGACTCCGCAAATAGTACACGAAACAAGTCTGGAAAGAGTGCTGCAGGAAAGAGAGCGAGAGGCTATAGCTAAACAGAGGACAGAATTAATTCAGAAAATTTCCCAACTAAATACAAGTCCTGAAGCCTTGACAATTCCAGTAACTATTGGACCAGTTGTTCCTTTGTATGGGGATAAACAGGGGTGTCCAAAGACTCCAATTATTACCCCAGCTTTAGTGCAGCCGAGAAAAGAGCCCTTAATTGTAGATGACCAAGAAGGTGAATGTGAGTCTGTGATTTCCTTGATGGATTTACCGATAAGAGAACCAGAAAGGGTTTTACGGAAGAAGAACACTCCTTTCAATTCAGGAGAAGTGCAGATTGAGTCAGCTTCCGGTACTAGAAGTGCCACCGTAGTGACTCCTGAAGAAATCGAGAGATGGAGTCGAGAATTAGAGAAACCAAATCCTCAGTCGAAACCATTAGATATTTACAAATTAAGAATATAATTGGATGAATTGATGGCTGGAAATGTGGGGTTAGACAGACTAAATACATTTCCGAGGAAGAATTGCTGTTTATCTGTAAGAGTATCACCCGTAATACTAGAGTGTTCTATGAGAAATTAATAGACACTGCGGCTAGTATGGGAATAGATATTGGTAAATCTAAAGTGTTGCAAAAACCCTACAGAGCAGAGTTCTCAGACAAAGATCTGGAAAACATGAATGTGTCAGGAAAAAGGTACAGATCAGAGAATTATTGAACCTGTTGCAAAAATGGAGAGAATTAGAAAAATGGAAAGCCAGATGGGCAAAGAAAAAGGAGGAGATTAGATCAAAACAGATGGCTTCAGAGTATGTCTTAAAAGAAGCAGACAAGGCAGAAAAATGATATCCTATGCGAGATGTTCCAGGTGGAAAGTATGTGCATGTTCCATGGTCCCGACAGGATATTGTGTCAGTCAGTCAGTCATAAGCTTTTATTCGATATGCAAGATATCTTATAAGCACATTTACAATAGAATCATTACAGTATACATAAAAAAACATTGCTTTAAGAAGTCAGTATAATAAGTCATTTAAAAAGATAAAAGGACATGAAGTGCCCATATATAAATTAACTAAAAGAAGAATTAAACCGCTACTGACAATCTCTTACATCGAATAAGCCAAAACTGTTTTAAAAATTTTGCTATTCCACACACAATAGGGGGGGAAGTGTCCGTAGTTAGGATACGCAAGGCAACTAGGTGGCTACGTGTACCCATATTTCGGAAGAGAGGTTTCAACCAAAAGCTCCTAGGTCTTGCATAATCCGGGCATTCAAATAGGACATGCGCAATAGACTCAACCCTGTTCGGGCAACATGCACAATTAGGGGAAGAACGGGCCGCTGATGTCCAGTTCGATACCACAGCACCTAGCGGAAGGGATCCAACTCTAAATTTAAAATAAAGGGCTCGGTCAAAGGGGAGGGTAATCAGGCCCAGGTAGGGTTCAAAGGCCACAATGTCTTTAATTTGTAGGAAGGAAACAGTGGACTTGCAGTGCTTCGAGTTTGTAATTAGACGCTCCGCCGTCCATTTCCAGAAAAGCGCCTTTACAACTTCTTTTGGAGGGGCTGAACGTGATGACCAACAGTCCCCTAGTCCGATCTTTTCCAAGAGCTTTTTAGTTTCTCTTAACCATCTGATCTTGGCCCAACCCCCCAGACTCATTATTTCCCCCAGACCCTCAGCGTAGGGTTTTAGATCTTCACTCCTCCACATTCGTGTCCATAGCAGGAGCGGGCGAAGCTGAGCCTGATCTTTAATGTTATTACAGCCCGTATCCAACAGCACTGGTACAGATGGTGTGCTCAGTGGAATAGAGATAATGGATTTTAGTAGCTTGCTCTCCGCTATCGCTAGGGCATCCAAACGGCAGTGGCCCCACAGCTCTGCCCCATACAAGGCTGATGTCACTACTTTGGCCTTGTAGATGTCTATTACTGGGGTAAGCGATCTCCTTGGTGAGGCCCGGAACTCCCTCACGAGTGCTCCTCCTACTCTCCTATGGTTAAGGACCATTTTGTCAATGTGGTTTGCCCAAGACATCCTATCCGTAATCCGAATACCGAGGTAATCGAATTCGGCTACTTTCTCTAAAGCAACCGAGTTAAGAGTAGGTGGGCGGCCCAGTTTCCTAGGTGGATTTAAGACTAGGTATTTTGTTTTGTCCACATTTATTATTAAACCTTTTGCAGCACAAAAATCCTGGAAACGCGTTAGCAATTTCTGCAGGTCTTGGGGGGTCTTCGAGATCAGAAGCGTGTCGTCCGCAAAAAGCAAGGTGGGGATACGGACTCCTCCAAGGCAGGGGGCGTCGGCTGGTTCTTGTTGAAGATGTTTTACCACCCCATTCATATATAGTGAAAATAGGGTGGGCGCCAAGACGCAGCCCTGTCTTACGCCCCTAGACACTGGTATCTTCTCAGTGAGCTCTCCATTTTTACCCCAACGGACCTGTGCAAAGGTATGGTCATGGAGACTAATGAGGAGGGACAAGATGTAAGGAGGTAATCCCAACTCATTAAGCACCCTCCAGAGCTCTTCCCGGGGGACTAGGTCAAAGGCAGTCTTCAGGTCTATGAAGGCCAAGTAAAGACTACCCTTGCCTAGTTCCACAACCTTCCACCCCAGCATTGCCAACCTAAAAACCTGCTCTACTGTCCCCATACCAGCCCGGAAACCTGCCTGAAAGTCTGATAGGATTTTATTCTCCTCCACCCAATGTAAAATCCTTCCCAGGATAGCTTTACCAGCTATCTTTTGGGTGGAGTCAATCAGACTTATGGGGCGGTAGTTCCCCGGGATTTCCCTACACCCTTTTTTGTAAATCGGGACCACCACCGCCCCTTTCCAGGATTCCGGCACTGCCCCTCCCATCGTGATGTCGTTTAGGAGAGCGGCAATGACCCTTCCCCATTTCGCTGGGTATGCCTTCATAAGATCCCCCGGAAGGCCGTCTGGGCCCGGTGCCTTGCGAGGCGCTACCCATCCTATGACCCCCTCAATCTCTAAGGGAGTGAAGAGATCATAGGCATGAGGTTCAATTGCTAGTATAAGCTCCCTCCCAACATTTAGTTCCCCATCTGGAGGGAGGTATAGGGTCCCGAAGTGTTTTACCCAGTTTTGAGGCGGGATGTTGCAGGGTCTCATAGATGCATCGGGTTTATTCCGTGTGCCTATGAGATTCCAAAAGGCCCTTGTATCCCTAACTTTACTAGCCTGGAGCAGGTCTTCCCAGAATTTGTCTTCCCACTCCCGCCTAGCAAATCTGAGGGATTTGTTATAGGCCTTCCTAGTTTCCTGTATCTCACTTCGGGATTTGTGCTTAACTGCCTCAACTAACTTTGCCTTGTGAACCCTACATGTTTGGGTATACCAACCGTCAACAGGTTTTCTAAATTCTTTTTTGCCCAACTTATTGGGATGTGAGGTAAAGACGCTAGATAAGGCTTCTACCAAGGAGACAAAAAGCCCACTCACTCTACCCACCCCTTCTGGGGAGGTTCTGAGGTTTGTTACCGCATGATTTAAGAGGGTTTGAATTTCCCCTACCTTTCCCTCGGAAAGGACCAATTTCGCCCATTTTATTCGTCTTCCACAAGGGGAGACTTCAGAATCATCCGGGAGTGCAGCTACCAGGTTAATATTGTCCTTCCTTAAAGGGTGCCACCACTCGTCCATACTTAAAGAGAGTGAGTTGTGGTCACTTTCAGTCGTGGGGACCACCTGCATGTCCCTTACGTAAGGCCATAGACACACATCTATTAGGATATAATCTAACCTGGAGGTGTGTCCTGGCCTATTGTACGTGTGAGCACCCCCCCTATCCGAGGTTGTCCTCCCATTTACTGCCCTTAAGTTAAATTCAAGACTCAGGGAGTATATCTGGAGCGCCACTTCTGTCCACCTTCTGATCGGTGGGATGTCCAGTACCGGAATCCCCAACCTAATATCATCCTCATCTTGGTCGAGGGAAACGTCCGAGCCCAAGGGCTCGAACGTACAATTCATATCGCCCGCCACCAATGTACGAGTCTTGTGTGGGGTGTTTTTTAGCAAGGTCTCAAGGAGAGATATTACAGGAGACTTTCTCCCGCCCTTGGTTCCCCGGGCATAAATATTATAAACATTTAAGGCAATTCTTCCCCTATGATCTATTAGGGTGATATTTTGTTTGTCCGGGCAACCTGTGGGAAACTCCACTACTCTGCAGTCTAAGGAGGCTGCGACCCAAATGAGAAGGCCACCCGAAGGTCGCCCTCTCCCTGATTCCGAGACTTGTGCAGGGGAGGAATAGGAAGAAAATCCCACCCTATGAGCCGGCACCAAGCTCCATGTCTCTTGGAAGAGGCACAGGGAGTGCTCATCAACCCATGCAGTAAATTCCGGTATAGCCAATTTTCTTGCGATCCCTGCGACATTCCAGCTGCAAACCTTAAAGACTAGGTCCGTCACAGCTGGAGTGTCGCTAGGCGCCAGAATGCCCCTGTCTATGTTCCTCCTCAAGGGTATCTGAGGTGGACAGGGTTCTTGGGGGGTGGCTAAAGAGGCTACTATCCCACTTACAAAGTTCACTTGGGTGGGTGATACTCCCGATGGCTCTACTCTACTCTCGATTTCCAGTCAGTAAGGCCCAGGAGCCCGCAATTGGTTCTCCCCTGGACCTCCCATGACCCCAGCCCAATTTTGACCAGAAACAGGGGAACTTGAACTTCCTCCAGTTAGGAGAACATTTTGCCTGGGGTAAAAATAAGAAAGATCAACCACTTTAACCCCTGGAACCCCCATACTTTTAATAGGGGTACAAATCGAGGGCACTACTCTTGGGTCTTGAAAATTTATAATTATACAATCCCCCTCCTGAGTCTTTTTCCCCTGGCCTACCCACCCCACTCTGCGGACACCTAGAATGATACCATCCACACCCGGCGGGATTGGCCTGTTTGCCTTCAGCCAGTGGATACACTTGTTTTTAAGTGATTGATGGTTTTCCAGCTGGCCTTCTTTTAAAGGGGGCACATTAACCATAACGACAACAAAAGGTTGACAGTCTGGTGGGAGGTTTACTGGCGGGATCCGTCGTACTAGATTTCTAGGGACCGATAAGGTAGTGGACGGGGCAGTAGGTTGGGATACAGATCTAGGGGCTTCCCCTACCGCTAACCCATTGAATTTGTTACGAGCGCCCAATTTTTGGGAGCCTTCCGTTTTGCCACTAGCTATCTGTGGCTGCTTTTGTGGGAGAGGGTTAGGCTTATTATTATCAGGCTCTAGGTGTGTTGGTAACCCCTTGTGTTTTGGCCCTGCTTTGGGACGGGGAGGAGATTTAGGAGCTGGGATAGATGGGCTGATTGGTACAACTTTGTTTAGACATAGTGGGGGCTTTGGGTCTCTCTGGGATGGTAGCTCGTTTCCCTTTGCGCCCATGTCCTTGTTTTCACTCACTCTGGTTAAATGTTTAAATGTAGTTTTGAGTGAGTGGAACCCATCAAGAGTTGATTGCTCTAGTTTATCTATCCGCTCCCCTAAACCCTTGACCTGTGATAGTAGCGGTTTCAAGAGACTGTATACTTTCTCGAGGATATGTTCGACTGCTACTGGGTCAGTGAGGTTGGGAACCTTAGCAGTGTTAGCGTCTGTGTGTAGCCCCTTGGAAGAGATCAGAACATCCCCTTCAGTGTCAGCTTCATTCACTGTAGACCTACCCCTTGTGTTTCTCATCCCTGAGCCAGAAGACTTTCTTGCTCTTTGATATAGAGCAGCCTGTCTCACTAGTCTACCCTTTTTACGTTTTCGTGTTTTTTTACTTAAGGGCCTATTCTCCTGACTAATCTCAGGAGTTTGGCTATTGGGGGAAACCCTAACTGACTCCCCTTCTAATACAACTAAGGAGGTGGTAAGCGATGTTGAGGACAGAGGATCACTGGTGGCTTCGTGTGGAGGGTTAAATGTTGATGGTGATTACAAGGTCCACCGTCTTCCTCAGTAACTATAGGTATAAGTTTGGCCAAATTTTCCAGCCTGTCTATATTTTGCTCTATACCAGCCAACTGGGGGGGGTCTACGGAAACGCCAGGCACACTAGATGGGGAAGCAAATTGAACCCGGACACTGGCCGGTGTAAGCGACTGGGCAGCAACCCCCAGGGATGAACGTCTTGAGGGGAGGTACACCTCTGATAAACGCCGCTCAGACATAGCAATCTCCTTTTCAATCACCGCCGCCACCCTGGTGATGAAACGGTCCATAGATCCTATAACAGGGCTCGCGGCATTTGACCCCCTATCGCCTTCACTCCTAAGAAGCTTTCCAGAGCGGGTAGACATGATTGCGGGGAACAGCACGGAGACTCAAAATGGACGTATGTACTCACGGCTGATGCAAAAGTAAGGGACGTGGCCCAGCCCAGCCTTGACAGCCCCTGACTGCCACAGACTGCCCGCCCTTTGCTCGGGCTTCGCTCGGCGTCCCGCTCGCGTCCCGCGGAGCGCCAGACAAAGCGTTAAATAGAAGAGTGTTACAGGCAGGGGGCGTGGCTGGTGGTGGGCGCGTCCGCTAGCGCACCTGTGAGAGCAGGGACTCCTGGATCTTCGAGTCCCTGCTAGAGCGCCAACGCCAACGCCAGGAAACAGCTTTCACCCTCATGGAGCCGCGAAGCGGCACCCGCGGAGCGGGTGCGGCGAGGGGTAGCGGCAAGAACACAAGAGTCGGTCCCAGGGTCAGCGGGTCGTGCTGAAGCTCCACAGACACCTCAACACCAAATGCAGCTTTCAAGTGGGTCCCGGGAAGCACAGGAGACAGACGCCTTTTCAGATTGACCAGGCGGGGGGCGTGGCTGGTGGTGGGCGCGTCCGCTAGAGCACCTGTGAGAGCAGGGACTCCTGGATCTTCGAGTCCCTGCTAGAGCGCCAACGCCAACGGCAACGCCAGGAAACAGCTTTCACCCTCTTGGAGCCGCGAAGCGGCACCCGCGGAGCGGGTGCGGCGAGGGGTAGCGGCAAGAACACAAGAGTCGGTCCCAGGGTCAGCGGGTCGTGCTGAAGCTCCACAAACACCTCAACACCAAATGCAGCTTTCAAGTGGGTCCTTTACCAATGACTTCCCAAAATTACGAGAAAAGCCTGTAGATTGGTATAGACAGGTAGTAAGGTTTGTGAAGGTACAAAAATGCCTGTGGAAAGATCTGGATGGGTTTTTCGATATCGTAGTTCCCATAGATTTGTGGACAGAATGTAAAATTGCCATTGGTTGGCCTAGTGAGGAATTCCCGAGGGACCCTATTACAGGAGCTCCTTCCGATGAGGTAATGAAAAAATACCAACAAGTAATGTTACATCTAAAAGGGAAAGTGCCTGCCAAGGAAACTGATTGGACCCGAATAGATAGAACTACCCAAGAAAGAGATGAAACTGTGCATTCTTATTATGAACGACTGTTACAGGTGTTCAAAACATACAGCGGCATAGATAATATTGAGATGAAGGACATGACTCATTTCATTTACAGGTTTGTATCAGGTTTAAGACCTGAAATTTGCCAATGGATCAAAGACAATAAAATCTGCTGGCAGTCTAAGAAAATTGATGAAGTTTTAAGATATGCCAAGTACTGTGAAGATGAGATGGCTGACAAACGAAAGGCCTTAAAGGAAAAGGTCATGTGGGCAAAAGTGAAATTAGCAGAGCAACAAGAAAAGCAGTTAAGAAAAGTGAATAGTAATACCCAAAATCAAGGTTCTGGGGGTGGAGGAAAGCCCAGAGTAAAAATGAGCCGAGAGGAGGCCAAAAAGAAGTTCCCCTGTCACGGGTGCGGACAGATAGGGTACTGGAGAGACGAGTGTCCACATGTACAGAATGGTAACGTCCAAATTAATGATTTAAATCCACAGACGCAGAATGAGAAACCAAGAAAGACCCAGCAACAGGTAAAACAGAATCAGTTGTCTCGTGCACCTAGACAGAATTTTAGGAGCAAAGCACAGCAGGGTGAAGACACCGAGGTTTGGGAAGGAAAGGAGGATAGAAATGCAGCAACTTCGCAATTTTTGTTAAATGATTCCTTCCTCTGTGATGAACCTTACTGACGGTGCCTCAGGGGGGAGGACGAGGAGTGCGTGCTTGGCGCCTCCTTGCCGGTGGACCAGTCAGGGCCATACATTGAAGGGAAGGTTGAAAGAAATGATGTCACCTTTCTATTGGACACTGGTGCTACCCGTTCTACTGTGAGAACAGCAGACGTTCCAACCCTACCCCTCTCGGGAGAAGCGATCCAAGTAGTGGGCATAACTAATCAATTGATTAGTACCCCAGTTACCGAGCCCATGGAGATTACAATAGGGAATTTCAAAGAAATGCATAGATTTGTTGTCTGTGATTCCAGTCCTGTAAACCTATTGGGACGTGATTTGCTGTGTAAAATGAACTGTACCATCTTTTGCACACCAAAAGGCGTAGAAATTCAAACCCCAGACCGAAGATGGAATATACAAATTAATGCTAATAAGACCTGACTCAGAAATTAAAAGACTGACAATACAAGACTTACCTGAAGAACTCCAACAGACAGTGAAACCAGAAGTATGGGATTTTACTGGAAAAGATGTAGGATTAATGGCAAATGTTGACCCAATTAAAATAGCCATAAAAGAAGATGCAGTTTACCCAAATACTAAACCATATAAAATGAGTGCAGAAGTGAAAGCAGGAGTTGCCATTGAAATAAAAAGATTGCTAGAAGCAAACAGCATACAAGAAGTGTTGAGTAGTCCTTGCAACTCACCGATAATTGGCATCAAGAAACCTAGTGGTAAGTACAGGGTAGTGCAGGACCTGCGAAAGGTAAACAAAATCGTTGTTCCTTGTTGTCCTATTGTTCCGAACCCAGCAGTGATTTTGTATCAAATTCCATGGAATGCTGAATGGTTCACCGTCATTGACTTATGTCACGTATTCTTTTCAATCCCATTGCATCCAGACAGCAAATATCTTTTCTCATTTGAATTCGACAGACACGTGTACGTTTGTAATCGCGTCCCTCAGGGGTATACAGAAAGCCCCACAATCTTTAATCAGATTTTGAAAAAGTGCCTTGAATCTTTGGTTTTACCTAGAGAATCAGTTTTGGTGCAATATATAGACGACCTCTTGGTGGCGTCTAAAAGTCAGAAAGACTGTGTTGTTGACACCATTGCCTTACTAAACCACTTAGGTGAAGGAGGACATAAAGTATCACCTGACAAACTACAGTTCTGTACCACTTCAGTAAAATATCTGGGGCACCAGATAGAGAAGGGTATCAGGAAAGTTACGTCAGAAAGAATTAGAATAATTCGAAACATGCAGTTACCCAATACTCAGAAAGAGATCAGAATGTTCCTTGGGGTTGTAGGATACTGCAGACAGTGGATTGTGGGATTTGCAGTCCTAGCAAAGCCTTTGATAAAAATGACAAAAAAAGGAGCAAAAGACCCAGTGGAATGGAATGAGGAAAGCATGACAGCTTTTACAAAATTACGAGAATGTCTGTGTACAGCTCCAGCATTAGGAATGCCCGATTACTCGAAAGAATTTGCACTGTTTTGTGATTCACGAGACAATTGTGCACTGTCAGTACTAACTCAAGAGCATGGCTTGACTAGACGTCCAGTAGCATATTTCTCTGCTACTTTGGATCCAGTGGCTGCTGGATTACCTGGATGTCTGAAAGCAGTAGCTGCAACGTGCATGAGTCTTAAACAGAGTGAATCCATCATTATGGGACATCCTGTAACTGTGTATGTTCCACATGCAGTTGTAATCCTACTGACTAGAACTAAAACACAGTATCTCACACCCAGTCGGCTGACTAAATATGAAAGAATCCTTGTGGGTGCAGCAAATGTAACCATTACTCGGTGTAACATACTGAATCCAGCTACCCTATTACCAGATTCACTAATTGCAGAAGTAAAGGGAGAGGTCGAGCATGACTGCATTGACCTGACTGAATTTAGTACCAAACCACGCCCAGACATCAAGGAAATGCCCCTGCCTGTAGAGGATTTCGAGCTGTTTGTAGATGGCTCATGTCTGAGACATGAGAATGGAGGCCTAAGTGCTGCCTATGCTGTAGTTACAATATCACGTGCTGTAGAAGCATCCTATCTATTTGGAGTAAAGTCTGCACAAGTAGCCGAATTGATTTCATTGACAAAAGCCTGTAAATTTGGGAAAAATAAAAGAGTAACCATATACACTGATAGCCAATATGGTTACGGGGTTGTGCATGACTTCGCCCAATTATGGCTGCAAAGAGAGTTCCTGACCTCTTCAGGTACTCCTATCAGAAATGGAAAAGTGGTACAGGAATTACTGGAAGCAATCCAGTTACCAAAAGAATTGGCAGTGGTCAAGTGTGCTGCTCACAAATCTGGCGATGACAATGTGACAGCAGGTAATCGATATGCTGACCAACTGGCCCAACATTGTGCAAGACATAGAATGTCAGTCAATATCAAATTGGGGGGAAGCGGAAACAGCTGCCAACTTATGATGTTTGAAGGTGTACAAACATGGGAGGACCTGAGAGATTTGCAGAATGCAGCAGGACCAAAGGAAAAGAGAAGATGGAGAAAGTTCGGTTGTCAGCAGAGGAACGAGGATGATGTCATTGTTTGCTCTGATGGTATGCCTGTATTGCCTGATAGCTTGCTTGCTCCTATGGCCCGGCTAATACATGGAGATGCGCACATTGGTAGGGATGCCATGGTCCGTGTCTTCAGACAGACATGGTTCAATTCAAAATTCAGGAACGTAGCAGAGGCACTCTGCCAGAGGTGCTTGACATGTCAGCAATACAATCCCGGGAAGAAAACAGTAGTTCTACTGGGTAAAATTAGGAAAGCAGAAGGTACTTTTATAAGATTACAAATTGACTTTATCCAGTTACCCCCTTGTAGAGGAATGAGGTACGTCCTTGTCATTGTTTGCCTATTTTCAAAATGGGTAGAGGCTTATCCTGCAAAGAAAAATGATGCCATCACTGTAGCCAAATTGTTATTGCGAGAACTAATACCTAGGTACGTTTTTCCGGTCACAATTGAATCAGACAGAGGTGGGCATTTTCAGAATGAAATAATAAGTCAAATCTGTGAAGCATTCAAACTCACGCAAAAACTGCACTGTGCATATCGCCCAGAGGCTTCTGGAGTGGTGGAACAACTGAATGGCACTATCAAGTCGAGACTAGGAAAGATGTGTGAATCTACTGGCATGAACTGGTTAGACGCTTTACCACTTGTCCTAATGGGAATCAGAAGTATTCCAGACCGAAAGACAGGCCTGAGTCCCCATGAGATCCTGATGGGAAGAGTAATGCGACAAGCATGGGTACCAGGACACAAACTAATAAGCATTTCTGATGAATTGGTACTAGAGTACTGCAAGCAACTGGGTGACCAAGTGCGTTCTATCTCTCACCAGATTGGGGAAGACGCCGTCGCCAGGCCAGCAACTCCAGTCCATAATCTGAATCCAGGTAACTGGGTGGTACTTAAGAAGCACACCCGATCGAGTTGTCTTTCACCGAAGTGGGGAAAGCCAAGACAAGTAATACTGGTAACCACGACAGCGGTGAAGTGTGCCGGTGTGCCAAAGTGGATCCATGCCAGCCATACGAAAAAAGTAACTGAAGACGAAGAAACTGATGCTGAAGGTTGTCCAGCTGAGGGGTCTCCAGAAGTTGGTCCTGAAGTAGCTGATGACGAACAACCGAGCACCAGTCAAGATGAATGGATCCCAGTAATCGACCTGACATTTGATCCAATAAGAACCAGAAGCCAGACATACTCAGATAGAGAGTGGGATAGTGAGGGGGAGACAGGAATAGAAGGAGATAATCAGATCATCGAAATCCATGTCAAACCTGATGAGGGGGAAGGTCATATAGTGACAGGACAGGTTATCGACCCACCTACAAGACCTAAAAGATTGAAAAGGGACAGACAGAAATTAGGGCGAAAGTTCATGCAAGGAAATCAAAGGTTCGAAGTGCTTGAACAGGATCAGATAGAAATAGACGAATGTGTTCAGGACACAGAAATTGAAACACCCAAAAGTCAAAGCCAGCATACACCTGAACAAGGCCAGCTTAGCAACCAGGCAGAAGAAACTGAAACAAGACCTGGGACTAGTCAGACAGAAAGGGAAGAAAAAGACGTTGAAGCAGAAGCGCCACAACAGAACGAAAATAAAAGAGCATTAGAAGAAAGCCAAACAACAGTGCCAGTTAAAAGATTTAAGAAAAAGAATAGAGAACCAAGATACATCAAAAGACTGAGACTGAGACTGAAAACAGTAGAAGAGAAACTTGAACAAAGGAAACAAGGTTCCAGTAAAACAGAGCAAACTCTAAGCGAAGAAGTGCCCGAATAAAAAGACTGAATAATAAGTATCGAGATCCTGAATGGACTTACCTAGTGTTGGAGGAATTCGAGGATCTTGATATAAGTGACGAAAGTGATGAAGAATTGACTGCTGACCAGTCTACCGAAGAAGAAGAACCAACCTGAAGTTGCCCTGTGTAAGCAACCTGTGCAAAGTTACAAAGAGGGGTTGGAAAGCTTCTTTGAGCGAAAATGTCTGATTCCAATGTGAATGGAACACCTAGACGCAATTGTTGTAAAACATGCTGCAAAGTATGTGTATGTAGTGTAGCTTTAGTACTAATATTATGGATAGGACTAACAATTACTATTCCTTATATGATGAGTAAAGATACTAATTTTGACTCTACAAAGATTGGGACAAAGGACACAGAAGAGCTACAAACGAGAAATACACCACAAAGTGTAGAAGGACATGAGAGAGCACTTAGCATTAGACAAACTAGAATGGACTTAGAAGCACCAGATGAGGAAGGACTACACTATCACGGAATCAAGAACAGCACTCATTTAAACGTATTTGCAAACCTTTTTGTACATTATGTAGAAGCTATGGAAATAGAAGACTGTTATGTTTGCATGAAGCTACCTACTTCTGTAGCTGAGGGAGTGACCTACCATCACTTGCCACTAACATATGGAATTTCCTGTAGTATTTTAGCTAGCTTATTCTATAAAAGAGGACCGTTACAGTACTATTACTCTAACTCAGACGTGATATTTTCTGAACTTCCTATACGTGGAAATCTGAACCCTGTACATACAAAAAGTGATGTAACACGTTATATGGGAGAATATTTTCTGACAATAGGTACCATAGATTTAGGTGAAGCACATAGAGATAACTTGACCTGTTCATTACATGAACAAGAGAAAATGTTTCTAAACATGGAAGAGAAAAGAAGAGAAAGTTTCCAAAGAAAGGCGAATGATAAAAGACAGAAAATTCCTAAGTGGGCTGAAAACATGGGAAGCACCTCAAATGGTGGAGCTAATCCTGCTTTGTTGCTGGATTTCGAAAGAAAGGGGAAACTCTGACTTCACAGAGAAAAGACTAGTTATTATAATAACATTTTCATTGGTTCCAGTCAATGTGAACACAATTACAAGGAAATTGGAGGATGGGGTTTCAAAAATGGGTCAGAACCTGTGTTTCCCGGAATTTATTATATATGTGGAAACAAGGCTTATTTCAAATTGCCGGATCACTGGTATGGAAGCTGCTATTTTGGAATTGTCTTCCTGAAAATATACCATGTGAATGAAATTGCTGGAAGCAACAAAAACACTAATGAATTAGTGCGTAGTAAAGGAGAAAGCGTAGGAGAAATACTAGGTGATATCTTTGGTGCATTGATACCAGCAGTGGGAGTGGCTCTGAACACACACAGAATTTGCAAATTGTCAACAGTAGTGGATCGGTTATCTACTGACACTGCTGCAGGTTTCCTGATGGTCAATACCGAAATGGTTGCGATCAGATCTATGGTTTTGCAGAACAGACTTGCTCTTGACACCTTATTAGCAAAGGAGGGCGGATTCTGTAGAATGTTGAAAGCGCAACACTTACATACCTGACAAAAGTGTCCAAATCAAAAGGTATGTGAGGAACATTACAAATTTGGAAAAAGAGCTCAAACCACTGGAGGTTGACAGTGCCTGATAGAGACTAACTGATGGTCTCTCCTCTGTAGGTCATTGGTTTTCTAACATAGGTAAAAGTTTTGTGAGTAAAATACTGATGCCAATAGCAGGTATAGGCTTATTTGTGCTAATTGTCGTAATCTGCTGCAAATGTCGAAAACACAAAAAGAAATATGTTATGAATAAAAGAGGTGTGAAACGGAATGTGGATGAATTAGAATTGGAGGAACTGAATAATCAAATTTACAAAAGGGTGAAGAATTCTCACCCTAATAAAGAAGTGAAAGAAAAATTGAATCGAATGATTGAAGAAATAGAACTGGGAAAGCTGTGAGAAGTTGGCATCTGATTCCATTAATAGTGATGATAGTAAATATCATCAAAGAGGGGCTTGATGGAGCAAGGATTCGCACGTTACGCAACTTGCTTGTACTCATGAACCTCGAATAGTGTTAATAATCTAATCAAAAATGTTTGTCTTACTAATATTGCACTTTTCCACTACACGGGGGTGTCCCAGAGACGCTTGCCTATGTGTACTAAACAGTAATAACGCTTGCTATTAAAAATGTCCGCTGCTTCGCGGGAATTTAGTCTGCGCATGCGTCGGTCATAGTCATGTGATGTGACGCACTTGCAGTTCTGGTGGGAAAAGTTTGCTCATGCGCAATACTGCTAATATGGCCACTTTGTCTCCTCATATGCTCCGTGCTTGCAAAGCTGCTATCGCAAAGGTACGTGTTATGCCCTCACCCTAACGCTATATTTATTATAAAGTAAGGGGTATAGAGTAGCTATTCATGGTATACAGTGTATTCATTTTTTCTTGTATTTCTAAATTGTTTTCGCTTACTTTTCATGTATCGCACTCTTTGGGGCCTGAGGAACACTCGTGATTCCATATTGAACAGCCCTTCTGCGCATGACAGTCTTCTGCCGGTGGCATTGAAACCCTGCCAAACCGAAGTCCCAGCCAAGATGTGCCTGGGAAGATCCACCTTCGCCTAGCAGAAGAAGCTGAACTGTTCTAAATGTATCATAATTCATAGATGCGCTATTGTAATGTTAAGATTTATGTCATGGGAACCCCAAATTCAATAGGCGGTCCCAGAGTATGCAAATTGAGACTTATAGAAGTGAAATGTGGTTGGTGTGTTGACCTGGCCTACTTGTGGACCAATCGAAATTGGGGATTCTTACACTTGCAACATTTGGGGGGTGGTACACTGACCCAAAAACAGTATAACTAGCCTAGGTTTAGCTAGAAAAATCATCCGACTTGTCCGAATAGCTGACCTGTCACTGACCCAACGAACTCTATAGGTGATTGATACAGAGAGCTGCGGAGCACTCTGTCCGTAATTTTCCACAAACTCAATCGGGGTTTGGAAACCTTAAGTGCTGGCGAAGCACTTTGCTGGGAGATTCGAGAACCCAATCGGGGTTATTGGCAGATTCCTT
The DNA here is from genome assembly GCF_964261635.1 of Lissotriton helveticus. Classification (NCBI taxonomy): domain Eukaryota; kingdom Metazoa; phylum Chordata; class Amphibia; order Caudata; family Salamandridae; genus Lissotriton; species Lissotriton helveticus. The sequence continues at coordinate 1,082,811,387 of NC_136070.1, read as the reverse complement.
GCAGAGAGGGAGTAGCGCAGGCGTTGCATCCGAAGCTGCAGGTGTTGGTCGTACTCTTAGACGAATCCGGTCCTGATCCAAATCCTGGGGTTATCCTGTCCTGACTGTCCATGAGCCGTACCTGTTCGCCTACCGGCAACCTAAGTCCTTGAGGGTCCTGTCCCCGCTTTTCCCAACTGATCCGTGGCCAGGGTTAGTTCTTCAATCTGTCCTAGGTAAATATAATCCATGTGGGTGTCCGTCATTCTAAACTCTTTCCTATTGTCTTGAACAAAGTATACATTTACATATGTTATTTAACCTTCTCTCCTTAAATGAGATTTTCATGTTTTATTGTTTATTAGCGTGTTCCACTTTTTACCTACCTGTAGTAAATGCTAAAACTGTTTGCATATATGTTTGTTCCATTCTTACCCTTCCTATAGAAATTAAGCATATCTGGATAAATCAAAATAGTCTGAGTCTCATTTCCTCTGAATCGTTAGTAAGTTTCGAAAGTCTACTTTGATTAGTATGTTCCCTTTCTTTACCCGCCTTTAGTGAAGTTGTGAAGTTCTGTTTATCTAAAATAGCGTGTTCCTTATTCTCTCTTCCTTTATTTTTCATGATTCTAAATGTTTCTTACTCTCATACATAGTTATACAATTGTTATGATTCTCGTGATAGATAGTTTGATTGGGGTAAACCTTTGGCTCATGACACTAGAAGATAATAATGATTAGATAAAGGTCTTGAAAACGTCCCGAGTTTGTGGTTATTTAAGAGTACAAAAACATTATTCAACTGTATATGGTATTTTTGTTTTGTTTACTTATTTTCACAGCTAGCTCCCTGATCCATTGTGATCATAGGTACCCGTAACAGTGGAGTGGTAAGTCGGGTACATTGGAAATACAATAGGAAGGAACAGGGATACTGGTAGTAGAGTGTAAGGTTACCCGATAAATAAATATGGAAAATTGAATTTATGAGCCTAGTGCGTATATGGTAAAATTGTGTGTCGGGTGACCTGCGCGCTCTATCACAAGCGCCTGGAGACCCAGTCTGGGTAGCTGCGCGCTATACAAGTACAAAAACATTTAACATTGCCTGGCAGCTAATAATAAACACAGAGGAACGAAGGGGGATCTGCCAAACCACCTCGTGTGGCTGGCTACCCAAAACTCCAATGAAGGTCATGAGTAGGTGCCCTAGTCACCCTGGATAGCCTGTTTGTAACATACATTATAATTAAGGGTATGTGTGCATAGAAATAAGTACATACAGTGCCAGTTTACTGAATCCCAATAGCTCAAAAGTGGATTACCATCAAATGAACTTAGTGATCAGTCCTATCATTTGGTTCACCCGTATCACGAGGTTGGTCCTTTGATCATCGAAACCATTTAACCATAAGCTCGATATTAGAGCAGGATCAAGTCCACAGGCACTTATGACAGCCGATCATTGATGGTTATGAGGATAGTGAACTCGCAGTGCAACAAAAGAATATAGTGGTGAATTAAAAAAGAGTGGGATGTCCTAAAGAAAGATAATTTTATTAAACTAAGGACATCTCCCCTTACTAAAACCAGAACAGTGCAAACGACAGTGAAAACAAATATCTGTCGCGAAAAAAGGCCAAGATGTTTCTGCCTAGCGGGGCAGAAAAGTCCCCCGTCTTTCGTCAGGGCCTCTGCTCTTGAAATATTGCTACTGATTAAAAGTGATAAACTAATTATAATCAATGTGCGAACAAAAGAAAATGTGTTAAAGGTTGGAACAAATACAACCTGTCTGATTTACTAATCCTCCGTTGCAGTGGATGCATGAACACATCTGTGGAGAGATATAGAAAATGAATGCACACATTTCAGTACACTGTATGTCAAAATAACCATCAAACATACCCAACATAAACTTAAAAATGTAAGTGTTCTCACCCAGCTTGACCGGGGACTGGACCTCACCTCACCTGGACCATGCTCAGGTTTCTCGAGGCCCCGCTCAAAAGATCAAAGACGATAACCAAAGGAAAAAACTACACACTATATTATGCCCTTTCGTAGGCCTTCAGAAGTATGAGAGGGTCCCACTTATTATAATATGGTTTTACAGAGACATAGATGACTGATGGCAGTTTTGGGGAAAAGAAGGGGTGGTGGTTTCATATTATGTTTTATATTTTGTTTACTTTTATTAATTAATTTTCCTGCTGGCCTACTCGAAGACCGTATATTATCTTGAGTACATCCCTTATGTTGTAGATTTTACACAAAAGTTCATAAAAGATACTCACTGCCTACAATTAGGTATGATTGGAATACACTGTAGGACAATTTTTCTCATTTATTTGATTCCCTTGTTTAAGAAAATGCAATAAAATATGTTTAAAAAAATCCTTGAAATGTCAAATGTTGTTTGGTGTACATGTGTGCAATTGGTTGTACTAAAGAATCATTGAGCAGCGTCATTGCTTTGCTTCTCGGGCTCCCAACTCTGGTCAAAAGATGTAATAACCAATGGTGGATGTTTATAAGATGGATGATACCAGTTGAAGCCCTCTGGTGTGAGCAGGATTTCTGCCAGTATGCCCTTATAATGAGAGAATGAGCTGCATGGGCATTGTCTGGCAGCTGCCAGCCTATGAAAAATGTGTGTGTGATGGGGAAGGAGTATGGATGGGTATCTCTAAAGACTGCCTGGGTCTCAATATTCTAGTTGATACAGACTCAAGACAGAGAAACCATGTCCCCATGTGCAGAGCCTTTAATCCCACCCAGAGGTGCAGCCAGGGTAATGAGCAGTGCTAGGGTAGCTTTCGTCCTCCACTCGGTTTGGTACTGACTAGGCCTAACTAGGGGGATATAGGATGGGGCATTTCCAGCTGTTAGCTTTACTTGTGACGGGACATGTGCCTTTGAAGTTTCCAGGAACAGAGCAACTGGTCTTCCTGCAGGAGGAAGAAAACATCCACCACACTGAGGCCATTGTCTCTGCTCTAGGAGCAGTTTGTACACCCTATTAAGGTCAAGTACTGGATTGAAAGCTACTAGAGAGCAAATGTAAATGTAGGCGCTTCAGGCAAGGAAGTGCTAACTTTCTAAAAGTTACTTTCCCTAAATATTTATTAAAAATCCAAATTCACCATTGAATTGGGCTGTTACTAAATATTCATAATTGAGGTTTGAATTATTTTCCTAGCTGGACCCACACCAGAGATACAGAATCAATATTTTAATTAGTACTCCAGGTTTCTGTATAGCACAACCAGAGCCTTTCAAAGTGAAAATAGCTTTTAGGGCCTCGTCACCAGATCACCAGAACCAGTAGATGATAGCAAATAGAAGCGTGTGTTTTATGTTTTGTGTGATGTATGTCATGTCTCTGTCCTTTTTTTACAGGGCGCACCATCACGATTAGCATGACAATATTTGTCTAGAAACGGCTACCCACACCACTTTTTTAGGTCACCGAACCAAGAGTAATACAATTACCCATGACCATAGTGATTGAAATATACTGTTTCTTTCCATGGTTCTTTCCATGTTGTTTTTTGCAGGTTCGCTATTCGCGGAAACCTCCTCTCATGAAGTGAATTAGGTACAATATAGCCTTAATTTATAAATCATAAATCTTCACTTTTCTGTAGAATACAGATTGTTTGTAGTATACGTGAGTAAGGTGGGGATTTGTGCACCCCGTCCTGAAGAAGGAGTTTTTACTCCGAAACATGTTGATGCACACATGAGGTGATATACATTGCAATACATAAGAACCTCTCAACACACCTTTTAGCAGTACCAGCTCGGGGGCCAATTAAAACTTTTTTGAGCTACCCCACGAGCCAGGTACTTTTTAACCATCACAAATAACACTTCAAACCCCACTACTCACTGATCACCACAACCCCACACAAACCACATATACGGGCCGATTAGGATGGCAGGGAATCCGCATCCTCCGGGCCGGCAGAAGCCACCGCCGGCCTGGAGGATGCGGATTCACCGCCGCGGACATTGGAAACACCCGCCGCCACATTAGGATGGCGGTGGGATTAAGCGGCAGACGGCAAGTCCCTCCGCCGCTGATCCACGGTGTATGCTGGCAAATATGGTGGCGGTGTCTGCAAGACACTGCCAGCCATATTAGGATGCAGGCGGAAACACGCTTTTCCACGGCGGCTTTTCTGCCGTGGAAAAGCATGTGGTCTTTTGTGTTTGGGGGCCTGTTGCGGGCCCCCAGGGTGTCGGGGGTGGGGGGGTGCACATGGGGAGTACCTATGGTACCCCCCAGCATTTACATGCACAAAGCGGCAGGCACCGCGCGGTACCTGCCGCTTTGTGCATGTAAATGTAAAGCATGCATTTTTAACCATGCGGCGGGTGCTGCTTGAAGCAGCACCCGCCGCAAGGTTAAAGATACGAGATGTGACCGCCAGGGTGGCGGTCACATCCTAATTGCACAGGAGGGACCACCGCTGCCACTGCGGACGGTCCCTCCACCTTGGGAGTGGCGGACGGACGCAGGTCCGTCCGCCATCCTAATAGGCCCCTTAGTCTGTGTATAAGTGCTCCCACGTAGACGTAGGTAGCAGCACGCCGCATCCCGTAGAGGGGTGCGAAGACCCCGATGATGAAGCATGACACCAAGGTTCCTTTTGGTGTGTGAGGGGTATTTTAAAAACACTCAGTGCTCCAGATAATTGTAGGGACCACACCCATCCTCCAGTGGATTCCATTTGTTTTTGACATTCTGACCAGGGAGAACGAATCCACAACTTCTCTCTCTCTCCCCTATTGTTATTTTTATGTCCCTGTACCAAGACAGCTGGTTTGAAGTCAGCATAATTAAAACGCTATTACTTTCAAGAGTAGGGCCATTGTGTGCAAGTTGTTTTTATTTTAGTCCTGGTGCTCAGACTGATGATGCAATGGAAGCATAGTGGCATGGTGCACTGACCAAGTTGGGTGATTGTGCTATTAACTTCCTTGGTGCTGAATAACAGAGGTTTATTTTTACCAACCTCAATGACACTAATTTTATCAACCTCAGATGGATGAAAGGCTGAGTGGAGCAGCTGTGATTCGAACCCGTAACCATGAGGTCAAACACAGGTCCTTGCAGTGGAGGCATTAGTCCAGTGATCCACCAGACCCGGCCATTAACCTCATTGAAAAACTTATCATATGGAGAGGGGCCAGTGTGGGATTTACTAAGGCAAAAATATGTGTAATTTCGGGAAACTGACAAAGTATAGTTCATTTGGTTGCCTCAGTGTTACTTTATGCGAGCTGAGGATACATATAGCCCATAGCAAGTTTATTGTGTTTGTTTGCACAGGCTGCTATGGTTGTAATTCATTGTTTCACATGTAGACAACTTTTTCTCCATATTGACAGCATGTCATGATATAAATGTTAATACAGTTGTTTCAGACTTGAGCACAAGCTTTCATGATTAGTGCAACAAACGAAACGTGAACCTTGCTTCATCTTGTACGTCCCTGATGTATTGTCTGAGGCTCTAAGACTTTCTAACCTGAGCAGTAGTTGTACCTTTTTTACATTTGATTATGAGATCTCTGGAACTTTCATTTTCTAAATTGTCCCTTCCAAGTAAATTGTGTGACTGGAAAGCTACGTGGGATAAGCAGCTAAGGGAAATGAAAGGGTGTACAATGAAGAGGTGAGGGAAGGGGTCGTATGTGGCAGACATTTCACAGTATATATACCACCAGTTTGAACTGTACTGAAAAGATTGTGCTGAAAAGGAGGCCCGGGAGAAATTTAAATTACACCAGCGTAATTCGTGTGATTTTGGGCATTTCTCATTATGTTTGTAAAGCAAAATTTGTGTAGTTATGCAATTATACAACCTTGTGTAATTCTGCCGTAGCTCACCATGAAATTATAGTGCAGGAGTGAAGGAGCAACGCAAACAACCGGAATGCGAGCAGCTGTTGTTTACTGCAATTGTGTTTTTCACACTAATGATTTACCGGAAAATGAATCATTGCATAAAAAGTGATGGATGCAGTGACTCATTCTACACTGAAATATAGCACCAAATAACAGGTTTGCGTTTTGTGTAATTATGCATAATGTTGCATCATTTTCTGAAATCCTGCATGCTTATTCAAAAGTAAATTATGCAAATGTAGTACAGCCGCACTAAAAAGGCATAGTTTACCTCCCCCTTTTTAGAATTTGTCACAACTTCAATAGTTCTTTGGGTGGCAGTGATCCAGAGGGCCTCTTTACAGGTTTAAAATGCCCTTGTAATAGCATTCACCTCATTTGAACATTTTGACCTTTAAGCTTGGTTTTAGTACCACATACACCATTGTCCTATTTGTATTATATTGTACTCCAAACGGCTTTAAATCCTTTGAATCAGACATTTTTAATCCACTTCTTCCTCTTAGGCACAGGTAGCAGGTTTAGTGTCACGGGTGATTTCTGTCTTTGGTTTGATAATTTGAATTGTAATTTGGACGTGGCTCTGTAAAAGTTAGGGGGATATTTATGAGCCTCCTGCGCTGCCGTAGCTTCAGTTTTTGGGATGCTCTGCCGGTGCAATTCACAAAATTATATTTATGCGGTCACACAAAGTCACTTTGCATGGCTTTGAATGGCCTCATTGACATGGTGTACGGCAAGGCAGTACAAATCGCAACATCCATGGATTTTGGCGCTTCCTCTGATTTTCAAAAGCATGTAAACTTGGGGATGCATCAAAACCTTGTACATCCGCAGGTGAGGGGCAATGAAGATAAATAACCTTATTTCTTTAGTTTTTTCCTCTTTCCATGTATACTGCATTCTGGAGCACCCATGGAAAGAGAAAAAAGCCTCCCAGGATTGTTTAACTCAAACACCCTTGCACCATGGTGCAATGGTGCCTGCATTGGCGCTAAGCTGCCAAAATTGAGCCAGAGCGAGGGGGGGGGAGGACAGGAATGTGCTGTATTAGATAAATATGGTGAATTCCTGCCTTTTCACTTTGATGTAGGACAGGGCAGCAAGGTGACTTGCTGTGTTGCCTCATGCCAAATCCCCATAAATTAGGCCCCTAGTCATTTAGCAGCTGTCATGAAAATTAGGTGCATGGAAAATACCATATTCTTGACTGACTATCAGTGTCTAATATAGATATTAGGAATGTCAGAAACACAACATTTGAATCCTTGGATTATAAATGGCTGATCCCAGAGCACACAGCTCTTTTAGTCAATAAGAAGTGTGCTAAAGGTTCACCTAAGAGGTCAGTTATGAAAGTAGCCCTGAAACAGAGGAGATCTACAGTTCACCTAAATAGACAAAAAGGAAAAGACTTGAAGAGTTTAATTCTCTTACAGTTATTAAAACGGGTTAATGTGGTGTAAAAATGGGCTCTCAGTGGTAGCACTAAAATTTACCCTGGGGTCCAGTTACTTAGAGTTCAGGCAATGCAGCCCAGTATCCAAATACGGGCTTGGATTTACTAATACTTTGTACCCGGTTTGCATTACTTTTGTAAAGCGAACCTGACACAAAGTGGTATGCTGGGATTTACTATCTGATGTGAATCATGATTTGCTTGAGATAGCTTCCCAAAGTATTACACTGTTGTGCTATGCACTGCTTTGCATTACCTTGCGTCGAGGGGGTGTTCCACAGGTGGTTTGTAGGCATTCCCATGCAACCACCCATGCGTTTCGGCACAAATACCTGTCTACAAACATTCATAGACAGGGATTTGCACCAAAATCCTATGCCTCCTCAAGCCAGGCATAAAGAGATGATTTTTTTTACTTTCTCCTTGTTTGTCCTACTTTGCATGTGTGCTACATGGTGGAGCACATATACAAAGCAGGAAAAATGTTACAAAATAGTTTTGATTACTAGCTGTGTCCCCTTTCAGCACAAAAATCATTCCTTTATAGAACACACACTCTCTTTCCCTATGGCACAAGGGTATGCATGTTGACGCATGACAACATAAAGCTCTCCAGCACAGGGAGAGGGGACAGCAGTGCCATATCTTAGCAGATACGACACTGTTCTGCTCTCTCCCTTTCATGTAACACAGCACAGAAACTTTAGTTGCTTTGCTGCTTTGTGTAAGTTTTTCATAAATCTTGGCCTTGCTGTTCCCTATTGTTCAAAGGAGAAAACACACTATAAAGCCATATTCAATATGAAAATCTGTTGCTAGCTTTATCTCCAAAGCTGTTGCACAAGGAGGCGCACAAAGCACAGCCTTGCACCATGGCTGTAAGGCAAATTTATGCTAGGATTTATACAGGAGGCATATTCTTCTAGTGCACATATCTATGCATAAACAACTACAAAAGAGACGGACACATTGGATGTGGGTCAGTTTCTGGGAAAATCAATGCATTGCCCCTTTGTTGCGACCTGCTTTCACTAGGCAACAGATTTTGACAAAAGGTCCAGTCAGGTTACCTTGGTAGGTTGGGGTGTGAGTCAAAAACTATGGGTGCTTGCAATGATTCCCTCTCAGAAACACATCCTTTACTCAAACAACTCCTCTACACCTCTAGGTAGTCATGCATTAAGTAAAACTGTAAATAAAGTGGATTTGGCGCTGTGAAAAGGCAATCTTTCCTTCAAAAGTACCTTTCCCATTGGAGAGTAAATCACTGCTGCTGCTTTGCACTACTTTGCTTAATGCTAGTCACTACGTTGCCAGTGCTTTTAACTTTCAATTTGTAGTCCTTTATTATTTACCATCCTTTTGTGTTTAAAGTACATCTTTGGGTTGCAGTAATTAAAAGGCAATTACTACCAAAAGAACCTTACTTTCCAAGTTACCTAATTAATTTCCCAATTTAACCTAAAAGGGTCTCTGTTCGCTTTAATTTTGTGACTTATGTTTTAAATGGTAGATAAATAAATAAATAACCATTGCGCCGGCTTGCCATGTCCAGAGTGGTAAACAGTCTTAATATTGAGTTTTTTATTTCGACCTACAAGAATATCGAGTTGGAAATATCGTAGGGACATAATATCGAAATCAAGAATATCGACGACCAGAATATTGACCTGAAGGTAAGACATATAGTTTTTGTTAATATCGAAGTTAGTAATATTGATAGCAAAAATATTGATGTTACTAATATCGATATTAATATTAGTGTTATGTATTTCATTATATATTTTATATGTATGTTTTTACAATTTTTGTTAATTATTGTACTAGTTTTATAATATATCTATTACATTTTTAGAACTTAGTAATCATTTTTTTAAGTAAATTATGCATTTTAGAACCGTAGCGGGTTGTGGGTTTATAGGGGAATAGGGTGGGAAGTAATTTAATTATAGTAAATTAATTAAAACATTTTAGGAATTACTTAACATTTATAAATACATTTTGCGTTTTAGTTCAGTAGCGGGTTGTGGCTTTATAGGGAAATAGGGTGGGAAGTAATATAATTGTAATTAGGTAGTTTTTTTTTAATTGGTATTGATAATTAAGTTTATGTTAAATCATTATAAATAGGAAAATTATTTTTATGAATTGGTAATTAATTGTTATTAATTGATTAATTGGAAATTATATTAAGTGTAATAATTTATTATTGAAGTGTGTTGTGAGGTTATAGGACAATAGGGTGGGAAGTAATGTAATTGTGATTAAGTTATTATTTATTTTGGTGTTGAGCATTGACAATTAATTTTTTGTTATTCAATTATTAATTGGTAATAACTTTTTAATAATTAATAAAAAAAAGTGGGGAATTTAATGTATTGTTCATTAATTATTAATTGGTAATTACATTTGAATATTTAAAGTGTATTGGTATTTATCAATCATTTATTGTTAATTAATTATTAATTGCTAAATGTTTTTTTTATAATTATTGTTTTTTGGTATTGAAACATAATTATTTTAAATTGTATTATTATTTAGTAATACATTTTTAATAATTATTATTTCATTGTATTTAACATCAATTTCATTGCTTATTAATTATTAATTGTTAAGTATTGTTAAATAATTATTTATTGGTATTGTTAATTAATTTATTGTAATTTAATAATTAAATTATTATTTGTAGATTTCTTTTTTTATTTATTAGTAAGTTATTTTAACCCCTACGCTATCCAACACTTTCCCTACTATTGTACTCTCTGGAGTTGGAATAGTAATTTTAACACCTACGCTAGCCAACACTTTCCCTACTGTTGCACCCTCAGGAGATGTAATAGTAACTTTTAACCCATACGCCATCCAACACTTTCCCTACTGTTGCACCCTCTGGAGTTGGAATAGTAATTTCAATCTCTACGCTATCGAACATTTTCCCTACTGTTGCACCCTCTGGAGTTGGAATAGTCATTTTTACCCCTACGCTATCCAACACTTTCCCTACTGTTGCACCCTCTGTAGTTGGAATAGTAATTTTAACCCCTCCGCTATCCAACACTTTCCCTACTGCTGCATTCTCTGGAGTTGGAATAGTAATTTTAACCCCTACGCTATTCAACACTTTCCCTACTGTTGCACTCTCTGGAGTTAGAATAGTAGTTTTTAACCCGTGATTATTTTAACTATATGTATTATTTATTTAATTTTACATTATTTTTAAACAGTTAAAAAAAATGATATTTTTAACATTGATATTTTTGACGATATTTTTTTCCGATATTTTTGTACTTACCATAATGTAGATAGGACTTCAATATTCTTGACATCGATATTCAGCCTGCGATATTTTTGACGTCGATATTTTTGACGGCAATATTATGTCAGACATTCGCCCAGAGCTATTAGTTTTGTCAATGCTTGTTATTGTATTAAACGGGAACTGGCAGGAATTATATTTTTTGTTTATAATCATGATTTTAGGCAATGAAACTGATTGGTAGCTGATAGACCAGAGAACAGAACTGACTACAAATTAAACCACTCTATTATAACTTTATCCCAAGAAGTCTGTTTTTGTAATGGAATATACTTTTAACATCCTGCTCTTCCCTTAAAACATCAAACTGGGCATGGTTTCGACTCAAATGTTGTCGGCTAGTAATAACTCGTTTTTTGAACAGTGCTACAAACCATACTGTTTCTAAGTACTGTACATATGAGCTATTACTGTTATCAAATGTAATGCCACTCTCCCAAATTCATAAGGATTAGAGACTGAGTCTGAACTGCATAAGGATGGGAGACTGAGCCTGACCTACCAGTATTCTAACTTATAATCTTCAAATCGTAGCATTTCTCAGCCATGAAATTCCAATGCACTAAGCCTTCCTGCTAGCATGAAATGCTAGGTAGTGAAAGACGTGGCGAGGACAGCCAAGTTAGGGAACGCGACTTACTAGAGCTCCATCTGTCAGCCCGCTAATTGGTCACCATCTGCATAGGTAGCCGGATGGAATGGCTGCCTATGGACGCAGAAGACCCCCGGGACCCTACCTACTTCCTCTTGTGGTCCCAGACTTGCTACTGGGCCTCCTGATTGGGCCACGCCTTCCTGCCTCCAGGTACACAGCCCCACACAGTGGAGGGTCGCATTGGCCTGCAAGCTCATCGTGCCTGTACCTGTGAGGTTGCAGTCGCTCCAGGACTCCTTCCATGGACATTGGAAGAGCCTACCCTTGCACTACAGCAGACATTCTGAGCAGACTGGGGAGGGTCCGCACTGTTGCTGTGAATGCCTGCTGGGGGAGCTGATCCCGGGAGTCAATCAGCTAGGCGACATGGGGCGCCCATTCTCACCAATTTTACCTGCACTTAGCGCCCTTTCCAGTTTGGTGTCATATTCAAGGCACACGAGAGGAGCTGCAGTGTGCACGTTACGGCCGTTGCACAGCAGTCGCTTCAGGCGGGGAGGCCTCGCTTATCCCCCGATGGTCTTACAGCCCTCCTCTATGCACAGCTATCCCCCTCGGACACCACACATGCTTTGGTCCTGTCCTGCCTTGCAGAGCTATTGGCAATCAATCCATACCACCTTACATGAAGTCACCGAATTACTGGATATTCACACATAGGAAGCATGCTTCCTAGGCATTTCTAGCAGCAAAAAATACACGCTCGCTTTGTGACCCAAGCATTTCTTGCCAAATGCATGCTCACGCTTCACTGGCATTCACCCATGACCCCACGATAGCTGCATAGCACGGACCAGTTTACAAATGGAGTGCAGTCGAAGAAGACACCCGTTGTTATGAGGAGGTACATTGATTGCGCAAGCGACCCATTTCTTCCCAATGGCCAGCCCTCTCCCTGTATTTCCTACAGGATGTCGGTAATGATGGAATTCTTCCATGATCACAGCTTGTATTCTTCCAACACACCACCTGAACTACACCTGCAGGAGGCCCCTACTCTAGCGCTTACCCACTATTTCCACCCTACACTTCACACAGTAAGCACAACCCCATATGTTTGCACTTTCTTCTTTTTCTGCCACTGCCATCAAGCTCGTCTGCATACTTTCCACCCCAGTTTCAAGCTCCGTCCCTAGTTTGCAATATAGAGGGGATGTGCTGCTGCTCCTTTCAAATGTATGAGGTGGAATTTTCTAATCTTTGTTCTTTTACATGCCTATTGCTGATGTTGTCTTCTACACTTTCATGTGTGCACAATTTATATTTTATGTCCAACAGCATTTTCGTTTGCTGTCCACTTTCATATGCAATTGTTGCTTATGTTGTAAAACCCAATACACATTTTTTATTCAAATGAAATGCTGGGTAAACTGAAATGAATAAGTAGGCTACAATTATATTTTATCTCTCGGAATTGACACGATTACATGCCATGCTCTGGCTCATGCATGTGGTGAAGTGCCTGTGTCAATTGGCATTTCATTCCACCTAAGTCTTTTTAAATTATTGATTGGTCTGACAATATTCCAGAATATTGTCTCTTTCTTTAGATAAGAATGAGTCACTAGATATTGTCATTTATATACTGGCCATATCGTTATCACAGAATTTGTTTACAAGCATTGATCATTGTAGATTAAACCTTTTATACTATGAGAAAACAGTCAATGCCTCTAAGGTATGTGGCTTATTTCAATTTTCGTCTGTCTAGTACAAATCCAGGAACTATTTGCTATCAGCAGAAGCTTTGTGATTTTCACAATTTTCAAGGCTCATTGGGCCTTTGTTTTATGGACTAAGTTACTGAAATGAGAAGATCAGAGAAAAAATCCACATTTTCAGAAATGCTCCACAAGTGCTGGGGAGTGATGCTGGCTATAACGCTGAAAGCATAGTGACATGTGAATTAGAGGGGCTCAGCAGTGCAGGCAACTGTAGAAGTGCCAAGAAAAGTAAACTAAGGGAGCAAAGGACTACATGGGAAAGAGCTAGGTTCTTTGGAAGTGTCTGTTATACACAAAATGAAGAGTGAGGGGAAAAACATCATATAAAAAAGTAAATACAATAAGCCGGCAAAAAAACATTGACGTTTTCTAATGATAATATTTAAAATGGATATTGCCATATGCAAGCATTAATAAATGGAAAAAAGTAGCTCAACAAATGTTGCTCAAAATATAATGTACTGCAAAATTTCAAGGACACATGCTTCTCTAAATGCATCTCAGTTGGCTGTAAATGAGTAAACAACAAGTTGTTCTCTGAACTCTTTGGGCTCTCTGGCACATCTGTTTGATCTCACTGCAGTAAATAAAAGAAATGCTAATGGACATGAGTTGTCTTCCATTCTCCTACGAGCGATAATGGCAGAATTCTGTTTCCGTGAACAGTGTCAGCACTAGGCCTGGGCAGTGAACTCTGCTCCGTTCGTGGAGTTTTCTGCATTTTGCGCTCCGGGGGAGCTCACTCGGTACAGAAAATTCCACCTGCTTAGTGCAGTATTATTTTTTCTCCGCTCGCAAACGGTAAGTTTCCGAGCGCGACCTACCGCTTGGGTAGAGTTTCTACCCGAGCGGCAGGAAGACCAGCGCGAAACAGCAGTTCGCACGGCACTCCGCCACTTGCGGAACTCCACAGAGTTTTTTTGTCACTTCGCGAAGTTCCACGTAGCAAAATTCTGCAAACTATGCCCAGACGTGTTCACCACAAGTTCCACTGTCCAAAATACATATAGCTGATGATTAGTAATTCCTCGCTGGTTGGTGACAAGTTAAGACGGGCTTGAGTACTATGGTTTTGATAGGGGGTGGTGATGAAAGGGCTTAAGTGGAAGTTTAGTGATGGGATGGCCATATTATTTTGCAATGGAATGAGTGTATGTGCACATCATATGTTTGTGACACAGAACACTCAGAAACGGAAGGCAGAGGTCTGGGCCGGTCACTATTGAAAAACTTTGGGAAAACAAAGAGAACGCAATCCAGAATGAAACGTGAGGTGGATGAAATCTAGCAACATTTCCTGCAAATTCAACCCAGCTTTTGCAGTGAAACGGGCAACCAGAGCTTTCAGAATGGAACAGTCAGAAAAGCCAGGAGAAGTAGGTTTTCAATGGCTGTCATGACCTTCAAGTGATGGTCCAGACGTGACTCAAAAAAGCCACTTCTGGCATAACTCAGAATGCCAATACAGTGGAGACAGTTACTGGGAATCTTTTTTTTTTTTACTGTATGACAAAAGTTTTTATTGCTTACTCGGCACAAACAAATATAACACCAGGTACGTCACTCCCCCTCTGCACACCGCCTGTGTCTCCCTGCCCCAGCTGACGCTGCTGAGAAAGTTCGAGGCCCTCCACCACCCGCAGGCTACCACCTGCGCCTCATCCCTGGTGGCCAGTGGTAGGCCGTAGGGAGGTTTGTTCCTCCGCTTTATTGCTTTTATTGTATTGCCTGTATTTTCATTGTTGTGTCTGTGACTGCTGTTGTCTGTCTACCCCCGCTGCCTGTACATGGTCCGTGACCCTTTTTCTTCCCTCTGTTCCCCTCACTGCCCCGTGTCTCTGCCCAGTTTTCCCTTCTGTTCCTCTCGCTGCCCCCGTGTCTCTGCCCGGTTTTTCCTTCTGTTCCTCTCACTGCCCCAATGCCTGTCTGCCCGTTCTACCTTCTGTTCTTAGCTGCCCCTGTATTTCTGTGTTCTGTATTTTGCCTCTGTGCCGCTCATTTGCCGGTATTTCTGTGCTCTTTTGCCTTCTGTGCCAGTCGTTTTTCCCTCGTTCTTGGGCCCCTTTTGCATTCTGTTCTACTCGTTTTTTGTGCCCGTCTGCCTCTGTACCACTCGTTTTTCCCCTAGATTTGTGCCCCTTTTGCCTTCTGTTCCACTCGTTTTTGTGCCCTTTTGCCTTCTGTTCCACTCGTTTTTTTTGGGCCCTTCTGCCTTCTGTGCCACTCGTTTTTCCCTTGTTTGTGTGCCCCTTTTGCCTTCTGTTCCACTAATTTTTTGTGCCCTTCTGCCCTCTGTCCCACTCGTTTTTTGTGCCCTTCTGTCCTCTGTGCCACTAACATTTCCCTTGTTTTTGTGCCCCTTTTGCCTTCTGTTCCACTCATTTTTTATGCCCTTCTGCCCTCTGTTCCACACGTTTTTTGTGCCCTTCTGCCCTCTGTGCCACTCGTTTTTCCCTCGTTTTTGTGCCCCTTTTTGCCTTCAGTGTCACTTGTTTTTCTCTCGATTTTGTGCCTCTTTTCCCTTCTGTTACCTTCGTTGTCCCTCACTGCCCTCACCGCTGTGTCCCCTGCGGCCCCGCCCCCCTGACTGCCCACTGCCCATTTGCTGCCCCCACCTCCCAGCTGCTCCTCCCTCCCACCTCCCCATATATGCCAGCCGCTGAATCCCTGACCCCCGTACCCACCAGAACGACAAGCCGCCACTACGACGCCAGCACTCTGCAAGCTCTCAACTCCGGACGGAGCCACACCTGCTTCAAGGCCACCCTGAAACGCACACACGGCCCCTTCACCTGCCGGAACTGCAGCTACACCAGCCTCAGAGCCGACGAACCACCCGCCAAGGAAGACCCCAACCACCTCCGATGCATACTCCTGAACACCCGATCCGCACGCAAGATTGCCGTGGAGCTCTGGGACCTGCGCAACACAACATCCCCAGACGTCGCCTTCCTGACAGAGACCTGATTTAACGACTCCTCCGCACCCGACATCGCCATAGCCATCTGAGACGGCTACAAGATCACCCGCAGAGACCGCACAAACACAGTCGGAGGAGGAATCGCCATCGACCCCAAGAACAGCATTAGGGTCTTGACTAGCACCAACGACGCGCTCAGCACCGCCGAACACATGCATTTCAAGATCCCCACAGTCCCTAACTCCACCCTCGGAGGCACCCTCCTCTACCGACCGCCCGGACCCCGCCCCCAGTTCAGCGACTCCATTGCCGACTTGATCAGCATGCACTCCCTGACCTCCACCAACTATATCCTCCTCGGAGACCTGAACTTTCACCTTGAGAACAACAACGACAACAACTCCAAAACCCTGATTGATAACCTCGCCAACCTCGAACTGAAGCAACTCATCACAACGCCCACCGACTCCGCCGGCCACAGGCCCGAGCCCGTCTTCTCCTCAAACCCGCATGTCTCCGTCAGCCACACCACTAAACTCCTCTGGACCAACCATTGCTGCATCCACTTCGCCTTCCAGAAGCCCACCACACACCACCGCACCGAACAGAACCTCCGCCGCTGCTGGAGCATAATCACCGAAGACCAACTACATGCAAACCACGCTCTCAGCCCACCCACTGAACCCTCCAACACTGACGACGCTGCCCACAGCCTCAGACGCTGGATCGAGGACTGCACCAACACCCTGGCACCCCTGAAGAAACCCCCCTTACAGAGAAACCAGCAAGAGGGCCAGCTGGTTCACTCCAGAACTCCTAGCCTCCAAGCAAGCCTGCCGGAAATCGAGAAGAAATGGCACAGTGAACAAACCACGGACAGCCACACAGCACACAAGGACACCATCCGCAACCACCACCACCTCATCAGGGCGGCCAAGAGGACCTCCTTCAAAGACCGCCTCGCCAACAAGGAACACAATAGCAAGGATCTCTTCAACATCGTGAAGAAACTCTCCAACCCCAGCTCCAACACCAACAACATCCCGACATCGCAAGCCCTGTGCGACTCCCTCGCCACCTTCTTCCACCACAAAATAGCAGACACCCATGACAGCTTCAACACCCAGACAGTCCCAACAGACAGGAACACAACAGACCCTCCGCACACCATTGACCACGACCCCCTGCTAGCCTGGGCCAGCGTGAGCATTGATGACACCACTAAGACCATGCGCACAATCCACTCTGGCTCTCCTTCAGACCCATTCCCGCACCACGTCTTCAACCAACAGAGCAAGCAGCTCCATCGCACTCCTACTGCGCAATGTCATCAATCTCTCCCTCGAGACCGCGAACTTCCCAGAGAGCTGGAAACACACCAAGATCAACGCCCTACTCAAAAAACCAATGGCAGACCCAAGAGACCACAAGAACTTCCGGCCCATCTCTCTGCTCCCCTTCCCGGCCAAGGTCATCGAGAAAACCGCCAACAGACAGCTAACCCGATACCTTGAAGCAAACAGAATCCTGGACCCTTCCCAGTCAGGGTTCCTCAGCAACCACAGGGTGCACAGTCAAAATATCGATTCCTAATTATCGACTTACATTAATATCGAGTTTAAAATATCGAAGGTGAAGAATATCGAGGTCAAGAATATCGTTGGACAGAATATCGACCCTAAGGTAAGTAATATTGATTGTTTTTTTTTTTTTGGTTTTTTTTCCCAAGCTTTTATTCGACATTTTGTCATAAAGCCAACACATCAAAAATACATTGAAAATACATTTAAACATAATTCTTGAAGACAGCAACTAAGTTGCTAAAAAAAAGCTACAAAATTCTCAAATATACAGTCCCTGTACCAAATCAAAGTTATATACAGTTACACCAAGTTGATTGTAATTCATAATACAGTGCATTACATTATCACTTTTTGCATTACATTTTTACCTTAAGGAGATTAACAGACCTATTTGTTAAAATACAAAATAGACAGCTTTATACAATATATAAATACTTAAAAGGCCAGTATTAAAAAATAGATTTATATCTATGTTTTGAAACCATGCTTTTTTCTTATCAAGCAAATACTATAGAGAAATCGACTGACTCCGAAGGTTATCAGGCGAGTAGTTGAAGATCTAAGTATTCTTTCTGCCTCTTTATAAGAACGTATGCCCAAGTTTTTGCAAAGGGGTTTAATCCATTTTATACGTTGAGGTCCATACAATGGGCAAAAGAAGAGGATGTGTGCCTCATCTTCCCTCTGATTCAAGTCACACAATTTGCAGAGTGAATTAGACCTATTAGGATTTGGATTTCCCCACCTACAGGTGTTGGCATTTATTTGTAGGACCCCATACCTATACTGAAGATACATGGTTTTGGCCAGTGGAGGTTCCACCTCATCCATGAATTGCTCAAATATGGGGGTATCCTTAAATTGCAAAAACTTGATTGTTAATGAACCAGTGGCACATTCATATATGTTGGAGTTCATATAATACCAGAAAGCAAGTTTTACCTGGTTTTTACAGTTTATTTGCATAATTGTTGGGTTTGTCCAAAAGTGCGAGAGGCCTATTTTGGTAAGCCATAAGGATATATGTCTCAACCACTTAATTGAGTTGTATGTATCTAGTTTAATGATTTCCATCAGTCCCATTCTATAGTCAGCAAGTTCCGGGGTAGTCCATAATCTCACCCAATAAATCAGTGGCCTCAACCAGCACAAATAGTCTGTACGTTTTAGGTTAATGTCTAAAAAAACAGGAACCAAGGGTGTTCTGGTTGGAAGCCTTAGCAAACGCCTAAAAAACACATTTTCCTCTGACTGGAATGTTTGATCTGAGTGAGGTCCCCAGATCTCGGCACCATATAGGGCCGCAGATTGTGCTTTAGCTTTAAACACTTCAATCGCAGGTGTTATAGCTCTTGAGGAACTCCCACCGTGGATTTTTAAAATAGGGAGGGAGTTATGCTTTAGTATCAGTCTGCTTTTTTCAAGCTGGTTTAACCAGGATAGTTTACTATCAAACCTGATACCCAGATAATCAAAGTGTTCTACATACTCCAGTTTAGTGTTGTTTAGTGCCAAGTTTTTCTTAAAGGATTTTGGGGGATTAATAGCCATATATTTGGTTTTAGTTGAATTAATTTCTAACCCCTTCTTTTTGCAATAGCCATCGAATTGATTTATTAGGTTTTGTAAACCTTTGGGAGTTTGGGATATTAAAATGGTGTCATCAGCAAAAAGAAGCGCTGTGATTGCCTCATTGCATAATTTGGGGGAATCGTGGTTACATTGTGCCAGGTAGGGGGGATATCATTTACGAATAGGGAAAAGAGGGTAGGGGCCAGCACGCACCCCTGCCTTACCCCCCGTCTAACTGGAATTGCTTGGGTAAGTTCACCATTCCTTCCCCATCTTATTTTTGCAAAGTTGTCAGTGTGGAGTTTTATGAGGTTAGACAGCAATTCTTCCGGGACACCCATGTTCCTTAAGGTATTCCACAGCAGGGTACGAGGGACAAGATCAAACGCAGCGCGTAGATCCATGAATGCCACATATATGCAGCACTTCTTTATTTGGACATATTTCCAACAAATACACATAAACCTGTGTACCTGGTCTACAGTACTTGTTCTAGTTCTAAAACCCGCTTGATATTTCGAGAGGATCTTAGTTTCCTCTATCCAATCTAAAAGACGATTTAAAATATGTCTGGCAAAGATTTTTTGTAAAATATCAATTAAACTTATCGGTCTGTAGTTTCCGGGATTGTAACGGTCTCCTTTTTTGTAGATGGTGACTATTTCCGCCCCCTTCCAAGATTCCGGGATTGGAGTACCATACAAAATGGAATTACACAAAAAGTTAATGTATGGGCACCATACTTCAATATCATGAATAAACAAATCGCCTGGTAATTTGTCAGGCCCTGGCGCCTTGCCCGCCTTGACTGCCTTTATTGCACGAGTTGTCTCATCAATAGTACATTTTTCCGGGTTAAAGTGGGGGGGAGGAAGTTCAGTGCAAGTAAGATCTAGAGGCACCTCGGAAGCATCATATAATTTGAAAAAGTGGTCATACCAAACTTTTTCATCTAGAAAGAAATCTCTATTGGAGCTCCCCGATTTGTTGTTTTTAGTTACCAAGCTCCAGAAGGTGCATTGATCGTGCTTCCTAGCTGCATTTAAAAGATCTTCCCAAATTGAGTCGTCCCACTCTTTTTTTGCTCTATGGAGGAGTTTTTTGTATTCAACTCTACACTCTCGCACCCTCTTCTGGTCTTTAGATTTTACGGCTTTAATTAGGTTACCTTTGGCTAGGCGACACTCTTTGTTGTACCATGGTGTCTCCAGCTCCAATTGCCGTGTTATACTGCCTTTTTTATTACTGCAAGTTTTACTCAGAAGGGGGATTAATTCCTCTACTAAGTGGTGGTGCATTTTAAGAACATCGTGGGATCCCATAGATAGATCTTTATATAAGGAGACAGTGTTAGAGAAGATGTTATAAATAGCTAAGAGTATATTCTCCTTAGCCAGGATATGAGGCCATTTTAGGGCTTTCCTATTATTTGAAACCTCGACCTCTCCCACCTCATTGTATGGTTCCGGTCCGCTGTCTAATGATAGGAATGCTTTAGAGAGTAACCCTACCTGTAGAGGGAAATGGTCACTT
Organism: Lissotriton helveticus; assembly: GCF_964261635.1. Classification (NCBI taxonomy): domain Eukaryota; kingdom Metazoa; phylum Chordata; class Amphibia; order Caudata; family Salamandridae; genus Lissotriton; species Lissotriton helveticus. Next base: position 1,082,790,725 of record NC_136070.1, on the reverse strand, counting down.
TCTGATCTATTTACAACAGTAAAATTCAACAACAAGTTTCCACAAGTTAACAGTAATCAATACAAAGTCAATTAGTGATTTAGAGTTCCCTTTACTATAAGTATAATTAGAGGGTTTATCTGGGTCCAGTCTACCATTACAAGCCCTTAGATTATGAGATACCATCAGCTCATAAATCTGCATAACTGCCTCTGAGCTTTTAACTGCTTTTACAGTATCTAAACAAGGGATATCATGGGCCCTATCCTCATTTTCTAATAAGTTTTCTAGCCCCAACACAGGCTCAAATTGACAGTTAAAATCCCCCCCTATAATTATTTTGGAGTTCTGCTCTAAGGTGCTCAGATACAAACTTAACTGTTCCACAACCAATGATTTCTTTTTCTGAGGATTCGGTCTATTATAGATATTTATCAAATAGATGTCCCCAGTATCCTTTGTGGTAATCTTCACCCCGAGCAAATCTTTTGAACCAATATTACAAGGTGAGACAACAACATTCAGACACACTTTTATCCAAACTATCAAGCCACCTGAGGGTCTACCTCTTACAGATGCAATTGCCCCACAATAAAATGCTTTATATCCAAGTCTGTGCACCATGTTAATTGCCCATGTTTCTTGAAGAAGAATAATATCATACTCTTCCATGAAGGAGCTCCAATTCCTATTGCATAGGTTTCTAGACAACCCTGCGATATTCCATGACAAGATTTTGACATCACGATGTGAATTGCATGGTGCTAAGATACTGGGGCAAGTATTACCCACGCTAGGTAGACCTAATATTACACCTTCATTGGGTTCATCAGAAGACTCATGGGGGGATGCGGAAACCTGCAGCTCAATGGGTACCGCTAATGGCCTATCAATAGCATTTACATAGCTACTATTCACTATGTTCCTTCCTAGGTATTCTTCGAGGGGGCTAATAGGCCGGGCTCTAGCCTGTAAACTTCCTTGAGTGTCAAATTTAGGGAGCATGGCACGAGTATTTACAGTCAATTTTATACAATGGTTCCCTAATTGTCTATTAGACAAGAAAGGTAAAGGCTCGTTTAGACCGCTTTTTCCTTCTTGTCAATTGCCCCACCATGACCAGTTTTTGTCCCCATCTATATTTCCTGGGAACGTTCTTCCTACTGGGGTTGGTGGATCAAAGAATGAGTACCTGTTATTAATTGGGCCTGATCGAGATGGATCTCTTGTATCTTGGGGCTGGTGCATAGGATAAAAATAGCTAAGATCACAGGTACCAATTCCTAAATGCCCTTCTCTTTGGTTCTGGCCGTAAACAAGCTGAGCAACAGAGGGATCCTTAAAATTAACCAAAATACAATCCCCTGCTATATCTTTCGGTCTAGTACCTAGCCAACTAATTCTTCGGACCTGAATAACCTGGCAATTAACAAAGTGTGGCAAGGGTCTATTCTCTCTAAGCCAATATAAGGTCTTGTTCTTCAACTCGTCATATGATTCCCTTTTATTAGGTTTCAAGGGAGGGACCCCAGTTAACACAACTACATATGGTTGACAACCTGGTGGAAGGTGTGCATTTGGGGTCTTTTTCAATATTGGTTTGTCTCTAATATGGTTAGTAACTTTAGCATGATTGTCCGAGCCACAATTGGTAGGGTAAATAGGATAATCAGTCCCATTGACTGATTTAGATGGTACCAAGGCTTGAGTAATAATAGTTGAATTCACCGAGTGTACTTTACGTGGTGCCGGTTTCGGGGGAATAGTCAGCTTGGTTACTCCATTAATTGGGCTTGCCTTGGCCGGCTCAGTTTGATTTCCCCCTAAAGCACTATTTGATTCATTATTGGATTCATTCTGGTCTGTCACAGTGTCTTTTCTGGGTCGTCGATGTTGCTGGGTTAAGTTCGGTGCTGTGAGGCTAATTTCCACCCTAGTGAAATCTCCACCAATCTTGGAATGTAATTTTATCAAAGATTTCACCGCGAAAAAACTGTCCAATGAGGTTTGTTCAAATTTGTCCAGGCGCTCCGTTAGACCTCTTAGTTTTTCCATAACTGGCGACAACAAAGTTGACATGAGCATTTGGATCTGGTCAAGCAACGGGTTCGTGGCTATTATGTTATTTTGGCAATTTATAGATTCCAGATCCTGCGTTTGACCAAGTGTAACATTATGATCATCCCCCATTTGTGTATTACTTATTTCTGACCTCATGATCGTGGTTTCTGGCACTATAGATTTACAATAGGGACCTCCATTCATATAATTCCTGCGAATTCTCTTGAGTGTCTTTAATCTATACGCTTTCCTGGGTGTAACCACTCTCTTCCTTTTGGTGACAACTCTTCCTGCTTTTGGCGACGGAAGTGTGAGAGCTGGCCCTGCAGGCGTGTCATGTACTAAAATTACAGGTAGTGCCGGCGGGTTAGCTGTTGTGTTATCTGAATGATTATTTGTAATAGTATCACCTTGGATTCTATTTAAAGGAGCAGAGTCAGACACAATATCAAAAGCGCCATTGGATTGCCTAGTATCAACAGCGCAAGGTTGTAAATGGCCATTTGGTGCAGGGATTAAAAGTTCAACTGGGGTTGTATTCACTGGGGATGTGGCATGTGCTAATGATCCCAAAGACGAACGTTTTTGTGCCAAAAATTCCCGTGATAGTCTACGTTCCGCCATGATGATTTCCTTTTCTACGACGGACACCGCACGTGTGATAAAATTATCCATTGTGCATATTGTCGGGTTCCCCCCTCGTTTAGAACTTCTTCCTGAACGGGTAGACATTGGGGAGTATGAAGACATACGTGGTTACAGGGATAAAGTTATAGCACCCACGTCAACAAGTCAAATGGTTTTACCTTAGGTGTTAGGGGGGTGGCCCGTCCCGGCCCCTGCTGGCCCCGGACGGCCACAGACGGCCCGCCCTTTGCCCGGGCTTCGCCCGGCGTCCCGCTTGCGTCCCGCAAGACGGTCTCTCCTCTGTTGTTATAGGATGGGCGTTGGGGGCGTGGCACGCAGGGGTGCGCTGACCGGATGTCTCGTGGTCAAGCAGGGACTCCTGAGATAGTGAGTCCCTGCCGCGCTACCCCTGCAGCCTCCGCAGATGTTTTCCTTCCTCTCGGGGCGTCAGTCTAACGGGTGCTGTAACGTTGGTGGGTCTCCGCAGTCCTCCCACGGCGAAGCAGCTCCCGCGCAGCGGGAGCGGCGAGCAGCAAAGTTCAGCAAGGCACCAACAGACGGGGCAAGTACTCTCCCTCGGCGTCTCCTCTCAAGTTTCTGGTCACAAGGGGTTATATCGATGTAAGTAATATCAAAGTTAGTAATATCGATATCAATTATATCGATGTTACTAATTTCGATGTTACTAATATCGATATTTTTTTGTTGTTATGTATTTTATTTTGTATTTTATTATGTATTTTTTTAAAGTATTTTATTTGTTTTAAATTATATGTGCACTATTTTTTGTATATTAAAAATGTTATTTTTAATTTAATTTTATGTTTTAGTACTGGAGCGGGTTGTGGGTTTATAGGGCAATAGGGTGGGAAGTAATTAAATTATAGTAAGTTAATTATTATTTTTAGTAATTGGAATTTAATTTTAATTAATTTTTGCGTTTAAGTTCTGTAGCGGGTTGTGGGTTTATAGGGGAATTGGGTGGGAAGTAATTTAATTGTAATTAAGTAATTATTTATTTTTTATTGGTATTGATAATTTTTATATTTCTAATTAATTTTTAATTGGTAAATAATTATTTTAATTGGTAATTAATTTATTTAATTGGTAATTAAGGTTTTCAATTGGAAATTACATTTTTTACTTGGCAATTAATTTTTTGGATTGGTAATTAAGGTTTTTAATGGGAAATTACATTTTTTAATTGGCAATTCATTTTTTTAATTGGTCATTAATTTTTTACAATTGGTAATTGATCATTTTTAATTGTTAATTACTTTTTGTTAATTGGTAATTAATTTTTCATAAAAAATGTTTTTTATTTATAAATAAATGTATTGTTTTTTTAATTGTAATCAATTTTTAATTATCAATGTGTTTTTTGTTTTGAAATATATTTTCGTGTTCAATATTTATTATTTGGTCATTTATATTTATTAATTCATATTTATTGGTATTTATTGTTAATTTAGTGTTAATTATTCAATTTTAAATATGTTTTTAGTAAATATTGATGGGTATTTGCAAATATTAAAATTTTAAATATTTTATTTACACTAAGTATTTGTAAGTATGTTATATTTAACTTCTACGCTATCCAATGCTTTCCCTACTGTTGCACTCTCTGGAGTGGGAATAGTAATTTTTACGCCTACGCTATCCAACGCTTTCCCTACTGTTGCACTCTCTGGAGTTGGAATAGTACATTTTCCCCCTCCGCTATCCAACGCTTTCCCTACTGTTGCACACTGTGGATTGGGAATAGTAATTTTTACCTCTACGCTATCCAACGCTTTCTCTACTGTTGCACTCTCTGGAGTTGGAATAGTAATTTTTACCCCTACGCTATCCAACGCTTTCCCTACTGTTGCACTCTCCGGAGTTGGAATAGTAATTTTTACCCCTACGCTATCCAATGCTTTCCCTACTGTTGCACTCTCTGGAGTGGGAATAGTAATTTTTACGCCTACGCTATCCAACGCTTTCCCTACTGTTGCACTCTCTGGAGTTGGAATAGTACATTTTCCCCCTCCGCTATCCAACGCTTTCCCTACTGTTGCACACTGTGGATTGGGAATAGTAATTTTTACCTCTACGCTATCCAACGCTTTCTCTACTGTTGCACTCTCTGGAGTTGGAATAGTAATTTTTACCCCTACGCTATCCAACGCTTTCCCTACTGTTGCACTCTCCGGAGTTGGAATAGTAATTTTTACCCCTACGCTATCCAATGCTTTCCCTACTGTTGCACTCTCTGGAGTGGGAATAGTAATTTTTACCCCTACGCTATCCAACGCTTTCCCTACTGTTGCACTCTCTGGAGTAGGAATAGTAATTTTTACCCCTATGCTATCCAACGCTTTCCCTACTGTTGCACTCTCTGGAGTTGGAATAGTAATTTTTACCCCTACGCTATCCAAAGTTTTCCCTTCTGTTGCACTCTCTGGAGTGGGAATAGTAATTTTTACCCCTACGCTATCCAAAGCTTTCCCACTGTTGCACTCTCTGGAGTTGGAATAGTAATTTTTACCCCTACGCTATCCAACGCTTTCCCTACTGTTACACTCTCTGGAGTTGGAATAATCATTTTTACCCCTACGCTATCAAATGTTTTCCCTACTGTTGCACTCTCTGGAGTTGGAATAGTAATTTTTACCCCAACGCTATCCAACGTTTTCCCTACTGTTGCACTCTCTGAAGTTGCAATAGTAATTTTTACCCCTATGCTATCCAACGCTTTCCCTACTGTTGCACTTTTTGGAGTTGGAATAGTAATTTTTACCCCTACGCTATCCAATGTTTTCCCTACTGTTGCACTCTCTGGAGTTGGAATAGTAATTTTTACCTCTACGCTATACAACGGTTTCTCTACTGTTGCTCTCTCTGGAGTGGGAATGGTAATTTTAAGTTCTATGCTATCCAACATTTGTATTACTGTATTTTTTTACTTCTGGATTTTGAATAGTATTTTTATTTATTTAGTAATTTATTTATTTTTTGTAAAAATATTAAAGGTATATTTAATTTTTTTAATTTATTAAACGTAATTTTTTACTTTTTATTTCTGTTTTTGTTTTATGTTTGTAAATGTATTTGTAATTTACAATGTTTTTTATTAATTTATAAATTATTAAAATAAGTATTACAACTTATTAAGCATGGATATATTATATATTTTATGTATATGTTTAATTAATGTATTATTATATGTGTATTATTTGTTAATTTTAAACATTATTAGATATTTTTAATCATGTTTATTTTATTTATTAGTTATTTACTTTATTTTACATTTATATTTTTACAGAAAAAAACGGATATTTTTAACATCGATATTTTTAACATCTATATATTTTTTTCGATATTTTTGTACTTACCATGTTGTAGATAGGATGTCGATATTCTTGCCTTCGATATTTCTGCATCGATATTCCTGTAGGTCGATATTTTGTAGGTCGATATTTTGACAGTGATTCCAGCCACAGCACCGAGTCTGCCCTCAGCGCCGCACCGATGACATCAGGACCCTGCTGGACAATGGCGAGACCGCAGCACTCATCCTCCTAGACCTCTATGCCGCCTTCGACACCGTCTGCCACCGCACACTACGCGCACGCCTCCATGCCGCAGGGATCCGAGACAAGCTCTGGATTGGACCATCTCCTTCCTCTCCGGCAGAACCCAAAGCATCCGCCTCCCCCCATTCCATTCCAAAGCCTCCGAGATCATCTGCGGCGTACCCCAGGGATCCTCCCTCAGCCCGACGCTGTTCAATATTTACATGGCCCTGCTCGCACACGTAGCCCGACAGCACAACCTCAACATAATCTCCTACGCCAACGACACTCAGCTGATCCTCTACCTCACCAAGGACCCCATCACCGCCAAAGCCAACCTCCACGAATGAATGAAGGCCGTCGCCGACTGGATGAAGACCAGCTGTCTGCAGCTGAACTCAGACATGACAAAGGTCCTCATCCTCGGCTCCAACCCTTCAGCCTGGGACGACTTGTGGTGGCCGACGGCACTGGGGGCAGCCCCGACACCCACCGACCACGCAAGCAACCTGGAAATCATCCTCGACTCAATACTCTCAATGACCAAGCAAGTCAACGCCGTCTCCTCCTCCTGCTTCAACACCCTCCGCATGCTCCGCAAGATCTACAGATGGATCCCGACAGATACAAGAAAGACAGTCACCTAAGCCCTCGTCAGCAGCAGACTCGACAACAGAAACGCCCGCTCCGCGGGAGCCCCAACCAAGCTCATCAAACGACTACAATGCATCCAAAACGCCTCGGCACGACAGATCCTCGATGTACCATGCCACGGCCACATCACCCCCCACCTGAGAAACCTGCACTGGCTCCCTGTCAACAAGAGGATATCCTTCAAGCTCCTAACCCATGCACACAAGGCACTTCAGAAGACCGGCCCACCCTGCCTCAACAGACGGCTCTCCGTCTACATCCCCAACCGCCAGCTCCGCTCCACCGACCTCTCCCTCGCCACCGTCCCACGCATCTGAAGAGCAACCACTGGTGGGAGATCCTTCTCCCACCTCTGTGCCAAGACATGGAACACCCTCCCAGTCAGCCTACGACAGACCCAAGACCTGCTGACCTTCAGAAGGATACTCAAGACCTGGCTGTTTGATCAGTAGTGCCCCCCAGCACCTTGAGCCCCTCGCGAGTATGTAGTGCGCTTTACAAATGATTGATTGATTGAGTTTGATTCTTTTAGCCAGGGGGAGACAAGGGGCCATATTATGACTTTGGCGGTGTGGGAGCGGGGTTGCCCTACTTTCACCCCACTCACACAACGCAAATGCTAAAACAGACCCCCCACCAAATTATGACTGTTTAACTCGCTGGCGGGCAGTTCTTTGGCGTTCCCACAGTGGTGCCTTCGAAATAGGCACCACAGTGGGAACGTCAAAGTATGTTCCTGCACAGACCGAAATGCATAAAGTTGTGAAATGCCTCAATGAGTGGTAGGGTCCAAGGGTGAGAGTCTGCGCTGATTGATTGAGGGGCACGGGGCCAGGGTCTTGTCAGGTAGTTAGGACAGGATTAAGGGTCGCCTGGTGCCATTTTAGATTTACTGGCAGCCAGGTTGACAGTGACAGATTAGGAGAATTTTTAGATTTTTCCCAAATTGAGCCATGTTTAGTTAAAGAAGCACAATAGGCACTGCTGATGCTACATGAGTCAGGTAGAACTGACCTTGTTCCATTTGAGGCCCTGGTGGCATGTGTGTCACCAGTGAAAAAAAGTGAGGAGAGGAATTTTGGGGCCTAGGAGGCTGGTTTTTGGGTGCACAGTAGGTCAGCTGTCTCATGCTGCATGGCATGGGAGGGCAGAGGGCAGGGCTTGATGTGGTGGGGTGGCAATGTGGTGGTGGCCCCGGTTCCATTTTTACTGACAATGCTGCAAGCGTGACTGATGCGTGTGATGTAGTGATATGGGCAGACGCTGGAGTGTGCTGACAGCGTGGATAAAGGGCGTGCGCCTTCAGTCAGGTGGAGCACTGCTTGCTAGCAGGCTTACCGTTGGTGGGAGCAATCCTGGACCCGACCAAGAGGGCTGCTTCCCCAGAGGGTATCTCGAAAATTACAGTTGGGGGAGCGGCCATCATGCAGAAAGAGAGTGCAGGGACACCTCTCTCACGTGCGCGGGAGAATGGAATGCAGACAGGGGTGGGCGGTGGATGGGGTCAAGCAAGGTCTGCAGCTGGATTTATCCAGCCTGCGGAGGCATACCCTGCAGCCTTTGGAAGTACATGATGAAAGGCCAACAGAGATGGAGGGGGTAGTGGCAGCCTGGATTTAAGGCAGCAGCTGGATTTTGGGCACCCTGAATGAAGGGCCAGGCCCTGCCTTTCTGGGCCTGATATGATGGTCAGATGGGGTCCCTCATTGGTAGTGGAGATTTTATAGGGAATGACCTGTCAGGTAGAGTAGCTGACCAGTTGGGTCATGGCAGAGTTTTGACTTCAGGGTTTTTGGGGGCAAGCATGGAGGATGGGGAGGGTAGCTGCAGGGATTTGGCCTTGGTTCCCAGGATGAATTCTGTGGCCTGGGTGGACAGGGTGGTGTTCCAGGATGGGGGACCGGGGAGGTGGGAATGGTTCCATAACCTCACCTTAATTTCATGGGCCATGTAGGTCAGGGCCAGTTAGCAGTCAGCCAGACAGTTCAGGCAGGAGCATGGGAAACGGTGGAGCAGCCAAGAGGGTCTAGTTTGGCCTGGAACCCCCAGACCAAAGGAAGAGTTTGCTGCAGTATGGCCGGCTATGGTACAGTGGGGGACCAAACTGCAGAGAGGCAAAATTTAGGATCGGCGTCCGCCTTTCAAGATTTTGACCCATCTCAGGACTTTTATGATGTACAATATGGTGATGGTGGTGTGGGTGATGGTGAGATGGTGAGCACGACTGCTGACTGTGACGTTAGTGGTGATGATGGTGGTTGGGAGCTGGATTATGGTGAGGAGGAGGTGGAAGAAAGAGAGACTGTGGAGGAAGAGGTGAGGGAGAGTGAGTGGTGGTCGGCACACCAGTATGTGCAGGAGGGGCAGGTGTAGTTAACAACAGAAGGAGTATTGGTGGTTTACAGCCTGTAATTGCCCCAGCAGCAAGGATGTTGTCCACTCAGAAGGAAATGAGGCTGGTGTCAAGATGGATGGCTTTAGTGCAGGCCCTGACTTTGAGGCCAGGTAAGGCAAGTTTCGAGGGAAACAATGGTACATGGGGTGGTTGAGGAGGGGGTACAGGTGGTATGGGTTGACACGCAGGTGAAGGTTGAGAGTTTACATTTGTCAAAAGGTAAGTACGTGCAGGATAAGTGTACACATAAAGATGAGACGCGGTCGGGGAGGAGGGGAAGGAGAAGGAGGGGGCGAAGGCTAAATCTAATGTTGAAGGGGCACAGGTTGAAGGAGACAAAGGTGAGGAGAACAAGAAGGAGATAAGGATGTGAGGTACCATAAGTTATTCTACATGGGAATTAGAAAGCCTTTAGGTGCAAATCTAATGTTAGCAACCAGGTAGTGCATATGGAAAGGAAAGTATGTTGCAATTTTCAAGCTCCTGCATAGGGAAATCTGAGTGAAGGAGGGCACCAAAGAAGAGGAGTATGAGCTGACCAGAAGGGTACCGGTTTATATCGAGAACTGGACAGCACCATTACTCATATATGTGCATGTGTATTGTGAGACGTATCCAGAGAGGTGAGTGGCCATGTGTAAATACCTGTATGTAGTGAGGAAAGCGCAGGTTACATTCAAAAGGCTGGCTTGAGTTCGTTACGATGAGGAGTTTCAGGTGCTCCTTGCAGAGGATGCTGACAGGGTCTGGGGGGAGTTCGATTACAAGCTGCTCATCCAAACTTTGACGACCGAACTGCCAGCACCATGGACTTATATGGCAAGTAGCTGGCCAGTTATATAGGAGCCCTTACGGGGGCGTCCCACCCTAGCTGGGTAGGGTCAGGCGGATAGAGGATAGATGGGGACATGAGTAACCCTGGGCAAAGCACTACGCTACGCTCGTGTAGTTTGCAAAGTTTGCGCAACTTCGCACTACGCGAACTGCACGTAGCACAGTGCGAACATGCATAGCATAGCATAGCGTAGTGCAGCGGTCATTTTTTGCTTGCTCGCGGTCCTCAACGTCAAGTTGGCGACTGCGAACAAGCAAAATGACATCCTCGTGAGACTTTTTCCTTGCTCGCGATCGGCAACTGGATGTTGCTGATCGCGAACAAGGAAAATGAACCTCTCGGCGAGATTCTCAACGCGGGGAGGTCAGGTTTCTCATTGCGAGTGGTTGCGCATGCTCGCGACCACTCGCAATGAGAAACTTACAGTTTGCGTAGAGAAAGCTGCAGCTCGAGTAAAAATCTACTCGAGCGGCAGAAAAGTACAGCTCACACTGTGCAAGATGCCGTTTTCAATGATTGCACAGTGCCGGATGCTTGTCCGCACTGTGCAATCATTGAAAATGACATCTTGCACAGTGTGAACATGCTACTACGCTGTTCCCGCAGTGCTACGTGTAGCTCGCGTAGTGCGAAGTGCACTTCGCGTAGCTACGCGTAGCGCTACTAAGCGAACTACGCCCACCCCGAGATATGAGGGGCGTGCTGGTCCTACAACAGAGGTAAGTGTTCTTGGGAGTTTTGAAACTACAGACATAAGTGTTCAAAGTCTGGAGGTAAGCACATGCACACACAGTGTGGTCCTCAGGGTGGAGGGTTTAGCCAGCAGGGAGGTCAAAGATCAGGTCCTAGTGAGCGGGGCAGAGGCAGGGTAGGGCAGAATCCCATTGGCAAGGTCACGCACACCAGTTAAAGTGGAGAGGTTGCGTCATTGGCTTGAGTTGCTGGGGTCACCAGCGAAACAGGATTAGTTGTGAACCAGATTTCAGTTTGGTTTTCGTTTCGGTATGAAGGTCCCTGGGTGTGCCAGTGGGCAGACATTTGAAGTCAGTGAGAGGTCTGAACAAATCGATATGAGGCCAACTGATGAAAGAAGTGGGTAAGGGAGGATGGAGCGGACATTTGACGACTGGCCACTTGAGAATTTGTGGGGATCACCTATAGGGGTGGTCCCCAAAAAGGAGCCTGAGGAGTTCTGTATGATACACCACCTTTCATGGTTGGAGGGTTTGTCAGTAACTTATTTTATTTCTGAGGCATGCAGCAGGGTGCATTGCGCGCCTGTTGACACAGCAGTTCAGTTGGTGAATTTCAGGGGCTGAGGCACTTTGATGGAAAAATGTGATGGAAAATCAGTGTTTCGACTCCTGCCTGTTCACCCTGGGGATTTTGAATTGTTGTGCATTTAATTCGGAGGACAGTTTTTTTGTTGACATGGCTTTGCCTATGGGCTGTTCAGTTTCATGTTCTTTGAGTTGTTCAGTTTTTTTTTTGCAGAAATTATTCACACCCAGAACAGGGAAAGACATCATGACACACTATTTAGATTACGTTTTCTTGGGTGCGCCAGATTCACAGGATTGTCAGGAAAGCTTGTTCTGGTTTTAGCTTTTGATGGAGGTGGTGGGCATCCCCTTCACCCTGGAAAAGATGGTGGGACCAGTGCAAATGATTACTTTACTTTTTGGGGTTGGAGTTGTATTCCCTCTCAATGGAAATCAGATTACCAGAGGAAAAGAAGTTGAGGTGCTTGAAGCTTTTGGACAGGATTTTTAAGAAGGCAAAGGTACACGTGAAGGACATTCAAGTTTTGCTAGGCATTTGAATTTTGCTTGTAGAGCGGTGCGAGCGGGCAGGATGTTTAATAGGAGGTTGGGTTGGGCTCTGGCAGGGAGAAGGGGCTCCCTCGCCATTGTGTTCGGCTCAAGACAGGGATGAAGGAGGATTTGAGGCTTTGGAAGAATTTTCTGACTGAATGCAATGGCACCCCCATTGCCGGATTGGAGGAGCAGTTTTGCTTTGATAAAAAATGTAAAACAAGATTTGCTTGAGATCAAAGCCTTTTGGTCAGGCACCACAGTGGTTTTCAATGAATCCATACAGTGGCGGTTTCTCCCCAAGGTCATCGGGGCTCCGCCCCCGTTACCAAAGTGGCGTGTTCAATGCTTATCATATTTTTTATTTAATGTCTTACCTTTTAAATAGTGATAGTCTACTACATATTGACGCTGTGACAGTGGCCGTTCGTTTTGGCGACTGGACGCATTTCACGTGACTCTCCCCTTGCGGGCCCAAAGAAGCCCAAGTGTTTGCTGGGCCAGTAACCTCACAGCCCTGGAGGCTGTGATGTCATCAGCTCAGCAAAGACGTAGCTTCAAATCCCAGTCTCTACCCCCTGATGGCGTGAAGGCAATGTTAGCACCGGGCGTTTTAAGTTCAAGCCTGGTATCGCTAACCCTCCACGTCAATCAGAGAGTGAGCCCTTTCCCAGCTCATTACAGGATGAGTTGGGAAAGGGGTGTGGCAGGCAGGAAGCTGAGGATTCGAGTCTGTGCAGACTTGACCTCAGACTGCTTCCGCTCGTTTTTGCACTTGGTGGAACTTTCTGGAAGGAGGTTGGAGGACGAGGAAGCCTTAGCCACTGCATCACGGACACAGACAGCAGCAGCACTGACTCAACTGAACTGAGGAGTGGGCACCATAGGCACGGCAGTTAATCAGCAACCCAGGAGGTAAGGCCCAGGCCGCAGACATTTTTTAAAGTTATTATGCCTTAGCCAGAGCAGTAGAGCTGCGGTGGGGAAGCAGACTCGACTCTCGAGTCTCGCCGGGGACATAAAATATTGACTGCAGTGCTTAGCTTTGGTGGGTACGTTTTTGGACCCGGTGTCTTTAATGATTGATGGAGAAGTACCCAGAGCTTTCCACCTTCTGGACGGAGCTTCACTATGTTGAAAAAGCAGCTGTAGGTTGTGATGCTATATTCCTCATTTCTTCTGATGCCTCTGATTTTTCATTTTAGCCCGTAAAACAGAAATGTTGGTTCTAAGGGGCCCATTACGATGTCGGGCGGATTTCCTCCGCCAGGCTGGCAGTGGCCACCACCAGCCTGGCGGAGGAAATTCGCCCGACATCATTAGCCCATTTCCCCCCCGCCAGATTTGGATGGCGGGACTGCAGCGGTGTGAAACACCGCCCGCCTGTTTTCCGCCCCGGTCGCCTAGCGGCCGGGGCGGAAAACCAGTAACATGGTGGCGGTGTCTTTTAGACACCGCCCGCCATATTACAGTGGGCTTTGCACAATGCATTTCCGTGGCGGCAATGCCGCCACGGAAAGGCATGCGGAGACTCCCTGCGGGGGCCCCTTGCGGGCCCCCTGGGAGTCCGTGGCTTGGGGGGTGCACATGGGGGTACCTATGGTACCCCCCCGCATTTCAAAGTGCAACATGGCAGGCACCACGAGGTGCCTGTCATGTTGTGCTTTGTAAAGCACAACGTGCACTTTTACCATTGCGGCGGGCGGAGAATACTGCTCCACCCGCCGCAATGGTAAACATACAGGATGCGCCCGCCTGTGTGGCGGGCGCATCCTAATGCCATTGTCGGGACCCCTACACTGTTAGCGGGCGGTCCACTTCTCCGTCCCGCCGCCATTCTAATGGACCCCTTAGTGTTTGCATTTGCAAGTGCTGATACGGGAGGCTTTTAAAAAAATAGTTTTGTTCTTAGTGATACGGGAGGCTTTTTGCATGCTCTGGTGCAGTTTACTTTTACCACACGTCTGTGAATGCATCTTACAAGCAAGGTTCAGTGTTAAAATCCATGTAAATACATGTGAGGATATGGTGACTTCCCACATATTACATGGTGTGATAAATAATTGTTTTTATGCCCAGTGAAACGTAAATACTGTAAATTATCTAGGGCAGCTTTAATACAATGGAAACACCAGAACATGTTAAATAAATAAAGGTAGTGACACTAGCTATTAGAAAAATACAAAACAGTTTTTTTGTTATATATAATGTTGTGTCTTTGAGACAACTTGCAAACCAACTGAAAATTATGTGTTCAAATAGATTCTTTGTTACACCCTATATGACTTATCTATGAGTATTGAAAATAATATCAGTTCGAAGTATGAATGTGTGATGGATGTATGTAGTAAGCATGCTGCATATATCATGGTCTCTCTAAATTTACATTTAATATATTTTTATATTTGACACAACATTATATATAATAAATAAACTGTTTTGTATTTTTCTAATTTTTCTAATTGCTAGTGTCACTACTTTTATTTAACATGGTCTGATGTTTCCATTGAATTGAAGTTGCCCTAGATTATTTACAGTATGCATTTCCCTGTCTAGGTGAACTTCACATTAGTACCAGGGGGCCCTTTATCTTTGCAGTCAGTGAAACGTAAATGACATTATATGTTAATGATGCATCGGTTATGTCTTTTAGGCCCAACAATTGTTGTTTGTTTGAGTTGCAGTTGTGTTAATTCTAAATGAAAACGTGACATAATTAACAGAGAAATAATGAATGAATGTCACCTTTGCATGAGTCACAGAAAGAAAACATACTCAAACGTGTTACAAAAAAGCAGCATTTTTCTGATTTTACTGTGTTTCATCTATCCATTTGGGATGCTAGTTTGGACCTTGTGTATGAAACAAGAGTGGCACAGCTTTCTGAGGTGCAGGCGGAGTGTGTGAGGCGAACGTATCTGTTCTTTATCTGCCAAAGGATTTACCATCTTGTGACCTAACGTCAGAATGTCAAACAAAGATTCCTTGACAGAACAAACTCTTTCCCACCCTTTTCGATTGAGCAGCTGCAATAGGCACAGGAAGGACAAGGTGATAGGCAAGGTCTCTGCTGAGCATCTCTAGTGGTATGTTCCACAGATCAGAGGTTTTCTGCAGTTTGACAGGTTTGGTGGAGCCATATGGGACCCTGGTGCAAAACCATGCCCAGAGGCTGTGCACATTATTAGTGTTAGCATACCGTGCTCGGTAAAGATGGGGTTTGTACAGCAGTTCCAAGGTGCACGCAAAGGGGACCAATGTTTTTGAAAAGGCTTTTATCTTGATAAGCACTACTACATGGATTCTTGGTGACTGCAGGTTTGTGCATGTGAGCTGAGAGTATAGTAAATTAAATTTGCTTTCTCTGTGATCTCCAGAAGGATTCATATAAATGGGCATCCTTGTGGCGTACATGACTATTTCAGAATTGTGTGGGCATGTGTAGGGTAGTTGTACATGGGTGCACTGAGGCGGTGTGTGGATGATGTTTCTCATATCTGCTTGATTTTTTGACTGTCTACCTGTCCTAAATATTGAGGTTCTAGACCCTGTTTTCTGCATATGCTGGTGGGGAACCATAATGAGAAAAGTAATAGTTTACCATAACCCAGATTCTGGAGAATCTTTACATATAGTGCACATCTTCTGTTGATGCTATAGCCACTTATTACCCAGGCTCCACAGCCGATATTGGGATCTTCTATATAATAAATACTGATTACGGAACCCGGTTCAAGAGATAGAAAGTCTGCCTTCAATTAGCCAAGTATGAGCTATTACTTCCCAAAACTATGTCAGTAAAGAACTTGTGTTGAGAACTAGAGTATTTTGGAAGAACTCCTCTTCCACCACCTCTGTGAAGGCCGGCATTGATTCAGTCCTCTCAAACATAATGTGCCTATTTACTTTTTTCATTCAAAAAATTGTTTCATCCATTGTAGTGTGACCAGTGCTTGTGTCCGTTCCTCAAGCTCTTGCACTATTCTTGGTTCACCAATATCACCATTATTCTCAATGTTTTGTTTGTTTTAGCCCTAGTTCGTCTTGCTGTAAAAGTGGGTGCGTAACATTACTCTTTAAAAATAAATATTAATAATAACTCCACAAGTCAACCCCCTGAAGTAGGCATTTGATTCTGTTGGGCCATCTTGAATGCCACTTTATCTCATGTAGGCACTGGCTTGAAAATGCAACATTTGCCCACTCATTTTTCAACATTATCTCGGGGGGACCATCCCCCCGAACCCTCCATAGGTCATTTGGGCCTCGCTCGCTACGCTCGCTCGCCACAGTGTGCTCCACCACTAATTTTACGCCTCACCACTTTCAAATATTTACAACAAGGGGTGGTGAGGGACAGAGTCTCTGAATTAAGCAGAATACTCTCACCCAGTCAAGAGATCAGGGCTAGATCCAACACCGTTTTTTAGCTCATTGCACCATCCCAGTTTCAGAACCTGGCTGTATGCAAATTAGTCTGTCCCTGGCCCAGTGCATCATGGGAACAGGGCAGACCAGACTACAAAAGCCAATTCTTACACTGGGAAGGAAACAAGCTTCCGGGGACCGGTTTCTGGCATTACAGCCGTCTTCGGCCCGGCTTGCTTGAATCCTGATGGTGCAATGAGCAAGGGACTCATGTCTGAGTATACCCTTCCACGCTTAGGGTGGACAAAAATATTTACAACAAGGGGTGGTGAGGGACAGAGTCTCTGAATTAAGCAGAATACTCTCACCCAGTCAAGAGATCAGGGCTAGATCCAACACCGTTTTTTAGCTCATTGCACCATCCCAGTTTCAGAACCTGGCTGTATGCAAATTAGTCTGTCCCTGGCCCAGTGCATCATGGGAACAGGGGAACAGGGCAGACCAGACTACAAAAGCCAATTCTTACACTGGGAAGGAAACAAGCTTCCGGGGACCGGTTTCTGGCATTACAGCCGTCTTCGGCCCGGCTTGCTTGAATCCTGATGGTGCAATGAGCAAGGGACTCATGTCTGAGTATACCCTTCCACGCTTAGGGTGGACAAAAATATTTACAACAAGGGGTGGTGAGGGACAGAGTCTCTGAATTAAGCAGAATACTCTCACCCAGTCAAGAGATCAGGGCTAGATCCAACACCGTTTTTTAGCTCATTGCACCATCCCAGTTTCAGAACCTGGCTGTATGCAAATTAGTCTGTCCCTGGCCCAGTGTATCATGGGAACAGGGCAGACCAGACTACAAAAGCCAATTCTTACACTGGGAAGGAAACAAGCTTCCGGGGACCGGTTTCTGGCATTACAGCCGTCTTCGGCCCGGCTTGCTTGAATCCTGATGGTGCAATGAGCAAGGGACTCATGTCTGAGTATACCCTTCCACGCTTAGGGTGGACAAAAATATTTACAACAAGGGGTGGTGAGGGACAGAGTCTCTGAATTAAGCAGAATACTCTCACCCAGTCAAGAGATCAGGGCTAGATCCAACACCGTTTTTCACCACTTTCAAATGTCACCAGTCGCCACTGAATTAATGCCAAGGAGACCTTAGTGGGGGGCTACAAAACCAGGGGCGCTTGACAGGGCAGGCACACGCGGAACTGAGAGTTGCGAAAAAATGTAAAAACAGAAAGTTTCTTTTTCATGGAGCACCCAGACATTCGGTACGAGGCAGTGGAATTGTTTCAAGAAGATGGTGCCCATCTAACTTTAGGGCAGGATTATACCTTATGCAGGTGCGGATCATGCTGATTGGGCTTTTGCATTCACCAACAGGAACGTAACTCCTATTTGGGGGGACAGAAAAACTCAGTGGTTTTTCTAGTGGTGGGTTTTTAGATACGTTTTGGAAGATATGGCGACAAAACGTTGTTTAGGTTCAGACACAGTTCAGATTTCGAGAGAAGTTGCAGGAATGGCACAAGTTGACAACAGTGGGGTAGGTATGAGGTTGGGATACAGAGAGTTGAAAGACAAGCGTTTGTGATTGATTTTGATTGGTGTGGTTCTGAAGAGTGGTTAAGGGGAGGGCGAGGTTGGGTTTATGGATAATTACAATGGTATCGTGAGAACAGATTGTTTTAGTATGTAAGGCTTTAGAGTCAAGGCTTGTGATCCATTTTGCACCTGTCTCATAAAAGTGCCTTTTGCACAATATAAAGTAGTCAGTCGGGATGCGCAATCCCACCTGATGGGGATTTTGGGGGAGGGCAAAAGGTCCTACCACCTGGAACCTTGGGCGGGTGGTAGGGTCGAAGGGCGAGGGTCAGCCCTGAATGGTTGAGGGGTGCGGGGGCAATGTCTTGTCAGGTAGTTAGGGAATATTAACAGTCACTAGATGCCAATTTAGATTTACAGAACAGATTAGGAGAATGTTTCCCCACCATCCCTTCCTATTTTTCATGTTTTGAGGAGGCAGGTGCGTGGGGAATGTTGTTTGATTCTGTTTACTGTTGCTGTTATGAGCAGGTGCATTGGTGGGTTTTCAGATAAGTTGTGAAAGTTATGGCAACAAAACATTGGTCAGGTTCAGAGCCAGTTCACATTTCGGAAGGGGGGAGAGTTGCAAGAATAGAACAAGATGACAACAGTGGGTAGGTATGAGGTTGAGATGCGGAGAGTTGAATGACAGGAGTTCGTGATTGATTTTGGTTGGTGTAGTTCTGAAGGGCTGTTTAGGGGAGGGGGAAGCTATGGTTTATGGGTAGTTACAAAATGTATAGTGAGAACAGATTTTTTTAGTATGTAAGGCTTTAGAGCCAAGGCTATTGATCCTTTGTGCACCTGTCTCACTAAAGCAGCCTTTTGCACACTATAAAGTAGCCGGTTGTTCTTGAATGCGCCGTCCCGCCCAATTGCTTTAGATGGGATTCGGGCCAATAACCTAGATCGGACCTGGGCCTTTCTTGTCTTTTATTTATGCATTTATCCCCCACGTAGGGACAGTTGTGATGCATTGTCGTATTTCATACATTACAATAGTAAAGATGCACAACAAAATCTATCCAAGCATAGCTGCCAATCCAGGAGGATGCATATACGCTCATGGTCAGCCATTTTTTAAATGTTTTTTTAAAATATTCAACAATGAATTATAAATGAATATATAAAGAAACGCAAACAGACTGGTAGCAGCAAGTGGGGAGCTGCTGGGTCCTCATCAAACAAAATAATAAGAAGAAGAAAACAAGAAAAGAATGCCCATGAATCCTGCCACTGAAGTGCAATTTTTTTTTTGTGGATGACAATATTGTGCTTTACCAATTCTCCCAGAAGAGGACGGATGGCTGAAGAGGGCTGACCCATTACCCCATGCTGTAGTGGGCGAAAGCAAAATGTGAATGACTCTCCCACAGACCAATTGATCAAGAGGGTTTATTGAAAGCCACTATGAATGCATATATAAGTACTTATTTTTATCATTACAAAACTGAGGGCCTCATTTACAAGGAACTGACGCATCTGCATAGATGCGTCAGTTTTCTATGTCCTATGTTCTTGCACCACTATGGATGTGCTATATTTACAGTACAGTGCTCTTTGGCACAAGGATTAACAGATGCATCAGAAATTCTGATGCATCTTTTGGCAGAAAAGTGACACATTGCTGGAGTTGCTCATGAAAGTGACCCAACTCCAGCACTGCGCCTTAACAGATAGGTGAGTCCCATTCAAAAAGCCTAGCGTCATTCCTTACACCTAGTCTTAGCAGGCGTAGGGATTTCGGCACAGAGAAGGCGCAGAGTGACACAGTGAAATGTTGTAAATTTCACTGCGACAGATCTACATGGCTTTTTTCGTGTGAACGCCCACCCTGCATACATTGTACCTGACACAGGTATAATGTGGTGCAGGGCTATACAACATGATGCATCTCCCTCGATGAGTCATGTTCTAAATGGGCCGCAACGTGAAAAGTGATGCAACAGCGGCACAAAATTGTCGCAAAGGGCTTGTAAATCTGCCCCAAACGGTCTTGGCTAAGGTCATACCTATACAGTAACACAAACACGACGCAACATGTTTGTCAATCTGGGTCTACGTACGTTCAGTGTGCACTCGATAAATACGTCACTTCTCATCGCATCTAATAATGCTGCTAATTATAAAAGTTTCCCTTCCTGAAATTCTTGCTATTACATTTCCTTGTACCCGAACATATGTTCAACGTTTTAGAAGTGGCACTTTACAACGCTGGAAAAAGGATTCGCTCTAAACAGGCTCATCTCCATTTCACTGCACATGAAGATCCCGGCTTCCTGATTTTGAAACTCTGTATTCCGAAGCCAGCTGTCAGTCAAACTGTTCTACACACAACATTTTCCGGCCATACATCTGATTCGTGTGCTTTAATCAATAATGCTCCGTCTTATTCAAGCACTACACTTTCACCAGAATCAATAGATGCACTTCAGTACTTTTACTTCAGTTAAGGAAGCATTTGGCTCCCAGAGCACTGTTATGAGCTGCCAGGCCTTAGCATTAACCACAATAAGGGAGCTAGCTCTGTTTTCAAATCTCAAAGAAATTGGATGTTCTGATTACATCAGAAAAAAATGTCAATAATGATTGTCAACGCTTGAACGATCACTGTGACTGGTTGCCACAAAACCTCCACCTTCAGGGGTTGCATCAGGTAGCAGCGCAGCCTCCCATGCATCAAAACCTTCCCTCATTGAAGACCCTAGATGCCAAACCCTACGAAAAGGAATGTCATAGAAGGCCTCGCTATAATGGATCGAAGCTCCAATGATCTATTCAGCCATATGTGTACCCTATCTGAAAGTCTCTCCTGACATCAGCCATCTTGCCTTGGTTTCAGAAATAGCAGGATAAAATGAGGGGGCCAGCTTGAAAAAAAAATCTGAAAGGCGGATATTTCATTAAATCTGAGTAGGTCTTAGGCCAGGCAGATGTAGCTCGCTAGCTGTATGAAAGAGGACAAATGATTACAATACAACTATATATCAAACACATAAATATAATTTTCAAACTGGGGCTCGGTTGTTTTCCGCCCAAACTCTTAGAGTGTTGAAAGCACGTGACGACTAGGTTGAACATCCCGCCACTGCCAGTTAAATGCCATTTTTTTCTATACAGGGGTGGGAGGGTTGAAATAGCAGGCCATTTTCAGGGCTTCTTGTAATAAACCCTCATATTGTTTCACAAATATCCAGCCAAAACAAAATCTACACTGGGGCCCATTCCAAGTCAGATTCTTTTTCTGCCCAGTATTCTCCGACTCAGTCAGGAGCTATTAATACTGGGGGCATCAGTAACTCCAAGGTGGCAGAAATATTCCTGATTATGAGAGGTCGATGCCCCAAAAATATTCCTGCATATTTTTTGCCCACAATTTCCACCTTGAGAGTTCATATGCCTTCCTCATCCATGTTGTTACCGAGGCGGTTGTAATGTAAGTTCAGACGGCCACCATAAGACTTGCAATAGCACCCTACATCTTGTAGCAAAACTTTACCCACTTTTAGAACCTTTGCTTGCTTGCTTTATTGATGCACTCTAGACTACATCAAGTCTATAGCAATGCACACATTCAAAGGCCCACCAGGAAAACAGACATGCTTCTGAAAGCTACTCTTCAAGAATGGGACAGCTAACACCATGCTCGTTTTAGGTTGAAACAAAAAACTCTTTGACATCCCAGCTGAGAACGACTATGAAAAGCATACCTTTCACTCGTTTTAGTCTTCAAAGATCAACATCTGTTCTTAAATTGCTTGAAGTTGCTCAAGCTGTCCAATCTACTCCACCTCTACTGAGAATCATGTCCTCCATTGATATGAGTTGTCTACCTTTAAAATGTTAACCCTGTGCTGACCAATTTTGACCTGCCAAAAGTCCACATTTTTGGTAGTACTGTATATGCTTTTGTTCTTGCGTTTTTAAATGAGTATCCTAGGCTATAATGTATTCCTTTTTTCGAATTCTTCATGAGTCTATCAATATTGAAGATCAGATTACAAATAAAATCTCTCGTGTTCCTATTGATGAACAGAAAAAAGCATTCAGCAGGATTACTATACAGCTGAATAATTTTAACTGACATTTCTACCTGGCAAAATAAACCTTTTGCCAGGCCCAAAACTCCCTTTTTAATAGATATAAATTACCCATAGGATTGGCCCTGGCTATTCCAGCGGACAGGGTGTAGTGTACTTAAAAATTGACACTTAAAAAGGTGAATTGTACTTTCAAGCTTTACATGTCCTCATAGGGAAAACTCTTACATTTGTTTTTTACTACTGCAAGGCCTACCTCTTCCATAGGATGACATTGGAGTTTCCTTACTACATTTTGTAAGTGTAATTTCCAAATGGGAACCAATATTTGGATCATGGTTGGTGTCCGTGAAATTGAACTTGAAAATCCTAACTTATACTGAAGTCGTATATCAGATTACAGTATTGAAAATGCCACTTTTGGAAAGTTTACATTTTCTAGCCTTATCCCTTTAGTGCCAATAGCCTATACCTGGGTCACATGCAAGGCCAGCTTTAGCGCTAGTGGCACCTGGTGCAGAATCATTTTTGGTGCCCCCACACCCCATGACCGCTTCCTCAGATTCTCTCACTACCACAGTGCAAAAGTGCCCCTCATCTCTACAATCATAAGCTATTGCTAAACACACCACCCCCCTTGAGGTCAGTGCCCCCTTCCACCAATCAGCGCCCAGTGCTGCCGCACCAATCCTACTGCCATAAACCCAACCCTGGTCACATGACTGGGTGTAGCTGACAGTTGAGCCTTTTGTATTCCTCCTAGACAAGCACACACAAAAGGGAGCTTAGGTGTGCTTGAATGGACCATTACAGGCAGGATGGGAGGGAGGAGCTGGGCACAGCCCTACTTGTACTTGATTAGGATGTGTCCTGCCTTCGCAGAAAGGGCTGCATACCCCATGTAGTCAGTCTGGAGTCAGGACAGGGACTGACTGATGCAGACCTTATATTTGTAAAAATTAAGTGCCAGAAACCTCCTCCGAAGTCCTCTGCATGCTGCACCACACATTGCCCCTTCCAGCGCTACTAATGATAGTACCCAAATAAAACTTAACAAACACACTCCTAAAAGTGTGACAATTCAGTCTCTTTATGTCACACAAAACTATATTAATGGCGTCAGATGCTGGTATTATTCATGTTCAGTGTGATTTGGTTTAATCAACATGTTTGTCTTTCCTATGCGCTGGCCCCAAGGTGAAGAATTGGCTTGGTAGTTTGGTCTGCCCTGTTTCCATGATGCACTGGGCCAGGGACAGACTAATTTGCATATAGCCAGGTTCTGAGCTGGGATGGGGCAGTGAGCTAAATAACGGTGATGGATCAAGCCCTGATCTTTGGACTGGGTAAGAGTGGTCTGCTTAATTCAGACGCTCTGTTCATCACCACCCCCTTTTCTGAATCGGCCCCAAGGAAGATGGGGACAGCAGATGGTATAAGGAATGCTTGGTGGAGGAAATTACTTTTCAAAACAACCATTGCACTGACGGGGGGTTTGACAATCCATGGCAGAGTTTTCAGTATTTTTAGCATGCAGTCCTGGAATCTGGTAATAACATGAGCCAGAGAAATATAAAAGAAAGTGCCATAAGAAGTGTAGAGATGATGGAAGTGACTGTGGGTGTAAACTCAGCTGCATGTACCCCCCTAGAGTGCTACTTCACGGGACCCTATAGGTGTAAGTAGCACAAAATTATACTTTTAGTGCAGAGTTATCCTATAATGTGTAACTCAGTTAAGCACCACAGATTTTCAGTAAGCACTACAGACCTACACGATGAGTGCCCACTAATGTTAAAAGGCCTAGCTCAAGTCGGTACCAATCATGGGTCCCTTGCTCACTTTGCCACTAGATTCAAGCTAGCCTGGCTGATATGGGGTATTACCCAACAACCAGTCCCAGGATGCTTCTTTCTGGTCCAGAGAAGACCTGGCTTGGCAGTTCGGGCTGGACTATTCCCATAGGGTCAAGACTGATTTGCATATGGCTGGGTCTGAACTGGGTTGGCGATGTGAGCTAAAGAATGATGATAGATTCAACCCAGATCTGTGACTGGGGATGAGTGTCTGAAAAGTTTTGGCGCTCTGTCTATTATCTCCTTGTGTTTGCTTTGAAGAAAATTATGGTCATCATCATAAAAACTAGTTTAATGTAGACCGTCTCCAAAGGTGTGTACTTCCATATTTACGCAAAATAGTTTGGAGTGATTTTGAAATACATTTTTTCTGCAGTGTTATTGTATTAACCGATATTAGGTAGCAAATGCAACTCCTTTATTATTCATGCGATTTGTACGTTTTTGCCTGCACAGCTGTGGGAATGCAATAGGCTTATTATGCACTAGCCCTACAGGCCGAACAAAATCCGGTGAGGATAAAATATGATAAACGTCAGCTTCTCCTCTTTGGTAAATCAAATCTTTGATTGCTAAATAATACCCCTCTTGTCACTGTGGAACCTTATAGTTGTTCAGGGTTATGTTTCGATGGGATACTGTTGTGAAGTCCCATGTTCCATTGGGGTGGACGTAATTCAGTGTAGCATAATCACGCAGAATTACCTAAAACTTCTATGAGATTATGCTTATTTTATGTGGGACGAGTAATTCTGCATTTAGCACTACTTCTTAGAGCAAAAATGCATTTTGTCCTAAGAATAAGCATTATGCAACAGAACACAAATAGCGAGCAGGTAGGAAATTGACAAAGGCAATTTCTTCTGTGAAATTACATTTAGAGGCAAAAATGCCTTTATTATCACCATCGCTTTTAATACGATTAAGCTAAACAAAAGTAGTGACTTTCCCTGCTGCTCTTCTTGTAGGCCTACCTAAATATGGGCTCATTATTGATAAAGGTATGAGACAGATACTTGCATTATGCTGATCTTCCTATTCAGATGGCCCCTAAAGAATGTTTGGTGAACGTCTCCTCATTTCCTATGAAGCACACAATGTCAAAAACACAGTACAGCTATCAAATAACACTAATTCATTGGCTAGAAATTAAAGCATGCAGACAAAAGATCCTAAAGCTGATCTGAAAGGATACAAGCTAGAGAATGACCTAATTAATGAAGAGGATATGTTTGAAACCTAGTTTACACTGCCTCACCCCACAGTATGTACATTGTATTGCTGTAAGTTAAAACAACTGTGTAAGAAATTGAGTTTGTGCATGAGGTGGGTGAATCCCTACTCAATGGTCAACCACAATCCTTTTCAGGGTGAGGCACAAGCAACGCCTAAATTAACTGTGCTCAACTCTCTGGTAGCTTGGCACAGAGCAGTGAGGCATAACAGAGAGGCAATGTGTAAATTAATTATGCAGCATTTCAAAAAGTAATAAAGTGAAACACAACACAAGAAAAATCCCACACCAATTAAGAAAAATAGAGCACAATGTAATAAGTACACCATGACCAAACTACACAAATCCAATCAGTAGAACCGGAGATATGCAATTTATAGATTTAGGTTTAAATAGCACCAAAAAGTACCAAGTGCCACTTTCAGCTATTTGGTTGTTAGAGACCAGGAGAATGTCACAAGTTCATGCCGACTGTGATGGAGTGTGGGTCGGATACAGGGACCAAGCTAGTCCTTCTGAAAAGTTACCTTATCAATCCAGCGCAAAGAGTCCTGTTCAAGGTGGAAGAGGCTGCAAGAAGCAGGCCTGGCGCCGGGATCGTTCATCCCTTTACCGCAAAGATCCTGTTGTCATTGCTTGCAGTCAGGCCGGAGCTTTGCAATGGCAGCTCCGTGCGAGCAGTCAATGCTGTAGCACAAAGATAGAACTTTGCGTTGGTGCACCGTGTGAGCAACATGTTTTTGGCAGCAATGGGCCCGTTTGTGGGGGCAAAGAGCCCAAAAAATTCAATTTAGCTCCACTGAGGCCACACCAATGGTTTATGACCTTAGGGGCACCACTTGAGGGTCAGGGGCTTGCTCGAGCTGGATCTGGGTGTTTACGCAGATGGGCAGCAATCCAGCAAGGCAGCAGTCCAGCAAGTAAGTAGTCCAACTGGGCAGCAGTTCAATGACAGTACATCAGTCCTTCTTCCTGGCTGGATCAGTGCTCTCCATGCCACTGGAGTCAAGCTATCCTGGCTGATGAGGGGTAAAACCCCCGAAACTGGTCCTAGGATGCTTGTTTTCAGTCCAAGGAGGACCTGGTCAGGCAGTTCGGGCTGGACTGTTCCCATCGGGTGCAGCGTCAAGACTGATTTGCAAATGGCTCGGTTCAAACTGGAATGGCATGGGTAGCAAAAAAGCGAAGGATTCTGTACTGGGGTGAATGTATGACATTGTTCTGCACTCTGTCAATCAAGTGTTCTTTTTACAATAGTCTCCACAGCACCAGAAGTGTACTGAAGCGTTTGTCTGAGGAACAATATTTATATAGGTTTCCTTTTGAAGTACACATGTTTCCTGCCTCTGCTGTCCTGGCTCTGGGCTAACTACAGAGGGTTTGCAGTCCTTTGTGTGGGGGCAAGACACAGCCTATTCAAATGGAAGCAGGGCTGTGCCTAGCTCCGCCCTCCCATCCTAACAGAGATGGTACATCCAGGCACACCTAAGTATGCTATAGTGTGTTACTGTCTAGGAGGAATATACAAAGCCCAACTGACAGCTACACCCAGCCAAGTGACCCAGAGACAGTCAGCATTCACTATATGGCTAAAGCCGTAAAATGCCTACTTTCTAAAAATGGCATAAAATTGTAATAAAAATCCCACTTTAACATAGCTAGATTTTCATTACAAATCCAAAGACACCAAACATGAATTGGTTGCCGTTCCCATTTGGAAGTTATAGCTCATTAAATGTAGCAAAGTAACCCCAATGTTATCTAATGGGAGAGGCAGGCCTTGCAATAGTGAAACACAAATTTAAGAGTGTTTCACAATCTGGAAATTTAAAACTTAAAAGTACATGTCCTACTTTTTAAATACACTGTACCCTGCTCTCTGAGCAGACCAGGAGCTACCTCAGGGGTGGCATATATATATTGAAAGGAAGGTATGGGCCAGGCAAAAGGTCTATTTTGCAAGGTCGAAATGACAGTTTAAAACTGCACACACAGGCTTCAATGTCAGGGTTGAGATATGTTGAAAAGGGCTAATCAGATGGGTGGCACAATAAGTGCTGCAGGCCCACTAGCAGCATTTAATTTAAAGGCCTTGGGTACATGTAGTACCATCTTGTAGGGACTAATAAGTAAATTAAATATGCCCATTTTGGATAAGCCAATGTTACCATGTGTTGAGGAGTGTGCACATAAACTTTAGCATTGGTTAGCAGTGATTAAAGTACACAGAATCAGGAAGCTGCCATGCTAAATTCCACATGGAATTTTCTATTCCGCTTCATGAAACAAAGTTGGCAATTCGTGTTGGTTATGAACTATTTAGTGCAAGCGCAATTTCAGATATATATGTATGCTGTTTGATGTGTGTGCTTGAGATTGCACTCTGTCCAGTACATGGAGTAATAGCCTTTTCTTGTGAGGGGTTGAAGGAAAGAGGGCTGGGAGTGGTGGATCACAAGTTTGTTAAACATGAAAGTTTGCTCCTTTACATTATTTTCCATTGAAAACACGTTGTCTGTGGCATCAGTTGTTCCCTTTGTTTTCAAGACATTATCTTATTTGACTGGTCATTGCCCCAGACAAAATTACAACAGATTCACATTCACTGTCTGTGTGGAAGACGTGAGATATATTATTTCCTCTATGTGATTCGATGGTTGTCATTAATACTGATTATAGAATGAGGCATATCCTGGTGATCCAGGTAGAAGGAAGGAAACCTGCTCCAGAGCTCTCTGCAGACTGCCCACAATCTAAAACATCCCGCAGCCTGCCATGGCCTGAACTTCTTAAAATTCAATTGGAGATGTGAATGCTGATGTGTTTTTTTTAAACCTTTATTTATCAGTTTTCATATAACAAAGATATTCAAGTTGGTTACAGTCATGCTAGTTACATTCAATTGACAAGCGTATAGGTACATGTGTCCGAGCTAACGATCCGAGCAAACAGAGAAATACCAGTGAGCTCATTCTAGTCGCTGACATACAGTCTCTGGGTTAGGTCGCACAGTCAATTCACAGGGCAGCAAAACAAATATTACAGGTGAAGACGAGCAGCCTCATTACAACGATATCTCCTTTAAATCTTTTAGCATTACAGAACATTATACAGTGAGAAGTATTCACGGTGTCCCCCCATCGGTGCTAGGAGATGTAGCCATAGGAGTGTTCTGCCTACATCCCAACACCCTCGCTGCCATCCTCTGACCCCTCACGTGGCATAGCAGTTTTCATCAGATAAATCTGCAGAGGACCCCAGATGTCTCTCGGCTTGCTGCGAGCCGGCAACAAATCTGCATAAATACTGTGTTGATCCTGACAGTATACCACATCATCCAACCATTCCTTAAACATCGGGGCTCACCCCCTGCCCCAACGGCATGCGACCCTCCTCTTTGCGAGCAGCAGGACAACATCCATAAACCTACGGATGGGCTTGGGTACGTTCAATGTATATCCCAACAGCATAACTAGTGGGTCCCTATCAATGACCCCTTCCGTCATAATCTGCAATGCATCGTGCACCTGGGACCAGTAGTCATACACCCCAGGACACTCCCATGCCAGGTGGATGAATCCCACGCCCTCCGCATGACATCGTTCACATCTATCATTACCCGCCAATTGGAACCTCAGCTTCCGAACCAGCGTGTAATAGAATCCTTGTAAAAACTTGTAATGGATAATTTTGTGAATGCTGATGTGTTGACTGACATCAGGCAACAGGCGACACCTGAGACAGACAGAGAACCCTGGAGGTCAGGGGCTGCAGAGGTTTTAAAAATGGCATAAGACAAGCACAGTCAATGGCACCGGGACCTTGAGAAATAATGTGGAAGTCAGTGTAGATGCATTGGAGGCTCCAATCCTTCATGACATTAAAGAGCTGGAGAAAGCACATTCAGAAAGAAGGTTGATTCTGTAAGTGAAATGTCGCAAGAATTTAGTGGTGCAGCACACTGGTGCTGAAGATACCATGGATAGAGGCAGAGCCCAGCAGACAAAGAGAGTGGCCCAAAGGCATGCATTGCCCTGAGTGAAAAGTAGTGATGCTATTTAAAATCCCTGAGTGTACCCTAGGTACTGTTTCTCCCCCTAGCCCCTCATTGGATTTCAGGCATTGCTTGGGCTTTATCTGCTTTAGCGACCATGATCGCAGGTCCTGGTTTAACATCAACAAATGTTGGCTCAAGCACTTATAGGTAACAGTGGCTGCAGGGTCAAAGGCTAATGACTGTGGTGGGGTGTGGACGCCCATCCCGGTGGAAAGACTGGCTTCTGTTATAGAGACTGATTACTGTACAACTCTCAGACTGGTGCTCAACCTTTACCACATGGAGGTGATTAAAGCCTAAGTGCATACACTGAGTAGCTAGGATTTGTGGCTCTGGTTGTAGAGGAGGGCTGCTTCTATAGTCCCTATTAGTTAACAAAATTGGGGGACTTGGATACCCTGAGATGTTGTGGCTCCCATGATCCAGAGGGCCCAGACCCAATCAGGGATGAGCTTCACACATTAAAACCTCTAGGCTTGTTTTGATTGTCCCCATACTGATGGACACAAACAAGTAATTTGATATACTTGGCGTGTCTAAGAAATTAGTTGAGGAGTATTAGCTGAGGGGTGTGAGAACACACCTCAAATAACAATCGAAGGCCTTGTCAGGGTGAATTGCAAATGTCACTAAATAAACGTGCTCAATTCCCTGGTAAGCATGGCACAGAGAAGCTAGGCTTAACTATGGGGCAACTATGGGGCAAGGTGTAAAGTACTTATGCCATATACCCAAACATTAATAAAGTAAAAACACAACACAAGAAAAATTCCAAAACAAGTTAGAGAAATGGAAACCATTCTAATAATTAAAAGAACACTAAACAACATTCAATTAGCAGATCTGGAGTTATGAATATTTAAAATTTGTATTTAAAAATAGCACCAAAAAGCACTAAGCAACAACCAGGGAAAATTGGTTGTGCTGCACCGGGACAAAGATAAGAATTAACACTGACTGCAATGGAGCATGGTTGGGAAACAGGGACGAAGTTCCTCCCAGTCACAAAGTTACCTTCTCACTTAAAAAATATTATGGCGGTATGAAGTCTTCATTAGGGCCAAAAAGCCAATTGGATCCAAGGAAGGGCTCAATGAGGATAAAGCGCAGCAGCGCAAAGAACCTATGACAGAGCGTTCTCAGGAGCTGCCCCCAGAATATGGAACTCACTCCCTCCAAATATCAGGAAGATCCAGAATCTGGTAACATTCAAGCGGGAAGTGAAGAGCCTGCTGATGAATAGATACATTACGTAGTGAAGATCTCTGTTCACAGGTCTGATATATTACTGACCTAGTACAGTACTTTTATGGCACGAGTAAGGGAAGCTTAATCAATACTATAAAGAAAACGTATTCTATGATATGAGAACAACTTAAAGGCTGCCACTAATGGTTATGTTGACCGAACTTGAGAACAACACCATATATGAACATATACCTAGCTACCTCATATTTATTATATATACCTGTTTTTGTTATAAGTTTTAACCATAGCATATTTTAACGTGAACGTCACATGTGTTACGAATATACAGATGTTGTACTTTAATTGTTTTTATATATGTTAACCCTCTACCTCTCCTATGTTAAGCGCTCTGATACCCACGGGTCTTGTTCGCGCTATACAAAACTTTATAATAAATAAATAAATAAATAAAGTCTCCAAGTTGATCAGAGGCCAGTTGGCATCTGGACCAGTGAAGCCGTCAATGATGCGCGGATGCTTCTCGGTGTCAGTGACGAGTAAAGCCATGAAATGAGTGATGATTGCTGTCCAGTCTGGGGAAGCTGTTGATTGGGTGCTGTTTGGTGTTACATCTAGTAAAGCTGCTGATGAAGGTTGTCACGTCAGAGTTTCGCATCAAGTCCAGAGAAGCTTTCAGTTAGGCCGGGAAACAACCTTAACAACGGGTTCATTACATCGCGTCACATTTACAACGCGGTCTTTACAACGACCGCGTAGTTACATCACAGTACATTGCAACGCAAGTTGTTACAACGACTTGCTCTAGATGGCGCTCTAAACTAAAGAATAGTATAATTTACTATTTCAACACCTTCCCTACTGTTGCACACATTGGAGTTGGAATAGTAAATTATACTATTCCTAAGTCCAGCACACAATCTAGAGCAAGTCGTTGTAATGACTAGTGTTGTTATTTACTGCGATGTAACAACTCGGTGGTTGTAACAACCGCGTTGTAATGGCATGCCTTGTAAATGCATGTGATGTAATAGTATATATTCAGTTAGGCCAGGAGGTATGCACTTGGGGACAGCACTTGAGGGTCAGGACTCAATCCCATAGATGCCTGGTCAGGTCCATTTGGTACTGGTCAGCTGGAAAGTAGGAAAAAGGCTGGAATCTGGTTGAAACCCCATAGCTCAAACAGGAGGTCAACTAACTGACCCTATGCGTCTCTTCTGGGATTGTTGGTCCAAGACAAGCAGATCCAGTCTTCCTTCAGATTCTTCAGACAGCAGTGCAGTTTATTTTCTGATTCTTTTCAGGTCTCAGGGGATGCAACATTTATGCCCAGCCTGTGGTTTGGGGCAACTACTGTCCACACCCTAGCTAATGGGAAAAGAATTTCCAGAGGTGACCCTACCCCCATTTGGAGCAATTCCAGTGTGTTTTACTGTAAACTATCCCACAGTGCCCCTTTCTATCTAAACCCAAGAAGGAAGGACCTTTCTTATCTTAGTCGGAGCTCCCTGGGCACACCCAGAGGTGTGATTATAGCAATGGGCAAACCCTCACTTGTGGTCACTCCAAACCAGTTCTGGGGAAGCTTCTACTCTCACTGGGTTTTAAGCCAAGCTTACTAGAGAGATAAATGAAGGGGACAGGCATGGTGTTAGGTTCAGCTGCTTGTGACAGGTTAGGCATTGGAAATGTGCCCTTTCTGCAGGGTCACCTGAGATTTTTACCTTCTGTAGCTAAACCTGTTTTTGTCAGCATTAGTACCCTGTGCACTTTACCCCTGCTGACCTGCGGTAAATGCACGTGTTCCTTCCTTTAAACAGTCCCTAGTTTACGATACTGCCTGTATCTAGGGCCTGCACAGACAGTCAAGTCTGGTGACATGTCTTACAGTGCAACTGTTGTAGGTGGCACAATGAGTGATATAACCTACTAGTAGCATTTAATTCACAGGCCCTGGGTATATGTCTTATCATATTCTATAGACTTATAAGAAAATTGAATGTGCCAATCAGGTGTATTCCAACTCCAGTGCTTTCTTAGAGAGTGCACAACACTTTATTTCTAATTAGCAGGAGTAAAGTAGTCAGAGTCCTAAAGAAAACAAAAACCTTTTCAGGCAAAAATCTGAGGAATACCACACAAACAACGGTCATTTCCAAGAGCATGTATAAAAGCCCCGGGGTAGGTTTGAAACTCAAACAACCTGCTCTCGAGGATTGAGCTAGTAGCCGGGCCACTAGCAGTGGGGTATGATGGCAACACTGAGGGAGTAGGGGCCGAACTTGAGAGGGAAAGGTGCTGGGATATAGCAACCTCATGATAAGCACTGGCTTTGTCCTGAACTCTGAAACACAAGACCTCATCTGGGAGGGAGGCTTGTAGTGCTGGCAGGAAATATTGGTAAGCCTTGGGTTCCACCAGAAGTGAACCTGGGTCATGTGTTCCAACTTTCTGCAACTGGATCACAAGAAAATGCAGCATCAGAAGGGATACAGAAAGAAACACTCCAGAATGGTTTTCACTGGCCCCAAATCTGGTCAGATAATGATAGAGCGCGCAGGTCACCCGACTATAATTTTCACCATATGCACACTTGGGCCCATAAATTAAATTTACCATATTTATTAATCGGGTAACCTACACTCTACTATCAGCAACCCTTGTTCATTCCTATTTATCTCCAATGTACCTGACTTACCAATCCTTGTCACAGGTACCTATGATCACAATGGATCAGGGAGCTAGCTGCAAAAGATAAGCAGTCACCAAAATAACATTTATAATATTTGTACTCTTTATAATAACCACAGACTCAGGAAGTTTTGAAAACCTTTATCTAGTCTTCATCAAAAGTAGAAAGCTTGAAATTCACAGTGAGCAAACTATCAATAACCAAGATCATGAAAATAATGTAACCATACAGAAAATAGATTATGCCAACCATTTAAACTCTAAAAGGAAGGTAAAAACAGGAATATGCTAGCAAGTATTTTCAGAAATCAGACTTAGTATGATGTGACTAAAGGACGGGAAAAATAAGGAACAGGCTAAAATAACATAGTTTGAGTACCCCTAGAAGATGGGTAAGGCAAAAGAATTTTAATTTATGCTGAAGAAGTTTGAAAATAATCATGTAACTAAATGGGTAGGGAAAAATGGAACACGCTATAATTCAGAATGATCTCTTTAGTTCAGAAAAGGGAGGGTAAAGAGAAGAAACATCTATTTATTCAGAAACAGACAGTACTTTAGTATCCAACCTAAAGGGAAGGGAAAAATGGAACGTACTAGTAAAGACAGCTAAAGTATAAAACTTTATTATTGGTCAGCACAGGGGAGGTAAGAAAAAGGAACAAACGCACAAATAGGAATTTTAGCAGTTTCAGGAAGCAAGAAAAGGACGTAAGTGTAGTTCCCTCTCAGATCTATATTTACCTAGAGCAGTGTGGAGACCAACCCTGGCCACGGGTCAGTTAAGGACAGTAGTAACCCCAAGGAATGCAGTCGCCAGTAGGCCAGTAGGTGCAGAATGGAAACCCAGGACAGGAAAACCAGATTAGGATCAGGACGAGACCACCAAGGTAAGACCAGCACCCGCAGTTCAGTAGCAACGCCTGCGCTACACCTTCTCTGCAGCTATCAGTCAAAACCCCGATTGGGTTCTCGAATTCCCCAGCAAAGTGCTTCGCCAGCACTTAAGGTTCTCAAAACCCCGATTGGGTCTGTGAGTTGGTCGAACAGAGTGCTCCGCAGCACCTCTGTTTCAATCAGCTATTGAGTGCGTAGGGTCAGTGACAGGTCAGCTATTCGGACAAGTCGGACAATTTCTCTAACTAACCTAGGCTAGTTATACTGTTTTCTGGTCAGTGTACCACCCCCCAAATGTTGCGAGTGTAAGGATCCCCAATTTCGATTGGACAAAAGAGAGGACAGGTCATCACACCTCCTAGGATTTGACTTTCTCAAGCCCCCTATTTGCATTTTCCAGACCGCCCCTAGAATTTCGGGTTCCCATGACATGTTCCTTACACATAATAATGGTGAATTTAACAATTTATACATTGTGATACATTTAGTACAAAACATCTTCTTCTACTAGGTGAAGATGCCTCTTCCCAGGCGCATCTTGGCTTGGACTGCCACTTGGTATGGTTCCAAAGGTCATTGCTGTGGAGACTCGCAGATCTCGCGCAGACTCAGTTTCAAGCAAAATGGAGTACAGCATGGGACATCAGGCCATATTTCGTAATGTACCATGAAATGGAAAAGAAAGTTTTAGAACACAGAAAAAATGAATGCACTGTATACCATGAGTCACTATACTACTCCCATTACTTTATAATAAACGATAGCATTAAGATTAATGCAGAACAAACAGCATAGCCAAAGCATCGCTGCAAGCTTCAGACATGTGAGAACACAAAACAGCCATTTTAACTCTAATGCGCAAGTGCAAAAGGTTTCCCACCAGAACTGCGAGTGCGTCACATCACATGGGTATGACCGACGCATGAGCAGAAGAAATTCCCGCGTAGCAGCAGCCATCT
Organism: Lissotriton helveticus; assembly: GCF_964261635.1. Classification (NCBI taxonomy): domain Eukaryota; kingdom Metazoa; phylum Chordata; class Amphibia; order Caudata; family Salamandridae; genus Lissotriton; species Lissotriton helveticus. The sequence goes on along the minus strand of NC_136070.1, from coordinate 1,082,755,902 downwards.
TAATAGCAAGCATATTAGGATTAGTAAATACATAGGCAAGCATCTCTGGGACACCCCAAATATCAGAATAAAGGGAAAATGAGTAAGACAAACAAGTTGATTAATACTTTTAGGGTTATTCGAGGTTCATGACTACAAGCAAGTCGCTTTACGTGCGAATTCTTGCTCCATCAATCCCCTCTTTGATGATATTTTATATCATCACTAATTAATAGAACCAGATGCCAACTTTTCAGATTTTACCCAGTTCAATCTCTTCAAACATTCTGTTCAGCTTTTTCTCAGTCTCTTTATTAGGGTGAGAATTTTTCACCCTTTTATAAATCTGATTATTTAGTTCTTCTAATTCAAGCTCATCAACATTTCGTTTCACACCTCTCTTGTTCACAGTATACTTTTTCTGGTGTTTTCGACATTTGCAGCAAATTATTATTATGAACACAACTAACCCTATTCCCGCAATTGGCATTAGTACTTTACTCAAAATACTTTTACCCAGGTTAGAAAACCAATGACCTACAGCAGAGAGACCATCAGTAAGTCTCTTCCATACACTGTCAACCTCAAGTGGTTTGAGCTCTTTTTCCAAATTAGTAATGTTCCGCACATACCCTTTAATTTCCACACTTTTGTCAGGTATGTAAGTGCAACAATGTTGCGCTTTCAACATTCTGCCGACTTCGCCCCCTTTTGCCAATAATGTGTCAAGGCGCAGTCTGTTTTGTAAAACCATTGATCTGATCGCAACCATTTCGGTATTGACCATCAGGAAGCCTCCAGCAGTGTCAGTGGATAACCGATCTACTACTGTTGACAATTTGCAAATTCTGTGTGTGTTCAGAGCCACTCCCACTGTAGGTATCATTGCACTAAAAATATCAGCTACTATTTCACCAACACTTTCTCTTTTGCTACGTACTAAATCCTTAGTTCTTTCGGTTTTCCAGTGATTTTCCCCACATGGTATATCTTTGGGAAGACAATACCAAAATAACAGCTTCCATACCAATGGTCGGGCAATTTGAAATAAGCCTTGTTCCCACATATAAAATAGATTCCAGGAAACACAGGCTCTGACCCATCTTTGAAACCCCAACCCCCAATTACCTTGTAATTGTGTTCGCATTCACTGGAACCAATGAATATATCTTTATAATAACTAGTTTTTTCTCTTTTAAGACAAAGTTTCCCCTTCTTTTCGAAATCCAGCAACATGGCAGCATTAGCCCCACCATTTGAGGTGCTTTCTATGCTTTCGGCCCATTTAGGATTTTTCTGATTTTTATCTTTTGCTTTCTTTTGGAAACTTTCTCTTCTTTTCTCTACCATATTTAAAAACATTTTCTCTTTTTCGTGTAATGAGCAGGTCAAGTTATCTTTGTGTGCGTTATCTATGTCTATTTTACCTACAGTTAGAAAATAATCACTCATGTATTTTGCTACATCTCTAGTTGTATGTACAGGATTTAGGTTTCTTCGCACAGGAAGTTCAGAAAATGTCACATCAAGGTTTGAGTAATAATACTGTAAAGGTCCTCTTCTATAAAATAAACTAGTTAGTATACTACAGGAGATTCCATAGGTTAAGGGCAAGTGGTGATACGTCACACCTTCAGCAACCGAAGTATGTAGCTTCATGCAGACATCATCATGATTCTGCAGGAGACTGTTGGGTTTGTTCAGCGTTAGCTATAGCTTTTTAATACATTAAGAGTTGAGCCCTGGCTATGTGGAAGATGTTGTTAAACTCGCCCCATTAATTCTATGGATTACAGTTTGGAGTAGTGAACATACAGCTTTTAAATGAGATATATCAGGAGCACCGCTTGAATCTTTGGGTAGACCAGATCTATACTATTCTCCCATTTGGTTAAGAAAAGTGACCAGGTGAAAATCAAAGAGTTGTTTTTAAGACAAGCTTCTGAAGCGAGAGAGACCTTGGCTTTTGGTAAGCCTATCCTGAGATTTTACTTGATTTTGAAAATTAATGATGGACCAGAATCATATTTTTTCCTTGTTAGAAACCCATTGGAAATATTTCTCCTTACAAAGTTTTGTTTGGTGCAATCTGATCTTATCTCTGTTTTCCCCATTGGCAATTTGACCCTAGTTCAATAATAACTTGTCCGGTGACAACAGTTCACTCCAGTCTTTGAAGCACTTGGTCTTATTTTGTACGTTTTTTCACCCCTCACACCTTTGGCGTAGGTTTGTGTTACCTATTAAATCTAGCGGTATTTATCAACATAGACCAGCTCTTCTCTATCTTCAAATACTGTCATATTTAATCTTTAAAGTATGTACTTATTTTTAACTATAAGGGGTACTGCAATGATTTGACTGTCTGTAATGAGTTTTAAATGTTTATTTAATTTTGATTGAGACGTTTTTATCTCGTATTTACTTGCACTAATTTTCCTTTGTGTAAGGCTCTTTTATGTTTATTGCTCAATAATCGAATAAAGATATTTCATCATCATCATGCTCAGCAGGGATTTGCTACACACAGTGAGTTTGGCACAGACACCCTACACACGCCTCAAGGCATGTGCTGTGAAGGTCTGGCGCCCATGCAGGGTTGGGCCTGGTTGAGGGGGAGGCTCGGTAGCCAACCCCTGCTGCACATAGCCTTCGCTCTGCACAGCAGGATTTTTCTGCCCATGAAGGTTGGCTTCAGGGTCTAACTATACAGGCTCTGCCACTAACTCTGATGTGCACAGCCAATGGCTGTGTGGTGCAGGGATTCGCTGCCCAAACCAGACTGAGTGCAGATCCTGGCCGTAGGCCAGGCATTGGGGCCAAATGCCCGTCGCACACAGTTAAAGGGATAGGATATTTTCACAAAGGCTGGATATAGGGTACATTTAAAAACTCAGAACTTCAACGGAAAAAACAAGTTAAAGTGGTTAGCTTTGGTTATAATACCTTAATGTATGTTAAAAAGAAAAACTCAGATTCACTTAAAACACACAATTAAAGTACAGTTATGGTTAGGAATAAAAAAGAAAATACTACAAAATATTGCAAGCTATGGTTAACTCCGCAATAACTCGCCAACAGCAATACAAACCATAACATGCATACAATAGGCAAAGTTTATGACCTCACAATATGTTTACCACTAAGTAACAACACCTAAAAGCACAATTTAAGTAAATAAAAACAATTATTTAAACCAATAAAGAATACTACATGTATCGTCATCTCTTTAATTCGGTTATGGATAATAAGCTATGCAAATCATTTGCAAGATTAATTATGGAACTTTTGAGTGCATCTGTCACATTAAGAGCTTGAGGACTTGAGTATTGTATTTGGTGTGCTAGCTATGGTTTACAGAGCTTTGGTGTAAGTTATGGAATCCAGCGTTTCTGGAGAAGCTGGGGCCAGAAAGAATGTCTGAAGAGGGTACTGTACACTCACGGCATGGCAAACAAGCATTACATGCAAAAATTCAACAACCCATAGGAGTGCGGCTACTTCTTTTGAAAAATAAAATGTTTGAAGTCCTGTGCAGCATGGTCGCTATGCACTCGGGTAAGATGACACCAGCATCTGTGTGTCAAGGGCAAGTTTAGTTTACTTTTCCCAGACACGGCCCCGCCCTATTAACTAAAGCTATATAACAGTCGTCTATTTCCATAGCTTCTACATAATGTACTAACAGGTTTGCGAAAACATTTAAATGAGTTTTGTTCTTGATTTTATTGTAATGTAATCCTTCCTCATCTGTTGCTTCTAAATCTAATTTTGTTTGCTTAAGACTAGGTGGTTTTTCTGGTGCATCTACTCCTTGTGGTGTATTTCTAGTGTGTGATTCTACAGTGTCCTCTGGTAAGTGATTATTTGGGTACAGGTTCGGGTCTTTACTCATCATAGAAGGAATGGCTATTGTTAGTCCTATCCATAGTATCAGTAATATCACTACACCACATAAACATACTTGGCATCATGTTTTTAAACAACTTCGTCTCGGTCTCCCATTCACAGAAGAATCAGACATTTTGGCTTAAAAGAAGCTTCAACCCCTCTTTGTAACTCTACACAGCTTGCCTACTCGAGCAATTTTTCAGGTTGGTTTTGCTTCTCCTTCAGCCTCGTCAGCGATCAACTCTCCCTCACTTTCGTCACTTAATTCCAAATTTTCAAATTCTTCCAGTACAAAGTAAGTCCACTCAGGACTCTGGTACTTGTTATTCAGTTTCTTTATACGGGCACTTCTTCGCTTCAGTTTTATGACAGCTGGATCAGTTTGACTCGAGACTTCATTTATTTGTTCAGGCTCTTCGTTTATTGTCTTTAGTCGCAATCTCAGTCTTTTCACAAATCTAGGTACTGAGTCACCTTTTCTGAGTCTTTTAACTGGCATTGTGTCTTGGCCTTCTTCAATTGTTTTTTTGTTGTCATTGTGGCACATTTGGTTCAAGTTCATCTTCTGAATTTTCCCCTAACTGACTAGGTCCAGGTCTTTCATCAGTTTCTTCTGCCTGGTCCCTAAACTGGCCTTGTTCAGGTGTATGCTGATTGTGGCTTTGATCTGTTTCGATTTCTTCTTCCTGAACACAATTGTCTAATCCTATCTGATCCTGTTCAAGCTCTTCGAACTCTTGATTTTCTTCCGCTTGAACTTCCGCCCTAATTTCTATCTGTCCCTCTTCTGGCGCATGTGTTTTTGGTAGAGTGTCAATTACCTGTTCTTTCCCTATCTGGTCCTCCTCAGAATCAGATTTGACTTGGATTTCACTAATCTGAGTACCTTCTTCTATACCTGTCTCGTCCTCACTATCCCACTGTCTATCTAAATAGATTTGTCTTCTGGTTCGTATAGGGTCGATAGTCAGGTCGATTATTGGGACCCAATCATCTTGACTGGAGCTTGGTTGTTCCTCTTCAGCTACTTCAGGACCGATATTATGGGACCCCTCAGCTGCACAACCTTCAGCCTCAGTTTCTTCAGGTTCCGTCACTCTCTTCATATGGCTGCCATGGATCCAACGAGGTACTCCTGCACACTTCACAGCTGTGGTGGTTACTAGGATCACCTGTTGTGGCTTTCCCCACCTTGGTGCAATGCAACTTTTCCGAGTATGTTTCTTTATTACAACCCAGTCACCTGGATTCAGGTCATGTGCTGGAGTCGTTGGCCTGGCGACAGCGTCTCCCCCAACCTGGTGAGAGATAGAAGGCACTTGGTCAGCCAGTTCTTTACAGTATTCTAGTACCAAATCATCAGATATGCTTATCAGTTTGGATCCTGGCACCCATGCCTGCAGCATTGCTCTTCCCATTAGTATGTATAACACACGAAACACAGGGGGTCTAACAGCCAAATTGAGAGGCTTCACTGTCGATACTGAGTCAACAAGATCTCAAAATATCTTTATCGCACACACATAACGTATTAATAAGGATAAAGAAGGAAAAAAGGCTAACACTACATGCATAGAGGAGACCGGTACATCATCGATTATTCGTAAAATGGCTGATTAATCCACAACAGATTGTAAAGGGTTTCCATCAAATTAGACTCAATGATCAGTCCTATCATTTGGCCAAACCCATGTGCAAATGAGGCTGGCCTGGTCCCCTGATCAGTGGGACACTCAGCTCCGCACCTTATTGTTGTATCAGGATTTGGTCCACCAAATACACAAACCGTCCATGATGACTGATCTTTTGATGGTAAAGTAAGAAGAAATAGTGCAACGAACAAGGAAGTGATTTAAAATAGGATGGAATGTCCTCCTTCTAAATACTTTTTTCTGCGGACTGGACACGCCTCCTAATTAAAAAATAGAACAGTGCAAGAGAAGACAGTGACAATTATCTGTCTACATAAGGGCCAACATGTTTCTGCCTAACGGGTATTTAATCCCTTGGCATTCGTCAGGGCCTCTGCTCGTATAATAGTTGCACTCCGAATAGTGAAATATAGAATTCACCACCATCACCAAAACAAATTGTAGTAAAACTGGTTAGAAACGGTACAACCTGTAACAACCATGGACATTAACCCTCCGATTCACAATGGTTACTGTGAATTCTGTGAAGGAAAACGTTACATCATTAGTACTGTATTCGATGCATCAGTCTCATGTGCATAGTGTGTCACCAAGCCAACCAATAATGTGTGTCAGGAAATAAATTGTTATGCTTACCCTTTGTGGTAGGGCAATAGACCTCACCTCACCTGGACACTGCTCAGGTACTAAGAGGCCCGCACTACAAAGATATAGGGAAAACAAAAGAATGTGGCAAAGTACTGTAAAGACATTTTTTCGCTTTACACCCTGCCTATAATCATTCCTATAACCAAATGCCCTATATCTAGAGGCAAAACATGTGAGGTAGATAAACACCCCAAACTCAGTGTACTAAGCCTCAAAATGACCCAGAAACTCGACTAAGACACCAAACTTTAAGGAAGATTAAAACTCCTTTGTATGCCTATTCAGGAATTTTACAACATTCTGATCTTCAAAACCTGTGATTTGCTTAAGTTTACAACATAGTGTAGCTAAAAGTATTCTGTGGTAGCTGCTCACCTTTCGGTCGGTATCTCAAGCTCCCATCTGAGACTTGGGGGAGGCACCGATCTGTAGGAGATGCTAGTATAAGTAGTCTAGTGAGCGTTTGTTAGTGAGGTATCCCTCCACCTTTAAGATGTATACTAGATAGTGGCAATCTTATCATGTGTCCCTTCAATTGGTATATATTAGTGGCAAGGACACTATTATCAGACATTTATTGTGAAGTAAGCCTTATTGGTCTTTATTTTCATAAGAAAACTAAGCGCACTACTTTACGCTCGAAATCTCACGAGATCTCGCGAGAGGACGTGCTCAGAACTACCATATGATGTCATATCGGCCATCTTTGTAGTTCCTAACACTATAATCTGGTAATCATTAGACCATGATTATTCCTCACGTGCATATGATGTTAGAATGCCCCCAGTGTTGTGAGTCACTGCCTATTTTTCTACAAAGTAAGCCTAGTTGAGCTTGTTTTCTTAGGAACAAGAGCGCACTACTTAGCGCTCGAAATCACGCGGGAAGATGCGCTCAGAACTACCCGATGACATCATATCGGCCATCTTTGTAGTTCTGAAGGCTCCAACCTGTATATCATAGAATCACGATTGACCATGTGTTGTTTTTGAAAAAAGTACCAGTCATTTGGCAATCACAGCTGCCCAATGATGTCATTTCGGACATCTTTGTAGTGCGATGACTTCAACCTATTGGTCCGTGATATTCCAATGTTGTTTTTGGGAACGCAAGTGCTCTGAGTAGTGTGCCATGAGTGGCCTCAGAGTATATTCAATGGGCATAACTATGCAGATGCTCCAAAATCTTACAATGTGGGAACCATCCTAATGATTGTGCATAGCTATATGTCACCCTCCAGTGTATGTCAGGAAACTCCCATAATCAAACCTATTTGTGATATTATGAGAAGAGTGTGAGCAAAGTAATTCAGGCATGAATCAATATGTACAACATGTTTATATAGACACACCCTATTACAGTCAGTATATCCCAGTTATTGCTAACTAGTGCCAAGGCTACAGGGAGGTCCAAGGAATATCATCATTTAATCCTCCTGTATCAGTCCGAAGTTTATAAATCCATTTTTGCTCTTTTCTAAAAAGGTAACCCGACACATCACTTATGTGACTGGGTATATATGGCTTCTCCAGGGCAGTCCATTGGAAGTCCGTTTCTAGATGTGCACGCTCCAGGAAATGTCTCGTAAGTTTAGTGTTGTTTTTCTTACAACGAAAAGAACTCTTATGTTCTAACATCCTGGTGCGGACTTTGCGGGTCGTCATACCCATATATCGTGTGGAGCAAGGACATGTCAGCATATAAATCAGAATGGTACTATTGCAATTACTATAGTTACTCTGCAACCAAGGTCTCGTGGTGCCTATATCTATCTCCTTCGTGTGTTTGGTCTGAGGGCAGACTGAGCAAGTGCCGCAAGGGTGATGCCCGACAGCTGGTGGAAGGTTCCACAGTGTTTCACCAAGTTTCCTAGGGAGCTCTTTTGGGCGTGTGTGAACAAGTCGATCCCGAATGCTGCTTGCCCTTTTGAACGCAAACAAGGGTTGCGCGATTTTCTCTCTCCCATGGTTCAGAAGGCGCCAGTGTCTTTTGACAATCTTCTGGATGCCATTGCTTCTAGTATTGAAGGTGCTCACGAAAGTGAGTCTAGTCAGAGGTGGTTTAGGGATTGGAGCTTCCAGGAGGGCCTCCCTATTGTTGTTAACCGCTCTCTTTTTGATTTATGAGTGAATTTGGATAGTGTCTGTCCCGTAATTGTCCACAGAGATTCCTAGCATGCACCTCAAAGTCCTCTCTATTGGAGCAGTTCCTGCGAACCCGTAGGAACTGGTCATATGGTAGATTCTGGCGCAGGGACTTCGGGTGGTAACTCTCGTAACGGAGGAGTGAGTTCCGCGCCATAGGTTTCTTATACAGTTCACTCTGCAATCCTGCAGTAGTGACATAGATCGACAGATCTAGGAATGCAATTCTTTCCTTATTTGTTTCCATGGTGAATTTAAGAAACTGGTTTCTACTGTTTAGCCATTGGTGGAATTCATTGACGGAATCCACCGTGCCTCTCCACACCACCAACACGTCGTCAATATAACGCTTCCACCACCTAATAGAGGTGTGGAAGGGGTTGGTGGGTGTCAGTACGTGTTGTTGTTCGAACTGGTGCACGTATAAATTAGCCAGGCTCGGCGCGAAAACGCTGCCCATACTCGTGCCCGAGATCCGGAGAAACAGCTTGTCCTCATACTTGAAGAAATTCATTTTCATGGCTATAGTTGCCAAAGCCATTATAAATGGTACAGGGGTGATAGTTTCACATATACTATCCCTCAGGATGGATGTTACAACTTCCAAAGTCTCATCCTGAGGGATAGAAGTATACAGTGATTCTACATCGAAAGAGACCAGGAGGTCTCTTTCAATATCATAATCAATTTCTGGAAGGACACGCAAGACATCTTTAGTGTCCTGCAAATATGTAGGCATTTTCTGTACAATTGGCCGCAGAAAATAATCGACAAAAGTTGACAACGGCTCCAGGAGAGACCCTATTCCTGAAATAATAGGCCTACCAGGCGGTGGCCTCTGAGGTTTGTGTACCTTCGGTAAAAGGTAGAAATAAGGAGTGGTTGCGTGTTTAGCAACCAGATAAGTTGCCTCACTTTGAGTGATCCAACCCTCAGATACAGCTTCTTCAACCATATCCTGTATCTGTTTAGTCACCTCTTCTGTAGGATCTGTAGACAAGGGAGAGTATGCCTGTCTATTGTTTAATTGTCTATAGCACTCAGTCTGGTAATCCGTGGTGTTTAAAATAACTATAGAGCCGCCCTTATCTGCAGGCTTTATAGTAATTAAATGATCCTCTGAAAGTGATTTCAGTGTCATTTGTTCTGATTTGGTAAGGTTGTTAAATGACCTGACTGTTGTGCTCCACAGTGAAGCAATATCACCTGCAACAGCTTGCTCAAAGGCTAAAACCTGTGGAGGAACCGTGTGAATAGGTGGCTGGAATTTAGATTTTGGTCTAAGACCGGTGTTTGTGTCGCAATCAGCATTGATCTGATCCTTGAAGAGATAGTGTAATCTAAGTTTTCTGAAAAACTGACTCAATTCACACTGGAAAGTGAATGGGTCCCCATGATTCGTCATGACGAAACCCAAGCCTTTATTCAGTACTTATTCTTCAAGTGGAGTTAGTATCTTGTTAGATAAGTTGACTACGAGGGATTGTTCGATAGGCCTGCTTTCTGGTTCTTGGCAGTTTGGCTCCGTGTACCTGCATGTGGGCCTGTCTGGTCTTCCCATTGTACAACTGTGTTTTGTGCTGCTCGCCTTTTGCCTCTTGGTCGGCGTGGGCCAAACCCTAACAAATGTTGAGAATTGTAGGCATTTGGAAACCCTTGGAAATTCGGCGGAGGTGGAGGTACAGGGTAAGGCTGTTGGTTCGGTGGAAAACCCCAAGGGGTGGGTGGCCACCATTGCTGGTATGGATCAATATGTTGATTGCCATATGAGTAGGGTCTGTTCCCCCTACCTCTCCCACGTTGTGGAAAGCTAGGAGCGCCCATGTTGGTGTTGTCTGGATCACTACTGTCAGACCCTGAACTAGAGTAGTTAGACACATAACGTTTTCCATTGTTTCTGTATACAGGTGGTGTGTACGTATCGCTCGTATAGGGGTACACACGTTCATGCTTCCATTTACTCAAATCTTTTTTGAACTTATCTAATTTTGTTTGCAGAATAGTCTCCTTGAATTCACCTGAGTTTTTGTTCGATTCGTCCTGCTGTTTTTTAAACAGAATTGGTGTTACTGTTGTTCTTATTGCTGCTTCTAAAACCTGTATTTCAACCAAGATGGTATCGGCTATTCTTTTTGCTGTGCTAATGATCAATATTAGCCAGTCTCTAGTACATCTCCATGCTATAAGCGACCAATCCTTCAGGAAGATCTTATCTTGTAAGAATAGTCGAGGAGCATTGGAGACCACTAGACCAGGCGGGGCGCAACTAGCCCTCAGATATTCTGCCATGGTTATTCCATGGACCAAGGTTCGGGCATGTGTCTTTTTTAAAACCATAAATTTGGCCCAATCATCTCCTGTACTAGGAATGGCTGTTGAAGGTATGTTCAAGACACTGGGCATACTATCCAATATAGAATGATATATGGCATCGTCATACGCAATACCACTAATTTCTGCCATTTTAGTGTTGGTAAAACTAGTTTGTGAAAAAGGTGTCAAAAGCGAACAACTGAGAAATCGAGTCTCAATCACCACTAAGGTCGGGGGTCGACCGACTCTCAATGCTATGTAACAGTTCTACAACTGGTAACTGTCAAAGAACCATCTAATCGTATGGTTATATAGTCGGACCCGCAGCCAGACAGCTGCTCCAAAACAGATTAAACAAAACCATTTAAAATAGGGTCCAAGGGATATATATTTTAAAGACCCACACCTGATTTTATCCCCAGCACCAACTGAATGTATAACACACGAAACACAGGGGGTCTAACAGCCAAATTGAGAGGCTACACTGTCGATACTGAGTCAACAAGATCTCAAAATATCTTTATCGCACACACATAACGTATTAATAAGGATAAAGAAGGAAAAAAGGCTAACACTACATGCATAGAGGAGACCGGTACATCATCGATTATTCGTAAAATGGCTGATTAATCCACAACAGATTGTAAAGGGTTTCCATCAAATTAGACTCAATGATCAGTCCTATAATTTGGCCAAACCCATGTGCAAATGAGGCTGGTCCCCTGATCAGTGGGACACTCAGCTCCGCACCTTATTGTTGTATCAGGATTTGGTCCACCAAATACACAAACCGTCCATGATGACTGATCTTTTGATGGTAAAGTAAGAAGAAATAGTGCAACGAACAAGGAAGTGATTTAAAATAGGATGGAATGTCCTCCTTCTAAATACTTTATTCTGCGGACTGGACACGCCTCCTAATTAAAAAATAGAACAGTGCAAGAGAAGATAGTGACAATTATCTGTCTACATAAGGGCCAACATGTTTCTGCCTAACGGGTATTTAATCCCTTGGCATTCGTCAGGGCCTCTGCTCGTATAATAGTTGCACTCCTAATAGTGAAATATAGAATTCACCACCATCACCAAAACAAATTGTAGTAAAACTGGTTATCTAGAGGCAAAACATGTGAGGTAGATAAACACCCCAAACTCAGTGTACTAAGCCTCAAAATGACCCAGAAACTCAACTAAGACACCAAACTTTAAGGAAGATTAAAACTCCTTTGTATGCTTATTCAGGAATTTTACAACATTTTGATCTTCAAAACCTGTGATTTGCTAAAGTTTACAACATAGTATAGCTAAAAGTATTCTGTGGTAGCTGCTCACCTTTCCGTCGGTACCTCAAGCTCCCATCTGAGACTTGGGGGAGGCACCGATCTGTAGGAGATGCTAGTATAAGTAGTCTAGTGAGCGTTTGTTAGTGAGGTATCCCTCCACCTTTAAGATGTATACTAGATAGTGGCAATCTTATCATGTGTCCCTTCAATTGGTATATATTAGTGGCAAGGACACTATTATCAGACATTTATTGTGAAGTAAGCCTTATTGGTCTTTATTTTCATAAGAAAACTAAGCGCACTACTTTACCCTCGAAATCTCGCGAGATCTCGCGAGAGGACGTGCTCAGAACTACCATATGATGTCATATCGGCCATCTTTGTAGTTCCTAACACTATAATCTGGTAATCATTAGACCATGATTATTCCTCACGTGCATATGATGTTAGAATGCCCCCAGTGTTGTGAGTCACTGCCTATTTTTCTATAAAGTAAGCCTAGTTGAGCTTGTTTTCTTAGGAACAAGAGCGCACTACTTAGCACTCGAAATCACGTGGGATTTCGAGCAGTGACTCACAACACTGGGGGCATTCTAAGTGTAAAGTAGTGCGCTTAGTTTTCTTATGAAAATAAAGACCAATAAGGCTTACTTCACAATAAATGTCTGATAATAGTGTCCTTGCCACTAATATATACCAATTGAAGGGACACATGATAAGATTGCCACTATCTAGTATACATCTTAAAGGTGGAGGGATACCTCACTAACAAACGCTCACTAGACTACTTATACTAGCATCTCCTACAGATCGGTGCCTCCCCCAAGACTCAGATGGGAGCTTGAGGTACCGACGGAAAGGTGAGCAGCTACCACAGAATACTTTTAGCTATACTATGTTGTAAACTTTAGCAAATCACAGGTTTTGAAGATCAGAATGTTGTAAAATTCCTGAATAAGCATACAAAGGAGTTTTAATCTTCCTTAAAGTTTGGTGTCTTAGTCGAGTTTCTGGGTCATTTTGAGGCTTAGTACACTGAGTTTGGGGTGTTTATCTACCTCACATGTTTTGCCTCTAGATATAGGGCATTTGGTTATAGGAATGATTATAGGCAGGGTGTAAAGCGAAAAAATGTCTTTACAGTACTTTGCCACATTCTTTTGTTTTCCCTATATCTTTGTAGTGCGGGCCTCTTAGTACCTGAGCAGTGTCCAGGTGAGGTGAGGTCTATTGCCCTACCACAAAGGGTAAGCATAAAAATTAATTTCCTGACACACATTATTGGTTGGCTTGGTGACACACTATGCACATGAGACTGATGCATCGAATACAGTACTAATGATATAACATTTTCCTTCACAGAATTCACAGTAACCATTGTGAATCGGAGGGTTAATGTCCATGGTTGTTACAGGTTGTACCGTTTCTAACCAGTTTTACTACAATTTGTTTTGGTGATGGTGGTGAATTCTATATTTCACTATTAGGAGTGCAACTATTATACGAGCAGAGGCCCTGACGAATGCCAAGGGATTAAATACCCGTTAGGCAGAAACATGTTGGCCCTTATGTAGACAGATAATTGTCACTGTCTTCTCTTGCACTGTTCTATTTTTTAATTAGGAGGCGTGTCCAGTCAGCAGAATAAAGTATTTAGAAGGAGGACATTCCATCCTATTTTAAATCACTTCCTTGTTCGTTGCACTATTTCTTCTTACTTTACCATCAAAAGATCAGTCATCATGGACGGTTTGTGTATTTGGTGGACCAAATCCTGATACAACAATAAGGTGCGGAGCTGAGTGTCCCACTGATCAGGGGACCAGCCTCATTTGCACATGGGTTTGGCCAAATGATAGGACTGATCATTGAGTCTAATTTGATGGAAACCCTTTACAATCTGTTGTGGATTAATCAGCCATTTTACGAAGAATCGATGATGTACCGGTCTCCTCTATGCATGTAGTGTTAGCCTTTTTTCCTTCTTTATCCTTATTAATACGTTATGTGTGTGCGATAAAGATATTTTGAGATCTTGTTGACTCAGTATCAACAGTGTAGCCTCTCAATTTGGCTGTTAGACCCCCTGTGTTTCGTGTGTTATACATTCAGTTGGTGCTGGGGATAAAATCAGGTGTGGGTTTTTAAAATATATATCCCTTGGACCCTATTTTAAATGGTTTTGTTTAATCTCTTCCCATTAGTATCTCATGGGGGCTCAAGCCCGTGTTCCGGTCTGGAATACTTCCGAGTCCCATCAACACAAGTGGCAAAGCATCAGGCCATTCCAATTGTGTGTATTCACACATTTTTCCCAATCTTGCTTTAATTGTGCCATTCAGTTGTTCCACCACTCCAGAAGCCTCTGGGCGATATGCACAGTGCAGTTTTTGCGTGATTTTGAATGCTTCACAAATCTGCTTAATTATTTCATTTTAGAAATGACTTCCTCTGTCAAATTCAATCGTGACTGGGAAACCGTAACGAGGTATAAGCTCCCTAAGTAATAATTTTGCTACTGTAATGCTGTCATTCCTACGTGCAGGGTAAGCTTCCACCCACTTTGAAAATAGGCAGACAATGACAAGTAGGTACTTCATTCCTCGACAAGGGGGTAACTGAATAAAGTCTAGTTGTAGTCGAATAAAGGGGCCCTCTGCCTTTCCAATTGTTCCTGGTAATACCACAGTTTTCTTTCCAGGGTTAAATTGCCGACAAACCAGACACCTCTGGCAGAGTGCCTCTGCTACGTTTCTGAATTTCGAATTGAACCAGGTCTGACGAAACATACGAATCATGGCGTCTCTGCCTAAATGTGTATCTCCATGTATCAACCTAGTCATAGGAGCAAGCAGACAGTCTGGCAACACAGGCATACCATCCGCATAAACAATGAAACCATCTTGCACCCTCCTCTGGCAACCAAAGTTTCTCCACCTTTGTTTTTCCTGTGGCTCTGCTGTTTCCTGTAAGTCTCTCACTTCCTCCCATGTATTCACGCCCTCTAGCATCATAAGTTGGCAGCTGTTTCCGCTTCCCCCAACCTTTATATTGATTGCTATTCGGTATTTTGCACAATGTTGGGCTAATTGGTCAGCATATCGATTACCTGCTGTAACTTTGTCATCGCCAGAATGCGAGCAGCACACTTCACCACAGCCAATTCTTTTGGTAACTGGATTGCTTCCAGTAAATCCTGCACATAAATTCCATTTCTGATAGGGGTGCCTGAAGAAGTCAGGAACTCCCTTTGCATCAATAACTGGCCAAAGTCATGCACAACCCCATAACCATATTGGCTATCAGTATATATGGTTATTTTTGAGTTCCTCCCAAATTTGTAAGCTTTTGTCAATGCAACCAATTCAGCTACTTGTGCAGACTTGACTCCATGTAAATAGGATAAGCTACATTAATTAAAGAGTCTTCTTTTATGTCTGGGCATGGGTTTGTACTGAACTCAGTCAAATCAATGCAGTCATGTTGAGTTTCCTCCCTTACTTCTGCTGCAAATGAATTTGGCACTAAGGTGGCTTGATTCAGAATGTTACATCTAGAAATAGTCACGTTTCCTGTACCTACAAGGATTCTCTCATACTTTGTCAGCCGACTAGGTGTGAGATACTGGGTATTATTTCTCGTCAGTAAAATCACAACAGAATGTGGAACATACACAGTTACTGGATGTCCCATCACAATGGGCTCACTCTGTTCAAGACTGGTACATGTTGCAGCTACAGCTTTCAAACATCCAGGTAATCCAGCTGCTACTGGGTCATATGTGGAAGAAAAATACGCCACTGGACGTCGGGTCAAACCATGAATTTGGGTCAGGACTGAAAGTGCACAATTGTCTCTTGTGTCACAGAAAAGTGCAAAATCTTTTGAATAGTCAGGCATTCCTAATGCAGGAGCAGTACACAGACATTCTCTCAATTTTACAAAAGCAGTCATGCTTTCGTCATCCCATTCCACAGGATCTTTTGCTCCTTTCTTTGTCATTTTTATCAATGGTCTTGCTAGGACTGCAAATCCCACAATCCACTGCCTACAGTATCCTACAACTTCCAGAAACATCCTGATATCTTTCTGAGTGTTTGGTAATTCCATGTTTCCAATTATTCTAATTCTTTCTGTGGTAACTTTCCTGATACCTCTCTCTATCTGGTGCCCCAGATATTTTACTGATGAGGTACAGAATTGAAGCTTTTCTGGAGACACTTTATGTCCTCCTTCACCTAAATGGTTCAGTAAGGCAATGGTGTCGATAACACAGTCTTTCCTGCTCTTAGACGCCACCAAGAGGTTGTCTATATATTGCACTAGGACTGATTTTCCGGGCAATACAAGGGTTTCAAGGCACCTTTTCAGAATCTGATTAAAAATCGAAGGGCTTTCCGTGTACCCTTGAGGAACACGATTCCAGACGTACACATGACTGTCGAATTCAAATGAGAAAAGAAATTTGCTGTCTGGATGTAACGGGATTGAAAAGAATGCATGACATAAGTCAATGACGGTAAACCATCCAGCATTCCACGGTATTTGGTATAGAATCACTGCAGGGTTTGGCACGACAGGACAGCAAGGAAGCACAATTTTATTAACCTTGCGCAGGTCCTGTACGACCCTGTACTTACCACTAGGTTTCTTAATGCCAATTATCGGTGAGTTACAAGGACTGCTCAATACTTCTTGTAAAATGCCTGCTTTTAGCAATCTTTTTATTTCAATAGCAACTCCTGCTTTCACTTCTGCACTCATTTTGTACTGCTTGGTGTTTGGGTAGACTGCATCTCCTTTTATGGCTATTTTTATTGGGTCAACATTTGCCATTAATCCTACATCTTTTCCAGTAAAATCCCATACCTCTGGTTTCACTGTTTCTTGAAGTTCTTCAGGCAAGTCTTGTATTGTCAGTCTTTTAATTTCTGAGTCTGGTCTTGCTAACATTAATTTGTATATTCGGTCTTATTTTAATCTCCATGGGTTCTGTAACTGGGGTACTAATTAGCTGATTAGAAACGCCCACTACTTGGATCGCTTCTCCCGAGAGGGGTAAGTTTGGAACGTCTGCTGTTCTCACAGTAGAACGGGTAGCACCAGTGTCCAACAGGAAGGTGACGTCATTTTCTTCAACCTTTCCTTCGATGTATGGCACTGACTGGTCCACCGGCAAGGAGGCGCCAAGCACGCACTCCCCGTCCTCCCCCCTCAGGCACCGTCAGTAGGTGTCATCACAGAGAAATGTGTCATTTAACAGAAATTGTGAAGTTGCTGCATTTCTATCCTCCCTACCTTCCCAAACGCCAGTGTCTTCACTCTGTTGTGCTTTGCTCCTATAATTTGGCCTAGGTGCACGAGGCAACTGATTCTGTTTTACCTGCTGCTGGGTCTTCCGTGGAGTCTCATTCTGCGTCTGTGGATTTAAATCATTAATTTGCACATTACCATTCTGTACAGCCTTACACTCGTCTCTCCAGTGACCTATTTTCCCGCACCCGTGACAGGGAAACTTCTTCCTTGCCTCTTCTCGGCTCATTTTTACTCTAGACTTTCCCCCACCCCCAGGGCCCTGACTCTGATTATGAGTCATTTTGCTTAACTGCTGTTCCTGTTGCTCTGCTAACTTTACCTGTGCCCACATGACCTTTTCCTTTAACTCTTTCCGTTTATCTGCCAGCTCATCTTGGCAGTATTTAGCATACTTCAGGACTTCATCAATTGGGTTAGCTTGCCAGCAGATTTTATTGTCTTTGATCCACTGAGAGATCTCAGGCCTTCACCGTAACACAAATCGATAAATAAAGTGGGTCATGTCCTTCATCTCAATGTTATCCAGCCCACTGTACGTCTTGAACACCTGTAACAGTCGTTCATAATATGAATGCACAGTCTCATCTCGATTTTGGGTAGTTCTATCAATTCGGGTCCAATCAGTTTCTTTTGCAGGTACCTTTCATTTCAGATACAACATTACCTGATTGTATTTCCGCATGACATCCCCTGAAGGAGCCCCTGTCTTTGGGTCTCTTGGGAATTCTTCACTAGGCCAATCTACAGCAATTTTACATTCAGTCCATAAATCTACAGGAACTACAATGTCAAAGAAACCATCTAGATCTTTCAGGAGGCATTTTTGAACTTTCACAAATCTCTCGACCTGTCTGTACCAGTCTACAGGTTTTTCTCACAATTTTGGGTGGTCATTTGTAAAGGACACAATATCCTGTCAGGACCATGGAACATGTACATATCCTCCACCTGGTACTTCTCGCATAGGATATAATTTCACTACCTTTTCTGCTTCTTTTAAAACATATTCAGATGTCATTTGCTTTGATCTACTATCTTCTTTTTTCTTGGCCCACCTGGCTTTCCATTTTTCTAGATCTCCCCATTTTTGTAATAGATTTAACAATTCTCTGATCTGTACCTTTTTCCCTGACACATTCATGTTCTCCAGATCTTTGTCTGAGAATTCTGCTTCTGTAAGGTTTTTGCAAAACTTTAGATCGGCTAATGTCTATTCCCATACTAGCTGCAGTGTCCATTAGTTTCTCATGATACACTCTGGTATTACGGGTAATACTTTTGCAAATGAATAACAACTCCTCTTCACTAAGGGTGTTCAATCTGTCCAACCCCACATTTCCAGCCATCAGTTCCTCTAATTCTATTCTCAGTTTGTATATATCCAATGGTTTTGGCTGAGGATTTGGTTTCTCTAATTCTCGGGTCCATCTGTCGATTTCTTCAGGAGTCACTACCGTAGCACTTCTAGTACCTGAAGATGATTCAATTTGAACTTCTCTCGAAGTAAATGGCATGTTTTTCCTCCCTTCTGGTTCCCTTATCAGCAAATCCATCAAGGAAATCACAGATTCACATTCACTTGCCTGATCATCTATTATCAAGGGCTCTTTTCTCGGCTGTACTACAGATGGGGTTATAATTGGAGTTTTCGGACTACCTTGCTTATCCCCGTACAAAGGAACAACTGGTCCAATAGTTACTGGGATTGTCAAAGCTTCAGGACTGGTATTCAATTGGGAGATTTTCTGAATTAGTCCTGTTCTTTGTTAAATTAAAGCCTCTCGTTCTCTATCCTGCAGTACCTTTTCCATGGATGTTTCATGTACTATCTGCGGGATTAAGGTAGGATTATAATTCGGGGCACTTGGATTTGTCATACTTGGTCCCTCGCAATAATTAGGTTTCAGAAAGGGATTTCCCGTACTCAAGGATCTTGATTCCTCCTGATAAGGAGGTCTTAGACATGGATCTCTCGCACTTAAAGATCTTGGTCCTTCATTATAAGGTGGTGGATTTTTCATTAATAAATCCTCCAGATAATCATCATCTGAATCACCACTGGTCATTAAATGATTTGTCTTTTCTGTCCTTTTCCCTCCCAGGAGCTCTTCTACTGTTATTACAGGGTACAGTCCTTCTACCACCATGTTCTGTCTCCATTCTTTCATTCTTTTCTCTCGGGTTTCTTTCTGCACTTTCAGATAAAATTTAGCTATCCCTTTGTCAATTCTGGGTCTGTCTCGCTCAAAAGCCTCTATTTCCCATTCTTCTAATGCTTCATATTGCGTTAGTCTAGGTCTGGGATGCAAATCATTCATTCGGGTTCTCAAATTGAACAGAATCCTGCCATTAAATGTACCTTCTAACGGAAATGCCAAAATTCCGTCATCTTTAGTATATTCCACCTAATTTTCTAACCACACGCAAGCATGGTAGCCTCTATCAAACATCATAAATGATGCGTGAGTGGTAGGTGGTGAAATGATGACTCCTTCTCTAGTTTTGATAGGCTTGTCTTTCTTGAAATAATTCTTTACCTTGTCTACAAATGTCATTTTTCTCTTGTTTCCGTACATAATGTTATATCTACGACCTTTCCACTGTTCTCTCGCAAGCCCCAGATATCTTGGATCAGGTCTAGTCTCTGGGTTACTTGAATACCACATATACCTTTCCGCAAATTACTTTTGTTTACAAATTCACTTCCAATACAAATGCGTCTTTTATTTTTCTACAACCAATCAACTGCGTGATTTCAAATAATTTGAACCAATGGGTGCGCGTTTTTTTTCTCGTGAAACGAGTTCTCACGCTCCTGTGCTCACCCCTCCTTTACAATACTATCTCAGCTACACGCCCGCTGTCTGAGCCAATACCAGCGCGGCACTGAGTGACATCAGCGCAGCTCCGCAACTGACTCCCTCCTTCACAAGGTATCGTAATTTAATTCTTTATTTAAAGTGCAAGTGCTCTGTTTACTTTACAACGCAAAAACATTTGCCACTGTACTCGAGTGTCTAGAAAGAAAAGATTTGTTTCACTGCAAGTAAATCCCCTTTGTTTACTTTTCATATACTGCGAGTAGATCCCTTCTGCCTACTCTTCACACAAGCATTAGAGAACCTGCTACTCCTTCGGCTCATCCACTCAGGGATATATACTAAGGCAAAAGTTTCACCAGTGAACCCCTTTGCTATCAAACAAGCTCAGACGAACCTGCTACTCCTTCCGTGTGACCCTTACTAGGTGATATCACAATAGAAGTTTTGCCAGCGAACTCTTTGCTATCATTTATTCATACACTTATACAGAAACCCTAATTAGTGCTTCCAGTTCTACCCAACCTGCACCAATTTTCCTCGAGCCACTGACCTCCCTGCGAGGTGGATTCTCCTCACCACTCCCTATTCTGCCCCCGGGGATTCCAGACAAAGCATATAACAGTCACAAACGAGTTTGATTAGAACATAAATCAGTGTAACAGCATACCAGAAAAATCAAAACATTTCAATATATTTCAAAACAATTTCATTTGATCGATCAATACTTTTAGCTGCATTTTTTTTCTCACAGCTAGCAGCAGTTTTCCTATCTACCTATCTTAATTAGTCCTACCTACCTTTAACTAGTCCCTAACCATCATTCTGCTACCAGAAAATTACTGATAGAACGCGCAGGTCATCCGACTATAATTTTCACCATATGCACACTTGGGCCCATAAATTCAATTTACCATATTTATTAATCGGGTAACCTACACTCTACTATCAGCAACCCTTGTTCATTCCTATTTATCTCCAATGTACCTGACTTACCAATCCTTGTCACAGGTACCTATGATCACAATGGATCAGGGAGGTAGCTGCAAAAGATAAGCAGTCACCAAAATACAATAACATTTATAATATTTGTACTCTTTATAATAACCACAGACTCAGGAAGTTTTGAAAACCTTTATCTAGTCTTCATCAAAAGTAGAAAACTTGAAATTCACAGTGAGCAAACTATCAATAACCAAGATGATGAAAATAATGCCAACCATTTAAACTCTAAAAGAAAGGTAAAAACAGGAATATGCTAGCAAGTTTTTTCAGAAATCAGACTTAGTATGATGTGACTTAAGGACGGGAAAAATAAGGAACAGGCTAAAATAACATATTTTGAGTACCCCTAGAAGATGGGTAAGGCAAAAGAATTCTAATTACGCTGAAGAAGTTTGAAAATAATCATGTAACTAAATGGGTAGGGAAAAATGGAACACGCTATAATTCAGAATGATCTCTTTAGTTCAGAAAAGGGAGGGTAAAGAGAAGGAACATCTATTTATTCAGAAACAGTACTTTAGTATCCAACCTAAAGGGAAGGGAAAAATGGAACGTGCTAGTAAAGACAGCTAAAGTATAAAACGTTATTATTGGTCAGCACAGGGAGGGTAAGAAAAAGGAACAAACGCCCAAATAGGAATTTTAGCAGTTTCAGGAAGCAAGAAAAGGACGTAAGTGTAGTTGCCTCTCGGATCTATATTTACCTAGAACAGTGTGGAGGACCAACCCTGGCCACGGGTCAATTAAGGACAGTAGGAACCCCAAGGAATGCAGTCGCCAGTAGGCCAGTAGGTGCAGAATGGAAACCCAGGACAGGAAAACCAGATTAGGATCAGGACGGGACCACCAAGGTAAGACCAGCACCCGCAGTTCAGTAGCAACGCCTGCGCTACACCTTCTCTGCAGCTATCAGTCAAAACCCGATTGGGTTCTCGAATTCCCCAGCAAAGTGCTTCGCCAGCACTTAAGGTTCTCAAAACCCCGATTGGGTCTGTGAGTCGGTCGAACAGAGTGCTCCGCAGCACCTCTGTTTCAATCAGCTATTGAGTGCATAGGGTCAGTGACAGGTCAGCTATTCGGACAAGTCGGACAATTTCTCTAACTAACCTAGGCTAGTTATACTGTTTTCGGGTCAGTGTACCACCCCCCAAATGTTGCAAGTGTAAGGATCCCCAATTTCGATTGGACAAAAGAGTGGACAGGTCATTACACCTCCTAGGATTTGACTTTCTCAAACCCCCTATTTGCATTTTCCAGACCGCTCCTAGAATTTCGGGTTCCCATGACATGTTCCTTAGACATAACAATGGTGAATTTAACAATTTATACATTGTGATACATTCAGTACAAATCAGCTTCTTCTACTAGGTGAAGATGCCTCTTCCCAGGCACATCTTGGCTTGGACTGCCACTTGGTATGGTTCCAAAGGTCATTGCTGTGGAGACTTGCAGATCTCGCGCAGACTCAGTTTCAAGCAAAATGGAGTACAGCATGG
Organism: Lissotriton helveticus; assembly: GCF_964261635.1. Classification (NCBI taxonomy): domain Eukaryota; kingdom Metazoa; phylum Chordata; class Amphibia; order Caudata; family Salamandridae; genus Lissotriton; species Lissotriton helveticus. The sequence continues at coordinate 1,082,733,356 of NC_136070.1, read as the reverse complement.
GACATCAGGCCATATTTCGTAATGTACCATGAAATGGAAAAGAAACAGTTTTAGAACACGGAAAAAATGAATGCACTGTATACCATGAGTCACTATACTACTCCAATTACTTTATAATAAACAGGTGTCATAAGGAAAATTAAGCTTTCTGGGTAAACTGCATTCTACTGCCACCAGATCAGAAAAACATGTCCAAGACATCATGGAAATGTAATGTAATGTAAAGTGCATTTATATAGCGCAACTACCACTCCAAGGACTATCTTGGTGCTTAACACCAACCCAGATGAAAAGGGTCAGGGGGAATGAAGGCAAACTCAATAACAATACACTCTACACCAAAGCCCTGCACGCGACATCAGTCAGTGAGAACATCCAGGTTTTGAGCACTTTCCTAAACTTGCTCTCATTTGGGATCGATCGGAGCTGCGGCGGAAGTTTATTCCAGGCCTTAGCGCCCAGAAAAAAAAGAGATCTGCCACCTTTGGTAGCCCGCTTGAAAAAACAAGAATGATTTTTGAGTACAGAGCCAAAAGTAGGGAGGAAAACTCTTGAGAAAGAATAAAATGTACATTGTTGCCCTGGTGGAGGGCACAGAATCAACAGATATGATCACTCTAATAGAAAAATAACTTTTGAGGAAGATGGTGCTTCAGGACCTCTCTAATTTCTACATTATAGAAAGGGTACCCAGACGTGCTGAAACATCATAATTCCCTGATGCCACCTCTGAGACAGATGGTGCTCCCACTAGGACAGAGACAGTGATGAGGTTTTGCAACATGACCACAAAGAAGGCCATTTTGTACTGGATAATTGTAAGGAAATGACATTCCCAGACTACACCACACCTGTCCAACAACAGCACTGCTGCTCCAACAGAATTGTGGAAATGAAATTGAGCAAGTTGGTGATAAGAGATGTACTTTGGTTTTCTACAACACTGCAGGTGATGTGAGATCAAAATACATGGCTTTTCATAGATCCTCAGTAACCATGAGACCTGGCAGAAGACGATGCAGAATACCTGATTCCCACTATCCTAGGAAAAGGAAAAAGAAAAGAAAATGAAAACTAGGGATCCTAAAATTAATCTGCTAGCCAAGCACAAACAGGAAGAGAAATAGCAGTTGCTGCAATAGGCATATCTTAGAACAGACAATCCCCAAGGTACTCCACTGGGTCTTGGACAAAGGCTTCATTTGATGCCCAGACTCAGTCCAGTCCATACAAACTGTGATGTCAGCAAAGTATGACTCTATGGGGCCAATTCACAGAACTCACTTAAGACAAAATCTTAAACTTGCTACTTTTGGTATTCACAGAAGGTATTTAGTAGTAGTAAAGTTAGGATTTTGTCTTAAGTTTGACTTAAGACAGACTTAAGACAAACTTAAGACAGACTTAAGACAGACTTAAGACAAACTTAAGACAAAACTCTAACTTAAGTCTGTCTTAAGTCTGTCTTAAGTCTGTCTTAAGTTTGTCTTAAGTCTGTCTTAAGTTTGTCTTAAGTCTGCCTTAAGTCTGTCATAAGTCTGTCTTAAGTTTGTCTTAAGTCAAACTTAAGACAAAAAATCCTAACTTTACTACTACTAAATGCCTTCTGTGAATACCAAAAGCAGTAAGTTTAGGTTTTTGTCTTAAGGTAGTTCTGTAAATCGGGCCCAGAGATTACAGGCAGTGATGCTGAAGCATCTGACATTTGAGATTAGGGACAAGATCAAAGACTATTTCCTGGACAATGAAGGGATGCCACCAATGCACCAATGCTTCAGAAGAGTTGGAAGCATTACATTTGATACAATGGGGCATATGAACCTCTCTTGGGCTGAAAATATTATTAGAGCTAGAAATATCAACTGCTGAAGCACATTTGAAACAGCAACACTTACAGGAATTTGCTGAGACATCTCACCTTGACTAAGGAGATATGTGCCCAACTAGTTGAAAGGCTGTACTGCTTTAAATATAGGGAATATCTGACAAAGTCACATTCAGAAGGGGGCGAAACAGTGAGCTTGCTTGCTTAGTTCATTGAAGCAGAAGGTGGGGTAACCCAATGGCATGGACTTGAGGCCCTCAGGATACTATGACATCCAACCATAAATACCCATCAGAAAATAAACCTGTAATTCTTCTCCTATTATTTTTGTATGTGCAGCAGTTTGAAAACAGTAAATAAATTGAATCCGAAAAACTATTTTGAGTCATCAACATTGAGCTGCTTGATTACAGATCAAAGGAAAGAACTGGAAGCCCCAGTGGCCATGAAGAAGATTGGTATGGCCATAGAAGATATTGCAAAAGAAAGCTCTCCAGGCGCTGACAGATAGCCAACTGAATTTTATGTGGCTCACAAAGATATCCTGGTAACTAAACTTGAGTGGAGCAATAAACACACAGAGTACTTATCTTGTTGCTCATAATGCAGACTGGGAAATGTAGCGATGCAGATGTTCATGACTATTATTGGCCCAACCAAATGCAATCTCACTGACTTAAGGAAGAATTGAATATGGGACATAGGCAAGACCCTCAGAAATACAGACTGTGCTTTAATTCTTAATTAAACCCCAAAGGTGTATCGGTACATCAGACTCAAATTAGCTCAGTGTAAAGTTCAACTCAGAACATACCTTACTCTGAAATGAGTGAGACAAATATATTCACAGTCTACAGAAGCTTGCCCTGGATGTAGGGACACAGAAGCTAATTTCTGGCACATGTTATGGGAATACTCTGTTGTCTCCGAGAACTTGGGAATGACCATGGAAGGTCTTATGGACATGATTAAAAAGCAAACCTAAATTCTGCATAATCATGCATTCTTGGTGTAATGCCATGGCCTCAGAGTTACAGGGCTATAGATTCATAAATCTCACACTACCCTTAGCCAGGAGGGAATTTGCTATGAACTGGAAGTCAGCTGTATTTATTTATTTATTTATTTAGAAAGTTTTCCTGGCAAACCTCGCCCATCGAGCCCAACAATCTATCGGTGTAATCAGGCTACTTTTAAAGATTACCTTACCTCTAATAACTGGAATCCACGGACCAGCGGACCAGCGCAGCGAGCTTCCCTCCCGTCTTCCTAAGCTCGAACCTCGAGGATCGCCTGCTGCTTGCCTGGGGGCTTCGCCGATTTTGACTTGCCTCACCCTTCGGAGCCCGACGCCCATCAGCCGGCCGACAAGAGCTGAGCGACCGGAGGCCAGCGCTTTCACCTGACGAATCCTGCCTGGGCCCGACACAACACTACGGAAGTCACCACAACCCCCGACCGCCCCTCCTTGAGTATCCCGAGGTTCCCGTTGACGTCTCCGCACCGCTGGAAGGCTCCAACGGCTCAGTATTGGCGTGGAACTAGGTAAGGGTGGCCCCGTGCCTATCCCCGCTCCCGCAAGACTGTGTCATTTTTCCGTGGCCGAAACCAGGGAAAGGGATTGAGGTGCAACTTCGTGTTAGCCTGCTCTCTCCCTTGCTGCACCGCCGCCTGCCTCCGAGTGCTCTCCTCCCGCCCTCATCACCCCGGGGAGCTGACTGTCGGCGTCTCTCCGTGACGCCTATTTCTGTGGCAGACAGCAAGCGGAGTGGGTGCGAGGCCCAATCACTTCAGCACTGTGCGCTTCGAGTGATTTGTGCACTCGATTATTGACCATTGTCAGGCTTAGAGAAAAAAATGGGATTACAGTATTACTAACATTCAGCCATGAGAAAGTAGGGAAAAACTTTTGCTCGTAATCACTGGTATTGTTGTTAAGCCCAACCTGAGACAAAATGGTTGCTCCTAAACAGCGCCCATAGAAAGAGGACTGCACTGTTAGACAAGCAAGGAGACAAACAGTTTCAACAGAAAGAAGCCTGCACAAACCCTGACTGCAGCAACAGAAAGAGGACTGCAAATCACTTCCCACTGCAACAGAAAGAGGACTATTTCTCTCTTCTATCTTTGTGGCGGCCATCTTGTAGTGGTACTAACCCAACCTGCAGAATCAAAATAATGATAGGCATAATCATTACTCACTATTCCACGGTAACAGGAAAATTACCGCTCTCTACCTCTCTTCAATCTGGAACTGGACTAGTCACTCATAATAAACCTTGGGACAACTTTTTAAACACATAACAACTATTGATGTTGACCTCAATGTCGGATGCTCACTGATCCAGTTCGCTACGTGCGTACCTATCCCAAGCCATCATGGTTGGCCCTGGTTTAACCGCATACGGGCCAAAAGCTTACACACTGGTCTACCCTCCAAACCTCCCAAAAGCCGCCACAAAAGCCTTAAAACACCTCACCCTGAAAAACCATCCCGAGACAATGATCGCGGACTGACGTTTTTGTGCGGACATAAGCACCGTCACCAATGACTTGTTTTTTTTCTCCAGAAGAATCCCTGCTTGGCGTAACACCCTCTCACTATTCCTTAATGTACACTCATCCAGGATCATTCCCTACGACACTAAGCTCACAATAGCGCATTCAACAACGTTTCGAGCTGACCTCACCATCACCCTCTACAAAAATGGCATTGTACTGATCCAAGCCTCACCTAAAAACCTTGACAAATTCTCAGAGCTTTTCACCACTCTCCGAAACCATGTGCACGACACAGGGACGCCGACCAACACCCGTTCTAACCGTACACCTACTTCCTCGCCCAATACAGAACTCCCTAATCCCATCACTACGCCTACATACTTCCCTAACGCTATGGACCAGAGACCACCCCTCCACGTGAGTCCACCCCCCCAAGCTTCCCACTCGGAATCCACGGCTCCCATCACAGTGCACCTTAACCCTATCAGGCCGCCTTCAACTGCCCCGAGCGAACCGAACACTGAACCTTTGATCCCCTCCCTCCTTGCTCCCTCCTCAATCTCAAGGACCACAACGCCACCAGCGACCGGGGCTATTTATTTATTTATTTATTTATTTTATATTCTTATAAAGCGCCAGACTAAACCCCCGAAGGGGTATCTCCGCGCTATTGCTGCAACACGAGAGTGTGCTAATTCTGAAAGTGTGTCCAGTAAGGAGGAATGAAAGCTAGAGGCGTTATTTATCAGGATACAGGTAAGTTTTTAGAGTTTTCCGAAAAGTCAGGTGACTGGAAAGAGATCCAATTTCTGGGGGCAGAGAATTCCAAAGTGCTGGTCCGGCATAAGCTAATGCACGGCCGCCTTGTCTTGCCTTTTTTACTCTGGGTGTCTGCAGGAGCTGCTGATGGCTGGAGCGCAGATGGCGCCCAGGGATGTAAGGCTGAAAGATTTCGGTCATGTATTTGGGGCCCTCCCCTATCATACTCTTGTGGATAGTGCATAGAGTTTTAAATTGGACTCGTTTCCTCACTGGAAGCCAGTGGAGTCTCATCAGCAGGGGACTGGAAGGAGTCCTTGATGGAACATTCAGGACAATCCTTGCTGCTGTATTTTGGATTACCTGCAATTTACTAAGTTGCTCCTCGTTAGCTCCGAGGAGCAAACCATTGCAGTAATCCACCCTGCTGATGACCAGAGCCTGCACAAGCGTTTTTCTGTGATGGTCCGGTATGTAGGGGAAGACTCGTCTCAAAATCCCAATAGCCCGAAAGCAGGTACCAGCAACCTGATTTACATGTCCTTTGAAGGTAAGTTGCTGATCAAAAAGCACTCCCAAATTCCTAACAGTACTCTTGGGGATGGGGACAGGACCTAGCTCTGAGGGCCACCAGTCAGATGCCCAATATGTTGCCACTTGTCCAAAACACATAACCTCCGTTTTCCCCACATTACACTGCAGACAGTTTGTTGACATCCAGTCTGCAATGGCTCTCATCAGATGTGAGAGTTTTAAAAGGAAAAAGGAGTTGGGTGTCGTCGGCATACGACACCGGGGTGAACCCGAAAGATCTAGCTAAGTTGGCTAGGGGGGCCACATACACGTTGAAGAGTGTAGGACTTAGGCACGAGCCTTGTGGCACTCCCTTATTGACCTCCCTTAGTGTGGATTTGTGGGAGCCCAGCCTAACTTCTTGGAAACGACCAGTCAAAAAGCTCTTCATCCATGTCAGGGCCTCTCCCTCCACACCTACCTCACCTAGGCGGTCAAGAAGCACCGTGTGAGACACCGTATCAAAAGCGGCGGAAAGGTCCAACAGCACCAGAATCATTGAACTGCCATCATCCAGTGCTATTTTGATATTATTGGTCACTGTCTGAAGGGCTGATTCTGTGCTGTGATTTGGCCTGAAACCAGATTGTGAATAGTCCAGGCCATCCGTCGCTTCAAGATGTTGAGAAAGATAGGTGTTCACGTGCCTCTCCGTAACCTTGCCCAGGTAGGGTAGGAGGGAGATAGCTCGTAAGTTGGAGAGGTCTGTCCATGGGGAAGATGTTTTTTTTCTAATCGGGTTCACCACCGCCCTTTTCCAGTCTGCTGGAACCTGGCCTTTCGTTAGGGAGATGTTAATCACCTCCAGTATGGGAGGTCCCAAGAAAGAGATCATGGGGCCAACCATCTTAGCGGGAATTAGGTCATTGGGCGACCCAGATTTAATGTGGCTGCAGAGGGAGAGGAGCTCTGTGTTGGTGATCGGAGGGAAGGATATTAGGGAGGGTTTGTTGCTTGTTACCAGAGTATGAGGATGAGGATGAGGATGGCCTTTGTTAGTAATTTTTATAGCGCCGTTAGCTGCTACTATTTTTTCATAGATATTATTTATTTTATCCTCAAAGTATGTCGAGACTTCATCACATAGGTCTTGTGAGAAGTCCTCTGAGCTATCACAAGCAGTTGGCTTAATAAAATTCTGCAGGATGTTGAAAAGCTCCTTAGAGCAATTACCTGCCTGTGCTATCTGCTGCGTTAGATGTTGTTTCCTGGCTAACTTTATGTTTTTATAATACTTAGATTGAGTATCTAAGAAAGCAGCTCTACTGCTCTCGGTCTTCCTTTTTCTCCAAGCCTTCTCAGCTCGCCTGCAGTTTTGCTTTGCTACTCTCAGTTCATGGGTATACCAACTATCTTGTTTGGGCACAGGATACTGTTTGTGTTTTTTTAATGGGGCTACAATGTCAATAGCTTGCTTAATAGAGACATTGAGCTTAGTTAAGGCCGTATCAACTGTGTCAGTTGCAAAAATTTCCGGATTAGTCCAGAATTCCTGGATTTTATTGGCAGTGACTTTGTGCCACTGTCGTCGCCAGGTAGGGGGAAGAGGAGCACTCTTAACAGTTCTTACAGGAGTTACTAAAAGGAATTCAAGCATGGAGTGGTCTGTCCATGATATTTCTTTTGCCGGGGAGCAGATTGCTTTGGCACAATTGCAGAAAAGTAAGTCTAGCATATGTCCTCCTTTGTGGGTGGGTCCTTGATTTTGTAATTCAAGACCTAAGTTAGAAAGGTCTGTAATCAGGGCAGTGGCATCGGAGAGTGTAGGTAGATCTACATGTGTATTAAAATCTCCCAGAAGAAGAAAGTCTTCTTTAGATTTAATATGAGGGGCTAAAATTTCTTGAAGAGTAAGTGCAAAATTCGGGTTAGGTCCTGGAGGTCGGTAGACCAAAGCACCTTTCCAAGTTATATGATTAGTAAGAGTGAATTTAAAAATCATTATTTCTAGCTGTGGGTTCATATGTTGTTCACTAATCGTAACTTTTATGCAGTCTTTGTGTATGATTGCAAGACCACCTCCGGTTTTTATTTCTCGGTCTAAATGTTTGATTTTATACCCATCTGGGATCCCCATGGCTATGGCAGTAACTGTATGAGGTTTTAGCCATGTTTCAACAAGAAAGCAGATGTCTGGCTGCATAGAATAAATTAAATCCCAAACTTGGTGTTGGTGTTTGGGTAGTGACCGTACATTAAGAAAGAAGCTCCTAAGGCCCGGTGAGGGGAATTTAGGATCCGAAGGAGGTATGCAATTTCCAGATAGACGCCGACATTGCAGACAGGAAAAACCTCCCTCTACACGGTGCCATGGAATTTTAGTGCTACAGGACAGAGATGGTCTAAGGGTCAGTAGCATTTGGGCAGAGTAAGTAATTATCCGTGTGCCCTTACCGGTGGAAGCTCGTTGGGCAAAGTCAGAGTCCATCGCCCCTCGCCCCGTCCTGTCGCGGACGGGCGCAGACGGGCTTTTCTTCGGCGCTTCTTAGGCGCGCTCGAAGGCGCCCCCTGCGCGCAACCGCTGCGCGCTTACGGGAAGGGCGTGGCTAAATAGCCCGGAGTGAGGTAGCCACTAGAGCGCTAACCTCAACTCCGGGAGAACCGGAAGTGCTGCCTGCCTGGCTCTTGCCTGTCCGCCCTCCGCACAACGGCACTGATTGCCAGGTCGGAACGAGGCGGGCAGGCGGTAAGATCGAGCCCAGGCGTATGACAGGTCAAACCAGCTCCGCTAGCAGTCAAGCCACCCCCTCTATGACCCCATACACAATCCAACCTAGCCCCCAAGCCCCGCCCCCTCAGTGACTCCTGCTGTAGTAGGTCATGCCTGCACTGCTAACACTCAAGCCACCTCTCCCACGACTCCCAGTTCAGTCCACCCGTACCCTCCATAACCCCCCTCTGCAGACATCCATTCCTTGCACTCCAGAGCTTCCAAAATAATTCAGAACCTCCATTCCTCCATCCTCGATCATACAAACCTCCTCCACCTCGCTGAAGTCTCCTTCGCAAAGCTCATGCCTCAGCCTGCCTCCTTTCTAATCCCAGAGCTCCTCAAACACCCACTACTGACATCCTCAAGGCATCTACACCCTCACAAGCACCCTAGCTGCCTGTCTGAGGAGGAAACCTTTGACCTCGCCCTCTCCTACAACCTCTCCCTCATTACAACTAATCCACTAGACCTCACTGAAAAGGAAATCCAGGACATTCTTCTGGACCTTAACACATCCCTATTTCTCCTTGTCTACCTGACGTGAGTGACGTGAGTGCCGCACACCCCAGCCGCACGGTAGCTATCGACCCACACAGATCAGCCCCCCCAGTAATAGAAGAATGCTCAGAAGCAACCTTACTCCAGTGCCCCTGTCCGTCCCGACCCCCGCCACCACTCCTCTCCCCGTTCTCACGGGTCTCTTACTCAACTGCCGTTCTGCAGTGAAGCATGCGGCCGATGTTGCCGCACTCATTCTAAACAACAACACTGACATAGCCATTCTTACAGAATCATGGCTTAATGAATCTTCATCCCCATGCCTCGTCCTCTTAATCTCCTCCAACTTCAACATTGCCAGGCTTGACACACCACATAACAAAAAAGGAGGCAGAATTGCCTACATCCATCACTCTAACCTCCTTGTCACTGAGCTTTTAACGGATGCCACTGACTCCTGCGAATATCTAGCCCTCTCAGTCTACAGTAGGACCATCCACTTATGTAACCTACACATCTTTTACCACCCCCCAGGCATAAACGAACCTTTCACTGACTACCTCATGGAAGTTATTACGGCTAAGAACTCCCCAAACACCAAGGACATTTTCCTCAGCGACTTCAACCTGCACTGGAACGACCTTAAGGATCCCCATGTCAACGCCATTAAAGACCTCTTGGCCGATCTAGCCCTGACCCAAGCTTGCCCTCTCCCAACTCACTCGAAAGGAGCAACCCTAGACTGGATCATCTCCAAGGAAACCACCGTCAAGCTCACCTCGATAGAGCCCTGCGACTGGTCTGACCACCATGCCATCGCCTTTCTGTTACCTAGCACACGCAAGACAAGGTCACCACAACAGGTACTCCAAAACGCTGGGTCAGAGACACAAAAAACTTTGACATCAACAAACTTGAGATCCGCTGCAAAACCGACCTACCCCCGCCATCCCACATCACCTCGGTCAGTGAGCTCAATGATCACTACTCTGCTACAATGTCAAACATCTTGGATGACCTAGCCCCTCTTAAACTAAAAAGAATTCAAGCCTGAGATAGGAACCCATGGTTCACTGGCTCCCTCAATGATGAGAGAAGATCCCTCCGGCAATATGAAAGAATCTGGAGACAGCACCCCTCGACAGATCACCTAAAACTTCTTCGCCAGGCCAGAAATATCTACAAGAACATCATCAACTCAAAAAAAGAATTTTTCAGAGCGGAACTAGGAAATGCCCAGAACAGACCTCGCAAACTCTTTGAGATGGTCAAACTCCAATTTAACAAACTGTCCAAAACAGCGAAAGAAAACCCCAAGTCTCTCATCTCCTCTAAGGTTTTCTCTTCATTTTTCGCAAACAAAATCAAAACCTTAGATACTGAACTCAAGGCAGCCTCCTTCCCCCCTCCGAACTTTGACCCTCTGCCTCCTCCCTCTTTGCCGCCACGGTCCTTACCGAAGAATTTAGCACACTGGTCTGAATTTGCACCCTATGATGAAGTCGCTGTCGTGAAAATCCTTGCCTCCCTGAACCCCAACAACCACTTCAATGACCCGCTCCCTTCAAACTGTCTCGCGACCGTTACCACATCCATCATTCCCAGCTGGACTGCAATCATCAATGCCTCCCTACGACAGGGATCAATACCGACCTCGCTGAAAACAGGCCAACTCCTACCCATTCTGAAAAAGCCGTCGCTGGACCCAGCCTCCCCAGACAACTTTAGACCAATTTCCAACATTTCACTCCTGGCTAAAGTGCTGGAAAAGTGTGTACAAATACAGCTAAGTCACCACATCAACAACTTCCATCTACTCGATGACTGCCAATCAGGCTTCCGACCGGGGCACAGCACCGAAACCACCATGCTCCACATCGTTGATGACGCTCTTCAAGCCCTTGACCAAGACAAAACCTGTCTCCTGATCCTCCTTGATCTATCATCGGCCTTCAACACGGTCAACCATGAGATGCTACTCGAACGCCTCAATCTCAGGATGGGATTAGATGGCACAGTCCTCGACTGGTTTAGTTCCTACCTCCATAACCGATCTCAGAGATTCCTAGTCAATGGCGAACTGTCCGCTCCCTCCGTGGTCACGGTGGGAGTCCCTCAGGGATCAACATTGTCCCCCACCCTTTTCAATCTCAATCTGGAACCCCTTGCCGAAGTCCTGCGCACTGCAAATATCTCCTTCCATATGTACGCTGATGACACTCACATCTACATAAAAATCTCATCTCTTGCAGAGATCCTCACCCTGAAAGAGGCCCTGAAGCTGACCGTCAGATGGCTCTCCTCCAATCAACTTAAACTCAATGCTAAGAAAACTGAGTTCCTTCTAATCTCCCCGCCCAAGAACAACCCTGATATCCAGAGATATGGATTAAAGCCATCACAGCCTTAAACTGTTCCCCGACCATTGTGAATTCAGCCAAATCGCTGGGAATTACCTTGGACTATAACCTAAATATGCGAGACCACATCAACACAATGGCGAAATCGGCCAGATTCCACCTGAGCTACCTATGGAAATTGAAACCCTTTCTAGACGCTCCGGACCTAAAACTCGCAGTCCAATCATTAGTCATCTCTCGACTGGAATATGGTTGCTCCACCCTCTCTGGCTTACCTAAGATCTCGCTGGCACCCTTAAAAGCCTGCCTCAACGCAGCCGTCAGACTACTTACAGGCTCAAAAAAATTCGATCACATCACTCCTCACTTGAAAGCGTTAAACTGGCTCCCCTTCGAGGCTAGGATTCACCTCAAGCTGGCATGCATCACGCACAAAGCCCTACACTCGAACTCCCCTGCGTATCTTGCACAGAAGCTTGTGTTATCCGGAGGAAACAGAAACTCAAGATCGACCAAGGTCCTCCTACTCCGGCCTGCACGCTTTAGGAAAATAAAAACCTACAATCGGGCTTTCACCGGGACTGCACCAAGAATATGGAACTCCCTCCCTCCCGACATCAGAAAAATCCCATCCTTTGCACGCTTCAAAAAAGAGGCCAAGGCCTTTCCATTGGGTAAATTCCTTGGCTAAACTCGTTCCCACAGCCACCTGAGAGACTATTGCCTCATCCTGCGTCCTTGTACATTACTCCTTTGTTTATTGTAATAATTTTGTCCTGCTGTTATAGCTTATCCTATCCTTCAATGTACAGTACTTGTATGCTACCCCGTCCCACCTACGACCCCCCTGATTCTGTAAGCTCTCCGACGTACTAATTTTCCTGTTTTGATTGTTATGTCCTGCCGTAACCTTGTATTACTCTATTGAATCTGTAAAGCGCTCTGATACCCTCACGGGTCAAGTTTGCGCTCTATAAAACCTTAAAATAAAAATAAATAAAAATAAAATATAGTACAAACGTGACCCAGGCAGGTATCAGAGAGCTTGGCAGTTAGGATAGGTGGGGCATGGAGGTAGGAAGGACACGCATAACTTGAATATACATAAAAAGAACTAGATAGAAGTGCATCACAATTAGGGTAAGATGGATATGGTACATGGAGAAGAACATTCAATACATAAATGAGCATAGCAGGCGAGTGCTGTGAATCAAAGGTGCACAATAATCTAGAAGTCAATCAGGGGGCAGTCAATAAGCAATGGGACCAGTGCCATTTAAGGCAAGAACTTAGGGGCATATTACCAAGCAATAACGATAATTATCGCTAAGCTTGGTTAGCGGCTATAATTATATCGCCTATTTTTATCGCTTAGGAGCCTTGCTATTATCAAGGTTTATCTCCTAAGCGATAAAAATCGGCCGAAATGCATGAATATCACTGAAAAGTCAGCGATATTCATGCATTACCGAGCTAATGCTCTTACCCATGTTATCCACCTACCATTGGATAACATGGCTAAGAACTGCTCTGGGCAGGCGTTAGCTTTTGGAGATATTCGCGCTTAGCGCGAATATTTCCAAAAGTTAGTTATAGGATTATATTGCATTTGGGGGTTCAGAGGTCGACGACGTTTCGATGCCATATTATATTTTAGAACACACACTGTTGCCCCTGCCAGGATAGGGAGGAGAGCCCAATGCTCGGTCTGAAAGGTGAACAAACGCCATTGAGCAGACCTTTATTCGAGCCATTGGGCTCTCCTCCCTATCCTGGCAGGGGCAACAGTGTGCCTTGCTACCCGAGATTCCCAAAAAACATTTTGACCGACCTCGTCACGGAATACGGCCACATTAAGCCTCCACCTAGTATTGTGACTAAAGGCTTAGTTTAAATATAATGGTTAAGACAACAACTGTCATTTCCTGTCCGGATGATGATGCCCTAGATTAAAATACGGCATCGAAACGTCGTCGACCTCTGAACCCCCAAATGCAATATATGACTGAAATATTATCATTTGCAGTGGAGTGTTATAATGAAATTTAAAATCTGTAACAACTGATTAATAGTATACAGATGCAATTTTTGCTTTGCCCTCTTGGCCACTATTGTTTTGTTGTCTTGTCTTGTCTTTTATTGTATGGGTCACGGCTGTGCCCACTTGATACTAAATGGTTCTTCCATTTTCATAATTATCGTTCTAAATCAAATAAAAATAAAAATTCTTGTCCGGCTGGACAAAAGTCATTTCACCTATCAAGTGTATGAAAATTGTTTTGTCTGTCCTCACAGACTATTTCGTTTCTAAAATAGGGACCACTGTTTTATAAAATATCCATTACACATAATCAGCATGCTAATGTCCAAGTCTATACTTTGTCAGTTTGTTGAACAAAATCATGAAAAAACAATAACAAACACTAAAAAACAAGGTGTAGGAGTTATCAAGCGCTACCATTACTACAATTGTGGGACTTCATATGATACATGGATGATTATCATGTTTCCAGATGAATGATACATAGGATGTTAAAAAAAATATTAAATTCCAATCTGTCATTTATTCCATGAGGTTGCATAGCATTGAGTTTTTTGATCCAGAAAAATTCTGATCTGGCTAATAGTTTCTGTGGGTCAGTATCAGGTCTGGATTTCTCAGCTTCCAAGATGGTAAAGCGCAATTGGGCTAAATTATGACCTGCTTGCTGCCAGTGTATTGCCACAGTGGATTTGACATTCTGGTTCCTGATATTACGTTTATGTTCCGATATACAGATTTTGATCTTGCGTTCAGTTTTCCACAATGACATTTCAATGCGTAGATGACATGTGACGTATCGCATGTACTAGAGTGCTGTAACAATGATGTTGAAGCCTTTTGTTGGATGTGTAAAGCGATTAAAAATTAATTACATTGTTGCAGTGTACACTGTTCCCACATATTTGCATCCCCTTGTGAATTATGTTTACAGTTTCTTTCTTGGTGGTTAATAATTCTTTGAGGCTTCTAGAATGTTGGAAGGCAAGAGTCGGTTTTTGAGTGAAAAGATGCTGAAGATCTGGCTCTGTTTGAATGATCTCCCAGTGTTTCATGATAATGGACTTAATTTGTTGAGCTTTAGTGGAATACTTCAAAACGCATATATTATGACTGGCCTTGGTAAGATGAGTTATCAGTTAGCCAGTTTTGAGTATTCATAAGGGTAGAGTTGAGTGAGATGAAGTCTTCAGGGAGGTCATTTTCACATAACGTAAATATGGAAAAGAATGTTCGCGGAGTTCAGAGCATTTTCCAACGGTTCCAGGAATAAATTGAAGAGTATCGGTGATAGTGTAGACCCTTGTGGAACCCCCATAGAAAATGAGGAGGAAGAAATAAATTGGAAGTTACAAATGGCACTTGCTATTGCCCAATAGAAGAGGAAGGGGGTGAGATTGCTTGCTCTAGAGAGAACAGCACTCCATATGGAGAGCATGTGGGGCCTTAGAAAGGATTAATTGGTCCAGGCGTTGGACATACTGCTGATAGGGCTATTTTAATGAATTCTAATTTGTGCAATTAACGTGTAGAAATAATGTGTAGGCCTAAAACGAGAAGCCACATTTTAAAATGGCAAATGTGAGCACTAGGCTTCCATAGCCAGGCAATGAAGTTAGAAATGCTTTAGGATGCAATTTATCTTTTCCTTTTTTTTTACTGACCATAGGTCAGTATTCGTGGTAATGTGAACAAGTTAAGAGTTTAATTATAAAATGTGTTGAAATGGAATAATCTAGTAGAAAAGATAGTTTTGACCTTCCCATAGAAACATGACCCATAAGTACAATAGAAATATGGTTATATCTTAGTTAAATGTTTCTTCATGAATAAGATTTGTATGGTAGGATATATTTGTTGAATGACAGACCTAACCACGAAATGTTTCATTTTTTAGAAGAGAGGCGAGTGGGAACCAAACCACGATTTTAACAATGCTGTCAGTAATATACATATAACACTTAATATTTGCAAGTCTTTGTTTCAAGACAGTGTAGACGATGGAAGATTTCCGTAACAATGAAGACATCACAAATCCATTGGATGAACAAATAGTACTACTGCAACAAATGTATTAGTTTAGATATCAAAATGTTATAATAGTGTGTGTTCCTAGATGAGGGGAGAGCTTCCTTGGCATATGCATATTTACCTTTCTCCACACTCGGGAGAACTTTTCAGACAATCTGTGCTCTCAGGCCATGTGCTCTGAGGGGACCCTTATTTATTTCTCTTGCCAGATTTATGTTATATTTTCTGAGACCTTGTCAAATATCTGAACTTCTCTTTATGTGCAGTACTAATTGAATTGCTTAAAACTTTATGCTTTCACCTTTTGATTTAGAACTCTTTATGCGTTTAAGATACCTGGTCTTAATATTTAGTATGCTTTTATGGAACACACTTATGCATTTGTTCTGTATTGTAATACTGATGAATAGATTACTTATTGATAACTAATAAAGAAAAATCTACTAAGAGATAAATAAATCCCTTTAAATTCATGCCACAATCTAATCATTGACTCACACTGACTGATGTTTATTGGTGTTATGTAAATCGAATGTTGATTTGCCGCTTCTGATTAATTATTTACGTATGGTAAAGATCCATAGCCTAAGGACCCAGTAAGAGCGGGGACTTTATTTCCAGGCATGCTGAGACACAAATTGTGAATCATAAACTAAATACTTATTAAGGTCCCATGCTCTACCAAAGTTGGTAACATTGGACAGTTTACGTAGTAAGAAAGAGGAGTTGAAAAAGTGCCCATGGCAGATAAAAGCCCAATGCCATATGCCCAAAACCCAAGTTTTGAAGATAGACAGAGTGCTTTTCTTTTGTAGAAGGCTGCAGTTGCAGAGTTGGAGGTGTGAGAATTAATTGGGTCATGCATCACAATTTGTGTAGGTAATTGTGATTTGTAATTTGAAAAATTATTGATGTGTTGAATTGAATTAATGAGCTTGTGGTTTGTTACTATTCATTGCCTTTGTAAAAAAAAAGAGCGTTATCAGACTAAGAAGTAGTTTAAGATCCCAGGATAGAGAATTTAACAAAGATTTGAAGTGTAGGTTGTGAGACTTCGTCAACTGCACAATTGAGATAGGGACCGTAACAAATTGTTGTGACTGTACTAAAATTCATCAGTGTCAGTTAAACCTGATGCACTAAGGTGACACTGAATTGATTAGGAGATTTCATTGGAGTATGTCGGACTTCCTTGTTGCTTGAGAAAGGTTGGAGGGTTCTACAGACCTAATAAATCCTGTTGATGAATTGTTCTATATTAATTTTCTTTAGAAGAAGCACACAAAGACTGTTATGTTATAATGCATAGAATTGCAGCATTGACGATTTGTGTGTGTATGAATAAATTGTAAAGGAGGGTGAAGCTCTGCATGGAGAAGGTTGTGACGTCACATTGTGCAGTGCTGGTATTGGCCTGTTACTGTGAAACGCCAAGCAGAGATTGGTTAAGCAGTGTCTAGAGATGCATTGCTATTGGTTGGTTGGTTTACAGAGTAGAACTGAGTTTGGGAGAAGGGCTTAATGAATCCAAAGTATACGGAATGGAATCAAAACATTGAAGGTTTATATTTACGCTTTGTTAACATTGTTGAATTAAATTTGAAATCATGAAAATCTTCAAAAGGATGAAAGGTATAAGAAAGAGGTGATGTGACTATTGCTATTCAGGAAAATGAAGAGGCGCCTCCTGAGGGAGAGCCTGCTTACCACAAGATGTATTGATTTCCCTTTTGGGCAGACTTTGGCTCTCCCTTAGTTTAGCATACTAGATGCTTTAGGCTGCCTTTGCTTTGCAAACCTACACATAACATACTTGTTTTCATGACATTATTTTAGGAATACCCTGTACCTGTTGTTTGTTATTCAGTGATTCCTCTCTGGAGTCAGTCTGCACATTTTGTACAAGGTTGCTTGGAATACTTAGCAACATAGAGTACTGTTTTCTGTTGCCCTGTCAGCAACCGCTTGTAACATTTTAGACATAACACGGTAGCCCAGCTGCTGCTTTCCAATACAGAAATGTAATCATACATGTGTCTTGTTTCCTTTGCGGCAGAGAGGAGAATTCCGGCAGAGAGACCTGTACAGGAACAAAGGTACGCAGAGCCAGACATACAGCCTTGCTTAAACTGAGTTTATACTCATGATATTGATCACATAACAACCATACTAGGTATAGGGTCCATTGATAATTCCAGAGATCACTATTATATCCCTTTGCTTACACAGTAAGGATGGGCATAGACTGTTAGATAATTTCCCATGGTTAAGATGTTTACTTTGTACAGTCTGATAGTAATGCTTGTTAGTTTGTTTAGTTTCATCTGCCTAGTAATTGCAGCACATTTGCTTCATAATAGACTATGATAGTTTCAATAAATGTATTATAAACTTTCTTTGTGTCTTTCTTTTGTTTTCTAAGGGCATACATGAGTGAGAGACAAAAGGTGATGACCTGTTTCCACGGTTCCCTTGGGGGCTAGAGGGTCATGTTCTAGGTTTGCCAAAATCACCAGCTATGTGGGAAGGTTAGGAGTTAAGGCAAGGCACTGTGAGATAGCCAGGAGTTGGGCTGATAGATACTGATATTGTAGAGAGACTCTGTCCCTACATTCTGAAGTCCTGTCATGCCAAAGCACATTTTTGATTACCAGTAGAATCCCTGTGACATGTAACTACCAATGATTGGCAAGGTACTTATTTAACAGGTCTCGTGAGTACTACTTGTGAGTGCCCATAATACCCTTACACTTCTCCAAGGTGTCCATGGTGTTGGGGATTAAACCTCCACATTATAGGAAGCACTTAATTTTTTCTATTAGTTTTTCTAGCTTGATCCTTCAAAATGATTACCCATATTTGTGTTTACACTTTGTTTCCATTACTGTTTCATTAACGGTGCAGCCACAGCCTATACCAATTGCTGACAATTGCAGACCTGATGCCCATATGCATTTAAAATTACATGGCCTTGGCAATGCAAGCGGAAATATAATCTTTGTGTTTGATGCCCACAATGCTTATAGTATAGACGTTTTTTATTCTTGAGTCAATTTCCAGCTGTGGATGCTAATAAAGGAACATTTCTTGAATACACCAACGTTGCACCACCACAACAATAAAGAGCCTATCTGCTCTTATAAATTCAATTTTCACATTGGGAACATCAACATTGGCTCTGAGGTGCCCTAATACATGTACTTAGTCATGTGTGCACAGGTCCCATATGTAATTAAGAGACCGCCTGGCCAGCATTAGTTAGTTATATACCATTCCTTAATTAACAAAATCTCAATGAGAATAAGCTTGTGCAATTATGCTATAGTATAGCTAGACTATATGGACGCTTAACTCAGTATGTTTCACACACCTTGAAGGCTGTCCGAGCAAGGGCAGGTATGGCAGGGCAAATGCAAATGACTTCAGTGCCTACAATAAGTCCTGTAATTATTCATTCAATTACGGGTAAAATTCCTACAAATCATGAAGAAATTCGATTTTTGATAGCCCCCAAAATGTATCAAATTGGAGCCGTGTTTCCATTTACAAGACCACAAGACAAGCACAGAATATTGACTATGTGCTTACCCCATGGGATGGTTCCCCAAATAGGTGAGTGTACCACTTGGGGTACACTCTTTGCTGCAGTGTATACAATCGCACCTGGTACTCTGTCTATGTGAGTCTTGCCAGAGGTGTTAAAACAAATACAGAATTAATACAGGCAGCTGCTGCCCTAGATTTGGCAATGAAATTGATGTGAAACTTTTCCGTGGTGTCCTCAATGATTCTGTCAAACATTAAAGGCAAAGCAGCTTGTCTGCCTATACCACAGCAGGTCATGCAATTTGCACGAGCTAACCAGGAACGTGAACTACCTATAATTATTGCTAAAGTGTATACTTCTATAGGTCGCAATAATTTGGGAAACAGACCCTACAAACCACAGCGTGGCAAACCTGTTTCCGACAAGGACTGTCAGGAGCCCGAAATCCTTCATGGGAGCAGAATGATCATAGTTCCCAACGCCCTTCTCAATCCGCTCTGCCAATCAATAATGCAAGTTGGCACCAACGGGGGAAAGGAGATGGGGATAAGAAGAGACTGCCTGGTCCACCCTTATCTCCTTCCTTCTGGTTGTTGCTCCCACTCTTCTGACTGGCCATTCTGTCTGTATGCTCTATTTGGTTGTTGAGGTCAGTAGATTAAAAGGGAACATAAGACACATAAATACATTCAGCTTTTTATTCTAGATATTAATAACTTTACTCTTGCTTTAGCATATGTGTATGGTTACATACCCAGAGTGGATCAGGAAAGTGCAATTCTTCTGTGATAGTGTATGTATTTCTTAGATCTGTGTCAGCTTAGTAGATAATCTACTTTTTCTCTTTAATTTCAAACATTAAGGAAAAGAACAAACTAAAGGAGAGATTTCTATTTATAGCAAGGTAAGTCACTTTCTTATTGCTATTTTGTTCTTTAAAATTACTCAAACAATTTGTACTGTATTTTCTACTTAAAATGATAAAGATACACATAGCTTGTAGTGAAAAGCTGTAGAAACGATGCAGCAGTATTGAGTTTTGAAAGTGACTGGAAACACTGCTCATTTTGGTTTCACTAAGAGCTCAGGATGCACTAGAACACCTTTTCTTATTGACAGCTGTGAAGCAGAGACATTCATCTCCGTTCAGAAATACCTGATATCTTCTTTTTTGACAGCTGCAAAGTTGAGACACCCATTCAAGCTACTTCGGGAATTTATTAAACTAAACACTTCAGTAAACTGGCAACCTAACCACTGTAAAAATATTTTTTAAACATAGGTAGCAGCCTTTTAGAAAGAGAAACTTAACTCAAGATTACCAACCAGTTTCTTTTACTTTCAACTCAACATTTCTTTGATGAGGGAGAGCTACTGGCAGCTGCTGAGTTGAGAGACGAATCTCAACTCGGACACTGCCCAGTTACTTCAGGGAACACTACAGAGAATACATGGGAAACTAGGGACCACCCACAACCAAACAAGGAGATTCCCTAAAAGCACACTAGTCTGCTGCAGCACAACATACATAGTCTCAGGACATGAAGGAAACTAAAACAGTGCCCACACATGACGTTTCTACTCTCACTAAACTAACTAACACGATGGAGCTTAAAAAAATACTTCCTACCAGATACATTGCCTCATTGAAGTGCACAGAGTGGAATTCTTGCATCACAAACATTCCACTCTGAACTTCAGAGGCAAACCCTAGAAACACTAGAAAAGGAGTTCTTCAATGTGCATTTTGGCAACCATGTTGGAGTTCCTCTTACTCCACTTCATTCTCCAGTTATTTGATTTAACCCATTTTTGTAGAGTAAGGAATTCTTTGAAAAAGGTTGCATTCACCTTTTTAGCCCTGAGTCTTAGGGGGTCATTAGTATGGCAGACGGACAGGAAATGGGACCACCCGGTGTGGTTGTCCCGTACTCCCACTTAGGATGCGCCCGCCATACTGGTGGGCGCATGGCGCATTTGTGACATTGCGGTGGGCGGTGCTGAAAGCACCGCCCGCCGCAATGCCACAAAGGCAGGTTGTGCCTTTCAATGTGCAACTTGACAGGCACCGCGCGGTGCCTGCCATGTTGTTCATTGAAATGCAGTGGGGTACCATAGGTACCCCCCCATGTGCACCCCCATGCCCCAGAGTCCCCGGGGGCCCACAACAGGCCCCCGCAAGCAGACTCTGCATGCTGAAAAGGCATGTTCCCGCCCACATTGTAATTTGGCTGGCGGTGTCTAACAGACACTGCCACCATATTGAACCCTTTTCCGCCCGGTCGACTTATCGACCGAGCGAAAAAGCGGCAGACGGTCTTTCCGTCCGCTGCAGACCCCCCATCCAATATAATATGGCGGGGGTCTTGGCTGCAAGGATGGCGGGCGGATCGCCCCCGCCGGGCCGGCGGTGACTACCGCCGGCGTGGCGGGGGCGATCCGCCCGCCATCCTAATGGGGCCCTAAGTGTCTTGGGAACAGTCCTGACAAGGACACTGACAAACAGAACCCAGAGTTTGTTAAACAATCATAAGACAAACCCCAACCTTAAGACAAATGTAGATCTCTGGGAGGTTCTCTGCCGCCAGAGCTCTCTGATAGATGCTATAATTTGCGTGATCGCACACAATTGAAAGCACCTGTTGGTATCAGTTTTCTGATACTCTTCCTTCTTGTTCCTTTCATGACTCATCTGAAAAGCAATACGGGAGAGAAGGGCATTCTGAGTTGAGACAGAAAGTGTATGTGAAACTGAAAAAGGACTCACAATGCTCACCTGATGTGAAGATATTGAAGGAGGAAAACCCTCCACAATTTAAGCCCCAATTTCAGGACAATGATGATAGAGGAATTATTGTGCATAATAAAGACGTTATGGTCACAAAGAGGATTCATGACATCATCTGGTTCACCAATAACGTAATGGTAACCATTTCAAAAAGTCGTTGAATGCCTTACAACTCCCCACTGAAATTTTCTGTAGTTAAATATTCAGCTCACCGAAGTGATAATGACCATGCCACAGTCGGCAATTGATACGCTGGCATGTAGCATGTTATTGTCCCATAGTGGCCAGCACATTTAATGGAACATTCACAGGTAAATCTCAAGAAGACCTTGCCTTTTCAATGTTTATGTCTGTAGTTGACACATTAGAAGAAATCAAAGGTTTTCAGGAAAATTTAACTGAGACAAAACAGCAGGGTTGGATTAGAGAAGAATACGGGAAAAATGCAAATGATATTTGAATTTCAGTAAATGGGAGACCAGTGTTACCAGACAGTTTGTTACCTCACTTGACAAGTTACTTTCATGGTCCTATTCATTTAGTCAGGGACAATGGTCAGGACATTTAGGCAGAACTGGTCTAACCTCAGATTTACAATGCTTTCAAAGAATCTATGTTGCTTGTGTGTAATCTTCCAGCTAATCAATGTAGGGAAACGAAATCCAGCTACTCTGAGTCACATAGAGAGATCAGGCGGTACTTTCAATGGGATACAAATAGGTATTATTGAGATGCCTGTTTGTAATGGGCTGAAATATGTCCTGGTTATAGTGTGCATTTTCTCCTGATTCGTGAAAGCCTACCCAACATGGAGGACTGATAGTCTAACTGTAACTAAATTGCTGCTGAGAGAATTGGTCCTAAGGTACGGAATTTCTCCTGAGTCAGATCCACGAACTCACTTTAACGATGAGATCATCAAGATGCTCTATGCAGCATTACAAGTCGAACAGAGGTTATCAATTGCAGGCTCCTGGGATAGTAGAGCAGTTGAATTGTTATAAACTGAATATGTGTTTAAAATACATCAAACTGACTATAGAAAATGACTATGGATATTTTAAGCAATGGCCCACTAGCATTGTCAATTGTGTGCACTTAATTTCAGCTGGATGTGTACATGAAATTAGGAAAACTCCCCTTAGCACGGAGAGTGAATAACTGAGATGAGCTGACCGATTGCCAATGCCAATTGCTATGGTTGACGGAAGTAAAATGTGAATGATAATTGAACAGACCACTGGATGAAGAGGGCTACCTTAAATCCTCTGTATGAGTGTATGTAGGTATGTGTTTTATGTATGTATATGTTTGAATACTTGAAGCTGGTAAGGCAGCTAAGGCCGTCTCGAGGCATATTTTAAAATTCAGTATTCTCTGAAACACAACACATATCAAACAGGTGAGACTTTCAATATTTAACAGTTGCCCCAGGATACTGAAACTCATTGAATAGGCATTTTCAGATCCAATTATATTGTCAACAGCAATTAGAATGTATACAAAGTAATGTGCAAGGTACAATAAGTATATTTAACTGGGAAATATGTTAATGACACTGCAATATGTTTCAGTACTGATTTTATTTAAGTATTGACGATAGATGTTTGCTAGATATAATGAAAAGTCATGTACTCCTCAGCAACCGCCACAAAATGGCCAATAAAATAAAGCTTAACATCTGAGTGAAGTACTAACTCTATGTTAGTTTTAGGAAGAAATAATACCAAATATATTGAACTTTTTATTCAATCTTGTTTTTTCACTGCTAAATGTAAGAGGAAATACAATATTGTAATGTCCTTCTTACGTTTCTGGGCCCAATTAACTATTCAGGAGTCACATCAGATACCTAATGTTTGTGTTCCATCTGTGATGTAACTAACGCAATCTATGTGTGCTATCTGACTGAAGTATTAATCTGTCACAGTGCCAAATGACATTCACGAACACTAACAAGGCAGGATTCCATTTGTAATTCCTATGGAATACTTGCAAATATGGAAATGGAGGCCTGCAAGCGACAACAGGCCTCCATTTCAGCATTTCTATGTGCAAAATGCCAGCATGGCAGTCTTTGCATTTTAGGGAGGGGATTTGCAGTATTTCAAACAATTGCCATTGGGAGAGAATGCAGAGCTCCCCGGAACTGATGTCTACTCCCTCCAATGCCGGCATGTGACATTCGCTGAGTGGAAGCTGCCCATCATGGACCTCTTCCGCTTGGCAAATGGATCGCACAGCTTTGAGGTGTTGGTATCCATTCTATTGACCAACCATAGCTACAGATGCAGAACTTTGAGACATATCTGTGCAGATAAAAAGGAATATGCAATACCCCTTCCATGCTGCTGCTTGTGAATCATAAGGAGTTGCAATTTGTACATTTGTACATTGTGAATCTCAGATCTTTTTGTGAATTTTAATGTACTAATTGCGAGTCTGATTTTTGCCACTGCACAACCTGCAATGTTGGCAACACAACTTTTGGAACTGCAAAAAACAAACAGTGCATGAGAGTCTCTGAGTGTGGAGTGTCCCGCTTTTCAGAAATACTAACAAATACTTATTTGCCACTATCTGACTGTGTAAATAGTATGCCAAGGACGTAGCGCAAAACCAATAACTACTTGATATTGGATTACCAACATCAATGTCTACAATGTTTTTTTCACAGTAGATAGCCAAACTAGAGTTGGTTCCATGAAAACAATTGTTTCCAAAATGTGTAGCACGTTTATACCAATACCTTGTAGATATGTTTCCACTGGTATACTATTCTCACATGAGATGTTACTGTCACTTGGCTCTTGGAAGAACAGTCTAGGAAATAATGCTCTTAGTAAACCAGCCCTTTAAATTGAATTATGAAAAAAATGTATTACTTTATATATGTTCACAGGTTACAGACTCTTCTGTTGTCAAGCAGGAGGAACAGCACAACTGGAAAAAAAACGTCCAGGTGACAAAGGATCTCCACCAGGAGTTGACATCAGCCAATAGGATGATTGTTCCTTTTTACATCCTCATTAAGACTAGTCAGATGGTGCAGTAATATTGCTCTCAATATTACCATTAGTGGGCAGCATCCCCATACCTTTCATATGCCTTTATAAACTTCACAGGTGGAATTGGGATTACCTTTTGGAAAAACTCAATGGTGCCATACCAATTTCTGCATAAAATCCCATCATTCCGGTACTTTCCAGAAGGACTTCTTCCATCCAAGTGTTTATTTGTGGATTTGTCCCCAATGCCCCATGCAGTAATAGCCTATGTGGTTTTGCTAAAAGTATTAGTACCAGATGAGTTACAATTTCAGTTGTGGAAGAAAGAAGAAACCACTGTAAATGAGAGCCTCAGAGAAACAGCCCTGCCAAGGACCACGCATCAGGCATTAGACTAATGCATTTTAGTGCTGGTGTCAGCTTCACCGCACCAAAATGCATTAGTCATGCATATATGACAATGTGGGAATTATGAGAGCTTAAATAAAAGAAGCTCGGCACAAGCGTACTGTGCATTGCCGCTCTGCCTGCTGCCCCGGGCAATTGTTATCTTAGCCTGCCAGCTGCGGCTAACCCGTTGCACTGGTGGACAAAAGTCTTCTTGAAGTCTAGCAGGTTAATACATTGTTTCCATGCATCAAAAAGAATCAGTTCTCTGGCGGCACGTGCAGATCTGGTGGTGGGTAGGGCGTCTTGCGAGAGAAAGAGAGAGTTGACTTTCAACATAAGCAACAGCAAGGGCCAGACCACGCTCACATGGATTCAGCGACTGCTGTTTTGCAGGCATGTCGCTGCAGATCAGGGGTCAAGGCTTCACCTCCATCTCCAGTGTGTGCACTATTGCCTTGCCCGCTGCAGGGAGACGAATAGCAGGACCCTCAGTGGACACTAACTCAGTGGCCATAGTGAGCACCAGGGAAACTAATCACATGGCTCTACCTGATCTTTACTCTTCCATCCAGTCCCTCCTCGTAATTATCTTCCAATTAGGCACCTGAGCAACAACTTGCAGCATTTAAAACATGAGCTTGACCCAGGTCATGGAGAGGTAACCAGTTGCTATGGAAACCGGCCTGGGCCAGGAGGAGCTGGGGGTGACTAGGCCGTGCTCTGCTTTGCTGAATAGTGCATGAGGGCGGCCTGGAGTTGCATGCCTTGCTTTCTTTAACCCGTATGGTGATCCGCTGCTGCTGCTACAGGCTGGCAGAGCTGATGAAAGTCTATGGTAGCTCAGCCAACTTGGGCTTTCTGATACCTTCGGATCGAGTTCCCTCTTTATAAAATGGAAATGAAAATGTAACCCAGAAAATGTTCTGCCCTGATTCCTCTGCATAGCATGGCACTGAGTGCTGATAACAGTGAAGTCTGTGTCTCTAAAATCATAGGGCTGGGCTGTGAGGCTGTTACACTACAGGAGGTCTAAAAGTGCTGGATCTGATGGCGCCTGAAGCACATGTTGGCTGGACCCGGAGATGGCTCTTTATAAACAAAAACAAACAACTTATCCTGGCCTGATTAAGACAAGGTAAGATAAGGTAAGTTATGAATGGTGTTAAAATGGTCTGGGATAGGCCGGTAGCGTCGCCACCTCTCCCAGAGAATCATGTTTTATTATTTTGCAAAGGCCCTGACAAGTAGGCACGGCCCGTGCAGGGCGTTGTACCGGGGTGGTGACGTCAGGCGGGGGAGGGTCAGGGTGGGGGGTTGAAAAATGCGGGATATGGACCATTACAGGTAAGTACCGAAAAAAAACAACTAATTTCGTTACCTGCGCTGCATCGCCAAATGTGATGCAGCATGGGCAACAAAATTCGTTGTTTTTTTTTTCGGTACTTACCTGTAATGGTCCATATCCCGCATTTTTCAACCCCCCACCCTGACCCTCCCCCGCCTGACGTCACCGCCCCGGTATAACGCCCTGCAAGGGCCGTGCCTGCTGACAAGGTAAACAGGGCTTTGTAGAAAATTGACAGCGTTAATTTTTAACACTGCTTTTCTGCCCTTGTTTGTGTGCTTTATCAGTCACTGACCATTAAAGCAGCTCTGGAACTCATTTTACAGTACTTGATTGTTACATTTGCTGTTGTAAATATGCACTGATAAGAGGAAAAAATATAATTTTTCAGTGATTAATTTTCCTAATTCTAGTGAGTGGCGTAGCTAGATCTTTAGCCATCCATGGCAGCCCCTGTTTTTACCGCCCTGTGGCAGCCATATGAGAGAGCAGGTGGGGGTATGCTGGCAAACCTGCGACTGCTGTAGGTAAAAGGGTGGCTATTCCTGTGGCAGATGCCCCTCGCCATCACAGGTAAGGGGTGAGGCTGCTGCCCCCAAAAGTCTTGCTGCTTGGGGCAGACCCTCTCCCCCGCTTGCTATGCCACTGATTCTTGTGCCAACCAGGACATTAAAATACTGGTCAGGCCAGTAAAAAACGACCTGGGCCGTATTAAAGAAATTGACCCAGTGGCGCAGCAGGCGTTTGCGCCCTCTTTGCATGCCCCATGGCACTTTGGTATTACAGAAGGGGGCGCAGACACTTTTGCGGCCCCTTTTGTAATTCCGATATTGCTGGTAGACATAAAGCACCAGCTCTATCTGCAGAGAGCGTTCCCTCATTTGCATGGGAGCATGCCCCATGCAAATGACGGAATCCCTTTGCCTCTGCACCTGCGCCGTATTACAGATGTGGGCACAGAGGCAAAGAAGCCCTCAAAGGACGTTTTGACAGTGCGCATCCTAAAAGGTGTCTCATTGTCAGTGCACCCCCTGATAGCAGACCTTTGGCAGGGGTAAAAGGGGTCCCATGGACCCCTCAGAAATCCCCTTGCCGGCAGGTGCAGTCAGTGACTGCACCCACCTGCAAGGGGATCCCTATTACCCTTCAAAAGTACAGGGCGGATTCATCGAAATAGGGTGCACCTTATTAATGGTGCGCCCACCGCAAACAATGAAAATGCGCTTATTGTGCATTGTGGCCCCTGGTAGCAATCCCATTGGTTAGCTGTAGCCAATGTACCTGGGGCAAGAATGGCTTGAACTGGCTGAGTTGGGTGGCTGTTTTTGGCATTTATATGCATTGGGCAGGGACAACTGGTTCATGTTGTGAATGAAGTCACTAGAGGTTACTAGTCAGGACCAGACTGGCTCTGATGTGATGGGTGTTCATGGGGTCAGAATGGACTTGACAGGGCCACACTGGCTATGGTGGATGCAAATGGGGCTACATTGGTTTTGAAATGGCTGGGCTAGATGTAAATATATATATAGTGACCTCAAACCCCGGCAGCCCTTGCGGCGGCGCGTTCCCTGACGCGCTAGACGCGCCAGGAGGGGCGATATATCCAGCAAGCCCTCGGAGGAGCGGGGGGGATTACTCTGTTACCAGACACACTAAAGAGAGGATCGAGGCACAAGAGGAGTCCCGGTGACCCACGCCACGCAGCAAAACCTTACCAGCAGTGACCGCTACCACCAGGCTCGCCGCCGCCGCTCCGGGACCTCAAACCCCGGCAGCCCTTGTGGCGGCGCGTTCCCTGACGCGCTAGACGCGCCAGGAGGGGCGATATATCCAGCAAGCCCTCAGCGTCGCGGGACGCCCGGGGCTAAGCCTGGGCAAAGGGCGGGCCCTCTACTGCCCTCATCGGCAGGAGGAGGCAGGGACAGGGCCAGAAACGCTGCAGGAAATATTTGTGCGCCCCTTACCCCAAGTAAGACTTATCGTTTTAAGATTCTGCTACCTGACATTATAATTGTACAAAAGTGAGCTTGTGTGTATATCGTAAACATGTCTACAAAACCTAAGGAAGCCCCGCTAAACACTCTTGACAACTACCTTGTCCAAACTGTTAAAAAAATTAATACGCAGAGGAGAAATTCTCTGGGGTTGAGCCAATCCCCAGACATATGATGTCTGTCCCCCTCCGCATCTATTCTGATTGACGATACCATACTGCAGGAAGCTGATCACGAGGTCATAACTAGTGGCCCTATTTCTCAAGGAATAAGTGGCACATCTGTTAACGTAGCCCCGGCCTCTGAGGTACCCAATGTAGAGGCTGAGAGCGACACTGACATTGACTCCGATCAGGAGAAACAGAGAGCAGTCGCCCAAAGGACGTGCCACCAGGCCAAGACGATTATGCACCAAAAACCCACCAAAGCAGGGCGGACCACGATCGGGGATAAGAAGGAAGAGGGCCATTACCCCAAAGTCAAAGCAAGTGAATACTGTGGAGGACAAATCAAATCATACATCTGAGGATGCATTTTTTGAAAGAATTGCTGATTTTCTTGAGTTGAAAATCAACGCTATTATTAAACCCCTAATATCAAAAATTGACAAATTGCAAGCGGAGATTAAAAAGTTGGGTGGTCTTCATACTAAGGTTGCAGGTGGGGTAGAAAATATAACTATATTAGTTACAAATTTGAGCAATAACACAGGGGGAAATGTTGTTAGAGAGGTTGTAAGTGATGGCGCAGGTAACCAGTTGCCAGAGGAGAATTCACCACCTCATCCCTCAACATTGACTGCTAACAGCGAGGGTTCTCTATTAGTCAACATTCCAACAGATAGAACCCCTTCCGTCACCATCCCCCTAGTACAAGTTCACTCAATGGAGCCCCTACAATTTATAGTGGAAGCCACACCGGTGGTTTTAGTTTTAGCAAATGTCCCTCCTCTGGAAGGGGGAACAGCGGAAAGCTCCACTTCTCTCACAAGTAAGGCTTTACACTGGTTAACCAGTAACATGCGGCTAGCACCAGGGGGAAAGCATCATCTGGCAAGTGTAATCAAGTCAGCAACTAGGGTCCCCTGGTTGGGAAACCGGCCGAAAAAGTTTAAAGGGGACTGCGTGGCAGTGAGCTTTTCAAATCAAGACGTCCTTCCCAATATTCTTGCTAACTTATTCCCTCCCCAACGCAGACAGGGTACTGTTGTTCCCTTAACCCTAAAGTTTTTTTATGGTGAACAGCAGAATGTTACCTACCCAAGGACTCCCGCGCCAGGGTGGGACAGAAATTGGGACTCAAACTTTAGATGGGGGCAGGACCCAAGGCATAACGTAGCAGCCCATCATTCCCATTTAGTACAGCACAATCCTTTTGCAGAATCCCTTCAATTGTTTAATCGCTATGCCCCGTTATCCTTCATGGACCAAAACGATTGACTCTCCCCTGGACAAGACAATAATGGTGAGGGTCTTCAGCCTGCTTCCAGTTCACTAGTTCGGAACTCTGCAGGCATTAGGGTCTGTAGAATTATGAGCTGGAATATCGCTGGCCTCAGAGCCAAATACAACGACAAGAACTGGCTGGAGATAATTAGATCCAACGATGTTCTTGCCTTTCAAGAAACCTGGGAAACGTCAGACCGACTGGCTCTGGACGGCTTTTCCCACTTCACTGTACCGGCAGATCCTAGTAAAGCAGGAAGGGCAAAGGGGGGCTTGGCTATATACATCTCACTAGATATTCAAGGAAAGCCAAGACAGATTAATACTAATTCAATAAACGTCTTAGCGGTTGAACTAACTACACCAAATTCTCAGCCCAGATTATTTGTTAATTTGTATAATTCTCCCGTCAGTCAAACTCCAAATGAGCATTTGGTAAATCTAGAGGAATTCCTGTCTACCCACAGTGAGAATAGTGCCCATGGGTATGAGGTGATCCTTATTGGCGACTTTAACATCCATCCATGCCATGTGGATTGCCATGTGGAACATGAGGAATTTTCCCCCTATTCCTCTACACCGCATTTCGAACACTCATCACATGGAGAGGCTCTGGAATCGCTCCTAGCAACTTTTAATCTCTATGAATCTAATAGTTGCCCCACAGGCCCGAGGCTACCAACATACGTGGGCAACAACACAGGTACAATTGTAGATTATATCTTTTTATCTTCTAGTATTCTGCCTGAAGTTATTAATTATAAGGCAGAAACTACAGTTTTTAGCGATCATAATCCTGTAATTTTAGAGATCGTATCACAGGGAGTTTTGGGAAAAAGGGAGATTGATGCTCTATGTGTGACAGAACTAGTCCTGAGAGATCAGAATCGCAGACTGAAATGGGACCAAGTAACCCCAATCACCTTTCTACAGGATACCCTGGCTAAAGTTGAGGGGGAGGTTGCCATTTGCTTGGATAATAATAACTCTGGTTCTACCATGATAGAGGCTTTTAATGTTATCTGCCGTCAGGTCAATCTAGACCTGACCGTAAAGAAAAAGCCTAATATGCTCAGGGGCCCCAAATGGTTTGACTCAAATTGTTCCAAGGCTCACTCAACCCTCCTAAATGCTCTAAAAAATAAACCCAGAGATAAAGAGCAGATAGCATCACTGAGGAAACAATACAGTTATGCTATCAGGATGAGGAAATCTGAGATTAAAAAGGAGGCCTGGAATGACTTACTGTCGCCTGATATACTGAGAGATAGCGCTAGATTTTGGGCAATAATAAACCATCCATACTTCGTGGGACTAGAGAATCAGAGAGCAGACTGCATCATACCTGACGAACAGTGGGTCACACATTTCAGTAACATCTATAGTTGTTCCGATATTACTCCAGGCTGTGAGATGCAATTCACACAAGCAGTAACTATCATCTCTCCTTTTAGTTTAGAGGAGGTGAAAAAAGCAATTAATGACACACTCTATAAAAAGGCACCGGGGCCCGATGGGGTTCCCGCAGATTTCTTTAAGAGCGCCCCTGAACTAAGTGCCAAAATTCTTACAAACATTTTTAATGCTACAAGGGATTTCATCTTTCCTACTAGTTGGGCCAAGTCCACGATAATACCGATTTTAAAAAAAGGTCAGAGAACAGACCCGGCCTGTTATAGGCCAATCTCTCTCATTGATTCCAGCGTTAAAATCTTGGGAAGAGTCCTTTTAGGAAGACTGACCCAGCTTTTAGAAGGGAAGGGTGCCCTATCAAATGCACAATATGGTTTTAGAGCCAAAAGAGGAACTTTAGATCAGTGCCTAAACCTAGAACTGATCATAAATAAATACGCAATCGCCAAGGGGGTCTCTCTGTACATGGCCTTTATGGACCTCTCCTCAGCCTTTGACCTGGTCAACAGGGCTAAGCTGTGGAGGGTCCTTTTGACCATGGGCATTGACCCCCCCTTTGGTCGGTTACCTGGCCGAGTTACATAGGGACCTTATGACCTCGGTCAGAGTGACCAGGGAAGGAAGATGCACTTGCCACTTTAAGTCAGAGAGGGGGGTTAGGCAAGGGTGTATCCTTGCCCCCCTCCTCTTTACTCTTTATATAAACGATCTTGAGGCAGTTTTGGCAGCATCCCACACCGACATCCCGCGTGCAGGTGAGACAAAGATACCTGTCCTCCTGTACGCGGACGATGCAGTCCTCTTGGCACGCTCCGGAGTGGCACTAAATAAACTCCTTTCATCTTTTGGGGATTTCATGTCCTTGTTGGACATGAAAACCAACACAGATAAATCTCATGTAATGATTGTAGGAGCTGCAGGCAGGAAAAGAAAGTCGAAAAAAATTTTTTGTGCTGGGAAAGAGGTCAGGAGAGTTCCATCATTTCCATTTTTAGGGGTGACCTTTGATGAAAAGGGCACGTGGGGCCCCCAGCATTCCGTCAAAAGCAACGCTGTGGCAAGAGCGGCAGCCGGGTTGCTTGGCTTTGCTAAAAAAACTTGGAGCCCGCCCCATGGAATGCATTATAAAGGTCTATAAAGCAAAATGCTTGTCTGTTGCCCAATACGGTTCTGTTATTTGGGGGTACACTAATCATGACAAAATCCAGAAAGTAGAAAACAAATTTCTGAGAACTCTGCTTTCTGTCCCCCAATCGACTTCCACCTATGCAATACATACAGAGCTTGGTTTGGGCTATATAACCGACATTTTAAAACTAGCCCCAGTTATTGGATGGATGAAAAATTGGCTTAACCAGGAGCTTACATTAAATCATATCATCTTAAAAGATTGTTTAGCCCTGGATAGAGCCCAAAACATTCCGTGGGTAAAATATGTTCATATGCAGCTAATTTTAGCCGGCCGACCTGAGCTTTTCTCATCTCCACATCTGATAAAGCAGGAAGATCTAAAAATAGTAAAAAATACCCTGACAAATTTATATGTTATGGAGAGGGAAGCCATAGAGCTAAATAAACCCATGGTTAGGAAACATTGTATGTTGACATCTGTCCCAGGAATGGAACCATATCTTTTCCTGGTAACTAAACCATACCACCGTTTCCTTCTAACGAGATTTCGTTTTGATTTGATTCACTTCATTCTGGGCAATTTTAAAATATGGAATAGACCCGATAATGCTGAACCATGTGATTGTGATCACTTTTCCACCCAGGACACAATTCACTTTACCATGTTCTGCGGCCATTATACTGAGATTAGAAAAAGATATTTGCGTCCAATTTTGTGCAATTTGGGTTTTACTCAGGTAAAACCAGCTTTGATGTTCCTGCAACTCCTTCCTAATGTAAGAGTAGCTTTTCATGTTGCTAGTTTTTTAGTTTCAGGAGCACGCATAAATAAGCATCGCACAAGAACTAGGCACCTTATTCCTGAATATTGATTACCCTTTGTTTTTATCTCACTGATTTTAATATTCTTAACATTTTTGCATAACCCATTTTATACATTGTGATTTTAGAGTTTTTAAATATTGACTGTATTAATTCTGTGTTCTGATGAAATGTTGCTATGTATTAATGCTCGTTCTTTTATGATTTTTAATAATCGAATAAAGATAATTGACTGACTGACTATATATATAGTGTATTAAGCAGGTGTAGATCTGTGGGATGTGTATAGGGTTTGAAAACAATATCTAGGGCTGGCTGCTGTTAATGGAGTCAGGAAGTACTGGGTTGGGTCATGCTACTTCTGATGGGCATTATTGGTGTTAGAGTGGACAGTCTCTCACAGGAAGACCAGCAGTCAGGTTATGATGCGCAGGAGGGAGGCTTAAAGCCTTAGTAGTTCCCCTGGTACTGCTGCTCCCTCCACCCACCTGACACCTGCCTCTGCTCTGAAAGACTAGACTGTACAGCCAACCCTAGTGTGTACATACTGTCAAAGACAGTGTCACTGTGCTGCTCAGCAGTGCTCAGCTCTGTGTACCTGCTGTTGTGTGCAGAGGACATCGATTATAAAGTTAATCAATGTTAGCAGCTGCTGCAGAGTAGTGCAATCCGACTCACCACTAATGGTTTGCAAACATTTGGGAATATTGTATAGTGTGAATTTTTAAGTTTCTCAATAAACCACAGTCACCCCATCCGACTCAGAGTGAGCAAATCACATTCCCTCTTTGTTTCTCTCAGTGAAGATCTTAATAAATATAAACATTTATCTGGGCCCGTGGCACTGGCAGAGACAGTGCCCTCATGTGGAACCTGATGGCGCCACTCTGCTGTTGTTATTTTCCTGCAAAACGCTTGTCCCCACTGTGTGCTGCAGCATCTTATAGCCCAACAGAGAAGGCACTGTGGTGCCATTTCTGGTGCTTTGCAGTAGTTTTAAGATCGTAATTGAGTTTCTTGTTGCTCAAATGGGTGACATTTCTGATGCTTATATGTTTCCCTCGTCTTCAATACTTGATTTTGCTCTCGAGGAAGTGACCCTTACAGTTGTTGAATGTAACTCATACCTACACTGAAATTATAAAAATGTCAATGATAAGCAATCTGAAACCTTGGCAGCTATGGAGAAATACCAGTCCTTTGGACCATGAGATCAGTGGGGTAACACAGCCCCCCCCCAGCACCTGCGAAGCAGGGGGCCATCTCAGCACAATCCTCTTGCTGGAGAGCTCCTGATTAAGTCTGGAGGGGGCCTTTCCACGTACCTTGCAGGGGGGGGGGGGGGGCTCAGGTTTCGTTACGCCAGTGCGTGAAATAGCTTCACCCTGTCTAAACGTCTCTTACCAACATAGAATAACATTGTCTTAACATGTTCGGTTGTCTTACAATTATATTGATGGTGTTGTTACATGATAACATAATTTCACAACTCTGGAAACTAACATGGCTGTATAGTTACTGTTCTAACGCTAGCCGAAAGTGATGGGAAATCATTGTGATGAATCTGTGGTTCAGTTTCCAGGGAACCGTGACCTTAAACAGATTGACCTGGAAGTGTATTCTGTGTTGAGGGAAGATGATGTCATCTTGTTCGGCCTTTGTTAAGCACTTGAGGATTCCATCTTTAGACTGTGCAAGGCTTCTTCAGAGCTCACCAGGGCCTTATGAACTCTGCCTGTAAACATTAGTCAATGCCTCTTTCCTAAAACCGAAAACATGTGGAAATCTCCTTATACAAAACATACAAATATACATAAAATAACAAAGCAAAGTACGAAGAACACGTTTTGCAACGACCATCATTACACTATAATAATAATCTTTACTAAACCACATCTGTGAGTATACAGTGCAGTGCTGAGACATAGTTTGTTAATGGTGTTCTCTAGGCTGATTCGACTTGTGGGTCAGCTTTGGGCATCATTATTGCGAATATTGCAAGGAACGAGTACAGTATATACGAAAAAAAGAATAATGTGGCTTGTTTGTTCTTTGTCCTTCACTTGGCCACAACCATTGCTTCTTAGACCTCGAAAAGCCCCAAAGATGTCTTTAGCCAGTCCCAAAGCTTTTTATACCATAAATCAAAAACATCATTATCTCCTCTCGCGGCACATTCCGGAAACCAGTCTGAGTATTTCTTTGAATGGCTCAAAGGAATACACTTTTTGCAAATGCAGGGTGTATTTTATGTCCACGGTGTAGCAGAGTAATAATATTTTTCATGTGAAATTCTTCGATTTCTCAGAACACGCCCCCGTCAGGAACTGCTAAAGTCGCAAGAAGGTGATTTTTCGTCTCTGCTTGGACCATGATTTAAAAAAAGAACAAAGTCCCGGAGTCTCTCGTTTATAAGCATTGTGGAACTGGGTCTGCGAGCAGCATCTGGGGAAAGAGACCTGCACATCCGCCTTTCTGTAGTACAAAGCCTTCCTTTTTCTCTGCTACCGTGTTACCTACAAAAAGAAAAAGAAATTCTGTATAAAGTGGCACCACCGGGAAAGAGATAATACAAAAAAATGAAATCTGACATTGAAATATATTTAGAAGAAGATGTGTTCATTAAATACAATATCGTTATCTGTATAATTTCGGAATTCATTTTTCATTAAGACAGCGCGGTTGTGAGCAATGAGCACAAGGCTATATAGGTTGCAGGGTGTGGTTTCACACGTAGCATGGCTGGTGAGCATATGTCTAATGCTCTTTAATGATTACTACATAAGTCATTGGAGATAAAATCTCAATATAATGCATACATTTAGCAATGAAAATCGCTAACTGTATTTTGGTGGGTGAACATGTTTTATGAATAGGCATGGTTGGACATCTGACTTCCATTCCCTAGCTGAGCGCTGAACCACGGTGCTCAGACCAATCACAATGCTGCACTGTAGTGTTGTGATTGGCTCAAGTGAGCCTGGGTGTTTCCTTCTTTCAGCTGGACTGGAGGGACAACGAGGAGGGACTTGGTGATCAGGTAAGTTTATTTTATATTTTTAGCACCCTTAAATAAGCCCCTCTGCTCCCCCCCCCCCACCACCTCCAATCCGTTCCGGCCCCCGCTGATGGTAGAACATCTGACTCAGCCACATGCAGTCACTTGAAAATCTCTGAGTGAGATTTTAGAGTATTTCTGAAACTAATCTGGGTGTTTTTCCTCAAGATTGGAAAACAATGAGACCATTTTGCAAGCCAATGATATTGCCTGGAATTTCATTGCATATTTGAGTGATACTGGCGACTGTGGCTGGGAACATCAAATCCCGCATATCAACAGGACACTATATCGAGGGACAGAATATAAAAAGGTAAGTGCACAGAGATAGGTAACGATTTACTAACCCCACATCTACAACCCCTAAGATAGAATATATATTTATATATATATGTATATATATGATCCAACAAATGGCCCTTGAGCCCTATAAGGGCACACAAAGCTCTTCCTAACCATCCGGTATGTACGCCTCACAGATGCACGCATTCAAAGCTTCCACTACAAATTACCATCTCCGACGCGTTTCAAGGCAGGTACACCCCTTAATCATGGACGGCTGCACAGGGGGAATGAAAACACATTTCTTGATTCACTCGCCATTTTATTGAATGAAATCGCCCCCAGTGGGCGTGGCACACTTGGGACACCAAGCAGCATGCTGGTAGATGCGGTCCGTAAGAAATGAGTAAATAATATTCCTTAAGTAGGCTGAGTCCCCCTGTGTTGTATAACAACTTCAATTATATTCTTTAGTAGGGAGGAAAGTCCGGTTTGCGTGCATGCTTTCACCCTTGGAAGAGCATGCTTTACAGATGGAAGGATTTCCCTCCAAAGCCTTCTCACTCCTTTAACTGACGTGTAGTGTAGTCTTGGATGACAGCGGTGCACTTCTTGATTAATTCGCCATTTTATTGAATGAAACGCCCCCAGTGGGCGTGGCACACTCTGGACACCAAGCAGCATGCTGGTAGATGCGGTCCGCAAGAAGTGAGTAAATTATATTCCTTTAAGTAGGTTCAGTCCCCCTGTGTTGTATAACAACTTTGTGTGCCCTTCTAGAGCTCAAGGGCCATTTGTTGGATCAGTCAAGTTTTTCTGGACAACATTTTTTAAAATGACGCATGTGTTTGTAGTGATGATGTTACATTTCTGGAACCATGAGACCTATCTACTTCATCTTGGTGTCAAAAATAGGTTTTGGGGTCAAGCACTCTTATAAAGACAAAAAAAACTCCTCAGAACAACCCTTGTGCCATTTTCCAAAATGGCGGCTCTATAATGTGTTTTGCCATCTTATTGGTAATTTACTATATTTTGGTTTTGTTTCAGGTTTTCAGTTGATTCAAACTCGTAAACATGAGCAAAGCAGGTGGTAGCAGAGAATATTAACCTCCTGACAGTGTCGCTAACTACAAAGTCTGAAGGCTTTTTCAACAACGTGAAAAATGTGTCACCTGCCAAACTAATCCGAAAGAAAAGCTAACATCAACTGCAGCTGGATAAGAAGAGTTTGAGATGCTGCAGAAATACTACAAGACGAAGTATACAAAATATTGAAACTGATGGGTCAAGAGGATCAAATACATTATCATTGTAACAAATGCTACAAGTCGTATACAATGGAAAAATGTCTGGAAATACTTTGTCAAAAAATATAAGTTATAATGACATAGTACGGAGCAGGAACTAGTTAGCAGCTCATGCTGTAAAATCTTGTGAATCCAATAGAACATCACTTTCAGGGCACTTTAACAGGAAAGGATTTACAATTGCTGCTCTTGATAATTTTTATTTTGAAGACATCTCTTCTTTGTCTGAAACATCCAGCACACATGATACTACCGTGGTGCTTTTTCAAGACTGTACCAATAAAGTCGCAGCTGGTATAAACCAACGAAGTTGCAAACTTATAACCTAACTGCCTTGTCAATGTGTGCAAAATCACTACAACCCATCAATATGTCCCATTCTACCAGAAAGCTTCACAGAGGCTGAGGACATGGACCTTCTTCTACCTGATGCGGCGATCCACAAAACCAATTTAACTGAATTTATTATATTGCTTATTCGGTGCGGATTGAGGGATGAAGAAAAGCCAGTTCCTTCGTGGGCTGGAATTCATGCTCTGATCTTCCAGAATACCATCCCACTGAAGAAGGCTGGGGTTTTACCAGTCATCACCGGTGATGGTTAGACGCGGTTAGGTCCAGCTCTTTAAAGGACTTCATTAGAAGTTCTTCTCTCGCCACATTGAGAGAACTCTGGGCGTCACCGCTGGGGCCAATATACACCCCTTTCTAGGTGTTTTCCAGAAGGTACACATCTAATCCTTTTTATTTTTTCACTTTCACATAGGACTACTACACACACCCAGACTGTAGAGGTTGGGACATTTTAGTTACATTCCCACAACATCCCCACTGAAGTAGATGAGGATCTCCTGGTTCTGATGAAATGCCAAGATCCTTTGGATGACACAGGGCATGAAACATGTTGACCACTTTCACATCACACACATTATCTTAAACTCTAGTGGGTATAATTTCCCTTCTTCAGCTATGACTCTTTAGTCATTTGTTTTTACTCGTAGCGTAGGAACCCACCTAATAAAATATTCTGTGGGATTTTGATAGCTATTGTTAATCCACACGCACCTTCTTCCCATCTCTACTCATTAAACATACGCCCCACTACTACTTTTTAGCTTCACATCAGCAACAAAAGAAGAATTCGGGCAAAGAGCCCCCTTGTGGGGCCCATTAGGCATTGCAGCGCCGGCCCAATGAGGCGCTTCCCGATGATGAATCATGACACCCTTCAGGGTGCGTGAGGGCTCTTGCTCCTAATTGGTGCTATTCCATTTCCACCTTCACCACTACTTTCCCGTGCGAAAATCTGGTATCCCCACCTTTATCCTTTCTACCCATAGGAACAGCGTACTCTTGCTTTTGCCATTTTTTCCAGTAATGCCATCTACAGTCACAAACTACATAACAGTATTAACAGCTCCAAAAAATATCCTAAATGTGCATGCTCAGCTTGAGGACCAGTATATCCTGCCAATTTTCAGCGATGAAGGTGTTTTCCACATTGTAGCTGACATTTTTATGGGCAATCAGTAGAATATGATGATCTTAATTCAATGATGGGCATTTTTGACATGATAAAATGTGCATCGCCATGTGCAGAAAGTTATCTCTGTGGATGTGGCATAGATGATGCATTTATTGAGTCTGAAATCTTTGGAAGCAAAACGTCCAGTCAATATTGAGCGGAACTCATTATGTTCATTTGTTACAAGGTATGCTCCTCATATCTGAGACTATAGAAACATTGCCTTTGAATGCTTTCTGAAACAAGAATTACAAATTGGGTTTTGCATATCTTATCTCAGAATTGAACAAGGCACAGGGTGCACTTCATTTAAAAGCATAATGCACAGCCAGGCAATATTGAATACACTCCGTTTAAAATCAGAAAACCTGTAAAACAAGTTTGTAGAGTTTGTCAGAGAATGTGAAGAAAATCAGAACTTTGAAAGCACTGGGAAATGTTTTACACATGATAGCTCTTGTGAAAAACCTGGTACCTGCTGATCAGGAAGGTGATTGGGAGCTGCACATGAAGGCTGTCGAGTCACTGATTATTGTGTTTCACGAATTTGATTGCATAAACTACCTTAGATATGGATCCTGGTATTTGGAAAGAGTGAAGAAGCTAAAGGTGAAAAATGTTTACCTCTACAGAAAATTCATTCAAAGACATTTCGTGGTGAATGACAGAGAGGGAAGGTTCAATGCTGTGGCTCCAGAGATGAAACTGAAACAGACGATCCAGAGATCACAGAAAAGCTCCAAGGGAATTGTTGGTCAAATACATAAAAAAGAATATGTAGCTAGTCTAGGCAAGAGATGTGTACAAAGCTAGCATGAAAAAATACCACTTCCTAATTAGGAAAACCAAAGCGACCTTCTACGCTGACCGTATAGATAGTGCTAACTGCTCATCCAAGGAGCTCTTTAGGATCTATAAAGAGATCACTACATCCCCTCCCTCTTTAGAGCAGGCCGATATCTCAGTACAATCTTGTAACGTCATTGCGGAATTTTTTTCACAAAAAAGTACGTGACATTTACACCAGTTTCCCTGACGATGCCAGAACTGGCTCTAACCTTCTACCCCCTCAGGAAGAAGCGACCTGGAAGGCAAAGATCGAAGACTGCCTTACTGTATACCAGGCTCCGACGGAGGACCTACTGATAGCCACTGCTAAAGGAATCAAATCAGGCTCCCCTCATGATCCTGCCCCTGCCAAATTCCTGGCCAGTGCCATGAGTCTTCTAGCACCATATGTGGGCCATATATTGTCTACCTCTTTTAACACTGGCAAGGTCCCACACGGGTGGAAACAGGCAGTTGTACTGCCTCTTAAGAAAAAACCCCATATCAGTGCGTCCCAGCTTAGCAACCTGCGCCCCATTTCGCTCCTACCCTTCTTCTCTAAACTGGCGGAAAAGCTGGTTAACCAACAACTCTCAGCACACATAGAGTCCAGAGGCCTCCTGCATACCAACCAGTCGGGCTTTCGGGCCCGCCACTCCACAGAATCTGCCCTCCTTTTTTCGACTGAGGCACTGAGGAAGCACGTGGACGCCGGACATGTGGCGGCACTAGTGCTCCTGGACCTCAGCGCAGCCTTCGACACTGTAGCACATCATACGTTGCTACAGTGTCTGAAGAAAGGAGGGGTGACAGGCATGGCCTGGTCATGGCTGGAATCTTTTCTTACTAACCGTAGCTTCTCGGTGGAGCAAGGAGGAGCACGCTCCAACACCTTTGACCTCGGTCAAGGAGTGCCTCAGGGATCAAGCCTCAGTCCAACCCTTTTTAATTTGTATGTCACCCCCGTGGCTATTACTGCGGAGCGCTATGGGGTGGAAGTAGTGACATACGCAGACGACACTCAGCTGGTGGTCGCTCTGACCCAACCAGCTGAACAAGCCGCCGCGAACTTCTCATCATGCCTCCAAGAGCTGGCTGGATGGATGGCGAAGAACTGCCTCCGTCTGAACGGAGACAAGACTGAGGTGCTAATTGTAGGAAAACCCCCCTCAGTCTGGTCATCTGCCTGGTGGCCACAGACCCTGGGGCCTCTTCCTACCCCCAGTGATCAGGTCAAGAACCTTGGAGTATGGGTGGACTCAAAGCTTAATTATGACTACCATACCAGACGGGTAGCTGGTACGTGCTTTTCGATTCTACGGAAACTCCGTAAGACCCTGGACCTGCTCCCAGAATCCTCAAGGAAGACCCTGGTCCACGCTCTTGTCACTTCGAGACTGGACTACGGCAATGCCTTGTATCTAGGCGCCAACGCCACTAGTCGGCGTCGACTGCAGACAATCCAGAATGCTGCCGCCCGTCTGGTCCTCCGGCTGCCCAGAAGAGCCGCCTCAAAAAAATCTCTACAAATACTTCATTGGCTTCCGGTCAATGAAAGGATCGACTTCAAGGTCCTATGTATTGGTCACAGGATCGTACATGGCAAGGGCCCGGCCTTCCTTCGGAACCTTCTCTGCCCCTATACGCCTACCCGACAACTCCGCTCATTAGGAGCAGGCCTCCTCGCTGTCCCCAGACACAAGAAAGCCAGAATGGGGGGTAGATCCTTTCGCTCTCTGGCGGCACATAAATGGAATTCTCTCCCCCTGAGCTTAAGAGTGGAAACATCGGAGCTCATCTTCCGCAGGAAACTTAAAACATTCCTCTTTCCTAAAGAATAGCCCCGTCTATGTCTGACTGACGGAGCAACTAGCTCTTCTGACAGCGCGGGGACACACTGACAGTGTAACCAGGCGCTATACAAACTCAGAAATAAATAAATAGTTTACCATGAAGTCCTTTCTATTTGCAAAGTTTTCACAGAGAAGACAAATTCTAAATTGATGGACAATCATGAAACTGTTCCTCACCACAAACTTGTGGGAAAGAGAGGGGAACGTTTTAATAAACATGTTGACAGCCTTTTTCATTTCATGTAGCAGCAAGAAAACTCCTTTGAAATGACTGAGCCTGAGCGACTATATAACTTTATGACCAAACAATATGTGGATAAAAATATAAAAGCACATCTGCTAGATGTCCTGGAACATGGATCAAAACTATATGTAGCACTGAATCAGAAGATATGTGTATTGAAAGAGAAAAAGCTGTTTGACATAATCACTAAAGCTAAACTTCCACGCTTTAACTGCCATAGTAAGTGTCTTCTACAACTAGACACTACAAAAACAGGTTATAAAAAAAATACTTTTCCAAGCACATAGAGAGATGGATGTAGCAAAGGAAAAGGGTGGATTTATCAAGAACATTCTGTCGCATGATCTTCCTGCAACAAATGCAATATTTGATGGAGATGCTGCAACCAAACCAGTAAAACACAAACTCGTATAAGAGCTTGAAAAAAAAACTTTCCTCTGAAGAATTTCAATTCGAAAAGATGTCCTCATTGAAAACTGCTGTTGTTGTAGACTATATGTCACAATTGCCAATGGTCAAGATTTTATCCATGCAAAATTTTGGGGAGGTCGTTCAGACTGTTCTACAGATATCAAAGTCAGTCTGCACCTTGCAAGAAATGCACATTGTCTTTGGCAGTTATCTTGAACTATCTGTCAAGGAATGTGAGAGAATCAGATGCATGTCTACAAGTGGAACAATTGACCTTGCCTGCATCAAACATTTGACACCTATACCCGACCAAACTGATAAATTCAGGTCATCAACATCGAACAAGATGAACTTGGAGATGTTAACTAATTAAAATATCGCTGATGCTTCAGTGAACACTGAATTTCCAATTATAGCAAGTGGAATTATTGTCAATGAGGAGTTGGTGCCTGCAGAAAGTTATTCAAAAGGTATGGGCCATATTGTTCAAGAGCTTAACAGCAAATTGAAAGAAGCTGACCATCGTGTTGTGCCACATATTGAGTGGGCTGTTCGAAATGGTTCCAATTGAGTCA
The DNA here is from genome assembly GCF_964261635.1 of Lissotriton helveticus. Lineage (NCBI taxonomy): Eukaryota > Metazoa > Chordata > Amphibia > Caudata > Salamandridae > Lissotriton > Lissotriton helveticus. The sequence continues at coordinate 1,082,690,082 of NC_136070.1, read as the reverse complement.
TTGTAAAGTCAAATGACACAGATGTTATTATTGTGCTACTAAGATTTGCTGCAATATTCATAAGTCAAGGATTGTCAGAGTTATGGATAAGTTATTGAACAGGCAAGAAAAGACACTTAATCCCGCTTTATATTCTATACAAGAAACTTGACCCAGAGATTCCCAGTGTTCAAATCAAGGCACTTATTCTTACGGGAGATGACAGTATGAACAAAATTGGAACAAAGTGTTTAGCTTTAACTGCTTAAACTGTTGAATTTCTAAAAGGATTTGCTGGGACAGATGACGACTGTGACTTTAAAGATGTAGAAAAATACCTTGCATGTATGTGGAAACTGAGTTCTGACTTCGGTATGGTGAGTTCAAGAGATCAGTCCCACTACGTGACCTTCCACCAAAGTCATACTCTATGTGCAGACACATTAACATATCACCCTACTTGATCAGAAGATTTTTAAATGTTTTGGCTCATGCATATGTAGAGAAAGATCTGTGTGAATTTGATTGGGAAGATATTGATGGAGTGCTGAATCCAATGACATTTCTAAAGGCTCTACCAACATACCTTGCATGTACATGGACTTGCAAAACCTCTGCAAATGTATCACAAGTATTTGCTGAAACAAATAAAGTGAACTATGAAAATGTGTCTAATACGTGAATCATAAACATACATTTTTTTCATATTCATATCATTAACATTATTTGGTGGTATTTGTTTTATTATATGTCTCGTCTTCCTCTATATAGCCGCCATTTTGGAAAATAGTAGAAGGGTTGCTCTGAGGAGTTTTTTTCTGTCTTTATAAGACTACTTGACCCCCCAAACCTATGTTTTTATACCAAATTGAAGTATATAAGTCTCATGGTCTCTGAACTATTACATCATCACTGCAACACATCCGCCATTTTTAAAAATGTCGTCCAGAAAAATTCGGCCTGAGTCTACAATGTCTGCCCAAGCTAAATTACTTCTCTAATGATCAAATACGCAAATAAAGATGAAATTCTTTGGCCAACAATCTTTTTATGGAGGGACATCAGGGGTCGGGGATTAATTGTGCTTTTTTGTGATTCAATTGGATTTTTAGCTTCCTTTATGATTCTGTAGGTTTTATTTGATTTACAAGGAAGTTCTGTTCTAGGACTTGCTTGTAAAGGAACAAAGTTTCAACATGCTCTCCGCTTTTACCAACAACTAGTTAAGTTCTCTAATAGTCACTTGGCTACGTTCTGGTTAGGCCGAAGGATATCAGCAGCTGAAGAATGAGTTCTTCCTGTTTGGGACAATCAGCTGCCCAATTATGAGTGGGCTGCACAGGAACCTACTTTAGCCCTGGCTAAAGAGATTTGGAAATTTAGAGCTTTCTCTGAGGAATAGGTTTTCAAGTACTTACAGAAAATGGGATAGGCATTTTTGGACCTCTAGAAAGCTGTAATAAGCTGCTAAGGCTTCTAAAACAAGACACTATGTTGGCAGCCGCATATTGCTGATTTGTCCCATTCATAGTTTTTTCAAGTAGAGATCAAAGCTACCCTGAGATACCTTACAAGGAGTATCTGACTTTGCATAACCCTCATCAGATACATCATGCTGCTTTTCTCCATTTGAGTATTTTAAGCACCAAAAACGTGACTAAGGTCCTAGGTAAAACTTGGAACAAGGACACAGCATCAGTCATCGCTGTACCAAAGCAACCGCAATGATCATATGAACAAGCTTTTTTTCCATAAAGAGATATTACAGCCGAAACTAAGGAGTTTGGTAGAAATCCAGACTTGACATATCCAACTAGGAGGCAACCTCACCAGCAATAGCCTCCTGCTCCTTTAGAGGAGTCTGACTTTAAAAAGACTAAGTGACAAGGTAAACATTTGTGATTAGCATGACTTGAGCTCCTTTAGAGGAGTCTGACTTTAAAAAGACTAAGTGACAAGATAAACATTTGTGATTAGCATGACTTGATAGGCTTCCCAGGCCTGACTGCTCTGAAATTGGCTGGCAATCACACACAGATCCTGGTCAGCTACAACCATTGACTTAAATTGGTGTTTTGTGTTTTCATGGTGCCCTTTAAAGCTTAAAAGTCCCCATATTACAATTTTGAAATTTTTTAATCATTATTATTATTATTTCTTATGTTTCTAATTTGGTATTGTGAGTTTTTTTATTTAAATGTTGTTTGGTATTGCTTTGTCCTAACCTGCACTTATCTGGTGAAAATCTAGTGTTTGGTGCAGTAGCTGCCAGGGCTTGAGCAACAATTTCTTAGGGAACTGTGTTTTGACTTAACAAGGTATTTTATTAAGAAGTTGATGGATTCCATTTTCCCAAGTTAATTAAAAATATCACGCAAGGTGATAATGATACTGAACTCAGCATCACCATTTCAGGGGAAGCATGTCAGATGCAGAGGTCACTAAATTTGTGTGCAATATATGCCATTGTGATGTACTAATGACTATACTAGGAAAACCTAATGGGCACTACTGGCCAGTGCTAAAGTGCTTACGCTCACTCCTTAAAACATGGTGAAATTGGCGGATATCTTTTGGCATATTTAATTTAATTATAAGCCCCTTGTGAATTGGTATACCTTATACTCAGGGCTTGTAAATTAAATGCTACTACTAGGCTTGCAGCACTTATTGTGCCACCCACTTAGAATGTTGGCATTTCCCTGCCCTAACTATTTAGTGTCTGCAGCCTGTTCATGGGTCACATGACTGGGTGTAGTTGGCACGATGATCTTTGTATTTTCCTTCCAGACAGCCACATAATAGAGGGATTAGGTGTGCCTGGATGGGCTATCACTGGCACAGGATAGGAGCAGAGCTCGGAACAGCCCCAATAGCAAATCAATAGGATGGGTCCTGCCTTCACACAAAGAACTTCACTCTAGTCCTTGGTGCCTTCAGCCAGACTGGAGCCAGGGTAGGAAGGCAGGAGCCTGGGTAGGAAGGCAGGAATATCAATCACTTCATAGGGAATCTCCCGAAACATCTCTTACTTTAGAACTGGCCCCAGGTATAAAAACTGGACCCCCATATCCACTCATCAGTTAGCTTTCTGGACCTGTGGAAGAACTCTCACAGGACTGCCTGCTGCTGTGGACTGCTATGTCAGAAAACTGTTTTTTTGCAGCTGGAAGGACTGCTTTGCTACCTGAAGCCTGCCTTAAACCCTCATAGGTCTGCCCTGTTCCTTAAGCCATGTTCCATTGCTTGCACCCAGGACTATCAGAATGGTTCCAAGGGCTAGTCGTCGGGTCTCCTGATTTGACCCTCAGTGACAGAAAAGGTTCCCACGATCTTGAACTTGCATCTGGACCCAGCCTCAGCAAGTCCTTACTGTCCGAGTAGTCTCTCTCCAGTCCTGGAACCTTGGAAGTGGTTCTAATGGTGTCTAGATAGCCAAAGTCCAAAACTTGAGACTTGGATAATTTGGGGCTAATGTGCTTTGAGATCAGAGAGGAGACCAGGGCCTAATATCTCGTTGATCTGCCCAAGGTGCATCGCAGGTCAGCGTGAGTTTGCTGCAGCTCCCACTACATTGTTCTCTTCAATAGCAAATCCTGTTCAGCAGGTGTATACGACCTTGTGGAGCACTCATCTGCTACAGCCTGCAGCTTTGTCCCACTGGAAATTTTTGACTGCAAAAAGAGACTAAGTGTGAACATAGAAATCTTTATTGTGACTTCCTCCAGCAGCTCCCCTCCTCAGACACTGCCGGAGACTTGTCCTGCTGAACTTTAGCTTCTCATACATTTGTCTATGAAATTTCTTCATACTGGGTCAAACCCTCTTCTTGTATCCGACCCACGCTCCATTGTGTTTAGCCATAACTTTCGACTTTGTCCCAGTCTTATACGACTAGATTTCTGCGGTTTGTGCTTTGATCTTTTAGGTGCTAGTTTTTACCTTAAACTTTAATAATTCATAAATCTGGTTCTACTTCTTGTAGGAAATGTAACAAATGAACACATTTTTGAAAATATGAAACATAAACATATTTCACAACATCAAGCCCAAGCAGAAACCACACAGCTGTTCATGGTTAAAAAACAGTTTAGGCCCAACTCCAACACTGACTCAAAGCAAGGTGCAAGGTTTTCACTCAAGAATGAAGTGGAATAGGAAATTTGAAAGGGTTGCCAGTTAAAGACCAAATCATGTCTAACATACTTGAAAACATTTATGACGTCAGCACACAAGTAACCCCCCCCCCCCAGACACCGTGCCTTCAAACAGGTTATGGCCTGATTAGACAATGGGCTTATAACCGAATTTGCCTAGAGTACTCAGGTGCTTGATTAAACAATGGGTGAAGGGAAGAAACTCGGATTGTGGCCTGATTAGACAATGGGTTCATAATCAAATTAGCCAAGAGCACACAGGTGCTTGACTAAACAATAGTTGTAGGAAAGAAACTAATGTCTGAGCACACAAAGGTCTCAGGTACACATCGCTGCCAGCACACACCTCAAGTTAATTGCATCTACCATGAAACGCACGCATTCAAAGGCCAAAGAATGCCCTGTAATTAAGCATTGGCAGAAGTATAATGAAGAATGTGCTATGATTTAGTTCCGTAATTCAGGGTTATGAGGTCACATGTCTTTGAGTGTTTCTCCATCTTAAATCTGTAACTGACAAGTCAACTATTATTTAATATATGCAATAAAGTATTGTTTTGATTTGTATTACAAGTCCTGTCTGAGAACAGGCATTTGAGAAAAAAAACAGAGATTGCCTTTGTGTTTTTCTCCCTGTTGCGAGAGTTAGTAAATACTGTTTTTGCATTGCCAAGAAGAGTCATTGTATTTATCTAGTATTTCTTGTGCTGGGTTGTAACTTTATAACTGCTTTGGAGCTGCATAAATATTTTACACATTGCCTCTAAGTGAACCCTGACTGTTTTTGTGCCAAGCTACCAGAGGTTAAGCATAAGTTAATTTAGCAACTTTTGTGGTTCCCCTGATAAGGATTGTCGGTTGTTGCCTACGTAGAGTTTTCACCTCACTCAACTAACAACCCAATTTCTTACATCTACTATCCACCTAGAGGGGTGCAATTTTACCATTTATTAGAGATCACTGCCCAACATGTGTGCTTCACTTTCTTAACCTCCTTAACGTCTCATTTTCCATGTGTCTTGTACACTAACGTTGTCATATCCAAGGGAGGATGGTCTTGTGTCAACCATATAACACCTTTGAGTATGGTGCTCTTTGTTCAAGCACTCTCATCCAAGTGTATGAGGACAGTAACCCTGACTATACTACCATGCTGACTTGGGGTCTCTAGTTGGCAATGGTTTGCACCTTTGTCCAAGTAGGGACCCTTGCTTCTAGTCAGGGTAAGGGACTTACGCCCTTAGACATACCCTGCTCACCCTTTCGGCAGCTTGGCACAAGCATACAGGTTATATCAGAGCAGTGTGTAAAGCATGTACGCACACATACATTAATACAGTGAAAACACTACAAATGAACACCACACCAGTTTAGAAAAATAGGAAATCTTTATTGAAAACAAACAAGACCAAAGCACAAAAAATTCTGGGGTCTGGGCCCCGATATTTATGCCACATTGTCCTTTATTCTCTTTTGGCAGAGAGACTATTAGCTCAAACCTAACCGGTTCTGTCCTCTCTGGCCCAGGTTCCAGGCAGTAGGTGGAGACAGCATTGTCCAAGGCAGACAAGGCCTATTCAGGTGCAGGAAAATCTCCTTTCACTACTCTAAATGCAGCCCAGGTCTATTCAGCCCAGCCTTGACCCATCCAGGAAAGGCAGGACACCCCTCAAGCCCACCAGTGGCTGTCTAAAGAGAAAGCACATCCCCAGCTCCTGTCACTCCAAAGCCAGACAGTCAATCCACAAACCAGCAGAGGCACACAGGATGGCTAAGCAAGAAAATACCCACCTTCTAAAAAGTGGTACTTTGAAACACACAACATAAAAGTCATCCTTACTAAAAGATGCTTTTTTACGTTCTTAGTTCAGGCATACTAAGCTCCATCTCTCCAGCTTGTCCCAATGGGACGTTATACTTATAAGATGTTATAAATATACTCCCATTCTATCCTATGGGACAGATAGCCTTTCCATAGTGAAAAATGAAATACACTGTATTTCAATATCAGGCCATGTCACACACACCAGTACTCCTACCTTTCACATACACTGCACCCTGCCCACAGGGGTACCTTCGGCCATTCTTAGGGGTGATTCATATTTAATAAATGAAAGGGAAGGTTAGTGCCTGCCAAGTGGATTCACTTGCCAGGTCGGCATGGCAGTAGAGACTGCGTGCATACACTCCAGTGGCAGCTCAGAGAACCCTTTGAAATGCTGCTTGTGTGGTTGGCACAATTAGTGCTGCGGGCAGCATTTTAATTACAGGCCCTGGGAGCACACAGTGCACTGTACTAGGGACGATGTAGCAAGTCAAATAAGCCAATCATGGAAACACAAATCCATAAACATAATTTACAATGAGAGCATATGTACTTTAGCACTGAATAGCAGTGGTACAATGCCCAGAGTCCTGAAACCAACAAAAACAGGGTCAAAAATAGGAGGCCAAAAAGCAAGAAGTCTGGGGATAAACCTGCTAAGAAAGCCAGGTCTAACACTGACTAATGGAAAGTACCTAGTCTGTGGGAAGCTATTCATAACGGAAAACAGTGAAGTAACTATCTACACCCACTAACTCAATATCATGTTATCGTGTGAAAGGGGAAGACAGGTTTATAGTCTAAATATGCTTTTGACAAATACTTATCACTTTCAGAAGGCAGGCAAGAAGGACACCTTGTTTTAAATGTTCTTTTTTTAAAAGAACTCTAAATTAGAAAATATATATCTAAACACTAAAAATGTTACATTTTACAAATTACAACCAAAACTGTCTAAATAAGATTTAGTTTGAAGTTTGGTTTACAATTTACTGTTCTGCATAACGGAATGGGACCATTCTTTTTGGCTGTGGATCTCGTTTCTATATATTGAAGACCTTCGTACCCTTTCTGAGAAACCTTAACCATTTGGATTCTGATATCTTTCTATGAAAACGCTTGTCATTCGTGTTAGATATTGAAGCTGCGAACACTCTTTCTAGCAATGCCTTTGAAGACTAGAATCAAACCCAGGGTCTCTTTTGTGAATGCCATTTAAATGCACAAAAGATGTGAAAATACCTTTTTGACAGATACCGTAAAAATAGAATCGCCAGGCCCGGTACTAGCTTTCTACATTATTTAAAAAAACAACTCAAACTACTATAGCTTTACATAATTTTCACGCTTACAAAAACGCCAGCATCCACTATTTTACTCAACCCATCCAAGGTGCTATGGAATTATATAAAATGTTATGTACACCTGTTCACGTACATCATCATTATTCATATGAAATATTTATTTTGATTTATTTCTGCTTGGGTATCTCATTTTATTTGTTTATAACATAAAACAATCGCCCCTAATAAAAAAAACTCAACACAATTTACAACCTAACTAACCCAGAACCCCATTGAACTGTTTGTTATTCTTGGCATAGGTTTAAGAGGTAAGATGCTGCTTTTTCGGTTGTTCATCAAGGGAAACATCCAGAAACGGATCCCAAAACATTTTTAACTGGCATTATTTCTTTTCATCAGTGGTGTTTGTAAGTCATGCATGGTGCAAACACCTTATACCACTGTGTTATTAAAGCAGGTTTCTGAAGGTGGTAATGTGTGGTACTGATTTTTGTGCTTATTTGTTGTGTGCCATTTATGTTGTTGTGGTGATGTGCTCTGCACTTTTTTGTGCTGCTTTGTTTTTGGGCAGCATTATTGCAATGTGATTGTGTTGTGTTAAATGTGGTTGCATTCTGTCTTGGCTGTATAATTGTTTAGTGCTGTGGTATGTTTTAATTGTGCTGTGTGTTGCTTAGTGTAGTTATGGTGTTATGTTCCGTCTTTACTTTGTATATATCAAACTGTAAACATGCTTCTTTGTGTGGTTATCCCATGCTTTGTGGACTGATGTTGCTGATTTTGACCTGGGTACTCTGGAGCACTGCTGTCCAGTTCCACTGTGCGTGTACTATAACCCTATAATATCTAATCATTCAATTGGTCAATCCCAAATTGAAATATTTCACTTTCCAGTATGGCCATAAAACATGGTGTAGAAAATACACCAATGACCTGGAAGTTAAATGTCACCTGTGGAGTGCAGCACACATTGTGCCATCCACTAGGCTGGCAAGAAAGACTTGGGTTGAGGCCTAAATGTTTGAATGTCTGCTGAAGCTTTTAAACCTTCAAACAGTGCTATCAAACTATCCCTTTTTTACGGAAGAGAATCTTACTTTTAAACATTAAGTAAGTCAACCTAAGTAGGGATTGAAGCCCACGAGCAAGGGTGTCCAGGGTTCAAAAGGAGAATGTTCAAAATTAGGGTTGGCATATTCCTCAACTAACTAGTCCTCAAATGCTTTTTTCAATATATATGGATGTGCTTGTTCCATAATAAAAGCTAAGGTACAATTTAAATACAATTTTGTGTATAGTTGACTTTAAATCAGCTACAATGTTTATGCAGCAGCTATATTTAATATATGTGTTAAAAATCCAATTCAATGGTGAAGTTGAAGTGTTGATAAATATCCAGAAACAGTAACTTTTGGAAAGTTACACTTTTTCAGCTGGAGGCTTTAGTGGGGTAGTTACAATTAGCTAGCTTGCATCTGCTCCTCTCAGTATATCTCTTTGTTGAGGTGTGAAATACTACCATTTAGTTGGTCATGATAGAATGAACTGGGGCAGGTATGTGACGCAGCTTAACCCAGGATGGGGAGTTCATAAGGTGCAAGAACAACATTAATTTGAAAGGCTGCAGGGGGAGGCCTGCAGTTTTTATATGTTAGAGATAGGTGAGGCCTGGGGAAAAGGGTTCCTATGATCCTAGGTTTAACATGGGTTATTGGTTGAGGGTGTTGGAAGCCCCACTCAGGCAATAACCAACAATTCTTGTCAGGGTGAACCACACAAGTCACTCAATACTACCCTTGAGTTGGTCATGATAGAATGAACTGGGGCAGGTATGTGACACAGCTTAACCCAAGATGGGGAGTTCAGAAGGTTCAAGAACAACATTAATTTGAATGGCTGCAGGGGGATGCCTGCAGCTTTATAGGTTAGAGATAGGTGAGGTCTGGAGAAATGGGTTCTTATTATCCTAGGTGTAACATGGGTTATTGGTTGAGGGTGGTGGAAGCCCCACTCAGGCAATAACCATTAATCCTTTTCAGGGTGAACGACACAAGTCACTAAATTAACTTGTGCTTAACCCTATAGTAGCTTTGCACAAAAGCTTTCAGGCTTAACCTAGAAGTAATGTGTAAAGTATCTATGCAGTACTTAAATGGTGATGAAGTGGAAACACAACAGAAGAACAATACCACACCAATTTAGAAAGTTAGAGTACATTCTAATCTATAAAATAACACTAGAATTGCAAAAATCCAATCATTACAACTAGGCAGATGTAGTTTTAAAGTTTTAGGCAAGTACAGTGACTAAAAGCATGAAGGCCCACTCGTGTCCTCAAACGCTCCTAGACCAGGTAAAGTCACAAGTTCAGGCAAACCAAAATGGCGCACGTGCTAGATACAGGAACCTGGTTAGTCCTGCTAAAAACATTCCCTTCTTAAAGTCCAGCATGAAGCATCCAGTTCGCGATGGAGAAGGACACGAGGAGGAGGTAGAGTGTCGCAGATGATCGTTGCTGTAGAGCGTTGAGCATGCCGGGTGGCGTGTGGTGTTGTCGATACAGCGTGAAGAGCCAGTCAAGCATTGCAGATTGTCATTGCTAGAGCTTCATGCTGTTGAGTAGTGCAGGTTGTTTTGCTGGAGCACAAACTGCATAACTCCATCAATCAATCAATCAATCAGGGGTTTATAAATAGTGCTACTCACCCGTGAGGATCAAAAGGCGATCTCTCTTTGCCATTCATCTCTAGTAGTCTCTGCAATGCGAACAGGCCCATTTGTGGCCATGAAGAGCCCAAAACATCAGGATTTTGCCTTTTCTTCACAGATGGAGCTTTGGAGTCACTTGGGTAGCTTGGTGTAAAGGGAAAAGAGACAGTCTTCCTTCTCAGACAGAACAGCAGGCCTCAGGCAGAAGCACAGTCTTCTGGTGAACTAGGCAGGCCTCAAGTAGCAAAGCAGCCATCTCATAGTCACTGGGCAGTCATCTGGGGGACAAGGCAGGCCTCCAGAAGAAGGGCAGTCTTCTGAGGAACAAGGCAGTGCTTCTTCTGTAATATCTACAGATTCAGGAGTGTACTGAAGAGATGTTCTGAGAGTCCAATATTTATACCCGGTGTCAACCTTTGAAGCAGGGTTTCCTATACTACCCCAAAATCTGATTCTAGAAAGTTCTTCCCTTTCCCTGCCAAGGCTCCAAGAAGTCTGAGGTGATAAAAGGCTAGTGTCAGGTATCTATAGGTGTATACTAGAGGCAGCCCTTTGAAGTGTAAGTGGAGCAGGTAACAGCTTGTCCTGTTTTGTCTCACTGGTTGGGAAGAAACTGGAAGAAAACCACATGGCACAACAGCAGAGGATTTCAGTTATGCGACCCAAGACACTGGCAATATAGTTCATACAAGAAAATGTCAACTTTCTAACACTAGCATTTTTTTGAATAGTGACTTAAAATCTGGCTTTACCATTTAAGAGGATTTTAAATTATAATTCATTTGAGTCCAAACTTGATATCCAAATCTGCTCCCAATCAAAATATGGCACTTATTAAATGCATTAAGGTAACCCAATGTTATCCAATGAGCGAGATAGCCCTCAATACAGAAAACATTTTATGCGTTTTTCACAACAAGGACATATAAAACCTAATCCCACATGTCCTGCTTTCTAAATGCAATGCATCCTGCCCTAAGATTTTTTCTTATTCGGCCTACCATAGGAATGACACATGTATTAAAAAGCAAAATTTAGACCTAGAAAAAGGCAGTGTTTATCGGCGGCTGGACCCAGGAGACTGCAGGGGCGAGCAGGAGACCAGCGGCCCCTCCCCCTTGACACCGGGGGCATAGAAATTGACCTCGCGCCTCCCGCTCCGCGGGAGACGCAGCGTTTACCGGCGGCTGGACCCAGGAGACTGCAGGGGCGAGCAGGAGACCAGCGGCCCCTCCCCTTTGACACCGGGGGCATAGAAATTGACCTCGTGCCTCCCGCTCCGCGGGAGACGCAGCGTTTACCGGCGGCTGGACCCAGGAGACTGCAGGGGCGAGCAGGAGACCAGCGGCCCCTCCCCCTTGACACCAGGGGCATAGAAATTGGCCTCACGCCTCCCGCTCCGTGGGAAACACAGCTTTTACCGGCGGCTGGACACAGGAGACTGCAGGGGCGAGCAGGAGACCAGCGGCCCCTCCCCCTTGACACCGGGGTCATAGAAATTGACCTCGCGCCTCCTGCTCCACGGGAGAAGCAGTGTTTACCGGCAGCTGGACCCAGGAGAGTGCAGGGGCGAGCAGGAGACCAGCGGTCCCTCCTCCTTGACATCTGGGGTGATTTAAACAAACACTATTTTCGGCCCTGCGGGACGTGCGCAGGCTAAGCCAGGGCAAAGGGCGGGCCGTCTGTAGCCGTCCGGGGCCAACGGAGACTGGGCTGGGCCCCCCCTTTCAGCCGGACAATGGGGTTCACGGACATAAAAGGTACTGTTTGGCGCTTGTAGTCCGGGCGGGGTAGTGACTTTAACTGCGTTTTGTCCCTGCTATCAATATACAGTTTAATTGGGGGATAAGAGTAATTGTACAGAAAACGCGGGGTTGTGTCATCTTTACCTGATTATATCATCCCTTAAGTGTATCAGACCATGGGCAAAAGGAAGTCAATGGAGGGGGGTGGGACGGTTTCAATGAAAAGAGGGAAATAATCAAAGAAAGCACTGCATGCGGCCACTAATTGTGTCCTAACCAGGATTGAAGCTATTGTAAACGAATGCGAGGAAGTTCTGGGGGGTAATAATTCAACTCACCCTGTCGCTAATGATAATATACTGGACAAAGCGATAGCTGGGTAGCATAGAAGAGTAATCCCTTCTATTTTTAATAAGAAAAAAACGCAAAATCAAACTATTGGCCAAGTCCATAGATCAGCGGAGGGAGCTCTAGCGTCCTCTTCCTTAGCCCATAATGTCTGTAAAATATCAGGAGATAAGACCCAAGGGAGCCTAGACGAATGTTCAATAGAGGTACTACCGTGCTCAAATAGATTCGCAGTGCTCGACACATCAGAGGAGGGCGGAACAGACAATATTTTGAGCACCCAAATCCCATCAGAATCACATGGTAGCACAACGATCTGTAGGTCCTGTTCTAATAATAGCTCTTTATTTCAAAGAGTAGAACTACTCGAAAGAGAATTAGCCTATCTGAGAGAGAAGGTGGATGCTCTTAGTCAGAGGCGAAATGACAGTGCTGCCCCCCCAGTATTATTTAATTCTAACTATGGGCATAGACACTCTGATATCCCCGCCCCTTCATCACTTCCCACTTCCCATAGGATACAGGTTAGGCCCTCGGCGGGGGTTTCTGAGGGAGCAGGGCCCAGACCAGCATTAGGGCATTACACTCGCCAACAGGCAACCCTTGAAAGGTTTAGATCCCTTAGAAACCCAAACTCCCAGTGTGCCCAAGGACCAACAGCCGGAATCAAACAGGTCCCATTTGTTAGACAACCCATTGAAGTAAGGCAGCATAGTAGTGCCCTAACAAGGGAAGGTCAGGGTATTCAGCCAAGATTGGGCCCACCTATGGGTAAAACCCCCCTAGAGCCCGCCCTCCACACAATTTATATGACAAAGGTCCCGAAACTCACGAGGAATTCAAGCTATGAAAGCAGTGAATCATTGCAAAACAAAGTGATACATTGGACAAGATATGTAAGGGGTTGTAGGGCGGTAATAAGGGAGGATGTGGCGAAAGTAAAGAGGTTATCACTGGGAAACTCTAAGACTGACTGTATTGAGATACAGTTATTTAGTGCATTAATTGCCAAGAATCTGGTAGCATTGGAGTTCGGCACCTCTCCACCCGGCCACTCTACAATATAGTTCCGCAATGCTCCACTATGGTCAACAGAGGGGGAAGGGAGAGAGTCTGGCCTAAGCACAGTGGATTGACTGAATGAGGTCCGAACATCAGATCCCCGCAAGGAAGTTGAGACAGCGGGTCAAAGTGTGCTAGGAAGTGGTGGAATCTGGTTTCGCCACCTACTTCATCCCAGCTACAAGTCTGGGGAGGGGACGTCCATCAGGGGGGCTCCTTATTTGGTTGAGTATTTCCTTAAATTGGATAATAGTAAAGCCTACTACTCCTTCAAATGACATTTTACACCTGTCAGTGAAAGGCCCTCTAAATGGTCCCACTGTGGAAATATTCAATGTGTATGCTAGAGGGTCTCCGGGGAATCAATCATCAGCCGCTTTAGCATTGTTAGAATCTGAACTGTCTACTTCCCCCCCCAACTCTGTCATCATTGTAGCGGGGGATTTTAACTGCTCATTCGAACCGTTAAGCAGAGAGGATGTGCTGGGTATTGGGGACCAAGATAGTAAATTCGCCATTCCATCGCTTTACTTACCCCCAATTAAAAAGTGGTCACAAAGGGCTATTCAATTGAATGCCCTAACTGTGGAGTATAATTTAAGAGCAGTAAATGGAAGGACCCGTTCTGACCCAAATGGGTCCAATACGTACAATAGGATCAGTTGTCCATCTAGGATTGATTATATCCTGCTTGATATCCGGCTCTGGGGGGATCTCACGGACATGGAAGTGAAAGCAAGTCAGGATAGTGACCATAACCCCCTTTGTATGACATTAAGGAATAAATGGGCAGTCTTCAAGCCCTCTAACGCAGTGAGGCTGATAACAAAAGAGGTAGTTCCTTCTTATTGTAATCGTCGCCTGAAATGGCATAAGGTGGCTCAGCAGGAGGTCAAATAGAACAGCATAAGCGAGCTCATAGAGCTGAAGACTACAGAGCTTCAGTCAATCAGTGCCGATGTAAAGGCTATAGAGAACTCTCCCCTTCCTGAATTCTATCAAGGGACGATAGACGAACTGGGAAGGTTTTTCACCTCTCCAGACCCTAGCAATCAGAGTAATAAAAAAAAAACAACCTCCCAGGCTTTCCAACCTGTGGTACTCAGACATTTGCAGGGAAAAAAGGCGTAGCCTTTCCAGGGCGCTTCAAATCAATAATCCCCCTTTGGTCAGAGCAGCAAGGAGAGAGTATGTAAGGGCAGTTGAGCTGGCGAAGCGTAATTGGGAAGAACAACACTGGCAGGAACTTAAAGATGCTTCCCGTTTAAAAGACACTGCCGTGTTCTGGGAACTGCTTAATAAAGGTATCCGCAAGGGAGCAGATCCGATTCCAAATCACATTACTGAACACGAATGGCATGCCCATTTCCTTGGCCTTTACTGCGACACTGGAACCAACTTGTCAGGGCACAGTGAAAACAACCTATCACCAGATGGAGAACTTAGAATAGATTATACACAAGAGGACTCCAGCTCATCTGAACCTTTTCAGCTAAAAGAGGTGTCATCTGCAATAGCTGGACTAGCCGCAGGGAAGGCGGCTGGCCCTGATGGCCTTCCTGGTAACCTAATGCTTCGCGAAGTAAAACTGTGGGCTGATTTTATATTGTTGGTAATGAATATGGTAGCTAGAGGCCCCTCTGTCCTGGATTCTTGGAAGGGTGCAGAGGTGGTAGCAATTTATAAAAAGGGCAATAGGGAGGATCCTGCCAACTACAGGCCGATTAGCTTAATCGACGTAACACAAAAAGTGGTTGGCAGGGTCCTTCTAATGTGGATAAGGTCATGGATGGATGACAATGGTGTCCTCTCGCACTTCCAGGCAGGGTTTAGAAAGAAGGTCAGCACGATGGACCAAGTGTTCAGGTTTTGTATGCTTCATTGGAAAGTAGTGTCCATCGGGAAAGGCAGCCTATACTAGGCTTTTATAGATCTTAAGACCGCGTTCGATCTGGTCCCGCGCGCCAAGCTCTGGCAAGTACTGTCTGACTTGGGGATCCCGTCTATGATTCTTGATTTCACCAAACGCCTCCATGAAGGGAATTATGCCAGAATCAGATGGGGTAACCAAGGTCAGTTAACAGAAAGGGTGGCGGTGCATAGAGGGGTCCGGCAGGGTTGTGTTTTGGCTCCAACTCTCTTTTCCCTTTCTGTCAACGGGGTGGTAGAACATCTAAGAGAGGTTCTAGCAGATGCCCCAACCTTGGCCGGGGAGAAATCCCCACCCTTTTTTTCGCAGATGACACCCTATTGGTGTCCAAGACCCCCAGTGGTTTACAAAAACTCTTAGACAGGTTCAGTCAGTTTTGCGACCTACGGGGTCTTTCGATCAACACCACCAAAATGAAATTAATGACACTTTCTCCATCTAAACGCTTTAAGAATAGCATCAATCTGAATGGCACCCCTCTGGAAGTTGTGGAGTCGTTTGGATACTTGGGTATTAGGATGAATAATGAGATGAAATGGAACACCCATCTGGCCAAAATGCTCCTCAATCACAGACGGGTGGCAGGGGCTATCTTAAGAGAGCGGTACAAAAGGGGGTGGTGATGGACGGAGCATCTGAACCAATCAAACACTCACACCCAGTCAACAGATCTGGGTTTAATCCATCACCGTTCTTTAGCCCACTCTGCCACCCCAGTTCAGACATGGCCATATGCAAATCAGTCTGACCCTGTGCCTCATGATGGTAAAGCCCTTCCCTCTGCACTTTATGGGTCGGAAGTTTGGGGATTTGAAAATGTCACTGACCTGGAAAAATCATAGAACACGTTTTATAGAGGTCTAGTGTCTCTCCCTCCTTCCAATCCATTGACACCACTTCGCAAGGATCTTGGGAAGCACTCCATAACAAATATTGTAAGACTACGACCACTACTCTTTTGGGTGCGCTTAAGAAGGACCGAATTGGTTAATTATGCCGCAGCACAGAGCGAGATCATCAGTCTAGACAGGGAACAAGATCAATTGGATCTGCAAATTGAAGCAGTTGGTTATAGAAATTGGGTATGGTGATACATGGGTAAGCCAGACCCCTCCACCTAAGCAAATTCTAAAGAAGGCATACTGGGAATGGGTGAAAGGGGAGGAGGCCCGAAAATCGAACTGGGGGACCCTTACAGAACAGTTATTAGAGCATAAACCAGATGCTAAATTTGAGCACTATCTCGATTTTATACGATTACCACGACATAGAATGCTCTATATGAAGTTTAGGCTAGGCACTTTCCCTCTTAATGTGTTTGTAGCGGGCTGGAGAAAACAGGGTTCAACCTCTAGGAGATGCCCTGGCTGCCAGGCGCCCTCGGAATCTATCCCCCATTTCCTCTTTGCGTGTCCCACCTATAGGGCTGCCAGGAGGAAATGGCTTAAACCTACCTGTTCTAACTTGGGGTTTACAGACTACAGGGCAGCATTCCGCTCATTTAAAACAGATACCTCCTCCAGCAGTATGACCTGTGCGGTAGCAAAATATTTAGGCAGCGCCTGGTGGACACGTACTAAGCTGCTAAAGGATAGTAAGAGCTAATGTGTCGAGGGCCAAACCACCAGCTACACACCATTAGGCTTTTTTATGTCTGTTTTATTGTATATATTGTACAGTTTTTATTGGATTTTAGAAAAATTTTAACTGGATATTGGTTGTATGAAATGTTGAACTTTTATTGCTGTCAATTCCTTCTTGTTCTTGCTTTTATGATATTTTATATTGAATAAATCACATACAACAGCATATTCTGCCAGGTCAAATAGGCAGTTTAAAACTGTACTACAGACTGCAATGGCAGGACCGAAATTTTTTTTAAAGGGCTGCAGAAGGAGTGTTGCAAACCCAATAGTACAAGGAGAATTGGTCCCAGTAGATACTATTAAACCACAACAATACTTGCCCAATTGTACACATAAAGAAATACTGTTACTCAAAAGATGAGAGATGTTATTTATTCACACCCTCATTTCAACATACATATGTAAAAGCATTTCATAAATTTGTAAACATTGTGCCTGGATAAGGAAGGAGAAGGAAGTGGGGAAAGTAAGTGATTGGTGAAGGATACAAGTAGTGTAAATGTTTCAAAAAAGGGTTGGTGTAGTCACACAATTCACAGTTGATGTCCAAAAGGCTTATTATTAAGCCTCATAAGATGTTTAAACAATTGCTGGAGAAGTGTGGCTCACTGGTTAGAGGAGGCAGACCTGGAAGCAGAGGTCAGCCCGGGACCAGGGTTCAATTCCCGGCTCGGCGGGGTCTTGAGTCCTAAAATGTCCATGGACTCGACAATTCTCACTCCGGTGCCTACTCGATTCACGGGTTCACACTCTGCGACTCTGGGCAATAGCTTGCTTAATCTCCACAACGGCCCCTCGCGGCGGGATGCCTGGCTTTCACCTTGCAGATACCCTGCCGGGGTTATCTCACAGGGGAATACCAGGACGGGTTCCCTAAGCAAGCGCTTAGAAACCGCTCGGTGATTTGCGCTATATAAATTCCTGTACATTTACATTTACATTTACATTTTACATGCCCATATACTCTAACACAGTATAAATAATTAGTTGTTTATGGGCTGGGATTTGAGATACTGTCGACGTTTCGACCCCTGTTCAATGTAGGTTCATTCGGACCTTACTGTGGGGTCTTCCTCAGGACACAAAAAGTGGGGGGTGGACAGTGAAGGGCACCTTGGGTACAAGAAACGACGTCAAAACCAGGAGTTGGATGACATTGAAGAAGAGTATGGGCTAAAAAGCTCTAAATAATTACCATAGGGGAGGCCCTACACATAGGCCGGTACATGGAAGTATCGGGCTCGTGGGCTCTGGGGGAGAAGAGCACGTTCTACCCGCACCTGAAAGAATAAGGTGAGGTAAGAATGACCCATATGTCCATACGGTGACATCCGGGATGCTGGCCAAAAAGTGTCAGCATTCTGTGCTGTATGTACAACCATTTATACTTACAGTGTGGAGTAACCGAATAAGCTGCCTCAAGGTCGGGGGTTCCCTTAAATGCCTCGCAACTAAATCTGGGGAACGGAGAGAGTATATTAGATACTAATAACTAGATGCCAATGGGCGCTTAGACAATAAAATTATGTCCAGAATTCCCTGCGTGTTAATGAAAGGATTAGGTAGCTGCACGAGGGCACTTAATCTGAGGACAGAGAAAAGGAAAGGACCGTCACTTCCCATCCTAACATTATGGAAATTAGAACGATGTACGTTGGGGCCATTGCACCAAAAACAGTCACCGCTCCTCGGCGGTCCCTTTACTGAATCTGGCTGCCCCGTGCCTAATTCTGAAACAACAAAAAAGAAAATGCCCAAGGAAAGTTTCAGGTGAGGAGATTTTGACCACCTATGGTAAAAAAGCGTTTTCAAAAGGATAGCCTCTGAAGGCACAAGTCTTACCGCAAGGTCAGGCGCCTGGATGTCAATGAAAAACAAGGAAACGAAGTCCAGGAACTCACTCCGCTTTAAAGCGCGAGCGTGTCTGCGTAGGCTCAGGCAGACGCTAGATGTAGCTGATGACTCGCCGCTGTGGCCCGAGCGCCAACAATAGAAAGATAGGATAGACCTCTGTCTTTGGTACCTGCTCTGTTATTACACCTTAATGAGAGCGTGAAAACAATCATGGTTGCAGACCGCGGGTACTTTTTAATTACATATTTGCAAAAATAAAAGTCCATTTTCACAATTGGGTCCTTAAGACACCTATCATATACTCCTTATACAATGAAACATTATACAAGTTGTGAGTTTTGATGAAAGTTTGATGAAAGGCAAATCGAGAATGGGCCAAGATTGGTATGCTTCACACACACATCGTCTACATATTTTACAAAGAAGTATTACACACGATGCGAGTAGGAGAGGCAAATCAAGGACAAATCTACTCATATATCATCATTGTTAAACCATGTTGTTTCGGAACCATTATCCACATGAAAGGGCAACTTTTTTAAAAAACAAAGGGAAAACAACCATGCAAACGGCCAACAGTTTGATTAGTCAATACATTAGGTCACATGGAAAAACTGGTGGTTATTTATATATACACATAAAGAGTCCACATTATACTCCTGTAAAGAACAAGGATCTCTCATGCATGTTACATCGGTTATATCAGGTGTCTTAGACCATGGTCATACAGTCAAAGGGAAAATGATCATTAAAATTATACCCCATATTTGTAGCGTATTTCAGAAAGGGAATGAATCAAGACAAAGCTCAAAAGTTTTGACATAGCCCCCCAAGTAGCTGTATGGTAATCAGGTGAGGCAGGCTAGCTGGGCATAACCAGTTATGCCCAGCTAGCCTGCCTCACCTGATTACCACCTGCTCATTGAGTCCAATACTGATGGAGTCAAAACGGCTCATCCATTTAGTTTTTCTGAGGGTCAGGATGGATACTATGGGGTCCATTACGATGTCGGGCGGATTTCCTCCGCCAGGCTGGCGGTGGCTACCGCCAGCCTGGCAGAGGAAATCCGCCAGACATCATCAGCCCAATTCCCCCCCGGCAGATTTGGATGGCGGGAAGGACCGCGGTGGTGTGAAACACCGCCAACCGGTTTTCCGCCCCGGTCGCCTAGCGGCCGGGGCGGAAAACTAGTAACATGGTGGCGGTGTCTTTTAGACACCGCCCGCCATCTTACAATGGGCTTTGCACAATGCATTTCCGTGGCGGCAATGCCGCCACGGAAAGGCATGTGGAGACTCCCTGTGGGGGCCCCTTGTGGGAGTCCGTGGCTTGGGGGGTGCACATGGGGTGTACCTATGGTACCCCCCCTGCATCTCAAAGTGCCACATGTCAGGCACCGCGCGGTGCCTGTCATGTTGCGCTTTGAAAAGCACAACGTGCACTTTTACCATTGCGGCGGGCGGACATTCCTGCTCCGCCCGCCGCAATGGTAAACATACAGGATGCGCCCGCCTGTGTGGCGGGCGCATCCTAATGTCATGGTTGGGACCCCCGCACTGTTAGCAGGCGGTCCACTTCTCCGTTAGTGCGCCCGCCATCCTAATGGACCCTATGTTTCCTCCTCTTGTGCCCAGGGTCACCTTTTCAAGGACAATCCATTCGAGATCCTTGGGTCCATGTCTGGCATTTTAAAAATATTCAACCAGGGGTGCACCTTGGACATCACATCTTATTCAACTGCAATGTTGCAGGATATGTGCCTTGATTTTTTGCTGCGCCTGGCCCACATAGATCAGACCACAGCGGCAAGTGATGCAGTAGATCACGTTACTGGTGTTGCAGTTGGTCAATGCCTTTAAGTCAATGCCATGCTGTTTGTACACAAAATGCTTGGTCTGTACAGTCATCTTGCAGGCCTTACATTGGCCGCATTTGAAGTGTCCAATTATGGACGATAGGTTCCATAGGGTTTGTAAAGTTGGTGGCTCTGGACTGTCCAGAAAAGAGCGTACAACGTGATCCCTTATGCTCTTTGCTTTCTTAAACGAATGCATCGGTGGTGTTCGATATCATCCGATATCAATCCCCAATGCTTGTTTATGATTTTTCTGATGGTGCTGCTCTGGGTAATATAGGTCGTTACACAGATCATTCTTTGAGGATGGTTGTTTTTCTTATCTTGTACAGTAAGTAGGACTTCACGGGGGCTGTCCCAGGCCTTCTTTTGGGATTTCTTGATCAAACGCTTTGGGTATCCTCTTTCCAGAAGTCTCGTACTAAGATTATCCTATTCTTTTAAATAGTCATCCTTCTTGGTGCAATTCATGCGGACCCGCAGGAATTGGCCTACCGGCAGATTGTCCTTTAGACCACGGGGGTGATGGCTGTTGTATCGTAACAGGAAATTACGCTCTGCTAGTTTCCGATACAAGGTTGTGGATTCATTGTTATCTTCATTGTAGATGGTGATGTCTAGGAAATCAATACATTGCTTGTCAGATTTCAATGTGAATTGGATTTCTTGGCTTTGCTGGTTAAGCCAAGCATGGAATGTGGCCAGCAGCTCTTTGGTGCCTGACCACAACATCAACACATTGTTTGTATAGCGCCTCCACAGTGTGACCTGGTTGAGGTATGGATTGGTCACATCCAGAACATGCCTTTGTTCAAAATCATCCATGAAATTGATGGCCAGGTCCGGTGCGGAGGCAGCCCCCATGGCGACAACCTTTGTCAGTAGATAGAAGCTGCCTTGAAAGAAGAAGAAATTCTTCATCATCGCGATGGAAAGTAGATCAATCAGGAAATTGGTAGGGACAGCCACAGGAGCTGTGCGTCGGTCAAGTGTTAACCGGATAACTTCAAGATCTGCCATTTGCGGAATGCTTGTATAGAGTGATACAATATCACACGTAACTAGCTGTTGTTTCTCAGGGTCAAAAGGAAGTTTGTCAATGAGGTTGATAGTCTGAAGTGTATCTCTACGGTAGGTTTTGGTTGTCTCTGCAATTGGTTTCAGGAAAATATCAATGTAACTGCAGAGTGGCTTCAGTATTGAGCAACATCCAGACACTATGGGTCTCCCTGTTTGGCTTGGCATGTTTTTGTGGATCTTAGGTAGCGTATATACTGTGGGAAGACAAGTGTTCCTCTGATTAAGGTATTGGAACTCATGCTCACTCAGAAACCCTTGCTCTTTTCCTTCACTTGTCAAGGTCAATATCTCTAGTGCCAGATCTTTTGAAGGGTCGGAGGGTAATTTCCGGTAACTCACTCCGTCACCCAATTGGCTAAGGATCTCCACTTTATTTTTCCCAGTGTCCTGTGCCACAATAGCTTTGCCTTTATCCGCAGGCTTGATCACTATCCCTTTGTTGTTCTTCCGTGTCATGAGGGCTGCACTTTCTCTCCTTGTGGCATTAATGTTGGAATGTTTATGAACCTCCAATGCCTTGGACACATCCTTGAGCACATTGTGTTCGTATGCCGAATCTGATTGGTCATAGAATTCGATGGAGGGACAAACTTAGAGGGTACTCATAATCCTGTCTGTGATGAGGAAGTTGAAGGAGGGCTGTTCCTGAAAAAGTATTTTAATCGGATCTTGCGAAAGAATTTCAACAGCTCCGTCTTGATGGCAAAGTGATTTGGTTGCGCAGTCAGCACAAAAGACAAACCCTTGCTAAGAATACTTTCCTCATCTTCCTTGAGAGAGTAAGAGAAGATATTGATCACTGGATTTGGCTGTCTTCTTAACACCTGTAGACTTTCCGATGAGTGGCTATTTCCCCATGGATCTCTTGTGGGAAATGCACTTGCTTCTGGCTCCTGCCACGTCCCCTCTCCCAGTTCGTATTCGGTGTGTGTTGGCCACGTGGTGGTCCTCTCGGGCAATGTAAGGCCTGCAAGATTACTGTACAGACCAAGCATTTTGTGTACAGACAGCATGGCATTGAGTTAAAGGCATTGACCAACTGCAACACCACTAACGTGATCTACTGCGTCACTTGCCCCTGTGGTCTGATTTATGTGGGCCAGACGCAGCAAAAAATCAAAGCACGTATCCTGTAACATTGAAATAGAATAAGATGTGATGTCCAAGGTGCACCCCTGGTTGAACATTTTAAGAACGCCAGACATGGACACGAGGATCTCAAATGGATTGTCCTTGAAAAGGTGACCCTGGGCCCAAGGGGAGGAAACATAGGATCCATCCTGACCCTCAGAGAAAGTAAATGGATGAGCCGTTTTGACTCCATCAGTAATGGACTCAATGAGCAGGTGGTAATCAGGTGAGGCAGACTAGCTGGGCATAACTGGTGATGCCCAGCTAGCCTGCCTCACCTGATTACCATACAGCTACTTGGGGGGCTATGTCAGAACTTTTGAGCTTTGTCTTGATTCATTTGCTTTCTGAAATACGCTACAAATATGGGGTATAATTTTAATTATTATTTTCCCTTTGACTGTATGACCATGGTCTACGAAGTAAGGGAAGGGAGGGAGAAGGAGGAAAACAAAGGCTAGGTCAGCCTCCTAAACAAGTAACATAACTGCAGGAATCCAAAGTACTGGATTCAGAGACCTAGCATGTGTGTTGGTCACTGAACAGATAATATCTGTATAGACCAAAAAGAAAGAAAAAAAAGAAAGAAATTTTTCTTTCTTTTTGGTCTATACAGATATTATCTGTTCAGTGACCAACACACATGCTAGGTCTCTGAATCCAGTACTTTGGATTCCTGCAGTTATGACCATGGTCTACGACACCTGATATAACCAATGTAACATACATGAGATATCCTTGTTCTTTACAGGAGTATAACGTGGACTCTTTATGTGTATACATAAATAACCACCAGTTTTTCCATGTGACCTAATGTATTGGCTAATCAAACTGTTGGCCGTTTGCATTATATGTTTAGTGGTTTAAACTACATCATGGTTGTTTTCCCTTTTCTTTTTTTTTTTAAAAAGCTGACCTTTCATGTGGATAATGGTTCCGAAACAACATGATTTAACAATGATGATATATGAGTAGATTTGTCCTTGATTTGCCTCTTATTAATACTCGCATCGTGTGTAATACTTCTTTGCAAAATATGTAGACGACGTGTGTGTGAAGCATACCAATCTTGGCCCATTCTCGATTTGCCTTTCATCAACACTCACATCTTGTATAATGCTTCATTGTATAAGGAGTATACGATAGGTGTCTTATGAACCCAATTGTCACAACAGACTTTTATGTTTGCAAATATGTAATTATCAAGTACCGGCGGTCTGCAACCGCGATTGTTTTCATGCTCTCATTAAGGTGTAATAACAGAGCAGGTACCATAGACAGAGGTCTATCCTCTCTGTCTATGCTGGCGCTCTGGCCGCAGCCGCCCATCGTCAGCAGCATCTAGCGTCTGCGAAAGCATACACAGACACGCTCGCGCTTAAAAGCGGAGTGAGTTACTTGACTTCGGTTCCTCGATTTTCATTGACATCTAGGCGCCCGACCTTGCGGTAAGACTTATACCTTCAGAGGCTGTCCTTTTGAAAGCGCTTTTTTACCATAGGTGGTCAAGATCTCCTCACTTGAAACTTTCCTTGGGCATTTTTTTGTTGTTTCAGAATTAGCCACGGGGCAGCCAGATTCAGTAACGGGACCGCCGAGGAGCGGTGAGTGTTTTCGTTACAATGGCCCCAACGTACATCGTTCTAATTTCCATAATGTTAGGATGGGAAGTGACGGTCCTTTCCTTTTCTCTCTCCTCAGATTAAGTGCCCTTGTGCAGCTACCTAATCCTTTCATTAACACCCAGGTAATTCTGGACACATTTTTATTGTCTTAGCGCCCATTGGCATCTAGTTAATAGTATTTAATATACTCTCTCCGTCCCCCCAGATTTTAATTTAGTGGCCAGGCATTTAAGGGAACTGCCGACCTTGAGAGAGCTTATTCGGTTACTCCACACTGTAAGTATAAATGGTTGTACATACAGCACAGAATGCTGACACTTTTTGGCAGCATCCCGTATGTCATGGTATGGACATATGGGTCATCCTTACCTCACGTTATTCTTTAAGGAGCGGGTAGAACACTCTCTTCTCCCCCGGTGCCCACGAGCTCGATACTTCCATGTACCAGCCCTATGTGTAGGGCCTCCCCTATGGTAATTATTTGGAGCTTTTTAGTCCATATTCTTCTTCAATGCCATCCATCTCCTGGTTTTGAAGCAGTTTCTTGTACCCTAGGTGCCCTTCACTCTCCACCCCCAGTTTTCGTTGAACCTACATTGAACAGGGTTTGAAACGTCGACAGTGTCTCGAATCCCAGCCCATAAACAACTGATTATTTATACTGTGTTCGAGTATATGGGCATGGCTAGCAATTGTTTAAACATCTTATGAGGCTTAATAATAAGCATTTTGGACGTCAACTGTGAATTGTGTGACAACACCAACCCTTTTTTGAAACATTTACACTACTTTTATCCTTCACCAATCACGTACTTTCCCCACTCCCTTCTCCTTCCTTTTCCGGGCACAATGTTTACAAATTTATAAAATGCTTTTACATATGTATGTTGAAATGAGGGTGTGATTAAATAACATCTCTCGTCTTTTGAGTAACAGTATTTCTTTATGTGTACAATTGTGCAAGTATTGTTGTTGTTTAGTAGTATCTACTGGGACCAATTCTCCTTGTACTATTGAATACCCAGGTCCCAGTACCACTGGTTTTACCCTTTATGTAACGCAAGCCCAATAGTAGCATTTAATTTACAGGTCCTGGGTTAATGTAGTACCATAGACTAGGGGCTTAAAAATAAATTAGATCAGCCACTCAGGTGTAGGTCAATTTTATCATGTTTCAGAGAGAACACATGATGGTACTACATATACCCGGGGCCGGTACATTAAATGCTACTTGTAGGCCTATAGCACTCATATTCCCACCCACTCAAGTAGCACCTGAAAACATATCTGAGGCCTGTCTTTGCAGCCTGAACTGCAGTTTAAACTACCATTGCGACCTGGCAAAATAAAATATTGTTAGGCCTAAACCTTCCATTTTAAAAACGTATAAGTCACCCCTGGGATAGGCCATAATAGCCCATCGGGCAGGGAGACTGGTATGCAAAAAGTTATACATTTCTTGGTAGTAAAAGACTCCTAAAGTTGTATCTTCCTACGATAAAACCTATCTATCCCATTATCAGGCACTGGGTTGCCTTATTACATTTAATAAGAGATAACTTTGGATTGGGAGCAGATAGGAAAATTAACAAATAGGAAAATGCTGTTTGGTTGCAATTGATTTTCCACTTAAAATCTTCTTTAATTATATCATTTAATTTGAAGTCACCATTCTGAAAACACCACTTTTGGAAAGTTGGCATTTTCTTGTTAGGGTAAGGGAAGACCTTTCCAGAACTGTTATGAGGTTCCTAAGAATCTAGTAGGACTATGTATTTTAGAACAACAAAACTTCATAATACAGAGACCATGTCTTCTTATATGATCAGTAAATGTTGGTCTGTTTGGCTAGATAGAAGTACTGCATCTAAACTCTAAACCTTTAGAGCTATAAATCTTGTCAGTATCCTAGAACATGACTCTCCGGTTCCAAAGGAAATCGTGGCAACACATCTACCCTTTTATTTTGCCACTTTGCATATACAAAGTGTTCACTAAGAAAAGATACAATATAGTATCTTCAAACCATCATTAAAAAGCTCTAATCTTTGTAAGTAGAACATGAACTGCGATTGTAAGAAAAATGAGGCATATGATTGTAACAGCATTAGTAGAATACTTGAAGAACACAAACAATTCAATCATCATAATTGTTCATAATGTTGCTACAGTTACTCCTATCTATCACTCGACTCTATGCTAGAAAGAGCATATCGAGACTACCCTGTCCGCCAGGTCTGTTGGAATGGCATAACCCCATTCCTTGTTGCTGTTATGTAAGGAAGCCAGGCTCAGTGCATCCACAGATGTACCTCCGAGTGTATAGCTATCTTCCTTTTCAAGATTAAGCTCAGGACAGAAAGACAGCATTACAGCAGCGTTCTGTGATGATTTAGGTGGAACTGAATCCCTCACCGACTTCAGCATGCACGCGGTTTAAACAGCAAAATGAAAAGCTAATCATTTGAATTTGACTGAAGCAGATGAGTTGTCTCTTCACCAGTGCAGAAAAAAACGATAACGCATGTTCTGAATTCGTGCAACACTGAAACTATGTGTCCAGACTACAGTGTGACAATGTCTATCAGGAACAAATGTGTGCAAGAACCATTCTCACAATAAAAAAAAGTGCAAACCACAATTAAAAAATTAGGCTGCGTTAAAACGAGAAACTGAAATGAAAGCCGCATAATAAAAGTAGTTGTGGGGGTAGGACAGGATGTTCCCCCCACTTCAAACGGTGGCACCAGGTATAAATACTGAACCCTCTGAACCACTTTCCAGTGCACTCTGGGGCCTGCTGACATTACAGAATAAGGACTGTCCTGCTGCCAGAACACTTCCCTGCCTCGAAGGACTGCATTTCTGTCTGAAAAGGGAGACTGTACTTGCTTACCTTCATCCCAGGATAATCTGAGTGATGCCAATGGCCAATTGGCTGGCCTCCTGTCTCAGCCACAGGGACACAACAACTCCAGAGGCCCCCCTGCAACTGCCCAGCGCACCTGCTACACTTGACCTGCCTGAGCTCTGCTGACCTCTGCTGGAGTGAGCTCCTGATCACCAAAATGTGCATTTGAGGTCCTAGACCCTTGGCTGTCAATAGTTGAAGCTCCTCAAAGGAAACAAGGTGAAATCCTGCAGTTAGGGCTCTTTTTGACTGGGTCTTCATGTCGAGGCTCTGCCCATTGTGACAACGGCCAACAAGAAGATCAAGTAAACCTGAATCTTTGCACTGTGGCAACCGCCAGCAATGACCAGCTTCAGAAGATCTGCACTGTGTGTTACAGCAAGGACAACCCGTGGTGGCCACCATTGCGAAGCTTAGGCAAAGGCCATTCATGACACCTGACTAGCTCTTCGCACCACAGCAATGACAGCCTGTGCCTCCTGGCCTGCCTTCACCTTACAGCGACAATGCTCTACAAAGCTTTCTCTGCTTCTCGCTGCCTCCTCCACCGCAAATGGAACTCTTTGCATCGGACTTTAAGAAGGTTACTTTATCAGTGGGGCTAGTAATTGGATAATTTTTCATAACTAAACCTGCCAACTTTCATTGCATATGCCCACATTCTGTGGCACCACTTTCTCTTTGCTTTACTGTAAAAATAACCCCGGAAGCACTAAGTCCATAAAGGTTAATACCCTCGTCCACTATATGGGTCTCTTGCTCTCCATAGACCACTCACCTAATGTTATTTCTCTTCATCCCCTGCTAGCTAGCACAAGCAGTAGCCACTCTAGAGGGAAATGTATATTAAGTTCAAGAACTAACAATATTTAAAAAAAACAAGAAAACACCACCATAAAATTGCAACATCAAATTAGAAAAAGAAAGAGAAATTACTGAAATGACAAAAATCCGAGAAGGGGGAATTGAAGATGTGAATTTGCGATATTTTTAAGGTAAAACATTCCCAGGAAAAGCAAAACAGGCATTGAAAAATATCAGTTTGTAGTTGACTACCATATAGGTAAAGTTATGGGCTGACCGCAGTGGAGTGGTGGTCTAATACACCAAGCAAGTCAATTTGGTTGAGGTTTATTTTTTGGACTTTTAGGAGCTAGAATCCTCCTGATGATCAGGTCAAAAGATTAGACTGATGAGGATCCCTTTAAGGTATATAGATATATCATCATTAACCTTCCACTGAGTCTGTTTTTTGGTGCCAAAAGTTCAGAGCAGGAAAAGGTTGGATTTTATATCCACTTAGGTCTCTATGTTCTCTGCTGAGATTGACCTGCAGCCTTATTCCTGTACAAGATTTTACCTTTGGTCTTAGTCATCAAATATGCTGAACAGGGTCCCACAAGGCTGTAAATCATTTCAGTGAAATCCTACTGAACCCACTGCTGGCGCAGAATAAAGCCCCAAATGGAAGAATCTGGTTTCTTGCCAGCTTGGCCAAACCCTCCTTAGGTAAGCCTCAGCAGCTTTTCCTGGTCCTCTTAAAGTATAAAAAAACAACTGTCTTGCTTTTCTCCAACTGCTGGGTCTTCCCCTTGTTACTTCTGCAGCCCTTGAGTCCCCAGGTCAGACTTTTGAGTGCAGGGTCACTCTACAGCCAGATCTCCTGCAGGGTTCCAGTCTTTTGTGGTTAGCTGGGACTTTTTGGAGTCAGGAGTTCTGATTTGTTAGTCACTGGAGTCGGCAAACAAGAGGTCAAACACTGGATGCTTGCCAGGCAGTTCTAGACCCTGGGTGCCAAGAGGAGGCTGGAGTCAATGAGTTGTCTTTCTTCCTGCAGGGCCTTTTTATTCAGGTGAGATCTTACCAGATAGATCCAAGAATGATCTGAGGAGGCTGTGATGAGGTGCCAGTAGTAACCTGTGCACTACCCAGTAACTGAATACTTTTTAATAACCAATCCTGTCAACTTTCGAGGCATATGCTAACTTTCATGGCACATGTCCTCCTTCCATCACTTCCTCTTTGCAAGAAGCATTACATCCAAAACTGCTAATACCTTTTTCCACTATGTGGGTCTCTGGCTTTCCATAAACCAATCACCTAATTGGACGAAGTCTCCGTCCTCTGTCAGGGTGAGGAACTGTTTTTTCTCCCTGCTGAATTATTTTTTTAGCATTTTCCCAGGTGAAAATACTAATTTAATTAATTTAATTATACCTAGCCCTATTGGTGAGAATCTAGCCTACCCTACACAGTTAACACAGCTTATGTACATTCAGTCACTTTGAGGACACATTATATACAATATGCAGTGTGCAGCTTTTTCTATATATTGTACTCACATCCATGTGAGCATCTGAAGCATAGGAGTAACTTAATATATAAAAATAAATGTTCTTACATTGCAAAACGACGATTCGTTTCAATCTGTTCCTGCAGTACCTTTAAACTGCATTCCAGCTGCAGCAACGTAGTGCTCCTGGTAGTCATATGTTTTTGTCATATATTCGGATCATGTAAATACATACTGATGCCCTCATAGGACAATTAGCTTCGATGTCATTGGTGTATTTTCTGCACCATCTACCAAGGCCTTATAGGAAATGTAAAATTGTTCAGTTGAGTGAAACCAATTTTTGTAAGTACACTTTTAGGCCCAGAACACGCATAATATGACCATAGAGAACAGTGTCAAGAGTCCTGGCGCCTGCAAAACTAGGTTCTAGGAAAAAGTTGAAAAATAGGGAATGACTTTGAAGAAGCAGATTTCCTGTTGATGTTATTAGGAATTTCTCCAGGTTCAAAAAGCACTTTCTAAATCACTAAAGAAAACATTAACAGGGGATTTTACTTCGGATTTAGTACTACTGCTTCTTCCTGAAGTCTGATTTCCCATTACCACCTCAACTCTAAATGAAGCTCACAGCACTGGCTTTAGTCCAGAGTGGTAATGGCGAAATACTCAAATTTCAAAATTGGGGAGGAAGTGGTAAATCCTAGATTTGTACTACCTTGCTAGTGTATTCCCGTGACACATGTAATTACACCAAAGCAGAAAACTCTCCATTTTAAAATTTAACATTTCCTTAACAAATGAGAGGGTGTTCTCGGACCATCGACCCCCACATCCAGATCTAATGTCATTCAAATGCATAAATGTTGCTCCCTGCAGATCCAACGGGCTGGCAGTGGGCAACAAACTTGCAAACTCTTCAAATAAATGTTGCACCTTTCTCCATCCAGCTGACGCTTTTCCTTTGATGCCAGTTGATATTATCCCTCACATGGCAAAATCCTGCTACTATAGTTTCAAAACTACTTTTAACCAAGATTAAGTAGAAGTGGTTTGTTTATTTTGGGGGTAGCAAATTGTGAGCGGCAGAAAAACATCCAGGGGTTGATTTTTGTGGCCATGGCAATCCTACGACTCTGTATTGCCACAACTTGGCTCGATCCCAATCCTCCTGCCTTCCAACAATGGAGGGCCAGGCTGCTTGCAACTTGCAGCCTAGAGGTTGCCATCTATAAAAAATAAAGGATCTAACAAAAGAAGAAAGGGTATGCAGGTCTGGACACCGCTTTTGCAATGGATTCAGGGATATACATAGGTTGCAATGTATTTATTTTTCATTATTATTTTATTTTTATGATTTTGTTGTCATTGTATATGTCCTAATGAACACTAATGTATTAACTTCAGATTTATGATTGTAATAAGTCTTCTCGTATGCTAGTTGTCTTGTGCGGGGGGGGGGTGGGGAGGGAGGAGGATGTGTATATATGGTTTAGAAATAAAAAAAAAAAAAAAGAAGTGGTTTGCCTAAATCAACTACTGCTGCATACTTATTACTACCTAGTTTCAAGATTCTTAATAACTTCAGAAATAGCCATGCTGGACTGATGCAATCTCCTATCCTTCTCACCACTGAACTGCTGACTCTCAAAACAATGCCACTTATTTCTCTCAGTGAGTACGCTGTTTGAGAGGGGACACAGGATTCCGGTACAATTGCCCCGATATTACATAGTCCAGGCACGCATAGTAACACGCTGTTCTCCTCCTGCACTTTTTTAGCCCACACAAGGACTGCTGATTAAGACTAGAGACAAAATACCAAAGCCGCCTTGTTTGTCTCTGCTACTTGGTGTTTTAAAGGGAGGGAAATATACAAATATTAGCAAAGGTTTCAAGCCCTTAGGTAAACCTGTCACGAATCTCACGGAAACGGGCCACGACTCTTGGAAGAAAAGAATAATAAAGTATGTTCCTACAACAATGTAACTCAATGCTCATTTGAATCCTCTAAGTCAGTCATTCAAGTCTGTGGTGCCTGATGACGTCTCTGTGATTTCTAATTCATCCTTCCTTATGTACAACAAAACTGCATTCGTTATATTAATATCACGTTTGATTGCCTGCCTCCTCTTGATACCACAAGAGATGCATTGTGGGTTGTCTGCTGAAGCGAAAAGATTCAGTGCTACTTCACAGGGTCCACTTATTTATATTAGGCATAAGCTATACACATGTGAGTGCATTCTGCAGATTGATTAGTTATTTTATACTTCCTTGTGACAAAGCACAGGAAAGCAAAAAAGCTTTGTGATTAAGACTGTAAACACATAATGATTGGTGCTACTGTGAAAGCTTGAGGATTCAAGCTTTGATTCAGATTAAAATAGTGACTGTTCCAATGGCAACAGAAAATAATAAAGGCGACTTGCATAACCACCGTTCAATATTCCTGCCACACATAAAAAAGGCAGCCAGATTTTAAAGCAGAACCGCCTCAGCCCAGATATTTCTCCAATTCACTTTTCCTAACAGTTTCCACCACATTATCATTAAGAAAAACATTCCTATGGGAACAGCACAATTCCCAGTCAAAACAAAATAGGCAGTGTGAGTTAAAAAATCAATCAGAGACAAATACCCCAGGCCTTAATTGATGAGATTGAAAAAAAGTTTCACTATTCCACTGCGAACTCACCAAACACTGCTTAAGACATGAATTGCTAACTTTAATTCCATATTGGCTTTTGAAAAGTTCATATTAAAAAGCACACAGCGGGCATCTGGTATCTTCTGCTTTATATCTAAAGCATGCATCGAGGAAATTAAACTAGACAAAGCAGAGTTATGCAAAAGAATACAGTAGTCCTATAGCCTTCCATATCATTGCTGTGTTGGTCCACGCTGTAGTGCCGTAAGACTATGTGCCATAGGATCCTTGTGGTTCTGGGTAGACTCACAGAGGAATTGCGTAACTTGCTGGGAGGTGTTAGGGTGTGGGTATTAACGGTTATAATGTAATGAGAGGGCAGTGTGTTATCGTATGCTGAGGAATAAAGACGTGTTACAGAGCTTTGTGTGACATATTTACTTGAATGTCCCAGGCTGGGGAGGACTCTACAAATGGCAAAGAGGATGGGATACATGCCCCGAAGAAACAAGACTGCTCACCCTGAGAGTTTGCAACAGTACAGCCAACTGCTCGTGCATGCCACGTGTCCCCAAATCAATAAGAAGCAGTTTGAAGTTGGCATGTGTGGAGTTCAAACTCTGCTCCAGCCGAGACACAGCCCGCGAAGAAGGTAAAGCCCTTAAGGAGGAGCACTGTCCAAAAACCCACCAGAACCCACTGGTTAGTCTGAAATAAGAGATACTAATCTGCACCATAACACAGAGCCATCATACATGCAAACTCTAGAGACAGCGATACCCAGGCACGAAAGCGCAAACATACTTACCAGCAAGAGCGAGGGAAGTGCGACACGACTTTAAGATCGGATGAGACGACAAGAGCGCAACTTGCTGTGCTTGCAGAAGAGGCAGGCTCTTGTGGATTTAACAAAAGCCATTAAATACTGAACATTTTCAATGGCGGCAGAAGGGAGCGCGAAGTACAATGTAGCTGCATTCCTGAAGCCATCACCACCATTTGACACAGCCAAGAAGCAGAATATTGGTGCCAGGTGGACTGCATGGATCAAGATGTTCAATGTCTTTATACCTCCCCTAGAAGAAGTAGATGATTTAAAAATCATTAAGTACTTAAAAAACCTTGCTGATGATGGAGTAAAAGAAGTGCTAAGGAAAATATCGCAGACGGTTGCAATATCGTAACGTCACATCAAAGAAGCATAGGGAACCAAGTTCAATCTGATGCCGAATGTCAACTATGAAAGGTACATTTATTATCAAGCGAGACAGCAAGCTGGTGAAAAGATGGATGAGCTTGTTGAGAGACTTGACGTGCTTATCAAATAATGTAATTTTAATGAGTTTAATTACGAAGAAGCCAAGCACTTCAGAGTCATCAATGCTATCTTTCAGGCTCATTCAGAAGACACTTGTTGAGAGAGACACTCCGTTTGGAGAAGGTACTAATGACTGCAAGGGCTGATTAAAGAGAGGAACGACAAGCTGCTGATATAAAAGCTGGAACAGTGAAAAGTGAATCAGCGTTGGTTATGAAAAGCAAGTACTAGTACAAAATTGATGCGTGCAAGCTGATGTCCCCAAAGCAGAAAAAGTTATGTTTCCGAGGTGAGTTTTTGCTTCCCCATGAACGTACATGTCCAGCAGTATGACAGATATGCAAAGTTTGTGGGAAAGAAAACCACTTCATTACAAATTGCAAGGCAAAAGAGAAACCAAATGCATCACAGCAAGAAGAGAAAATGGACGCAAGAAGGTTCCAGATACATTCTTGCCAAGTCCACGAGATCGAAAAGCATCCGTTACAACAAGTAGAAACCAAAGAAAATCGATTGCCATCACGTTCATCCTACAAAGGCTCTTCAACGTCATTATCACGTGCCAGTGAAGAAGATGGATGTGCGATGATGGTATCAAGCAAAAAACGATACGTACATACATGTAGGTTTGGCTGCTTGCAGAGAAAAACAAAGGACAAAGATAAACTCTGAAGTTCTTCCATGTACTAAATGTCACAAATGACAGGTTCACCTTGATCCAAATAAGTTGGGTTTACTTTGAGTAAAAAACTCCAGCCACAGCAAAAAGCAGCCCACAGATCTCCCTCTCAGCTCCAACTCCCAATACTCCAAGACAAACATTCCATAACAGAATGGAATGTGTAAAAGAATACAAAGGAAAAAGGGAGGGAAAATACTAACTAATGATAACACAATACTACACACACCCCAACGCAAGGGTTAATGATGACAAATCCAAGAGGAATAGGTGATACAAGCTAATGTTTCATAGTGAGAGATGAGCTAAATGTTTGCTAAAGATAAAAGAAATAATAACTTCTAGAAGCCTTCCTTTGTAATAGGGAAAGGAAAACCCACACCTGCTGTGAAAAGCACAGATGCTACTTTGGATGGCTTCCTGCAGAAGGCTGTGGGGGCTATTAACAAAGAAATTGAACTCGGTGAATGCAGACTTTCACTGGTTCCTCCACCCCCACCTGTTACTCTGACTGTTCATTCTGTCGTTGCCATGGGGGTCCTCAACACAACATCTGCAACATCCCCATATCCACCAGCACAACCGCCACCCCCACTTTCTCCCACCATAACAATTCTGAGCCAGGGCACTCCAGGCGTAGGGCGAGAGGGAGTGGAAGCTGTTACATGTTCATCCACGGGGAAGCGGGGGATTCAGAGTACAGCTGGGGGAAAAAGGAAGCATACTGATTTAACTGGAACCGACCATCAGGCAAGGGGCCAATCGATAAGGGGTCAAGAGAACAAAGCAAACCTCACCGGGAACTGTTGGAAGATCTCGTAGTGGAGGAAACATTAGATCACAGACTGAAATGGACACAGTGATAGACCAAATTGTGGTGCTGGAATTGTTGGAACCTATTTTATCCTGCCTGGGTCGCTTAGAGAAGCAATTTGAGCGATTATTGCTGGTCAAAGGGAATTCAGATGCACAAATTAAGCAAAGCGGTGGGCCCACTTTAGCTAATGGGTTGGGTGAAAAGGGAGCTCATGCTTTTTCTAGTGTCACCGAGAGTGGGTGGACTGCAAAAAGTGGGCCAACAACCACACACAATGCAATAACACCATATGAACTCCCATCGAACTCTGTTAATTGCACTAACCTCTTAACTGTACCGCTAGTTATGGCATCTGGCCAAGATGGGATTTCTAACGGGGAGCGAGGGGTTATTAACCATTTAAGATCCAACCCGCATAGGGGAGAGAATACATTAAAAGAAAAAAGGTTTATAACTGGTCTTGCGCCATGTCTGTTAAGTAGGCAGGGAGACAACATCATCCTAAATCTACCCCCTGAGTGTACACCCTATACTTTGATCTTGACAGGGGTCCCATATCTCCCCCTTGGACAACAGGAAAGCTGCCAGAGCCTTATTAATGAATCAGCCCATTGGTGCACCAGAAAAATCCAGTCACAGATAAATTGGCCCAAACACATCATTATGGCAAGGTGGGTAAGTTGGTTGGGCAAAATACCAAAAAATAGAGAAGGGGATTATGTAGTGCTGAACTTCAATGGCAGGATGTGCACTGACTTTGCACTGAAACATCTTAGAGACTCCCCCAATGAGCGGATACAGGCCCGTCCCTTGGGTTTCTTCTACCCTCATCAACAGAGGATTTTTATGAGTCAACAGTCCTGGCAGCCGCCTATGAATAGACATGGCCACTCCCATCCCTCCTCATGTATTCAGCTTAACCGCTTTGAGGCACTTTCTGGTTTAACAGAGTAGATTAGATAAATCGAAAAAAATAAGCAGTGAACCTGGGAGAGACCTTAATACTGCTGTTAGCATATCAGGGTATAGGTTGGTCGATAATTCCTTGGGTTCTTCTTTTCAGACCACAATCAATACCCACAACAATATAAATGAAACTGAGACCAGAATTTACCTACCTATTTTACCTCCCACAGGAGGGGTGGGGTCTGACTTGGTCACCATGCCTGCTAGGTTCACCAATACTATCAACAGGGTGGACATAGGGAGTAGGGACCATAATATTCGCCTTTTTAGAATCATCTCCTGGAATATTGCAGGTATCCACCCAAATTTATCAGACAAGGTTTGGCTAGAGTATGTCAATATTTGTATCCAGGAAGCATGGAACTAGGAAGATGTTGTGTTGGATGGTTATTGCTCTTTTATGTCCACGCAACTCCATCACCAGCGGGGAGGGCAAAATGTGGGTTGGTGAAATTGATCTCAGTCAAATAAGGGGCTAGTCAGGCAGAGGTTGTAATTGATTCCCCCTGGAACCAACTCATCTTGATTTCCAACCTGATTCAGGCCAAGCTACTACTGATCATCTGGTATTATACATTTTTTTGATCGAAACAGTTGTGCGTTATTGACAATCTTAAGGTGGAAATTAACAAAATAGCGGGGAAGTGGCAGGCCCTGTGTATCTTTTGGGTGGGGGATTTTAATTGCACTTATTTGTCTGCATAGCCCAAATCGAGTGTGTGGGCTGCTGGACATAGAGGGTCAATCGCTGCCACATTTTAAACATAGACCGCAGGGCAAGGCCTTAAATGCCATTATTGTTGTAAGACATTTGTGCCTGGTTGGCACCCAGGTCAGTACTCGACGTAAGTTGGGGGAGGAAGGAAAAGTATAATTTATTTCATGCTAATATCAAGAAAGTTTGCCTCTCTTGGTAGCTTTGAGGTGGTGCCAAATAATGCAAGCGACCATAACCCCCTCACTGCCTCCCTATGTGTAATAGCCCAAGAGGTGAAAGGTGTTGGCCACCCCATCCAGTATAATTCCAACCAAGGGGTGAGATTGAAATGGGGTAAAATAAATCCTATCCAATTTGTGGAGAGTACCGTCAAGACAAATTTAAGCCCCATCTTGAAATACCTACACCATGACTCCCACCCAGATAAGGTTATACAGGGCTTCCAACTAATCTGCATCGATGTATCCAAAAGCTTGACAAAGGCAGTAGGGGGAAGGGAAGTCCAGAAGACCAAATAGTTTAACGCAAAGCACCCAAGGGCCCAAAAGGATCTCAAAAAGGCACTTCACATAATCCCTCGTGACAAAATCCTAATTAAAAATGTGAGACAGGCTTATAAAAACATAATGACCCAGAGAAAGTTGAACTGAGAAGGTTAGCCTGCGAAGACTTTGAGAGAGCCAGCGCCCTCAAAGACATCAAGAGCTTTTGGGAGGTCATAAATCGCCCCCTATTCTCGAAAGACGCTAGGGGTATGGATTCAATGATACTGGTGGAAGTTTGGGAATCCCATTACTCAAACATATTCAACCCAAACAGTATTTCATCACAGGAGCTAAGCGAAGATGTGCCAACAGATTCAATCTTGGCCCACCAACTTAGCTCCTCCCTAACAGTGTTTGAGATCGAGAATGGTCTGGCCAAAGGTATTTGCTTGAAAGCCCCAGGTCCTGCTGGGGTCCCTTTAGATCTGTTTAAAAGCAATCCTCAACTTTGGTCACCCCTGCTGACCAGTGTCTTTAGAGCAGCGATAACTGGTCCCATTCCATCATCCTGGAAGGAGGCCATAGAGGTACCAGTATACAAAAAGGGTAATAACAACGATTCTGCTTACTATAGGCCTATCTCTTTAATTGACGTTACCGTAAAGGTGTTGTGGAGGGTTATTCTTTCCTGTCTCGAGACCTGGGCAGGTACCTCCGGGTTTATGTCCCAAACACAATATGGTTTTAGGAGTGGAAAGGGGACAAATGAACAGTGCCTTAACTTGTCTTTTAGCATGGGTAAGTACATGAGGGCCAGGAAGGGGTATATCGACCTGGCCTTCATGGACTTATCCAGTGCCTTTGCTATGGTTAACCGGGAGAAACTGTGGAAACAGATGGACAAAATGGGCATTGAGGAAGCTCTACCCTCCTGCATAGGTTGCACGCGTCCACCACAGTAGCCATACGATTTGGTCCTGGGGGGAGGAGACCAAGCCCATCGTCTCCACTGAAGGTGTTCGTCAGGGGTGTATCTTGGCCCCATTTATCTTTCTACTGTATACAAATGGCCTAGAGGCATTCTTTATAGAGAAGGCACTAGACTTTCCCAGAATAGAAGGTAATCCGGCCCCTTTGTTTTCGTATGCGGAAGACACTTCCTAATGGCCCTAACAGCTAATAGCCTCCAAAAATCATTGAACGGTTTTACTGATTTTATGTCACCATTGGACCTAAAAGTAAATTTTATTAAATCTTATATCATGGTGTGTGGCCCTAATCAAACTAAAACAAGAAAATTCACTGTAAAGGGTCAGACCATTGATAAGGTGTCTAATTTTACATATTTGGGGAATGTTTTTAACAATAAATTGAATTGGGACCTCGTCACAGCAAGGACACTGCATACTAGCGGGGTAGCATCTATTCCGCTTTGCTTGTAAGCTAGGCCACATGCCGGTAGCAGAATTGATCACTTTATACAAATCGAAATGCCTGTATGTCGCAACTTATGGGGCAGGAGTGAGGGAACACCATAAAAGTACTCAATTACAAATTTTAGAAAATAAGTTAATAAAAAGACTGTTGATGATCCCAAAAAGTGCCCCCACAGCCTTTTGCCACTCTGAGCTAGAGTTGGATTTTATAGAGGACCGAATTAATATCACCCCACTGGTTCTCTGGGCAAACATTTGGACGTCAGAGGACCTAATGTTCTCAAGGGAAATTATCAAGGATTGCATTAACCTTGATAATGCCCTGGTGATTCCATGGCTTGGTTATGTCAGAGAAAAATTCAACAAGATTGGTCTGGGGCACTACTATGATAACCCGGCTAGCATTCATACAAACATGAAAACAACTAAAAAAGAAGCATACTACGCTGAGACAAATATGCGTTGTCGGCATTTGGGAATGCAAAGTCATTCAGACCTGTCCCCCACCAACAACAATTTTACCTGTCCTTCTCTCTTAATGCAAAGACATGTTTTTTATGACTATATTTCGTCTTTTTACATTGCACTTCCTTGTGGCCTTCCCTAAACAGTCAGGTTGGAGCGAGAACCTAACTGCTTGTCCTTGCCATAATTTAGCTGTGCAGAGCACTTTGCACTTTATACTGTGTTGCACACTCTATAAAGAGCCGAGGGCACGATACCTAAACCCAATCTTAAGAGAAATTCACCCTTGTACTTATCAGGATGGTTTTCATTTTTGACACTCTTTGTCTACTGTTGCTATTTGCACTGCTGTATCAACTTATTTCAGGATTGCAATGTCAATAAGGAAACGTTATGAATTTCTTAAAAAAGATATTGATGTCCTAAGTGGTTTTAAAAACACATTTTTTAACAAGTACTGATGTAATGAAAATTGATAGGAGGTACCAAAGCCTGAAACCCAGAGCCTTGGGTATGGGGGTCCGGGGCTTGGAGCTTGTAGGCCTGGTTTGTAATGTAAATTGCAAATTGCCTCGAATGTTTTTATTCTGAGCATCTAGTGATTGAAGCCACATTATTGTATAAATTGGACGTGACATTTTTACAATTTTATGTATGTATGTTAAACTTTTATGGTCCACCTGAACCAAATAAAGTTTTTTTTTTTTAATTATTTAATTGTCCAGATCAAGCATAAGAACCTGTGCCTTTGGTGCACAATTGTAGTGCATCTGAACTACCTCATACCACTCGAATTGGCTGACTTGTGCAAGTGCTTCGACTTATTGAAGAACTATGATGTGACTGTTTACACTTTTTTATATAACAAAGGGGGAGATGTAGTATCATGAGAATATGTGTGCTAGGACTCGTGTGGTTCTGGGTGGACTCAACAGAGGAATTATGTAACTTGCGGGGAGGTGTTAAGGTGAGATTATTAGTTGTTTTTTTTCTGGAGTTTTATATATAGCAAACTTGACACACAGGTATCGGGTATCAGAGCGCTTCACATGAGCACCAGTTGCTTACACAAGGACACATTCATTGTTGTTTGGCACGAGGATATAAAGTGATTTGCCCAGGATCACAGGATGTTGAGCGTCATTGCCGAGAGTCAAACCCGGTTCCCCAGATTTGAGCTCGACCACCCTAGCTGTTAGGCTTCATCCTCTTATTAACAGTAATGACGTAATGAGAGGGCAGTGTGTGATCGTATGCTAAGGAATAAAGATGTCTGTTACTGAGCTCTGTGTGTGGCATATTTAATTGCGTGCTCGATGGCTGGAGAGGTTGCTGCACACACCAACCTCCACCAATAGGGAAATAAGTCCCCCTCCCTCAGTTATGTTTCCACAGGAGGTGGTAACTGGGAATTTAATATAATTGTGTCCACCTGGCTTCTCCCTCTTTGGCCGTTCTTTGTAGCATGCATCTAATATCTGGATCACTCTATCGAAAATAAGCATTGTGGAAGTCGATTAGATAAATGGTTGTATACACAAATATAGCTTTCTTATATATTCTAAACAACAAAAACTTTCTTAAGTGTAAAGAATCTCAAATGAACATACATACATAAAATATTAAATATATGAGTGTTCTCCATCTGAAAAAACTAGAGCACGTTTTAGATCTCACACACTTTTCCCATTGATTAAAGTAAAAAAGCTTGTAAGGTGTTTTCATGATGAGTTGGGAAATTTTATTATATAATTAGACATTTCTGATATTTTAAATAAAATGTCATCACCACTGAGATTCTACCCATAGAGTCGTTTATTCCCACTTGTCGTAGAAATAACCTATAAAAATTCAATATTATTCTATCTCTGGGTGCTTGTTAAACAAAAAATGTCAGCTGAGTTACATTCTGCTTTACAGACATGAAATGTTTCTCTTTGGGGGTATGTAAATATATTATTCTTGTTCCAACTGCCACACATGGTCATATAATGATCATAGAGTTTAACTTCACATTAAAGTTACTTTATTTGGGAAAAAGAAGTCAACCCACGCATCATGGATAATACACTTTTTAGGTTTCGCCTGGCGTCCGCTGCGCAGCAGCGTTCGCGCAGGCGAAATCTGTTGATCTACATTATGTGCCAATGTACCGCCTTAGTCTACCATTGGCTAGCTCCATAAATGGAGGCTAGCCATTGGCAGACATTGCTGTCCGTCACCCTTTGCCCGTCCGGACGCGAATCGGGGGCGTTCCCGTGCCTTTTTTAAGTCCCGCCCCCTTCTTTCGTCACCCGCCCCTTCGCCCCTTTTTTTCATCACGGCATTTGTTTTTGTCGGCTTTTGTTTCCGCCCCTTCGCCTTTTTTTCATCACGGCATTTGTTTTTGTCGGCTTTTGTTTGCCGCCCCTTTTTTCCAGACTTTTTTTTAATATTTATTTTTAGTTAATACTAATGGTAATGTGTGTTTAATGCTGACTCTTTACTAATGTGT
The DNA here is from genome assembly GCF_964261635.1 of Lissotriton helveticus. Lineage (NCBI taxonomy): Eukaryota > Metazoa > Chordata > Amphibia > Caudata > Salamandridae > Lissotriton > Lissotriton helveticus. The sequence continues at coordinate 1,082,648,599 of NC_136070.1, read as the reverse complement.
TTATGTTGCTAATCTTATGTTTATTTCTGTGTTTTTAGGTCCAAGATGGCCCGTGGCGTCTCCGTGCAGCTGGGTGCACTGCTGTGCACGAACTGGTCCTGATATGCTGCTGTTTTGCTGTTAGAGGTAAGGCGTTTTGTTTATTTTGATATTCTAATCTTTATTTCTTTGTTTTTCAGGTCCAATATGGCCCGTGGCGTCTTAGTGCAGCTGTGTGCATTTCTGTGCACGAACTGGTCCCGACATGCTGCTGTTGTGATGTTAGAGGTAAGGCGTTTTGGTTATTTTGCTATTCTTATGTTTTTGTCTTTGTTTTTTAGGTCCAAGATGGCCCGTGGCGTCTTCGTGCAGCTGTGTGCACTGCTGTGCACGAAGTTGTTCCGACTTGTATGTATGCTGCTCTTTTGCTGTTAGAGGTAAGGCGTTTTGTTTATTTTGATATTCTAATCTTTATTTCTTTGTTTTTCAGGTCCAATATGGCCCGTGGCGTCTTAGTGCAGCTGTGTGCACTTCTGTGCACGAACTGGTCCCGACATGCTGCTGTTTTGATGTTAGAGGTAAGGCGTTTTGGTTATTTTGCTATTCTTATGTTTTTGTCTTTGTTTTTTAGGTCCAAGATGGCCCGTGGCGTCTTCGTGCAGCTGTGTGCACTGCTGTGCACGAAGTTGTTCCGACTTGTATGTATGCTGCTCTTTTGCTGTTAGAGGTAAGGCGTTTTGTTTATTTTGATATTCTAATCTTTATTTCTTTGTTTTTCAGGTACAATATAGCCCGTGGCGTCTTAGTGCAGCTGTGTGCACTTCTGTGCACGAACTGGTCCCGACATGCTGCTGTTTTGATGTTAGAGGTAAGGCGTTTTGGTTATTTTGCTATTCTTATGTTTTTTTCTTTGTTTTTTAGGTCCAAGATGGCCCGTGGCGTCTTCGTGCAGCTGTGGGCACTACTGTGCACGAAGTTGTTCCGACTTGTATGTATGCTGCTCTTTTGCTGTTAGAGGTAAGGCGTTTTGTTTATTTTGATATTCTAATCTTTATTTCTTTGTTTTTCAGGTCCAATATGGCCCGTGGCGTCTTAGTGCAGCTGTGTGCACTTCTGTGCACGAACTGGTCCCGACATGCTGCTGTTTTGATGTCAGAGGTAAGGCGTTTTGGTTATTTTGCTATTCTTATGTTTTTGTCTTTGTTTTTTAGGTCCAAGATGGCCCGTGGCGTCTTCGTGCAGCTGTGTGCACTGCTGTGCACGAAGTTGTTCCGACTTGTATGTATGCTGCTCTTTTGCTGTTAGAGGTAATGCGTTTTGTTTATTTTGATATTCTAATCTTTATTTCTTTGTTTTTCAGGTCCAATATGGCCCGTGGCGTCTTAGTGCAGCTGTCTGCACTTCTGTGCACGAACTGGTCCCGACATGCTGCTGTTTTGCTGTTAGAGGTAAGGCGTTTTGTTTATTTTGATATTCTAATCTTTATTTCTTTGTTTTTCAGGTCCAATATGGCCCGTGGCATCTTAGTGCAGCTGTGTGCACTTCTGTGCACGAACTGGTCCCGACATGCTGCTGTTGTGATGTTAGAGGTAAGGCGATTTGGTTATTTTGCTATTCTTATGTTTTTGTCTTTGTTTTTTAGGTCCAAGATGGCCCGTGGCGTCTTCGTGCAGCTGTGTGCACTGCTGTGCACGAAGTTGTTCCGACTTGTATGTATGCTGCTCTTTTGCTGTTAGAGGTAAGGCGTTTTGTTTATTTTGATATTCTAATCTTTATTTCTTTGTTTTTCAGGTCCAATATGGCCCGAGGCGTCTTAGTGCAGCTGTGTGCACTTCTGTGCACGAACTGGTCCCGACCTGCTGCTGTTTTGATGTTAGAGGTAAGGCGTTTTGGTTATTTTGCTATTCTTATGTTTTTGTCTTTGTTTTTTAGGTCCAAGATGGCCCGTGGCGTCTTCGTGCAGCTGTGTGCACTGCTGTGCACGAAGTTGTTCCGACTTGTATGTATGCTGCTCTTTTGTTGTTAGAGGTAATGCGTTTTGTTTATTTTGATATTCTAATCTTTATTTCTTTGTTTTTCAGGTCCAATATGGCCCGTGGCGTCTTAGTGCAGCTGTGTGCACTTCTGTGCACGAACTGGTCCCGACATGCTGCTGTTTTGATGTTAGAGGTAAGGCGTTTTGGTTATTTTGCTCTTCTTATGTTTTTGTCTTTGTTTTTTAGGTCCAAGATGGCCCGTGGCGTCTTCGTGCAGCTGTGTGCACTGCTGTGCACGAAGTTGTTCCGACTTGTATGTATGCTGCTCTTTTGCTATTAGAGGTAAGGCATTTTGTTTATTTTGATATTCTAATCTTTATTTCTTTGTTTTTCAGTTCCAATATGGCCCGTGGCGTCTTAGTGCAGCTGTGTGCACTTCTGTGCACGAACTGGTCCCGACATGCTGCTGTTTTGATGTTAGAGGTAAGGCGTTTTGGTTATTTTGCTATTCTTATGTTTTTGTCTTTGTTTTTTAGGTCCAAGATGGCCCGTGGCGTCTTCGTGCAGCTGTGTGCACTGCTGTGCACGAAGTTGTTCCGACTTGTATGTATGCTGCTCTTTTGCTGTTAGAGGTAAGGCGTTTTGTTTATTTTGATATTCTAATCTTTATTTCTTTGTTTTTCAGGTCCAATATGGCCCGTGGCGTCTTAGTGCAGCTGTGTGCACTGCTGTGCACGAACTGGTCCCAACATGCTGCTGTTTTGATGTTAGAGGTAAGGCGTTTTGGTTATTTTGCTATTCTTATGTTTTTGTCTTTGTTTCTTAGGTCCAAGATGGCCCGTGGCGTCTTCGTGCAGCTGTGTGCACTGCTGTGCACGAAGTTGTTCCGACTTGTATGTATGCTGCTATTTTGCTTTTAGAGGTAATGCGTTTTGTTTATTTTGATATTCTAATCTTTATTTCTTTGTTTTTCAGGTCCAATATGGCCCGTGGCGTCTTAGTGCAGCTGTGTGCACTTCTGTGCACGAACTGGTCCCGACATGCTGCTGTTTTGCTGTTAGAGGTAAGGCGTTTTGTTTATTTTGATATTCTAATCTTTATTTCTTTGTTTTTCAGGTCCAATATGGCCCGTGGCATCTTAGTGCAGCTGTGTGCACTTCTGTGCACGAACTGGTCCCGACATGCTGCTGTTGTGATGTTAGAGGTAATGCGTTTTGTTTATTTTGATATTCTAATGTTTATTTCTTTGTTTTTCAGGTCCAATATGGCCCGTGGCGTCTTAGTGCAGCTGTGTGCACTGCTGTGCACGAACTGGTCCCGACATGCTGCAGTTTTGATGTTAGAGGTAAGGCATTTTGTTTATTTTGCTATTCTTATGTTTATTTATTTGTTTTTTAGGTCCAAGATGGCCCGTGGCGTCTTCGTGCAGCTGTGTGCACTGCTGTGCAGGAACTTGTCCCGATATGCTGCTGTTTTGATGTTAGAGGTAAGGCGTTTTGTTTATTTTGCTATTCTTATATTTTTTCTTTGTTTTTCAGGTCCAATATGGCCCGTGGCGTCTTAGTGCAGCTGTGTGCACTGCTGTGCACGAAGTTGTTCCGACTTGTATGTATGCTGCTCTTTTGCTGTTAGAGGTAAGGCATTTTGTTTATTTTGATATTCTAATGTTTATTTCTTTGTTTTTCAGGTCCAATATGGCCCGTGGCGTCTTAGTGCAGCTGTGTGCACTGCTGTGCTCGAACTGGTCCCGACATGCTGCTGTTTTCATGTTAGAGGTAAGGCATTTTGTTTATTTTGCTATTCTTATGTTTATTTATTTGTTTTTTAGGTTCAAGATGGCCCGTGGCGTCTTCGTGCAGCTGTGTGCACTGCTGTGCACGAACTTGTCCCGATATGCTGCTGTTTTGATGTTAGAGGTAAGGCGTTTTGTTTATTTTGCTATTCTTATGTTTATTTCTTTGTTTTTCAGGTCCAATATGGCCCGTGGCGTCTTAGTGCAGCTGTGTGCACTTCTGTGCACGAACTGGTCCCGACATGCTGCTGTTTTGATGTTAGAGGTAAGGCGTTTTGGTTATTTTGCTATTCTTATGTTTTTGTCTTTGTTTTTTAGGTCCAAGATGGCCCGTGGCGTCTTCGTGCAGCTGTGTGCACTGCTGTGCACGAAGTTGTTCCGACTTGTATGTATGCTGCTCTTTTGCTGTTAGAGGTAAGGCGTTTTGTTTATTTTGATATTCTAATCTTTATTTCTTTGTTTTTCAGTTCCAATATGGCCTGTGGCGTCTTAGTGCAGCTGTGTGCACTTCTGTGCACGAACTGGTCCCGACATGCTGCTGTTTTGATGTTAGAGGTAAGGCGTTTTGGTTATTTTGCTATTCTTATGTTTTTGTCTTTGTTTTTTAGGTCCAAGATGGCCCGTGGCGTCTTCGTGCAGCTGTGTGCACTGCTGTGCACGAAGTTGTTCCGACTTGTATGTATGCTGCTCTTTTGCTGTTAGAGGTAAGGCGTTTTGTTTATTTTGATATTCTAATCTTTATTTCTTTGTTTTTCAGGTCCAATATGGCCCGTGGCGTCTTAGTGCAGCTGTGTGCACTTCTGTGCACGAACTGGTCCCGACATGCTGCTGTTTTGATGTTAGAGGTAAGGCGTTTTGGTTATTTTGCTATTCTTATGTTTTTGTCTTTGTTTTTTAGGTCCAAGATGGCCCGTGGCGTCTTCGTGCAGCTGTGTGCACTGCTGTGCACGAAGTTGTTCCGACTTGTATGTATGCTGCTCTTTTGCTGTTAGAGGTAATGCGTTTTGTTTATTTTGATATTCTAATGTTTATTTCTTTGTTTTTCAGGTCCAATATGGCCCGTGGCGTCTTAGTGCAGCTGTGTGCACTGCTGTGCACGAATTGGTCCCGACATGCTGCAGTTTTGATGTTAGAGGTAAGGCATTTTGTTTATTTTGCTATTCTTATGTTTATTTATTTGTTTTTTAGGTCCAAGATGGCCCGTGGCGTCTTCGTGCAGCTGTGTGCACTGCTGTGCAGGAACTTGTCCCGATATGCTGCTGTTTTGATGTTAGAGGTAAGGCGTTTTGTTTATTTTGCTATTCTTATATTTTTTCTTTGTTTTTCAGGTCCAATATGGCCCGTGGCGTCTTAGTGCAGCTGTGTGCACTGCTGTGCACGAAGTTGTTCCGACTTGTATGTATGCTGCTCTTTTGCTGTTAGAGGTAAGGCGTTTTGTTTATTTTGATATTCTAATCTTTATTTCTTTGTTTTTCAGTTCCAATATGGCCCGTGGCGTCTTAGTGCAGCTGTGTGCACTTCTGTGCACGAACTGGTCCCGACATGCTGCTGTTTTGATGTTAGAGGTAAGGCGTTTTGGTTATTTTGCTATTCTTATGTTTTTGTCTTTGTTTTTTAGGTCCAAGATGGCCCGTGGCGTCTTCGTGCAGCTGTGTGCACTGCTGTGCACGAAGTTGTTCCGACTTGTATGTATGCTGCTCTTTTGCTGTTAGAGGTAAGGCGTTTTGTTTATTTTGATATTCTAATCTTTATTTCTTTGTTTTTCAGGTCCAATATGGCCCGTGGCGTCTTAGTGCAGCTGTGTGCACTTCTGTGCACGAACTGGTCCCGACATGCTGCTGTTTTGATGTTAGAGGTAAGGCGTTTTGGTTATTTTGCTATTCTTATGTTTTTGTCTTTGTTTTTTAGGTCCAAGATGGCCCGTGGCGTCTTCGTGCAGCTGTGTGCACTGCTGTGCACGAAGTTGTTCCGACTTGTATGTATGCTGCTCTTTTGCTGTTAGAGGTAATGCGTTTTGTTTATTTTGATATTCTAATGTTTATTTCTTTGTTTTTCAGGTCCAATATGGCCCGTGGCGTCTTAGTGCAGCTGTGTGCACTGCTGTGCACGAATTGGTCCCGACATGCTGCAGTTTTGATGTTAGAGGTAAGACATTTTGTTTATTTTGCTATTCTTATGTTTATTTATTTGTTTTTTAGGTCCAAGATGGCCCGTGGCGTCTTCGTGCAGCTGTGTGCACTGCTGTGCAGGAACTTGTCCCGATATGCTGCTGTTTTGATGTTAGAGGTAAGGCGTTTTGTTTATTTTGCTATTCTTATATTTTTTCTTTGTTTTTCAGGTCCAATATGGCCCGTGGCGTCTTAGTGCAGCTGTGTGCACTGCTGTGCACGAAGTTGTTCCGACTTGTATGTATGCTGCTCTTTTGCTGTTAGAGGTAAGGCATTTTGTTTATTTTGATATTCTAATGTTTATTTCTTTGTTTTTCAGGTCCAATATGGCCCGTGGCGTCTTAGTGCAGCTGTGTGCATTTCTGTGCACGAACTGGTCCCGACATGCTGCTGTTTTCATGTTAGAGGTAAGGCATTTTGTTTATTTTGCTATTCTTATGTTTATTTATTTGTTTTTTAGGTCCAAGATGGCCCGTGGCGTCTTCGTGCAGCTGTGTGCACTGCTGTGCACGAACTTGTCCCGATATGCTGCTGTTTTGATGTTAGAGGTAAGGCGTTTTGTTTATTTTGCTATTCTTATGTTTTTTTCTTTGGTTTTCAGGTCCAATATGGCCCGTGGCGTCTTAGTGCAGCTGTGTGCACTGCTGTGCACGAAGTTGTTCCGACTTGTATGTATGCTGCTCTTTTGCTGTTAGAGGTAAGGCATTTTGTTTATTTTGATATTCTAATGTTTATTTCTTTGTTTTTCAGGTCCAATATGGCCCGTGGCGTCTTAGTGCAGCTGTGTGCACTTCTGTGCACGAACTGGTCCCGACATGCTGCTGTTTTGATGTTAGAGGAAAGGCGTTTTGGTTATTTTGCTATTCTTATGTTTTTGTCTTTGTTTTTTAGGTCCAAGATGGCCCGTGGCGTCTTCGTGCAGCTGTGTGCACTGCTGTGCACGAAGTTGTTCCGACTTGTATGTATGCTGCTCTTTTGCTGTTAGAGGTAAGGCATTTTGTTTATTTTGATATTCTAATGTTTATTTCTTTGTTTTTCAGGTCCAATATGGCCCGTGGCGTCTTAGTGCAGCTGTGTGCACTGCTGTGCACGAACTGGTCCCGACATGCTGCTGTTTCGATGTTAGAGGTAAGGCGTTTTGTTTATTTTGCTATTCTTATGTTTTTGTCTTTGTTTTTTAGGTCCAAGATGGCCCGTGGCGTCTTCGTGCAGCTGTGTGCACTGCTGTGCACGAAGTTGTTCCGACTTGTATGTATGCTGCTCTTTTGCTGTTAGAGGTAAGGCATTTTGTTTATTTTGATATTCTAATGTTTATTTCTTTGTTTTTCAGGTCCAATATGGCCCGTGGCGTCTTAGTGCAGCTGTGTGCACTGCTGTGCACGAACTGGTCCCGACATGCTGCTGTTTTGATGTTAGAGGTAAGGCGTTTTGTTTTTTTTGCTAATCTTATGTTTTTTTTCTTTGTTTTTCAGGCTGTCTCGGCTTTCATAAGGTAATTGCTATTTTGTGCCAATGTTTTATTGCACTTGTCAACATAAGATGGTTTTTTGTTTGCATTTTATTTACCGGCGGATGCAAAACTGACTTGAGTTTACTGCTAAGGTGTGTTTAATGCTATTGAGGCTTTCTGTGTCCCGTCGTCGACTTTACTGATAATGTGTGTTTAGTGTTATTAAGAATGTTTTAGTCAATGTGTTACTATTGGATGTCTTTAGTTTTGATATATTTTTAGGGGGTGTACTTTATTTAAAAATGGCAGTGTGGGGCACGTTTTTATGGTAAAAGGCAGATGGTGATGTCTTAGGTGTTGTGTTTGTGTAAGTGTGCTTTTTGCATAACTTTATTTTCCAATTAGATAGTAGTTTCATTGTGTTTATTTTAATTTTACAATAGGCTTTTCATGTGACTATAGCTTACTGTTTATTCTATTTAATATTGCATTTTATTCGCGAATCTGCTGTTCGTATCATTTGCCGGAGGAAAGTTTTGCATTGGAATACGTCAGGGTGGGGCACGTTATAGATTTAATTAGCGGTAAGCGCCATTTTTTCCAGACTTTGTACATCTTTTCCAGACTTAGGAGCATAAGGTAATTGCTATTTTGTGCTAATGTTTTTTTGAAATTGTCAACATAAGATGTATTTGTTGTTTGCATTTTATTTACAGGCGGCTGCAAAACTGATCTGATTTTACTGATAATGTGTGTTTAATGCTATTGAGGCTTTCTGTGTCCCGTCGTTGACTTTAGTGCTAATGTGTGTTTAATGTTATTAAGGCTTTCTGTGTTCCGTCGTTGACTTTACTGCTAATGTGTCTGGATTTTGTAATTTCTTTCAAGGCTTATCCCGTGTCCCATCGTGCCTGGCTGTCGTCTCCGTTTCCCCTTGTCCATGTATTCCTTTCCTATACTTTTAGAGGTAAGCCGTTTTGACTTTACTGCTAATGTGTGTTTATTTAAAAATAACTTTGTAGCCTTATCTCGTGCCCCGTAGTGCATAGCTGTGGTCTTTGTTTCCTGTTGTTCATGGACTCATTTGCCATCTATGTATGCTGATGTTCCCGTGTTAAAGGTACAGTTAAGCGATTTGGACTTTGCTTACAATGTGTGGTGTTGTTTTTATGGTAAAAGGCAGATGGTGATGTCTTAGGTGTCGTGTTTGTGTAAGTGTGCTTTTTGCATTACTTTATTCTCCAATGACATAGTACTTTCCTTTGGTTTATTTCAATTTTACATTAGGCTTTTCTTCGCGAAACTGCTGTTGGTATCATTTGTATCTTTTGTCGGAGGGAAGTACAGCATTGGAATACGTCAGGGTGGGGCACGTTTTAGATTTAATTTGCGGTAAGCGCCACCTTTTCCAGACTTCAAGTAGCTTAATGTAAGTGCTGTATTATACCAATGTTTTACTGTAATAGGTGACTTTAGATGGCTTTGTTTACTTTTTCTTTACAGGCAACTGCAATAGAGTTATGTATGCTGATGATCGCGTCTTAGAGGTAGAGGTAAGCCATTATGACTTTGCTAATAATGTATTTTTCCACATTTGCTTTTTAGGCTTATCCCGTGTCCCGTCGTGCCTGGCTTTTGTCTTCGTTTCCCGTTGGGCATGTACTCCTTTGCCGGGTATGTATGGTGATGTTCGCGTCTTAGAGGTACAGGTAAGCCATTTTGCCTTGGCTTCTTATGTATTTTTTTTTACACAGTTTAGGCTTATCTCGTGTCCTGTCGTTCGTGGCGTCTCCAGGTAAAACATCGTATGTCAATTGCTCTTTATATTTGCTTTTGCGTTTGTTTTACAAATAGATCGCAACTCGTCTCCCCTCTGCCGTCTCTGCTTGTAGTCTGGAAAGTCTTGTTATGTATTGCTTTCTTTGCCATTTTCTTTTCGAAGTTGTAACAGGCTCCTGTGCAGCTGCTGTCACCTCTGTCAGGATTTAGGTACAGCGGATACTGTTTGCCCGAGTCAGGTAAGCGGGCGTTCTCATGAAAAAATTCTATGTTAAATGCTCTGTTGTCTTTGGGACTTCTTTACAGGCTTGTGTCCATCTTTTTTTTTTTATCCTTGGTACAGTGGATGCTGTTTTACAGCAGCAGGGTAAGCCATTATGTGTTTTACCTACTCTGATGTATTTTTACGTTTCCTTTATACGTCTATTCAACATTGTGTCATCTCAAGTGTTTAAGGCCACGTTTTCTGTTTCCTTTTTTTTCTCCAATTGAAAGTAACAGCACGTCTTCTATTTTTTTTTTTTTTTTTTTTAAAACAGGCAGACAACTTGGAGCCGCATCTCTTTTAAAGTAACACCATGCTTTGTAATTCAAGTTAGGGCAAAGTCGCACATCCCCACTAACGATTCTACAAAGTGACACCATCGGCAAGCCTTTCATTCTTAGTGACTATCTACAATTAACCTCTTCGTCTAGCCTGTCTAGCCTCTTTCGGAGTTTCACGTAAGACATTGTATGTTTGTATTATTTAATACTATTTCAGTGAACGTGTCTTTATTAAATGTCTTTTGTTGTTGTTTCTTTATAAGTATCTGCTGAAGCGTTATTGGACGAGACATCTGTGAGTTTTGACTACCTTGAAAGTACATTGTGCTGTATTGCATGATATTGGGTATACAATGTGTTCCCTAATTATGCATGCAACTTTATCTTCACTTAATAACGTTTCTAGGAATTTAAACGTAATGCTTTTTACGAAAGTGCTGCTGATTGCTTTTTAGGGTATCTACCTTATTTCAATATGGCAGTGTGGGCACTTTTTTCTGTAAAAGGCAAATGGCGACATCTTCCATCAAGCTTACAGGTAAGTGCAACTTTTCTTTTATGTTGTTATACTAATGTTTTCAATTCTGTTACGCTTTTCTTTTTCTGACTTTTTACGTATTCACTGGCCGTGTCGTGTTCGGGTAAGTGTCCAATTTGATTGGACTTCCTGGTTGTTTCTTTTACATGTGACTTTTGATGTAAATATATAGCTCACTGTTTATTCTATTTAATATTGCATGTTTTTCGCGAAACTGCTGTACGTATCACTTGCCGGAGGGAAGTACAGCATTAGAATACGTCAGGGTTGTGCACTTTTATATTTAATTAGCGGTAAGCGCCATCTTTTCCACACTAGGTAGCTTAACGTAACTGCTGTATTGTACCAATGTTTTAATGTCATTGTTGACATTACATGTCTTTGTTGTTTGCTTTTTCTTTACAGGCGACTGCTTTTTTTTTTGGCGACTGGAATAGAGTTATGTATGCTGATGATCACGTCTTAGAGGTAGAGGTAAGCCATTTTGACTTTGCAATTAATGTGTTTTTTCCCATTCACTTTTTAGGCTTATCCTATATCCCGTCGTGCCTGGCTGTTGTCTTTGTTTCCCCTTGGGCATGTACTCCTTTGCCGGTTATCTATGCTGATGTTCGCCTCTTAGAGGGACAGGTAAACAATTTTGACTTGCCTTCATATGTTGGTTTTTTTTTTCTTCACCTTTAGGCTTATCTCGTGTCATGTCGTGCCCGCCATTGCTGTCGTCTCCGTTTGCCCTAGGTCCCGTTGTCTTCCTCTACCCTCTTTTGGAGTTTCAGGTAAGTGATGCATTTTTTATTATTTAACAATGTTTTAGTAAACGTGCCCGCCCTCCATTCAGGCTGCAGCCCTCACTCCTCCACGGCACCATCACTCACTGCTGCACTCTCTCCTCAGCCTCTTACAGTACCGTCCCTTCACTCTCTCCTCAGCTCCACTATACAGTCCCTTCAAACTCTCTCTCTCATTACATCACTCTCACTACCCCACTCTCTCTTTCAATAACTCACTATCTCTCTCACGACCTCACTATCTCTCCCACTACTACACTATCTCTCATTCACTCTCTCTCTACATCAATCTCTACATCACTACTCAACTCTCTCTTTCTAATAGCATCACAATATCACTACCACAGTAACTATCTCTCTAACACACAACTTCACAACTTCACTCTCTCTATCTCACTACCTCACCCTCTCTACATCACTCCCTCACTCTATCTATTACTATCTCACTATCTCACTGCCTCACTATATCACGACACTCTCAAAAATTCACTACAACACTCTCACTACTTCACAACTTGACTCTCTCTCTCTCTCTCTAACTCACTGCTTCACTACCTCACACTCTCTCTATATACTACATCACTCTATTTCTATCTCACTATCTCTCTCTCACTATATCACGATACTCTCTAAAGTTCACTACATCACTCTCTCACTACCACACAACTTCACTCTCTCTCTAACTCACTACCGCACTCTCTCTCTCTCTCTCAAATACACTAACTCACTTTCACTCTCTCATACACTACCTCACTCTCTCTCTAGCTCAGTACTTCACAACATCTCTCTGTTTCTATCTCAATACAGCACAACAACTCTCACCCTCACTACCTCATTTTTTCCTACCTCACTCTCTCTCACTACCTCACTCTATATCTACTTCACTCTCCCACAAAACAAAGAAAACTACATCACTACTCAAATTATATCTATAACACTATCTCACTCTCTCTCTCTCTCTCATAACTCTCTCCATAACATGACTCTATCTATTTCCATATCACTCTCACTACCTAACTATAACACAAGTCACTCACTCAAAAATAACTACAACACTCTCTCGCTGACTCACTCTCTATCTCACTAGCTCACAAGTTTACTCTCTCTCTACAACTCACTACGTCACTCTCTATCTCACTAACTCACTCTCTCTTTCTATCTCACTAAGTCACTTTCACTCTCTCTTAAAGTACTTCAGTCCTTCTCTATCTCACTATGTCATAACATCACTCATTGTTTCAATCTCACTACCACCAAAATAACTCCATCACTAACTCACTATTTCACTACCTCACTCTCTCTGTCTCACTCTATCTACCTCACTCTCTCTCTCACTACCTCACTCTCTCTATTTCTATCTCACTAAGTCACTTTCACTCTCTTTCACTACCTCACTGTCTGTCTCTGTTTTCGTTCAGACGTAAGCCATTTTTTTTTTTGGGTCATCTTATGTTTATTCTCTCTTTTCTAGGTTCAACATGGCCCATGGCGATTCCCTTCAGCATTGTACACCGCTGTGCACGGAGTTGTTCAGACAGGTATGTATGTTGATTTTAGCTTATGTTAGAGGTAAGGCATATTTTTATTTTTACACTGCACTGTCCTTTTACTGCTGCACTCTCTCCTCAGCCTATCCCTGCGCCATCGCTTCACTGCTGCACTCTCTGCTCAGCCCCCCCCCACCCCATCTAGGCTGCAGCTCACACTCCTCCACTGCACCATCACTCACTGCTGCACTCTCTCCTCAGCCTCTCACGGTACCATCGCTTCACTGATGCACTCTCCTCAGCCTCTTACTGCACCATCCTTTCACTCTCTCATCAGCTCCACTATACAGTCTTTTACCTGTTGCACTCTCCTCAGTCTCTCACTGCACCATCCTTTCACTCCCACACTCTCTCCTCAGCGTTTCCCTGCACCATCCTTTCACTGATGCACTCTCTCCTCAGCCTCTCCCTGCACTGTCCCTTCACTGATGCACTCTCCTCAGCCTCTCCCTGCACCGTCCCTTCACTCTCTCCTCAGCTCCACTATACCGTTCCGTCAAACTCTCTCTCTCACTACCTCACTCTCTCTATCACTACCTCACTCTCTCTTTCACTAACTCACTATCTCTCTCACTACGTCACTCTCTCACACTACTACACTATCTCTCATTCACTCGCTCTCTACATCAATCTCTACCTCACTACTCAACTCTCTTTCTCACAGCATCACAATATCACTACCACAGGAACTATCTCTTTAACACACTACTTCACAACTTAACTCTCTCTATCTCACTACTTCACTCTCTCTACATCACTACCTAACTCTAGCTATTACTATCTCACTATCTCATTCTCACTGCCTCACTATATCACGACACACTCTCTCAAAATTTCACAACACTCTCTCACTACCTCACAACTTCACTCTCTCTCTCTAACTCACTGCTTCACTCTCTCTATCTCACTACCTCACACTCTCTCTATATACTACCTCACTCTATTTCTATCTGCACTCTCATCAGCCTCTCACTGCACCATCCCTTCACTGCTGCACTCTCTTCAGTCTCTCACTGCACCGTCCCTTCACTCTCTCCTCAGCTCCACTATACCGTCCCTTCGAACTCTCTCTCTCACTACCTTACTCTCTCTATCACTACCTCACTCTCTCTTTCACTAACTCACTATCTCTCTCACTCTCACATTACTACACTATCTCTCATTCACTCGCTCTCTACATCAATCTCTACCTCACTACTCAACTCTCTTTCTCACAGCATCACAATATCACTACCACAGGAACTATCTCTCTAACACACTACTTCACAACTTAACTCTCTCTATCTCACTACCTCACTCTCTCTACATCATTACCTAACTCTATCTATTACTATCTCACTATCTCATTCTCACTGCCTCACTATATCACGACACACTCTCTCAAAATTTCACAACACTCTCTCACTACCTCACAACTTCACTCTCTCTCTCTAACTCACTGCTTCACTCTCTCTATCTCACTACCTCACACTCTCTCTATATACTACCTCACTCTATTTCTATCTGCACTCTCATCAGCCTCTCACTGCACCATCCCTTCACTGCTGCACTCTCTTCAGTCTCTCACTGCACCGTCCCTTCACTCTCTCCTCAGCTCCACTATACCGTCCCTTCGAACTCTCTCTCTCACTACCTCACTCTCTCTATCACTACCTCACTTTCTCTTTCACTAACTCACTATCTCTCTCACTACCTCACTCTCTCACACTACTACACTATCTCTCATTCACTCACTCTCTACATCAATCTCTACCTCACTACTCAACTCTCTTTCTCACAGCATCACAATATCACTACCACAGGAACTATCTCTCTAACACACTACTTCACAACTTAACTCTCTCTATCTCACTACCTCACTCTCTGTACATCACTACCTAACTCTATCTATTACTATCTCTCTCTAACTCACTGCTTCACTCTCTCTATCTCACTACCTCACACTCTCTCTATATACTACCTCACTCTATTTCTATCTCACTATCTCTCTCTCACTATATCACGACACACTCTCTCTAAAGTTCACTACATCACTCTCTCACTACCCCACAACTTCACTCTCTCTCTATCTCACTACCGCACTCTCTCTCTCTCTCAAATACACTAACTCACTTTTGCTCTCTCATACACTACCTCACTCTAGCTGACTACTTCACAACATCGCTCTGTTTCTATCTTCATACAGCACAACAACTCTCACCCTCACTACCTCATTCTTTCACTACCTCACTTTATTTTACAATTAGATAGTACTTTCGTTTTTTATTTAGAAACTACGCATTTTGGACATTACGAAACTTCCGGTAAAGTGAACAACAAATATCAGAATTATTCTCTTATACTCTCTACTACTCCCTCTAGTATTTGGAAAAATATCCATCATCTATTCTCCAAACGGTCATTTCACTAATCCATCTCTACATCCACGCTTCCACTCATCCATCCAACAATTTACACTTTCAAACAAGATATCCTTTCAATATTCCATCCAACAATTTACATTTTCACCCATTCAGCCATCCTTTCACTTAGTAATACATCCACCCAGTCACTCATCCGTCCACCCATTCAATATTTCATTCATCCATCCATCCTATCTTCCTGCTCTCCACCATCCCTTTCACTCATATATACATTCTTTAACTCATCCATCCATCATCCATCCATCTGTTCACAAAAATACATCCTTTCACTAATACATCCTCTCTTCCACCCATCAATGCATTCACTCATCCATCCAACTATGTACACTTTCACCCAAACTATCCTTTCACTCAACAATCCACTCTTCCACTGATCCATACACTCTTCCACACATCCATCCATTCAATACTACATCCAATACATTACACATTCACTCATCCCGCCATCCTTTCACTTACTCATTCATCCACCCAGTCACTCATCCATTCACTCATTCAACATTGCACACATCCATCCACGCATCCAGCCTTCAAGCTATACATCCTCCCTTTCATTCAAGTATGCATTCTTTGACTAATACATCTTTATGTTCTTCTTTTCACTCATCCATGCACAAATTTGCCCATACATTCTGCAAATAACTCATCCATCTATCCATCCACCATTTAAGTTTTCATTGCCATTTCACTTAAACACTCATCCTTCTATCCGCCTTTCACCCATCCACCCACTCATCCATTTGCTCATCCACTCATTAATTCATCCATTAACAACTCATCCACACATAGTCTTTTCTACGCTCCTCGCACACTCTTACATCCTTACATCCACACTTTCACTCATCCATCTATCTATTCATTCATCCTTTCACTTATCAATACATCAATAATTTCTCTCATCCATCCACTGACTGATGCATCAGCCTCCCTTTCATTGATCCGTCCACCATTTCAATAACACAGCAACATTTTTTTACACATCCATCTACACTTCCACCAATCAAATAATTAATTTACTCGTATCCAACATTCCAGTAATGCATCCATCCATCTTTTCACTAATTATCCATTCACTCTTCACTCATTATCCATCCACCCTTTCACTCATCTATCTATCCTTTCACTCATCCATCCACCCTTACGCATACATCCACCGTTTCACACATACATCTATTTATTTACGCTTTCTCTCATCCATCCTTCCACTCATTCACTCATCTATCCATCCTTTCCCTCATCATTCCATTCCCCCCTTCACTCATCCATTCATACTTTCACTAATACATCCAGCTATGGCTTCCTTGTATAACACATTTTGTCTGCAAAATGTCTAATATACATTAAATATAAATTAACAAATAAACTATTTCCAAAATTGTCTTTGAAAAATAATATAAGTAATGCGCGCACAAAACTGTAGAAAGAGCTGACTCTTTCACACCACACCTCCCCTTCACTCCCACCCCCTTTAAAAGGCTGGGACCCTGGGCCACAGTCCACTTTGCAGATGCCTTAAAAGTTCTCTAAAAAAGTAGACCTAACTCTCCCAAGAGGCGGTTAATTCACAGCGCTGAAATACTTCAGCTGCAGTGGGAGGCAAGGGGTCTCCTCTACTAAAACTGAAAGCGTGTCTAACTTTTTGTAAAGCGAAACCGTTGCATTGTAAATGCTTGTTATATATTTGCCTACAACTAACTTGAACCATTTTTCAATGGTGAGGGGCTTTCCTTGGTAGATGAGAGGTTCTGGTCCTAGGTCCCTCAGGTTTGAACAGGCCGAACAGTGATGCCCTTGTCTCATCTGCCTTTAGCTTGGGCAGGTGCTTCGGGCAGGTCTTTGAATGGTGCATAGGGTGGGATAATGCAGTGATGTCATTTTCTGATTAGATATGATGAGATGGATTCAGGAAAATGAAATCTGCTTGCCTGGCTTCTTCTTTGAAGAATGTTTTTGGAGGGAAATTAATCATGTAATTTCCTTTACAGATGGATGCTGGGAAATGCAGGGATGTAACTTCCTATTGAGACAGATGCTGTAGAAATCCCATTGTTGAAGCCCAAGTTACTAGAAGCCCATAGATATAGGCTTTTAGGTGTGATTTTAATTTCCACCAGTTGAAATAAATAAGAAAGAATTGTCAGCCACACATATGAGCTTTCGATAGGGAAACCATAAGCGAGAAAGGTTCTGTTGGAAATGGCCTTCTTGTGCATAGTGTTCTATGATATTTGTGCCTTGACTGTTTTTGCTGGATTTAGAACTCTGTTTATTTTACTCCTGCTAGCCAGTGGCAAACTGCATGTGATCCCTCTGTCAGCATGATGAAAAGGCATACCTCTAATTGGCATATATACCTTACCTACAAGCCTCTACTATCAGGGGTGGATAGAATTTGCAAGTTTGATTCAGTGGAATCACGCAGAATTACATTAAAATTCCTCCAGATTCCGCAGCATTCCATGACGGGGCGTAGTGGGAAATTGGTGCTCTTTTGTTGTCACAAAAGGTACCCTTGCATCCAAAATTGGATGTGAGAATGCATTTTGCGCTAAGAAAATAGAACAGTCAAATACCACTAGGCACTCTAGAGTATGCAAAGGTTTCTAACTTTAGAAAAACACTGCATAATTGTTAATTCCTGCAGGTGTAGCGGGGGAATTTCAATTTATCAGTAAATCCGTGTTACAAGAGTAATTTAGAATGACCAAAATTCCTTCGATTCTGCCAGCAGAATTGATACTTCCACCCAGGTCTACCTATTATATGGTGCTCAAAGTGTACACATGGTCTGTAAGTCAAATACCACCATTGGGTTGCAGCACACATTGTGTCACACATTGCAGTGACAATGCAAACATGAATGCAGGCCTTCCATTTGTAGCCTGGCTGTGTAGGCTTGAACTGCAAATTCAACTTGTCAAAATACCCACTTTTGGCAAGCCTAAATCTTGCTTTTAAATATTAATATGTCACCCGTAAGTAAGTTTTACTTCCTATATGTCAGGGTGCTAGTATTTAAAAGTATGACATGTAGAAGTTTAATATGAAAAAAGGTCCTTATATTAAAAAAGGCCCCAAAAACTATTTTCACTGTAGCATGGGTTATTGTTCTTAAGGAAAGCATTTGGATACAATATTAAATGTAACATAGCTAGATCTGACTAGGAGACAGCTACAAAGTCCATGTTTGGTCTTTTTGAAATATTTATTAAAAGTCCAGTTCCCTGATGAAATTGGATATGTGATACATATTTTGGAAAGAGTAGTTTCATAAAAGTATTAATTTCCCTGCTTAAAGCCTCTGGTGGCCCATTTTCATGAGTTGCAACTGTCACTCAGGAGCTGAATAGCTCATTTGATAAAATGCAAACTTGCTCCCAGAGCTTAGCTAAAGGACTCGCTGTGGGGAGGTGTTCTATTCCTCTGGCAGGGTGATCATCTGAGCAGTGCCCATGATCCAAATTAAATTCAAACAGCCTACCCTGTGAAAGGCAGATGCAACTAACACCTGGCCATGCCCCTACCTTTGTCCCTCTAGTCAACCAGGCATCAATCCCAATGGGAGAAGAGCTGCCCCCCATAACCTGTTTGAGTGACCACAAAGGTGGGATTACTCCTTTATCTGGCCACACCTCTACGGTGGGCACAGGAGCACTGCACGAGGGAAGGATTATCATGTCATCTTGATTTTAGGTAGAGAGGGGCGCTGTAGGATTGTTTGCAGTAGGGCACACAGCAAATGCTGAAAAGGTGCTTAGAGTTACCCCTGGGACATTTTACTCCATTGCTTAGGGAGTGCCTACGAGTTGGCCCCATCCACAGGCTGGTGCCTAGCGTAAATGTAGCACTCACAATACTAACTTCAGAACATTTTCTGGAACTGTGAAAGAACAGAAGAGGACTGGACCAGCTGTGTGTGACCTGGGAAATACCCTAGAAACTCAACATGTTCTCCTTCTTTTACCCAGGACAATGAAATGGACTCCAAGGGTCATACGGGTGACCTCCTGTTCAAGCTACAGGGATGCAAAAAGCTACAAGAGGCCTTTTCTGTAACTGCCTAGATGACCAGTTCCAACTGGACCTTCCTTAGACCCTGCTGCTGGCCTATATTGGAGTGAGTCTTAAACCCTAAGGACTGTCCCCAAGGTCCTGAATCCTTACCAGGATCCAGGACCTTGGATCATGGATCCTAACCTCCTAACCTATGCTGAAACCTGGGATTTAGAAATATTTTGGCTTCCAAGACCTTGGGAGAACTGGGGAAAACCTGCCAAGCTCATCCAACGAAGGTGTGTTCCTGCTGGACTAAATATATGGGGCCTTATTTTCAAGAAAGTGCCGCAGGGCGGCACCATAACCCCTTTGGCTGTGCCATGCTGCAGCACTTTCAAAGCACAGAGATGCAACATATTTACAACAATATGATGCATCCCTGTGCATTCCCCAGCGCTGGAGCACAATCAGCAGATATGCGCAATGCAGGCACCCACACACTATGGTGCAAGGGGGCCTGCATTGAGCGGAGATTGTTTCTGTGCAGGAAGGGGTACTTTCCTGCACAAAAAACAATAACAAAAAAAATAAAAGAGGTGTTTTCCTCGTCCTATGTATGCTGGAGAATGCAGCACTCATAGAAAGAGGAAGAAATTAGGATAAATGTAAACAATTCTCAGTGTTGCGCCTTCCTACGCCACCCCTGGGGTGGCATAGCATTCTGAGGCATCTCCAGGGTTACGAATTCTCGTAAATCTGGAAATGCGCCAGACTACATGGGTGTGCATGGGAACACTCGCAGCAACACCCATGTCACGCCCCTTACATGCACAAAGTGTTGCATGAGAAGGCGCCATATGTACAAGGACATGGTGGCTTTACCTGTCCTTGTAAATATTGGGCAGGAGGTTGCACCAGAAGTGCGTCACAAAAAGTGTCACACTGGTGGTGCAAGGGGCTTGTAAATCTGCCCCCTAGTTTGCTCCACTCATAGCTTCTCAAATGTGATTCAGCGGGACCTCATGGATAAGGTCCTGTCTTGTACACCCTGTCTTAGCTACAGACTACAGCTTTGGCCCGCTGGAAGAATCCAAGCTCCAAAAAAGTGACTACGTCCAGAGGCACAAATCTTACATGAGTGAAGGCACTAAAAATACCCAGCTGGCAAGGGAACTTATCTGGGGACGAAATTCAAATTGTTCCCATTCTGATCTTTCCCTCCATCCACACCTTCACCAAGATTGGGGCCTGCAGCTATCCAATGACATGGAGACCTCTTCTGCCACAGCTGAATGCCATGCCTCTCATTGGATTTTCGGAATTTCATTTCATAGACTAAATCCAATGGTAAAAGTTCAGTCCCGGTCGAACCTGGCTTTTGTATCCAAGCAGCGGACCATCATGGTCATCCTTAACTTGCACCAGTCAAGCGCAACCAGATGACTGTGGTTGACAGTTAACGATGTTTGGTGCTATTTTGAACCTTAAACTTTAAAAATTCGAAAATCTGGTTTCTCTTACTGTATTTTTGTCATTTTGGTGTCAATCTATATATTAAAAATGTGCTCAATGTTTCCAAATTGGTGTTGGACTTGGCCCTTTTTGCAGGGTCATCCCAGAACTTTTTTGCCTTCCTCCTGTATTTCTTTCTAACCTATTGGTGGTGGTTTTATGACTCTGGGCACTTTACCACTGCTGTTCAGTGCTAAAGTGCACCTGTTTGGCAAATTTAATTTACCTGTAAGTCCCTTGTAGAGTGGTATCCCATATACCTAGGGCCTGTAAATTAAATGCTCCTAGTGGGCTTGCAGCACTGCTTGCACCACCCACTGAAGTACCCTTTCAAACCTGTTTCAGGCCTCTGCCACTTCAGGGCCTGCGTGCGCAGTATACAGCCGCACTGAAGTGGCATTGCAAGTGGTTGCAACGTCCAAACTCCCATTTTACTACATATGTGACCCCTAAGGTAGGCATTAGCTAGCACTATGAGCAGAGTGTGGTGTAGGTAAAAGGTAGGACATGTGCCTTAAATGTGTGGCATGTCCTGGTAGTGACAATCAGCCCATTTGGTTTCTCACTGCTGTGAGGCTGCCCTCTCATAGGGTTGCATTGGGAATTCCCTAATATGTGCTTCAGAGGTCATTTCTAATCTGAGAGGGGTAGCGTGTCCATGTTTGGTATGTTTGGAATAGTAGTGATAAATCCTGCTTATTAGTGAAAGCTGATTTATTATTACTATTTTCGAAATGCCACTTTTAGAAGTGGGCATTTCTGTGTGCTTAGGAGTCTTTGTGCCCTGCCTGGATGTGTATTGACCATCTGGTTTTGACTGACAGTAGAGAGGGCATGTGCATTCACTCTAGGCAGTCACAGGGGGGATGGGGTGTATCCGGCCTTTCCTGAATGACTCAGCGCTAGGCTGAATAGACCTTGGCTCGATTTAGAGTAGCAGGAGGAGTTTTCCTTGCACCTGAATAGGACTGGTCTACATTTGGAGTGGTGGGAGGAGTTGCACCTGCACCTGTATAGGGAGGTGTCTGCCTTCAACAATGCTGTCTCAGCCCCCTTGTGGTGTGTCTGGGGCCAGGAATTACAATGTGAATGGGGGTGATGTGAACTTCTAAATGTGTTTGAAGTGCCCCAAGAACAAAATACTTTTGCACCATTAATACAGGGGCTGTGACCCCATGAAAAGAAGACATTGCGTGCACTGCGGTGTGCCAGGATGAACCAAAATTTGGGACTTTCTACTTGTGGGACTAACCTGCTGCCTGCTGGGTCTGCCACTCTACAAAGTGACCCTGTGTACTGGCCTGCCTGTGCCCTGTTCTCTGTCCCAGTGATCTTCCAGGGGTTTTGTGGTCAGCTCTATGGATGGGAAAATATAGCGCATGGTAAGTGCTGTGCCGTTCACCCTCTAGTACTTTGGAGCAAAACGTGTGCTGGGCGCTTTACTTTTCCAGATGGGAGGAGCATTTGTTTGCTCTGCTCCCTAAACAGTGCATGTGAAGTGTGCTATTAGAGACACAGAGGTAGAGAGAGAGCCCCTGGTGTAAGGAGCACTCTGACCTGGTAGCTCTGAAAAGGCCTGCTTCCAGCATGTGCTGAGGGCTGCAGGGCTCCCTGTGTGCGGGCAGTGGTAGGGGAGAGCTGGCAAAGGAACAGGTTTTCTCTCTGTCCCTTCACCATGGTGACATGTAAGCGCTAAGATGCATCCAGAGGAGAAGCGATGCCCGTCCTCTGCAAACCCCCTCGAGGAGCTTCATCAGCGAGCCGGAAGAGCTGGATGCCAGGCCACAGGACGAAAAACCCCAGAGAACTGCGAGGAAAGGAGATCCAGTGGCAGACTCGGGCAGTTTGCCTGCTTGTGAGGAGAGGTCTCTCTGCCCACGTGGCCATTGCGGGCACCCCCTCTCCTTGTGTTGCCTTTACCTGGGGACTGAAGATTCAGCCATAGAGCCTGAACGCAGGTAGTGGCCTGGATTCTGGGCATTTGGGGGGAGGACCGGGTGAGGTCTCCCCCTCATCTCTTGTCTCCTGGGTGGGCACACACCGTGGTGGCTCCGCACCAAGCGAGGGGAGACGACGTACCGGACCCGCACCCAGTCAACCGCCCAAGACCAGGAGAGGTCTCCAACTTGTTCTGTCATGCCACTTGCAGCTGTACTGTGCGAATGCTGGCAGCTGCCTGAGTCAGAGTGGAAGGGGAATCCTCCACGGAGGTACTGCTCCACTCAGTCATACCATTTTGCTGGAAATAGGCACGCAGGCCTCCCTGGGGCCTAAGCAAGGTCAGTAGAGTGATGTTATGTAGCTCTCCTCATTACGATCAGCATTGTAAGGTCTGCTGCTTTCCAATGGCCTATATGTGCAATATGCAGACATGTTTACTGTCTTGGTGAGGTGTTATAACATGTGCAATCCTACCAGTAGGTACTGGTTGCACTAACTGTGATGTTAGGCCTAATGTTTTAGTGTGGTGTTCACTTATAAGTATTTACTAGAGTGCACTAACTGGGATAATATTGACAATTGCCTGATTGGCAAAAGAGATGTATTACTTTGTGTGATGTTATGACAAATTGCCTTGTGGCACAATGATGTATGTGATTGTGGTCTAATGTGTTTTTATGAATAATACAAAGGATATTTTCATATAACCTTGTGTGGAGTCTCTTTTTGTGGCGTGCCTAGTGTATCACTGTTGTGTGAGTGTGTTGCGCAAACGCTTTACACATTGCCTTTGGGATAAGCCTGACTGCTCTGCAAGCCACCAACGGGGGGAGCAGGGGTTATCTTCGGTGTGTAACTCTCTTACCCTGACTAGAGTTCTGCCTGGCTTAGGTGCATACCGAAGCCAACCAGACACCCCATTTTTAACAATTGGTTTGGGATTTTCTTGTGTAGAGCTTTGCTTTATTACTGTTTGAGTACTACATAAATACACTATACACATTGCCTCTAAGTTATGCCTGTCTGCTCTCTGCCATAGCTACCAGGGAGTTGAGCTCAGGTTAGTTTAGTGACTTTAAGGGTTATTATTTGAGATGGGTACTCACCCTCCCCCAACTAATACCTCAATTTTGAATGAGTTCATTTAAGCAGCCAGTGCTTACATACAGCAGAAAAGTTAATTTACTCAGAGAGTGATAACATAAAAGCACTGTGCAAAGAACATAATAGAACTGCACATTGGTACCACACATATTGCAGTATGATGGTTATGGAGCTATGTGCCTGGGTACTGGATCCTCTTCCTAAATCTGGGAAGTGAGGACTCTGTCCATTCTCAGTTTTGGATCCCTTTGCTAATGCAAAGGCCAATACATCTCTTTTAACGAGCAACAAGCTTAATCTGGAAATCCGTTTCCTGAAACCATGGAAGAGCGTTGCCTCACCATTAGAGAATAGAGGGTACCATGCAATAGATTCTGCCAAAAATTTCATAAATGACTTCCCTAGAAGTTGCCTATCTATGCCCAACGTTGAACACATTCTGAATGATTCATGCTTCTACCACCATGCAATAAGAAGAAACCAAAAATACAATTAGCTTTCCTGTTCAGGGCACACAAAATCCTTTTGTTGTCACCATAAAAAAAAATGAAATGTATAACTTAATCCACAGATCCGGAGTACAACGCAAGTTATCTTTCGTTATCTACCACAACTAAATGCAAGTTCACTTATTTCTAGACCTCCTGGTCTAGCCTTGCACTGGTATACTTAGACTCCGAGTGACAATATACATTTTACATATTTTTCGTCTGCATATCTTCTGTATTTTACCATTTCACAAATTTAGTAAAACACTAATGGAATTTTTCTTTTAATTGGATAACATACAAGCGGTCTTATCATTTTAAGTTACACTTTCATGGGAGGATGAGTCGAAATACTGAACACTTCCTTTTGATAATTCCACATTCTTCACAATTAATCCCTGATTCTGAAAATATTTTAATGAATAGTCTATAGGAATCTGAGGAGGATAGATCCCTAGCCATGAGCCGTTCCAACAAGAAACTTTCATTGGCCCATCTCTTATCCTCCTTCATAATAGTTTAAGGGTCAGTAAAAAGACTGGGACTTCTAAGAATAGAAAAGTTGTTTGCTATATATTGAAACAATGGCAGTTACGGTTCACTGGCACTCACCAGACAGTCCCTGATTACAGCTCTACACATACACGCATGGGCATTGGACCAGATTGAACACCAGAGTAATATCGGATATATGATCTTCAAAATAATCCAGGCACCTTGATGTTACTAATTGTGGGAAGGACCCCATAAATCCTGCGCAGCACCCTATTTTGTTCTGACTGCAAATTACTCAAATTCAAATAACCTCAATTCCCGGCACCATAACTTAAAACTGGGACACATCTGCTCTTATCAATTTCAGTGGGAGGAAAGATGGGCTTATTTCCTGTGCTTGCTGAAACTTTTGAAAATCGACCTTGTGGCACGCATGAAGTCAGAGCACCTAATAGCCGGGGACGCAGACCAGCTTACATTTTCTTCAACGGTGATACCTAAGTAGGGAAAAGAATGCACATGTTCGACTTGAAGGGCCTTAATATGAATTACAGGAGTCTTCACATTCCTTGGGCCACAAACCATTATAAATGTTTTAAACTTTTTAGTTTCTGGGTTAAGTTTCCCAGTGAAAGCCACAAAACCATCAATGAGGGTCCTCAACCCATTGGGGGATCTTGACAGGAGGACACCGTCATCGGCATAAAATAATGCTGGCACCATCCTGCTCCTGATTTTTGGAACGTCTGCATCTAATCCTATTAGGGCGATTTCAATATTGTTAATATATAGGAGAAAAAGAATGGGTGCCATCACACACACACTGCCAAAGGCTCAGTGAATTACCACACCATGGCCTGAAGATTCAAGTGTAGCTCCCTCGGGAACTGCACATGCCCCTTATCCACACCCATTTGGGAAAACATTTCCCACAGCTTGGATCTGTTAACACTATCAAAAGTTCTAGACAGATTAATAAATGCAAGATGGATACTGCTGCGCTTTAACAGCTTATATTTACAAACTATGAGATGGAGATTGACACATTGTTTAATGGTCCACTGGGCAGGGCGGAATCCAAACGGAACCTCGGATAGGGCTTGGCAGTCTTGTAGCCAGAGTTGCAGCCTGTCTAATATAATGCGGCCCTCAATTTTTACGGAGGTTCTAGAAAAGATATGGACCAGTAACAGGCTGGATCTTGTCTATTGCCTTTCTAGAAGACTGGGACATTGGTGGGAGTTCCACAGGGTTCAGGAAGCCCACACTGACATGCAGTATTAAATAAATTGGTGAGCAGTGGAGCAGTGAAGTCCAAAAGTTGGTATTGGGCTTGTAAAGGTCAATTAGGACACTATCTGTGCTGGGGGCTTTATTAGCTAGGCTGTGCTGTATAGCAGCTGTCACCTCTTTCAGAGTGATGGAGGTTTATATAGGGAAATGTTATTGAACAGGTAGCCCCTCAGCTTGGGCCTCACCCCTCAGAGCATAAGTGCTCAGGAAATGCACCGCCCAGACCTCTAGCACGATGTTACAATCCAATGCTAGCTTATGTGCATCAGTTAGGGAATTAATATTTACCAAATTCCATAAGTTCCTATCATCCTTTAGGGAACAGACTTCCACTAATTTGTCCCAGCGCAAGTTTCTTACTTCAGCTTTCCTGATCTTCCACGCCAGTGAGTATTCTTTCCTACACTATAATATTTCCTCCTTGTTCTTAGCAGATTTTCCTGAGGTAGTGTGTAATTTCTTGCATAATAGCCTATGCCTACATGTTCTATTGTACCAGGAAGCTGGACGGTGGTCCCTTGCCTTAACCTTCTTGGTGAGAATGGCTCTAATGGCATCCTCCAGGGCCACAAAGGAGTCAGGATCAGGCGACTGTCAATCTGCAGACAGTTAAAAACATAGGCCTAGTTGCCAGCCACTAGCTTAGCAAACACTAGTCCAGTATCGCCATGCCTATATACAAGCCTACTGAGGTTATTCTTCACTTTAATAGCGGAATTACCCACCAAAGATCCTTTCTGTACCAACACAGGGGGATTGATAGAAACATAGAGGGCGTTATGATCACTTAAGATATTGGTGATAACGCTGCCCTCCAATGCTCTAGTAGCCATACCTCTAGAAACAAAAACATGAATCAATAATGGAGCAGTGTCCTCTCCCAGTAAATGTGACTAAATCAGATACATTATAGTTAAGAAAGTCAAAACCATTGCACAAATTGAGACTGGCTAAAATAGGATAGAGAAGAATGCCCCTGGCATCACGGTTCTTACAGAAGGACTGGTGGGGAAATTCAGTGGGCTGAGACTCAATAAGTGTTGGTGTGTCCCTCAGCTTGCCATTAAAATTACTCGCTGCCAACAGGTCAATGTACCACTCAGAACAATGAGGGCTAAGGGTCAGAGAATCAATACAAGCAGATAAAGCAGTGAAATTCCTATTTCCTTTGGCAGAGAACTTGTCATTATAAAAATGAATCACAAATAACCCACCTTTCAAAAGCCATTTTCAGTAAAAGGTCTGAATGAGTCTGCTGCCAGAATCAATGCATGTTAGTGTGCTGCCCATGGTGACCTTAAACCAAGCCAGTAAATCACCACGTGCCAACCCTGAGGAAGACTGAACAGCATGATGGGCAAAGCTAACAAAATTATCAGACTTAACATTTTCTGTAGCCCAAGTCTCTTGCAACAAAACAACTTCAAATTGTTGAACTAAGTCCATCCAGGCCTGAGCTCCCATCTTGCCCTTCACTACAGCTAGGTTCCAGCTAAGCACCCTGAGATGGTGCTACCTAGCCGGCCCTTTACTAATAAAGAGGAAACCAAACTCACCCTCCTGCAGGGGCCTGGTCACAGACGCAGGCGATGGCGTATTGACTATGTGTTCTGAAATGGGCCTTAACACATTCACAGAGGGGGCAGGGAGCGGCACAGCTGGCAGGGGGAGGCTACAAGGACCAACAGCAGAAGGTCAATCTACCTCAGATAGGGTAGAGTGGTGCAAAGCAAAGGAAAGTCTGGAACTCCAGAGGCTGCCCTCCATTGATTCTGGAAGGTGGACACCGCGGCACTGAGCAACAGAACTATAGTAATAGGAAAGTGGCAAAAGCTGAATCGACTTGAATAAAGCAGGCCCTTATTGGCCTGAGACAACAGAGCTTCCACAATTTGAGGATTCCGAAAATTGACAACAATACAATGTAAGACATCTTCTATTGTGTACAAACTTCTCAAGTTGTGTAAAAACCAAGTTGCCTTTGTAGGCTGCAGATAGACTTTTACCACCCGCATATGGTGCCCCAAACTTAGCATATGAGCTGAATACCAGCACTGACACACAGTGGGTAAAGCTTCAAAGTTTAAATGTATATAAACCCTTTTTTATTATTAAGGGTAAATATAACATTAGGCTGTTCTGCTGCCATTATGCCTCCTGAAAGCAAGGTTCAGATGTGCAACACTCAGTTACAAAACATTTGAGTTAAACCCACTTACACATAGAAAGGTAGGCATGAGCCTTAAGATCATAGCACCAGTGAGAATGTAGTAGTTTACAAGTCGGAAACTTGTACAGTGTCCAAAGTCCTTTTTCTAACTTTACCTCAAATGCAATAAGAAGCTCAATTCGTGCGACATATAGCTAAGTGGTGAATACAATTATTTGTTTATTTGGACTATTATTTTAAATGTCATTAGAATGACTTTTAATGAGGTGCTGCATTTTAGAAAACATATTACAGCCTTTTTGATGCTGCTGGAATATTTGAAGACAAAAAGATGAATGGGCTTTTTTATGAGGCCCTTACGCTGCCTTTGCATCACTTTTTGTGACGCAGCAGCAGCGTAAAAATTGCGCCACACTGCGCCATATTTACAAAGTGACACATCTAGGCAGACGTGTCACTTTGTAAACCCCTGAGCTACATTATACCTGCATCAGGTATAATGTAGGCAGGGTGGGCATTCGGGTGCAGAAAAGTTTTGTTGAAGTGTCGTAGTGAAATCTTTGACATTTCACTGGAACATTTCTACAACAGCACTGTGTCAAATCCTTATGCCTGTTTGAAGTGCTGTTTCCAGATACACTCTAACAATGCACCATTTTTGCACCAACCGATACGTCAGGATTCCTGACTTATCTGTCAATCTTTGCGACATGGATCACTGTACCGTAAATACAGTGCATCCATGGTGTCGCAAGGAGGGTGCACTGAAAAGTGTTTGCATCGCTGTTTTACTGCAGCGATGAGATACCTTTCATAAATGAGGCCTGAAGAATGTTGTTGGAATGCATTCTGTCTGCCTGGGAAAGGACTATAGACTTCTGGATTTCCCTTGAATATTTACTCTAACAGCTATTCTGAGGACCAGGGAACATGTTCACTTGTTGACTCACATAATTTTTTTTTGTTTAGTTTTTTCTGAGTGCTTTTTTTTACTGTAAATCTGTTTTATTTTCAAACCACAAGGTTCAAAATAAATGCATTTGATACACAGCGTTAAGCCTACAACCCTAGGCAGGGCCGGCCGCGTAGATATAGTCTAATAATAGGGCCTAAATGCCCGCATAGAAAGACATCATTGACACAGCGTTTTGCCTACAACCCCACTGGGGCCGGTCGCGTACAATGCTGTAAGTAGCGGCGACCATCATATATTGCAGATAGCCCATTTGATAGTTTAGTGCATAAAAGATAACCCAGTAACTAGTCCAACAGGTAAAGGGTTGCCCAACGGGGCTCCTAGGACATATACGAAGTCGAGAGTTTGAGAGGAAAATGAGAGGAGGAGAGGGAGATGTACTACAGAGGGTAAGAACAGAGAGTATAGTGGAGAAGAGTGAGATGTGCATCGAGGAGGGGAGCCTACGGGCGGGGGGCCGCAGCACGTTGCCTACGCTATTAGAGGTGTCTAAGGCAGCAATCTAGTGGGGTTGGGCGGGGCCACAGCATCGTCGAAGAGGCGCAGGGTTCTAAGCCTGGTGGGCATGTGTTGCGCACGCTCTATGCTGCAGAGGTAGCTAATCAGGGTCTTCCAGACAGCCCCAAAGCGTGTGTTGCGCGCTTGCAATCGCGCTGTGAGAAATTCCATTGTTATAACATGCCAAAGCTTTACAAACCAGATTGCTATGGGGAGCTTCGGTCCTCTTCCAGTATAGGGCCACGAGCTGCCTAGCTGCTCCCAACATCTGGAGCGTCAGAATCCAATCGCTACGTGTAAGTGCCTTAAGGCCGGCAGGTTTAATGCTGAGTAAGATCGTGCTCACATCTTCAGGCAAAGGAAACCCCAGTTCCCCCTTTATGTGGCTAAGGACTTCCTTCCAGAAGATAGACAACACCGGGCATCCCCACCATATATGGACAAAGTCTCCTGTTGCAGATCGACACCTCCAGCACAAGGGGGAGACCGCGGGGAACATCTTGTGGAGACGCTGGGGGGGGTGTAGTACCACTGGGTCAGGAGTTTGTAAGCGTTTTCCCTCTGTGGGATGCACCGGTATATCTTGGGGATGTCTCGCCAGAGCCTTTCCCACTGTGGGGGCTCAATGTTTGCGCCAATCGCCAGGTGCCATTGATGTTGGTATGGATGAGATGGCATGTTTGTCGGGTGTTGCAGAATGTGATAGATCTTGGAGATCAGTCCCCCCGACCTTCCAAGGGAGCGCTCTAAAATCTCAAAGGAGGTAAATTGTCGCGTGGCCACTTGTGACATACCCTCTTCCGAGACCCAGTGCCTGAGTTGGGCATACTGCCTCCCTTCTTCCCGCGTTATACAAAACTCTTCCCGGCAGTGTTCGAATTAAGCATGGGCGGATCTAGCGGATCTCGCGTACGCGAATTTGCGTATTTACGGATTCGCAATCCGCAAAAATACGCGAACTCTCGCGGATTTGCGGATTTTTACGTTTTTTGTGTTGGCGCGCGTTCGCGAGGATTTGTGGACCATTTCGCAATTGCGAACTTACTTTTCGGCTCGCAACGGCCGCGACTATGTTGTTTCTACATCTGGTTTATCATCACAGGTTCACAGCACCCTCTGTTTCACCACTGCCACCCTCTGGTACACCCATGCCACCCTCTGGTACATCCTCACTGCCACCCATTAGGTTTGTTTATCACTGTATATTATGGGGGTGAAAAAAAGCAACCACACCTGCCCTGCTTCAACTGCCATGAATTAATTTGGTGTTGATTAATGTGTCAGTAATTTTGAAACTTCCAGTCTGGCTGGCACCTGCTTCCTTCCTTATCTGTAATTTGCTTTCTGTTGCAGTGAAAGCAAGCACACCTGCCCTTCTTCAACTGCCATGAATTAATTTGGGGGTGATTAATGTGTCAGTAATTTTGAAACTTTCAGTCTGGCTGGCACCTGCTTCCTTCCTTATCTGTAATTTGCTTTCTGTTGCAGTGCTATTTTTTTTCACAGGACCTTTATGGTCTACTTGTAGCTATTCTATGAGCCTGCTGTTTCGGTCATAGCAGGGTCATAGAATAGTTGCAAATAGGCAACTGAACTCTAGAGGGGCCCCTCAGGAAGCACTAGAGTGAATGGTTACTAATGTTAAGTTTGAACTTTTGCACCTGGTGATTGCTTTCAGTTTAGCAAAAATCGTTTTTCTGCAATTTCGCGCTATTCGCGGGGCGCGAATCCGTGCGAGATCGATTTCGGAAGCCGCGGATGCGTGCGAATACATTAATTTTTTGTTTGCGGCGTGTATGTTCGCGTGATTTTTTGCATGTTCGCATGGCGCTTGTAGTGATACGTTTGCGAACTTACCCACGCGGTCGTACACGGGCGTGGCCATCTTGTTTGCGTGACGTAATTCCGTTTCCGGCCGCTATGTGTAATCTCGCAAAGTGTGCTGCTCGCTAGTACAATTTCGCACGTGATCGCGAGGAAAATCTCGCGCGAACTTACCCACGCGGTCGTGAATGGGCGCGGCCATCTTGTTTCTCATTCATTGCTATGGTTCTGGGCATGCTTTCTGTATCCTCTCTGAATCTCTGCCATCCTTTGCTTGTTTGAAGTTTATTTGATCTATTTTACTTATTATCTATCCCTCTATTTTTCTAGCTCTATATTTTTGTGTTTTCTGCTACTTTTAGTTAATTTTAAACTACTTTTTTAAACTCTTTTCTTTTCTTCTTCACTATTCTATTTCTTCTTTATCATTTAACTTTATTTCTGCCCAGACCATGGTAAAGGGAGCCGGGAAGCACCCTGAGAAGGGGAAGGGTCCCGCACCCCGTGCCCGGCTCCCGTGCGGGCGTTTGAGGGGGGAGCAAGTGGTGCCACGGGAGATCTTTAGCGCGGATGAGGTGGCCGCACTAATCTTCTACGTCCAGCGCCGCCTCCCCAAGACCATCCTGGGAGGCGGCAAGATCGCAACCGGCTATGGCATCCGGGAGCGCCGGAAGCGGTGGGAGAAGGTGTGCCGGGCCATGTTTAAGCTCTCTGGGGTCCGGCGCACCTATAACCAGGCCACCCACCGCTGGACGGATGTCATGGACCGGGAACGGGACTTGCTGGACGCGCTCGGCGTAGAGGTGCCCGGGCTTGGTGAGTAGTAGTAGCTATTCATCACTACTCTGTTTTATCCGGCTCTGTTATTTGCAAATCTTTGTTCTTTACCAAGAGCAATAATGCTGCCGATTACATTGTAGGTAAATTATATTTCAAAATCTTCTATGCATTTCAGGTGCACTGCTCTCCTTCTCAGTAGCCTTGCTTGCTACTATGCTTATTTGTTTTGTATTTTGTGTTCATTTCATTGGCCTGAGAAATTATGTATGAGTGTAGTGTAAAGATAAGAACTGCGTAATGCTAGACACTAAGGGTCATATTTTCAATTACCGGCGCATCCCTGCAAAGTAGCAGGGATGCAGCAGTAATTGTGCGCCATGCCACCACCACCCATTGGCCCAAAACGTCACAGAAGCCTTACGCATCTGTGCCGTAAAGGCGGCGCATTGCTGGAGTTGCGTGCCAACGATGGCGCAGCTCCAGCAATGCTCTGGGGTGCCCTATCTCCCCAATGCTGCATCAAGCCGTACGTCGGCTTCAAGCAGGCGCAGGGTTTGAGTCACGCATCATTGTCCTAAAAGTGACTGATTGACATCTTGTAGATTTCCCTCACCCACTTTTAGGATTCGTTCCTGCGCAGGAACGCCCTCACTTGCGCCGGAACGCCCCCTGATGGCGCAGGGCTTTACAACGTGATGCATCTCCCATATGCGTTTTTTTTAATATATACGTTGCACCATGGCGACTCTTTTGTTCTGCCGCTGCGTCACAAAAGTCATGCAACAATGGAGGAAAATGAGCCGCAAGGGACTTCTAAATCAGCCCCAACAGACTGAAGTCCAGTCCTTCCTTTAGACACATGGCTATAAGAAGAAATAGTGGTGGTGGTCGGTGGATTGATAGTTTGAGTATTCACTGATCTGCAAGCAGGATGGACTTTGTCTGTCACTTTGCGTGCTGCGGACTGCTGCCTGCCAGGCCTAGGCAAACCTTTTTAGTAGTCTGTTTATGGAGTTACATAGGAACTTTGAAAGTCAACGGTCCGCAAATCAGGCAATACGAATAACGTAGTATACCACATGAGATAGGTCAATATATCCCGTGGAATAGTTGTCTATCTATTTGCTATTTCTCAAAAATATTTTGTTATAGTTCTTTTGAAATGTTTGATTTGGTTGACAAATCTCATCCATGTTTTCTGGTCTTTCTTTCTTTCATGTTGTACATCAGCTCCCCCCAAGGGCAAGAGGACACAGGAGGAGGGTGCTGTTCAGGAGGATGCAGGCCAGGATCGGGCAGGCGAGGGCTCCTTTGCTGGCCCCAGTAAGTTTTAATTTTAATAAAGAGTACCTATTTTTTCCTAGCGTTCCTCATTCGATTTTTTCTAAATCGTCTTTGATCTTCTTGTAGACTGGATCTAAATTCTTATCCTGCCTCGACTATGACTCCCTGTGGTATTACTAGATTATTCTTATTAGTCTGTCTGTGTAGCTAACTAAGATTGCACATTTGGCAATTCCATTGGACTCCCATTCTAGTCAGCAATAGCTCTATGCACTGAGTGCAGTCCTCTGGGATTGTCCATAATGTCTTTTCAAGTCTTCTAAATGTTTATGCTTTGACAATTGCCAACAATAAAAAGGTGAATGACCACCAAGAAAGAATAAGATACTACTTTACTTTTGTTTTGGATAGAAGGACAATCCATTCTACCACTGTTGCAGGGACAAATCTGCACAAACCGAACTATGAACACTAAATAGTGCATTGTTTATCAATTATAATAGGCGCAGGTAGACTTTCTTTCCACATACCTCAGTGATATCAGACTTTGAAGAACCCCCAATCTCCTTACTGACTAGATAGTGTGGCAGAATCATTTAGCTCCCTAAGTCACCGATAATTGATCCCCAATGATCATTAGATTATCCTACGCAGGGCAAGAGTACGGAGTCACAGTCAAGAAGTGTCAGAGGCACTCATGCTGGCAAAAATTCCAAAACCTTTAGCTCATCCACTCTAGTCTGGAGGACCAAAAACCACAGAGTCTATTTAAGTTTAAAAGCTTTATTAAAACTAAACACATTTATTAAAATCAACTTTGTCATAAAAGTAAACGTTTAACTGAAAATGGAAAAGTGCTTAGTGCTAACGATTAATTGGACACATTTCTTGTGGTCGAGCTGAGCTCTCACCTGGTTTGAACTTGAGCTTGACCCTGATCGTGTTCTTGGAAGTCAAGCTTCTGTTAGGAGAAAAAGTGTTGTGTGTTAAAAATAAAAAGCAAGCATTCATCAGTTGTGACAAAAAGTGCAGCAAGACAACAGCCTTCCCTGAAAAAAGGGACATTTTTACTGTAGAGTATACAGTTACAAATTATTACATTGTATTTCGTTTTTTTTAACTTTCTTTATTCCTCCTCGACCAAATATTATACAGTAGTGAGTGGTGTATTCTAACATTCTAAAAATGTACTTTGTAGGTGGAACATCTGGTGGCGGGGCCAGCGCGGAGGTGGTGGATGAGGAGGACAACTCTTCTGGGGAGGAGGCGGTGCGAGTGCTGGACAACACCAATGTGCCTGTGAGGGTTGACACGGTGGTGGCGGGCACAGGTAAGCTATATATTCGAAAAGCGAAAGAAGGGTGTAAGTAAGTGTGGAAGGACGAGAAATTTTATGATGGCTGGCAAAGAAGAATGATATGTGTTTGCTTGGCCCCCGAGGTGGCTGGGAAGGAAAGAATATGGTATGGTGCATGGCTGGGTCAATGATGAAGCAAGGATGGGTGGAAGGACAACAGCCTGGGTGGGTGAAACATAAACTGTATGTGTGCATATACTTTGAATGGATGGATGCCTGGAGCATGGTATTATCTGACTCTTAGATAGCACATGTGTATCTAGAGAGAGTAGATGGTCACTGGATGAACTAAGTGTTACCTTGAAGAGCATGTAACACCGCACCCGCACGTCCGTTCCAGTGTAGGGAAGGCAAGGAAAAGAAATTGTAAATTTGTCCAATACTACCATGAATAGTAGCAATAGTTTGTATTGCAACTGCAAGCACAGCATATATCCGGTTATTACGGTGGACACTCCGTACCTCTCTTAATAACTTTAGTTTAGTAGTAGTACGTCATTCATGTGTGGGTGTATCACTGTTCACTCAATAATAAGCAAAGCACCTAAAGTCATCCCATATGTCATCAAATACATCCCATGTGAAGTGATAGATAATCTAATTATTTAGCTTCTTCATTTTCCTTTTCTAGTACTTATTTGCACTGTAGGGTGAAAGGTAAATTAATTAAGCAGTAGCCCTTGTAACAGAGTATTCTCAGTGCCACCCGTAATAGAAAAGTAATAGCTTCACCACCTGCATGTACTGGACCGGTACAGTAACGCAAGTTTGTCTCACTCATCATGGTGTGCGTCTGTTTTTCTCGGGTGCAAGTTCACTGCGCTGGCATTCTGCCGGCTTGCATAAGATAACGTACCAATTTTCCGAAACAAGAGAGAAGAAGAAGAATAAAACTGGTGTACTGTCATAGTCGACTGTAATGGAAGTCCATAGTGGTCGTAGAATTTGTTCATTAAACTACCACTAATGTTAGAGCAAGGATGCAGAAGTGGGAGGTTAGATAGATACTGTCCTCAATAGTTATGTACTGTGCTTTCAATTTGCTACTTGTACTGTGACACAACTTTCGGCTCAATCACTTTGTGTTATTAATGTTAAGGAGCAATGGTTACAGACTATGTCTTTCTTTCTTCATATAGTTGCTCCTTCCAAATCGACATCACGGAGGGAGCAGGCTCGAATGGCCCGGCAACGGAGGCTGGATGCCACTGTCGCGGAATATCGGCGGCTGGTGGCCCTGGAGGAGTCGGAGGACACGCAGTCGACCGGTGCAACCACAACATCCTCGACTGGGACAGCTGCATCCTCCTCCGTGAACTCACGGGCTGCCAGCCAGCGCAGTGCTCCAGCGGTACGGAGCCGGGCTAACAAAGCCAACCGCCACCGCCAAGCAGCAAAAAGACCAGCTGCCCCCCACAGGAGCTGCAAGGCACGCCAGCGCCGCCTAGGAGTGAGAATGTCCTACCTGGAGCAGGAGGTCCATAGGTACAAGAGCTTGGTGGAGGGCCTCCGCTTCGAGCATGCCACCCTCCGCAAGGAGTATGATGCCCTGGCCGCAAAATTCACCAGCACCCTCCAGTAGTGGAGTGTCCCTTGCCCTTTTTTTAGAGACTTTTGGGGGGTGGGATTTGGGAGTTGGGTGCTTTTTGGGACTTTTCAAAGACAATCGTTGGGGTTAGGGAGGGTCTTGAGGGAGATTATTTTGTTAGGGCTACATAAATATACTTTTTTAAACTTTATCTGACCATACCTGTTTTTTACTGCTTTTCAGTCTGGTGGGTGGGGTGTAACAGTAAGTTTGTTTTCCTGAAGAGTCCTAGGACTTTAGTAGTACTACCGTCAATCTCTCGTCTAGTCCTAATACTCCATTATACTACCTCCCACCAAACGCTTATCTTACCTGTAATTTGTGTTAGAAATTAGGGCTAGGCCCAGGGCTGGCTCCACGTGAAATGGGGATTAAGGTTGGCAAACCTGGGCGGATGAAATTTCCTCATTGCGGTGGTACTAGTGGTGTGACACAGTGGCAGTTGCATGCCTATGGAAAAAAATAAAACGAAACCTGGTTTGTCCTTACTGTAGCATTACAACGGTTACGGCACGATCGAGAATATAGCAGGTGACAGTACACTAGAACAGTGCCACAATGTAGCCTAACAAATGGTAAAGTATTGCAAGTATAACTAGTACTTGCGTTGAATTTATTTGACATTGGCTCCTACTACAACAAGAAATAGTACTGAAGCTAAGTAAGGCTAGAATATATCCTCGTATTCCTTC
The DNA here is from genome assembly GCF_964261635.1 of Lissotriton helveticus. Classification (NCBI taxonomy): domain Eukaryota; kingdom Metazoa; phylum Chordata; class Amphibia; order Caudata; family Salamandridae; genus Lissotriton; species Lissotriton helveticus. The sequence goes on along the minus strand of NC_136070.1, from coordinate 1,082,611,615 downwards.
ACCAGCCTGTTGCTATGACCTTATCCTCCCCAGCAAGTGTGTGGAATTATTGATGTCATTTAGTCAGTCATCAAGCAAAACCACACAGCCCGGGGGAAGAGGGTTAGGGTTTGGAAAATGGATGGGAATGGGGGTTTCTTTTTGGGTAGGTTTTGTTGAGAGAAGAAAAAAAAAGCACAGCATTGACAAACAATAATTGAAGATAAAGAAATCTTTGGGTACAAACTAAAGCTAACCACATGCAGTCACACTCATAGAAGAAAACAATGGATACTGTATCTGTATTCTGTATGTTGTTGGAGTTGTCCTGTTGAATTTGGTAAGTAAGTTGCATGCAGCAAACAATTCCTCTTATTAGCGGCACTCCTCCATTCCAGCTGATGCTTCGTCCATCAATGTTGGTGACCACTGACAGAAGACACCCTGTCCACTGCCTGCCTGGCGGATGTTGACTGAAACCCGGCCTGTAATTATTGAACGTAAAACAGGAAGTGCTATTACAATACCACTGATAAATAAATATAAGGTATGTACGCTGTGTGGTGCAAAAAGTCACACTTTGATTTCCCTAAGACAGTACAATATTGTTGAAATTGCGTACTCTGTCTGAGTCACCTTTTTAAGGGTAAATAAGTATGGCCAAAATAATAGTTAGCTAACCCTAACGAACCCTAAGTTACAAAAAGTGCCAAAAGGTTTTTCCTTATGGATTTTGTCCTAAACACTTCTATCCGTTATTAGACCTTCACAGGAATGCCCCAAGAGACCCGCCAACCCACCCGCCAAAAAGCACACGACAACACCCCCAAACAGCCAAAAAGCAAAATCTCATACTTACAATATCTCTCGGCCTTCGGTCCAAACGCGCTGTGCAGCTAGGTCATCATCATAACTCCTGTTTTCCACCACGGATTTCCTGAAAAGCAAATGCAATCAAGTTTAGACTGTCGCAGCAGTGCTCCGACAGAGACACCAAAACCCACCAACAAACACCAGGAAGCCCCTCAAACAGGTCCCCGCAAACGCTACATTGAGCAAGATGTCAGAAGAAATAGCAAAAAAAAAATCTGCATGGATTTTGTCCTAGACACTTCTATCCGTTATTAGACCTTCACAGGAATGCCCCAAGAGACCCGCCAACCCACCCGCCAAAAAGCACACGACAACACCCCCAAACAGCCAAAAAGCAAAATCTCATACTTACAATATCTCTCGGCCTTCGGTCCAAACGCGCTGTGCAGCTAGGTCATCATCATAACTCCTGTTTTCCACCACGGATTTCCTGAAAAGCAAATGCAATCAAGATTAGACTGTCGCAGCAGTGCTGCCAGACCCCAAAACTCACCCACAAACACCCGGAACCCCGCCAAAGAGCACCTCAAAGGCAAGCAAGTCAGCAAAAACGGCAAGAAATTTCCGCGTCATATTTGGTCCAAAACACTTTTATCCGTTATTAGAGCTTCACAGCAATGGGCCCAGAGCCATCAACTCACCCGCAAAGAAGTAGAACACCTCCAAAAGTGCTGAGTCTTTCTTCATTGGGCGTAATCCAGCCCTCTGCTTTGAGGGAAATAGGAGTCTGGAGGAGGAGGATAGAGGAGCATGTTCTTCAGAACTTGTGAACCTGAGGAATGTAGACTGCGGCACCTTCAAATCAATAAGCAAACAAGTGAAGACAGTTCTGCTGATGGGCTTGCTTTTGGGATTAGGTGATTAAAGTTTGAATTAAATTAACTGTGCAAAACAAAGAAAGACAGACACACAGGAATAAAAGTGAATAAGGACGAAAAAGAAAGTTATTGATTCATTGTCTCATTTTCAGTGCTCGGTGTCAGGGAATAAGAAGAAGATTTTGTCATCATACTCTGCGAATTCAGGCAGGATGAGGTCAGTGTGACCGAACAGAGAACAAATCCCCTCTTCTACGTTGCCGTCCTCCTGGTCTTCATGCGGCGTGCTTTCTCGTACTTTGTAATCTGGTGGTATGGGGTGCTGATTCATCTTGATCATTGTCAGCCGCTCCACATTTTTGGGCGAGGGGCGGCTCCGTTTGGGAGTTACAATGCCACCAGCAGCACTGAAAACCCGTTCAGAAGACACACTTGCGAGTGGGCAAGACAAATAGTTTATAGCCAGGTTGGAGAGCTGTGGCCACAATTGTTTTTTCCCATGCCAATACTGCAATGGCTCATCATTAAGAAAGACCTCTGTTGAGTCATTCAGATAGTCCTGCACCATCGACTCAAGGTCCTCAGCGATTCCTCCACTTTGCTTACTTTTTGCTGTGCCTGTGACATTTTTTCAAGAACCATACCCAAGCAAAGTTAGCCAATCCTCTACAGCAGCCACTGTTACTGTTGTGTCTGGTGCAGATGATCCGGTTGCCGGTGTCTTTAACGGCTGAGAGGTCACTTGTGTCACAGCCACAGGTGCAGAAGTGGATTTTTTTGACTGGGGATGGCCTGCTGATGCTGATGCTGATGTACTGCCTTCTTCTCCTTCAATATCCTGCCGTTCTTTTTCAAACCTCTTGGCTGACCAGGCTAGCCAACGTTTGTACTTTTTAACATCTTCATCAGCAAAAGGAAAGAATGCTTGGCCTGCCAGTGCCTTTTTGTAGCGTGGATCCAGAATAGTAGCACAAATGTAATGCTGTTCTGAGTTGATCTTTTTAAGACGTTCATCACCACGTAGGCGCTCTAATAATTTCTCCGACAAAATAAAAGGGTCTTTTTTTTGGCATCTTTTTCAAACTCAGAAGACACCGCCTTCAGTTGGTGCTCCAGCATGCACAACAATGGGATAGCTTTTCCCAAATTCCAGTCCTCCTGGCTGACTGCACGCGTGAAGAACTCAAAAGGACGAAGCATGTCTGTCAGGCTTTTAACTATGTCCCATTGCGCCGCACCCATCCGCAGGTCCATCTGAGCTGTACCCTCTGTTAAGAAATAGTGATCGAGTACCGTATACTGCTCATACAGACGTTCAAGCATGTAGAAGGTTGAGTTCCAACGTGTTGCCACCTCCTGGATGAGTGCTTTCACTGGCATTCGACGTTCAAGTAGCAGCCTCCTCAGATGCTTCCGGGCCTTAAAAGAATGGCTGAAATGGTTGCACATTTTGCGGCAGGTGGCCATTACCTCGAACGCTGGACTGTCTCTATCACTCAAGAATTTTTGAACTACCAGGTTGATACAGTGCGCCAAACACGGCACTCTGAAATAGTCACCCAGCGCCATGGCCTTAACTACATTGGCGCCATTATCCGTGGAAACATAACCAATCCGGCGTTTTTTTGGGGACAGCCAGTGAAAGACCTTTTTGTTAAACTCGTCCAAAATGTTTTGTGCTGTGTGACTTTTCTCCAAGCCAAACATGGCTAGTGTTGCATGTTTCCGAGCAGCTTTAAAAACTTGGTCCGGGTCAACACCTGCGTTTAGCTTTGCTTTAACACCTGAAAAAGAGACCCAGTGTGCAGTGATGCACATGTAATCAGCGCCTGCGCCACTGGTCCACATGTCTGTTGTCAGATGTATAGTGTGAACAGCACTCTTCTGCAAAGCTGCCCCAATCGCCTCCAGCACATCTTCATGTAGTGCTGGAACCGCAACTCTGGCAAAATAGAACCGGCTAGGAACCTTCCATTTAGGGCAGAGCGTTGCCACTAATTCTAGAAAACCTACCGCTTCTACAAAAGAAAAAGGGAGAAGGTCCACAGCTAGCATTTTAGCCAGCTTAGTGTTATACAGACGCGTCAGTGGGTGGTTGCGTTCATATGGCGCGTCTGAAGAAAACATGGTTCTAATGTTGCCCTGGACCAAGCATTTACGAGATGATAATGACTTCGTTGACGCAATTATGCTCGCTGGTGAACTTTTGCGCTTTGGTGTCTCACTCGCTCCAACACTCTTAGTGTGCCTCTCATGGGGTGTGCTGCTGACAGGGGTACTGGGTATAAGTGAAGTGTTTGACACGTCTTCTTCCTCCTCGTCATCATCAGATGAAACATCAACGTTTTCTTGACTTCCAATTCGGGCTTCCTTGATCGCCTTTAGGTGCGCAAACCATTGGACAGTGTGCTGTCTCTTAAGATGACCTCTCTGGCCTCCGGTACCATAGTTGGTACCTGACTTACCACGACTAACTGCAACCTTACAAAGGGTACAAATGGCGAACTTTTCCCTTTTTGGGCAAACAGTAAAGAAGTCCCAAACTGGTGACTTGAAGTGTCTGTGGGGCCTGGAGGAGGTGGCGATACTGGTGGTGGTGGTCATGCTGCTAATGCCAGATGAAGTGGAGGATCTGGATTGCCCAACTTTTGTACGTTGTGCACTTTCACCGCCACTAATTAAGGTCGAGGTGGATGGAGGTCCCTTCTTGCCAGAAAGAAATATGGAAGCGGTACGAGTTGGTGTACTACTTAACTCCAATGATTGTGGTGGTGTTTCCACTGCCTCCTCGTCGACAACATCATCATCATCATCATCACGCTCAGCAGCTTTTCGGGCTAGGGTCAAAATGTCTGTTTGCTGCATGCCCGCTGGGGCTGCAGTTACCTTTATGATGACTGGGTCGTCGTTGTCAGAGTCTTCATCAGCAGCAGTATCCGCCACTTCTTGCTGAGCCTCATCATCACACTCCATAACTCTGAGACTTTGGACGAGCTTCCTTTTACGCTTAACTACCTTTGTCAGATCATGGTGTGCCTCACTCTCAGACGGCAGTGGTGCTGGTTCCCAATTATTATCCGTATCATCAGAAGGAGGTGTGCTCGAAGAAGATGTAGACACCACCCTTGATCTCTTCCTTGCTAGGGGTGTGGAAGACAATGAATGATCATCAGGAGGAGTGTCTTCCTCAAATGATACCTCGCCTTGATTGTCGATTTCCTGATGTGCCCCTACTTCGGGAGGAACAACTATTGTGGGCACTTGTGACCCTCCATGCACCTCTGCTTGCGCATCTCCTTGCGCTGCCTCTCCTTCCACATGTACTTGGGCTTGTACTTGCACATGTGATAGTTGTTGCGGCTGTGGTTGTTCAACACTCGTCAGATGAGCTACAACAACCTGTGTTGATTGAGGGACATTGCTGCTGCTTTCTTGCGATGAGCCAACATCACTGGTCGATGGTGATTGAACAACTATACTGGCTGCCTCTGCAGCACTCAAGGGCTTGGACTTAAGTTGGCGTGGTGGTGGTGGTGGCACTGAGCCCAATGGAGCGGGGGTGCTGCTCCCAGCTTGGCCCCCAGCAGATCCCGCTGCTGCTGCAGGCATACTTTTTTTTTTACTCCCAAAAAAAGGGGCGGCCGGCACACCAGTCTCCTTGGTAACTTGCTTCTTCTGCTCCTTACTGGCACCTTTCTTGCTAGAGGAGCTACGGGTAACTTTTTTTGGGGCCATCTTCTTCAGAGCAGGTCAGAACAGCAGGCAGCAGTTGCACGAGTTGCAGAGTTGTCTGTGTCCAGACGTGACGTCGCGTGACGTTATGCTGCACACACACACCGCTGCAGGACTTCTTCCTGGCACTGGTGGTTCTCTTGAGTCTTGTGCACCTAAAAGCAATGGAAGACAGAGGAACATCAGTTCAGTTATACACCCCAAAAAATCGACAAAACACAGAAAAATCAGCACAATCCCATGCCATCCATGATGTTTACATTGAAGACACCCCACAGAAAGACTAGGGCCATGCAAGTATGCAACACTCACTACCCCTGGGCATAATGGATGAAAAGTAGGCAAAATAAGTGCAGGCCTCAGACACTGCCTCTCTTCAAAATGGCCCCTTACACCCCAAGTCAGTCCACATCAACAGTACACCCCAAAAAAACAGAAAAACAGCCAAAAATCACCACAATCCAATGCCATCCAGGATGTTTACATTAAAGAGAGTGAGACCCCACAGGCACACTCAGTCCATGCATCACTACCCCTTGGCAAAAGGCCACACCAGCAGCCCCAAAAAAACGACAAAAAACACAAAAAACAGCACAATCCCAGCCCATCCATGGCCTCAATGGTGTTTAACTTCAAGAGGACACCCCCACAGAAAGACTAGGCCCATGCAACACTCACCACCCCTGGTCAAAGGGCCCGACCAGCAGCCCCAAAAAACGACAAAAACGACAAAATTCAGCACAATCCCAGCCCATCCATGGCCTCAATGGTGTTTAAATTCAAGAAGACACCCCACAGAAAGACTAGGCCCATGCAACACTCACTACCCCTGGGCATAATGGATGAAAAGTAGGCAAAATAAGTGCAGGCCTCAGACACTGCCTCTCTTCAAAATGGCCCCTTACACCCCAAGCCAGTCCACATCAACAGTACACCCCAAAAAAACAGAAAAACAGCCAGAAATCACCACAATCCAATGCCATCCAGGATGTTTGCATTAAAGAGAGTGAGACCCCACAGGCACACTCAGTCCATGCATCACTACCCCTTGGCAAAAGGCCACACCAGCAGCCCCAAAAAAACGACAAAAAACACAAAAAACAGCACAATCCCAGCCCATCCATGGCCTCAATGGTGTTTAACTTCAAGAGGACACCCCACAGAAAGACTAGGCCCATGCAACACTCACCACCCCTGGTCAAAGGGCCCCACCAGCAGCCCCAAAAAAACGACAAAAACGACAAAATTCAGCACAATCCCAGCCCATCCATGGCCTCAATGGTGTTTAAATTCAAGAAGACACCCCACAGAAAGACTAGGCCCATGCAACACTCACTACCCCTGGGCATAATGGATGAAAAGTAGGCAAAATAAGTGCAGGCCTCAGACACTGCCTCTCTTCAAAATGGCCCCTTACACCTCAAGCCAGTCCACATCAACAGTACACCCCAAAAAAACAGAAAAACATCCAAAAATCACCACAATCCAATGCCATCCAGGATGTTTACATTAAAGAGAGTGAGACCACACTACAGGCACACTCAGTCCATGCACCACTACCCCTAGGCAAAAGGCCACACAAGCAGCCCCAAAAAAAAGACAAAAACAACAAAAAACAGCATAATCCCAGCCCATCCATGGCCTCAATGGTGTTTAAATTCAAGAGGACACCCCACAGAAAGACTAGGCCCATGCAACACTCACCACCCCTGGGCAAAGGGCCCCACCAGCAGCCCCAAAAAAACGACAAAAAACAATAAAATCAGCACAATCCCAGCCCATCCATGGCCTCAATGGTGTTTAAATTCAAGAAGACACCCCTCAGAAACACTAGGCCCATGCAACACTCACTACCCCTGGGCATAATGGATGAAAAGTAAGCAAAATAAGTGCAGGCCTCAGACACTGCCTCTCTTCAAAATGGCCCCTTGCACCCCAAGCACATGTTGCTTGTGCCAGCCAGCACTCAAGATGGCCACCACCACCACCCACATGGCCAGTCCACATCAACAGTACACCCCCAAAAAACAGAAAAACAGCCAGAAATCACCACAATCCAATGCCATCCAGGATGTTTACATTAAAGAGAGTGAGACCACACTACAGGCACACTCAGTCCATGCACCACTACCCCTAGGCAAAAGGCCACACCAGCAGCCCCCAAAAAAAGACAAAAACAACAAAAAACAGCATAATCCCAGCCCATCCATGGCCTCAATGGTGTTTAAATTCAAGAGGACACCCCACAGAAAGACTAGGCCCATGCAACACTCACCACCCCTGGGCAAAGGGCCCCACCAGCAGCCCCAAAAAAACGACAAAAAACAATAAAATCAGCACAATCCCAGCCCATCCATGGCCTCAATGGTGTTTAAATTCAAGAAGACACCCCTCAGAAACACTAGGCCCATGCAACACTCACTACCCCTGGGCATAATGGATGAAAAGTAGGCAAAATAAGTGCAGGCCTCAGACACTGCCTCTCTTCAAAATGGCCCCTTGCACCCCAAGCACATGTTGCTTGTACCAGCCAGCACTCAAGATGGCCACCACCACCACCCACATGGCCAGTCCACATCAACAGTACACCCCCAAAAAACAGAAAACCAGCCAGAAATCACCACAATCCAATGCCATCCATGATGTTTACATTAAAGAGAGTGAGACCACACCACAGGCACACTCAGTCCATGCACCACCACCCCTGGGCAAAAGGCCACACCAGCAGCCCCCAAAAAACGACAAAAAACAATAAAATAAGCACAATGCCAGCCCATCCATGGCCTCAATGATGTTTAAATTCAAGAAGACACCCCACAGAAAGACTAGGCCCATGCAACACTCACCACCCCTGGGCAAAGGGCCCCACCAGCAGCCCCAATAAAACAAAAAAACAACAAAAATCAGCACAATCCCAGCCCATCCATGGCCTCAATGGTGTTTAAATTCAACAAAACAGTTGTATCATGCACCCATAACCAACCCTGGTCCTACTGGATACTGTGGCTACCCACAATATAATTTATTTAATGTTCTGAAAAAGTTCAAAAATTGTAGTTGCAGCAACTGTAATGCCCCAAACAAACTTACTTGTGAAAGTTGATTTCTAATCCAAAAGTGATCCAAAGAAAGTCAAAAAGGCCTCAAATCCAAATATCCAGCAGCACCCACAAAAAGTAATCCTTCCAGCTCCAGATCCAAATGAAAGTGACCAGGAGATGGACAAAGCACTGGGAGGAGCCTGCTGGACAGGAACAGGAAGTTGGAGACTGTGGGGCACTTCCTTCCCTCCCCCCCCCAAAAATGGACTCCTTGCAAAAAAAAAGGCCATGCAAATGTCAACCTGAGGAGTGATTCTGATAAAAATCATCATTTTCTGAAGGTTTATCCTGTTTGCTGGTGGATTTCTTGTGCAGAATTGCAAAATCTCTATTTCGCGAGTGCGAGATTGTTCCTTTCCGCCGCAACTACGTGTTCGCAATTGCGAACTCTCGCGAGGTGTGCTGTGCAAGGTGGCAAGCCGCGATTACCTATTCGCGGGCGCCAAACTCCCGAGGGATCACGCAGCAAGATCCAAAATGGCGCGGCACTCGCAAAATATGATCGAGAAAAACAACTCGGCAAACGCTTAATGACGGAAAGTGAACGCCGTGCACCACGCCGCGCGCCGCAAACAAGCAAAAAATCCGCCGCGAGCGGATTCACGGATTTTCGACAAATTCGCGAGAGTTCGCGGATTGCGAATTTGCCGGAAATCCGAAAAATCCGCGAGCGTAGCGGATTTTACGCCCATACTTAGTTCGAATGTTTCAAGTGTGCCCCCGTCGTACAGGTCACAGATTACCCTACAGTCGCCCTGTGTCCATTTGTCGAAGTCTCGAGAATTGTGGGCTGGCGGGAAGTGTGGGTTCCCGACTATGGGGGTGTGTGGGGATGGGAACGTGGTGAGGCCCCTGGATACAGCCACCCTATCCCATATATCCAGCACTGTCTTTGTGGGCACCGCCATATATGCACTCCCGGAGCGGGCCGTGCGATGCAGCCATGCTAGGTCCCAGATTGTTCGCCCCGTCGCCGTTCGGTCCATGTGGAGCCATCCTTTCTCACTTTCCCTCACTCCCCACTCCACCACAAAGCGGAGGTGTGAGGCCCAGTAGTAATGCACCAGGTTAGGGCAGGCCAGGCCCCCCCTGTCCCGTGGCGACATGAGGGGCTGTTGCGAGAAGCGGGGCCTCTTCCCGCCCCATATAAAGGTTGTAATTTCCCGTTGGAGGCTTGGTATGCAATGGAGTGGGATCGGAGTGGGTAGGCATTGGAAGAGGTACAGGATTTTGGGGAGAATCGACATCTTAATAGCGTTCAGTCTACTCAGCCAGGATAGCATCATGGATCTCCATCTCCGCATATCCTCGAGGATTGCCATCTTGCACTCCCGCCAATTCACCGATGTCCACTCACCCAGGGTGGGGGTCAATAAAAGGCCTAGGTAGCGGATATGGCGCTCAGCCCACTGATAGGGCGACGCGTCTTTAATAGCAGCCAGGTCCTCCGTCGGGATGGTAAGGTTGAGGGCCCAGGATTTATCATGGTTGATCTTGAGGCCAGAGGCGCCCTCATAAAGGCTGAGCACCCTGTGCAGGGCCGGAAGGGATTCTCGTGGACGCGACAGTGTAAGGATAAGGTCCTTGTTGCTCCGTCCTCCATGAGTGATGCCATTTATTTCTGGCGCTCGCCGGATCATTTTTGCGAGGGGCTCTACCGTGAGAGCAAACAAATCTATGACATAATATCGACAGACAGAATATCTACATACAAAAATATCGACACAAAAATATCGAAATCAAAAATATCGGAGTTATATCTTCATAAAGGTAAGTACAAAAATATCAAAAAATTAATATCGTAGTACAAAAATATCGAAATTAAAAATATCGTTTTTTTAAATGTATTATTAATAATGTAAAAATTATTTAAAAATACATATAATTTTACAAATATGAAATAAAAAATTAAAACATCATTAAAAAATTTAAAACTAATACATATACATTTAAAATACATTAAAAAATCTACATATAAATTAATATATATACAAACTCCACATATTGCAACAGTAGGAAAATCATTGGATAGCGTAGGGGTAAAAATTACTATTCCCACTCCAGAGGGTGCAACAGTAGGGAAAGCGTTGGATAGCGTAGGGTTTTAAATTACTATTCCCACTCCAGAGGGTGCAACAGTAGGGAAAGCGTTGGATAGCGTAGGGGTTTAAATTACTATTCCCACTCCAGAGGGTGCAACAGTAGGGAAAGCGTTGGATAGCGTAGGGGTAAAAATTACTATTCCCACTCCAGAGGGTGCAACAGTAGGGAAAGCGTTGGATAGCGTAGAGGTTTAAATTACTATTCCCACTCCAGAGGGTGCAACAGTAGGGAAAGCGTTGGATAGCGTAGGGGTAAAAATTACTATTCCCACTCCAGAGGGTGCAACAGTAGGGAAAGCGTTGGATAGCGTAGGGGTTTAAATTACTATTCCCACTCCAGAGGGTGCAACAGTAGGGAAAGCGTTGGATAGCATGGGGGTAAAAATTACTTCCCTCACTACTCCCCCTTTAACACACAACACACTACACATATAAAAAACAAAATTAATATAAATTTCAATTAATCAATTAATAACAATTAATATTACTAAATTGATGTAATTATAAATGAACTAATTAACACATATTATTTACTAATTAATTAACAATAAATACCAATAAATAAATACAATCACTTTAATTAATTACATTTAATTATATCACAACCTATCCCCCTATAAACACACAACCCACTACACATAAATAAATCACATCATTTAATAATTATTAATTACCAATTAATTATTATTTAGCAATAACAAAAAATTAAATATATTAGCACATTAACTCTAAATAATTTAATTACATAATTAATATTATTTAATTACCAATTAATTATTAATTAACAATAACAAAACATTAAATATATTAGCACATTAACTCCAAATAATTTAATTACATAATTAATATTATTTAATTACCAATTAATTATTAATTAACAATAAAGTAAATATATTAGCACATTAACTCTAATTAATTTAATTTACTAATTAATAGTATTTATTTCCCAAATAATTAATTAACAATAACAAAAAATGATATATATGAAAACATTAACTCTAATTAATGTAATTAACTAATTCATATTAATTAATTACCAATTAATTAATAATTAAAATATTTACAAAAATATATTAATTAATTAACTAATTAATATTAATTAATTACCAATTCATTATTATTACAAACATATATTAATTAATTAATCATTATTAAATTACTTCCCACCCTATTCCCCTATAAACCCACAACCCGCTCTGATACTAAAACGCAAAATGTAAATAAATTTACTAATTTACAAACATACATTACAAAACATATTTAACAAACATATAAACAACATAATAAAATACATAACACTAAACAAAATTTCGATATTAGTACATTTCGATATTAGTAACATACATGCCAACGCGTTTCGACCTTGGTAGTTGTGGCCCTCTTATTTAATAGAAGGTCTTCATCAGGGCGTAATGTATGTTGCGTAGGACAGTTTTTTCTAAATAGAGGATTAGAGTACAATACACTAGGATGACAAGATTTAGAGTAATGTATAGGAGCCGGACTGTATGAGCCCTCCAGTGTATTGCTTTAAATAATAGACTCTGAACTCCAATAGGACCAATTAATAAGAAGTGCTAAGAAAAGAATAACGCTACTCTAGCAAACGAGTAGGACTAGATTTTGAGTATATAAATGTATATATAAATGTGTTTTGTAAATGTCTTTGATCTAGAATTCAAGAATTGACTGGATTCATTTGTTTTCACATTTTGTTACCTTAAAAAAACGATATTCTGTCTGTCGATATTCTGTCTGTCGATATTCTATTCTATACTATCGAAATTAAAACATCGATATTATTGTATATCGATATTTTAATTTCGATATTTTGTCTCACTACCAGAGCAAACAGCAGGGGCGACAGCGGGCACCCCTGCCTTGTACACCTGCATATAGTGAACGGCGCTGTCAGCGTGCCGTTAACCCGAATCCTGGCCTGTGGCCGCACACATGGGGCCATGATCCTCATGACCATCTGAGGACCCAGTCTGAACTTCTGCAAAGTTGCCCGTAGAAAGGTCCAGTCCACCCGGTCGAAGGCCTTTTCCGCGTCCAGCGACAGAAGGCAGGCCGGGATCTTCCAATGGTGCACCTTCCCCACTAGGTGTGCGAGCCTGTGCACATTGTCCGCTCCTTGCCGATCGCGGATGAATCCAGCCTGATCCGGGTCCACAAGGCCCGGCATATGCGGCTCAAGGCGCTTTGCTAGAAGTTTGGTGTATATTTTAAGGTCCGTATTCAGCAGAGCTATGCACATCACTTTTTGACCCACAAAGAGTAAGGATATCCACAACTTGAATAGTGTTGACTGTGCTTCCTCGAACTGAGAAGAGGAGAGAATACAAGGAACACCAGCAAAACCAGTGCTTACTGAACATTCAGTTGTGTCACTCTCTGGTGCCAGTAAAAGCCTCTGTCTGTCTTTAACTTGTTGTTTGGTGTCAAAGGGGCTGCATTGGAGGATAGTCAGGACATTTGGAGCATCAGAAGAGAAGTTAGAGATGTTTTACTGATAGTACTAGTTAGGAGGAGTGCGATTGACAGCAAAAACAGAAAGGGGAAGATAGTATGACCACTAAAAGATTTCATAATGTAAATATAGCAGGAAGGGAGGGACAAAAGAAAGAAAATGCAGGACTTGTTGTGGGTGAGATGAGATCTAGGGAAAATATTAGAACTGGTATTACCTTTCCAAAAGGTGAAAACTATTGCCTTCGGGTACCTGTATCTAGGAATAATTCTCCACCTATTATTGCCCCCAATATGATGTCGCACTCTAGACCATGATCTATAGATTGCCTGACCTCATTTGTGTCATGGAACTTGGCTGGTATAGGGAACAAATTAGCGTCACCATGCTGGCTAAGTTTTATTGGCAAATTTGACATCTGTCTTTTCCAAGAGACCTGGGCTGTTGAACCTGTATTTAATCCAGGTTAATTGAACTTCTATCTTCCTGATGTGAGAGGGCAAAGGGGACGTCCAATGGGAGGAATGGTGATTTGGATTAAACAACATCTAAGCTGTAATATCCAACTACTCCCAGTCAGGCATCGTGACATTATTGCAGTTAGGCTTAGCTTCCCGGGGGGACCAAAAATTGATATCATCAATGTGTATGCTAGAGGTGTCCCAGGCGGTAAAAAGTCAGAGGTGCTAACGGCATTAGAACTACTGGTTGAATCCCTGCCTGATGGGGTACTGCCGCTAATTGCAGGTGATTTCAATACAACTTTTGAACCCTTAGGGCTGGAGGATGTGAACCTGTCGGAAGAGGAAGACTCTAGATGGGGGGGTTCCCCAACTTGAGGCCAGGCCAACAGTTAAATGGACTGAGGCTGCGCTACATCTGAATGGGTTTTGTCTTGGTAACCAATTAAGGGCTGCAAATGGTCGGACTTTGTCTGATAGGAAAGGGGAAAATACTTATGATAATGGTACAAGATCAAGTAAAATTGATTATATACTTGTCCACCTGAAACTCTGGCACTCTTTGGTGGATATGGAGGTGAAGATCCGTGCCGAGAGTGATCATAACCCTCTGACAGCATTATTTAGGTTAGGCCAGGAGGGAGTGGTAAATAAGTTTGAAGAGTCATCAATCCTGAAACCATTTTAACAAACGATGAGCGCCATCTTAAGTGGTGTAAAGTGATTAACCAACCAGAAACACTTCATGCCATTAAAAATAGCCTCGAAACTGCACTGGGTAGAACTGGGGTAGCTACAAACAATGGAACCAAGTATAGGCCATTTGAAGATGATCATATGGAACTGTTTAACAATCTTAAAGCCCACTTCTGTAAACCTAGCACTGCCAGGGTAAAAGCAATGAAAAAAGTAGAGAGGTGGTATGATAGATCATGTAGGGAAGCTCAGGCTGGGCTGAGCTTAGCATTAAAAGCAAGGAATCCAGTGACAATAAGAGCCGCCCGGTGTAACTATAGGAAAATGATTTCCAGGGCAAGAAGAGAATGGGATGATCAAATGTGGCAGGATCTCAAAGGAGCATGTCAGTCTAAAAACCAGAAGCTATTTTGGGATACCTATAAATGGGAAGGAGGTGGGTGTGCGGAGAGCCCGCAAAATAATGTTCCTCAAAACTGCTGGGTTGAATATTTTAGGCCCCAGTACGCTAGCATAGAGGGAAATTTAAGCGATGCGGCCCTTGGTTTTAAATTTTATGAAGGGATTGTTTTTAGTTTAGAGGACGTGGATAGAGCCTTGAATTCAGTAACTGAGGGCCGAGCACCAGGGATGGACTGCATACCTACCGATTTATTCCTTAGTGATAAGGAGAGATGGAGGTTATACATTGAATATTTATCTAATGCGATTGCCCAGGGGATGCCTGTTCCCAACTCATGGAAAGGAGCAGAAATCGTGCCTGTGTACAAAAAAGGGGACAAATCCCTAGCGGGCAACTACAGGCCTATTAGCCTGATCGATTCTTTACAGAAAACAATGGGTCGACTGGTCCTGGGAAAGATCCAGGATTGGATGGACGAGGGGGATCTCCTGAGCCCATTGCAAGCCGGGTTCCGCCCTAGGACCAGTACGATAGATCAGGTTTTTCGATTTATTGTTATATATTGGCGAGTAGTTACCCTATAAAAAGATGCATTATATGCAGTATTCGTTGACTTAAGGGCGGCGTTCGATCTTGTCCCGCGAAGGAAGCTTTGGCAAGTACTGGAGGAATTAGGTATGCCCCTGGAACTGCTGACGTTGATAGTCCGTTTACATGAAGACACCTATGCCAGGGTCAGGTGGGGCAGACAGGGTGAGGTTACAGACGCCTTCCCGGTTGAGCGGGGAGTGAGGTAGGGGTGCGTCATGGCGCCAACCCTGTCCTCACTCTTCGTGAACAGGGCAGCAGAATACCTTTCCTTGGTCCCGACTGATGCTCCGATGATGGCTGGAGAGGGCGTCCCGATCCTTATGTTCGCGGACGACACTTTGATAATTTCGAAAACCCCAAGTGGACTCCAAAGGGCACTTCAGCGTTTATCGGACTTTTGCGGCCTACGTGGGCTGGAAATAAATACCGCTAAAACAAAATGTATGGTCCTCACTGAACCTAACCGCCCTAAGTCAGTGAAACGGTTCAAGGGAAATATATATATGAATAATAGCCCGCTAGAGCAGGTTGAATCTTTTACTTATTTAGGGGTCAATCTCCAGAATGATATGTGTTGGAATACCCAGCTAGACATGACAGTATTAAGGCACAAACAACAAGCGGGCATTCTTCTCAAAAGATTCAAATCTTCCTTTACTAAACCTATGAGATCATTATTGGAAATATATGGGATGAAAGTCTTAGGTTCTGTCCTCTATGGCGCTGAGCTGTGGGGGTTCTCAAATATCAAACAGCTGACATTGTTAGAAAATGAATTTGTGAGGAAAGCTACACATGTCCCCCAAAGCACCCCACTAATTCCTCTTTTTTGGGATCTTGGTAAAAGATCAGTCCAAGATTTGGCCATGCTGCGCCCAGTATTATACTGGCGCAGAATATGGACAACCGAGCAATTGGTTTACTATGCTAGGTGTCTTAAGGAAATCATAGAGAAGGATCACTTTCATAAAATTAGCTGGCTGAAAGCCATTAGATCCCTTCTAGGGAGAATGGGTTTGACTGATCTGTGGAATGATCCAACAAATGCTGTCTTCCCCTCTAAGATAGAAATGAAGAGGATATATTGGGAGATGATTATCTCAGAGAAATGTGCTATGATTTCTTCAACTCATCTCACAGAGCGCTTTCTCGAATTTAAGGCCTACCCAACATTGGAACCATATTGGGATGCAATTGAAAAACCATCAGATCGTAAGCTTTATTTCCAATTCAGGGCAGGAAACCTTCCCATAAGATCATTTACCGCAAGGTGGGCAGGGATTACGGAAGACAAGTGTCCTCATTGTAAGGACAAGAAAGAGTCTATAAGTCACTTCTTGTTCTTCTGCCCTTCAAATGCAGCACGACGTGATAAATGGGTAAAACCAATGTGTCGTCTTATCGGCCTACAGAAACATGATGAGGCATTGAGAATATTATGTACTGATCCTAGCCTCTCGATTGCTATTGCTATGGCAAAGTTTTTTAAATGGGCATGGGTAATTCGACTGAAAAAAGCCTGTTAGTAGTAAAGGTTGATGTGCAACACTAGGATTGGGGGTTCGCCCATGGTGTATTTGACTGAGCACATGTTATAATCATATGAATATCGGATATATGTCCAATCCCCTATTTTTAAGGAAATTCGACATTAACTTTATGGTGTTTAATTACTTTTTAAAAATTTTAAATATTTATATAAATGTTTTTTAGTATTTGTGAAAATGTATGTCTGTGATGCTTTTATGACCAACTTGTCAAATAAAGTTTGAAAAAATTGAAATTGATAGTACTAAATGTTTCGGCATTTGTTGCCATAAGTTGTTATCTATCTGCAAATGTTTGCTCATTGTGTTTTAAAAAATCTGCATTTTCACCTTTCAATTGTGTGTGTGTGGAGGGGGCATTACTTTAATTCAGTGCTGTGAAACAAGTGCTCGGCTGAGCCCCAGAGGACACTTTTGATAATAATTGCTAAAACAACAGAGTGAGGGAAGGAATGCTTCAACTAATCTCAGCCACTAGGGATTGCTCGTGAGGCATTTCAGTCTGTCTAAAGTTGCACAATGAGTTTAAAATAATGAGCTGAGGTGTGGGACACAGTGATCACTAATAGGTAAGATTAACCAAGTATTAATTCTGTCACTTTTTTGCATTAGATGGCCTAAGTTCACAAGTATGCCTAGACATCGGCGCTGTGCTCACTGTGGCCAAGGACTAAAGTGACACTTAACTGATGAAGCCCAATGAGCCCGAGCCCGGTCGGGGTCTACTTGTGTTCCTATTTAATGGAGGACCTGGCCTCGTAGCTCTGGTATGACTGTTCCTATCGGAGCAAGACAAAAAATTATTTGCACTTAGCTGATCTTTGTCTAGAATGGCATATTGGGTGGAAAACAATGGAAGGGAATGTACCTTGGAGCAATTGCCTTGCATCACTATGTTGGTTTTTTGTTTGAAAAAAGCATCCAGATGACATGTGTAACTAGCATTCCAAATTCTACGACCTCTTTATGTGCAAAAGGATCCAAATTCATTTTTGGAATATTTCCTGATCCCTACATGCTTCCTTTTTAGAAAATGTATCCTGTTTATTCATTACATTTTATTTGTGTGTTCCTGTTTAAACATCACTTTAATTCTCTATGAGGAAGGCGTTCCTGTTTGTGCTAAATATACCAAAGGCAAGTTCAAGACTCCAAATGGAAACAAGTGTTTAATTTTGGGTTTTAATTTACTTTTAAATAAATCGGAGCTCAGGCATAGCTAATACCAGCAGAAAACGTTTTTCCCTCACAGTTAAACAATCTGGCTCCCTACAAGGATTTAGAGCTCCCCTCTGTTTATGTATGTTCAACGTGGCATTGAATATTATAATATCAAGTGCAAGTTAGGTGTTGCTGTTAGTCAATTATTAAGTGTTTTGAATTGGGTGCAAAATATAAACAATACATAAAAATAATTTTACATTCGGCAGGGGCGGGGCTAGTTGTGTTCATTAAGGTTCAGAATGCAATATTTGAATAGATCTAATGGCCTCTTTGGTCTGTTGTTCACATAATAATTCTGAGAGTCAGAGACACAATCTCTGCTTTTATGACAATTAGAGGGGCTTTCAAATTTGCAAGCAGTTTTCTGCACAATCTTTTCTTTATTTTCAGATGAATAAGTCTTTGTTCTAAATTGTGCACACAGGAAATATTTGCTTTAGAGTTGCCTGGAAAAGCAGCTCACAATTGACAATTTTAGGCATTTTTGTTTCTGATAAAAGTAGCAATGAAAGGGGCGGTTCAGGTAATGGAGTTAGCTGATGGAAATAACCTGTATGAAATATTTGCTGAAGTGGTCTAGGAGCACCCTGTGCTCCCCTGCTGAGACAAAGGGTGAACTAAAGGACAACCCAGCCTTCCTTGCAATTTGCAAGGAAATGTATTAATGTTTTGCAACTGCTCTCGTGGTTGAAAAGCATGGACGGCTCAGAGACTGTCTTTTTCAATCAGTAGGCAATTGCACAGTGGAAGCTGTCTATGACGGGCAGCTTCCTCTTTGTGAATGACAGCCGTGGAAATTCATGGGAGCAGACTGTGGTCCCATGGATCACTGCATAATCAACCCGATGATCCCCTAGCATTCTGACATGTATTTGACAACCCATACCTTGTTAACTGTGAAGGCAGAGACAGAAGTCTACTGCTCCTTGTGGATATCAATGCTTACACTTTGGTTGGATCATGTGATAGGCTCTTTCCAACAGCCGCAGATTGACGAGTCAAATCCCATCACAGATTCTCTGCAAACGCAGACTGGTGATGGAACCTGACCAATCACAAATTCAGCCAGTTGTTAGCTCTTGAACGAAAAAGAAGGTTGCTTAGCAAAGGGGTCTGCATGTTAAATAGTTAGGGCCTGATTAGGATGGCAGGGAGATAGCCACGAGCAGGTTGTCTGTAGCGGTCTCCCAGCCATCCTAAGCAGCTTTACCTCCCACCACATTTTGATAGTGGGTAGAGGGGTGGTGGTTGGAGAGACCGACCGATCCAATGGGACCGTCGGAGGGCACTGCGATCCCTACAATGGTGGCGGTGCCTGCCAGGCACCGTCTTAGGGATTAGGATGGTCCCGGCCTGCCAGACTTTCTATGTCAGTTCACCGGTCCATTCCTTTGGGTGTAGGGAGGCACCGTCGGAGCCCCCTACATATCCCTGTACCAAGTGATAGGTACCGCTTGGTGCCTGTCACGTAGTACAGGGATATGTAAAACATCCCTTTTGTCCATTGCGGCGGGTGCTGCAGCCAGCAGCACCCGCAGCAATGGAAAACATGTACAATGCAACTGCCACCATGGGAGTCGCATTGTAATATGCCCTGTGGGACCCCCAACACTATGTCAGGCAGTCCTCATCTCCGTTAGGGTGGTGGGCGGACGTGAGTGTATCCGCCTGTCTAATCAGGCCCTAAGTGTTGTGAGCCAATGTTATTCCTACTGGCAAGCTAAAGGATGTGGATGGTGTCATGTAATATACCCTTACCACAAGCCCATGGTAGCTGACTCTTTAGGAATGCTATCCTACTGTTTCTGATCACAGATAAGATTTCACCACCTAATCCTGCTTTAATATTCTTTTTTTTTTTTTTTTTTTTTTTTTTTTTTCAAAAACCTTTATTGGAGCAAGCATAGAAAAGTACAAGAATGGGCCTACAACCTCACGGGCTGGCCGCTAATAATAAGGCACAACGCATGAAATAGACATGTACACCCGTGGTCAGGCACAGCTCGAGCACAAAGCATTACTCTACATATATCACAGAGCAATTTAAATTTTTATTTTACTAAAAAATAACAAACACTAAAAGGCGAATGCACGATAATTAAGGTCAGCCCAAAGAACGGAGGGGACGGTCCACGATCAGGAGAACACACCCAGAGCCCAGAGGCTCCAACCAAGTCGGGAGGGGGGGAGGGGAGCAGCGGGGAGAACCGGAAATATAGAAAAAAAAAAAAACCCGTATGGAAAGGTTCCGGGAATGCTCGTCTAGGGAGATAGGACAATCTCAGCAGTGCCTACAAGGGGAGGGGTGCAAATATCCCCACGATAATCATTCCACTGGCCCCAAACCTTCGTCCACGCCCTGGGTCTGCCCCTGGCCACATAAACCGTCTTCTCACGAAACATGGACCAGTCCATGTTGTCTTCCCACTTCGAGACCTCAGGGGGCCTGGAAGCGCCCCAGAGTTGCGCAACATCCCGCTTCGCAATCATGTAACCCAGGGTAGCCCATCTGGTCTGGGCCACAGAGTAGTCAGTGGGCTCCCACACATTCAACAGACATCGTCTAGGCTCCGGCCGCAGGGCCACACCCGTCACAGCAGTCATCACCTCAAGCACAGCAGTCCAGTAAGCCGCTACAACCGGGCACTCCCACAGGATATGTAAAAAGGTCGCACTCAAACCACAACCACGCTTACATAGCCCATCCGAAGAAAAGCCCATCGTCACCAGACGCGGACCCGTGACATAAACTCGATGAAGAATCTTAAGTTGAACCAAACGGAGACGGGCAGGAATGGCCACCTCCTTGGGAGAAGAGAGTGCCGACTGCCAATCCTCGTCGTCCAGCTCCAACCCATCGCCAACCCAAGCCTCCCGAAGTCGGACCAATAAGTCCGCCCGATTATTGATCAATTTCTTGTAAATCAGAGAAATAGTACTATCGGGAAGATGCCCATCAAGGACACGGTCCTCGAGGGGAGAAGATTCAGGCAGGGCCTCATCAGGAACCAAGACTGAGGCGAGGGCGTGCCGGACCTGCAGGTAGCGAAAAAATTCCCTACCACTCAAACCATATTCCGCCTGGAGGGCCTGGAACGACTTCACACAACCGTTCGAGCACACATCACCCACCTTACAAATCCCAATCACATCCCAGCGGTCGAAACCCTTGGTAGACCAAAGTCCGCCCAAACGTTCCGAGGCATAAAGCGGCGTCGCCAACGTCAAGCGATCCTCCCACCCCAAACTCACATTCGCAGCTCGCCATACAGTTACTGCGATCTTGGATGGGCCCACAAGATGGCGCCCGGCCGATCGAGAATAAAGCGCTCTAGTAAAGTCCCCACCCGGAAGCTGGAGTCTATCCATCTCGAATGCAGGATTACGACCCGGGGAAAACATCACGTGATTAATGGCAGACAACTGGGAAGCCCAGTAATATCGCTTGATATCGGGGAGCGCCATGCCCCCGTCATACCAAGGAATGGTGAGCTTTGCGAGTGCGATACGCGGACGCCCATCCCATATCAATTGCCGTTGAAGACTCTCAATCTCTTGGAAATAGGTCTTAGGAATAGCGTCATAGGAGTTTTGGAGCGCGTAAAGGAATCGCGGCAAGGACATCATTTTAAACAGGGCCGCCCTGCCCAGAGGAGACAAAGGAAGCTTACGCCAACGGGCCACATCCAAGCGCAATCTAAGCAACGGTTGTAGGAGATTACGCTCAAAGCGGAGCGTCGGGTCCAACGTAATAAAAATCCCTAAATACTTGAAACCCGATTAGACCACTTGAATAGGAAGTCTGCTCGGCAAGGGGGGCAGAACACCCGAAAGAACATATACACAGGACTTGGTCCAGTTAATAACAAGGCCCGAGTTGGCTCCAAAGGAAGCAAGAACGTCAAACAGAACAGACAGAGATTTACGCGGGGAGGTGAGATATAAAAGGATATCGTCCGCGTAAAGCGAAACACGGTCCTCAAAGTCCGGAGACCAGCGGATCCCCTTGAGGGAAGGTTCCCACCGGAGCCAAGCAGCCAATGGTTCCAAGGCGAGAGCAAACAGTAACGGAGACAAGGGGCATCCCTGACGGGTACCCCTACCAAGGGTGAAAGGAGCCGAGACCCTACCATTCACCACTACTTGCGCCAGAGGTTCCGCGTACAGTAACTGGACCCAACCAATAAACTCAGGCCCAAAACCAAATTTCTCAAGAGCCGCCCAAAGATAAGGCCACTCCACCGTGTCGAAGGCCATGGAAGCATCCAACGATGCCAAAATGGCCGGCTCCGTCAGAAGCCCCGCCCTCGCGACCGCGCCGTGAAGACGACGTAGGTTCAGAGCCGTGTTGCGATGCGGGATAAATCCAGATTGATCCGGATGGACCAAGTCACTAATGACCGTCAAGAGACGGGATGCCAGGAGTTTCGCCAATACCTTGGGTTCAACATTTAGCAGGGATATGGGCCTATAGGAGGAACAAAGATCACGTGGTTTACCCTCCTTGGGGATGACAACTATTGTGGCCAGTCTCTGATCATAAGGGAGAATACCCCGTTCCCGGGACTCCAGAAACATGGCGCGAAGATACGGAGCCACCCTATCGGGACGCAACTTGTACAATTCGATTGGCAACCCGTTCGGGCCCAATGCTTTGCCCGAACGGAGAGAACGGATGGCAGTAGCTATCTCGTCAACCGTGAAGGGGGAGTCCAACGCCACACGGTCTAAGTCGGAAACAATGGGCAGGGCTATATCACGCAAGAGAAGGCGAGAGTCAACCACATCCCTCACAGACACAGGGGTATACACCACACGGAAGTAATCGGCAAACCGGTCAACTATTCCAATCGGGTCCGTTACACTCACACCATCCGCAGACTGAATCACGGGTACCACACGATTAGCTCTCTCCTTCTTATCCAGCCATGCCAGCAATTTACCCGCTTTGTCACCCACATCATACAAACGTCCCTGTTGCTCCCGAAACATCACTTTGGCGGCATCTGTGACCATGGACTTATAAGCAAATTGTTTCAGACCCAGGGCATGGAGCTTCTCAGGCGTGACACCAGATTCCAAACCCTCCTCCAATGCAGAAATCTCCCCCTCAAGATCAACCACCTCTCTATTCCTCGCTCTCTTAGCCTCAACAATAAGGGAGAGGGCCTGCCCACGAATCACGGTCTTAAAGGCCTCCCATAGGGACACAGCAGAGGAAACCGACCCCTCGTTATCCAGAAAATACGAGTCCAAGGATTTAAGCAAAAGGGTGCGGGTCTCGGGGGAGGTAAGGTACCACGGATTAATGGGGGCCACCCGGCCCACTGCCTCCACCCCAACCTCAAAACGGAGCCAGAGCGGAGAGTGGTCAGAGATACCCCTGGGCAGATGCACAATCTCACGCACCGCCGGGGACTGAGCCGCCGGCATCAGGAAATAATCCAGCCGAGACAGACTCCCATGGGCCCCAGAGTGAAAGGTGTACTGAAGCTGCGTAGGATGCAAAAGCCTCCAGCAATCCACCAGGCCAAAGGTATCCAAAAATCCACCCAACCACTGCTGAGCCGCCGGGGTATCCCTAGGGGGGTGGCGATCGTGTAGGCCGGAGACCACCGAATTAAAATCACCAGCCAGAAAGAGAGTACTATCAGGGAGGTCCAACAAAACACGGCCCAAATCTGAAAAGGTAGAAGTCTGCAAGCCGGGGGGCACATAAACAGTTAATAAGGAGAGGGCACGGCCTTCATATCGACCCACAAGAACAGCATACCGCCCCTGGTCATCCTGAATAATATCATCAATAGCCAGGGGGAGGGAAGCCCGGATAAGGATACCCACACCCCTGGAACCCGAGGTAAACCCCGAATGTGCAACGAGGCGATAGCCCCACCTATTCATTGCATGACAAACATTGCCTATCAAATGAGTCTCCTGCAGGAAAACAATGTCAGGGGATAAACGTCGTATACATTTCAACACCACACTTCGTTTGATACGATCTCCCAGACCGTTAACGTTCCACGAAACAAATCTCAACCCGCTACCCCCCATCCCACCCGAAAAAGCCCAAGCCCCCCACCAATGAGCATGACCATAAAAGGCATTCCAAATACAGAATAAAGTCGCCTTGAACACAGAACACACACACAACGAACTTCCCAACCCCCCACCCCCCAAGTAACAAGAAAACACCCCCCACCCTGCACCCCTGCAAAAAGCTAAAAAGCCACCCCAACCTGCAGTGTGCCTGTCGCCCTAGAACCCCTATTCTACACAAAGACCCCGGAGGAGGAAAGGCTCCGTCCCACCCGCCCCCCGATCAAACCAATGACGAGAAAAAGATCATACATCAAAACACATGTGAGGTAGAGGAACACAGGCTTACATCCCTGGAGAAGTTATACAAAATAAGGCACCAGTCAAAGATGAAATGTTCAGCTCTCTACACCACCTTCAGCACCGCCCGGGTGGGCTTCGGACTCAGTCTCAGGAGGTCGATGAGGCAGGGAGTCCAGCCAGTCATTCACAGCATCTGGCCGATCAAAGAAGAAAGTTCGATCATTATACTCCACCCGCAGCCTGGTCGGAAAGAGCATTGCGTAACGCATCCCCATGTCTCTAAGACGCTTCTTGGCACCACGAAATCCCATACGCTGCTTCTGGACCTGTTGGGAAAAGTCCGGATAAAAGTTCACCGTGGCATTCTCAAAGGCCACCGGGCCCTTCACCCGCGAGGCCTGCAGGATAGCGTCCCGATCTCTATAGTCGAAAAGCTTTGCAACAATAGGTCTCGGCGGGGCGCCTGGCTTGCCCTGGCCCCCCGGAACACGATGTGCGCGCTCCACTGTGAAAAATTTCCTAAGGCCAGACGGAGAAAGGTGGTTCTGGATGAGGTCTTCAACCAGGAGATCAACCGAGTGGGGTTCTGGATTCTCCGGCACACCAACCACGCGAACATTACAGCGACGTGCCCTGTTCTCAAAATCCTCCAAGCGCCGGGTCATGAAATCGTTCGCCCTACGGAGATTGCCAATCTCCGTCTGAATATCAGAGACGTCCGTCGTGAGGCTGGATGATTTGATATCCAACGACTTCACCTTTTCGTTCGTCTTGGAGAGATCGGCTCGAATCAAATGCACCTCAATTGCCACAGTGTCAAGTTTGTGGGCCAAGGTTTCGTACTGTTGGCCTATGGATTCCCTCATGCCAGAAATGGCGCCCATGATGTCCTGCAAAGAGGGCTCCGTCGACGTATCCACTACTTGGTCGGACGCAATGGGACCGGGCAGGGCAGCTCCGGGGGACCCTTTAGAGTGGGTATAACGATCCATAACATTAGATTGAACCGGTCCCCCGCGCAGAGGTGTCTTCGTCTTGCGCGTCTCTCGGTCCCCTCTGCCCGCCATTTTGAAGATGCGTCACTATTAAAGCCACCAGGGTCGGCGGACCGGGCACCAGAAATGGAGGCCCCGGGACCAAAGGACTACAAGAGGGGTATCACCAGGATAGAGGCAGCCCACTCCAGGAACAGTGCAGCCAAGGGCCAGACAACCAACTCGTGTCCCGGCCGCAGCTCTGGCCCGACCCTCTCACCAATGTCCCAGTCTGAGGCAGAAACGAAACCGAAACTTAAGAAGGGGACCCACAAGACCAATCCCCCTGCCGTTGTTGTTCAACTCCAAGACGGCCACCGAACCTCACCCAGACCCGGGCGCACTTCGAGGGCGGAGCCCAAAAGTTCAATTGAACATAATTCAGGCACCCGATGTCCAAATCAGTTTCCGAAAGGTCCAGGTAGATCAGCCCAACGTCCTCTATATGAATCCTCGCAAAAAATCAGGATTAAAGCAGGATATTAAGCCGGGAGCGGCGGGGGTCCGGGGAGCGCTGTGCTCACGCGGCCATCTCGGATGCCCGCCAAGCTCCTCCCTCTAATATTCTTTTTTTAATAAATATCTTTATTGAAGATTTATATATAAATAAACAACAGTTTAAGGCACGAGCCTGCATCCAAAAAAATGTAACACAACAAAGGAGGACAAAAAAGGCATGTAACTGTTCACAGAAGGCAAGCACATGGCAACAAGAGGAAGAATGAAGACAAGTAAAATACATTATGAATTGGGACAACATCACTGTACATATAAAGAGTCAGGATTGAAGTTAGGAATCTGGTGATTCTTCCAAAGGCGTAGAGACAGTAGTGGCTAAGCCAGTCTCCCCAAACCTTGAAGAATTCACAAGGGCACCTTCTACTTTTATATGTAACCTTCTCAGCAGCCATATAAAGATCTATCACTGTCTTTCATTTGGTAATGGCATGGACCTTGGGTACACCCCAGTGGTGCACCACGCCTCTTTTAGCCACCACCAGCCCCAGGCTACAGAAAAGAAGTTGCGATCTGAGACCATTAGCGTCACCTGGGACACCTAGTATATTGTATTTAGGATCAAGAAGGATGACTGTTTACAAAACTCAGCTGAGCATCCACACCACCGTGACCAATATGTCTCAATTGCTGGGCAATGGTAATGGCAAATAGCAAAGAAAACATTGGGGCATTCCTGTAGGGTGCCCCACTCAACCAGGAAGGCATTCGATAGGACATCATTTACCTTCACCATCACAGTGGGGACCTATTAAGGTAGTGAAATCCACTGTCTATTTTTAGGGTCAAAGCTGAATTACTGCAGAGTCTGGTGGAGGAAGGCCAGTTCATGGCGTTGAATGCCTTTTTGACACCCAACTATGGAAATACATGTGGTTGCATCCTATGCAAACCTCTGCCATCCAGTTATGTAAACAACGGGAGTTACGTCTAGTGAATCTGCCAGGCATGAAGGCCAACGGATTCTTGTGAATGAGTGGGACTATCACCTTTAGATTCCTGGTTTGCCGAATCGTAGCCAACACGTTCATTTTGATGTTTAATAATGAGATATGTTGATAGGAGGCACAGTTGGACTCTGGCTTGCCCTGTTAATGAATTACAGCAATGGTCGCATGATGTAGATCCAGCTGGAGCTCATGTCAAGCATATAGGGGCTGTTAGATCTGGGGGTCTCTAGTTGGCTGAGGTAGGTACCTTAGTCCAAATAGGGACCCCTGCTTCTAGTCAGGGAAAGGAGGGACACGCTCTTAAATAACCCCTGCTCACCCTCCGGTAGCTTAGCACGAGCAGCCAGGCTTATCTCCAAGGCAATGTGTAAAGTATTTGCAACCACACTCCCAGTAGCACAGTGATAACACCGCAAATGGACACCACACTGATTTAGGAAAATAGCGGTATCTTTATCAAGAAGAAATATGATGAGACCAACTGATAACAAAAATATCCAGCAAATGAGTATTCGTAATATTTCACTGGGCCGGTTATTAGGCCAACAATCACTTGTAGGTTGTTACGGTATTAATGAGCAGTTCACGATGATCTAATGCAGTCCTAATAAAATGCTATGCAGTTCGTAGTGCAGTTCGTCATGTAGAAATAAGACAGTCCTTAATGCAAGTACTAATGCAGATTGTAAAAGCAAGTAATAGGGCAGTTCGTAGTGCACGTATTAATGCGGATCATAAAAGCAAGTAATAATGCAGTTCGTAGTACAAGTACTAATGCGGATCATAAAAGCAAGTAATAAGGCAGTTGGTAGTGCACGTATTGATGTGGAAGGTAAACAACCTTTACAACGCAACTTTTACATCGCAGAGCCTTTACAACGCAACCATTACAACACAAACTATTACAACGCATTGCTCTGGGGGGCGCTCTAGGATAGGGAATAGGTTAATTTACTATCCAATAACCTTCCCTAGTGTCCACGGGGACTGGAGTTGGAATAGTAAATTAAACTATTCACTATCCAGCACCCCAAAGCACTATGCGTTGTCATGGACTGCGTTGTAATACTTGCGTTGTAAAGGCATGCGATGTAAAAGCATGCGTTGTAATGTCATACATCCATGCGGATCGTAATAGCAAGTAATAATGCAGTTCGTTACCAATCGCGGTGCTCGTGAAGGTATTTATGCCAATCTTGGCTGACTCGCGGGCAGCGTTTGCCCAAATATGTCCCTAATACTGTTATGAAGGAAACAAAGTGCAGCTCCACAACCCGACCCCGGTACTGCCACTCCTCTGCGAGTACGGGCCGCGATACTGAGTTGAGCAGAGGCTCACGCTGCAAAGATGAGAAAGGCCGAGAGTGGTCTCTTGTAGCACGCACTCTGATATACGCAAGCTCGCTGAGCGTTACCTTCGGGGGTGCAGTCTCTCTCTCCTCTCCTCGCGGCTTGGGCGTCACGCTGTGCGGCTTAGGGTTAGCGGCTCTGCTCCTTGCAGTGAGAGTCGGACTACCAGGCGATGGCCTCGCAGCTGATCGGCTCCCGGCACGACTCTGTTGATATTGGGCAAAGGACATCGGACCCAGGATGGTGAAGTACACAGGTCTCTCCTTGGTAATGGCACACTCAGGCCGGCGGTGGTGATTTCTCACGGCTCCCCCTTGGGACGATGTTCCGAGCCGATGGCGATAACGATTACAGCACTTCTGGTCACGCTGTCGATCGAAGCAGAGCGCAAGACTGCTCTGGGGCACACTGTCACGGGGCAATTCTCACGAAGGCCTCAAGCTGCAAAAAGCACAGGCACACTGCGTCGGTGAGACACACTTGGATAGTTTTATGTTCTTGACTTTCCACAGCAGGGAGCCAGCTCATCTCGGGCCCTTGGAGACATGTTACTTCAGGACACAGCACACAGCAAAGTCCGTTCAAGCAGGGGGACACAGCACACAGCAAAATCCCTTGTCCTATCCTTTGTCCATTCAGCAAACTGCAGGTCAGCCCCAGAACACACAGCAAGGACAGTCCTTCTCTTCAGTCTATTCAGCTGTTCTTCTTTGGTAGAGGTTCCTCTCGATCACAAAGTAGACTCAATCCTTTTTCAGGCTTGAGTTCAGTTTTGAGTTCAGGGGTTTCAGCTCTCACATTTATACCCCTAAATGCCTTTGAAGTCTTTGTGTTCAGGGGGCTCTGAGCCCTGTCCAAACCAGACCTGGGTGTCTTCCTGCCAGTGTACACCCTCTTCCTTTTATAATGAGGGTCTAGCCCCAGACGCCCTGCAGGAGGTGGAGCCATCCTTTTGTGGTAGCAACACAGCCCTCTTCACATCCACGGGGCTACTCCTCCCCCCACACCAAATGCAGGCCATCCTGTTACTGTCTCCCCTACTCCTCTCTTGGGTCAGGACACTCCCCAGACCCTGTCACATCCAAACCCAGACAGTCAATACACAACCAGGCAGAGGCACGCAGGATGGTTAGGACAAGAAACCAGCCACTTCTAAAAGCGTAGTTTCTAAACACACAATTTAAAAACCATCTTCACAAAAAGATGTGTTATTAAATCCTGAGTTCAGGCACACTAAAGTCCATCCCTCCATCTTATACCTATGGAAACATATGCTGGAAACATGTGACACAGCATTCCCCATTCTGTCCTATGGGCAAGATGGCCTTGCAACAGTGAAACGCGAATTTGGCAGTATTTCACTGTCAGGACATGGTACACACCTCAGTACATGTCCTACCTTTCACATACACTGCGCCCTGCCCAGGGGGGTACCTTGGGCCTACTATAGGGGTGTCTGATGTGCATAAAAAGGGAAGGGTAAGGACTGGCAAGTGGGTGCAATTTTTAGGACAACAAGGCAGTTAACAAACTGTGCACAGGCACTGCAGTGGCAGGCCTGAGATCTGTGTGGGTGGCACAATTAGTGTTGCAGGTCCACTAGCCGCATTTGCATTACCAGCCATGGCACACAAAGTGCACTTTACTAGGGACTTTACTAGTAAGACAAACATACCAATTATGGACAACCAATTAACCATAAGACTTTACACAGGGAGCACTAGCACTTTGACACTGATCAGCAGTGGCAAAGTGCCCAAAGCATCTAAGTCAGCAACACAATGTCAGAAAAAGGTCTAGGAGGAGGCAAAAAGTTTGAGGAACTTTAGCCAAAAAGGGCCAAGTCCAACAGGGGCTAAGCAGCCCAGAGTAGCGCTTGAAATCCTAGCACAATTGCCGCATGAACCTCCTGGAGTGTAAGCTCCTCTTCCAACGTCATCGGGTCCTCCACTGGAACCATAGACATATCAATAGTATCTAAATAGTCTGTTATTTATTGGTTGTCTGCCAGTGGATGGCCCTTCAGAATGAGGCATAGGACTGTGTGAAAACCTCAGCAATTGCCGTATCCATCGAAGAGAGAGCCCCAGTCCCAGTTACGTCGGCGATACAACGCACCTAGCATGTCTCCACCTCTCATCTGCTGAGCCAGGCAAGCAATTTGCTTGCTCGCCTTATCCTCTGTATCATAAAGGTGACGTTGTATGGCTAAATGTTGGTTCATAACCTCTGCTTGTGCCAGGTCCAGATATTCCCTATAGAGCACCTTCAAATCGTGGAGGATCTGTGTATCTGTTTGGGTTCTGGGAGATCCCTCAAAGCCCTTGAGCTGACGCTCTATCCCCTCTATTACCTCCGTTACCCTACGCTTCTTCCACGCCAAGATATTCTGAGCTTTATCCCTCATGACTGTGTAATAGGCCTCCCAGAGCACTGTTGCTGAGTTTACAGTCCCCTTGTTTTCTGCAAAATAAAGCTTTGAGTCAACCCTAGTCATCTTACCCACTGGAGCAACAATGTATTCAATTCTGAAAACGACCCTGTGCATCCCGGAGAAATAAGAGTAAACCCTGGCTCTCAGATTTTGGCTCTGCCACTGGTTGTAGAGACCCAGCGAGTCCACAAAGCATGCCAGGGGAGTGGTCTTCGAGGGTGCCAGCACCACTCCGGATTGGTCTAAGCTGTGGGCCATTATGTCATTAAAATCGCCACCCAATATGTGGAAGGCATGGTCAGACTCCAGAATTATGGTTGCTATCTGCTCCAGATCCGACACGAGGGGGGGAACACATAGAAGTTGACTCCACTTTAATATTCGTGATATGCTTTTCTTAGAGCATTGTTGTCAAAGGCATTGGAGTTCAGTTCAGGAGGGTTGAAGGACCCAACTGTAGTATCGAAGTTCTTGCTGTCTTGATAGTCATTCTCTTATGGTGTACAGTCAGTTATGTGTTCAGTTTTTCATGAAAATGCAATAATGTAGTTAGAGAGACATTGATCACTATACAAACAAACTAATAAATACAATCTACCTTTTATTTTATTTTGACCCCAAGGCTTGTTCTGAATAACACATATATTACAGTGCCTTTGTGTCGCTCTAACTCATTACTCTCTTGGTGGTACACTTCTGGTAGGCTGACAAAGTTGCTACATTTCATACACTAAATTAATTAAATGAACGCTGGGATCTGCTCTTTTGTACTTGCCTTGGTTGTCTTGACCTTATTACCACTGCTGCATGACCATCCTGAATGATCTGGTAGCACTTTGCACTCCTCACCTTCCATACAAGGATTCATTTGACACCACCACTTCTGTACAACAATGGAGGCTGAAAAGAAGAAACACAACTAAATAATTGCTCCTTTTGTAGTGATACCTCTCGGTATCAATGAAAAAAAAAACACTTGAACTGCTGAAATGGTGTAGTATATTGAGGTATTAACTGAACAAATACCTAGCTTTTTTTCAGCAACTGGCTTGTTGCTTTTATAAGCTATACATGTCATTTATAAGTGTATAGACCAAAAGTAGCAACACTGCAGGACCTTAACATAAGCACAGCATGCCTGGTTTACTAACATTTCCACATATTTAATTATCCTTGTTTGTTACCCAGGGAAGTATTTATATTGCAGAAAAGGCGCTATTATTCAGTGAAGGTATGCCTTTAAGCAGACAAAACATCTTTATAATTTGCATTTCAACAGTTTATTCAAACAGTAAAGAACCATTTAGCAGATTTTAATTGATCACTTATGTAACAGTTCCATAAAAAATGTACAAAGACTTCGTTTAGCATGTTCATATTTTAACAGGTTTCCATAAGATGTGACTCATATAGAAAAGGGTACATCACTAGGATATTCTGAATTTCAGTTTTATAGTCTAGGCAACAGCAAAGAGACAAAGGGCCTAATTACAGTTTGGTTTGGACTGCAACCGACGGTTGTGTTGTGAACTGCATCTACTACAGCGGTCCGACCAATGAATTACGATGCATGTGGTCAGAGGCTGCAGTCGGAGAGACTGACCGACGCTTTCCGACGGGCTCATAGAGCTGTCAGTCGGTCGGAAACTCCTCATAGTCCCTTAGGAATGGTGCTTCTGCAGTCGGGAATATGATGCCAGTTTCTGACAGCCTTTCTATGTAGGCCTTTCC
The DNA here is from genome assembly GCF_964261635.1 of Lissotriton helveticus. Lineage (NCBI taxonomy): Eukaryota > Metazoa > Chordata > Amphibia > Caudata > Salamandridae > Lissotriton > Lissotriton helveticus. The sequence goes on along the minus strand of NC_136070.1, from coordinate 1,082,579,258 downwards.
GACATGGAAAGGCTGTCAGAAAGTGACATTGGGGACCCGAGCAGGGCCCCCTTCCTCCCTGGCCCCGAGGTGCCTGCCACACGGTGCTGGGATCTTCACAAACTCCCATTTCTCAATGGGAGCTTGTGCTGTGAGCGGTTTCTGCCTGTCACACAAGCTCCCATTGAGAACAGGGAGTTTGGATCGTAATTCGATGTGCGGAACCGCCGAACTACGGTCGGGTGGTTCCGCCACGACAATGGTGTCAGTCGGAGGCAACTCTGACCGACATCGTAATCAGGCCCTATGTGTGTAACATTTTGCAATCAGGCAACAGGTTGCCAGAATCTTCAAAAATTGTGATGACATTACTTGGCCACTGGTTATTCTAGGCTGATAGAATTAAGTCATGAGTTGTTACTCGTAGAGTAAAGGAGATGTTGTGCATTGTGTGAGTATAGTTTACTGAGACTTCTTCTTGCACAGCTGAACAAGACATGTGTCTTCCTTTATGTTCTGCGAGGAGTTGCAGCTAAGAAAAAAGACTGCGTAGTATTATTCTGTAGTTTCTTAAGTACATTCTTCAGCTGTATCATCAAGGTTGGTGAGAAGGGTTCCACAGTCAGATTCTTTGGTCGCCACATGATCAGAGCGTTAACTGAGAAGCTTTGAACTGTCTGTGCAACCCATTTCTAAATATAGGTTATAGTCTTGCCTGTCGGTGCTAAAGCATTTGAATTTCATTCAGTCTTCTACCGGGACCTGCCAATGAATGGTTTTAAAGGCAGATGTGATGTGGTCCCATTTTTTCAGCTGAACGCCAATCTTACTGCTTGATTTTGTACCAAGTCTTAATTTCTGCCAATGTTTGCTGATGCTCAGAAGCAACTCCAACATTTATTTACGACAATATATATCACATGGTTGCACTCCTGTTTATTTTTGAGCTGGGCGCAGTAGTAGCTTGTTTGACAATTCAATATACTGAAAAGAAAATTATAAAATTAGCACTTCCAGACCATTCCTACAGCCCAGGGAGACCTGGAATAGGCTACAATGACACACTCATGTATGTATATTTGGCAGTAGTTGATACTGGCTTTGGCATTCAGAAGCGGTGGCAGGCGCAGTGGGTGATGCCAGACTTTCAACCCTGGTCCCATGCTTATGTAATACAAAACAACAAATAAATATAGACGAAATCGCTTCTATATTTTCAGAAGGACATGTCCAGCCGGACAGAGGTCTTCCAGGTTTACTTAATAAACACAATTCTTCAGAGAATAATTGTCAAGAATACCTTCCACAATGCCCCTGTGTGGTACACAAGCCTGTGCCCAGCACTAACGGGGTGAACACAGGTGAAGAAAATAGGAAAGGTTCAAGGCAAAACAAACGTTTTTCTGTTATCATATAAATTCACATCTGGGAAGAATGTTACACTGCATGACCATTGGTCATTACCACCTGTGAGGGGTCATTTTAGATGTGGTTCATGCGTAGTTTGTGATTACACAATAGAGGGAAAAGAGTTTGTGTATAGGGATGTAAAAAATGATTTATGCACCTTTACTAATTGTAACAGCTGTAATCTTGTATACGCGATTTTATGCCCTTGCGATTGCATCTATGTTGGACAGACAAAACAAAAGATCAAATTACGGATTTCCCAGCACCGCAGCCGCATTCGGTGCAAAACCCCTAACGCTCCCTTGGTTGAACACTTTTTGGACAAGGGACACACTGAGAATGATATCCGCTGGACTGTCATCGCACAGATTATTGTACCACCCAGAGGTGGTGACCTGAGCCGGTTGCTCAACAAAGAGGAATTAAAGTGGATACTGAAGACCGATAGCCTGAATTCCGGGCTGAACCTGCAAGAGGACTGGACGTCATTAATCTGAATTGACCTTTTTTCCCCTCTTCACGCTGTTCAAAAACGAGTGTTCAATTGTGATTGCTTCCTGAAATCCATATTTCCTGAAATAATCCCCTCTTCATGCTGTTCAGAAACGAATGTTCAATTGTTATTGTTTCCTGAAATGACTCCATATTTCTGAAATGATTCCATATTTTATTGTCACTCTGCATGGTATTCACATAAGGTTTCACCTCAATATGGCCCTTGGAACTTAGTCCTTCCTTTATTTTTATGCCCTTAACTCCCGTGCACTGCTCCAATCACAGCGCACCCTATCCCTTTTTCACTTCCTGTTTCCAGGACACGAGCACGCCAGGGATACACTTCATGACCGAAGCTCTCGGTAAGTTTACCTCCGCGACTTAGTTGGTACTCCGGCTTGAGTCTGCTGTTCCGTTTTTAAATAGACTTTATTTCCTCTCAGGCTTGCCCTGGCGTCGGCCATTTACGATCGTGTAAACCGGCAATACCTGTTGCTCTATTGTGGTAAGATTGCTTTTATTGTTTCCTCCCGCCCGCCGGGCTGTTCCAAACCACTGCCCTACTCTACTATGCGTCCTCCGTTTTACAGGGTGACTGGTCCGGGCATCTTGAAAGTAATTACTATCTGTGCCCACACGCGCTCTGCCTCGGTAAGCAGTGCGGGGCGCCCATTATCCTGAAATAGCCTCACTTGTCGGCGAGTGCTAATTACACAATATTACCACGATTTAGTTCACTGGCACTGCGGTCAACATTCTTTTGTAATCACTAATGCCCTATAGGCACATTATAGCAACTGTGAACGCATGCTATAAACTTGTGATTTATGTCACTGCCTCAACAACCAGGTTACGACTATTATCACTCCCTGACGAATCAGCATGTGCACTGCGCACAAAGAGTCACCTCACTTATTCTTGTATGTATTCTGCTTCTAAAGTATATTTTTATTTCCTTCTCATAGGCAAAATTGAGGTTTAATGTAAAGGCAAAGTATTTAATTGTCCTGATGATGGTTTCTATGATTTCTTGTTGAAACCGAAACGCCGTCGACTTGCTTATGCACCCGATACAAATCCGATTGCTTGATTTTATGTAATGGTGCAGCTTGATATTTTCTGTACAAATTTATATGATAACAGAAAAACGTTTGTTTTGCCTTGAACCTTTCCTATTTTCTTCACCTGTGTTCACCCCGTTAGTGCTGGGCACAGGCTTGTGTACCACACAGGGGCATTGTGGAAGGTATTCTTGACAATTATTCTCTGAAGAATTGTGTTTATTAAGTAAACCTGGAAGACCTCTGTCCGGCTGGACATGTCCTTCTGAAAATATAGAAGCGATTTCGTCTATATTTATTTGTTGTTTTGTATTACATAAGCATGGGACCACTGTTGTTTCCATAAAACTGTTCCCCGAGGTCCCTGTTTGACTTGATTGGGGTCCCTTGTTGTTTAAAAGAGACTTTCAACCCTGGCACTTATATTTTTACAAATTATATGCTGTTTTATTTCAACTATTATCCATCAATAAGCTTCTGAAATAGGTGTATGTAGGTCACATTGCAATAACCCAAGCTTGCCATCATTAACTCTTCAGGGGAATGATAGTAGTATGATCAGCCCATTAAGTGCAACATTTGTCTGAGAACTTAATGAAGGACAATAATAAAAAATCTACTATATTACCAACATTTTGAGCTACTGTGGCACAAAGAGCTGGCAGTCATAAGATAGATCTCCTTCTGTTATGCCTTCCAGTTAATAATATAATTTAGTTTTGAATTCCATTGAAGTGTAGGAATTGTTGGCACTTCTAGTAGAATATGTGGTCCAAATAAATTGTCATTTAGTCAGTATCCCAGCTCTTCCCCGTAGAGGAATCTGCATTATATCCACACATATAGTAAGAGGTAGTGTTGAATTAGTAGTGTGATTGGACACACATTTATGTTGAAGATTAATGCTGCTAGGGATAAGCCCTGGGTGATCTCATATGATAACTTTCTGCAACTGCACTCAGTGTACATTTGTGTAATGAACTGGTTAGATTGACAATGACTTATCTATTCTAATATTGCTTTAATAATATGATATGACCCACCGCACCATTTGTAACTCACAGTTCAAAATCGAAGTAACAATATAAAAGACTTTGAATTTGTAGCAGCAAGATGCAGTGCTGGTGTGCAGTTATTTGCCACAACAGTCACCCCAGAGACCAGGGTATGACAAAACATTTTTGACAAATGTCTCGGCTTGGCACTGTTGTCTCCATGTACGCTTGTAAAAAAAGGTTGCGAGTGCCCCTGGTGGAACTGGGGAACCCGAAATCTAAGAAAAGGAAGCAGCCTGAGGCAGCAAACCAAAGAACTGAGAGTGAGCAAGCCACTCATAAAATATTCACTGCTTCCTGAAGGAGCGTCCCATTATCCCCCACAAGGGAAGAAGAATTTACACATTCACCTCAATTAAGTGCTACACGAAAGGCAGGGCACCACCAATGGTTTGAGTGTTTGGGGGGCTGCCTGGAGTGCATAAACCACATCTGCCCCAATGCTACAGCTACATCGGTAACTGGCAGGTAAGCACTGGCTAAGCCTGCACCTGAGACAAGAGGCTGGCCTCTGATCAGCCGCGGCCCATGCAGGTAAGAGCGGTGGGGCCGGGTGTGGGGGGATTTCGACGGAGGATTAGGGAAAAATAATTATTTATGTAATTTTCCCTCATGGTCGTCTGTCGGATCCCCCCCGACCTGGCCTCACCACTCTTATCTGCATGGGCCGACACTGCCACTGATGAGGGCGCACTTTCGACTTTTGCGGACAGGTGCAAGATATTGAACTGAGGTGCACTTTCACAAGTCAGAGTAGTTCATGCAATCTGCACCTGTGCCTCTTTGATGCCTAGGTCTTAGTGATTGTAGATATATTATCCTAACTTTAATGGGAAGAAAGGACGTTGAAGAGGGGTGTGGGGCCATACTGTTAAACGCAACTTAGATTACAACCTTGAATTATGTTTTCATCGTATTGTGTATTATTTAGCTCTACTGGGAGGCTACAGTACTTTTTTTTACATAAAAGGTAAGCACTGAATTGGACAATACACTTATAGTGTCTGTTTGTTGACTGTTGAGTTTGGAGCTCTTGTCTTCCACACTGCCTAACTGAGAAGTCTTGGACTGGGACTGCTCGCTTTCTTCTTCCTGAGAGAAAAGTGTGGCCAGGGTTGCACTAGGTCCACTTTGCAGATCCATAGTAGGACTAACCCTAGGAGTGGGGTGGCAAAGAACCTCACCCTCACAGTTGTCTGTCCTGTGCCTCTCACCCCTAATGGGCTCAGACATGATTTAATAAGTCCCTTTGTTAAGCAATTGTATAACCATTTTCACAATAGGAAATGCTTGGAGAGGGGTGTATGAAGGTCCTCAAAGTCACAGATTTTCTGATGTTCACAAATTCTCAAAGTAGAGCCCCTCTCGATCTGAACACTTTCCACTTCTCGTGTGGAGTTTAAACCACTGTGTAATTGTACACAGTTGCGGCCCATAGCGTTGTGGTTTATCCTATTCAGACAGACTCTATAGTGAATAAGGACCCAGTATCTCTGTTACCTGTGCTATTGGAATAAACAAAGTAAGGAATTACTGACATTCTTCAATTATTAATAGTCCCAAAATGTTTGAGTTAATGTAGTTGGATGTTATCATCTATGGGTTATATTATTACATCTTTGCATTAGTGCAAAAAAGAACAAAGCATATCAATGTGAAAACCTTTTTGCTCCCTGCATATAAAATTGAGAAATGCATATTATATAAAGAGATTTATGACCTGGCAGAAATTGACGAAGTGGCTGATAAAGATTATATTGCAAAAGTATATGACGTTTGATGCTTATAAATAATTTCACTAGTGTAAAAGTTTTAAAAAGAAATTCCTGGTTCATGTAGATGATCTTTGCTAAATAAAAAATGAGATAGGCTAGTTTTGCTTTAAGTTTACACTTTCTTATTAAGAAATTGAATACATTTGTTTTGCCTCAAATACAGTCCGATTAGGCCTACCTTTCACATTTGAAAAGTAGAAAAGATTGAATTTTTCTATTCTTATCATGTAAAGACATCAATATTTATTTTTAATTAATCCGGTTTGCTTCATTCTGCAACTAGGCAAGCTCTAAAAATGGAGCAAAAACTATTAGCTCTATTTGTTCACCAAAGGTTTACAGATGGCCCCTGACTCCATCAGCAGTCTGTAAAAAGCATGAATATCTGTTTTCACTTAAAACAAAAGTTGGTGACACTACAAAGAGGGCATCAAAAGTCGCCACATAGACTGCATTGTTTCTATGTAATAGACAGAATGTTTATCATCCGGTGCAATGCATCATTACCCTGAGAAGGAGCGGAAGAATCTGTACATGGTAATTAACACAACTTAATTAGAGTCTTGTAAATAAAGACCGACTGGCACACAAAGCGAGTGTGAACTTGTGAAAAACGACCTGGGCACATCACTGATGAATGCAAAGGAAGATATGATGAGACATGAACAAGAAAGGACAGAGCAGAAATCCAGATATATGATGACAAACTGTAATGTGTTCAAAGCCACTGCAGAAGAGCAGGGAAATAAATTGGAATAATGTGACCAAGCAACAAGAAGAAGAGGAGAAACCAATTGGAGAGAGAAGATAGATGAAGGAAAGCATGACTGCAAGGGTGCATGGAGGAATACAATGAGCCGTGGAAATTGCGAATAAGATATATGAGAGCATCAGGCTAGGATGGCACGATCTTGGTCACAGATAATGCGAAATGGGGTGAGATGAAGATGGGAAAGTACCTATCATAAGGTGGAACGATGCATTTCCAGATTAAACATGAAGTAAGAGAACTACGCTTTAAAAAGTGATAATCATTTTGCAGACATAATAATAATACTATGTCATATTTCTAGAGTGTAGAAGGGCACTTTACACACTATAAAGGAAATTGAATCATACATCAGACAATTGCACAATACCAAAATGTTCTGTTATGATTTACTCCTGCCTCTTCAACGCTTAACAGATTAGGTTGTGGGAAGATGCTGAGACAAGCGTCTTTCCCTACACAATCAGCATGCCATGATAGCCAGGTATTTGAAAATCAGGTAGTCGAAATAAAGACTAAGGCTTAATAAGTCACAGGGGGACCTAGCACTAGGTGCTATGCTGTTGGGGAAAAACAGGTGTGCTGCATCCAATAGTGCAGCAAGTGCAGTTGCACAAGGATCCAGACGTGAGAGGAGCCGCTGCCCTCCAATGTTGTTTTTTATAACCAAGCCAGTATGCATTGTTCTTGCTTGAACAAGGACCCACAGAGTCCTTTTTACGCCACTGGAAAAAACAGTTTGGCGATCCCTCAATGGGGTAGGGAGAGCACTCCAGCTATACATGACAATGGGTCTTGTTTCTGTTACTTCATGTCATAGATTGAGGGGGGTTCCCCAAAACACTCCCCTGTCTCCACGATTCAGTCACATATGTTGCTGCTGGCGTCAATGTGTACACATCTTTTAAATGGTGCATTCTTTGAGTTTTCATTGTGTTTTAAAATACCTGCCATTCTGTTCAGCTTGCCCCTGGCATGGCTGTGTGATAACAAGCAAACATAAGATGTTGTGATAGTTTGCACTGTATACTCTGGTGCCTTCTACCCCATAAGTGGACCCGTGGCGACAGGGTAGGACCAACTTCTCCGTGAGTAATGGAACATGTGCTGGCACAAGTGGAATAAGCAATAAGTCCTGGGCATCAGTGTGAGCACAACAGAGCACCTTGTGAGCAATACCCCTTTCCCAATTACAAGCTAAGTACCCCAACATGATGTTTTATCAGTCCAGGAAACAGATTTAAATATTTCGCCACACCCCTCCCAAAAGGGCCAAAATCATAGGGAATGTGTTAAAAGCTCTGTTTACTTAAAGGAAACCCCTCTCTAAGGGTGATCTGCAGTCCCATCAAGGAGCACTTATGGGGCCCTTGTGAGGAGGATGAAGTCCACTCAAGACTAAAAGACAGTGGCTTTGGATCTCACCCACTCACCTATGGACATAGATGAACGTATAAGACGCAATGGATTTGGAGCATTCAAGTGTTTTGGATAGTATGAGCATGTTATCATCTGCTTAACTGCATTATTGCCCTTCATTGGCTTACTTAGATATCCTTCTCTCACTAAGCCTAGCTGTGGGCGCAGTGACAAACCAAGTGATATGAGAGGAGTCTTATGTGTGGGTTGGTAAACATCATTTGCCCCAGAACCGGAACACCACATGTCATTACAAGGCAGTTGTTACAATGACCACATTGTTACAACGCATGCCATTACTCCGTAAGTCGGAACAACAACTTGGTCCAGGGGTCAGAAGGTGTCGGATTCAAAATCCAACACCTTCCCTACTGTTGTACAGACTAGAGTAAATTATACAATTCCAACATCCAACGCCCCCCCCAGAGCAAGTCGTTGTTCCGACTTGTGGAGTAATGGCATGAGTTGTTACAACACAGTCGTTGTAAAGGCATGCGTAAAAAAACTGCAGGAAAATGAGGCGTATCCGTGTGGTTCACTGCAGGCCTGTGGGGTCACAGCAAGAGAATGAGCCCTCTTGCCCCCTTCTCACGGAACCAAACTGGAGGACAATCTACTAGTGATGTCTAAAGCTAAGACATCTAGACTTGTGCCAAGAACACTCCTGTGACTGATGAAAGCGCACCTATCAATTACAAACGCTAATGGTAAAGACTCAGGCCCAGATGTATCAAAATTACCGATTCGCTATTATAGGCTCTCAAAATACAATGTATGTAGGTTTCAGCAAATATTTTGCGATTCCTACGCATTCCTTAATTGCTTCTCGCAAATTGCGACTCACAATTAAGGAATGGCTTCCCATTAATTTCTATGGGCCTAGAGGCCCATAGGAATGAATGGGAATTGCATACGCAATTTGCGAGTACCCAATAGGTACTCACAAATTGTGCATGCAATTACAAGGGTGCAAGGGGGCCAAAAGGCCAAATGATGCACCCCTGAAATATGCATTTGTGCACATGTGACGCGCATACATGCCCTAAGAAAATTACCACCAACTAGAAGTTGGTGGTAACTTGCGATTTCTTAATGTAAATTCGCAATCTGCGATAGCTACATGAATTGCATTTAGGGAATCACAAATTGTGATTCCCTAACTGCATTCATAATTTATGTAATCGCAAAGAATTGCGATTACCTATATTGCGAATTCAAAATGTTTGATACATTGGAAAACGCATTTTTTCTGTGAATCGGCCCCTTTTCAATCGCAAAAAGCGTTGATATATCTGGCCCTCAGTGGGCAACACAACCACAGGGTCGTTGAGTTGAATGGCGTCATGCATGCTTTCTTTCCATTTCCTCGGTCTCAGGGTGCCCGCATTGTGCATGACTATTTTAATCTCGGGAATCAGAAATACAGTAAACAAACCACTCAAACATGTTGCACACCAGTCACTTGGGTGCGCCATTCCCAGTCATGATCTTCCAAATTGGGTTCACCTTTCAGGATGCAGATCACATGCTTTTCTTGATGCATCACTCATTCTGGAGCTCTTCTTAACCTGAGTCATTCTCTGAAAACATTCTAGCATAGACAGATTTCACACTCTGCCATACACCCATTCAGCCAATCACCAGCTCACATAAGGCCCAGCCAATTCATACCTAACAATCTACTTCCCTTTCCTGTAGAACACCTGTTAGATATTCCACAACCAACTGTGTGGTTTCCAGGGTTTTAACCTACAGAGATCAACAAGAGAATGACCCAGTTTGCATGTAGCATCCTACTAATGATATATAGTCCTAATCACGGCATTTACCTAACCTCTATGCAGGGAACCACGAGCGAGGAACGGATATTTATTGTTGCTCACGTATCTTAAAAGTTGAAACAGGGCTACCTAAGTAAAAGAAAAATCAGCCGCTTGTAAAATTATCAAATCAAAAAATTCCTTTGTTTCTAAAAACTGGAACAAGATACATTTCGGCGACTCATTGTTTACTCAATAGTGTACAGCAAATAACAAAATAATTCAACTGCAAGTTGAAATGACAGAGTGGAAGGCAAGCCCTGTAGAAAAAAAAAGGGAAGCCATTTCAATGACGGATTTGTGAGCTTGATTTCTAAACCGTAATGTTATGTCTTCTTTTCTGAGATTCAACCAAGCTGGGTGATCAAAGTAGCCTGTTTGATGAAACACATTTCAACATTATTTATAGTTACTTGAGTTTGAATGTAATCACTTATAAAGTATGCCCACAGAAATATTTTCCTTTACTGTACTATCTGTGGCAAAATTTACCGAGGTGGTTTTCTGCCCTTTGTATGCACTGTTTTGTCAGACATGCAGGTGTTGTAGTTGATACATTTTGTTCACTGTAGGGAACCAAATTGTTAAACCATAAGAGAAAGAGGCCTCAGTTTTGATGCGAGCTGAGAGTGAGACTTCAAAAAAATTAAAAAACCTAACTCCTAATAAGTAAATAGGTTTCTGTGAGCAATCCAGAGCTTACCCCTTGGTTGCCTGGCACAACCACAATTTGATTCTTAGACAGAATTACATGTGTGACATTAACAACAAGGATACGACAACATTATAGTGAAGAAATTAATCAAATTTACCCATCAATTTAACTAAAAAGAACAAAACCCAGGAATCAAAATGAACGTAAAATTAGGTACATTAAAGGGCAATCCTTATAAGTAAAATTGAACTAAACAGCGATTCTGCCTCTTAAAGACAGTCGCTTACATGCGTCAACTTTTTTTTTTAAGTGGTTGATAGAAGAAATGTCCAGATCTTGAGCTCAGAGTTCTCATAAAAATTTAAAAAATGATAACTTCACAGTACATTTGTACCATCAAAGGGGAATTCACAAGCATGTTTTACCATGACTGGGGCGTAATTACACAATGTGGCAATGGCGTGATTTCGGGAATTTTGTGTAACAAGCATGATGTGAAATTTCTTGAAATAATGTGCATTATGAGAGCGTAATTTTAATCTTACTGACAGCTACCTAAAAGTGGGGCAATATTACTTTGTTGGTCATATTGTAGGGTGAATCAACGAGTTGATAGTGTTTTACTACTTCAGTATTGGGAACAAAACCAGGAGCAATAGCTGGAACTATTATATTTTAATGTCAGATGCAAACTTGTCGTTAGTGGAGTATTTCACCATTATTGTAGGTTGCTGCATATTGTGTCAAATGGCCTGATTACAACGAACATAGCATCCCTGAGATCATAGCTTTTAGTAATACAATGTATAATTAGTGTTTATCATTGCATGTTCAAAGTCAAATGTGATTTTTACTGGTGAAACAGTTTTTACATTATTGATGTAATACATTTGGTGCAGATGAAAATTTTCTTGTATTTAAAAGGGCATAAACTGAGAGGATGCTGTTTTTTAGATATTAATTGTTGAAAGTAAGTCAGGCTTGACTAGAAGAACAGATGACGTCATTTTAAAATACTTGGGTTTGTCGTTATTGCCTCTAGGGACAGTTTACAAGCCATAAATATTTTCCCTATTGTTTATGGAGCTCTGTTGTTGTTTATGAGCTCAAAAGTAGTTTCGATAGACTAAAACCCACCTAGTAGAAGCTGATCAGATGGCTTAGAACGTTCACTCCATTGGAAGCTGTGAACTGAGAAATAGGAGTTGTGATGTGTAAAATTACAATTCAGCAAAGGATAACAGGGTGGTTCCATGACATCAAATGCATTCCCCTGTACATTGGTCAATATAATATTAGAAATAATATAGTCAGAGACTTTTTACAGTTAAAACAAGAAACTGTGAAAGGCATGATGTCGGACATAGGTATTGCAAAAGTTGGTCTGGCATCAGCAGAGAAATGTTCATTTCACAAGGCACATAAAAAACTGTAGAGCAGTAAATGGTACTAAGTATAGACCAAAATCTGACAAAATATTAAATCTTAATGATAATCAATGCTTAATTTGGCAAGCAGTGCAAGCAGTGAGAACTGGCACTCACTTTGTGACGACTGGGACTTATTTGCCATTATCAGACATTTACACAGACCAAGATAGAGAGAAATGCAGGAAAGGGAGAAAGAATAAGGAGACAAAGTGAGGAAAACGGTGACACAGGTAGGAAATAGGGATGACCACTAAAGTATAGGAGTGAGACACAACGACAAAAAGTCCAGGACCGGCTTTAGGGTGGTGCGACTGGTGCAGCCGCACCTGGCTCTGAGCTCAGGAGGCGTTGTGTTTAAAAATAACTTATGGATTTAAAAGCACTTGCTCCAAAAATATCAAGATGCATGTGGAAGAGAGGCTGTGGACGGATTAGGGGCACTGTTGGAGGGAGGTACTGAGGGAATCCGTGGAATCCGCCAGCCACTGCATGATTAATAAAGAGAGGATAACAATTGTTGCCTTTGGAAGGAAAATAGTAACACGGTTTACATGGTGTCTGGATAAAAACAAGCTGCAGTGTCACCGTGTATAAGTACATAGGTCTTTGGTTCGAGGAATGGGGCAAAGTTGCATCGTGACACCCCAAGCTCTAAGCGATTAGTGTTTTTTAAGTATAAAAGTATTTTTGTATTCGTTTTTTGGGATACAAAAAGAATAGAGGGGAGATGAGAGGGTGTTTAGCGTTAAACTCCTCGATTATACAATGGAACAAAAAGCTAACCGGCCCACAATTCAGCTGAATTCTTTACATAATGTCAGTTAACTTTGTGCCACCTTTAAATCATGGTTCATTTGCTTTTAAGGGCACATTAGCTTGTCGCAAAACCTAGTGGAATGTCGTCAGTGTTCATTTTGGTTTGGGCTATCCGATAGCACAGTTCAGGCACAAATTAATTTAGAATTTAATTTGCACAGGCAGGATCTAATACACAAGGCAATATTTGTCAACGCCTGCTTGAAGTTTAGAAGTGCTCCTCCGGGCAAGTTAAAAAAGTTAACTTTGCAGAAATTGTTTCATCCTATCAAGCCGCTTGCCAATTCCTGTAACAATATTTGGTTCAAGCAGTCTGTAATTTACAGCTTGACACGATTTTGTATGCACAGTTGCCTCCAGCACAAGTTACAATGTTATAATGAAACAAGCCAAACTTATTTCTTTTAATGAGGACTGTGAGCTGGTGTAGAATTTAAAATACGCGTGGGTAACAAAAACTTCTTATGAATGCAAACAAAGCAAGTAGAACTTAGGTCTTCCACTGTCTTTGAAACAGGAATGAAGCCCACTACACTTTGCTTCTGTCTGTGTGTAAAGTTAAGCTTTAAGTCTGGTTGGCAGGCACGGCGTTGACAGAAAATAGGCCCCAGCACCAAAATAAAAGTGACCCCCATTAGTGAATTAGATAGTTAAAAAACGGGCCAGGTTTGCAAAATGGGCAGTTCTGAACTTGCAAAGACACGCTGTATAAATATTTTGCAAGGTATGGAAGACTGCATGGATCTGAGCTTGCTGCAGGCAATGTTTGTTTTAATATCAAGGAAATCAACAATGAAACTGACACCCAAACTGAGCTGTCAGAGCAGCTTGTCAGGCACTACCTGATTGCTCTTTGGGCCAATCCGGCCCTGCTGGTTGGAAAGGGGTGGAGGGAAAGACATTCTGTTGAATATGCTCTTCTCCGGAGGAACCGCTATTTCAGTGATACTCAAAGCACGGACCGGGGGGCTCTGGCGGCCCTCCTGACCTTTGCATGCGGCCCACTGCTGAACGACCGCACTGGGTTGCTGTTTACTTAAGAGAACACTAACTTTCAAAAAAGATGTTAAATAAACGGGCAAGCGTTTATTTATAAGATAACTGAAGGTAACGAAAAGAAGCAAAAAAAGGTATCCAGAACCACTTAACTTTAGGAACATATGACTTTTTGAGACATCATGCAACAAACATGTAGAAAAATGTCAAAATCTCTTCAAAATTCTAAATGTTTATTCACTAACATGCAGAAGTGTTTCACCTTTAGTATATCTGATAATATCAGTGCATTGAGAAGTATATTTTAAAAGTAATAGTTTTCAAAAAAGAATGCAGAGACTTTCATGCCTCCTTCCACCAGACAATAGTGAACTAAGGCAAGTCAGTAATCTCGTTGAACCTTCTGGATGGCCTGGGTTGTTATTATACATGGGAAACATTATAGTTTATGAAAACAAACTCAATAGAAGGTTTTATACAGAGCATATCCTGAACACATATATTTAAAGGTGGTCTTACATGTGAAATGAAGAAAAGGGATGCAAAGTGATATAATACAATTGACTAGGACAGCATACTTTGGTCAAGTGAGAAAGCCAGGATTGTTCATAGGTTTTTTGCTTTCATATTGTGCAATTCTTTTTCATTCCAATTAAATAATGAAGTTACCTTCTTTTTATTTGCACTTGACTTCCCAAGGTATTGATAGCAAGTAGAGAAGGCTGCTAGGGAGATAGCGATTCAGATACTGAATAACACAGTATTGTCAAATCTATGATTCGTCTAGAGACTGGGGGATTAATTTTGAGGGCAGCATGTCCTCAAAATAATTCCATGACTCACTGACCACACCAGGTACAATCTTCACTTCCTCATTTTCCACCTTACCCCATACTCCGCTGTCATCAGTGCGGCCTTCGGGCACACTACAAACCATATTTTGTGGCCCCTGGGAAAATGTTTGTGAGTACCCATGCTCTAGTTCATATTGTTGCATTTATCACGGTTTACTCAGCCTTTATAGGAAAATATTGAAACCAATTATGATTCAATAAGGCCTTAGAATATATAAGCAGGCAATCACAGCATGATGCTGTAGTAAATGCACTGTATGATTGTATAATCTGGTGCTCTTATCTCGAGCCCGTTTTATTACACTTTTCTTCAGAGTATTGAGAGCGATACTTTTTAGGCCTTTTAGGGCTGTGAGAATACACTAACCAGCTTTGGTTGATCTTTTTAGGAGCTGTACATTTTTGGCTTTAGTAAATTTGCTCGATTGACCTTGTGATTATTTTAGAATTTTCTTTTCTTTCAATTAAGTCTTTGGAAATCACAGACAGCCCACATGAAACTCCTGCAGCGCGAGCACGCTGGGAGGAAGAATTGGGCTCCCCCTTAAGTGATGACCAGTGGATATTCTGCTGTCAACAAACTGGAAAACTATCAGCCAGTAGCAGGCTGTGGATTATCCACTATAAATATTGACATCGCCTGTATAACACGCCTACAAAATGTCTGCGCTTTCACTTGAGAGACACTGATAACTGTGATAGATGCAGTAGGGGGGGGCGCCGACTTTCTACACCTGGCCTGGGAGTGCACCCCTGTCCGGAAACACTGGGCCGAGGTACTAGAGACACTTGATCAGATGACGGGATTGCACATACCCGACACGCCACTTGTAACACTGTTGAAGTGCACAAAGGACCTAGATGCCCAGCTCAGGAGATACGTCTCCTTAGCGCTCCTGTTGGCCAAGCGCAGGGTCCCCTGCATGTGGGGGAGGGGGAGAGCACCCACATTTAAAGAATGGTTAAATGACCTCAAATTCTGTCAAGAATAATTGAGTATATATGCTGAGCTGATGTCTCCCACATCTCGTCCAAGGGACATATGATATCCTTTGAAACTGTACCTTCTAGAACACTCCGATACAGCTGAGGCTGGAATTGAGAACCCCGCCTGCTCACAGGAGATAGAGAATGATCATGATCTAGTTCATAACAATTAATTTTTAACAATCAGGTTTTAAAGTTGTTTTTTAAACTGTTGGTCAACCTTGAGTATGTAACCAGTGCAATTTTATTGTTATTAACTAACATCATTCTATGTTTTTAACTTTTGTTTTACTGTGTAGAATGCTTTTATGGTTTTGAATAACCGGATAAAGTAATTTTGAGTGACTGACTGATCATTAAACGGGCCATAGGGCCAGCGAGAAGGGAAGACTGGATCACGGGCTGGACTGGGAAAATGAACATGAGCGATTTCCCAATGCTGGGTGTTGTGAGTCGTAGGAAATGTCATTGCTTTACTGGTTATGTTGTCACTTGCAGAATATCTGACGAATGGTCTTAACAATACTACCTATTTTGTTTGGAAAAAGTCCCTACCTTGCTATGACATATGGTTAAGCTAAACCTATAATGTTTACTTGCAACTAAAACCTAATCATTAGAAAAGTCTTTGGCAGTCGACATTTTATCTTTCTAATTGATTCCTGTTTGTAGTGGTTTAATTAAAGATTATGAATGATTGAAAAATTATGTTTTATCAAAGCCATCACATTGCAGTGCAGATAGCTGGTTCCTAAAACATAAGTTTTGGAGGCTGCAATTTTTAATATATGTTTCTTTTTTACAAATTAATCTCTGAAGGTAATATTATATTAAGGCATGCCATCCCATCTTTCCATAGTTCAGACTTATAGTAAATATTCCAAATAAAGTGAAGGATGAGATGTTTGCATTACATCTTCAGCATATTTTAAATAAATTCGGGTGCCAAAAGATTGAGGGAAAAATTACTCCCCAAGGAGAAACCCGAGGCCCCAATTACGAGTGCCCACAATATTTCCATTGGTAGGACCGGGCCTGACAGTTCGGGCTGGACTGTTCCCATTGGGCGCAGGGTCAAGACTGATATACATGTGGCTGGGTCCAAACTGGAATGGCATGGTGGGCAAAAAAAAGATAGATTTAGGCCCACATCTCTGTACTGGGGTGAATGTGTGACATTGTTCTGCATTCTGTCCATCAATTGTTCTTTTTGCACTAATAATTCCAACAGCACACCACTGCATTTTTACCAAAGTCAATTTTGATAGGTCAAACCGGAAGATATGTACGAGTGGTAAAATGCCCAGCTTTTGATGCAGACGCAACATATTCTGTATTGTAGGTCCCATTTCAGCGCAAAATTCTGGTTTATCATTTTCATTGAATTCCAAACTGTGGGCCTCATTATGATAGCAGAAGGACCAGCACTGCCAGGCCAGCAGTGGCAGTCCTTCCGCCATCACACAGGAAATTCCCACCGCCAAATTAGTATGGCGATTCGAATCCCAATGTGTCCCAATGTGTCCTCGGCGGATGGAAAGTCCATCCGCCACGGTTCCGCAAGGCGGCCCTTTTCCGCCCGCCTTGCGGAACCAGGACACAGGGCAGCATTGTGGAGGTGCCTTGCAGGCACCGCCGTAGGGATTACGGAATATTTTGTGGCGGAATGACTGCTGCAAAAAGACAGGCGGAGGCTGGATGTCCTCTCTGTTGGGGGTTGAACCGCGTGGTACCTACCACATGGTGCAGGGAAATGCAGTGCATGCTCTTTTAACATTGGGGAAGGTGCTGCAGCCAGTAGCACTGGCCACAATGTTAAAAATTCCAGGATGCGCCTGCCAGTATGGCAGGCGGATCCTAATCAGACCCTCCAGGATATCGCGATTTCGCGATTTGCCGCTAAATCGGCACTTTTAAAAAAATGCCGCGATTTTTACAAAAATGCCAGCGAAATCGGCATTTTTGTAGAAATCGCGGCATTTTTCGCTATATCCTGGGGGGTCTGCTTTATCCAAAGACATGCACCGGTTGCCCCACACCTGTAGATGATCTACAGACACTGGGGTCAGAGGGTTAAAGCAGCTCGGCTGCAGCTGGCAGTGTGAAGGTCTAGGCTCTTTGTCATTCAGAGCTGCCCGGGACTGCGCTCGTTCGCACCTCTTCCTGGCCCACAAGAATGACAATGGGAGCCCTCACCTTGCACATCAACAGGAGGGGAGGGGGGGATGGGTTGTTGTCACAGAGGATGGAGCAGGAATCGGACAGAGCAGTTCTCCTTCGAGTGTAATGTGAAAGGGTTTGCAGTGACAGGAATAGGAACTTCGAGTCTTAGGCCTGTGAGAAGGCTCATTTACTGACCTGGCAAATTGTTTTTAAACACAGTCAGCAAGTCAATTTGGGAAAGAAACGGAGAACAATTTAAATTGAAAACAAAAGACACGCTACCTTAAATCTGTTAATATATTTTTTTTTTACTCGAATCTTGCATTGCTGAGAGATTATCTGCAGCATGCACACCCGGAACTGTCTATGTGCTTGCACTTCTACTCTAATGTGAATTGTATTAGCAAAATGTCTGACCTTGCTTTAAAGATGTTGCACTAAGTGCTCCATCCATGTACGATTTTTAGCATTGGATCGTAGCAAGCTTCTCCTTAAAGCTGAAGTTTAGTGCAAAAACGCTGGGCTCTCTATGAGCATACTATGAAATCATGGTTTTATTCTATAGATTAAAGAATTAGCAGAGTATCAATTTTCCGATTTAAAAAAAGGACTACAGGCCATAGAAGGCAAACAAGCAATGGCACCTTTCAGTACTCCAGGATATGGGGTGAATGGATGAATGAAAGATTGAATAAATGGATAATGAGAGAGGATGGATGGATTGATGAGAGGGGAAGGATGGAGAGAAAATTTAAATAGCTGGATGTATGGGTGGAAGGGTAGCTGGATGATGGATGAGGGGAAAGATGGATGAGGGGAAGGATGGATGATGGATGAAAGGAAGGATGGATGAGGGGAAGGATGGATGGATGAAGGGAAGGATGGATGAGAGGAAGGATGGATGTATGAGGGGATGGATAGAGGGGAAGGATGGATGGATGGATGGGTGGGTGAAAGGATGGATGGATGATGAGGGGAAGGATGGATGATGAGGGGAAGGATGGATGGATGATGAGGGGATGGATGGATGGATGTTTGATGAGGGGGTGGGTGAAAGGATGGATGATGAGGGGAAGGGTGGATGGATGGATGGATGATGAGGGAATGGATGGATGATGAGGGGGTGGGTGAAAGGATGGATGGATGATGAGGGGAAGGATGGATGGATGATGAGGGGAAGGATGGATGGATGAAGAGTGGGTGAGTAGATGGATGGATGGATGATGAGGGCAAAGGATGGATGGATGATGAGGGCAAAGGATGGATGGATGATGAGGGAAAAGGATGGATGGGTGATGAGGGGAAGGATGGATGATGAGGGGAAGGACAGATGAATGGATGAATGGATGATGGGTGGGTGAAAGGATGGATGGAAGGAAGGATGGCTAAGTGAGAGGGTCGATGGAGAGAGAAAGGGAGGATGGATGGATGACTAAAATAGTGGATGGGTGGAAGGATTAGTAAGTGAAAGGATGGCTGGATTGGTGAAAGGGTAAATGGCTGAATGGATGAGTGAATGGATGGATGGGATGAAGAGTGGAAGGATAAGTGCACAGATGGATAGGGTGAAAGGGTGGATGGATAATGGAGACGAGTGAAAGGATGGATGAGGGGATGGATGAAGGGATGGATGAGTGAAATGATAGATGGAAGGATACATGATGGATAGGTTTGCAAACGGTTGAATATGTTTGGAAATGGCTGGGCTTACTTATATACTATTGCGCGACCTCTGATGTGTCTGTAAAACGTACCTATTGTCCTGAAGTTTTGTCCTGAATTTTGAGCTCCTGTCCTGAATTTGTGTCCTGAATTTTGACCCTTTGTCCTGAATTTTTACACTCACCGTCCTGAATTTGCACCAATGCCAGTTGGTCACCCTATTCGCTGGCTTGGAGACGGAGCGCCGTGCAGAGATGTTTGTCCCTCAAGATAAACAGACAGAACCACTCAGCCGAGAGAGCTGAGGCGCACACGGGACGGGGTATCTGCAGAGGCGCGCTGGACAAGGGATGAAGTCTGAGGGTTGAGCTCACCTATTGCAGACCATTTCCCCCTGGGAGTGAGCCATGGGAAAAATCCTAGAGGCGAGAAATTTAACACAGGCGTCAAGTGGCCCCATGTCATGGGTGTCAACTTCAACCAGTCCCCGCTTTTAAAGCGGAGACGATTTGCAGGCTGACATTTTGCAACGAAACTACAAGTACCAACATGCAGTTCGCTACTGTGTAACAAGTGACCACTTGGCGGTTTTGACTGCTCTTTCTCTAGTGGTTAGGTCTGTCGAACGGGCATCCGGTGAGATATCAGGTTGTGTTCAAAATACACTGTACTATTTAACGTGCTTACTAATAAAAGGGGCGATAGGTATAGCCATCATTAGTGCAGCAGGTACAGTGGCACCAAGCTCAAAAAAGCAGCGCAAGGGGCTTGTAAACCTGCCCCAAAGTGTCTACATTGTAAAGAAACCAAATATACATAGCTTCATGTTGTTAAATAACTAAAAAAACGAAGATATCTGTGTTTGTTGTAGGAAAAATGGCCACATAAAATGCCGCAAAATTGCCGCTAAATTTCCATATTTGTGCCGCTAAATTTCCATTTTTGTGCCGCTAAATTTGCTATTCCATGCCGCTATATCCTGGGGGGTCTGCCTAATATGTGTGGTAGGACCACTGCACACCTGGCGGGCAGTCCCGCACCGCAACGATGGCGGGCTGACTGATGTCCGCATGCCATAGTAATGAGCCCCTGTGTGTCATATTTCATCATGTGCGATACACCTCTGAGGCAGGTGTAATCGAGACCTGAGAGTGTAAGGCAGGACATGTTCCAGAATCGCAGTCTGAATGGAACTAGAACATTTAAACTGACTATAATTAATATTACATTTGAACTGTAATGGTGCTTTAAATAAAGTTTCATTTGACTTTTTTTAAATGTCTTTTGAAATTCCTGAAAGTGAAATGATGTTGTTAAGTCAGTGTCCTAAGTGAAACGGACAAAGAATGACTGAAAGATAATTTTCAGTATTGGCATTATGTGTATCTTTACATTGCTGCTAATTGTCTGTGTACCTGTGCCCTCGCAGGCGGTCGCTCCCTCCACGCTGCTCTGCCGCTCGCTCGCCTGCCTGCCTGCTGACTCAGCTGCTGCCTGGCCGCTCCCTTGATTGCCGAGACCTCCGCTCACCTCCCCCACGCCGCTGCCCTCCGCATCTTCCTCGGGCTCGCCTTCTGCCCGCAGCTTGCCGCCTCTGCCCCCGCTCCTCACCGGCCCCGCTGCCCCTGGTCACCTCCATGCTTCCCGCCGCCGCTGACCCGGAACTCCGCCTCCCATCCTCTCCCATTGGTCCTCCCGCCTCCCGCCTCCTGGCCGACCCTCCCTCACGGCTCCTACTTATGACGCCCCCTCAGCGACCGCGCAGCGGACGCATGCAGCGGGAGCACCGAATGAGCGCCGAAGGTGCGCCAAAGGTAAGCCCGTCTGCGCCCGTCCGCGCCTGGACCGCGCCCAGCGCTAGGACCCCTGGCCCCCGCAGACCCCAGCCCACCCGCCGGACCTACGACGCCACCGAACTCTACGCACTCAACGCCGGAAGAACACCGGGATGCTACCAAGCCACCCCGAGACGCACCCACGGACCCTTCTGCTGCAACTCCTGCAAGTTCACCTGCATCCAGACCTCCACTACACCAGCACCGACCAAGACCAAGACGAGCAACAGCCACAGCCACCTGAAATGCATCTTGCTCAACACCCGCTCCGTCCACAGACACGTCATCGAGATTTGGAACCTGCTCGACTCCACAGCCCCAGACGTCGCCTTCTGTCGATTTGAAGGCTCTACAACCGGCAACAAAACCCTCCTGCAAGTTGTTAAAATTGGGGTGGGAGAAGGATTCCTGTCAAACCTGTCAATTACACATTGACCCTGTAGGGATCAAATCTACACTGTCTGATTCCCTCAAGAACTCCTCAAAATCAAAGACAAAATCCTTTTCCTTTATTAGCCTCAACTGTCGCTCTTTACCAATGCATAAACTAGAAATTTTTAACCTACTCTTAGATGAAGCACCCGATGCATTGTTTATTACTGAAACCTGGCTCAAAGAAAGTTCGGGTCCAGACATAGCTATGGCACTTCCGGACTCCTACGCTATCACTAGACTTGACAGGGAAAAGATACCTGGCGGAGGAATTGCCATCATCTTCAAAAAGATTTTTAATTGCGAATTTAAACCTCTTCTATGTGATGGCTGCCAAGCGGCGACATTTAAACTTACGCTAGCCCCCTATTTCACTTTAGCCGGAGTCCTTGTGTATCGGCCTCCGGGGGCAGCGTCCAAATGGGTGACAAATATGTCTGCACTTATCGGACCGTTAGCCATGAGAACTGCCAATTTCACAATCTTAGGCGACATAAACTTGCATCTAGAGGATGAGCAATGCTCTTTAGCTAAAGACTTCATAAATGACTTAGCAGCTCTCAATCTAACCTTAAAGAACTCAGGGCCTACTCATCGAGCTGGACACCTGCTAGATCCCATCTTTTCCAATCTTAACAATATTATGACGCATTCTGCCCAGCCTCTGCCCTGGTCCGACCACTATTTGGTTAAATTTGCCCTTCAGGTCGACCCAATAAATAAAGATAATACTCCCCTACCCACCCAGTTTATAAGAAAGTGGAAACAACTTGACATTGACAGTCTCAATACCCTCCTGGAAGAACATAGGCCTTGCACTAGACCTCTGTTCAACAGCTTTCCTCCACAGTACAAAACTGGCTTCTTGCAGCCATTGACTCCACCCTGCCCAAAACAAAGCTTAAACCTAACACCCACCGCTCTCCTGCGCCCTGGTTCAACGATATTTTACAAAATGAAAAAACTAGATGTAAAAATCTTGAACGTCAATGGAGGAGGAGTTACTCACCTGTAATCAAGGAAAAATACAAAATTCAGTTAACAGCGTATCAAAAGCAGTGTAGCAAGGCTAAAGCAGAATTCATCTGCACAAAAATCACAAATGCCTTAGACCACTCCAAAACACTTTTTAAGCTAGTAAAAGAGCTGGCTGGCTCTAATACGTCTCAACTTCCACCTGAACTTAATAAAACTCAATGTGACCTACTAGCTGCCTTCTTCATCAATAAAGTCGACCAAATTCATCAAGACATTAATCAAGCTTCTAATAAAAATAAGTTAACCACTGAAGCTACCCCACAATGTGCATTACCTACCTCGGGTAATACCCCAGGCATTCCGGATTGCTCTACTCCGGTTAATGCATCTTCTGTCACACTTGATAGTTGGCCCTTGCTGAACCCTGATATGGTTCAAAGGCTGCTAAAAACTATTAAATCTGGCTCGCCTAAGGACCCATTGCCATGCTCAGTCGTAAAGCAACTTAACAGCAACGTCTTGGTTACCATCACTGATCTTCTCAATGCTTCGTTACTGGAACAATTTGTACCCAGTGAATGGAAGCTGCAATGATTCATCCGCTCCTGAAGAAAGCTGGCGCAGACCCCAATTTGCCAGCTAACTTCCGCCCAATATCCTTGCTGCCCACCTTTGCAAAAATATTGGAAAAACATGTACATCGTTGCCTCACTGATTTCATCACCACTCATGACCTATTACCAACCCACCAGTGGGGATTTCGTGCAGGCTTTTCCACAGAAACTACCTTGTTGGGGGTAACCGAAAATATCCGCCGCATGGTGGACAAGGGCGAAACAGTGGCACTTGTGCTGCTCGACCTCAGCGCAGCATTCGACACCGTGTCGCATGCGGTCCTCGCCAAAACACTCCACTCCCTGGGCATCCGTGGGGCAGCTCTCAACTGGATTAGATCATTATTGGAAAACCGCACGTTCCAGGTCTTCTCACAAACTGCCTGCTCCGATACCATGACATTCAAACACGGAGTTCCACAGGGCTCTATCCTTAGCCCGTTGCTTTTCAACGTGTATATGAGCCCCTTGGCCAAAATAGTGGAGGAAACAGGGCTTTTAATGTTTTCTTACGCTGATGATTCCCAGCTGCTTTTTTCTTTATCAGCTGCAGATTCTGACAATTCCTCCACCCTACAACTCGGACTCTGTAAAATCGCCGACTGGATGCAAAAAAACTTTCTAAAACTTAACGGCGAAAAAACCGAGTTAATCGTGTTGGGCAAAAATAAAGAACTTTGGGGACCCCAACATTGGCCAACTGAAATGGGCACCCCCCCTACCCCGGTTACTCATGCTCGCAACCTGTTATGTTATATGTTATGTTATGTTATGTTATTTAATTTTTTTATATAGCGCACGGCGACTCAAAAAGAGTATCCCGGCGCTTTTTGGTAAAGGAATGCTGCATCATAATAACATAACACGTTTAAAAGAGGGAAATAAAACAAGGAGGACCTGGAAACAGACAAAATAGGATCTACTGAGTAAACAGCCAAGTCTTAAGATCCTTTCTAAAAGCCAGTAAACTGGTTGCTCCCCGCAGAGAAAGCGGCAGGGAGTTCCACAGCTGTGGTGCAAGTAAGCCGAAAGAGCGGCCACCCACGCGGGCCTTCTTCACTCGCGGAACAACCGCCAGAAGCAGAGACTCAGACCTCAGGGAGCGAGTTGGATAATAAAAAGACATTCTCTTTTGAAGATATTTTGCTCCCACCGCATGGAGGGCTTTATAAGCCAAGGTCAGAGCCTTAAAGGCAATCCGTTTCCGAACTGGAAGCCAGTGCAGGGTCTTCAACAGCCCCGTTGCACTAGCCCGCCTATTTAAGCCAAAAATGGCTCTTGCGGCCGCGTTCTGCACCACTTGGAGCCGCTGCAGCAAGTATTCTGGTAGGCCCAGGTAGAGAATGTTGGAATAATCCAACCTGGACCCAATCAGAGCCTGTACTGTCAGCCTCCTGTGCTCCTCAGACAACAGGGGCAGAAACCTCCGCAGCATCCTGAGGACGCCAAAACAGGTGCCCGAGACCCCCAAAATCTGAGATTTTAAAGAAAGCCCATTGTCCATCTTGACCCCCAAGTTCTTGGCCATTTTGGACGCCAACCTGGGCGTCATTATTGACGACTCACTCAGTTTACATCAGCAAGCGGTAAAGACTTCAGCCACCTGCTTTGCCATATTAAAATGGCTAAAAAAGATCTGTTGGATGCTGCCTGAAAACACCAAGAAAACAGTTGTCAATGCCCTAATAACATCTAGGCTAGATTATGGCAACGTTTTGTACCTGGGGGCAAACAAAGCTACTGTCCGCAGGTTGCAATCAGTGCAAAATGCAGCAGCCAGACTACTCTGTAAAATTTCCATCTCTACTCCAACCACTAAATACATCAGGAAGTTACACTGGCTAAAAATTGAAAACCGAGTTAAATTCAAATCTCTATGTTTTATGCACAGGATTTCCACCAACACCGCTCCTAAATATCTGCAAAACCTGGTGCGCCCCTATCGTCCTTCCAGATCTCTTCGGTCTTCCACGGCAAATCATTTTGAAATTCCAAGGACCAGGCTGTCACGCATGGGTGGCAAGTCCTTCTCATTCCTAGGACCTTCTCTCTGGAACTCAATGCCACATACACTGCGGTCTGAGTCAAATTACATCAAATTCAGAAAAGCCCTAAAAACATGGCTCTTTAACATCTAGTTTTCTAAAACCGCATTGCTATTGGGATCTGCCGCGCCGGAAACCCTTTGTTGGGTAGCTGTGCGCATTACAAATGTAAACAAATAAATAAACCTGGATGAACGCCTCTTCAGCGCCCGACATCGCCATCGCCATCCCAGACGGCTACAAGATCATCCGAAGGGACCGCATCAACAACACAGGAGGAGGCATCGCCATCATCCACAGGAACACCATCCGCATCACGACCAACACCAACGACACCCTCGCACCCGCCGAGCACCTTCACTTCCAGGTCCACATCAACCCCAAGACCACCCTCAGAGGCACCCTCATCTACAGACCCCCGGGACCACGCACACAATTCAGCGAGGACATCGCCGACTTCATCACCCCGCACGCCCTTCCCTCCGCTGACTACATCCTCCTCGGGGACCTCAACTTCCACCTGGAGAACAACAACGACCGCAACACCACCACCCTGCTGGACAACCTCACAAACCTGGGACTCAAGCAGCTGGTGACCACCCCCACCCACTACGCCGGACACACACTCGACCCCGTCTTCTCATCCAGCAAGGACATCGCCTTCAGCCACGCCACCGGACTCCACTGGACGGACCACAGCTGCGTCCACTTCAGCTTCAGAAGGACCACGATCCACCACCACCAGCAACAGGTTGCACACAGAAGCTGGAACAAGATCACAGCCGACCAACTCGCGACCTCCCTGAGCATGAACCCCCCCACCAGCACACCGAACCCAAGCCAGGCGGCCACCAACCTCACCAAGTGGATCAGCGACTGCGCAGACGACCTCGCCCCCCTGAGGACCCCGCCTAGCAGACCCGGCAGCAAGAAAGCCCCATGGTTCACCGACGAACTCAAGAACTCCAAGAAGAACTGCCGAGCCCTCGAGAGAACCTGGCGCAGAGACCCAACTCCGGACAACATGGCGGCCCTCAAGCTCGCCACCCGAAAGCACCACCAACTCATCCGCGCCACCAAGAAAACCGCATTCAAGGAACGACTGGACAACAACGCACACAACAGCAAGGAACTCTTCAACATCGTCAAAGAGCTCTCCAACCCCTACGCCGGAAACAACGACATCACCCCTTCGCAAGACCTCTGCAACTCCCTCGCCTCTCTTCAACGTCTACATGGGCCCCCTCGCAGACATCGCACGCCAGCACAACCTCAACATCATCTCCTATGCCGACGACACCCAGCTGATCCTCTCCCTCACCAACGACCCTGCCACCGCCAGAGACAACCTACACGAAGGGATGAAAGAGGTGGCCGAATGGATGAAGAACAGCCGCCTGAAACTGAACTGGGACAAGACGGAAGTCCTCATCCTGGGATCCTCACCCTCCGCCTGGGACGACTCCTGGTGGCCCCCCGCCCTGGGCAGCGCACCCCAACCAACAGACCACGCACGCAACCTGGGCTTCATCCTGGACTCATCCCTCTCCATGACCAGACAAGTCAACGCCGTCTCCTCGTCGTGTTTCAACATCCTGCGCATGCTACGCAAGATCTTCCGGTGGATCCCCACCGAGACCAGGAAGACGGTCACCCAGGCCCTCGTCACCAGCCGTCTGGACTACGGCAACTCCCTCTACGCCGGAACCACCGCCAAGCTCCAGAAGAGACTTCAGCGGATCCAGAACGCCTCAGCACGTCTCATCCTGGACATCCCCCGTTGCAGCCACATCTCCGGACACCTGAGAGACCTGCACTGGCTCCCGGTCAACAAGAGAATCACCTTCCGACTCCTCACCCACGCACACAAAGCCCTACACAACCAAGGCCCGGGATACCTCAACACCCGCCTCAACTTCTACGCTCCCAAACGCCAGCTTTGATCAAACGGCCACGCCCTCGCCGCCGTCCCCCGCATCCGAAGAGCCACCACAGGAGGACGGTCCTTCTCCTACCTCGCTGCCAAGACATGGAACTCCCTCCCGACCCACCTCCGCCTGACCCAGGACCACCTCGCCTTCAGGAAGCAACTCAAGACCTGGCTGTTCGAGCAGTAGCGGACCCCCCCTCCCTAGCGCCTTGGGACCCTTTGGGTGAGTAGTGCGCTATATAAATGCTGTGATTGATTGATTGATTGATTACCTGAGATCATTTCAATGGTTCCGTTTGTTAACCAAAATATAAATTTCACAAAAAAACATAAATACATAGGCATATCTGATCCATGGCCAAAGCCTGCTCTGCTTTTTGTTGTTTCAGACTATTACTAAGTGTGCACAGAAACATATCATGCCATCGTTTGTCACATATTGCCTTTATAACAGTTGGATTCATATTGCTGTGGGAACTAGAGAGATATACAAGTGTGACTGAAATGTTACAGGCTTGTCTAAGTTCAACCTTTTATCCTTCGCAGATGAATAAAATAAATAGCCATGGTTTAGATAAAATTAACACCTGTTATTCGAACAGTGTCATATGATAAAGCAATATTTAAACAAAAATATGTATTCCTAATCTTATTGATATTATTATACGTCTTTTTCTACTACTTCTTCTTCTAATAATAATAACTATTATTTTTATTATTATTATGGATCACAATTATGTGGCAGTTATGTGGCACACACTAGCAGGTACAGGCCATATTTGTACATTTGCTTGATAGACCCAGTGCACATCCTCTAAGCAGACGTTTCCAGTGCATCATCGTGAGATTTATCATGATCATTAAATGTGTGTAAAAACATGCCATGCATGCACTATAAATATATAAAGTATTCAGCATCACACACTGAATGACACATTTGTGTGGGACACACAATGCAGAGTCGATTATCATACACCGTTGATGCATCTAAATGTTGCACCCTCTTTATGTTTTGTAGCATGTACTGTTGGAGCCTCGGTGTGCAAGATACTGTATAGCCTGTTCCTGTGTATATTTTGTAACACATAAATACACCAAAACATACCCAATCGTCTTTGGATGTTGGACAGTTTATAGAACCGTTTTAAAACATACT
Source organism: Lissotriton helveticus (assembly GCF_964261635.1). Classification (NCBI taxonomy): domain Eukaryota; kingdom Metazoa; phylum Chordata; class Amphibia; order Caudata; family Salamandridae; genus Lissotriton; species Lissotriton helveticus. The sequence goes on along the minus strand of NC_136070.1, from coordinate 1,082,550,922 downwards.
GGACATGATGATCTGTAGCTGTGCACTGCTGGCGCCTTCATCAGTGACAGACAATATACAGTCATAGGGTGAATTATATAGATACACTAAATATCTGCTCTAGGATTGGGCCACTTTGATGTGCGTGGGAGGTTTAATTTGTGCCCCTTACCAGCTTGGAAGGTGAGTTATTCAGCCTGTCACTGGAGTATATGTCTCTGTCCATTTTGAGGGTTGATTGGAGTCAGATTTTCGTGCTAGAATGCCCACAAGCACACGTTTGTGGGTGTTCGCAAGGTAACAAGGCAAACCGTCATGGCATTTCTGTAGATTATGCTGTGCTTCTGGCTGAGAAATCCACAGAAGTTAAACCATGTATCCCTGCCAGGAACCTATTTGTGAATTCCTGACATACCTTTATGGCCAAAAATCCCTCCATGAATCAGAACTCATAGTGTGTGGTTACTTTCTGCTACTTCCCACACTTTGGCAAGAGATTGTCAAAATACTGATCTGTCCTCTCAAGTACTGCAGCATGGCTATACAGCTACAGACGGTGAAAAGCCATTAGTACGCCGCTGTTTGTACGCAAGCCGTTACTTCGCAAGCGTTACTACGCATGCAATGTAACAACGCATTGCCTGTAGTACGCGTGCTGTTACATCGCATGCGTAGTAACGATGCATGCGGAGGGGGGCGGGCGCTGCTCTTGGAGGTGGTCATGGTGGCCATTTTCTCAAGTGAGGATCTGAGGGGTCTTCTGCTGCTTTTCCGGGTGCCACTCTCTGTGCCTGCCCTCCAGCCCCCTATCAGCTTTATATCTTGCCTGCCCACGGCGGAGGAAGCTCGAAGGGGGAGAAGATTTGAACCACACATGGTAAGAGGTAAGTGGGGCTGTATAGTGTCGTGTAGGGGCTGTGTAGGGTCGTGCAGGGGCTGTGTAGGGTCGTGCAGGGTTGTGTACTTGTGTTAGTGTAGTGTGGAGTTGTGGGTTGCGTACTTGTGTAGTGCCAGGGGTTGTGCAGGGTAGTTTTTAGAAGTATGGACAAAACTGGGGCTAGGGGCAGTGTCGTGCTGGGGGTAATGTTTTATGGTTTAGGGTAATGTTGTGGGGTTAGTGTAGTGTAGGGTAGTGTTTTAGGGTTTAGGGTAGTGTCGGGCGTGCAGGGTAGTGTTTAGGAGTAGGGAAAAGACTGGGGCTAGGGGCAGGGTCGTGCTGGGGGTAGTGTTTTAGGGTAGTGTTGTGGGGTTAGTGTAGTGTAGTGTTTTAGGGTTTAGGGTAGGGTCTGGGGTTGTGCAGGGTAGTGTTTGGGAGTAGGGACAGAACTGGGGCTAAGGGCAGGGTCGTGCTGGGGGTAGTGTTTTAGGGTTTAGGGTAGTGTTGTGAGGTTAATGTAGTGTAGGGTTTTAGGGTTTAGGGTAGTGTCGGGGGTTGTACAGGGTAGTGTTTGGGAGTAGGGACAGGACTGGGGCTAGGGGCAGGGCCGTGCTGGGGGTAGGGTTTTAGGGTTTAGGGTAGTGTTGTACTGGTAGTGTAGTTTACTGTTTTAGTGTTTAGTGTAGTGTGGGGGATTTTGGTGGGTAGTGAATGAGTGTAGGGAGCGGAGTAGGGGTATGTGTATGTTAGTGCAGGGGGTAGTGATTTAGGGTTTAGGGTAGTATAGTGGTGTTTCAGTAGTGTAGGGTAGTGTAGTGTTTTAGTTTTTTGGTAGTGTTTTAGATGTGTAGGGTAGTGTATTTTCTATAGTGTTGTGTTTTAAACATTTTTTTTTTAAATATGACATGTTATTCCGCATACCATTTCTATTACTAGGCAAGTATTTACATTGCATACATTAACACTTTCAATGTAATGGTATGCGAAGTAAACACATGCGTAGTAACGGTTATTGCTAAGTAACAACAGCGTAGTAATAGCATGCAAAGTAATGGCATGCGAAATAACATCTCATATTCCTATATACCTCTGACTTAGCAGGGCAATCGCTCTTTTGAAATTTTTATACAGAATATTTTCTAATTAGAGATTCCCCCTCTGGAATGTAATGTGCCTGTGAGCATCTCACTCAAGGAAATTGCCCCACCTGCACCCTTACACTCCCACCAACACACATACAAACACATACATTTCTCACTGATATATTGACTTACCTACATCACTCATACTCATTCATTAGAAGAATAGCGAGTGTTTGGGTGTGAGAATTGGCAAACAATTATGCTAGAATAAATTAATGAGTGGGTTAGTGAGTGTGTCACCCCTCATGCCAGTAGCGCCACCTCGCTGACTGCTTTCATTATAGTCGCCCATTTTACCACAATTACATAGTTACCAACTTGCATGATTTAGTGACCCATTCACAGATTCAGCAGTAAATGGGTGTTTGTATGGGTCACTGTGTGTGGGTGTGTTGGAGTTTTATGTGTGAGCGTGTGGGTCTCTGTGTAAACTAATAACTACACATGACCACACACAAATCTGTAAAATCATGCAGAGTATAGTTAATTTGAATAAAGTGCTGCTCCAGCTCCCCCTACCTCTGGCAAGAACAATGTGTGAATACATTTGTTTTCTCTTCATCCTCCCCTTTGATAGCATGGTGGAGAAGTGGAAGGCTTAAGGGAAACTCCAGAGTAAACTTATATGCCATGAGAGCACATGTTGGAGCTGTTCTGAGCGATGGATAGGGTGGGGTGCAATGGACGACCAGGCAGGTGCATGCTGGGGATATATATACACTGCATACTGGCGGTCGCCAGTAGGCACTTATAGTTAGGACAGAGTTTCTATCAAAAAGGTGATTTTCAGTTGCCTACATCTTTGGCACCGCTTGATGAATCATTAAATTTTTCCAAACATTTGGCCTGTACATCAGGCTCTGTCTGAAAAGTTTCAGAGTAGTTCGTCAAGTGAAGGCCGAGAAAACGGGGGGGGTCACAAAGCGCATTTAAGCAATGTTAATTCCCATAGAACCTACAGCCCAAACCATTGGACGGAATTACATCAAATTTGTCAGGAAGCTAGATCTTGGCACACAGACCGTGCTTTTTGTGATTTGGTAAAAGTCTTTTTAGTAATTTGGGAGATATTAACTGGGAAACAAATGTGTATATATAGGGACTCAGATTACCCATGGATCCAACAGTTCCTGTGTTGAAATCTGATTAGCTGCCAACATCTCAACCAGGAAGTGTTGTCAGCATCTTTGGGACTCGGCTTGAACTGAGTTCTGCAAAAAAACATAAAAAATAAAAAAAAGGGGACAGGATAGGTATACTCTGATCCCCTAGAACTGGTGGTGAGGTCCCACTGGGACCCTGCCGAGGGTTAAAATCATTTTTTGTATCAATATTTCCACAAACTCGTGGGTGGATCAGTGGATTCACAGCAGAATTGAAAAGAGAAAGCACATCATGGCAAAGAAGCCCCCGGGTGGGCCAAATCCCAGGAGCCTGCAGGCATAATAAAGAAAAAGGAGGGGGCACATGGGGCCTGCTTCCAAGACTTTCTAAAAGCACAGGAGACCGCCACCTCCACGGGGCACGTCTTTTTTTTATGCAGGGTGTGCCAGCGCTGCACGCCCCAGGACCACCACCTCCCAGAAGCAAATAAACAAATAAACTGGGGGGGGGGAGCAGCACAGTGTCACCTACAGCCCCAGAAACCGCCACCTCCCCGGGGTGAAACAGCAAATCAATATGGGGGATTCACGAGGCCACCTGCAGCCCTGGGGACCACCACCTCCCCAGGGCTTTATTTAAATTTTGAGGCAGGGCAGTGCGGACCACCTGAGCACCAGTGACCACCAACTTCCAGGGGCTTATTAAAATTATGATGCAGGGGGGCTGCAAACCTCCCCTCCCGAGCACCGGGGACCACCACCTCCCCGAGGCCCCCTCATGGAGCCAGTAATGGCGCTTTGAAAGTTTCACAAAGTCAGAGCACACACTCTGCTGTCAGCAAGTGGGAACTGTAAAACTTTCCCGCTTACTGTCAGCTGAGGTATCGTCCATTTCCCTACGAGCAGAGATGAGGGCAGGGAAACAGAGTACAATTGCTTTGACATACAGGGAGGTGCATGTTTAGCAGCTGCCTCTGTGTCGAAGCAATGCAAGCTCCCGCTAGAGGTGGGGGAGCCAGCAGGGACTGGGGGACCTTTAGGCTCCCACTGCAGTCGGTAACAGGGGAAAGTGGGTGCCCTGGGTAGGACCAGGGCACATTGAATAAAGACGCTGGGCCCCAAGGGATAGGGTCTCCAGAATCGAAATTGTCCCTAGGAGGTGAGCCACCCATACCCCCTCCCCCAGAATGATCAATAACATAAAAAAAGGCCAGAGCCCTAGGAATGGGGTACCCATGGCCGAAATCAGCTGAGGGAAGCCATGTGCCCCGCCTCCTATATTACAAGTAGACCAGGCTCCGGGGGATGGGGTCTCTGAGGCTGAAATTGATACACGTAGTGGGATCATGCAGACCCCCTACCCGACAAAAATCATTTTAAAAATGGCCGGACCCCAGGGGATGAGATCCATGGGGCCAAAATCAGCCAGGAAAGCAGGCCGCACAGCCCCCCTCCATCATTACAAATTAGCCCGGGGAAGGGGGGCCACACAGCCCCCCTTTGCTAATAACATTTAAATAAAAATGGCTGGTCGGGAAGTCGTCGAAGGTCCGCCCCCTTTCAGCACCACTCTGCAAATGCACCTCCAGGTGCACTACTGGTTGGGGGATAAAGTCATCTAGGCTCCTGCTAGTCCTTGAGGTCCAGGAACCCCTCCTGTTACCTCGAGTAAGTCCCACATTATTGGACTGCTGAGGGGTTGTTGGAGGCCCTGCGCCCTTTCACCACCACTCTGCAAATGATCTTCATGGTGCACTACTAGTTGGAGGATGAAGTCCTATTGGCTCCTGAGAGTCTTTGGGGGCCAGTAACCCCTCCTGTTATGTCGAGTTAAGTCCCATACAGCGGGATTGCTGAGAGGTCTTCAGGGGCCAAGCCTTGTTTCTCCACCACTCTGCGAAAGTGCCTCCTGGTGCACTACTGGTTGTAGGATGAAGTTCCCTTGGATGCTGAGGATACTTGGGGGCCAGGAACACCTCCTGTTACCTCCAATAAGTCCCATTCACTCACCCTTACAAGCGCTCTCACAGCCACTTACTTTAGTATGTATGTTTAACACTCAGTAACTTTTAGAAAACACTCACAATCACTGGATGATGTCATCACTGATGTCATGAGTGAAGTCATTTGAGATGTCATCAGTGATGTCATTTGAGATGTCATCAGTTATGTCATGAGTGATGACACTGACCACGTAATCAGTGATGTAATATGTGAGGTCATAAGCAGTACATTGTGGGCGCATAAGTTATAGTTAGATAAGCTAACTATGCTGAATTTCTCTGGTTTTGTACGAGTGAAATGTCAGCCTAACTATACTAACATTTGGTGAAAAATATTATATATATCTATATAATACATCTTCTTACATGACCGCAATGATATTTGTTGTTATTTTCAAACTAATTTCTTTATTTTATTAAATGTGTTCTACTGATGCACTGCTTCATGAATGTAGTATTTTCTTCTGCTCTTTTTGTTGGTGGTTTATTTGCTGATTATGCTCTGCAGTAGTTCGAGAATTATGAACAAACAGCCTCTGCAGAGCAGGCACATTATATTCTGCTGAGAAGCAAATCACTTATTTCCCTGGGGTGAAATATATAGGTTTGAGTTATTTGTTTCCTAGTTACAGATTCGAATGTTCCTTACAAAAACCCACTATAAGGGAAGACAAAAAATGATGGTGCAATAATATAATTGTGTGGTTTTTTCCTTTGTTTAGATTTCTCATGAAGTGAAATGCATGAAGGTGTGTCCGTTCTTCCTAGTAATGACTATATAATAATGTAGTTTATTGACTGATACTAGCAAAGTAACATCATTAGAATGGGGGAGCCACTCTGTGTTTAAATAGGATGCAACCTGATATGTTGCAACTTTAAGCAGAGTTCATTATGTTAAAAAATCACTTAAGCAAATAAATATAATATCAGTTATTCTCAAACATATACAATGGCTTAGCGCATGTACACCACTCTTAAGAATCATTGAAATAAAATGATAATTTGTAATATGGATTTTGTACACACGGTTACAATTATGAAGGATATCAAGTGTGGGATTCAAAGTAGCTATTTAGGATATACTATCTATTCAAAAGTTAATCTTTTCAGTTGGACCTTCAAGTTTAACTTTTCTAAAGTATTGATCTCTTACTGCCGTTTATAACATTTGAACCTGATTTTGGCACTCAATCATCAATGCATTTAAACATAGCTGTTCAAAATTGAAGGACACAAGCACCAACATGGTCTGTTAGGGACTGGCCTAGAGAAAGCGTTAACTGTTTTTCCAGGATAATGTAATGTAAATAAAATAATGCACCATAGTAATAGTATATGTACTAATGGAGCAACCTTTTTTTTACTTATCATTTTCTTAGAGTGTCAACCAAATAATGGGTTAGCTCAAGTCACAGCACATACACATTGTGGGTTAGCTATTGGACTGGTTGGGAGTGTAAGTTTAATCTTGCATTATCTCACTAAACAGTGATCAGGCAATTTCATTGTACAATATGTTCAGTGAGGATATTTTATCTGTATCCAGGTATCTAGTATTTGATTAAGTTGCAAGAGTGTGAAAATGACTCTCTAGCAGTGACCTTGTTTTTGTTCATTGCTGTGATAAAGTTGGAGAGGAAGTTACTGTGCAAGGTGTGTCTGGAATTAGTCGCATCACATTGTGTGCAGCAATCGTCCTTGCAAAATGAATGATAAGTATATGCAAAATGTTACATTTTCAAGCAGTTTAAAGTTTTGCTTTTAGCAAGATCATTTAATTGTTTGTTTTTTTAACAGATTTCACAAATGTTTTTTTCAAAAGACGCATGGCCAGCCGGCCAACAATTCATGAAACAATAGATGTATGTAAAAATAAAACTGTGTATCTGCATGCACCTGTACAGCCTGACCCAACGCCCGCCCCAACATTATTCAAGATCACAGTATGAAATACAACATAGAAAAGCCTACAGATTAGTCCCTCCATGCCAGGCCTGCCATTCTCAACCCTACCCCTCAAACTGGCATATTTAATCATTTATATCTTGTGTGGGACAACAGACAGGTTCCATAATGATTCCCTTTGTAGTACGCCCACACCTATCACACCTTCATGTACTTCTGTGGACATCCCCAAGCTGGGTCTACTGCCACTTCAAGGCCCATGCAGTAGTCTAACACCATTCTTCCATGCTACCAACGTCCTGCCTTCCAGTCCCTCCCTATGTCCCGCTTCGCCAGAGTCAATCCGAGGAAGAGCAGAAGCATTTTGTATCTATTGCTCCCTAGCATGTAATTTCAGAGATATATAGCAGAATTAATTTTGGGTCCATTGGGATGGACTAGGCTAGAACCTTGCTCAAACATGATGTCACACTTTCCGAGAAGTGTAGTAGCACAGGACAGCACCATACCATATGTAGGAATGTGCCCTTGATTGCCTCACACCTGAGACAAGCAAGGGAGGCAATTCCCCCCATCCTCTACAATCAATGACATGTTTAGTAAAGGCTGTGTACTTTAATTGTTTTAACGGACCCGTGCTGTGATGGCTGCATTCCTAGGTGTCCCCAAGGCCTCCGCCCAAACCTCATTCTCCAAAATTCCCACATCGGCCTCCCATGCCAGTTGAAGAGCAGCAAAGGCATCTGGGCAGTTGGAGACAAGTGTCTGGTAGATTTGTGTAATCTTGCGGTCACTCGCCCATAAGGAATTTGCCTTCCGAGGGATTACATTATGGGAGGTCCTGGAGATCTGAGATGTACGGGTTCAGTGCATGAAAGTTGATTTAAACTCTACACTCAAAATGTTATCAAGTTGGCAAACTTTTAACTCTACACAGTTTGAACCCATGTGGCACACTGGATACTTCTTTTTGATGTCAGTAAAGCTATACTTTACACTAGGGCACCACTCACACCAGGTATCAAGAAGTGGTAACTCAAAGATCAGTAGATTTGATGCAACCAACAAGTATAAATATTAGATTAGAAAAACTCATAACAATGCTGGCGGTAATTTTCTAAGTCAAAGAAAGTTATGCATAGCTCCATCTTAAGGCCAGGGTGTGTCTGCAAAGAATATCTACAGTCAGGGGCCGTGAGCAAAATAGTAAACAATCACAAGAGACCCTTGATAGTAGATCTATCACATGCTCTCAAATCATGTCATCCAGAGGGTGTTTGTAGGGACAGGTCTTCAGAACATCATAGGGGTACCATGAGCAGTGGCGGGTAGGAGCTACCTGTTGGACAGGTACAAAATTATGTCTATTACGTACAGCACTTAGAAGTAGCAATAGATGAGTATGTAGTGATAGAGTAAACAAGAACTCATTGTGATTGTGGTGTGCAGAAATCAAGTTTATAATAGATCGATTCAAGTCAAAAATCACATCCACCTATTTCCTATTTTGTGAGTTCACGTACTTTATGTACAGTTGCAGAATAAATGCTATCCTGCCATTTTAATAATTGCCAGGCAAGTGTTAAGTCTATATAAAACTATATTTTTTGTTAAAAATAACAATGAAATATATGCAGATGACGTCCTTTTAATTTTAACCTCCCCAGCAGCCTCAGGTCAGCACATTCTGCAAATCATGCGCATCTTTGGTGAATTCCTGGGACTTTGCCTAAACATCTCCAAGGGCCAGATGTATGACCGTTGTTTGAAGTCGCGAATAGGAAATCAGCCTGTTTGCGACTGCAAAATTGGTCTGCCCTATTTACAAACCCTATTTTGCAAGTCAGCCGCAAAACACTCGCAGTTTACCACCCATTTCAAGTGAGTGGTAAGCTACTCACAAACTGGAAAAGATGCGTTCCCCTTTTTGACTGGCACTGAAAATCTTTTTTAAGAGCAGGCAGTAGTCCCACAGACCACTGCCTAATCTTAAAAAATGAAACAGTAATGTTTCATTTTCTTTTTTAAATGCTTCCCGTTTTCCTTTAAGGAAAACGGGCTTCATTTAAAAAAGAAAAAAGTGCTTTACTTAAAAAGCAGTCACTGACTTGGTGGTCTGATGACCCTAGCAGGCCACCATCCCTGGGAGGGCTAGCCATTCCCAATGGGGTCGCAAATTGCACCTGCCTCATGAATATTAATGAGGCAGGCAATTTGCGATCCCATTAGGAATCACAAACCGTGTCTGAGACACTGTTGTGAATTCCAATTTGAGAGTCACAAAACAACGTAATTTGCGTCTCGCAAATTGGAAGGGTTGTACATCTGGACCCAAGTCCTTTGGGCTCCGTGTGGACAAGTATCCACAAAACCTTAGCTGGGCTTCAGGACTGCAATGGACAATCTCATGTATTTGGGGGTGTTCATATCCCCCTCACATGACATCAGCCTGGGCGCGTAATCTTGACCCTGTTCTGGAATGCCTCAAAGGGGATATATGCGTATGGTCAGTTCTGCCCCTCTCCCTAATGAGTAGGTCTGCCAATTTCAAAATGGTATCACTGCCAGGCTGCAACACCAACTGCAGAATTTTTGTTATACATTCCCTTGACAGTGGTTCCGATCAGTAAATCCTATTCTTATCAGCTGCTTTTGGGCTGGCAGAATCCCTTGCATCCCCCTAGAGAAATGCATCCAATCTTCATATTGTGAGGACATTGTTGTAATTTAGATCCTCCTCCGTTGGTACCTTCCCACCCACCCCTCCTCTTCTGTATAACTTAGAATGTTCCTACTCTTGGTTCTGAAGCTTGCCATAGAGTGTTGAGAAAGTTCCATTGAGGCAAGCAGGCTGTGACAGATGTGGAGCAGTGGAGATGATTGATAAAGCTTATCCAGAGCCTACCTTGAAGTTCTTTCTTCTACCACCAGCCAGCAGAGCCCACTTCACAGCAGATATAGCTGGCACAGACATTGAATCTTACTATCTAGCATTGCATCTTCTAGTCCTCAATGACTGGTGGTACATGGGACAGGAGGACCATGTGTATGCATCCGAATGATGGGCAATGGGGGGCACTCCAATTATTTCATACTTAGACAGCGATGATGGGCGTGATGGTCTTCCACTAGCAACAGGTGTTGTTATCACGCAGTGGCGGGAGTCCCTACGATGGATAGGGTGGTGAAAAAGACTGACACAATGGACACCGCTGTGGCAGGGCAGCTGTGTGTCACAGGAGGCCACACTCAATGGCTTTCGAAAAAAGGATCTGATAAGCATCTCTACCTTTAGTGACATCTTGAGTGGGACGGTCCTCAAATCTTTTCAGACCCTGCAATCAGATTACCAACTCCACTGAAGCCAGTTCTATTGCTATCTGCTTTTGTAGAAACATTCTCTCAAAACTGTTGTTTGCTGGAAACTATTCAAGGAAGTGAAGTTGAGAAACTGCACACTTTTCAAACTGTGTAGAGTGAAAAGTTTGCCAACTTGATAACATTTTGAGTGTAGAGTTTAAATCAACTTTCACCGCTGTATTACTTTTCTGGAATGATTAAATCTCTCCCCCATATGTTTTTTCCTCTCTCTTCCGTTTTTCTCCATTGATTTACCGTTGGAGGCCTGCATGTGTACTCTTTGGTTGGTTATGGATATGGATCCTAAGGACTCACCAATCCCGGTGTTCTTCATTCAATAATCATCTTCATCAACAATTAATAGTTTACCAACTTAAGTTTGAATGAGAAGAAACTTGAAGAACTAGTACACTACCCAGAATCAGATTGGCAGGGCCAAAGTTCCTTCCAAGCCTGCTTAACCGTTTGGCCATTTATGAGAAACTTAAGCAACAAAATTGTTATTCAAGACAAGTGGGAGTGCAACTTTGCGAACTGATGCAGTACTGTCAAAAAGCAAGTAAGCACTACATAATTTGATGTTGACACATCTTTCTAGTACCGGTGAACTTCCAATGCAGACTGCAGTTATTGGCAACAGCTTTTCCTTTTAAGATGTGGCAGACCTTTAGACCTTTCCAAAGTTATTCTCCAAAATAGATCATCGTTCTTGGTGGCCCGGAGGTAAATTCACCTAAGAGAAATATCTATTCCTTACTGACATAATTACATAGCAGTAATCTCCTTTACTCTGAATACCTTTTTCTCATATCATCACTCACTCAATGTCAAACCTCCCCTCTAGGCACCACATGACCAGTATACTAAACCTAAATAAATGCTTTTACCTCACCCTCCTCACTCACCTCATATTGCCACTCCTGGGCCTGGGTAATAAGTAGAAGGAAGACACACCATCCTAAAACTTACAGAATTGACATTGCCATAGGGTGAGGTGGGAGATTTATAAGTACTTTTACAAGGAAGGAGTATTTAGAGTAATGACAGAAAAGGTAGAAGTGGGGTTTCCCATATAGCTGCTCTATATACATAGAAGATTGATGCTCCACGTGCTTATGCCAGTGAGGCAGGCATTACCAGAGCAGATCATCCCTGACTTCCTGTGTAGAAATCAAATTCTTAATCCATCTACTATAAGCTGAAGTAGATATTTTATACCCATGTCCAAAAAAACATCAACATTGACAAACAAGTTCTCACATTCCCTGTAACCCAGAGATCGCTTTAGGTAAATGTTAACTGCCCTTAAATCATCCAATGATGAATTACTTTGGGGAAACAATCTTGGCCCTAGATCAAGGACAATCTGTCTAGAAATGTTTTGTCAGATGTGGAGGTCTAATAGATAAAGAATCAAGTTCACCCATTCCGCATGTCAATGCAATGGCTACTAAAAAGAATAACATGTTTTAAACTTCAGTGTGTTGTTCTACAGATCCTTAACCCCTTCAGTGCTAATGACAAGGGTAACTCGTCATGTAGGGCCCATTGATTTCAATGGAAAGTCAATGGACCTACATGCACACCCCTTAGCAGCCAAGTGGTTAAAGAAGTTTTTGTTTTTGCTACTCATGCAGTTCCAGAAGATGGTAGTACACACTCTCATTACCTGTCAGCTGGACTATGCTAATGTCCTGTATTGTGGTCGACCAGTTCACCAACTCAGAATACTCCAGCTGGTGCAGAATGCCGCAGCTCGGCTCCTATTAAATCTTTGGAGAAGTAATCATATATGTCATCACCTTAAAGAGCTGCATTGATTGCCAGTCCGCCAGAAGGTTCAGTTCAAGGGGCTTATGCTTCCCCACAGAGCCTTTTATCAGACTGCGTCACAGTATCTGGCTAATAGGCTTGTACCTTACCTTCCAGCAAGAACATTGCGTCCATCAGATACCATGTTGGTGTCTGTCCTCAAAATCAAAATGAAAAAATGGGGCAGCTCATCCTTCTCGTCTCTTGCTACCTCTGGATGGAATTCTCTCCCCTTTTTTTTGTGAGCCATGAAGGAGGAGGGCTCTTTAAAATGCAGCCTCAAAAACAGTTTTTTGTTCTGGCATATCAGTAATGTTTTTCAGCTTAAGTGGCCAATTAGCCTTAGCATCAGAACACTCATTTGAGTAGCTGCGCGTGCTATAAAAACCTTTATTGATTGATTAATTGATTGAAAGGATGATGACTGTAAAGCTTAACCGCTTCCGTGCGGCGCCGATTCCGCCCCTGTGGTGGACATTCCAGAACAGGGTGTGGTCGTGATGGAACCGTTCCGTCATCAGCACAGCTCAGCCGTGACTGATGATGGAACGGTTCCGTCACAAGCATCGAAGGGGTTAAGAACCAAGGGAAGATCCCATGAGGGAGCTTCTAATTTACCAGGCTGTCTCAGCAAGGAAAAACTGTTCAAAATTGTACTGCCTAAAGATTCCATCTTGTTTACACCCCCGTGGCTCTAATTGATCTTATCACTGACTATTGTACTCTTAAGGTAGCAACTGATAAAGCTTTGTAAAACCCATCCTGAAAAAATTGTAAAATTCACTTTATATCACAGGACAATTGATCCAAAGAGTTCCCACTACACCAGATGTCAAAAGAATGTTAGTGATGATCACAAGAGTATGAAGTAGATAGACATTGAGATCCCATAACTGACAGTGCTACTGGGAAGAGAGTTCCAACATTTTCCTCTTCCCAGTAGCCTTGCTGTCATACTCATCCACTGAAATACTACAAAAAAAGAAGAGGAGCAGGAAGTGGACACTGGGAAGACCTACTCCGCTATTATGGATTAATAGGAGCCAACTCTTTCCCCAGCCAAAGAGGAGCTGTCAATACCAGATCGAATGTGTCCTTCCAGAGGTGAGCCAAAGTCGTCTAGCAATGGAAATGAGGAAAACACATATAGGAGGAGAGGAAGCCAAGGGCAGATAAGTGCATTTGCTCCCCAACAACCGAGCTCTGGAAACTTGGACAGATGTTTTAACAGAGGAGTATTTTGAGCAGGCAAAATTATCTATTTGAGGATTTTCGAATATTCAGCATATTTCTTCTGGCAAGCCGGACATAATTTGTGGGAAGAAGGGACTACTCCGGTCAACCTGCCCACTATTACATTCACCTTCCCTCAAATGCAATGTGCATTTCTGCTCAACTGACTTTCAGGTAAGTCAAGGGTGCCAGAGAACGAAAACCCATCACTGACTGTTTCCTGGGGTAAGACCATAATACCATACTGTCGGTCTTTATTGTCTGTCTGGCATAGTGAACTGACTTCATCTTCTTCTATTTCAAGGAATGAAATCTTTCCTCCAGTGTCCACATCCATAGTTAGGATTATCAGGTAGGTAGGACAGAACAAGGTTCCCTTGTCATAGTTAGGACATCTTTCTCCAATGACTTTGCAAAATACACAGCATAGGTAGCTGCTCTTACTGTCTTATTCAGATCAGCAAATTATTTCATTAATGAAGCATCCATTCTGAGGTCCACAACAATCCCCACTGAAACCTCTTCAGAATTAACTATTGATAGTCATGTCAAACTAGCGAGCATTGGGGCTATCTTTACAGCTGAAGGTAATTTGATGTCTCCTTTAACCCCTTAATTACTGAGGGTTCTCCCCTTTCACATCCTGATACATTTCCTTTTTAGATGTTTGGGCACTGCGCACTTAATACTTCTATTTTTTCCCAAAAGGTACCCAGGACAATTCTAAAGGTATCCATGGCTTGTGGATTCCCCTACAAGATAGTAAGGAAATAGCCATGATATATAGCAATGTATTATTGTTTTGAAAAAAGTGTATGTGTGTGTATTTGAGTTTTTTTCCAAAACATGACATTAGCAAAAGATTTGCAGTGCTAAGTGTAAAGTTATCCTAGCATTCAGGAACTGGCAGAGTGTAAAAAGAAAGTCCACATTTGTTTAATTTTGGGGAAAACAGTTTTTCCAACGTTTTGTGGCTTCTACCTATTTAGATTTTGTGGTGGAAATGGGGGTGAACCCAGAAAGCTATACATTTCTGAAAAGTAGATGAAATTCAGAATTCAGCAGTTTGTCATTTGTGGTTTTCCCAAGAAACTAATATTTGCAATAAAGAAGCCCTGAGAAATAGGATTATTTGTAATTTTTGCCCTGATGACCGATGAGCTAATATACTGTTGTCCAAAAACACACAAATACCCAGAACCATCAATGGAGATGCAGGTTGTAATAATTTTTCATCGCATACCAACCATCTGTTCAAATGGTAAACTCTAATAAATGAAAAATGGGTATGCATTTTGAAATGCTTCCACCAACGTTAGGAATAGTAGTTATTTGTACAACTTTGAGTATACCTATACTACAAATATCGCAAGAAATTCAATTGATAATAACAAACGTACTACTATTCTATGTTTCCTAATTTCTCTCAATAAAAATGGCACCCCACTTGTGTGGATGGTTCTAGAGCTCAGAACATGAAATCTGCACAATCAAGTTTTTGCCCAGAAAAGTGACCTATTTTGGCAATGTGGGTAGCTTCAGTATTTGAGCACGGCCTCGGGATGAGCCAGGAAAACCTCCTAAACTAAGGTCTTTCTGAAAACTAGACACCCAGATGAGTCCATGATGGTGTAATAGTGCTAAAAATAAAAATGTCCTCACATTTCTGATGGAAAGTTACCGATTCTGTGGGGTGCCCAGGAATCCTACCACCCAGTATTCCCACATATCTGGTATTTAAACAGTGCCTTTGTGTGGCTTGTCCTGGGACCCATGACAAAAAAAATCCCCAAAAATCAACATGGACACCTTAGGTTTGAGCATTAAAAATGGACCTGTTTTGATGGTGTCGGTAGATGCCATATTTGAGACTGCATTCGGATGCTACCCAGGGAAACATAATAAACCCTGACATTTATGAAAACTAGACACCCTGTGGAGTCCAGGGTGGTGCAGTTAGAGTATATATATCCCAATGTTATTGTACTGATAGGAGCCTGCAAACTTTACACATTTGCTAAAATAATGCAATTTCCTGTGAGGAAAAGTTCCAGAATATGTGAGATTCACACAATTCTCACCAGTGTTTCACACTTCTCCTGATAGAATTGGTAACCCACTTGCTGTTGTGAGCAATAGGCCCACCCACACAACCACTCAAAACTTGAAGCCTGTTAGGCTATGTGGTATCAATAAGGTTTTCATATGGCTACAGTTTTGGTCTGTTTGTAATCCACCCACACATGGTAAGTTGCACTTAAATTAAAGAAGTGTGGGAGCACAGGTTGGTGAGGCTATGACCATTGGCTTTAAATGCCCAACCCCCAGATGAATCAAGCATCCATTTTGCGATTCCTTATTAGCAAAAAATAAGGATTCGCTAATAAGGAATAGCAAAATGCCATGCATGAAGAACTCGCTTAAAAAATAGCGATTTCTTAAAATTCCTTAATTGCGACTCGCAAATTGCAAGTCGCAATTAAGGAATACCTCCCCATTCATTCCTATGGGCCTAGAGGCCCATAGGATGGAATGGGAAGACAATCTCAATTTGCGATTCTCAATTAGAGAATCGCAAATTGAGATTACAATTTCAAGGGTGCCAGGGTGTCAAAAGGACACCCTGTTGCACCCCTGAAATCTGCATATGGGTACATCTTGCACACACACATGCCCTAAGGGCATGTCTGTGTGTAAAATGGAACTTTGAAAAATGCACTTTAGTGCATTTTATAAAGTTTTTGCAAATTACCATGAAGTTCAACGCAAAAATACCGGTCGCAAAGGGGCAGATTCTGAGAATCTGCCCCTTCGCGAGAGGATTTTAGCTTGATGCATCTGGGCCCAAGTTTCTTGTCACATAAATATGGGGAAAACATTGTATTTGTGACTTATACTTTGATGTTTTCAAGGCATACTTGCTACGAAAATGTTCTGGGATCCTCTACGCAAGTAGCATTTGTAAACAAGGGCAAACTCTTATGCCGACTTGGAATCGGGGGAACGTATTAGAAATTATGTTACAAAGGTCCCACTGTATCTCTGTGGGCCTTCTGTTTCACATCAAATAATTTATCTATATGTTAACCGATCATCAACAATAAACAAATAGATGAATACAAATAGGCTTCTCTTTTTGCAAAACTGGTTTTTCTATTTATCAATCATAGCATTACAAACATTATAAAATATGATGTTACAAACATGATAACATATGGTGTCAATGGTGCAGAGCGCACTGTGCTGTGTCTATTTACAACTGATTATAAAAACAAAGTCACTGGTGCATCCAAGATCATTCCACAGTTATATGTTGAGTAGAAATCTTTAGGATTGTAATAAGATTTCCATTGTGAAGCAATCAAAGTGCAAGCTAAGATGTGGCATTCATGTTTCAGCACAAGCCATAATGCCGTAAATTGCACCGGGTTTCTAGGTTTCAGATTGACCCAGTATTTGTAGGGTTTCCTGGTTGCCGGCTGAACAAGAGCCCCAGAAGTGCAGCCATTTACCAGTGCAAGAGAGAGGAAATTGGAATTTACCCCCTGCTCTCCAGCCCATATATCAAACTTATGCCCAAAAGTATCCTGTAGCTTGGCATGGAGATGTGGTTGCTCTAAGCACTGATGGGCATAAAGACTTTTGAAGCTTTTGGGGTTAGGGTGCGGCCTAATGCCAGGATAGACCGCCCCACTCATTCTTTTTACAAAGCAAGGAAAATCTATCCCTAGAAACCATTGGGGGTAAAACCTTCAATCTCTCCTTGTAGGTGGACAGAAAGACTGTTGATGCCTTTCACATGTAGGGGTAAGGCCTAAATGCAGAGCGGGCTGCTCCATTCCATTTTTATTTTAATAATCTTTATTTCTGGTGGACTTTCTTTTCCCCTTGGGTGGGGCAGATCGGATGTAATTTCATTCAATATGCCCCCAGGTGGAGCAGAAATACTTTTGGGCCCATTATAGGATGGGGGTATGGCATGGTGCCAGGGGGATACGTGCACTCAATTTGTTTCCAAATATATACATTCCTTTCCTCCTGTGAACTTTCTGCCTCCTGGGAGGGCTTACTTGAGTAATCCCCTGAATCTGTCCCCCCAGGTGTGGGTGTTATTTGGCGGAGGCATGGCTTGATGCCAGGGTGGGCGGCCCCGTTTTGTTTAAAAAAAATCTTAACATTCCCTAGTGTTAGTAGGCTTTTGGTAACACCCAGTCTGCCAACTGGGAAATGGAAAGACTGTTGATGCCTTAAAGGGTGGGTGTCACGCCTGATGTCGAGCTGGCCACCCACCCATTTCATTTATGGTCCTTTAGTGAGCACATGCATCAAAACTATTTGAGGAGACAGTCAGACCAATTAGTGTAACAAATGGAGATGCCTTTCATGGGTGGGAGAGTACACCAAATACATGGCTCCATTGGGTAATCAGTGCTAGGAGTAACATCCTCATCATTTGTTATTTTCAGTACATGAATCAGACTTGAGAGAAAGTCATAGCAGTAATTGAGAGAGGAATGAGCAAGAAAGGATGAAGGAAAACCAGTGGACATATCAGGAAAAGAAGCAAGCAACAAGTCTATAAGAAATTGAGTTATTGATTGAGAGGGGTGGAAGCCCTACTCAAGCAACCACTGCAAACCTTGTCAGGGTAAACCACAAAACATAATTAAATTAACTTGTGCTTAACCTTCTGGTAGCTTGGCACAAAAGCAGTCAGGCTCAACTTTGGGCACTGTGTTAAGTATTTATACAGCACTCAAACAGTGATCAAAAAGTGAAAACACAACACAAGGAAAATCCCACACCAATTCAGAAAGACAAAAAATGTAATACAATATTCGAGACCAAAATGATAAAAGTCCAATTGGTAGAACCAGAGTTCTATTTTTTAACGTGTTTAATAAAAACTAGTGCCTAAAAGATCAAAGCACCAACCGCGTACATCTAATCACGCAAGACCAGGTCACAGTCGAGAGTTAAGGCCAACCGCAAAGGAGCGCGATCCGGATAGATTGGGCCTGGTCTTGGTTTACCTTCAGCCCTTTCCGAGGATAAATGCCTGAGAAGGTGAAGTTCAGTGGGGCAAGCCAGCCAGCCGTGTTTGAGGATGAAGTGTCGGCACTGGGGAACCGTTGAACTAAGTCGCGGTGAAGATTACTACTTTCAGACTTTTTTGGAAGTCAAAAATCTGTCTGGATAGCCCTTCTGCGAGGATCTGCTGAACAGAATTTGCTGCTGCTGAGAAGAACATAGAGGGAGCAACCGGAAAGTCAGGCTGACCAGCGATACATCTTGGGAGGATCAACAAGCTGGTAGGTCCCGGACTCCTTTTGGATCTCAGAACACATTTTGGATGAAAATGTTATAAGCCCTGAGTTTGAGTTTTTGGCTGTCTTGCACCTTTAACACCACACCAAATATATAGTTCTAGGACTGGATGGGCATTACTTGGAGGGTAGGAATCACTTCATGCAGGGTCCAGGTGCAGGGTTTAACCTTTTGTAGCTTGTTGTGCCCCTGTAGCGCAGGAAAGGAGGCCAGCCAACTAGCCGTATGAGTCACGCTGGTAGTCCTGAATTCAAGCAGCAAGGCAGAACTCAAGCAACAGGGCAGAACTCTGAGGGTTTAAAGCATGCCGCAAGGAGCAGAGCAATCCTCTGGGTGCAGGAGGGCAGTCGTTTGGATTACAAAGCAGGCATCAAGCAACAGGGCAGTCTTCTGAAGTACAGGGCATGCCTGTACATGCCTGTAGAGTGGACTCTACAGGTCCAGTAGTGAATGGAAGAGCAGGTCTGAGGGTCCTATTTTTATATATGGTGTCAACTTTGAAGTGGAAGAAACTGTTAGAGTTTTCCCTAATAGATGTTTTTTGTTCTTCAATTTGTTTCTCCCTGCCCGGGCTCCAAGAGGTCTAGAAGGCTGGTGTGAAGTTCTGTGTGAGTGTGCTCAGGCAACTTCCTTGAAATGTAAGTGGGGCTGGGAATAACTTGACCCTCCTGTCCTAGCTGGATATTCTCTCCTGCCAATACTTGGTCCCCTTTTCCTCACTGTCTGCTAGGAATATCCTTAGGTCAACTGACACTCTAAACACAGTTGTGTGGCCCAGGACTCTTTGCTAAAGTGCTGAAGACATTTTTCATTGGAACCCGCTGAGTACATACATTAAGGTCATGAACATGACTCATGTTATGTGGTATTAGTATAGTTTGCAACTGCCCTGGTGTAGCTTTCTAGAACATTTGCTATCCCTCTGACAAAGGGAAAACTGAAGCCTTTATTAGTTCTTTTTTTGCGGGAGTTTTATTTAGAGTGAACACCACCAGATGGTATTAGAGCGTTTTGTAAGAGCGCAAGTTACGTTACACAAGGAGACGTTTATTTTTGGTTTTGGAGATCAGGAACCTGCTTCTGTTGTTTAATGAAATGTTGGTTGAAGGTGGGGTCAGTTGACACAGGTCAACATTTCTGTATTTCTGGTACTCAGTTTTATACAGTTCTGGGTTGTCCAGACATTGGCTTCCAGGTGTCAAGGTGCAAAATGCAAGCATCACAATGTATGTGTAGATGTAGCAAGTGGTGTCATTAACGCAAATCAGGTGGAGTTAAAGCACAGAATTATCAGGAAAGAAGCCAGTCGAGGCTGGCATGACTTACAGGTGGGTGGGCGGGTGGGGGTGCGCACGTAGGTTCACGCGCAGGAGGTAATAAAAAAAGTATCTTACCGGGTCCCGCGCCGCCTCCGCTCCGGGTCCTGTGTTTTCCTGCCGCTTTGCTGCTCTCCTGGAACAGGAAGCAGGCAGCCTCCCTCCCCTGCCCAAGCCAATCACAATGCTGCAATGGCAGCATTGTGATTGGCAGCACCCAGCAGGGCACCTAGGGGGAGGCCATTTTCACTACGGAGGCTGCATGCAGCCTACATTGAGGAAAATGCAGAGTGCGCATGACTGGTTTGTTCGGCACCAGAGGGCTGACCAAGCAGTCAGGGCCCACAGCATTGGGCAAGCCACTGCTCCCTGACCCGCACACCCACCTGACCCCAACCAGGCATATCCTCCCGCCCATCCGCCTGCGCCAATCAGACATACCCTTCTGCTTTCTCGCAGTGTGGGAAGCAGAAACATAAAATGGTATTTAAAATACCATTTTTAGATTCTGCTTCTCGCACTGCGAGAAGCAGTGGGGTCACGCCCTAATGGAGGAGCAACCCCTGAAAGAAGCAATGGTGGAGGCTTGCAGGATCCTAGAAGAAGCAGGGTGAGGTGAGAAATAGTAAGGTAGAATACAGAAGATTTTTAGCTGCTCTTAAAAGAATGAGGCCCTCAAATCCAAGCCCCTATTCTATATGTCCACAATAGTGAGCCATGAGGATGAGTGCAATAGGGTATACACCCGTTACAACGGATCTTTTACTCCGCACTACCATTACAACGCGACCATTACTCCGCATACCATTACAACGCATTGCGCTGGGGGGCGCTCTAGGATAGGTAATAAGTATAATTTACTATCCAACACCTTCCCTAGGGTCCACGGGGACTGGATTTAGAATAGTAAATTATACTTACCACTATCCAGCGCCCCAAGGCGCTATGCGTTGTAACGGTATGCGGAGTAAAAGTCGCGTTGTAATGGTCTGCGGAGTAAAAGTATGCGTTATAACGTCATACATCCGTGCAATAGTTCTGCTGTTCCATCTTAACGTATGAAGGTCATCTAAAGTACAATGACATGCTGCTGATTTTCTGAACAATGAGATGATGCTGTAGAGTTCCATGGGTGATCAAGAGATATTAGTAACACAGGAGGAGGAGGAGGAGGAATTATTTTTGTACTTTTGGTGGGTAGAGTGTCAGCTAGAATTGTTATGCCTTTTTCTCCATTTCTACAATTGCAGCTTCCAGTGTGACAAGGTATATGGCAGATCTCCTCCAAGATGTGAGGTTCCTGAGATGCAGCTAAAACTGGAGCTAAGTTAAGGTTGGAGCTGGGGTTTTGACAACTTTGGCAATCTTTGGCCGAGGATTGAAGGCAATTGCCAGGCAGCTGTGCTTGTCTAGGGCTGAAGTAGTGGGTCAAAGGGTCTAACCCAAGGATGGTATTGACATCTTGAAAACATAAGAGTACATCTCAGTGACATTCCCTATTGGTTGAGGCTGGGACTGGTCTGTGATGGTGAATGCAATTGCATGGTGCGCAGTCAAAAGAAGTGGGTATGACTTTAAGACATGCCCAAGGCCAAGGTTGGCGATGGCGCAAGCAGAAGATGGAATGAAGGGTTTGGCTGGTAGAAGGGGAAGGCCTAATTCAGGAGCTGGTTTAGCTGCAGCTCTTCCAAGTTGGAGAGCCGTATTTATTTGAGTTGAGGGCAGGCTTGTTGATCCATATAGTGTAGTTAAACAAAGTATGATCAGCTTTAAGAAAATGATGACAATAGAATTGAGGAACACTTTTTTAAAGGTGGTGTTATCTGGCAAGGCTGCATGGTCCAGCTGAAAGAAGCATAAAAGTATAAATTTACAACACATCATAGCAACTAATGCATTCTGATTGAGGCATGCATATGCGATTTTCCTCTCTATAGGCAGCAGCTGACAAGTTAAATGTATTGCTGCTCAATGTATATTACACTAAGAAATTAGACACATTGTATGGCTTTTATGTTCTATCTGCATAAACAAGTTTCCATAGTCAACAAAGATTTGCAGTTACATATTAACTGGGTTAATTTGTGGGGAAATGAATTAATTCATAATAAGTAAAGTCCTTAATTCTCAAAATCTGTACGAAAACTGCAGTCATGTAAAAATAATGAGATACCCACTTTAGGTGCAATATAATCCAGTCCCTAATTATATATGCATTCGTATCTCTCTCTACTCTTTGAAATGGAAGTCGAACGGTTTCATTTGCCTGTAGGGATTGCATAGATTGCTAATTTCATTCATTTCTAGAATTCTATGTCAAAGTGAAAGTTTATTGAAATGCATGTTTATTTTGTATGCTTTTTAATCTTACGAATGTAAGCATGCATTGTGTTATGTCGCAGAAAGGGCAGATACGTTGCTACAAATGCTAAAAGCTCCCTCTACTGGTTATAGATGTGCATTGCTTTCTACAATAGTAATAAGCATTTCACAATCCTTCCATTCCAATATTAAACGAGACACGATAGCGCGCTTTGTTAACGAAAATGCTTTGGTCTCTTGAAATACACTTGGTAATATTATTATCAATAAATATTTGTAATCGAATATCAAAACTAAACTATCAAGGGAAAATAAAGTTTTTAGTAAAAAAAAAATACTCACAAGCAAGGGAATGAACCTTAATCCGAGTCAAATGCTAAAATAAAGTTATGTTTTGAAAGTAACCATGCACCATTTCTTTCAACTTTCAATTCAATTTTTATAAAAGGTTGTTTTTCTCGGTGACGTTTAAAAACTTTGTGCTAGATTTACCATATTTTCATGCAAAGCAATGAAGCATTATTGCAGCAAAGTCCATAGTTGCATGCGTGGGAACACTCATGCTCCACCCATAGAACATCTCCCCAGGGCACAGTAGCACAAGGGAGCAACTTGTGTTGTCTTGAGTTAATCCAGGTTTTTAAAGCCATGTAGGGCCACCATGCATGGTGGCCTTGCGTGGTTTGGTAAATCTCATTCTAGGTGTTGCATCGCTGTGTGTCGCCTTGCGTGGTGCAAGTGCTGCACAAACCATTGATACACTTGGCACTTTTCATCTAATGGCAGGGCAGGATGATAAGTAAGTTAACTTTGAGCTAACACTGCATCTGAGATATTTTCATTTGTGAAAGCTGCGCAACATTGCAAATGCAACTTATGGAAAATGAATGTAAATATTGTATCAGTGGTTGTACTGCCTAGCTTTTGTTTAATAAAATAATATCTTTTTTTAAAACATTGCAAATGCAGTATACCCACCCCTGAAATACGGTTGGTACTGTTCACCATTTTTATGGACTGACTTGGCAGACAATTATGTGTGTATCACTAGCGAGGGGCTTTTGCTCCGCCCACACGTTGGGAGCCAAAAGCACGTTTTGATTGTGCCGAAGTTGTGTGCTTCCACAAAAAGGTGCTTTGCCCTCCATGCAGCTGTGATCCTTTTGTTTATTTCCCGAGCTGCCTGAGCTTGAACTTTCAGGAGCACAAACTGCATTGTAATGCTGTAAAAGTGTCTTAGATAACTAGATATATATGCTGTTCATCATTTTCTAGCTGTAGAACAGGTGGGAGTAGGGCACCAATGACAAATGTATTGCAGTTCCAGCACCCTCCCATTTCATTATTGACTTAAGAGGGCAAATTTGTGTCTGACAGCAGTGCGGGGTATCAACGGCTACACTACTCTACGTGGATTTTTAGTTCCGACTTGACAGTACAGCTGTCACTTGAACGTATGTGATCAACAACAAAGAGGTTTCAGAGTACTATTGAGAAAGGGTCTTTGACCCCATTCACATGTTGATTCCCCTAAGTAAAGTATTTGATTCGGTTCAATTTGTGCACTTTGATTAGAAATGCTGCTTGTGTTACATTGTTTGGCTTGTGTTAAAGCTTATACTCGAAACAGGACTAAGTTGGTTATAGTGGCAAGTCAATGATCATGGCTATAGGTCTGATCTGTTTAAGGAATGTTATGAGAAAGCACTGACATTTATTTTTAAACGCATATGTTAAAGTCAATTGGCATTTAAGTGTTGATTGTTTTTACTGTATGTTAAAGCCTACTGATATGTATTTTGTTATATGGAATCCCAAAGATTACCATGATAGGCAATGTTTTCTGTGTTGGTTACCCTGTGTGACAAACCATGGATATAGAAGGTTTGTGCTATGATAATCCTTGCTCGGCCATTTTAGGAGAGACAGTATTTTGCTTAGCCAACTGTAACTCTGTATTCTTTTCTAATTTTATGACTCTGTTTTCCATGGTTGTCTTGTGGAAAAGCTTACACTTAACCTTGTGGAAAAATTTACCCTTAACCTGTAGGCCTGAGTTGATTATGGTGAAAAGCTATAGGCCTGGTTGGTGCGCTGGTCTGGTCTGTTTAATATGAATCGTTATGGCATAGGCTGTTGGTCTAGCTTATTGTGAAAAGTGTTTGTTAAATATAGTAAGCCATTTGGATGTTATCACATTATGTGACAGGCTATAGACACATTGTGCCTGATTCATAGAGGAAAACTTACATTTTTGTGTAAGTTTGCAATTATTTGCAATTCACAAAGCAATTTTACGAGTAGTAACTTTACGACTGCCTATCTTTTTATGTGCAGAGTCTCCACTCATAAAAATGCTATGTGAATTGCAAAAAATCATTAGCTTTGTGAATCAGGCTGTTAGTTTGCTACATATATTATCATTGATTAATACAGTAGGTAAAGTTTTTGGCCTTAGCCTCCCACTCTGACAAACCCTGGGAGGATTTGTTGTTAAGATTCTTGATAGGTCATAGTGAGAGGGGTTGTATCTTGTTTTGCAAGCAGTAGCTTTCTACATATTCGTAATTTTATAACATTTATGCATGATGATTATCAGTTTATGTGCACTTGAAAAGGCAGGGGTTGGGTAAGGTGTAAAGCCAATAGTAAAGGGTAAATGTTTAATTGGTTCATTGGGAAAAGTCATGCCACATTTGATAGGTTTGGTCTGGTTATTATGAAATGTTATTACAAAGCTGGCCTGACCTACTTATTGTGAAAAGCATTTGTTAAGGACTACGGACATTTAAGGGTTGATGCTTACTACACTGTGCTGATGCCTGCAGGCAGGCATTTTGTTACATGGCACCTTGCATATTACCTTAGTAAGCAACGGTTTTGGTTTTGGTTTGGTGACCCACCTGAACAACCCATGGTAATGGACGATTTGCACTGTGATAATATGCTTTAGGCTCTGTAAGTAGAGATGTATATTATTTTGACAACTGCATTTCATACATATTCGCATTATGGTGTACCTGAGAAATTGCCTTGTGGGAATGATTATAACCACTATGTATGTCTGAGTTGGTTATGATGAAAAGCCAATGATAACATCTAGAGGTCTGATTGATTCAGTAGGAAAAAATATTTCCGATGCCATAGATCTGTTTATTATGAAAACTTATGATGAATGTAGTAGGCCTGATATAATGATTGCTAAATGCATGTCAATAGGTATTTTAGGGTGGATTGTCATTTATATATATTCAAACCTACAGATGGGTATTTTTTTTTTAAATAAAATTCTACAAATTACATTTGTATGGAAGGATTTTGGTGTTGGTTACTGCCTCTGACAAACCCTAATGGTAAAAGATTTCCACTGTAATAATTCTTGCTAAACTCACTCCTTAGCTATCTCTCAGGATCTTGTCTTGTAACAAAGAAAATCATTAAATATTACATCTCTCTCTATATATATGTATATGGTACGTAGAGGGCCTTTCGGTCAGGTCAGTTTGGCTAGCGGTCTGTTTGAGTGTCATTTACACTCTTCTTGCATCTATGGAAGCGTATTGATGGGCTAGGGTTCAGTTCAAATCAGTCAATGATTCTCTTGCACTGTGAAAGAAAGCATTTTCTGATCACATGTATACACCCTCCTAAAAATGAATGTATTCCAGTGTTCGGGCTGGTTGGTCAGGCTTTTAGTTTAAAATGTTTGCCTATTATAGTCCCCCTTTCCATTTCTTTCTTTCTCCTCCTTTTAATTTATTACTTCTTAAGACAATACTACTGCTCTCCAGGCAGTGCTTATGGGCACCTTGCTTGCTGCTTATCTCATCCACAGTGCACTACATCCCACGTGGTCACTTTTTCTAAACAAGGAGGATAGAGCGTCATGTTATTCTGAAATTTGTAGGGGTGCATCATAATCGTGGTTAGTAAGCACCTACATATTTACGACATATATTAATGTGTGATTAGTAATGATGTAGCATTAACGTGAAGTATATTCGAGTGTGTTAGCATTCATATCATGTCATTTGTAGTGATTGAGAGAATGTATAGGTGAAATAGTATATTAACGTTGTTCAAATAATATTAGTTTGTGCATAATGTGATGCATTAGATTTAAACATGCACCATATTATAGTTTGCACATGTAGGTTTGCTTATTCGTTTAAGAAAATGTAATGCATTAAATGTTTATGGATGTAATGTTACTAACGTGTGATTTAGATGTGTAAAGGCCTAATTGGAAATACGTTCAAGAGAAAGGCCTGTACGTTTCTTATGTTAGCTGAATATTGTAGGCCGAGATGTATTTTCCCTTGAAAAGGCTCTCAGTAGTCAGAAGATTTCTGAAATGGAAAGTTTTCTCGTTAACATGCTTCGGTTGCAGGTGCAAGGACACAAGTCTCGTTAGGCAGAATAACCCTTTGTTTTAGGAGTTAGTATGGTAGAAGACGCCATGGGAGTGTACAGGAATGCAGATATGATACTTTCAGCGGAGAAGGTGCCTGGGACCCAAGGACACAACAACGGTTTCTGGATGAAGTCAGAGTTTCAGTGGAAAAGTACAGAAAGGAAGACCTCTCCGAAGAGGCGTGTAAAGGGCATGGTTTACTGTTTTGTGGTTTTGTATTAGGGATAGTGCCCCAGAGGGTGGAGCAGTTGAGGACTAGAGAGGAAGCTAGAAGGACCATCGTAGAACGAGCTCTGTAGCATTGGCTACTTACCTATGCAAAGTGAGTGTACTTCTAAGGAAGTCTTCACTACTGACACCTTTTTTCTCTCTTGCCCGGGAATGATGCTAAGTAGGGATGTCACCTTAGAGACAGTGTAGGGACAGATTAATTGCTTTTTTTTCTAGGCTAATGAAAACTAAAATTGAGATTGGAGTAGTCATTGCGTGCCTGATGCTTTTAGAATTAACTATTCTTCTTATTCTGAGTCGGTTGAGACTCCTGCGTAGGATTATGTTTGTATTAGTGCCCATCTATTTTCTTAACCTCTTGCTGAGGTGCTTGTATGTTCAGTTATTTTTGGCTTTGTAATAAACCCCTAAAATTTTATTTCGAGTCAATGGTCCTTTAGTGTTACAAAATTGATTTTGATTTGGTTATGTGGTAAAATTGGATTCTCTCCCCTTCACACTATCTAGCAGATAAAAAGATCCTCACGACCTGAGAGAATTCTTGGTAATGGTAAGATAAGATAAGAAGGAGACCATGATTAAATGCTGTTGTCCATATTGCATCACTGTGTTTATCATTCCAAGATGGCCACTACTTTAGTTCCAAATGTAGCAGTCATGCTGTAACTATCAAACAATGACAGTCTATTATAATTCCTCTAAAAGACAGACACCCACTGCTATGTTTAGTTTAATTATTGCAAGCACATGCCGCTGCATTTTGACAGCAGCAGATTTTCATTTGCCTACTCTTATAATTTATTGTACATATGTTGTTGATTTTGTATGCGTTTTACTGCAATTGTGTCAGAGAGTGATGGCAAGAATAAGTCAGTGGGTGGATGAATAGATGCATTAGTGCTAAGATGAGTGGGAGAGTATATGTATGATGACATATTGAGTTCCTAAGCCATTTTACTTGGAAAATAACAACTTGAAGGTACTCTGTATAGACTTTGCACGACATTATTCTTTCGAGTAATGAGGGCTAGAGTCGCAAAGGTTTTTTCCATGATATGACAGAATACTGGTCTCACCTACTCATAAAACAATGTTTGTGAATTAGGCCCTCTGTTGTTATGAAACATACTTGTATCATTCAAATGGTATTGAGCAAAGCTTTTGCTATGGCATGTTTTTATAGCACTTGCATTTTTTTAGAAGTCCTGGCTTACTCCTGAATTCAATAAATAAGGCAGGAGTGTTCGTGGTTTACTACTGAAATCCAGGCATGAGAAAGGTTTACCATAATAGGAGGTCATACTTACAAAGAACTAAATGTTTGTGAATTGGGCTAGTTTTTATATGTTCTGTTCTTCTATGACATGTATATTCCATTCAGATGGTAATTAAGATGTCTGTATGACACAAAAGAAGCAGTACCAAGGTTTAACTGGCTTACAGAATTAACATTTATTAGTAATGAATTTCAATGTACACTGATGTGCAAAGAAATTCGAAATATATGAGAAAAATACTCCAAGTGGTAACAATTCATATGTCATTTCAACTGATTTAAAAAAAAACGTTCCTGTCTAGTGCAATGTATTACTCAAACCCAAATACTAAAAAACAAAAGTAATAAAATTATTTTCAGGAGAATGATTTGAAAAAGATGTGAATTTTAGATTTTTTTTCATTTAATGTATTTTACAAAAAGAATGTGAAATCGACATACCATAGTGTGAAAGTTCAATACTTTCTAATCATTGTATTACAAGTCACTAGACATCAAAGTCCAGTCAATATTTGCTAATTCCATTTCACTTGAACTCACTCATATAGTTAGCTGCTAGTGGGAGTTCATCTATTGTATGTATCGCAGTGGTGGCTCTTCACCTTGGGGGCAGGGTTCTGCAGTCCCCTCCCTATTTTTACTTTGCATGTTGATAGTTTCTCAAGCTGAATGAGGGTCAGCCTGGCAGACAAACATCATGTCATGAACAGGCAGGCAGCCAGTCACTTTTCACATGCATCTGCCACATAGCCAAGGTTTGCGTTACTAAAGATCTCACAGCCCTTGCTGATTTGAAATCATCAACCCAACAAAGCCTTGTGGTGGCCCTTTCTCTAATGAATCTTAATGAATATCAGGTATAAAGAGAGCCGTGGGTGCTTTAGGTTACAGCACTGCCGTACACGGGGCTGGCTGTGTATCAAGGAGGGCTCACAGTATGTGGTGGGATCAGCAAGTCTCACTGTCCCTATCCCACCCTATGACAAGTTGGGGAAGGCCTTCCCTCATTAACTGACACTTCACAAGGATAACCAGTGAGCACATGTGGTGGGAACTTTCATGAACAAGAGGTGTGTTGCAGCAATCACTGCCCTCTTTAAAGATTCACCAACTGTCACTGATGAATACATATTGTCCCCAAAACATAAAGAGTTGACCTACTGACTTTTAGGTATTACAATATTGGCCCTAGAACAATGGTTGTTGTGAGAAATTGGGTTTTTGGTTGCCTGGGGTGTTAGTCCTGGTCAAGCAACAGCCACAATCCCTATCAATGTGAAACAAAAAAGTCACTAAATTAATCTATGTTTAACCCTCTTGTAGCTTGGCACAAAGCAGTCAGACTTAACTTAGAGGCAATGTTTAAAGTTTTTATGCAACAAACAGTAATAAAGTGAAGACATAACACAAGAAAAATCCCACACTAATTTAGAACAAGCATTGGCATAGCCAATAGGTCTCGCCTTTAGGACCTTACAAGTGTTTAAGCAGAGCTATTTGCTTTGCCAATGTTTTTAAGCTTGGTTGTAGAGCAGTGTGGCTACTGGGCAGTATGTTGAAAAGGTGTAATATAAAAGTGTTGTAAGCATTTTTGTTACCTTAAATATAACCAAGAAGACATTATGTACAAGTGAACGAATCTATTAAAGAAAGGATATAAAAATGCGATCTACTTTTTTTGTCCTTGTAGTGCTGGCAACTTCTTCTTGCCTGTTCCAATACTCCAGGCAGATATTCAATGATAGGCATTGGTTATTGGCAAATATTCTGGCAGTACCTGATGCTGTAGCCATTTTTATGGCAATAAACAGTACACGGTAGCTCAAAAACAAGAGCCCCTCCTCTACACTACATGTGCAGCTGCATGATAACGTTCAATGATGCTTATCTGCAATGTTACTGCTTTCCCAATGTGATGGGAAATTGGCCGCAGTTATTTTTACTAAAATTAAAAAATGGGAAAGGATGTTTTGAAACAATTTTTGGTTAGTGATCGAGGTCAGAGGTTAAGGAACATTTGTATAACAGGCCAGAAACTCTTGGAAACATTTATGCAGATGCTAACTAGTGCGCCCTGCCTGGTGGAATTCATTCCAGAATACTGTTCATATCTAAACACACTGGCCCCAGGTGATCATATTTAAAGAAAATGCAGACGCACCTCTCAGCATTTGGCGTTTGTGTAAATAAGGCTGGGACGCTCATATTTTTAACTTTCCAAATTCAGCTCACTTGTGAAGTGCAGCTATGCATGCACTTCATATTACACTGAAAACATATTGTGAAACAAGGGACTTTGTGATGGTATATTTTAATACTGGTAAAACCCCAAGCCCACATAACCAACAGGTGGCACTGGGACCTGCGCGCCTCTCAATTATTCCAGTCACTTGAGCACTCTAGCTTTAGGTCTGGATATGGACTGTGTTATGAAGACATACACAAAGTGTCCCACTGGTGTACAGGGAGCGTCCAAACTGCCATTTTGACAGCAGTGAAGCAAACTCTGCGAGTCAGCAGGTCACATGCACAGGCATTGGCTGCTGTCCTCCGTAAGTGGAGGGGGGGTCTGGTTTCCTCTATATGTAGGGGAGGGGGGCTGCGTCTCCATGGAATCCCTGGGCCTCACGGACGCCAGGCAGACACACAGACACAGGTGGCCCCATGGCATCCGAGGGGCGGGCTTGTTGCGCATGAGCGCCAGCATGTCAGACCGGCTCGTGTACACTACGCAGCAAAAACCCATGTGCATCTCGGCTCGCCCTGGATGTAAAGGCAGAGACAAGCCTTTGTCACAACAAGTACGATGAGGACAGGCAGCTGGAGATTAACTGCAGATAAGAAGCTCTGCCCTCTGTGATGTTAAATGCTGGTGTGCAGCGAAGGGAGCTGTGTGCGGTTAGCATGTGGTAGGTTAGGTACTGGAATATCTTTCAATGGCATGTGACATGCACCTCTGACAGAAACCCTAGCGGTGACACAGTTCCAGTGCAGTGATCTGGTACTCCACAGACCATCATAAAACATGTTCTTGAGGCCCTGCCCACGTGTGACGAGAAGCGAGGAGACACCTTTATTTCCAGAGATGTGCCCATGTAATTAGAACCACACACATAAAGAATACCTACATTGGCTATCTACAGTGGGGTGAAGCGCAGTTCATGCACAAAGGGGTTCCTGACCAGGGGCGCCATCTCCTGGTCAATGTGACCCCCACCCCCCAGGCCCGACGAGCATCTCCGAGTCCGGCTCAGCCTTATCCTCATGACAGGCAAGGACGAGGAGATTCTGCGAACACGATGTTAAATATAAAAAAAAGCAGGCGGTACTAAAAGCAAAATGGGGACAAAACAAATCCACAATTGTAAGAAAAAAAGAAGGCATACAGGGTGGTCTACCGGGCTAATAACTGAATAAAACAAGCATTTTCAATGCAATAGGACTCACATTACGCGAGACCTATTGCATTGCATCACTTACAATGGGAGGGGGAGGCATGAACAATGGGAGTGTGGGCGGGGGGAGAAGGGGGCAAAAAGGGATGGACAAAGTAGTGCTTAAAGTCTAAATAACACTTGCCCTACCGTGTAACACTCGAAGTAAAGGGGTCAGTAGTCATGGGAGGGTACAAATGACGACATGGTCATATTAAGGAGAGACTAACAAGCCTCATAATCAATCAGAAGGCAGCATTTATGAAATACAATGACACAAGCCAATTAAAAACTTCGGCGGAGAGTGGGCAGAGCTTCCACTGCATACTCCATTACTGCATGCCTCGCAGAGCAAGCAGTGCATGTGCTCTGCCGCTACAGGTCAACCTAAAAAAATAATGCATTTAAATAAATTATTTGACACCAAAACAAAGAAACTCCAATCAGTAGAACCTGAGTTATGGATTTTTAAAGTTTAAGGTAAACACTAGCACCTAAAAAATCAAAGCGCCAATCGCGGACATCTAGTCACAGGAGACTGGTTCAAAGCCGAAAAATATGTCTGACTGCGATGGAGCACAGGTTGGATACAAAAAGAGTTGATTGGGCCTGGTCAGTGCTTACTTTTAGACTTAGAAGAAATTTAGTCTAAAATGTTCTGAGAAGGTAACGTTCAGAGGGGCAAGGCTGCAGGTGGTGTTTGAGGAGGGAGAGCTGTAATCGAGGAGCCGATGAAGTTGTGGTGAAGATTTCTACATTCAGACTTGATTATGATCTTGGCGGATGGGATAGTCCATCATAAATGTGACAGATATCCCATCTGCCATATTACAAGTTCCATAGCATATAATGGAATTGTAATTTAGTGGACGGGACACCCGTGATGTTTGTGACGGAGTAACCCTGTCCGCCAAGATCGTAATCCGGCCCTTAGTCACTTTTTTCGGACGACAAAAATCTTCCGTAGGGCGAGGCTGTAGCTGACAAGACTTCCACAAGGCCAGATACACCTTTAGCAAAGGACCGCTGTACATGTTTTGCTGCTCTGGAGAAGAACGTAGTGGGAGCTGTGGCGAAGTCAAGCTGACCTCTGCTGCACCTAGGGGTAGGTTGGACGTGGACTTCCTTGGTTCCCTGAGCTGTTTTTAGACATAAAGTCCTATGTTTTGGATTTTAGGTATCTTGGAACCTTTTCGTTTTGAATTATCTTCATGTGTGTTAGCTCCATATATTTATTTTATGTGTTATTATTGATTGCATAATTGAAAATACTATTTTCAAATATAGTTTGTAATTTTAACTGTTTTCTACATTTTTAATTTAATTGCTAATAGTAATTTATTACTGTTATAACGGTTTGTTAGGTTTGTAGGGGTGAACAGTGGGAAGTTAATTAACTATATTAAATTCATAATTTTTTTAACTTATTTAATTGATTCATGAGTATGTACATTGTGTAATAATTACATTTTAAGTTATATATTAGGTGCAGGCTGCTGGGTTTGTAGAGATATAGCGAGGGAAGCCAATTAAATAATAATGAATTCATAACTGACAATTTTTGATTAATTATTTATTTGATTAATAATTATGTTATTTGTTTAATAATTGTATTTTTTAAGTCATATAGTAGGTGTGGTTGCTGGTTTTGTAGGGAGCTAGGGTGGGAAATTAATTAAATAACAATTAACAATGTATTGTTCATTATTTCATTGATTATTAATTATGTAAATTGTGTAATAATTGCATTATTTTTATGTATATATTAGGTATGGGTACTGGGTTTGTAGGGGTATAGGGTTGCAAAGTAACTATTAGTTAATTATTAAATACATTATTAGTTAATATTTATTTGATAATTGTGTTATATTTATTTATTTTAGTTATAATTTAAGTTCCGGGCTGTTAGGTTTGTGGGGTACAGTGTGGTAAGTTAAATGAGTAATAAATAAATGGCATTTTTTTCTACTTCATAGTTATCAATTTATATATGTTAATTGTTTTTTTATTTGTGTGTGTGTGTTTATAGATATATATATTCCTGCAAACACCTCAATTTCTCCAATAGAAGCAAAACCAGCACTCTGTAGGTTAGTTAATCAGGCTTTTCTTTATTGTGAGTGTAATACCATCCACGGGTTTCGGCCGATTCCTCACAGCCTTGTTCACAATGTCGGGCCAAACATAAAGTTTTGTTTTAAATACATACATTTCTCAATTGAGAAAATGGTCATAGAAAGAGGACAATGTTTCAGCACAGTTCAGATTGTATCAGCAAGGTAAAACCATGGCGACCATTTTGTAATATATAGTGGCATTGGTATATGATACTTTCAATGGGTTAAAAGTTCATAAAAGCTTTTAAAAAAGGACAGTTTCTTTCACATGAGAATAATTTTGTTTTCTCTTTGTAACACCACATTATAAAATTATTTCTCTTACTTGATGGAAAGTTCCATTGCTCAATAATTATTCTAAAGTGCAAAAAGTGCATACTTCGATCCATACCTGCCAAGTTTCTTTTCATAGATCTTTTCTTACTGTGATTTTATTACAACAAATGTTCATTTTTGTTTTTATTTTTAAATTTTAAATTTTTCAAAGTGCTAGTGATCAAAAGTGCTTCTAAAGTGCTTTTCGCTAACCTGTAAAGTGCATCACTGTTTTCACTGTTTGTATTCTTAGTAAAACATAATCTCCCTTATTCAAGGGGTCTTTGTATATCCTCATATGTTTAAACTGGATAGCTTTAAAACTGTCATATTAAAGTGCTTACATGTTAAAAATCTAAAGTGCCAGTGCCCTCACTCTTATTTAATGTCCTCTAACAACCCACAAAACAATTTATCATTAGTATTTTCATTGTTTTGCTCCTACTGGTCAATATGCAGATTAAGATATGATATTAGTTCAATATAGGCATGCAAACAATTCCTCCTTCACATTAAAACCAATGGGGTCCTTTCTATCTAGTTCTAAGGTGTAGTATGTTTCCAACTTCCTCAGTTCCCTTTTACCATTGCCTCCTCGTTTCTTTTTTGGCACTGTGCTATGCAACTATATGTCATTACCGGCGGGTCACTTTGATGTTCCTTTCCAAAGTGCCTTGCTACCGGGTAGCTTCGGTATTTATTGATGATGGCTCTTCTGTGCTGCAATATTCTTTTGTGGACTGGGAGTGTGGTGCTTCCCACATACATTTTCATACATGGGAATTTTAGAATATACAACACAAAGTTTGTTTTACACGATAAAACTCCTCGTATCTTAATAGTATTATTAAAAACTGTTTTAAGAGATGACATGTTTTCCCCATGCTGGCACGCCTTACACTTGGAACATTTTCGGAAATCTTCTTTTTGTCTAAGCCACGTTTGTTGAGGGACCTCTCGCAAATACTCACTTTTTACTACGTAATATCTTAGTGATTTAGATTTCCTATATGTTATTTCAGGGTTCTTTTTCATTTCCTGTCCCACTATTGGATCTTCTATAATAAAGTGCCAGTGCAATTTTAAAATCTGTCTTATCTTTTTATAATTGATGTTGTACGCTGTTATAAATCTGTGTGTGCTGTTTTTTTTCTTTGTTTCTCTTCTTCAATATTGTTTTTTGAGGGTTGAAATAGTACTTTCTCGCTTTTCAATTTTCTAGCTTTCTCTGAAGCTATTTCTAGGATCGAGAAAGGATAACCCCATTGGATAAAGCGAGATTCCATTTCTTCCTCGACTTTATCATGTTCCTGCAGGTTACTACAGGCTCTTTTGCTCTATAAAATTCCCCAAAGGCGTTATACTCTTCATAAGGGGTGTTGGATGAGAACTTCCGGGATATAAAATAGTGTTCCCAGCTGTTGGTTTTCTGAATACTGTACTTTACAATGTGTTCCCCTCCACACATACTTTGATGTCTAAAAATTCTATTGTCAGCTTACTTCTATGCCCAACAAATTGTAAATTCAGATCATTATTGTTCAATCCACAAATAAATTGATCTACTTCCCTCTCCATGCCCCGCCACAGCATGAACACGTCTTCAATGAATCTTGACCACATCAAAATCTTTTCAGACCAATGCTCTAATGTTGGACCCCAGAGCACCTGCTCCTCCCACCAGCCAAGATGTAAATTAGCGAGGGCGTGGCCGGAAGCCAAACGAAATGGCCACCGCCCAGTGAAGCTCTGGACCTCCACAGACTTCCCAGACCATCCGAACAGTCATCCGAAGTTGTAAGCGGTAACAAGTGCAAGTAATCATGACCGGAGAACAGTGGGCACCAATCTACCCTGTTGCGGTGTTCACAGCCTGAAACTGACTGAGTTTTAACATCTGTAACATTCATGGCCTGCACACCAGTTTGGAGCCGGGGCCTCATGTGGTTTCCTGGCCTGGGCACCCAAGAACTCTTCTCGAGCCTCCCTGGATGCAGCACGATTACATCGATGGCCTGAAGTGGAGCGTGTGCTGGCTGGCTGCTGTTCCGAACACCGGAGTGACCGGACTACCGGAGTCTCCGTAATAAGGTATGCAGCGTCTCCGATCGCCGAGAGCCGGGCTCCCGCGGGGGACAAAAGGATCAAGCGCCTCAACTTGTCTGACCGAAGGTTGTGCAGCGCCATATTCTGCGTGCCCGAGGGTACAAGCTGCAATGCGCAAGACACCCCTTGTGGCCCGACGCTGGTCTCAACCACGTTAGCGCCTTTGAAGACGGCGGCTGTGGTTTCTGCCTTGCTGGGCGTCGCTGGTGCCATCGCGGACCCCGGCGGGGCTGCCTGCATCACGAGAACGTGCTCGGCTCCCAGGGTTGCTGGGGGAAACATCCGCAGTGGCGTTCGTTCAAAGCTTGCTGGCTTCCATCTGGGGGAGAGAGAGACGTGAGTGGCCCGATCCAGTATATCCATCAGTGACGGCTCCGGCGCTCCAGGCGGACCTCACGACCCGCCAATCACTAGTGCCGCATAAGCTCCAGCGTGGGAAATAACCACACCTACAGCGAATCCACATAATTTCAGCCTGCTTGCTGAGGAAGACCCTGGCAGGCCTACTGAACACAAGTGAACGCTGCCCACCCGGGGCATGGCAATAGGCCGCAAGCTATGCCTTTCAGGACACCACAATACTACGGGGTAGTATCTAACAGGTGCATAAATAATAAAAGTAGGAGACTCCATCAAAGACACACTTTGCTTTGTGACCCCTTAGTATAGAAGGACAAATGAGGAGTTGTCCAAATTCTGACACTATCGTAATAAGATAATAATCAGTGCAACTCCCCCGCCTCGCCACAGCCCGGTAGCAGGAGCGTAACGAGGAGCTACTCTAGGGGTAGGAAATCGGAAAGGCAGCGTGTGATCACCCTACACAGTGGCAGGCAGCGGTGAGTACTGCCACCTGGCTCGTTACAAATATAGACGCTCAACTGCCGCTTGGGATCATGGGAGGCAGGGGTCAGCGTGTCGCGCACCAATCCAAGCTGGAGAAATACACTTGTGCCAAATCAAGCCAGGAGCTACCAGAGCATGCTGTGACACCTACTGAGGAAGACGCTGGGAAGGCAAGCAACAAAGTCACCTTACAGGACATAATGTCAACTCTTAACAAAGTACACTCGTCCCTAGAGTCCAGAATAGACACTGTAGCAGCGGAACTCACACTAATACGGGCGGATTTACGTAAATGGAGCACCAGAGTTTCTGACGTAGAGACAATGACAGCTAGCCTCTTTGTCAACAGGGCAGCACTCAAAAGACAAGTGATGCACTTAGAGCTTGACAACAAAACCCTGGCTGCAAAGCTAGACTTTTTTGAGGGCCGCTCCTGACGCACTGGTGTGCACATTTTAGGTGTGCCAGAGGGAGCAGGGAGCCAGCAGTTGACCTTTTTGTGGAAGACCTAATCAAAAACCATCTGCAACCTCAAAGTCTTTCGCAGTACTTCTCAGTCAAAAGGGCCCACCGAATCCCTGAAGGCCGGCCCAAACCAGGTGCCCACCCAGACCAATTCTAGCCCGCATCTTCAATTTTAAAGATCGTGATCTCATCCTGCAAACTACCAGAATAGCTCATCTGGCGTAGTACGAGCACAGTACAATCTCATTCTTTCCCAATTACACATCTGCCGTAGCCAAACAGAGGTGCAACTTCCTGGCAATCAAGAAAGAACTTTGAGCTTGTGAGCTCAAATATTCAATGGTATTCCCCTTGAAATTGAGAGTGTTAGCAGATGGGAAAGTGTGGTTTTTCACATCCCCGGAGGAAGCCTGAGGCTGGCTTGATGATTGGCACCAGATCACAAATCGCGGAAGATCTGGAAGAGACAATGACCGAATGGCATTAAGTGCAACACAGTCACAGCAACAAGAGGAAGGAACCATGCACAACGGCTCTAACACAGTCAAATAATTCACAATGCACTGTAGTTTCTCTCGGACCCTACCTAACAAGATAACGAGGTGCTGGGGCAGCCTATGTATGGAGGCATCGATAACCTACGCAACATGTATGACCCCGACAATATATGACCACTGGGACAGCCTGCATGTACATCTCCTTGGATGTTCCCAGCCTTCAACAACACTTACAGCACTGCCCTCAGGCAGTACACCAAGACCTTGGGGGAACCGTGATGACCACTGTGGACCCATGCACAATGGCAAGATACAATGCAACAGATAAGAAAAGGGGGCTGGGGGGATACCGGGGTGGACTTCCCCCCACAAAGGTATTGAACAATGGGTTTTAGGCACTTTGCAAGGTTGGGGAGGCGGGTAGTTCGTAAACCGTCATGCAGGGAGGCAGGGAGGGGGTGGAGCAACTGTTTTTATTCACTACTTTTTGTTTATTTCTTTTTCTTTATTTGCTGTTCAGATTTATGGTACCCCTGTTCAATCTCTGTGTAAGACCTATCTTCATATGCCAGATACAATGCTCTGATCTGCATAGACCCAATGTCACAGGTAACCACACACCCTAACCCATTTAGTCTCTAGTTCGCACATGTCCAGCACTTGACATTAATTTCCTGAAATGTAAATGGCCCCAGAGATAAAGTGAAGAGAGGCTTAGTGTTACAATTTCTTAAACGCAGAGCACCTGCAGTGGTGCTCCTTCAGGAAACCCACCTAGTGGGTACCACATGCAAGGCCCTCGACAGATGGGGCTTTAAAATGATAGTGCACTCAGAATACTCTTCAGGTTCCCGAGGGGTCGGGATTCTGGTTAAGAAACAGTCCCCATGTGATGTATTCCTATATGTCCTGAATCGATCCCCCTACTCCTGACCCTATTCTGGTTAGTAAACTAACAAGTTAACTAGTAATCAGCCCATGAGGCAGAAAATCCCCATGATGCAGATACCGTTATCTGACGCAGCCACACTACGGCACAGGAACGTGTTATCTGATTAGGTCATAATGCTTGCGATCTAATTAGACAAGCGATATTCCTCCAGCCCCTGATAAGGCATACGGAGTTCTCATCACAAATCAAACCTATGACAACCTGGGCAAAACCCTGCGGCCATTGTTTTGATTTCACCGAGAACTTCAGTAAAAGAATGTGCAAGTCGTATGACATCCTTATTGACGTATCTATGTCCATCCTTACGTCAATCTCGGCACCTTAAAGGTATAAATATTACCGATATTGCCCTATGCAAACACACGCGTGGTGACGAGACGGAGCAGCCATACTTGCCGAAGCGAAGAGCAGAGCAGACCCCGCTGGCGCAGCCCCGCCTTCCTGACGCGCTGAGAGAAGCTGCTTTCTCCTGCCGAGAATTCCAGCCCCGGCGTTTCTGGGCAGCCCTCGCAGGCAGCCTGGAATATCGAGACCAGAGAGAGAGATACCATCCCTCATTCATCCTAACTTCCAGGTACAGAACTGAATAACCCCTCACAAAGAATTCTTTAGTTATTCACTTGGCAAAAACAAACTTAACTTAAACTGTAACTTTCTATTCCCGCCCACGTATTAGGCTTAGGTCAGGTACACGGGGTAGGCGTATTTAGAAACACCAGTTGAGTACGTTTAGTCAAATGTATATGTGTATGTAATATATTTTATTCCTTTTAAAACATCATATGGCTTAGAAACCATATCAATGTTTTTACAGTATTATTTTATACTATTGCTTTTAATGTATGCACTTTACTTAACTATAAGTATTGCAATAATATCGATCCATTTCTCTTGTATGAGAAAAGAGACTGATCAATAAATAACACCTTTTTATTGAACATGCCCGTCTCTTCCTTTTCTCTACATTCTGATGAGACTAAGAATGCACGTACTGACTGAGTAAAATAAATTGCCTTTTGTTCACACGACTCTCGAGATATACTCTTGATTAGGGGAGAGCAAAGTTGTCATGTTCTATGGTTGTCAGAAACTAAATCCCTTCTTGTCTAATCAGGGGAGTTAATTCTTTCCTGAACATTCGAGAAAGTTTCTAGTGAACTCTGAGCTAAGCTGGCAAACCCAAAACTTTAAGTCTAGTATCGACAGTAGTAGACCTAGTTAACGTCTGGTCTAGGCCTTTACTATTGTAGGTATTATTCCAATGCGCAGAGCCTATTGGGATGATAGGAACTACACTACATGGCGCCCAACGCGTTTGGAAAGGGCGATAAAACTAACGTAAGACATTTAGAGTAATTCAGTCGTGCTTTCTCACTCAGACCCCTTTTCCCATAATACTCCAAAGACGTCTGGAGTGGGTGAAAGGTAATATCCGCCAGACCTCGCAGGAGGGAACTCCTATGTATGGTTCTTGGTATAGTCAACGTTGAAGGATACACAGTTCCAAAATATTGTGCATCTAATCTTTGTTTCCACAAGAAACCTGATCTGCAAACAAACAAAATAACCTTTTGGACAGTAAAATGTCAGACAATGAGGATGAAAGAGAGGCAGTTAGATTAGCAACTGAACTCGCAGCAGCTGATGCTACCATGCAGGCAGCAGACGAGGATATAATACTCATCCCGGTCATCAAAAGGAGATCTATAACTTTAAAACTTATAGAAAATGGACTGACACCTAGAGGTGGCACAGTCATATTCGTAATTGAGGCACACGAATATCGGCAGACAGACAATTAGTCCAATATGTGATGCGGACTTCAACAATACAGCCAGCGATTAAACTTCCACAGCTGACCCCTCACCAGGGGAACACAAATAAAATTACACCACAGAACATCCAGTCCTGTCTAGGGAAGGTACCGGCTAAACGGGAACAAATACCATTCTGGTTGGCACAGAAAATCACCCAAATAGAGGCGGTGTTTCCTGACACCACCCCATTAGAAAAACACAGGATTCTGACTATCTGTCTCCCAATGGGAATCGCACCACACATAGAGGACTGTGACACTTGGGGTACAGTCTTTGCTTCCATCTACACAAAAACGCACGGTGTTCCATCCATTTCGGTAATACCAGATGTGCTAAAACAAATTCAAGATGAATATGGTCCAGAACCCGCTTTAACTCTTGGTATGAAATTACTGAAAGACTTCAAGCAGGTCTCGGCTATACTATTAGCCAACATAAAAGGAGAAGCAGCAAACGTGGCGATCCGCCAGAGGTTAAAAGAGACAGATATAGCAGACCAACCAGCTGAAATAGCCAGAATCATAGAAAAATCCTATGAGGAACTAGGCAGAGATAGTTTAGGTGGGATACCAGTAAAACCACAACTGATTGAAAGTCCTGAAAAAATATTTTATAACAATAAATCTACATCACCAAAAAAGAACTGGGATGGAAACAAACAATCCAATCCTAAAGAAAAGAAATTCCAGTCCAGAGGAAGGTCTCCTAGGCGAAGAGAAAAATCTCCGAACCAGAGACACAGGTCACCACAAAGTGACCCCTCTGGGAATAGATATAACCTTAGAAATAGGGATAATATAAAAAAGCCTGATAGATATCAAGACATTGATACACGTCCCTCTCAATCTTTTCAGACTTCCTCGCAGAAATCGGAAAGAAGAGGACGATCAGAACAAAGAGAAGAGCACGCCAAGTCCAAAGACAAGGAACCTGCTCAGCTAAAAAAGAAATTACAATTTCCAAAAAAGAAGGTAGCCAGTATCAAGGTAGTTAACAATGCCGAGAATACTGAGGACACAACTGAAAAACGGGGAATGGGCTCAGACAATGCTAGACAGCGCAGCAGAAGTGAGCATAGCTCGCAAAGTCCTTATGAATCATCTGGAGACAGTGGACACGAATGAATATCTTCAAGTGGAAACTGCGGACACCAGAGTTAGCAAACCTCACAAAATATACGAAATAACATTGCATATAGAGGGAGATAAGACTAGGAAAATAAGGGGACTATTTTGGGATAATCTCTCCAAGGGCTATGATATCCTTCTAGCTGAAAAAGACTGGCCACCAGAGTTTGTCAGGGAGTGCCCTCATGGCGAAGAAGTAATTATGCCTGCCTTCTCAAATCAAATTCCTATTCATAAAAAGTACACACTTGCTAGAAAGTGGGCAGTAGCTCTAGCTTCTGCTTTATATAAAAATCACGTGGGATGGGATGAGGACTCTCCTCCTCACAAAATCCAGTTAAAATCACAACCTACTGCACAAAGACAGTACCCAATTAAGCAAGAAGCTAAAAAACAGGTAAATGAAATACTAGATCAGCTAGAATACCAGGGGGTGATTGAAACTTGCACCTCACAAATGAACAACCCTTTGTTTCCGGTCTCCAAACCAGACAATTCATACCGTCTAGTTTTGGATTACCGACACCTTAACACATGTTGCAAAACTTTTGCAGTGCAAAACTCACATAGTGCTGCACTAATGAATAACATAGTGCGCAAAAAATACAAAACAACCTTGGACATCTCTAATGGATTCTTTTGTCAAAACATAGCACCAGAGAGCAGATATTGAACTGCATTCTCAATAAATGGCACTCAAAAACAATTCTGTCGGTTAGCCCAGGGGTACAAGAACAGCCCGGGGGTATTCTCAGCGAGAGTAACAGAATTACTACAACTATATGATGATGAAGCATTATCTTATGTCGATGACATTTACTTAACAGATGATGACTTGGAGACTCACTTGAAAAGAGTGAACACCATAATACTTGGGTTCGCTGCAGAGGGTTACAAATTCAACTTTAAAAAATCCAGAATTGCCCATCTGACAGTCCTGTTCTTAGGATATGAGTTATTAAGTGAAGGCAAAAGCCTGGCTGACAATTTCCTAGAGAAATGTGCCGTAATCCAAGCACCTAGAACACTAAAAAACCTACAGTCGATTCTAGGCTTCCTAAATTTCGGAAGAACATACATTGCAAATTACACAGAAAGGGTCAAGCCCCTTTATGATCTGATAAAACCAGATTTTAAAAGATCCAATTGGACTCAAATACACACAGAAATTTTGAGATCTCTACAAACAGACATGCTAATTAAAACAAAATTAGAAACACGTGATAACACACGCAATCTTGTGATTCGAGTCATCCCAGGGAGATGCGGATTCACATACCTGACCTCTAATGAGGGAGAAAAGGTACCAATTGCATTCAAATCACACTTGTACACAGAAGCTGAAAAGAAGTTCAGCAGTACAGAAAGAATTGTTCATGCAGTTCAAACCGCAATAGCTAGAGGAAAAGATCAAGCTGACGGTAGACATATCACAGTCAGAACAGCAGAATCAGCCTTTGAGGCACTAACAACACCGTGTAATTTACCAATAACAACATTGAATCCAAAGTGGATACAATGGGTGAATTCAATCACAACGGACAAAGTATACTATTACCTTGATCCAGAACTAGAAGAGTTGAAAAATCTAGAATATGAAAGAATATTCCCTCTGCCAATCGATATTCTGCCTTTACGACATTACGCCTGTGTAATTTATACAGACGGACATGCTCAACCTCCCGTTTGGGGAGAACAAGCATACAACCCCACATGTGGGATTACAAAAGAAGTGTGGCGCGGAGGTAAACTAAAACCTCTATTAACAAAAACACACTCAGTAGAAACTA
This sequence comes from Lissotriton helveticus, assembly GCF_964261635.1. Classification (NCBI taxonomy): domain Eukaryota; kingdom Metazoa; phylum Chordata; class Amphibia; order Caudata; family Salamandridae; genus Lissotriton; species Lissotriton helveticus. Next base: position 1,082,507,152 of record NC_136070.1, on the reverse strand, counting down.
ATTCAGAACAACAAACTGAGATAGTAGCTTTGAAAATGGCGCTAGATAATGCGGATCGCGAATTCCCGACACTTATAGTGTCAGATTCATATTACTGCGTCAAATCATATAACAAGGATTTGCAGACATGGATTCAAAACGGTTACAAAGATGACACAGATGCAACAATAAAGCAGAAACTGCTCTGGGAACAAATAGCTCTTTTGAAAAAAGAACTACCAAAGACTCACGTGACACACTCACTGAGTCATCAGCGTGATGGCGTTCACGTTGCAGGGAATTCATTGGCTGAAACAGCCACAGCGGCAGCAACTAAATCGGCTCCCGTAGTTCGAAAAAAGCGTACATTAAAATACATTGACGGTGAAACAGTGCTGGCATTGAAAACGTCATCTAAAGGCGACTGCTCAGCGTTACCGATCAATTATCCACTCAATTATACATACTTAATCGATGCAAACTCCGTCCCTTTTGCTCGAATCCCTGGAGTGGGGGATAGGGTGATTCCAAACATGGACAGGAGAAACTTGTTAATCGCAGACGCACATATGGGCGAGGGTCTCAGACACCTCGAACTAAAAGATTCTCTGAAAGAAATACAATCACGGTACTGGTGGCCAGGCATGAGTCTGCGTCACACCATGTTTGTAAAAAACTGCCCAAACTGCAACAGAGATCGCAGTGGGGAGAGAAACAGTTTAATACCTCATCGTTTTACTCCGGAAAAAAATCAAGAGTAAAAAGGAAGGGTTGCGATTAACATATACAGGCTAGTTTCCACTTATAATGTAGATCACCAGCACTCGGCTGACGTCCGGACTGTTATACAAAGATTTGCGAGTCTAAATGGCATATACGCTAAGAGCATGCTACGTTTGACCATTGTCTTCACTCTAGCACTCCAGCCTGAGGGGAAACATGACCAAATGAGCATAGTCCAGCGGGAATCTTCTCACTTCCTTCCTGAGGGTACGGGATGGTGTAAAGAAAAAACCAAGGCATGAAGCAATCTATAGCGGAACGGGTATTAGGTTCGGGAGCTGGGTGGGTCAAACATCTAATAAGTGTCCAACGTAGTCTAAATAACTTGCCAAGAAATTCTCTGAAGGGATTCAGTGCGTACAAATTATTATTTGGAACTAGGATGATGATCTCTGACATTGATAGTCAGACTTCAGTGGTGAAAGAAAAAAGCTTTGATATCAAAGACCGTTTGGCTATTTTGCAGGACTTAAACAAAACAAGAAAAGACCTGAGCAACAGAAAGTTGAAACAACAGCCAACAACCACTGAAGAACCACCACCTGTCCCAGCAAGACCTGTCTGGATTCCAAAAGTCGGGGATCTAGTCAGGGAGAAGATCGCGGTAAAGAAGGAATTTGGGCCTTCTTACAGAAAAGCAGTTCCTGTCTTGTCTGTCAACGGGACAAGATCAGTTGTACTACCGCCACTTGCTGGAAAAAAGGAGAACCGAGTTGTATCAATCGACCTGGTAAAACCACAACATGTGGCCGATAACAAACAGTAGGCCAAGTGGACTCCCAATAAGTAGCAGAACACCAAGGTTTGCTACCAGTACAGAGGTCCTAACGAAGAGGCTCATCACATTCGAAACGCCTACAGAAGAACAACAAGGACTATGCAACAATGCAATAGAACTCAGACCTCTGAAAACCCAAATAAAAACATTTAGCAGGGACACACCAATCTATAATGAAGTACCAAGTGAAAATGCAAGAAAAAGAAATCCTGAACCAATTGGAACAATTGACAGAACTGCATCCGGCTACTTCATAAACTTCGATGATTCCTCTGAAGGCTTCAGTGAATCAAAAACACAGCCATCATCAAAAACCTTTAAAGATAAAGCTAAAGAACTTTTGAAACAACTGAAAGAAACATATCTGATTTCTCCATGGATTGAATTTTGGGTGGGTTTTGGTGCATTTATCCTCATACTTTGGCTCATCATGGTACTAACTTTGGGACGCTTCATTGAGGGAAAATATGCTAAAATGGACACAGCAAGTCAGAAAATCAACTTGATCCTCAAACCACACACATCTTCACACGTCGAGAAAAGAGAACTTTCTTCAGCCAACTTCACAGCCAATCCGATACCTGGTGGGGTAGCCTGGGACAACACTGACTATGAAATTTATGGTCCGGTCAAAATCCTGAAATATCCACACCAAATTAAGATCTCATTGAGTGACTTTGCAAAACCAAGCTCATTTGCTGATGATTGGGACTTCAAAAGCATTAATAATATGATGTCTGACTTAGTAATGTCTGCTAAATTTACCAAACATGATTATTTGCAGGGTTCTACAAATTATGATAGTATGTACTGTTATAACCATTATGGTAACCATTTTCTACATAAATCTGCACAGCCTAGAAATGTTTTAAATTATAATCAATGGGAACATTGTGCAACCCCTCCAAAAGGTAAGCTCAAGAACCTTCTATGACAAATATTCATACTTTTCAGGTTTTAACACAAGTAATGCTGAAGCATTCTATTTTAAATTGTCTAACAAGACAGGAACCAAGACCATGATAACCAACACAATATTGATTTATTCAGACTCATTTTTTGAAAAATTGAATACCTTTGGTTTTGATTATTGGGACAAAAATGTTGAATTGAAAAGTGTTTGGGGTACAAAAGATTGGCAAGTACAAGGTATAGAAGCTTTGTTTAGAGCCTGCATGATCCCAGAACAAATGATATTTTTAAATGACACTGTTCAACAAACCACCTGTCTTGGCCTAGCCAAAATCAAAGATTTAATTAAACCGTCTATTCCAAAACCAACAATGTTTAGCAACACTTCTACAGATGAAGAGATAGACGTAAACCATATATTAAACCAAAACAGAACACATCCTGATTGGAAACAGTGGTTGATCTGGCCCACAGATACTAATAACTGTCAAGACAGATTCCTGAATAAAACACAGGGGTTCAAAATGACCAGGCCAGACCCTAGATATCCCCAAAGACATCACCCAGGGATAATAACCACCTACAGTGTGGGCAAATTATGCCTTCAATGGCTGCAAACTTCCACACTGGCAGAAATTAAGCAACACCTAACTTTACTTACTGATGGTGCTGACTTGCGTGATTTCATAATGGGACCACGCAAACAGCGTCAAAAACCTTTCATAGCAGCCTCTGTATATGCAGCATACAATGAGGCCTGGAAGGTTACTCAAATTGAAACAGCAGAGAGAATACGGGAAATTGACCGTATTAATTTGGAAAAATCACTTTCTGTAGTGGACAATGGGTTAATGACTCTGTCCTCCAGAATTTTTTCTTTGGACAGCATTGTGTCTTCAGCAATCGACATATTATCGCAGGACTTACTGTTATTACAACACGGTCAGTCACAATTGCGTTCTATTGTACAGCTTGGCTGGACGTTACAAAATCTGAGTTCAGGCTATGTGCCTTGGCGTTTAATCAACACAACGTCACTATTCCAAATCTTTAACCTTACTGATAGACAAATCAGTATGGCGCAAAGGGGAGCTGATTATACAATCCTGAGCATTGAGAAACTTGAGAGATTACCAATGACAATGTCAGAACGACCTGTCAGTGAATGGATAATACATGGGATAATTAATATTCCAATTTCAACCTTCAGGTTTCAATACTGCCAAAAATATATACAGGCTGGCATGTACGAGAAATTGGGAAAGGGGTACCTTAAAACAATATGGAACCTGCCCTATTCACATGCATGTGTCAGTAATAAAGGACAGAAAGTGTTTCTTAGTGGCAATAATTGTGCGATGTCACTAAGCGGCACACTTCTGTGTAACGGAATTAGTTTGCATGGAGCCTGTGAAGGGAATTCATACAACCTTTCATGTCACCAGCAAGGCGCACCTGCAACAGAAATAGAACCATTCTTTCAAAGACTCTATAATGGGAGTTACATTCTACTTGTAGACCGCAGATGTTGTAGTCTTATGCCCGGGACTCCTTATCTAGTAACTACGACTGCGAAGGTCAAGTGCTGTGGTCGCTCGTTGTTCCCCAGCTCCTTTCCAGACAGGGAGGCAAGGGCATGGCCCAATTTGAAAATTACTTCTATTCGAATAGATACTTTAAGCAGAATGAAAACAGTGCTTCTTCAGACGCCTACCAGGCTCTCGTCATCAAAAGAAACATATGATCTACAAGTCGCAAGGACGACTGCAGAGATACATTCATTGTTATCAACTAATTCCCCCATACATTTCGCAGAAATTCTAAATGAAATCTTAAATATTTCTGATACCAATGGGATCTCAAAGGTATTTAAGACAGTATTTTCGATGGCATTAACACCATTCAAAGCCATACTGGGTATTTTTCCAGATTTCGTCCATTCGATTTTTGGCGGACTTCCCCCGATCCTGGGACTAATTGCAGGAATCCTATTCTTAGTCCTTATTTTTCGTTATGGCAACCCATGTCACAGACAAAACTCTTGCAACAAGGGAAGAAACAATCCTAGCCATTAGATACCTGGACCGGATATCAAAAATCCTGGGACTCTCCCGGCTTAGAGACCTAAATATGACTTGGTTTCTATCATTTCGACCAATGTGGCAAAGATGTGTTTTACCTGCATTAAGGTGTCTGCTATGCGGAGAAGAATGCGTGTTAGACACCTGTCTGACGCTACAATCGGATGCGCCAATGGATGCAGAAACATTGTTGAGCCCGATCAAGTTTCATGCTTTGTGCTGCCCTCAAAGGCTACCAATCCTGATGACGGCATTCGTGGAAATTTCACCACTACGATTGATGGGTAGTGAAGTTCAAGATGAAAGCAGCATCGAACAGGTACGACCTTCTGTCAGCAATGCAAATCAGAATGTCAATGGAGACAATCATGCGCACGAATGCATGATTACACCTATTTCCGAGTTAGTGGAACTTTCCCAGGAAGCTGTTGACAGTTTTTTCGAAAGCCTAAATGATATGATGTTCTCACCAGAGCAGAAATAGAGACTTTTGAACAAGCTCGCACACGGCGTTCCCTGAATTCGGCCTTCAACTTTAAAAATAAAGTCACATGAACAATCTTTCCTCCAGTTCACGGACAGCAATTTTTCAGCAGCCCCAAAATATTTTTTCATATTTTTCGGGACACTATCTTCTGCTTAAAGTAAGAACTATTCTTAAAGAACTAAGGTTTCTAAATTTTAGATAGCTTATAGACATAGCTTATAGACATTAGCTGCCCGCAGGTATGTTCACAAATACTTTATTATGTGATGGAATGGTCTCGAACTTTTTTTCTGTATTAAGAGCCATTTCATGTGTAATTCTCATATACCAAATAGCAACAATGTATACAAATGCGATTACTTTGGCATAATTATACAGCTTGAGTGCATACAATACATATGACTGCAACTTTTTCCGTATATTTGAAAAATTTCAAAATGCATTTATGTATTTTGGGGTGGTAAGATATACACTATACTCTGTAGTATGTTGTACTATGTTATACTATGCCTAGATTAGTAAATATGACCATAGTTAGCGTGGAGTGGGTGTGATGTATTCCTATAGGTCCTGAATCGATCCCCCTACTCCTGACCCTATTCTGGTTAGTAAACTAACAAGTTAACTAGTAATCAGCCCATGAGGCAGAAAATCCCCATGATGCAGATACCGTTATCTGACGCAGCCACACTACGGCACAGGAACGTGTTATCTGATTAGGTCATAACGCTTGCGATCTAATTAGACAAGCGATATTCCTCCAGCCCCTGATAAGGCATACGGAGTTCTCATAACAAATCAAACCTATGACAACCTGGGCAAAACCCTGCGGCCATTGTTTTGATTTCACCGAGAACTTCAGTAAAAGAATGTGCTAACGAGCAAGTCGTATGACATCCTTATTGACGTATCTATGTCCATCCTTACGTCAATCTCGGCACCTTAAAGGTATAAATATTACCGATATTGCCCTATGCAAACACACGCGTGGTGACGAGACGGAGCAGCCATACTTGCCGAAGCGAAGAGCAGAGCAGACCCCGCTGGCGCAGCCCCGCCTTCCTGACGCGCTGAGAGAAGCTGCTTTCTCCTGCCGAGAATTCCAGCCCCGGCGTTTCTGGGCAGCCCTCGCAGGCAGCCTGGAATATCGAGACCAGAGAGAGAGATACCATCCCTCATTCATCCTAACTTCCAGGTACAGAACTGAATAACCCCTCACAGAGAATTCTTTAGTTATTCACTTGGCAAAAACAAACTTAACTTAAACTGTAACTTTCTATTCCCGCCCACGTATTAGGCTTAGGTCAGGTACACGGGGTAGGCGTATTTAGAAACACCAGTTGAGTACGTTTAGTCAAATGTGTATGTGTATGTAATATATTTTATTCATTTTAAAACATCATATGGCTTAGAAACCATATCAATGTTTTTACAGTATTATTTTATACTATTGCTTTTAATGTATGCACTTTACTTAACTATAAGTATTGCAATAATATCGATCCATTTCTCTTGTATGAGAAAAGAGACTGATCAATAAATAACACCTTTTTATTGAACACGCCCGTCTCTTCCTTTTCTCTACATTCTGATGAGACTAAGAATGCACGTACTGACTGAGTAAAATAAATTGCCTTTTGTTCACACGACTCTCGAGATATACTCTTGATTAGGGGAGAGCAAAGTTGTCATGTTCTATGGTTGTCAGAAACTAAATCCCTTCTTGTCTAATCAGGGGAGTTAATTCTTTCCTGAACATTCGAGAAAGTTTCTAGTGAACTCTGAGCTAAGCTGGCAAACCCAAAACTTTAAGTCTAGTATCGACAGTAGTAGACCTAGTTAACGTCTGGTCTAGGCCTTTACTATTGTAGGTATTATTCCAATGCGCAGAGCCTATTGGGATGATAGGAACTACACTACACCCACTCATGGTCAAATGTACATACTCCGATGATCAAGGCCGCTTTGCAGCTTCTACCTGCCAATGGCAGGGGCGATTGCTCAACATAGTTACAGTCTATATCCCCCTGCACTTCATTCGATAGCACTCCCAGTGCTTGGCACATTTCTAGTCCGTCTCCCAAAGGTAGATATTTTATTGGGTGGTGACTTTAATGCCACTCTCAATGACGGCCTAGACCGCGCGCCCCGTGACAACAACACCATTCTCACTCCACCCTCACAGACTTCCTTAAGACAATATGCCTCGTGGACGTTTGGCATTCCCACTTTCCACACACACGCCAATTCACGTATCACTCAGGAGCACACAATAGTCTTTCTAGAACAGATCACATCTTATCATCAGCAGATAAAGTAGGGGGCTTTGTGGAGATAACAGACTTACCACAGGGAATATCAGAACCTTCCCCCATATCAGCCAAATTCACGCGTGGCACCTCCACACAACGTCGTATACTCCCGAAATATCCAGGCTACCTCAAAAATCCAAAATATGGAAAGGTCTGTCCACGGCCACGAAACACAACTTTGACGAAAATTAACCATTGGTTACCTCACCCCTTATTCTATGGGAAGCCTACAAGACGGTCCTACAGGGATAGGCTAGCTCCTTAATTTCGGACTATAAAAGAGAGAAGGCGCACACTGTTTCGTCACTTGAACACGAGCTACAGACACTAGAAGCGCAACACTCCCACGACCGTTCCGATGTTCACACGCATCTACTCCAGCTTAAAAAGCAGGAATACAAGGAATATTTGTGGGAAGATGCTAAAACCCGGTTGACAACCGCGCTCGACACCATCTATAAAGTAGGAGATAAAGACGGTCGGCTACTGGCATGGCTAGACAAACGGGAGCGTGTGAGCTGCTGGGTGGCAGAGCTCCAGCCGGGGTGGTGGTAACGGATCCCCAAGTTATAGGAGACACATTAGCACCCCATTACTCTGAGGCAGCCTTGATAAAGCAGGAAGCGGCAGAGTTGTTCCTAAGAGATACCAGCCTCCCTACGCTGGCAGAAGATGATGCCAAAGTACTGAAGTCAGGGCTTACTACTGAGGAATTGGTGTTGGCAATAGGAAACATACAGTTGGGGAAAGCCCTAGGCCCAAATGGCATTCCTATCAAAACTATTCAAAAAAAGCACAACTACACTCACCTCCTACATGTGTAAAAAGCCTGCTTAGAAAGCGGTGAACTCCCTAAAGATCAGAGAACAGCAATTGTTGTGGCCATACATAAACCAGGGAAACCAGCCCGAGATTGTGCTTCCTACAGGCCCATCTCCCTAATCAACGCAGAAGCCAAGATTTTGGCTAAAGTTTTAGCAAATAGACTCACATCCCACCTTACTAATATGATCCAGCCCGACCAGTCAGGGTTTATGCCTGGCAGGAACACAGCCCTAAACTTAAGGCAACTCCAGAGTGTACTAGGACGTAAACACATGATACAGGAGGAAGTTGTAATATTGTCTCTTCACGCTCGTATTGCCTTTGATACGGTAGAGTAGCCATTCCTGTTTGCAGTCCTCACACGGTTTGGGTTCGGAACTAGATTCTGCTCATGAGTGAGATTACTTTACACAAAACCGCTTGCGCACGTAGTGGCGAATGGGCACATTTCTAAAGAATTCCCACTGGGGCGAGGCACCAGACAGGGATGCCTGCTGTGGCCGCTGCTTTTTGCACTGGTTTTGGAGCATCTTGTGGCATGGATAAGACAAGACCTGGTTACTCTGGCTTCCCCCATCGTTCCCTACATAGCATCCTGCATATTTGCGAGGCTTATGGAAAACGCTCAGGATATACCATTAATTGGAGTAAATCCATACTATATGTCCTACATGGTACGATTCCAAGACTGCCTAAAGGCTTTGCAGTTAAAATAGCAGAAGACAGCTTCAAATAATTGGGGATCCACATCACATCTGATTCAGAGGACTTTCTGATCTTAAACCTGCTGGAACCCCTAAAGAGATTGCGTAGGGACACCAAACACTGGCAGTCCCTGCCACTGACACTTCTAGGAAGAACAGCACTTTTTAAAATGATGGTACTTCCCCGATTTTGATACGCCCTACAGAACACCCCATTACCAGTCCCTCCAGCCTACTTTTGGGCCATTGAGACGGAGGTGACCAAACTCTTATGGAATGGGAAACCGGCCCGGATAGCGATGATCAAACTATTTCACTCCTGGTATGACGGGGCATCACACTACCTAACATACAAATGTACTATTCTGCATCTTGACAGACTTGCACTAGGGGTAGGGGGACCTAATCGAGCACTGTAGAACACTAACCATCAGAGGGCCGTAAAAGGACTGACTAAACAAACGATCTATCTTTGGCACACTGTTCCCAGAAAGCTTGGATGGAATAAAAAGATCACCCAAGTTACACTCCTTTGGCCATGTTGGGTACACTACGCAACAGTAAAGAGTTCAAGCGATGGGATGATATAGGGATATCCAAAGTAGGCGATCTCTGGGCCAAAGGAAAGGTGATTCCATTTACCCAGCTCCAAGACCAATACACAATGGCCACCATACAAATGTTTGGCTATCACCAAATTCGACCGCATTAGAGGCAGTTATGCCGCATGACACCGTCCTTCCAGAGGCTTACCCCTTGGAAGGCGGGATACTGACTGAACACATGCACAAAAAAGCCATGTCCTTCACATATCGAAAACTCATTAATAATCACCCCGACTGCACACTTTCCCTACGGGGGAGATGGCAGGAAGAGGTAGGAGAAATGGACGAGGCAGATTGGCAAGAGGCGCTAGCTTCCCCGAGGGAGATGGCAATCTCGTCAAAACTACGTCTAATCCAACTGAAAGTGTTGCATCGGATTTACTAAACTAGGGTAACGTTATATAAAATGGGAAGGTCGGACAGCCAGCTCTGCCTATGACAGTGTGGGGCAACAGGAACATTTTACCATATATTGTGGGAGTGTCCCGACATTATGACATATTGGGAGGCAGTGATATCCACAATAAGGAATGTAGGTGGGGCCCCGGTGCCACCAGAACCTAGGAGATGTCGTTTGAATATCCAGGAGCCCACAGACCTTAATAATGCAGTACAAAAGTGGGCGACACCTGGTATAACTATAGCTAAAAGGAACAATGCAAAACAGGGGGAGCACGAACTACTCCCACCGTGAGGGATTGGAGTAAGTATATGGATATGGTGATTGTGGCCGAAAGAGCGGTGTACATACATAGGGGTGCCCTAAAAAGTCGGAGCGGGTGTGGGGAAAGTGGAATGTCTTCATAGGCAACATATGTGGATTGTGGGCCGACAACTTATCAATGGACAATAGTGAATGAATCATGGACTACAGAATGACCCTAACTGTACAGACTCAATGTTATACTGTACAAGATGTGTGGAACAGCAGAGAATGCTATACTGTAAAATGATTGATGGTCTCAATTTTTACTAAACCTGATGATGTTGTGTACCAATTATCAATAAAAAGTTTTTTTTATTAAAGATGTACATTAGCTTAACTGAGGGCGAAGCTGGAACATTTCATTCCCAAACAAAAAGATATCGTGGGCACCATTCCATAATTTCCAGTACCATTTGATTATGGGTTGCAAATCTCATAGGTTTCATTCTCAAAAAATGTTCTGTGCTTTCAGTCCATCTTCATGTCTAATACTCGTATAGAGAGTAGATATATCCAAAGTACCATTTGATATCATATATTTTATTGAGAAAGTCTGTCAAGTCTCTCAGGTATGATGGAATCTATATTTTCAGCGTTGTCAGTTGGAAGATGGGCTGAGCAGCTAGTAGGTTGCTCATGGTGGGGCTTACTGTAACTTCTACTTAAGGACTTAATAAATCAGATCAAACTCAACTCTGCTATATCTACTATGTCTCCTGAACATGTGAGGCCAGCCCACTACATTTTGGTGACGATCTGGAGCTCATCTCCCTCACTACATGTGGATTTATGCAAAATAAGGATGAGGTGTACAGCAGGACTACGTGTTGGAAATGACATACTACCGAAGCCACCACACGAGAAAGCTGCAGCAGTACGTGGTCAGTTTGGACACACAGACACCACAAATAAACTACAAAGAGGAAGTAATGAAACTAAGGACCTAAAAAAAAAGAAACAAAAGAGTCTGGACAAGCAAGCCTCGTAGCCCCACCAGTGTCCACAAATCGGACAGACTCTCCACTGGTGTGCTCTTCTCAAAGTCATCATCTAATGGACTTAAAAGAAACAAGGAATGTGGAAACATTTCAAGAACGCAGTAAGATTGATAGTTTACATGATTTGACGTGAACTAAGTCTTTTTAAAGGACATTGTCTGCTTTTCACTGCAACTTCTTTCTTTCTGTGTCTTTTACAGATGCATGATGTTTGGGGTATCAAGTGATGTGAGATGGCAGCGGGGGGTGGGGACTGGGTTAGTAAAGAGAGATAGGGTCCGAATATCCCACAAGTTAGTAAGACGTTTTCCTGCACAATCCTGGTAAGACAATGGTATACACATCGAAAGAAACATTCTCAGTATACGACACATGTACATACAGGGAAAACAGAAGATAAATACCACCCAGGCTGGCCACCATAGATAGTCCAACCCTCACATGCCTGGCATGGAATGTGAATGGCCTTGGAGACAGAATAAAAAGGGGACTGGTGCTATGTCATATTAAACGCCTCCATCCAGATGTGGTGTTGCTCCAGGAGACTCACCTACAAGGCACCAGATGCGGATGAGGGAAACACACAGAGTTTTGGCACACGCTAGATACACCACTGGATCCTGGGGGGTTGTGATCATGATAAGAAAGACACTCCCTTTTGACACAACTTGTATATGGTCAGACCCTGATGACGGGTACTTGGGGCAGACTGAGACTGACCCTGATCTGCCCGTACGCCCCTTACACCCCACTGTGATTACAGACACGCACATTACACAAAATCACAGAAATCCTTGTGGAAGCCCCGGCCTCATTACAGATGATAGGAGGGGACTTCAATGGTGTGATGGACATGTCCCTAGATCGCACTGGAGGTGGACCACAGAAGACCCCACCTATAGCACTGGCACAATTCGCGAGCACAATGTGGTTGGTGGATGTATGGTGGATGCAGAAACCGCAGGCCAAACAATACTAATACTTGTCCCGGGCCCACAAGGTGTATTCGAGACTAGACTACATCCTTATCCCAAAAGGTGAAGTGGGGGAGGTTCAAGAAGCAGAATACCTAGCCAGAGGGCTGTCTGACCAATCACCACTGTTGATTATGCTAAAGAACAGGAGACAGATAAAGCAACCCCAGTAGAGGCTCACAGCCTGGGACCTAAAAAACAAATCCATTATCCACAGTCTAAGGACCGACACTGACCTCTCATTTAAAGAAAACGAGGGAACGGTTGAATCAGGGGTCACACTTTGGGAAACATACAAAACGGTGCTAAGAGACAGGGTGCAGAACCGCATAGCATGGGAATGGAAAAAAGAAGTGGAATGGATAGAGGACATAGAACACCAATTCCAGACGCTAGAAGAGCAGACAACCACAAGATGAGACCCACACATCACTCGGTAACTGAGGACACTTAGACACGAGTATAGAGACCTAGCGCACAATGTGGCTAGAGATCAGCATTTAGCCACTCTCCATCAACTGTACGATGCAGGGAACAAAGCTGGAAAACTCGTGGCCTGGTTTGACAAAAAAGAAATGGAAAACAGAAGGGTTCCGTCCATAGTAGATGGTCAAGGACAGGAACACAAAACTGACGAACAGATTGCGAAAGCGTTCGCCACATATTACAAAGACTTCTATAAGGAGAAACCCTTAGATGACACCTCGGAAATCCTGACCTATTAGACAGACATGGAGACCCCGTCTTAAGAAGAGACAGATAGAGAAGCACTAGATGAGAACTTTTCCATGCAGGAGGTGAAAGGAGCAATACTGGAACTCTGCACAGGGAAATCCCTGGGGCTGAATGGCCTGCCTGTGGAACTATACAAGAGATGCTCAGATCTCCTGAGTACCCACCTGCTCACCTCTTTAAAGATGCCTGCAAGAACGGGACACCCCCCGAGACCTCAGACTGGCTACAATCGTGACTATACATAAAGAGGCTAAGTAGAGGAACAAATGTGAGTCATATCGTCCAATCTCGCTCCTAAATGTGGAAGTGACGGTCCTAGCGGCCATCCTGGCCACAGGACTGAAAATGTCCTAGCATCATTGGTACCATGCCCAGCAAGGCGACCAGGTGGAATCCCAGAAGAACACATAATTGGATAATGGTGACTAGCAAGCGGGACACTCTGCACATATTCCTATCACTAGACGCTGAGAAAGTTTGGTGCAGTGCATTGGCCTTTCCTGGAGGCCACTCTGGTCAAATTTGACCGTGAACCAAAATTTAGAAAATAGGTGGCTCTGCTATACAACTCTCCCAAAGTGACCGTGAGGGTGAACGGTAGGACATCACAGGAATTCCCAATTGGTATGGGGGCTAGGCAGGGATGACCTCTGTCTCTTCCCCTGTTTGCACTTACGGTAGAGACACTGGTGTGTCGAATTAGACAGCACTCTCAAATCCAGGGCTTTAGGATTACAGCAGAAGACACTAGAGAAGAAAAAATATCTCCATATGCAGATGACATTTTGCTATATATAACAAAGTCCGAAAGCTCGATCCACACCGTCTTCCAGACCATCAAAGAATATCTTAGGCACTCTGGCTACAAGGTAAATTGTCATTAGTCGCTGGCATACAGCCTCAGATCCTTGAAACACTGGCCTCCCTTACCGGAGTACCTGAAGACAGTAGAGGAAGGTTTCAAATACCTGGGGATTTTTCTCACAACAGATAAGAACCTTTGTTACGATACAACCTCTTGCATATAACACGTACATTTAAAGAAGACGCTGAAAAATGGAAAACATTCCCTCTCACAATAATAGGAAGGGCAGTAATGTTCAAAATTATCTCATTGCCCCAGTTCCTCTACACCCTACGAAACACATACCACCCCCTCCCATGGACAGTGTTACGAGATATAGAGGCTGAGATGCGTTCATTGCTTTTGCCGGGGAAACACCCACTAATAACGCTACATACACTACAGAGAAAACCGTACAATGGGGGCCTCGCAGTACCTGACATAGAAGCATACTCTTGGGCCGAAAACCAAGTACCCATAAATGACTGGATACATACAGACTGGGATCATCCCACATCTAGGCTAGAAAGAGAAACACTGTCCCAACACACGTTCACTCACTACCTATATGGGGGAGCAGGGAACTACAACCTGCTCCCGGCCACACAACTACATTGGAAGTGTAGGAAAGGGCTGCTAAGACCTCAGGATGGGACCATAAGGTCACTAGGGCAATACCACTCTGGAAAGGGAACTAACTGAGAGAAATAGGGACACTGAAAGGCTTTAGACAATGGAACCTAGTTGGAATCTCGACAGTGAGAGACATCGCAGATAAAGGGAAGCTAAAATCTTTTCCCGCACTTCGCACTGAATACCAACTTCAGACCACCCAACTCTTCAAAAATGCACAAATAAGACATGCATGGATAGCGAAATCCCTGAATGTAGAGAACCTCCCAGAATATGCACCACTACAAAGTTGCCTATTGCACGTGTCCATTACCCACAAAGCAATAGCTCTTACATATAAAACGATAAACAATAACATACCAGGGAACCTAGGTAAACTCTGAGTTAAATGGGAGGAGGAGGATATGGGAGAATGGGAGAAAGTGGACTGGGCAGCTGCTCTTATACACCCCGGAGAGGTGGCGATCAGGGCATGACTTATTCAATATAAGATATTACACAGGATCTACTACGACAAGGCCAAGTTCCCTACAATAGGACGAGCCGGAAACCCAAACTGCTGGGGGTGCCAGGGACGGAAGGAAGATTTCTATCATACACTATGGGCAAGCCCCAAGATACAGATTAACTGGGACAAGATTATTCGAGAACTCAATGAGGTGCTCCAGGTTTCCCTCCCCTGGACCCCTAATTCCTGATACTAGGAATAAAAGTGAAGTGGACATACCAAGACCACAGTTACTGTTTAGCGCCTTGGGATTAGTGGCGGCTAAGAGAGACATAGCTTGACATTGGGGAGCACAGGATGAACCAACGCTAAAGGAGTGGAAAATAGGGATGGATCAGTGTATGGCAGTGGAAAGGGTGACTGTTAGAAATGGGGGTCTCTAGTTGGTATTGGTTTGCACCTTAGTCCAAATAGGGACCCTTGCTTCTAGTCAGGGAAAGGGGGATACACTTCTAAAATAACCCCTGCTCACCCCCTTGGTAGCTTAGCACAAGCGGACAGGCTTACCTCAGAGGCAGTGTGTAAAGCATCTGTTCACACATACAGTAGTACAGTGAAAACACTACAAATGGACCCCACACTAGTTTAGAAAAATAAGTACTCTTTACTAGATTTAATACAAGACCAAACAACAAAAATCCACAATACAATAACAAGAATATGACTTTAAAATGGTAGAAATAGCTTAGTTCAATGTAGATGGTAAATGCAACACTTTACCCTCAAAGTACCTTGTATGCGTCACACAATACAAACAAAAGGGTCACAGGGAAGGCGATGCGTCAGTTCCTTGCTTCGGGGGAGGTGGTGCACCTGTTCCTTACTGCAGCGCAGGGGAGACGATGTGTATGTTCCTTGCCGGAGAGGCGGTAAAGTGTCTGTTTCTTACTGTGTTCCAGTTACAATGCGACAAGATGGCACCGCAAAGCGACGATCCGGTGCGATACAACAAAATGGCCTATTTGATGCGATGTGACAACTTGGATGCGATGCGTGCACACCCGACAGCCATGTAGGGAACTCTGGAGCTGCAACAGGCCCTGCGACATGCTTCGCCGGTGATGCGATGCGACCTCTGCGGCGGAAACACGCTTTTCCGGTGATGCGACGCGCTTCTTCGGTGTAGCGACACGCTTCTTTGGCGATATGATGGCAACAGGTCTGGCGGCGATAGCTTCTTCCTTGTTGCCTCGTGCTTCCAGTTCCCAGCTACACCCAGTCACTAGATGTCCCAAAAACAGCAGCAGGCACCTCTCGCCAGGCAAAATTCCCAGCAAGGAAATTCAGGGGAGCTGGTGGTGAAGACTTTGTGTCCCTAAGACTTCAGAACAGGAGGCAAGCTCAGCTTCAAGCTCTTGGAGATCTTCCTCAAGATGATAAAGTACACACAAAGTTCCTTTTCTCCTTTCGTTGGCAATAAGTAACCACTGCAGGCCAACACCAAACAGCACACAGCACAAGGGGCAGTCTCCTGCTTCAGCTTCCTCAGTTTCTCTCCTTGGCAAAGGTTTGTCTTGATTCCCAGAAGGGATCTAAAGTTCTGGGGTCTGGACCCCAATATTTATACTACTAAATCCTTTGTTCTCTGAAGGCAGAGAGTGTCTGTACCTAGTCAAAACCAGTTCTGTCCTCCCTGGTGCAGCTTCCTGGCAGGAGGTGGAGACAGCATTGTTGAAAGCAGACCTGGCCCAGGTAGCTGAAAAGAAATCTCCTCCCCCTACTCCCTCCACTGTCCATCTACTGCTCGCGCTGTGAATCACATATTATTTCCTCTTTCCCTCACCCAAGTCCCCAGACCTGTTTGGTGCTCTCGGCTTAAAAAAAAAAAAGCACACGGTCCAAACTGGCCACGTCAAGAGTGCTTCTTTTTTCTTGTTATGGCAGAGTTTACCCTATTGCAGCCATATGTTCCAAAGGGCTGTGCGAGTGAGATACAGGGTTGCTACCAGCCATCAAGCTGGAGCGTCTTTAACATTAACACAAGCTTCAGTGTGATTAGCAGGGGGAGCAAGAAGCTTTAATGGGTAGAGGGGTTCAGTCCTAAGATGTGTGGCTTGTCAACACAATGCAAATTTAATTGAATATTAGTTTATACGACGTGCGTCGAGCTCACCAACTTATACCTAAACGCCTTATTTATTGAAACTCAAATTGCGTCTTTTTTTGAGTCATAATGCAGAACAGATAAATATTTAGGGGCAGATTTACAATGAAAGTGACTCAGTGCATTCCGCAAGCCATTTGGCTGCGCCTCACTGATTCACTTTCAAAGCACAGGGATTGGACATATTTACAACAATAGGTCGCATCTCTGTTCTTCCCCCTGCGCTGGCGCACAAACAGCAGCCATGCACTGGTGCAGGCACCCTTGCACCATGGTGCAAGGATGCCTGCGTCATGGGAGATTGTTTTTGTGCAGGAAGGGGCACCTTCTTGCACAAAAACAATCACTACAGGCATTTTCCTCTTTAAATGTGTGCTGCAGAATGCAGCCTGCATTGAAAGAGGAAAAAACAAGGAGAAATTTAAATATTTCTCCTCGTTGCGCCTCAGACGCATTTCCAGATTTACGATTCCTCGTAAATCTGGAAATGTAACGGGTTTCATGGGTGTTGTGTGGGAAAACCCAAAGCAATACCCATGGAACAAAGTGCTGCGTGTAAAGGGGCCATATTTACAAGGACAAGAAAAGTCACACAGGGTGGCTTTTCCTGACCTTGTAAATATGGGGCAGTGAAATGCGCCACCAGTATGTCACAAAAAGTGACGTACTGGTGGTGCGGGGGGCTTGTAAATCTGCCCCTTAGTGTTGTGTTGCAGACTTAAATAGAGTTGAATGTGTAGCTGACAGCGTGTGCTTATGTAGTAAGTTGTTAAATGTGTTTTTTTGCAGCCCTGGAGGTTGTATCAGTTTAAAGTAACTGTTATACGAGTGTGTAGCAGTGAACAGGGTTGGCAGGGTGCATGAGTTGACTAATGTTACAGAGCATTTTGAGCCAATACGGCAGAAAAAAAGATTTTTTTTCCCGTTTGAATTTTTTTGTGCCACCCACTATTAACAATTCTATTAACTAATACCTGCCATCCTGTTCTTCACGCCCCCCCCCCCCCGTTTTACTGGCCACTCCCCCTCTTTCCCCCACCCATCTAATTGGCAAAGCTAATTCATCGCACATGGGCGAGACCTCTTGGCTTTGCCAATGCTTATTTAGATGCTTGTTGCACATGTCAACATTTCTGCCCCTCAAGCGTAAACATATATACTTTATGTGAACTAGCCCGTAAACCGTCTTGCTAAGTGGGTCCCTTACCAATTCGCTTTATTTTTGTTTCTGTCTTCACAAGTGTTAAAATATATTCAAATGATATGCTTTAAAGCAAAGAGGGGACCAGAACACAAGTGTTTTTCTTGTTGTGGATTAACTCAAGAATATCAAGGAATGCATTATCAGTTTTTAATGCACCATTAATAATCTGTAAGCCTGTATAATATGTTTGTTCTGTGTTCCAATATAAATGGAAATGAGAAAAGCATGTCATTTAAGACCCTTTGTATTGACAAATAAGATAAGAAATCTGTCTTTTCTTAACACAGAAATGTCAAGCAATAGGAATATTCATGCCGCTGCATATTTGTCACTTGATAATAGCTCAAGTGGTTAGAGAATTTTTAATTCCAAATCATTTTTATCACTGGAAAGGCACAGGCAAGCACATATAATAAAGAGATTAAAACGAGTAAGATCTGTGCACTTTAATCATTATCCTCCAGGGACGGAGATAAAATGACAAAAGAATGATAAAGTCTAAATGCCACCGTGCTAACAAATCCTGGAGGGGCTGCGTGTCAGAGGAGAAGGCGGAAGTGTTTGGAGAAACATCAGTTCACCTCAGAAATGAATCTCAGTTTGCTCACCTTCCACGCACGAGGGACGAGTCCTTGTTGTCCCAGCAACCTGTCCAGGGAAACAGGAACACTTCACGGTTTGCGACCGCTCCTCGATCCGGTTTTTATTGCAACACCGGTGGACTGCGACAACTTCGCACGTGCCTTGCTTCACCTGGTAGTGGCCTAAAATCACAAAGAACATGTCCATGAATATGAGGCCCCAGCATCATGAGACCACATTCACAGCATCTTTAAAGTTTGAAAATAGAATTTTATTGAGATAAATATGCAATTATAATACAAAAAGAAACAGACTATTAATTGAAAATATAATCAAGTGTGGGAAATGCATAACACCATCAGGAAGCATTCACAGCATCTTAACGCATTTGTTTTAGCAAAAACAGCAGCATGTTTTAGCTCGGGTGCATTACATGAATGACGTTTTAACGTTGAACACGAATGGGGGATGCACAAGTTTCTGTCCGACGCACCTTGGGCCTCATTTATGAGAAATGACGCATCGCTGCGTGAAAGCAGCGATGCGTCACTTCTCAGTGCGCACTCCTTGCGACATGATTGATGCGTCATATTTATAATATGACGCATCATGTTGCAAGGAGTTACAGATACGTCAGTATTTCTGACGTATCTGTAGGCGCAAAAGTGACGCATTGCTGGAGTGTGTCACAAAAGTGACGCAACTCCAGCAATGTGTACTTTCACATGGGCTAGTCCCATGTTAGTGCCTGCGTCAGTCTTACGCCTGCCATGAAGCAGGCGTAAGATTTTGACGCATTAGCGGCCAAGAAATGGCGCAGTGAAATCTTATAGATTTCACTGCGTCACTTCCATGACCCTTTCTTGCGTGAAAACGCCCCCCTTGCATACATTATACCTGGCGCAGGTATAATGTGGTGCAGGGGTTTACAAAGTGATGCATCTAGGTAGATGCGTCACTTTGAAATATGGCGCAACAAGGCGCATTTTTTACGCCACTGGTGCATCACAAAAAGTGACGCACAGGCGGCGTAAAAGTGACGCACAGCCTCATAAATGAGGCCCCTGTTCTTTTGCTCTGTCCCTCATGCAAAAAATAAGCAAGGAACTGATTTGTTGACCGTGCATTCTGTGCACGGTTGCAACCAGACCCGCACTTCTCAGGGGGCGGGGGGGCTACCATTTCACACACTGGGGTAGAGACAGTCTTACAAATATAGATTGGAAGGCCAAAGGTCTGATTTAATGTGCTAATGCATGGAAAAAGCATCTGTACCTGACAGTTCTTCCCTGCTTTAGGACATTAAAGCCACATCTTTTGTCTTCTCCAATGCATTCCAGTGCAACACCGAGCACTGCTGGAGCTCAGTGAATGTTCACCAGACCTGCAAGCTTTGGATGTTTGCAAGATGTTTGGTACCAAGAGAGTCCTGTGCATGTCTGATGTACAAAAAAGAAAGCACTGAAGACTTACTGTAAAAGTGTCTTTTCTGTATAAAAGTAGCATGCAGTGCATAATGATAAAATGATTCCAGGGAAGAAGTTGTGTGTGGGGCGAATCTCACAATATGCCCGAGAAAATGCACCCACATACATTGAGAAGTAGACTTGAGATGAGAAGAATAAACTGGGATAAAGAAAGTTGTGGAGGGCTTCTATCTGACTGAAAACATGAGGGGGGGACTCACCAGCAGGTCAAAAGGTAGGGGTATCCACAGAGAATTATAAACAGGGTACCTGTTTACAATGTACAGGCATGCACACGTTGGTATTTCTATAGCATGGACCTAGCCCGTGAGGAACAGAGCATTGCATGTTATGGGCGGTGATGGAAAATTATACAAGATTGTTTTCACCAAGTGGTGGCTTAAATCTTTTTGTTACACACACACCAGTAACTCACACATTTAAATCTTAGGCATATTGTGATTATGTGATTTCCGAAATGCCAAGCTGGATTCAAACCAAGGTCCCTTCAGATGGACAGCTTAGTCAGTAGCCCACATCTCTTTCCTTGGCTGATGTAATGGATTTTTAAAAAAACTTCAGACATTCATTTATTTTCACCACTCTTTGTGAACACTCATGTTCTGTTGATGTTTCAACACATCCATTAGGAAGCATTCCTCATGCTGTCTAGTGAGTATACCAAATGTTAATTATTTTGGAATTTATGTGTTATAAATAGGTAGCACATAATTGATGTGTCTCTTGTTTAGGATAGAGGTTTACCTATTTGCATATGCACAATGGTTTAAAGTTAAGTACACACAGAGCATACATAAAGGTTAACTGTGAAGGGGCATGACCAAGCAAGATGGCCGACTAGTTGCTCCTACCAGAGCTCCTGCCGGACGCTAAATAAATCCTATTTGATCGGCCCCATCTAGTGCTTTCAAAACTTCCCAACTTGCCGGGAGGCATCGCATGATGAGGGGGATCCCCCGATGTGTCATAATTTGTGAGTGGGACTGACGTTGACATTCTGACCTGTGGCGAACCGCATGATGTGGCCTACGGCCTGCGGTGGATCAGCCCATCCTGGTGTACCTGGTGACCACATGAGGAGGGGGTGGAACGTGAAATATGCCTTGGATTGCCTGGTGTAGTGATCGTGGGGCGCTAGACAAAGTACACATATAAAGGTCGCCATGATGAAGGACAAAATAATGAGAGCAGCCCAGTCTAATAAAATAGTAAACTATACCCACACCCTTCCGTTGATGAAAAAGATGGGAGAGGATCCAGTAGGGGGCACGGAGACTTGGTCAGATGCCCAGACTG
The DNA here is from genome assembly GCF_964261635.1 of Lissotriton helveticus. Classification (NCBI taxonomy): domain Eukaryota; kingdom Metazoa; phylum Chordata; class Amphibia; order Caudata; family Salamandridae; genus Lissotriton; species Lissotriton helveticus. The sequence goes on along the minus strand of NC_136070.1, from coordinate 1,082,485,615 downwards.
CTCGAGACCCCTCGCTTTCGGATTTAATGGAAGCAATCAAGGGATCCCGGACGGAAATGGTCTCAAAGATAGACTCAGTGTCCATAGATGTTAATTTGCTCAGAACAGACCTCCGCAGAGTGGCAGAATGCGTAAGAATAACTGAGGGTCATAAGGAAGAATTTCAGTAGGAGGATATTGCACTGCTAGCTACCGTGTCCTCTTTGCAAAAGCTCACAGTCAGACTAGAAGAATACATTGAGGACGCTGAGGAAAGGTCCAGAAGGAATAACCTGCACTCTATTGGGTTTCCCAAGAAGGCGGAGGAACAGTCTACAGAACTATTTCTCGAAGGCTGGCTTACAGAAATTATGCATCTGCAGAAACTTTCAAAATTCTTCAATATCGAAAGAGCTCATCATGCATTGGTTCCCATGTCACACCCGGGCACGCCCCCACATGCCCTGATCACTTGTTTATTTAATTTGAGAGGCCTTGCCAACCGACCTATGATTGTCGGCCCATAGCGGTCTTCCCAGACTATACCCAGAAAGTCCAAAGTCAGCGCAAAACCTTCATGGACATTAAAAAACATCTAAGAGAACTCAACCTACACTACAACCTGATGTTTCCGGCAAAGCTTCATGTAAGGCATGAGGTTTAATTATAGTTCTTCACAGTGGGAGAGGCCAGTGACTGGGTGGATACACTACCAGGGGATTGGACCCTGGGATACGTGAAATCTGGAATGTCTTCCTCGACCTTGCAGAGACACTCCACTTGCCTGCAGAGAAAGTCTAGGAGGGGGATACCGTTGGAGGTTTAGGAGGTGCCTAGCTGCATAGTGGCATGCTCAGATGGTTCCCTCAGAGACACAGAGGTAGTGTCCGATTAGCGAGAGTTCTACCAGACATGGCGCAGTAGCCAGGTTCAGGCATATATAGTACAGATTGAGGTCCGCCCTAAGACTTGAACGTCGCACAGTGAGTAAGGATGTGATAACATCTGAGATGGGAGACTTCCTGTCACTGTGATGCTGTTTCCTTGGCACCTGCTTCTACTCATTATGGAACTGTATTTGTGGGGGAGCTATTCTGGGTAGATACTACACTTTATATAATTTATTGCCCGATGCTTGATGTCTGTTACGGTGTATTTTTCTCTTTAATATTGACTCTACTATGGGGAGTGATGGTAGGCCGCCCATAGAAAGGTGATCTGTAATACTTTAGGCTGGCAGGAGCAGTAGGGAAAAGGGTGCAGGCGCTGTGTTGGCTGACTTGAGATAATACCTCGTGGCCATCATAGTGTACAGTTCTCTAGCAAAGTGTTGAGGTGTTTGATGTTTGTATTCTTTAGTTGATTAGTATACATAACATCAGGAATGGGGCGGGGCACACCGGTTCACGCATTGCCTAACACTAGGCTGGTTGAGTTTGTGTGTCTGTCCATGGGTAAGGGGGAGTTACAGGATAGTGTGCTTTGGTTATTAATATTGTTATGGGGAAATGATAGCTGCCTGTATGAATGGAAGCTGTGTTATGTGGGATGGATGATGGCTACTGACCTGCTATGGCTGGCCATGCCTGAATGCTCGGACCTTGTGATGACCTTATGGAGTGACAAATATGGCGGATGAAGTATTCAAGTTCTTGATGTAGAATGTCAGGGGACTAGTAAATGTAGAAAAAAAAGATGCAGAGTTCATGCATACTTCAAAAGATATTGTGTCTCCATTGCCTTCCTACAGGAGACTCATTTATGGGGAGACTGTGTCCTGAGTCTCTGCAAGAGATGGAGGGGACACCTGTATGCGACCTCATATTGTAGATATGCTCCGGGAGCCATGATATGGGTAGCCCCTGGAGTGCCTTGCCGCTATAGAGAACATGTCATAGACCTCAGAAGGCTGTTTTGTAATCCTTTGGGGGGAATTAGATGTGCACAATTCACACTGAATGGCTAGGCTCCCAATAATGGCTGTGAACATTTCTTTACCGTTTTGGTAATAACTGCTGCACCCTGACAGCTGACTTGGTGATAGCGGGTGACTGTGATTGTGTACTTAATAGACTACTTGATTGTGAGCCCCCACGCAGGAACATAAAGCCACACATGACTGACCAACTCATAGACCTGATGCAGGGGTTTAACCTACTAGATATTGGGAGGGAAAGACACCCGACCTCAAAAGTGTTTTCCTGCTACAACCCTGCCACTGTGATGCAAAGTTCTTTGGAATACTGTTTTATCTCTACTGGAATAGCACAACATGTGAGGGAGGTTCCCTATTTGGTGCGCTATCTATCTGACCATTCCCCTCCATTGGTGTCCATGGGGAGACGATGTGCTTGACCTGAGGTATCATTGAAGCGCTTGCACAGTGAGGCGTTAACAGACACAAAATTTGCAGCCATGATCAATGAGGAACCATCCTATTACTTCACTGCGAGCTGGGGTAGCTCAAGTAGCAGGGCCTATGACTGGGAAGCGAAGAAAGTTGGGATCCGGGGGTCTGCCTTAAGACCACGTACGGGGTCCATCAGCCGTTAGTACATTACCTAGCCTATGGGGAGTCCGAAATACTTGAGTTAGAGAGGGAGCTACCCTCCGATCTGCAAAAACTAAGACTGACAGTGAGCCCGTGGGAGCCTTTTAGATGACTGGTGAAGACTGGAAAAATATACTTACAAACCTTATTGTCAGAGGTTACATGCAGAGGGGGACAAAACTGGCGCCATGTTGGCACACCTGGTGAGGCAGCAAGAATCTTGGGATCCAATGCTGGTGCTGCACAATGTGAACGGAGCATTTTTTAACAATCAGCTTGCGATTAATGAAGTCTTGCGAGTCCACCTATGTAGAACATATGCAAAACGGGGGTGGCCTTTCTGGCTGAGATAGATCTCCCCCGCTTAGGAGCAGAGCCTCTTACAAAAGAGCAGAGCCTCTTACAAAAGTGGAAACTTTGGCAGCGATGTGGCATCAAAAACCTGCCAAGACCCTGGGAGACGATGGAACCCCCAGGGTCTTAGTTTATGTCTCAGCAGTGCTGCCACTGACTCCAAGGCCAGAACAAAAAGCAGGTGCGACAGGGGGCATCTACGTTGTGTGCCCCGGGTGTAGCGGAAAAAACAGAGACACCACACCACCTGTCTGAACCCTAGCACTTAGGTAAGTGTATAAAGGGGCCTGCTCCAAGAATATGGAACTCTCTCCCACCTGACATCAGAAGAATCCCCTCTCTGACTCACTTCAAAAAGGATGCCAAAACCTTCCTTATGGACACATTTCTCAGCTAAATATTGCCTAAATCAACACTATGGCCCGACCTATGGCCGCCCACTACCTCCCTTCGGACTACTTTGTCACCCCTTCGGAAACTTGGGGCCTGGTTTGAATAATTGTAAACGTAATCTGTAAATATGGTGTCTCGTCTGAGTAACGGGTTATGCAAACTGTAAATTCGTGCTCTTCTTTCCCTTATGTATCCGGCACCCCTCCCCCTTACTACTTGAGCTGCTACTGGTCGATTCTAAGTTCTGTCTGAATATTGCTTTGCTCTCCTGTAAAGCGTTCTGATACCCTAACGGGTCAAGTTCACGCTCTATAAAACACATAAATAAATAAATAAATAAATAAATAAATAAAAATACAAGTTTTATCCAAGTTATAAACCTGGGGCCAACCCCATCTTCTCCAGGACTCGCTGAGATATTCCCATGCAACCAATTGTACAATATCTAGGAACACCAGTGTGTACGGATCTTTATTCAGGTGTAGCGCATAAACTATAAGGGACAGTTTGCGAATATTGTACATGGTGCTTCTCTGCTGGATAAAGCTGCGCTGGTCGTTGTGTATAAATGTCAGTAAGTATGGAAGCAGGCACGTTGCCAGGAAGCAACTCAAGATATTAAAGTCCACATTAAGGAGTGAAATTGGTCTATATGACAAGGCTTCCACCGGGTCTTTGCTCAGTTTGGTACCAGCAGTATGAAGGCCTTGTGCATGGTGGCAAGCAGGGGGAGACAGCAATGACAACGCGGGCTTTATACCGCCCTGCCATTACGACGCTGTCATCACAACGCAAGTTGTTACAATGACTTGCGCCGGAGGACGCTCTTGGTAAAGGAATAGTTTTATTTTCTATTCCAACACTTTCCCTGCTGTTACGTGGGCTGGAGTTGGAATAGAAAATTAAACTATTCCTCAATCCAGCGCCTACAGCCAAGTCATTGTAACGACTTGCGTTGTAATGGATGCGTCATAATGGCAGCGCGGGGTAAAGCCCGCGTTGTCATGACATACATTCGCAGGCAGGCATCCCTGCTGAAGTGCCTCATGATTAAGGCTTCCAGTTTTCCATTTTTACAGATAATTACGTAGTAGTAGTACTTCAGGGTGCAGCATGATCAGGCAAGATTTATGAACTTTCACATAGAGTCCTGATATCTCCCCGAAGTTCCCCAGAACTCACAACAATACTGGGAAAAATGTCTCTGAATCCCGTAAATAAGCCAGCCCGTCATCAGAGACATTTTCCCAGTATTGTTGTGAGTTCTGGGGAACTTCGGGGAGATATCAGGACTCTATGTGAAAGTTCATAAATCTTGCCTAATCATGCTGCACCCTGAAGTTCTACCAACGGTGGGACTCCTGGGAGGAATGGAGGGGATACGTTATCTAGGTATTAGGATTGCCTACACAGAACCAAAATTCTTGGAACTAAATATAAAAGGATGCTGGAGGGCCTGAGAATGTCAATACGATTCTTGAAAGACCTCCCTTTGGGCCAGATGTATCAAGAATTGCTTTTACGATTCTTAAATAGCGAATTTGACCTATTGGCTATTTAAGAATCGCAAGCTGCAATGTATGTAGGATTTGGAAAACAAATTGTGATTCCTACATATTCCTTAATTGTGATTCGCTATTAAGGAATACCTTCCCATTCATTCCTACGGGCCAAGAGGCCCATAGGAATGAATAGGAATGCATTTGCAATTTACGAGTACAAAATAGGTACTCACAAATTGTGCATGCAATTTCAAGGGTGCAATGTGGCCAAAAGGCCACCCTGATGCACCCCCAAAAAAGGTAAGTATGCACACGTGGCGCACATACATGCCCTAATGGTTGTGTGTGGGCCACATTGCACTTAAAAAAATGCAGAAATTGCATTTTTCTAGGAATTTGCAAATTACCACCAACTTGAAATTGGTAGCAATTCGCGATTCCTTGCTTCCTGCATGGCATTTAAGGAATCGCAAATAGTAATTCCCTAAATGCATTGGCAAAATAGGTAATCACAAAAATTGGGATTCCCTATTTTGCGAATGCATTTCGGGATGATATATCCCAAAAGGCTTTTTACCGTTCGCAAACGGTCCAATTCTGCAAATTGGCCCATTTGCGAACTGTAAAACGCTTGATACATCTTGCCCCAAGTCACTGATGGGTAAAGCCTCCATAGTTAGGATGGTGGTGTTGCAGTGCTGACTATATGGAAACCATACTCTCCCAGAGCTGCTCATGTGTGGTGCTCGGATGCCGCCGAAGATTCCGTTCGCTGTTACGGCATATGGGACGGCTATGGGAACTGACAGTCATAAGGGATCTGCGCTGTGCGCCATATGTGAGAGACATGCAACTCTGGGCACTGAAGCCATTTGCTAACATAGCGGAGACAATGTCTGTGCAGAAATTGAAGGAAGGGGGCTTACGAAGTCTTGGGAGATCTATATTTGGGTGGCCAATTTATAACTTGTGATGGCGTGATAGCTTCATTCGAGTTGGGCACACCTATAATGTGCCATATTACCCTCACTGACAGGACTGCTTGCAATCTCCAGAAGTCAATGAGTAATATCTCACTTATATCATGCACTGAGGGAAGACCTACCAAGAATAGTGCCTGGAGCACAAGGGAAATGGGAAGGTATATTAGGCTACACACTCTCTACAAAAGACTGAGAAAAGGTGTAGATGGGTTTGCACACTGTGAGCTCCAATACACGTTTCAAAAGTATACAAAACAATGACGTGTATCAAAAAACTTGTGCCTAAGACACTATGGACTATTTAACCCACATGCCCTGACCAGTGTAATGGGTGTGGAACCCCCGCCGTGGACTTTGAGCATATGGTGTGGAGCTGCCATTCGTCGGTGCCTTACTGGAGTAACGTGATACATAGTTTCAAAGGTGCAACAGGGTGAGAAGTTCCGCACGACCAGCAGGAGGTATTACTGGGATTGCTCCGTCAACCAAAAAGCTTAGTCGCAAGTTTTTATTACTGGGTTTCCTACTGGCAAAGCATAGTATTGTGATTAAGTGTTTGGGTTCACATCCTCCCAGTTACATAGATTGTTTACAAGATATGTCCGAATGGGAGGTGGCAGAAGAAGTAAGAATGCAGCATGTGAGATGGGATGAACGCCTAGGAGGTGATTTACTGGCATGGGCACCTAGATTGATGGATCTGTGGGTTGCTGTGGGTGTGCCCACTGACTTGAAGGGCTAGCATGTTATGGTGCGATCCTACTTGTGTGTGATGAGTAATCTGGGAGTTGATAGCACAGCTATGTGCCTTCTTCTGGAATAGGATGCCTGTGGGAGAGGAACCAGGGGTTGACGGTGATGGTTCATCAGAGTACGGCAGCTGAAGTATGTGACCACACTGACTGCTTCCAAATAAGAGAATTATATGTGATAGTGATGACTTTGTACTAATCTATGAGCAGCTGGGCAGGGAGGGAGGAGTTTGGGGTTTTTCAAATATATAACAGGTATTGCTGTTATGACATTGCTGAGTAAGTCTTATTGCACTGTGGTCTTGATGTAATGGGGTTCTGGTGGTATCTTTGGCCCTGTAGTTTGTACATGTCATCAGAAGCCTGAGATGGCAATGATAAAGTACCCAAGATGCATTATTTATATTATAAGCTGTTTTATTAAAAGTGCATCTAACAATGGGCATTGACTGGAATTAAAATGTTGAGGGTTTTTTACCTGTCACAAATACATTCTTGATAAAACAATAAGCAATGATAAGATCAGTGGATTTATATGAATCTGTGACTGTAGACTTTACAGCATAATTATGGATTTACTGAATTTGCCACATAATTAAAAAAATATTCAGATTTCACCAAAATTATTGTTTCAAGGTCAAACGCCACATAATTTGCATTTTTGCCGCATAATATAAAGATAACCTTGGACCTCTAAGCTGCATAATACTAGAAGCCTGGGCAATGTAAAACCACTGCACAGTGGTTTAGGCCCTGAGGGGTCTGAGCCATGATCCAGCTACAGAGTGTTGTTTCAAAATAAAACATTCTGTACATGGATGTCTGGATTGCGCAAATGAGGGGCGTATTTCAGCCGGGATCCCCTTACTCTGGTACAATCCTCTATTTTGCGGACTACTGTGGATGCCTCAGGCAGCACAGTATCTCTTCCAAAATGGCGCTGGAAGTGTGCACATCAGTGCATCTCAGAAGCCAATGGAAAGCCACACAGTGCAGCAGAGGCAGGATCCCCAGCACTATTCACGCCTATTTTCGGCCTGTGCTTCCATTCCTATCAAAAAGCTGTGAGAGGTATTGAGGTGGGTCTTCCGCTTTCAATTCTGCCCATGTTGCTCTGTCTGGCTCCTCGTTGGGAATCATGGCTTTCTGCTTCCAATGCCAAGCCCCAGATTCCTGCTTTCCTGCTGCCATGGAGCCTCCGAGTTGCCAATTAAGTGAGCAAGGTAAGCAAAACAAAAATGTTATTTTTCTATGCACATGTGTATGTGTATGCGAGTGTGTTTGTGAGTGATTTAACGTGAATGAAATTGATTGAAAGTATGTGTGTGTCTGTATGTGTGTGTTTGAGAATGTCAATGAGAGTGAAAGTGCGAGTCGGAGTTTGGGAGTGTGTTTGAAAAGATGAAAGTGAGTATGAGGGAGTGAGTTTATGGAGTAGGAGTGTGTTAGAACAAGTGATTGATTGGAAGTTGTGTGAGGGAGTAGATGTGTGTCTTGGGTGTGGCTATCAATTGTGCAGCAGGTGCTGTCGCAACACTGCCCAGAGTAAGTGAGTGTGTGTAATTGTAGTAGAAAGTGAGAATGAGAATCAGTGAGTATGAGTATGTTTGTGTGTGAGTAACAGTGTAGCAGGGTTTCCGTTCTCCCACAGAACTGTGCATAGAGATTTGGAACCTCGGCGAATTAGGGTGACCCAAAACTCACCTCAGTACCCAAAACCCCTTACCAGGATAACTACAGTGTCTCATTGGTCATAACAAACTCCCAATGTTTAGACAAACCAGAACATGAACTTATGATACCTCAGGTTACGTGGAACACATGAACACTCTTTCATTATACAATCATTTCAAACCAGAACGTGGAGTAAATGAGGACACGTGCACATTTGAAATATTTATTTACTAATGCCGTTTTCTCAAACGCAGTATCCTAGATAATACAAGGAAACATATTATCAGAAGCAAAGTTATCAGCATAGTTACTAGTCCATAGAAAGCAAAAGGTGACAGCATAATGAGATGCTGTAATGAATAAGGGTTAACACCACCTATTTCTCACCCTCCCTAACTAGCATATTATATTAATATCTAAGAAGGTCTCTTTGGGTTTTAGCAGGGCGGGCCCATACCTCAAGATCCTAGAATGAAGAGATCACATCAGCATCCACCAGCTCTCTCTGCATGCGAACCGCATCAAGTGTGTGTGTGTTCTAAGCAAAGCAATATAAAACCCGCCTAAAGCCTAAATTTGGCAGAAGCTGCACTTATGTTATGTCTATGAAGGTGCGGAGATCAGACCTCATAACAATTCTGTATCGTGTTATCCTTGAAGCTTCAGCACTCTCTGTACAGACATAGTTTATTAAGCAAAGCTGATATCAGAGCAATAACATATTATTCTCATGTAAATCACAACTGACCTCTAGGTTGAAATCTAAATCAACAATTAGGTGTCGTGTGCAGAAGCAGCAAAAGGAAAAATGGCGTTTAAACATTTAATAAGCCTATGCTAACTTAACACATTATAAAGATAAACAGTAGCTATATGACACCCCCCCATGATCCGAGCACGGACAAGGTAAGATAAGATAAGGGCATCTACATGAAAACAGAGTTCAAGAACGATGAACAATGTCATAATTAAAAAATATGATGGGAAAAAAATTCCATGAACCAACTCAAAAATTCAGAATGGCAATGTAGTGACCATCAGCACTCTAGTCAATAGGTCTGGAAGGTGAAAAAATGCAAAGAAAAAGGTGTCATGATCAGAAACCAAGAAAGTTTTTAGGGTAAGACCGAATATGCAAAATATGCAGAAACAGCCTCCAACATGAAATCACCGTCTTCATCCGAAAACAGTTCAGCCATCCAATTCAAAAGTGGGAAAGAACATACATGCTCTTCTAGGACCGGAGCCTCTATCACCATCAGAGGACAACTCGGTGGGTTTTCAAGAAAGCTCTGTGCCACGAAATCTTGCGCTGCTGCGAGTAAGTACCAAGGACCCATTAGTCCATGCATCAATGCCAAGGCCATAATCCTATCGCCAGAACAAATCAACTCGTGAGCCACGACGGGACACATCAACTGATTAAAATCGACGTCAGGAGAAACCGTCTTGCAGAGACACAAATCAATGGCCCAGTCAAAATCACAGCTCAGGCAATGAAATACAGGCTGGACACAGGTGAAATAGGAAAATCGAAACGATAATCCATACGCCGTGCTTAAAGTCGCAAGCGGCAGTGTGCCATAATATTCAAGCATCCTGTTGCGAAACAGTGCCAGGAGGGGCTGCGCGGCTTCTTGCACATGAAGGGCATCCATATTTAAAGAAACAAAAAATCACCAGAACGCCTGCCGCTAGTGCCAGTAAAACCGGGAACCCACCAAACAGACTTGAAAAAATAGAATGAAAAAAAGCAGGAATGACTCCAAATATTTTCTCAAATGAAGTCACGAGACCGCTGCTAACTATTTTAAAAAAGTGCGCCAGCCCCGTCGTCGAGGACGCGTTAAAGATTGAATGAACCAGTTCGCTGAAATGCAACGGTAAATCAGTATTTAAAAGGGCCTGAACCTCTGTACGGGTGTTAGCTATGTGAAGCACGAATGTTTCTCGTGCCGAACTCAAGGCCACTTCTTTTTGGGACAATTGAGCTCTTATTCTGCTCGTGCCATTGAACTCCGCTTTCAAGGTTGGGATGCGCGGCCAGATGGAAACATCCCCGTTCCCATGCGTGGGTTGGGTATAGCACATTTTTGCAGCAAAGTACACGCTCAGTTACTGTTACCACATAAGCAACACCTTTAATTAACCCGCAACAATCTTCATTATTTAAAAGTAAATAACTTCTGTTCCACAGTAAGGTAAAAGTCGGGATGATGGCTGGGACTGGAGTCCCTTTTAAAACACAGGCCAAGTTTGGCTGGTCCTGGTTACAAGAACCGTGCAATTGTATGTGCCTACACATTAATGAGTGATCTGGTGTTTCTGTACACTCTTCCCCATTCAGATAAACCTCCTGTCCGTCTTTCAAACATCTATAAGTAAAAGGAAGGGACCAGATTTCATGGAGAAACGCACTACCTAATGGTTCATATCGACCTATGGCAACATATCGCATACAATTCGTAAACTTATATAAAGCAAAAGGTAATGTTATCAAACCGTGGATAAGCCACGTTGCAGCGGTGGCCTCTGCCACAGAAAAAGGCAAGGACTCTAATCTCTCAATATGTAACATTGAAAAGGAAGCATCTCGCATGGAAAGCAAGCGCTGCTTGTCAGTTAAATTAAAGGGTGCAAAGAGAGAGGAGACATTCATGTAGGTCCATGGCACCTTGCCAGACTTAAGTGTTTGTAGGGTCCACGCAAATTGCATGATAGAACGCAATTGATTCTGACCATGGTACAATACAGACACTTCATCTTGCACAATATCCACTACAGAAGACACAATATTATCCAACGTGTAAATACGGGAAGAAAGCATGTTAATACTATTGTCCACCACAGCAAGCACTTTTTCTAGATTGGCTTGATCTATAGCTCTAAGGCGTGTCGCCGCCTCAATCTGTGATGTCTTCCAGATTTCATTGTAAATGGCATATATCCACCTTTTTGATCTACCACTAGCCGGGCCTTTTATGAAATCATTTAAATCTACATCATCATTCAGCTTTGCAAGATGTAATTTAACTGCAGACAATTTAGAATGTGTCAGCCAATTTTGACATAATTTGCCCACTGAGTAAGTCGTGACAGAATGTTCAGTTTCAAAACGTAGATCAGGTCTGACCTGTTTAAAGCCATCAGACAAACCCAGAAAACGGCGCTGGCATGAATCAGCACTTCTGTGCCACATCAGCCAACCTTTTGAATCCATACTGGATATGTTAAAGGATGAATTCAGCAATAGGGTCTGTAAGTCCCCAATTGAAAACTGAGTATAATTACTCCAGCCAGAATATTCTTCTAACTCAGGGATGGTTGGAGTATTCAATTTTTTAGAAGTAGCCAATCCAAAGCATGTTGTCTGTGAAATAGAGGAATTCAGAAACAACATTTGATTCGGGATGAGACAAGCACGGTGCAAAGCCTCAGAGCCTTGTACCTGCCAGCTTTTAGAACCCCAAACAGATTTTAGGTCAATAGTTTTCTTCCATAATTCATAGCCGCCAACAGCCAGCTGATCAAGAAAGGACTTCGAGTACAATAATTTGGTATCGGTAAGTCTAACCTTGGACATAGACTTCTGTGTCATTTTGAAATAAAAGGACTCGGGATTAGACTGATTGAAGTCAGTAAAATAAGTGAACTTTTTCAAAAACGTACTTGAACTGCCTTGTCTAGGAGCGGGGCAATGATCCCATTGCGTATAATTTACAGTATTCCTTCTGGAAGTCGTTTTATGTAAGAAGTGATTGCCAAAATGTTGAAAGCAAAACAAATCACCATAATTAGCAGATTCTAAGTACAAATCTTCAGCATCAAAGGCAGCATAGTATTTCAAGTCAGAAAACAAAGACTCTACGGCCTGAACATCCCAATCATCAGAACGTATGTTTTGTTTCACTACATCCCCCATATTCACTCTAAGCACATTTGGGACATTAACAACCTCAGTGGGGCCATGAATTTGAAATCTAACTGCATCCCACACTATCCCATCAAGGACAGGCCAAGCAGTGATGTTAACAAATGTCAAGTCTCGTTTCAGTCTGTGTGCAGAATGCGATGAGGAAAGGGGGGCCAAAGTTCCATTTAGATGTCGAATGCATGTTCTCTCCTTGACATAGTGTCCATTCACAATTCGAAAAAAATAAAACACAAACCCAATTGACATAAAAAGGTAATTTGAAAAAAGCACCAGCCAAATATATGTCCAAGGGGGTATCAAAAAATGTTTTTTAAATAAACTGGCATAAACCGCAAACCGTGAGGGTCTTTTGGAGGCATCGGAAACAGAGTCAAAAGAAAATCTGGATTCTGTGGCCAAACAGGTCTGTAGGTCAGGCATGGATAAGTCAGTGGGTGTTATGGTCCGAATTGCGCCTCATTGTGAAACTGCCGGGGCATGAAACTACATTGCCCAGAATGCTTAGCGGCAGGAGGCGGGGTATATAGGCAACCACTTCCTAGGCCCGGTGTCGGATATCCTGAATCTTGACCCGGATGTTTCTTGTTCGATCTGGTTTCTGCTGAGGAGTCTGGCCATCCCGTTGTTCGTGGTCCACATTCTGGTACCCAGGAGGAGTTGCAGAGACTTTCGGAGCGCTAACAGAGCAGGCGGTGAGGTAACCGCTACTCCGTGGAGCTCAGTACTTTGCGAGCAATCAAGCGCATCATTCCCGTTTCCTCCGTTGGCGAGCCTCTTTCCTCGGCTCTTGCGGAGGGGAATCGTTACTTAGGTGTGCGCGAGGAGAGTCTTCCGTTTCCGTTGGCGAGCCTTATTTCCTCGGCTCATGCGGAAACGGGGTTTATCACTTCACGGTTCCATTACCATTTCCGCTGGCGAGCCTTCTTTCTACGGCTATTGCGGAAGTGGTTCCTTGTTTGTTATTCGTTACAGCTTTATCAAATCCTCTGTTGGCGAGCCTTCTTTCCACGGCTATTGCAGAGGGTTTGCATCGTCCGTTTCCATAGGGAAAGTGGTCTTGGTGAGGGTAACCAGGCGCCCTCCTTCATCTTTCGGAGGTTTCTGGCAAGAGACTCCATACGAAAAGGTACTCGTTTTCTTTACATTATTTGGGTGACGTAACCCCCACCTATTTTGGACTTCTGTTAAGGCATTGTTCCTAGAACCCCACTTTGTGACTTGAAGGGAAGGAAAGAAGGAGGGGAAGAGTCCATTAGGCTGCCAAGGCCTGCTCTCAGTAGAAGAGAGGTATCTCCTGAGTATAGCAGCCATTCCTTATTTCCAAGGTAGGGAGAGTATAAAACGACATTACCTGATAGAGCAGATTATTCGTACAAGAAATGTTTCCAACCTCTTGTTCTTTGTCTTACAGCTCTCCCTCCCCGCTGTCCCCTTCCTTCCCTTCCCGTTTATTCCTTCAGCCCTCATCTGATCCTTCCTTAGCCCAAGGCTGTTATAGCACGCTGGGTTTGGATAGATCTGGAGAGGGCCTTTATATCTACACGCTGATCCTGAGGAAGAAGAAGTTAACAGAATATCCGACCCACGGTTACACGTCCTCCCGTTCAGTGTGTAGATATGGCCTCTCTTGATGATGTGTTGGCTGCGTTGATAGCAGTACAGGCTGAGCTGCTATCCTCTAGACAGGAAACCACTGAGTTACGCAATCGGTTAGACACCATGCAGAGAAATCCCTTTAATGCAGGGGCTTCTGGTTCTAACCCTCCCAGTCCAGTGGTAATCGAAATACCGGCCAGCGTCCCACTCGCCAACCCAGAACGGTTTAAGGGGGATGCCGGTACAGTACAAGTGTTTCTGACACAAGTAATGATGCATTTCACGTGCAAGCTGCGCTCCTTTCCCACGAATCAGTCCAAGGTAGCGTTTGTGATATCGTACCTAGTGGGGGATGCGGCTCAATGGGCGGTTCCTCTGATTCAACGGGATGATCCCTTGATAAATGACTGGGAGGCTTTTAGGGAAGAGTTCATCAAAGTGTTTGACAGACGGGCTGACACCTATACGGCAGACAAGGAATTGTTGGAACTCCGACAGGGAAATCAGGACATTTTGACATACCTGAATTCCTTTCGGAGGTTGGTTACGGAGACTAAGTGGCCCGAGGCAAAGCAGGCATCTCTGTTTCATCAGGGGTTAACAGAGGAAATGAAAGATGTTATTGCTCAAATCGATCCCCAGCCTGCGTCCTGTGAAGACTTAATAAATTTGGTGTTACGCTTGGATCACCGACTCAAGAATAGAAAGGGGGATTCCAAGGCCAGGTCCAGAACCATACCAGTATCAGGCCCTACTAGAGCCTCGGATAGCCCCCTCGCTACCAACGCAGAACCGATGGATATAGGCGCAGTACGTGCCGCTCTTACACCCGTTGAAAAAGAACAGAGACGCAAACTTGGCCTTTGCTTGTATTGCGGGGAAAAAGGACACTTTGTTAGGGAATGTCCTGTAAAACCCAAGTTCTCCAAGTTCCAATTTGGCAAAGGGGCATCCGCTGCGTTGGAAAGACCGGCGGAAAACTGACAGACTCTAGGGTGAATGAAGGGGTTCCTTGGAGTCGCGTTTGTATCCCTTCCATGGTTAACAACGTAGTGGGGGCGCATCATTTGTTCATAAACATCATACTGTTGATCAGCATGGTAGAAGTCCCTACTTGTGCTATGGTGGACTCAGGGGACACTGGTATATTCATGGATAAGGCAGAGGCGGAGCGGATTGGGATTTCTCTAATAACTACCGAGAGTTGTAATGAGGTATATGCAGTCGACGGTAGAAAATTGGACTTAGGTCCCGTTTGTTATCAATCAGCTGAAACGGAAATGAGATATGGGAGGCACTGTGAAAGGGTCACTTTCAGCATTATAAAAGCCCCCCAGTATGGTATAATCATAGGCTTACCCTGGTTAAAGAGGCATAACCCTGTGATCGATTGGGGTAAAGATACTGTATACATGAACTCGGAGTATTGTAGGAAACACTGTTTCAGTAATACTCAGAGTCCCTCTTTTTCCCTTGCTAATGGTAATTGTGTGGCCACCGCGGCTGAAAAAGAGGTGGTATTACCGGAAGTCTATAGCGACTACCATGAAGTATTTGACGAGGTGCTGGCGGAAGGACTACCCCCCCATAGACAGTACGACTGTCAGATCGATCTAGTGCCTGGGGCGGTGGTGCCATCAGGACGCCTGTACGCCTTGACTGAACCCGAGAACATCCATTTGAGACAATACCTGGACAAACTGTTGGAATTGGGGTTCATACGTCCTTCCAAATCACCTGCTGCATCTCCTCTTTTCTTCATTCCTAAAGCGAATGGGGAATTGAGGGCGTGTGTGGATTTTAGGGCCCTCAATGAGATAACGGTCAAGAATCGATACCCGCTGCCCCTGATTAATGTGTTGCTGGAACAAGTAAAGAAAGCAAAGATATTCACTAAGTTGGACCTAAAAGGGGCGTACCATTTAGTGAGGATGAGGTCGGGAGATGAATGGAAGACGGCATGTAAGACCAGGTATGGGCTATTCGAATACCTGGTCATGCCGTTTGGACTATGTAACGCCCCTGCGGCGTTCCAGTTTTTTCTCAACGATGTGCTGCGGGAGATTCTCGACCGGTATGTCATAGTGTACATAGATGACATTCTTATCTATTCAGAAACAGAGGCCATGCATGAAATACATGCGAAAGCCGTCTTGACAATTCTGCGTCAACATAAATTGTATTGCAAACTGTCAAAATGTGACTTTCACGTGTCTACCGTAGAGTTTCTGGGGGTCTTGCTGAGCCCTCAGGGTCAAGAAATGTCTGAGAGGAAGATACAGGCGGTGCGTGATTGGCCAGTGCCAGGGAACATTAAGGATATTCAGTGCTTCTTGGGCTTTGCCAACTTTTATCGCCGCTTTATAGATCAGTTCTCTAGAGTGGTGGCACCCCTCACCAGGTTATTGCGCAAGGATCAAGGATTTGTGTGGGATAAGGAAGCTCAAGAGGCCTTCGTGAAGTTGAAACGATCGTTCGTGTCCGCACCAGTGTTAATGCACCCTGACCCTGAATTGCCGTTTATCGTTGAGGCAGATGCTTCCGAGGTGGCGATAGGGGCTGTACTGTCCCAACGGAACGAACAGACAAGGCTCTTGCATCCTGTGGCATACATGTCCCGGAAACTTAATGGGGCGGAACGTAACTACTGTATTGCTGAGAAAGAGCTTTTTGCTATCAAGATTGCCTTCACCGAATGGCGTCACTTTCTGATGGGTGCCAAACATAAGGTAACAGTCTATTCTGACCACAGAAACTTGCAATTTATGTCTGCTGCACGACATTTGTCCCCAAGGCAGCTTCGGTGGATGCTTTTCTTTTCAGAATTTAATTTTACCATCACCTTTCGTCCAGGAGTGGATAATTGAAAGGCGGATGCACTCACTCGCCAGTCATCCTCGAAGACACCCATAAAGAGACTAGACACCTCCATAGTGAACCCAGCTAGGGTGATAGGTGCCATCCAACCTGATGCCTTTCTGCAGGGGATACGCAGGGGCTTCGATTCGGAGCACTGGAGGAAATGGTTGCAGGTACATCCGGAATGGCAAGTTAGGGACGGATTCCCTGTCAAACAAGGACGGTTGTTGATCCCTACAGAACCTCCTCGAAAACAGATGTACTTGTGGTGTCATACCTCACCTAGTGCTGGTCACATGGGGGTGGAGAAAACGGTCGAACTGATCACTCGCAAATGTTGGTGGCCGTCTGTAGGGTCAGATGTCAAAAGGTGGATATCGTTGTGTACCGTTTGTGCCACCGTAAAGGCAGATCATAGGCGTCCCGCTGGTCTTCTTTGTCCCATGCCTACCCCCTCAGTCCCGTGGGAACGCATCTCTTTGGATTTTGTGGTGGGTTTGCCCAGAGATCAGGGATGTACTGCAGTGTTAGTGGTCATTGACTTCTTGACTAAGATGGGTCACTTCATCGCCTGCCCTCAGGTTCCCACAGCTGGTCAGTTGGCACAGTTGCTGATGGTTCATATAGTGCGTCTGCACGGTTTACCTACAGTCATAGTCTCGGACCGAGGCTCTCAATTCACCGTCAGGTTCTGGAAGTCTTGGTCCCGGTGTCGGATATCCTGAATCTTGACCCGGATGTTTCTTGTTCGATCAGGTTTCTGCTGAGGAGTCTGGCCATCCCGTTGTTCGTGGTCCACATTCTGGTACCCAGGAGGAGTTGCAGAGACTTTCGGAGCGCTAACAGAGCAGGCGGTGAGGTAACCGCTACTCCGTGGAGCTCAGTACTTTGCGAGCAATCAAGCGCATCATTCCCGTTTCCTCCGTTGGCGAGCCTCTTTCCTCGGCTCTTGTGGAGGGGAATCGTTACTTAGGTATTGGTATTGGTATTGGTATTGGTATTTGTAAAGCGCGACTGTCGCTCCGGAAGAAGCATCCTGGCGCTGACTGGAAAGTGTACAGGAAATTGAATTTAGGCAGGATTAGATGGTGTCCAGCACATACTCATCAGATAGGCTGAAGATCCATGTTTTTAATTGTTTCCTGAAGTGGATTTCCTTGGTCAGGGATCTCAGATGTTGGGGCATAGAGTTCCATGCTTTGGAGGATAGGTGGGTAAGAGTTTTACCCCCTTTAGTTTTTAGGTTGAAGTTAGCTAGTTTTAGAAGGTTATTGTTAGAGGATCTCAGAGTCCTCTGGGGGTTGTAGTGGGGATAGCGTCTGATTAGGTATTTGGGGCCAGTGTGGTTAAATGCCCGAAAAGCAACAATTAGGATCTTGAAAAGGATCCTTTTGTGCACGGGCAACCAGTGGAGGGTTCTTAGAGCGGTAGAGGCTGAAGACCTCCTGGGGAGTTTCAGCACCAGCCTGGCAGCCGAATGCTGAACGCTCTGCAGTTTTTTGAGTGTGGCTTTTTTCACACCTGCCATTAGACCGTTACAGTAATCTATGCGCGAAAGAGGTTGGTCAGGTCCGAAGGGGGTTTGTTCGGTTTTTTCATTAGAGGTTTAACAATGCCATGTTTCCATGCACTCGGGACAATGCCAGTGCTGAGGGAGGTATTTACTATTTCATTTATGATGGGATTGACAGTTTCAATCAATTGATGAAGGATTCTGGGAGGGCAGGAATCGGAGGGGGCGCCTGACTTGCATGCTAGAATGACTTCCCTGGTTTGTGCTAGGGTGACCTGTGAAAATGTCTTTAGGTAACCAGTAGTTTTTCCTTCTTGTTCCTGAGTGAAGTGGGACTGGGAGTGTTGGTATGGAGGAAAATCTTTCTGAATGAGGTTGATTTTCTCTTCAAAGAAGTCAGCTATTTGATCACAGAGATCTTGAGAGGGAGGTATTTCGGACTGTAAGGCTTTAGGATGAGTGAAAGACTTCACTATTGTAAACAGGGTTTTTTGCTTTTGCTTAGCCTCATTAATGGCTTTGGTGTAAAATTCTTTTTTGGCGCTTTTTATAATGGAGTGATAGCTTTTCCTTAGTTGGACATAGGAGTTTCTGTCCGTACTATCATATGTTTTTCGCCATTTACGTTCACCTTTTTTGCAAAGCAGATGGGCCTTGGCTACTTCTGGTGTAAACCAGGGGGCGTTTGTTTTGCTTTTAGTATCCGTTTTCCTAATGCGTTTGGGTGGGGCGCGGGCTTTAATTTCGTGTAATATCCAGTTGTGGAAGGATTGGGAGTCTTGTTCCACGTTTCCAGTCATGCTGGGGATCTGGGTCTCAAAGGTGGGCTTGAGTTTAAAGGCATCTTCTATCTTTTTCCAGTTAACCTGGTTCTCTGGAGATGAACTAGGTTTTATTGCGTTTATATACTGGGGGGTTCTAATGAGGAATGGGATCAGATTGTGGTCTGTCCAGATTTGTGGGACTGGGGTGGTGGTTTGCAGAGAGGGAAGGTTGGTACAGACCCCGTCTAGAGTATGTCCCGCTAGGTGGGTAGGTTGCTTGACCCTTTGTTGGAGGTTGAAGATCTCCAAGGTTTGGTGAAAGTTAAGTGTCTGCGCATCCTCTGTGGAATCGAGGTGCAGGTTAAAGTCACCCAGCAGGGTGACATGCGGGTATCTGATTAGGAGCTGACCGAGGGTGTCACTGAGAGAGTCTAAGAATTTGGTAGCGGTACCTGGGGGGCGATAGACAAGTCCTCCTGAGAAGGAGGTGGACTCATTAAGTTTGATAGAGAATCCGAGGGATTCGGCTCCTTTTACTGAGTCAAGGATGAAGGTGTGGCATTTAAAGGAGTTGCGTAGTAGCAGGGCTACTCCTCCGCCTCGCCCCTTTAATCTGTCTTGCCTAAATATGGAATATCCTTGTGGAAGAGCAGTGGCTAAGTCAGGATTACTGTTGTCCGTAAGCCAGGTCTCCGTTATAAGAAGACAGTCAAGGTTGAGTTCCTGAATGAGGTCTTTAATGTCTTGGTTATGGCAGGCCATGGATCGTGCATTGATCAACCCTCCGATAAAGGGTGGGTTGTCTTCCCTAGAGTTTACTTGAGAAGCGGAAGTCTTAACAGGGGAGGAGGTCCATCTGCATAGCCTGCAGCTAAAAGGCCCCCTGATGGTGTTGGTGTCGACTCTGCAGGCACAGTTCGTGCCACTGCGTAAGTTTATTAGAGAGTTGGCTTGGTAACTTATAGTGGGGGGCCCAGGTACAGAGTTTCCTGCGCCTGTCGCGGTCTTGGCGCGGACGGGTGCAGACGGGCTTGCCTTAGACGCGCCTTCGGCGCGCAAACGGCGCTCCCGCTGCGCTCGTCCGCTGCGCTTGCGTTGGTGGCACATTTGTGGAGAAGGGTTGTGGGCGTGGCCTGACAGGGGGCGTGGCCTTGTGTCTCAAGCGATGGCGTTCGTGAGCCAAGTATGACACCTAACAGCGCTAGTTGCGCTGAAGGTGAAGAGCCTGCCTGGCGGTTTTGCCCAGAGAAGGCTTCTGATCAAGTGCAAAGTTTTAAAACATGAGAAACAAGAAAATACAATTTTAAAAAAGATCGAGTATCTCCTCCGGCTTCCGCCTCAGAGGGTGTTGTTTCCAGTAAAGCGCGCTATTTGTCAGCGCTGTTTATAGGCGGGGGTTGTGGGCGTGGCCTGACAGGGGGCGTGGCCTCGTGTCTCAAGCGATGGCGTTCGTGAGCCAAGTATGACACCTAACAGCGCTAGTTCCGCTGAAGGTGAAGAGCCTGCCTGGCGGTTTTGCCCAGAGAAGGCTTCTGATCAAGTGCAAAGTTTTAAAACTTGAGAAACAAGAAAATACAATTTTAAAAAAGATCGAGTATCTCCTCCGGCTTCCGCCTCAGAGGGTGTTGTTTCCAGTAAAGCGCGCTATTTGTCAGCGCTGTTTATAGGTGGGGGTTGTGGGCGTGGCCTGACAGGGGGCGTGGCCTCGTGTCTCAAGCGATGGCGTTCGTGAGCCAAGTATGACACCTAACAGCGCTAGTTCCGCTGAAGGTGAAGAGCCTGCCTGGCGGTTTTGCCCAGAGAAGGCTTCTGATCAAGTGCAAAGTTTTAAAACATGAGAAACAAGAAAATACAATTTTAAAAAAGATCGAGTATCTCCTCCGGCTTCCGCCTCAGAGGGTGTTGTTTCCAGTAAAGCGCGCTATTTGTCAGCGCTGTTTATAGGCGGGGGTTGTGGGCGTGGCCTGACAGGGGGCGTGGCCTCGTGGCTCAAGCGATGGCGTTCGTGAGCCAAGTATGACACCTAACAGCGCTAGTTCCGCTGAAGGTGAAGAGCCTGCCTGGCGGTTTTGCCCAGAGAAGGCTTCTGATCAAGTGCAAAGTTTTAAAACATGAGAAACAAGAAAATACAATTTTAAAAAAGATCGAGTATCTCCTCCGGCTTCCGCCTCAGAGGGTGTTGTTTCCAGTAAAGCGCGCTATTTGTCAGCGCTGTTTATAGGCGGGGGTTGTGGGCGTGGCCTGACAGGGGGCGTGGCCTCGTGTCTCAAGCGATGGCGTTCGTGAGCCAAGTATGACACCTAACAGCGCTAGTTCCGCTGAAGGTGAAGAGCCTGCCTGGCGGTTTTGCCCAGAGAAGGCTTCTGATCAAGTGCAAAGTTTTAAAACATGAGAAACAAGAAAATACAATTTTAAAAAAGATCGAGTATCTCCTCCGGCTTCCGCCTCAGAGGGTGTTGTTTCCAGTCCACACTTAGGTGTGCGCGAGGGGAGTCTTCCGTTTCCGTTGGCGAGCCTTATTTCCTCGGCTCATGCGGAAACGGGGTTTGTCACTTCACGGTTCCATTACCATTTCCGTTGGCGAGCCTTCTTTCTACGGCTATTGCGGAAGTGGTTCCTTGTTTGTTATTCGTTACAGCTTTATCAAATCCTCTGTTGGCGAGCCTTCTTTCCACGGCTATTGCAGAGGGTTTGCATCGTCCGTTTCCATAGGGAAAGTGGTCTTGGTGAGGGTAACCAGGCGCCCTCCTTCATCTTTCGGAGGTTTCTGGCAAGAGACTCCATACGAAAAGGTACTCGTTTTCTTTACATTATTTGGGTGACTTAACCCCCACCTTTTTTGGACTTCTGTTAAGGCATTGTTCCTAGAACCCCACTTTGTGACTTGAAGGGAAGGAAAGAAGGAGGGGAAGAGTCCATTAGGCTGCCAAGGCCTGCTCTCAGTAGAAGAGAGGTATCTCCTGAGTATAGCAGCCATTCCTTATTTCCAAGGTAGGGAGAGTATAAAACGACATTACCTGATAGAGCAGATTATTCGTACAAGAAACGTTTCCAACCTCTTGTTCTTTGTCTTACAGCTCTCCCTCCCCGCTGTCCCCTTCCTTCCCTTCCCGTTTATTCCTTCAGCCCTCATCTGATCCTTCCTTAGCCCAAGGCTGTTATAGCACGCTGGGTTTGGATAGATCTGGAGGGGGCCTTTATATCTACACACTGATCCTGAGGAAGAAGAAGTTAACAGTGGGGTAAGTGTAGTCTATTTCATCACGGTCAGTACCAGGCAAAATAGGACTGGAAATTGCAGGCAATTCGATGGCCACTTCAGTTTCAGGATTAGAAGCAGTGGCCAAAACAGAATTTCTCACAATGGAAGGACAGGAGACTGCCGGTGTCATAATAATAATAATAATAATAATACTGGATTTTATACAGCGCGAACAGCTACCTCTCGAGGAGGTGTCCCGGCGCTAGTAGAACACAAATAACCTGAGGCAAGAAAGAATTTAGGAGAGCTAGCGTGGCTGGGTGAGAAGCCACGTCTTTAGCAGTTTCTTAAAGCAGGGTTCGGAGGGGGCCTGTTGGATTGCTTGTGGAAGGGAGTTCCACAGAGCGGAGACGTTAGCTGAAAAGGTCCGACCGCCTAGTCGGGCCTTTTTTGCCCGCGGGACGATCAGTTGGACACGGTCATTGGACCGTAGTACACGGCTTTGGGCGTATCTTGGAAGGCGGTTTTTCAGGTATTGTGGGCAGAAGCCATACAAAGATCTGAACGCAAGCATCAGAGCTTTGAATTTTATTCTGTTGGTAACAGATAGCCAATGCAGGGTTCGGAGATGCGGAGAGACTGACTGCTTGAAAGGAATTCGCAGTAACAGTCTCGCAGCCGCATTTTGAACTACCTGAAGCTTGTGAGTCAGGTATTTTGGGAGGCCAAGGTATAAACCATTGGCATAATCCAGCCGTGAAGTGACAGTCGCGTGGACAACCGTTTTTCTACAGCTCACCGGTAAGAGTCTAAGGATTTTCCGGAGGTTTCTCAACTTGCTCAGGCAACATCCGGCAACTTGTTGGATATGGGATGTAAAGGACATGTTATCATCCCATCTCACTCCAAGATTTTTTGCCGAGTGACTGGGTGAGGGGGGCGGACCCATCTCCATCGGCCACCAAAGTTCAGGGGCGGGGGAGGGACCCTTGCCGAAGAAAATGACTTCGGTTTTATTAGCATTTAGTTTTAATTTATTGGTGTTCATCCAATGCGCAATGTCCTGGAGACAGCCTTTGAATTTAGAGAAAGAATCCTGCGTCGTCTCCGAGTACGGAAATACCAACTGGGTGTCGTCGGCATATGAGATTGCCTTGACACCCCAGTTGGCAATTAGCGTAAAGAGAGGAGCCAGGTAGATGTTGAACAAAAGGGGGCTGAGGGCCGATCCCTGCGGGACTCCACAACTGAGGGGTTTGGGTGTGGAAGAGATCGTCCCAAGTGCCACCTTCTGCGTTCTCAGTGAAAGGTAGGAGTTTATCCACCCCAGCGCTCTGTCCTGAATACCTATCTCTGTCAGCCGGCTGAGAAGCCTGGCGTGGTCCACCGTATCGAAGGCGGCCGACAGATCCAGGAGTACCAGCATTGCTGAATTTCCTGCATCCATCGACCACCTCACTGACTCGGCTACCTCTATGAGCGCTGTTTCAGTGCTAAAGCCGGGACGGAAGCCCGATTGAGTTTCATGTAGAATGTTGTTAGTTTCCACAAATTTGCTCAGTTGGCGCTGTATAATTTTTTCCAGCATTTTTCCCAGGGCCGCTAGTAGGGATATTGGGCGGAGATTCGTAAGGTCATCTGGGTCCCCATTAGGTTTCTTCTTTAGGGGTAAGAGAGTAGCGTGCTTCCAGACGTCCGGGAAAGTGCCTGAAATGATGGACGAGTTCCAAATACATTGAAGTGTGGGGGCTACCGAATCCGCTATGGCACTCCATAGTTTAGCTGGGCAGGGGTCGTCAGGGGAGCCGGATTTCAGCGGCTAAGTTCCTGCCTTACCTCATTCAGGGGGATAAGCATGAACTGGGTGAGGGATTCACCTGGCTCGCCGTTATTCGCTAGGTCCTGCTTCACTGTTTTTATTACTGGACCAAAAGAGTCGTAAACTGTTTTGATTTTATGATCAAAAAACTCTGAAATTTGCTCACATAGCGTAGCTGTGGGTACAACTTCTCTTTCAATACATTTTGGCTTAAAAAACGACTGTACCACTTTGAAAACTTGTTTGCTAGACTGTTCTGCCTGAAGAATCGAGTCCGCATAGAAACGCTTTTTACTTTTTCTAATGGCTTTCCAGAATTTTTTGGAAGATTCCTTGTACCTAGCTTTTTCTTCTAGACCGTAGTTTGCTCTCCAGAGTCTCTCTAGTTTTTTACAGGCCGCTTTCTCATTCCTAAGTTCCTGCGAGAACCAGGGAGCTGAGGGGGAGTCTCTCTTTGATAGGGCCCGAGAGGCAGGAGCAATGGAGGAAACCATCTTTCCGATCCGATTATTGAGAAGTATAGCATCCGTATTGGCATTGTTTGTCAGGGAAGGGATGGTTTGCGCCAGGACCGGGCACATAGTATCAGGGGTCAATTTTTTCCATTGCCTCTTCAGAAAGTAGCATTTACTCGACACTGGGATATCATTCGCGATGTTCAGTGTGAATGGGACGAGTGCGTGGTCTGACCATGTCAGAGGGAGAGGTGTCTCAGACAGCACATTCTTGATATTAGAAAAGATGAGATCAATAGTGTGGCCCCCTATGTGTGTCGGGCCCTCATTGATCAGTCTGAGGCTGACCGTATTTAACGTGGTTCTGAGCAGCTCTGCCATAGCGCAGTCGGGTTTGTCCATATGAATGTTAAAGTCGCCTACCACAATAAAAAGGGGGTGGAGGAGCGAACTCTGGACAATCGTGTCTAATAGAGTAGTTAGGTAGGGGTCCGTGCCAGCTGGGGGGCGGTATATCACTAGTCCTGCTAGTGATAGCTGAGGGCTCACTTGGAAGCAAAAGTGGAGGCCTTCAATTCCTTGAATAGCAGTGGGGGCTGAGGATGTCTATGCTAAGTGTTCTTTAAAAATAATGGCTACACCACCGCCTCTTTTTGTCCCAGGGCGGTTGGCGAGGCATATTTTAAAACCCAAAGGGACTGCAAGTGCAATGGAGGTTAAATTGTCCTCCTTGATCCACGTTTCAGTTAAAAACAGGATATCCCATTCCTGCTCTTCTAATAGGAGCCAGACATCGTCTGCGTGTTTGGCTAAGGATCTGCAGTTTAGTAAGCCCGCCCTAAGGCTTATCTGAGATGGAGATTTGGGATTAGGGGATATCACAGAGGCATCGCTGCCAATAGTTATCCCACAGTCGTAGCAGATCTGAGGGGGGTTGAAGGTCATAGGGTCTATAAGGTGAGTGCAGCATTTAGCTGGGGGATTGAGTGCTTTTAGGTCCTCACCTGACCACTCAAGCCTTCTGCCTTGTGTTCCGCTGCCGGCAGCATGTCTGGCCCCGGCCGCGGTCTGGTCGCGGACGGGCGCAGACGGGCTTGCCTTAGGCGCGCCTTCGGCGCGCAAACGGCGCGCCCGCTGCGCACGTCCGCTGCGCGTTCTTGAGATGCACATTTAAATAGTAGACCGTTAGGGCGGGAAGGGGGCGTGGCCGAGAAGTGGGCGTGGCCTGCGGCGAGGGAAGCCGGTAAAGGGTGTCCCGTGACAGCGCTAGGTCCGCTGTACGTCGCCCTAAAGTGCCCAAGTGCAAAGTTTTAAAAACACAGTATAAACACAGTATAAATCACCAGTTTAAAAGAATAAATGCAGCAACTCCCGGCTATTTTGCCTCAGGAGACAGGAACTAAGTGAGCGCTCGAGGTTCAGCGCTCTAAGTAGGGCGGGAAGGGGGCGTGGCCGAGAAGTGGGCGTGGCCTGCGGCGGGGAAGCCGGTAAAGGGTGTCACGTGACAGCGCTAGGTCCGCTGTACGTCGCCCTAAAGTGCCCAAGTGCAAAGTTTTAAAAACACAGTATAAACACAGTATAAATCACCAGTTTAAAAGAATAAATGCAGCAACTCCCGGCTATTTTGCCTCAGGAGACAGGAACTAAGTGAGCGCTCGAGGTTCAGCGCTCTAAGTAGGGCGGGAAGGGGGCGTGGCCGAGAAGTGGGCGTGGCCTGCGGCGAGGGAAGCCGGTAAAGGGTGTCACGTGACAGCGCTAGGTCCGCTGTACGTCGCCCTAAAGTGCCCAAGTGCAAAGTTTTAAAAACACAGTATAAACACAGTATAAATCACCAGTTTAAAAGAATAAATGCAGCAACTCCCGGCTATTTTGCCTCAGGAGACAGGAAATGCTAAGAAGAATCGGCCACTCTGTGTATCTTGACATTGTCAATTGAGATAAACCTGTTTTCCTTTCGACCAGAAAGTGGTGGTAAAATGACTGTTCTTGTGCCCTTCACTCCAAGGACCGGAACCGGAGCTCGATAGGAAGGACCAAACTCTTTCTTGTTATCGATCTTCTCTCGAACCAGTTCTCCAACTTGGGGTAGCCAGCTGACTACCGGGATCTGCAACGCAACATCCGATGTGGAGGGCAAATGTTCCTTTGCAAGACTGTCTCTGGTCTTTTGTAGATCCTGTAAAACAGTGCAATGTTCATCTACGTCAAAGGTTGTGGCGCGAGCCACGCAGTCTAGACCGTCAAGGTCCGGGACGTACATCTAGATGCCAAAGAGCATTTCGTATGGGGTCCGCCCAACCAGAGACCTTCTAGGGAGATTATTAAGAGCACTCTGCACGCCATTGAGGTGGGCCAGCCAGTTTCTGCCAGTGCCTATAACTCGAGCTGTCAAAGATTGTTTTAAGTCACGGTTCATTCGCACCACTACACTATTACCCTCAGGTCTCTAGGGAGACGAAAACTTGACTTGGACCCCCATCGAAGTCATGGCATCCTTATACGCCTTAGAGGCGAAAGCCGGACCCTGATCCGAATGGAAAGTACCACAGGCAAAAATCCCTACAAAGACACGCAACTCTCTAATGAAAGTCCGTGAATCAGCGCTGCGATAGGGCCAAACCCACACAAAGCGTGTGCATGAATCAACTGCTACTAAGATGTACTTATACGCAGTATCAGAGGAAAAAGGACCGCAGTGATCTAAATAAACACAACCTAGCGGTTTATTAGAAATGTACAACTGTGTCTGTGGCGGACGCGCAGCAGTCGAAGGTTTAATCTGCTGGCAAATGTCACATTGAAGGACATAATCTCGCGTCTGTTTGTACAGTCCCCGCCACCAGAAACGTTGTTGTAATTGAGCTACAGTGGCCGAGACGCCCGCATGCGCAGACGCCACACCTTCATGCGCCGCTGTAATCAAGCTAGCTCTGCGATCCGAGTTGGGAATCAAACGTTCTCCAACATCAGGAATTTTCACAAAAGGAAACTTTTCCGGACTTAAGTGGTATGTGTACTTTGAAGGGAACCCCGTAGGATGTTTACCTCCCTTCTCAGTGGCAGCAACAGCCGCCAAGATGTCATCACCAATCTTACTTTTGGACCGTGTAACTGCTGCAACCAAATATGTAGACACCGCTGATTTCGCTGCTTCATCAGCAAGCGAGTTACCGACAGCGTGGACTCCCACACGCTGATGGCCGAGAGTATGAATTACAAAAACGAGAGGCAACGTAGCCTTAAGCTCAGCCACTCGAACCCAGATCATCTTGTGTTTTATTGTGCTACCCTTGGAATCACGAAAATCATTCTGAATCCAAAAGAACAAGTTTTCATTGTAAGACTGTACACAGTAGTAAGAATCACTCACAATAAGAGTAGTTACACCAGGATCTGCGTACTCCAACGCTAGTAAGAGCACAAAGCTCTGCCAATTGTGCGGTGCAGTCCCCTAGAGGCTGTGTGTGTACTGCCTTGGACTTGAACTCATCGTTCACCATGGCACCGATCACAATGGCGCATGCGGAAACGTAGGCGTGTTTAGAGCCATGCGCAACCTGCACCGAACCATCAGTGTAAATGATGCAATGGAAGTCCTCCAAAGGTCGCATAGCTAGAGGAGCAGGATGAACGAATTCATACTGCAAGTACTCTTGCGACCGTAATGAGGCATCAAAAATAAACGTGACATCCGTGGACGTCAAGGACGCGGCCCATTGAATCCACCGAGGGTGCAAAGCTTTAGAATTTGGTACACTGGCTTTCGTAACTGCCTCCAAATGAGGACAGGGTGAAACAACCAACATGCGTTTCCCCTGTGACAGAGCTCTTTCCTTAAGAATCGCCATCTGCACAGCTGTTAAAACCTTTTCCACAGTGGGAAACCGCATTTCAGCCGAAGTGTACAAGTGTGACTTGTAAGCAATAGGTACTGTGTCTCCTTCATTAAAAGTGAGGTACGTGAAACCCACTGTCCCAGGAATTATTCTTATCACCAGGTTGGTGTGGTTATCACGAGTCAGTAAACATTTTGTAGCGAGCAGATCAGCCTGCAAGGATTGCAAGATGGCTGAGTGCTCAGGCAGCCAGCATGACTTGGAAAAAGTTGGTTTTATCAAAGCATACAAAGGCTTGATACGCTGGGCATATTCCGGAATGTATGTCCTCCCGAAATTTAAAAAACCCAGTAAAGACTGTAATTTTTTCAGTGTTGTAGGAGCGCGCAACTGTGCGCATTTCTCCAAGAAGTGAGGAGCCAAACCTCTACCTTCATTGTTGAGCTCATAGCCCAGGAACAACACTGTGTACTCTGCAATGTGCGATTTTGCAAAGTTGAATTTGTAACCAATGTCCGCAAAGGCACAAATTATCAAATTCACTCGACACAGATGCTCCCAAATATCGTCGTCTGTGAGATAAAGGGTCGAGCTTCTCTAAAAGAGAGACTATGCGGGCTGTAAAAATACCAGGACTATTCTTATAGCCCATTGGGAGACACCGGAATTGTTTTTGGACCCCAGCGCATGTAAAACTGGTCCATTGGGAGCTAAAGCTATCCAATCTGTGGGCATAGAAACCGTTGGAAATGTCAAGCGTTGTTTTAAAACGCTTACGCACTAGACTATCAACCAGGGCAGAGCCGTGAGTATTCTGTACTGCACAGTTACGGCAATGCGAGTTTAAATGCCTGTAATCCAATACCAAACGATACGATCCGTCAGGCTTGGTCACAGTAAAAAGAGGGTTATTCATCGGTGACACACATGTTTCAATTACTCCCTGATATTCCAATTGCTCAAGGATTGCTGCGACGGAAGCCTTGGCTTCACGTCGAATGGGATATTGAGGTTGAGGCTGAGGCTGAGACCGTAAAGAAATCTCGTGGCATGGGGACAATTTATCCCAACCACATTGGTTGCGGTACAGAGCCGGCGCTAGAGCCCTAGCCCACTCTTCTGCAAAATGTTGCGCATGCTCTTTCGAGACAGTGTTTGCGAAATTGGGGAGGATTACCTCCTCCCCTCGCGGCGCCGCGAGCACAAAAGGTGGGGGCCAGTCAGCCTCCGAATGCAAAATGTCATACGTAGAAGAAAGATTTTCCCAAAACACCCCTTTGATGGTACGTTGTATGTCACCTTCTATTAACAGGACAATTTCATAAAGTCTATCAGGGGGAGCAATTCTTGTATCGGCTGTTTCTATCACAACGTAAACATCAGTCGCTGTCACCCTCAGTACTGGACGCAGGGCCTCTCTCACAATGGTAATCTCCGCCGCGCTGTCCAGCAAGGTCAGAGCCCACGTCAGATTCCAAAGCCGCGTTCTCACTATCTGTGGCATATCGATGCGCTGTTAAAGCTGCGACTTTGTTCTTGGCAAACTGCGGTCTCTTCGGCGTTGAGCCATCCTGCTGACCCATGCCGTCTGTCTTGCGGGGCTGGTCACATCCTTGCTGACCACCCCGTCCCCTTCCGCCTCCTCCACCACCGATCTTCGGAGCCGATGAGTCCTGAAAGGAACGAGGAGACCGTTGATCAGAAACCTGAAATCGATCAGGTGATTTAATTGTCGCGCGATCGCGCAAGTCATAAACCCGCTCTGTCGGCGCAGGCACCTGAGCGGCAGGATAAGATTCTTGAGTCTGCTGTTTCTGCTTCCCCTGATTCTGTTTTTTAGGCCAATTTTGTTTTTTGGACTTGGACTGGACAACTGCCTCAGCAGACTGCCCCAGAGGTTGTTTTTTCTCCTTGTCAGAAAAATACTTTAGACCCTTACTTGTGCGACCCACTGTTTTATAAGCAGCCACTACAATCTTCACTAACTGGCGGGTTTCTCGGCATCGGGAATAGCTGTCAATGCGTTAAACACCTGAAAGTTCACAGCGTCTCCCTTGACATTAGCAAGCACGAGATGGCAAACTATTTCAAATGAGCCACACAGGCGCCTACCAAATTCAACCGCTGCTTTCGGTCCGTGATCGTCCTGAACACGTTTAATGATCGTAGGCAGTACAGCCATAGATGGGGTGCCGAAAAACCTCGCATAAACGGCCGCAAAAGTTCTCCCCCAGCTCTCACAGTCAACGAGTTCGGGAGCTAAATCTTTAGGTAAACTAATCGTCAAGATTCTATGTTTTTCACCAGGAGTCGTGTTAGGAAATACTGCATCCAGTTGGTCAAATTTCTCGGCAAGCCAAAAAGGAAAGTCATCCTTATCGTCTGGTCGCTTACCAAACACTGCATTGACCATAACCGGATTGAGCTTCAATCCGCCATGTTCCGCTGGAAGAGCCGGACCCCCCGGGGGACCACCCGGGAGATGACGACCTATGTATTGCACTAATGCACGAATCACGGCAATGGATACAACATGTAGCCTACGTACCTCCGCTAGGGTAAAATTGCCGTGTTGAGGATGAGGGGTAAATCCAGCCAAAACAGGCCAATTTGCGCCTGGAATGGACAAAGGACCTAACCTCGGAGCGGTCAACGAATGGGGTAGGGCGCCACCAAACCAAACGCGATGCTGCCAATGATCAATAGGTACTTCCAGTGCCCTGTACGGAGTATATTCATTCGGCACAGGTGAGGGAGTGTAAGTGTGGAACACACCAGAATTTGCGTCCACAGCCGGAAACGTTACCCACGAATAAAAGAGATCGTAAGGGTAAGCTGCATCCGCACTCACCACTAAAACCACAGCCAAGCCTTCTAATGGGACTTGGTAAGTCTGCAGATGATTGCGCACCGCAATGCGACTATGCTGCGGAATGTCCACAGGCTGGGCCATGACTGCACAGGAAGTTAGAAAAACAAAGGAAACTTTGTAGCACAACTGGGTAGTAATTCAAGGAAACCGTTTTAGAAAGATTCAAGCTTGAAAAGACCTATTTCAAAAATAGGTAGGTTTTTCCGACACCACCGTTTTCCGGAAACGACAGTGAAGGGGTTAAGGTTTGAATGATATACTACTCGAGTGTCATGATATAAGACCACCAACGGTGGGCGCCATGTAGCATGGTTTCCGTTCTCCCACAGAACTGTGCATAGAGATTTGGAACCTCGGCAAATTAGGGTGACCCAAAACTCACCTCAGTACCCAAAACCCCTTACCAGGATAGCTACAGTGTCTCATTGGTCATAACAAACTCCCAATGTTTAGACAAACCAGAACATGAACTTATGATACCTCAGGTTACGTGGAACACATGAACACTCTTTCGTTATACAATCATTTCAAACCAGAACGTGGAGTAAATGAGGACACGTGCACATTTGAAATATTTATTTACTAATGCCGTTTTCTCAAACGCAGTATCTTAGATAATACAAGGAAACATATTATCAGAAGCAAAGTTATCAGCATAGTTACTAGTCCATAGAAAGCAAAAGGTGACAGCAAATAAAGATGCTGTAATGAATAAGGGTTAACACCACCTATTTCTCACCCTTCCTAACTAGCATATTATATTAATATCTAAGAAGGTCTCTTTGGGTTTTAGCAGGGCGGGCCCATACCTCAAGATCCTAGAATGAAGAGATCACATCAGCATCCACCAGCTCTCTCTGCATGCGAACCGCATCAAGTGTGTGTGTGTGTTCTAAGCAAAGCAATATAAAACCCGCCTAAAGCCTAAATTTGGCAGAAGCTGCACTTATGTTATGTCTATGAAGGTGCGGAGATCAGACCTCATAACAATTCTGTATCGTGTTATCCTTGAAGCTTCAGCACTCTCTGTACAGACATAGTTTATTAAGCAAAGCTAATATCAGAGCAATAACATATTATTCTCATGTAAATCACAACGGACCTCTAGGTTGAAAGCTAAATCAACAATTAAGTGTCGTGTGCAGAAGCAGCAAAAGGAAAAATGGCGTTTAAACATTTAATAAGCCTATGCTAACTTAACACATTATAAAGATAAACAGTAGCTATATGACAACAGTGAGTGGGAGAGAGTATGAGTGGGAATGAGCATGTGAGAGACTGTGAGTTAGAGTAAGTGAGGGGAAAGAGACTAAGGCCCAGATTATCAAAACTTTCACACAAGGCAGCGCAGCGTCATGTGAGAAGGTCATATCTTCAAAGATATGGCACTATCCTGCTCTCTCTCTAGCGCTGCTGCACAATCAGGCTGCAGAGCGCCATGCACACACCTTTACACCATAGTGCAAGTGTGTCTCCATGGGTCTCGCATCGGTTCTGTACTGGAATTGTGCCCTTCCAGCATAAAATACTATGCTTTGACTAACTTTAAAACTTTTCCTGGTTCAGATGTGTGCTGTACAGTGCTGCATACGGGCAAAATGGGAAAAGTTAGGAAAAAATATAAGCATTTCCTCTTTTTAATGCCTGCTTTCAAGTGGCGTGTATTTTTAGGCACAAAGCAATGTCAACTATTGTTGTTAGATATGGCTTTGCATCAAAAACCATGGGTCGTTGCAATCTGAGCACCAATATACCTTGCGTGGAATGCCCCCTTGATGCAGAGTGACACAAAACAACGCTTTTTGTTACTTTCACATTAAAAAGTGCAACTACTTTCAAGCACCTTTCCAGTGCAAAACAGGGTTTGTGCTGAAATGTAAATAATAAAAAACAATTTGCACAGGTTTGCGTCACTTTTGTCACGGAAGTGAGCATGCATGAGGCAAATTTTTAAAGAATGGCGTCAACCCTTGGTGTTATTGCACCCCGCCACTCTCAAAGATCACCAGCCACCACTGACTCCAATAAGAACTGATGAGATGTGGCTTGACAGTCTGAGCTGCCAACTTTGAAGCTGGGCATCATCAACTCAACATCCTGTGATCTTGGGCAAAACACCTAATCTCCTTGCGCCTAAAAAAACTGCTTTTGTGTAAATGAATCTGGTGTTCATGTAAAGCATCATGATGCCTTTTGGCCTGGTTTGATCTATATAAAACTGCACAAATAAAAAAACGACAGGCAGCCAGGATCATTTTACCCGGAGGACTGAGACTGCTTCCCACTTACCATCTTTACTATTCACATACTCCATCCCTATTTTGCAAACATCATTTTGCATGTTCCTATATTTTAGCCAGTACTTGGCCTCTTTAGAACCAAAACGACAACACCCTCCCACTACCCCTTAACCCAAACCATGGATTATGCCATTGGCAGAAAAGTCTGGACTGCAGATGGTCAATACATTTAAAAAAAGCAGAAAGCTCTTTCTTCCTTTTTTAGCATTTATTTAGCGCTATTATCCCTCACATGAGTAGTAAGTACCATATAAATGC
This sequence comes from Lissotriton helveticus, assembly GCF_964261635.1. Classification (NCBI taxonomy): domain Eukaryota; kingdom Metazoa; phylum Chordata; class Amphibia; order Caudata; family Salamandridae; genus Lissotriton; species Lissotriton helveticus. The sequence goes on along the minus strand of NC_136070.1, from coordinate 1,082,452,019 downwards.
AATTGTAATACAAGACATTTTGTGATTTCTGCCTTGTTTGCTTGGAAGCATTGGAAGATGGCAGAGATTGCCTTTGAAGTACAGATGCAGTCTCACATACCAGTGTTAATTTACTAGCATTGTCTCCCTTTAAAATAATGGTGATCAGCAAAGCACACTCCCTTGCACAATTAAAACCCCAACTGTGGGTTTTTTGTCCTAATTGCTTTGAATCACTTGTGACCCTCATCGCCTCCTTTGAGGACACTGCAGCAGCAAAATAAGCTGAGGAGAGGAGAAAAGAAATGTTTATTCTGGCACTCTTTTCTCCATCCATCCTTCACCCAGGCTTTCATTGGGACAGAAACCCATGCAGCTTCAGCCCGGATTATGGAACAAGACTGGGGAGGGAGATGATGCCCTTTCAGCCCAATGGGCATTGGATCGCCTGATTCTGTGGCATAGTAACTGATTGTAGGGTCATCATTTAAGTGGTCTTTAGGAGTTGCAGGTGAAAACCCATGGCCTATGTCAGCACTAACACCATACTAGATTCACAGTAGTACCTCATGGGGATATGAGGTACTACTGTGAATCTGTCATTGTCTTGGAATTTGTTAGAAAAGTGGGGCCTGATTCAGGAAGTTACAAAAAGCGTAACATTTGCTGCCTTTTTTCTAAGTTCTCTTCCATTGGAGTGCAACATGCAGCTGTGCTCATTGCGAATAGGTATAGGGCACAGATCGTGATTTACATTTTTTTAGCTGAAAATGCTGTTGAGTGTAAAATGCATATATTGTGGCATTTTTGCTTACCAGTGATGGTGATTGCAGCCTTGTCTCATGCGTTTACCACCTCTGAAGCAAGTTTTGATTTTGATGTATCCATGCAGCAATCCCTCCATTTGTCTCTCATCTTCCCTGACGCATTTCAGCTCAGCAGTGCTGATCGTTGTGCATCAGCTTGGGAATTACTTGACCAACATGCTGAATCAAGTGTGCTAGTGGGGTAGGATAGGAGTATGGACCAACCAGAAGTATCACCAGGGTGACCCATTGCTTTGCCACTTCTCTGCTCACCAGTCAAAGTTCTTGGAGGCAGCAGCACAGCCTTCCAATCAGTTTATTTCAGTTCAATTCTCTAGCCTCTTGGTGTCCTGGTGTCAGTAGGGTTTCACAATTTGCCCAATTACTTTGATCCTCCTGTTATACTTTCTCTCTCCACGTATTGGGATCCATCCCCCTTTTTTCTTAGCCACTGCTTGACAGAGCACCCAAAACCTTTCCAGGAAGGAGATGAGGTGGATGAACATGTTTGTGAAGGTTTGTCAAATAGCACTAAAGTTTTCAGGAAAACAAAAAACGCTCTTCCTGTGACAAGTCTGGACTAACTATAACAATGCAGTGGCGGCCTCCCAAAAGGTCACAGACAGGTGTTACCAAGAAGAGGGATCCAAGCCTACACAAGAGAAAGAAGGGGAGCAACAAGCCTCCAAAAGAAAACTCCTCCGGTACCCAAACCTATGACCAGGGAAACGAGTCAAACCTCACTCCTGGCCAACAGTAAAGTGTGAACCCAGTGGTAAAGAAGGCCCTTGAGAAGGGTTAGCGTGTTGAGAGCCAGCAGCCAGGGCACAAAAGGGGGTGCCTCATGCCCCAGGAAAAAGGTGAACTCTGAGGGGCACTCTACAGGAGTGACAAGTGTAGCTTTGTGTGGATATTTAGAGGGGGCTTAATAGCCTTTAATTGGGAAGTGGATCCGGAAGGTAAGCTGGTGATCCCTGAGGGTGATTGGAATCATTTTCACAGGATCATGAATGGGGTCCTTGTCACTAATCTGAGGGATGCAGGTGAAAGCCAGACCATGGTGTTGGAAAGTCTTTTTCCCCTGATCAGTATCTGCCAGGTGAGGTTTGTACGATAAGGAATGCCCATGGGCAGGAATCTGTCCGCCCTGTGGCCTTGGTGACCCTAAAATGGGATGGAGTACTTACCCAAAAGAGGGTAGGTGTCAATCCTGACCTATCCCTAGACTGCATCCTTGGCAATGAGCTCTCACGGGCTAAAAAAGAGCTAGGTGTGGCTGCTGGCCATGGCACTCCAAAACCCAGATCTCTAGGAGTACAGACGTGAGAGGGCAGAAGTGAGAGCGGAAGGCAGGTGTCTGAAACCTAAGGCTGTAGCCCCCACTCTGCAAATCTTAACAGGCCAAAGTGATCTCAGGAGCATGGGGGTGACTCCTTGCCAGCCCCACAGCTTGTGGCAAGGCCTACTCCAGGCACAAGATTGGAACGGCCAATTGCCAGTGGATGGCTAGGTGCCTGGTACCCGACACTCTTAGCTGTCAGTTGTCTCTAATGGTTACTGGCTTATGGAGCAGCACTGGCCCTCAGGTCTGGACAGAAGACTGACCTGGGAGGTAAGATGGGCCACATGACCTAGTTGGCCATGGTTGTGCTATTCATTTGCTACATTGCCTCTATGGGTAGGCTAGAGCTAGCTTTATCCGAGGTGAGATTTGTAGAAGAGAAAGGTTCCCCATTGATCGGATCAGTGGCTGGGGCTGAGCTTGGCAGAATAGCAGTACTGTCAAAGGCTGAATCTGAGGTAGGCCTAGTTCTGTGAGGTGGTCCAACAGCCACCAGGGAGTGAACTACATGGGAAGATGTGAGGCTGGTGCTGACCCTCAAAGGCAGAGGGTGTTTCCACATTCTCTCTGTAGAAAAGTAAGAACTGCCAGGGGAATGGCTGCTGCTCCTTCCCTCCTTAGCTCAGTGGCGCTCTGTAGGAAAATGCACATGACCTAATTCACACTTGTAACAAACTTCCATCACTCCTTGACATACCTTCAAGGGGTATGTGAAAACACAGAAACCAGAGGGCTTGAGAGTGTTCACCTATTTTTGCAGGTAGAACATCCGTGGAATGCAATTATATCTGCCTGTGACGATAATTTTAAAAATACAAAAACTCCACCACACTAGCAGATTTTCCATATTCACAAATGATGTTAACTAGGTTACAACTCTGCCAATCCTAACAATGTGTTTCTACATGTTAATGTTAATTAACATCATTCCACTATAGCCGTACACGTGAGATCACATTTTAATTCCCTAACATTGGACCCATCATGTCAATTTCTCTGCTTCCTATTGCAGCCCAGATTGTTTGTATGCGCCATTTGTACACAATACACAGACAAGGAATATCAGCAATGACAAACGCTATGTTATTCTCCACTCACTTGGAGATCTGATATGCAAGTGACTAGGGGTGTTTGAAGCCACACAGTGAAATGAATCATAACGTTGAATAATTTCCATGCAGCTAGGGAGGTTATGTTAGAAATGGAAGATAAAAAATGGGCCATGCACAGCACCCTCGCTGCCACCCAGAGGTTCTAGCTGGCCACCATCACTAGGTGGTTCATGGCTGTTTAGTGATGGCTATTGCACTGTTTACCTCCTGCCAGACATAACTAAGGGCAAATCCGATTGGTAGCAAGCAAAAACTCCTCTATGCTAGTTAAGCACCTGCAGTTGGAAGTCTAAAGCTCTTTGGTAGCACCGGGGAAATGCAGCTGAATGCCATTTTTCTTCAACCTGGGTGCAGTCGGGAATTTCCACCCACATTTCCAAAGAGAAAAGTTTGCTTACTACAAATGAAATGTAAGCTTTTCATACACGTTCATGTGACATGGACCAGGGAATATTTATATACGCTCACTCCAAGGTCCCAGTACAAGCGAATAATTCAGACTTATGCTTAAAAATTGGATATGAAGAACAGAGGAGGAAGACGCATACTCAGAGATTCTACTGTTGAATATCAATAGCACTTGAGTTAAACCTTTGTCCACAATGGATGCTCTAATTTATAGGTCAGTAATCAAGTCATAAGCTACTCATTCATGCCAATGTTGCACTTAGGTCAATATGGTCACCAGGCATAGCCACAAATATATTCACATCAGCTGACCAGGAGTCCACCACAAAGTGGAATGTTTTAGACATTCAGCAGCTGAGATTGGACAAATGGTCAAATTAAAACTGCCATTGTCAATCTTATGAGCCTTGAACTTTAGACAATGCACTGGTTGAAGAGGACAGCTATGAAAGCAATGCAGAATGTGCATATCACCATTATACTTCCACACTTGCTGAATTAACTCCTCTTTTCTTTTGGAGGTTACGCACGACACTTGCAAGCCACAACATTCTCACATCGTAATGTGTAAGGTCTTCTGTGGGGGGTGGAAGTGGTAATGTGCACTTGAGCGATGGAGTGACTGACAAGCCTTTTGAGTGAGGCAGTAAAGAGTCAGGGCCGTAGCGGGCATCGGACGTTTCCACAGGAGGCTGGAAGGGTGGGTGCGATTTTGTTAGTGGGGGCTGGTTTTGCAGAGGTGCTACTATTTCGACCCTCAGAAACAAAAGCAGCAGGGAGGCTGGTCCGTCAAAATTGCCTGGGCTGCTTCGGGTTCCCAGTCCTGCCCTATAGGGAGGTGCAGGGTGGTGAAGGATACTTGACCCATGGACTACAATGCTCTTTAAGTTAGCTAAAAAAAAGAACCAATTCCAATTTATAAACTTTATTTCGATTTTAAAATAAATCACAAAAGTCATCACATTACAAAGACAGGGGTTGGGTTAAACAGTGACATTACACTGTCACAACAGCAGGATTGGGAAGATCTCTCATGTACACAAAAGAATAAATAATTTAATACACTATGAAAAACACACCCAAATAGCAGGCCAAAGAGCTGAATCCTTTTTTTAAATGAGCATCAATCAATCATAAAAATAAGAAAGAAGAACAAATGCAATGGCGATCATAAAATTTGCATGATGAGGGAAGTTTATTTATTCCTCCCTAAAGACCAGCGAATCACCCATACCCAGCCTCAAAACTTGGCTGATGCAATCACTAGTGGGCCATCGACGGCGGTTTTTAATAATCTGTAAGCCTCACAGTGGTCCCTGGTCCCCATTAATAAACACACAGGTTTCAACCAATGACTTCTCGGGTTTTGATATGCTGGGCAAGCAAAAACAAATATAAACCACAGTTTCAGGCCTTCCCGGGCAGAAAGGACAATCACTACAGTTGGTGTTAGAGTTAGAGCACTTAGAGGTAAAATCATTGGTGGGCAGTGTTTCCACTCTAAACTGGTGGAAAAGTTTTCTATCATGGGTTGAAGTGATTAAATCCCAATACAATTCATAGATGGGTTTGGATTTGATTTGTAGAAAGGTGCTAGACAAAGTTGAACTGTTGGAGGAGGCAAACTGCCTAGAATAGGCCAAATGCCAGTAGGCTGCTTTTAGCTCAGGTTTGCTTGGGAAAGGACTACCCGCGGGGGAAGTCCATAGCTGACTCAAACCCAACTCACAAAGAACATGTTTGATACACCTGAACCACTCAATTTTGTTGTTCCCATCCATGTCTCGAATTTCTAACACAGCCGATGTATAGATGGCAAATTCGGGAGTCACCAAGAGTCTTCTCCAGTAGGATACTAATCTATACCTGGCAATGTCCCGAATGGAGTGGCACCCCAAGTCCATGTATAAGGGAATCAAAGGAGTTGATTGCGGCAACCCCGTTAATGAACGTAAACATTTATTTTGTGCCACCGCCAGGGCGTCCGAATTCACATACGCCCATAGCTATGAACCATACAAAATTGAGGCACTAATTTTAGCATTATAAATGTGCAATACAGGAGCTACGGGTTTGGTAAAAGAACGACTATGCTCCCTAAGCAGCACCCCAGATAATTGGGCATGTCTGGCCAAAAGAAAGCCAATTTGTGGCCTCCAGCTAATCCTTTTGTCTAGAGTTACTCCCAAATATGAGAAAATCTCGGTTTGCTCTAGAGCACCTTCCTTCATCCTAACTTCACCGATAGGTTTGCTGGAGTTCTGGAGAATAATAAACTTAGTTTTATCAACATTAACCGCCAAGTTGTGATCTACACCAAACTCCTCAAATCAATGAAGGGCACGTTGGAGCCCCTGACGCGTTTTAGAGAGGATAAGGGTGTCGTCGGCGAACATTAGGTGTGGGATCTTTTTTCCACCTAGACTAGGGGCATCAGTAGGACAGTTTTCAAAGTATTTCAGAACCCCGTTGATGTAAATAGAAAATAGGGTGGGTGCGCGGACGTACCCCTGTCTTACCCCTTTTTCAACCAAACATTTTTCAGTGGTATGACCTGCCTTGTCCCATCTAACCTGAGCAAAGTTATCTGTGTACAATTTGACAACAAAGGCCAAAATTTCCAATGGCATACCCAGCCTCAAAAGATTATGCCACAGTTTGGAACGCGGAACTTGGTCAAATGCAGACCTAAGGTCCACAAAAGCTGCGTAAAAAGACCCTTTCCCCAAAGTAACGGTGCGCCAATAAATAAGGATAAACCTTAGCACCTGATCCACTGTGCTAATGCAACGTCTAAACCCTGCTTGTAAATCTGATAGGATGTGAAAGTCATCCATCCAAGACTGCATTCTACCTAAAACCACTCTTGCCACAACCTTCTGAATGCAATCAATCAGGCTTATAGGCCTATAATTTCCTGGTAGGGAAGGATCCCCCTTTTTGTAAATAGGAAGGATTACTGCCCCTGCCCAGGAAGAGGGAATCGCTGCTCCTTTATCAATGGCGTTCATTAAAAGTTGGATATATGTTGCCCATAGTGCCACATCTTGTTCAAAAAGGTCTGCAGGTATGCAGTCAATACCTGGAGCCCTCCCCTTTGGAACTTGTAGAAGGGCTGCTTCTACTTCCTTATTGGTAATGTTGAGAGAAGGAGAATGCACAGACACAGACACATCAAAGGAGTCCTGGGCCCCCGGGTCATATGCAAATTGTTCTCTTTAGTGGCTAATCCACTGGTCCGGTTCCACATGGTTGGAGGGAACATTACAAATATTTCCATTCCCCCATTTAACCAAGTGCCAAAATCGCGTCTTATCCCTCCCCGAGCAAGCCTCGAGAAGTTCGGCCCAGTGAGCCTCATCCCAATCACGTTTTGCTTTGGATTTAGCTACCTTATAAGTCTTTTTCTTTTATAGAGACCTGATCCTTACTCCTAATTGCAACTGCCAAGGACTTTTAAGCTGAGCGACAAATAGAATTATACCAGGGTGCCGCCTTGGTAGTGGATGGAGCTGGTCCTTTTTTATTTTTAGCAATAAAAAACTTTTCAATTCGTTAAAAAGATGCTCATGGGTCAAGGAAATCCTGTCCTTAACTGACCCAAATTCAGCCTCTGTCTGGAGAATAGAAATAGTATTTGCTACCAAATGATTCATAACTAGCAGTTTCTCAGGATCAACTGCAACCTTACACCATTTAAGGCGTCTAGTGTCATTAGCTAGATGGCCTTCTACAGAGTCTGGACAAATTGGCATGCTTTCTCTACAGATGGGGCCAATAGCCCGCATGGTGACTAAGAGGGGGTTGTGAAGAGCTCTATCATGGGTGGTGGGGTCAGCTAACAATAAGAGAGAAGGCCCAGGCGTGAATTGTTGCGATAAATCGGCAGAAACGCCCACCCCCTCCTGGGAACACACTGGGGGGCCCCCTGCTGATACCCTACGGGGGTGAGAGACAATCTTCTTTGAGTAAGCTCAATTTCCTTTATTAGGACAGATTCTGCTCGTAAGAGAAACGCATCAAGAGTTCCAACGACCCCTTTCTGACTCGTCTTACTCATTATTAGCTTTATATCCCAGGTCCTAATTACCACACTTTTGGAAGATAGATACAATTCACATGTCGCACTGCGGGAGGGCTCAGCTGGTTTTAAGCGTCTCCTGGTACTGATTGACGATGTGGCACCTCGCGACACTAAAGGGTTCTGGGGATGTAGTCCCCTTGCGAAGCCCCGGCGTGGTAGATGGCGATGGCGGAGCCCAAGCAGCGGTTCCTCTCGGAGTCAGCACCCCGTCCGTTAGCAGAGCAGGGCAGCAGCAAATATCCTGTGATGAGGCAGCAGGTGAAGAAACAATCCAGCGGGAGGGCTCAGCTCGATTTAAGCGCCTCCTGGCGCTGATTGACGATGCGGCATCCCGCGACACTAACGGATTCTGGGGGATGTAGTCCCCTTGCGAAGCCCCGGCGTGGTAGATGGCGATGGCGGAGCCCAAGCAGCGGTTCCTCTCGGGGTCAGCACCCCGTCCGTTAGCAGAGCAGGGCAGCAGCAAATATCCTGAGATGAGGCAGCAGGTGAAGAAACAATAGTCTACACTTCTTTGCTTAATGACCTCTGACATATTAACAACTTCAGTCTGACACTCTAATTGTGAGCGTTCGGGACATCTCATAACTGGGAGGGCCGGACTGGCCATGGCGGGCACCAGGCGTCTCCCCGGTGGGCTGTAAGAGTGGGGGCAAGTTTTCTGGCCGTGGCGGCTGGTTTGTCAATGGGGGCCAGTTTAGCAGCAGTGCTGCAATTTTGGCGCCCCCTGTAACTAAAGCGGGAGCGGTGCTTTTTACTAGTACCCCTTTTTACTAGTACCCCATCCCCCCCCATCCGTCTCCAGGGCTGGCAGAACAGCAATCTGCCTGGGATGGTTGCTGTTCCCAGTTCGACCCTGATAAATGGGATTCCTTAGCCAGATTTATTTCATAATGTAAAGAAAACCTGAAAGCCTCAGAACTGGTTGAGATGTATTTTCGTGTCTTCACTCTGCCAATCTATCACAATATTTTTCTGAAGTAAGTTTGAAGGGTGTTATATTGGGACACTACATGGTAAACACTTCGAAGTACAGTTTGTACTCCAACTTCTGTTATTGTGGCACTTACTAGCTTAATAAATAATATGCAATATTTGCAGCAGCTCTCCTCCTAATTCTTCTGTGCTCCGGGAATTTTTCTCAACCACAAACCCATGAACAATGCATCTCCTCTCTTGATTACAGCTATAGCAATGGAAGAATGCATTACTATTCAATTTACTAAATTAATTGCTTTTGAATTTTCTTTCACTCTAATTAATTTTGCCCACCCTGGGAGAAATATGACAACCAAAGCAAATAAAAGGAGAAAAAAAAATCAGGACATCACTTTTCATCGCCAAAGTGATGGATTCATAATAATCTTTGTCAGCTTAGCAAGGGGGCTTACATTTCTGAGGCCCTGTGGCATGAGTCTATCACATGAGAATTGATGCAATGAGAAGGACGTTTGCAATTAAAACAAATGAAATGCCCTCTAGATGTCAGAACAAAGGAAGTATCTGCATTTAGAGTTAAAGTCTTTTTTTAAATGCCTCGAATATCAACACGTCTCTTAAAATATTGTAACATTTATAATGTATTAATTTGGTGAGAAGGAGTGTGATAAACACAAAGGTTCTGCCTACAGTTGTGGAAGATCATTTATATGGGGGATCCTATAGTGCTATACATTTTCTGACAAATGATTCAATCAAACCTGGCAAGGAGTACATTATCAAAGATCAGTAGGGTAATGGATCACTTGAAACTACAGCACCAGGGTTTTTTGGTTTTTGGTGACCCTCCTAAAAAACCCTCATACACGCACGTAGGTGGTGTGGTGGTATATCTTGGTTCTCCACCAATTTACGTAGCGTGGGTGCATCATCATACGTTTTTTTTTTGTTGTATGCAACCTCCACCCGGATGTAACCACTGGATGTGTAGGAGTGTCCAGAAAATAGTGCTCAAAAATAGTCGCGAGTTTAAAAATCCTTGGATCATCACAAAGAGATAATTTTTTTTTATATTTCTTTTTATTGAAACTTTTAACAACATAAACAAGAAAAAATGACAAGGCAATACAATCAATCAAATGGCGAAGCGTCCTGCGGGGGGGAAGGCATAAGATCATAATACAAACATTGACATTACAGGATGGGAGGAAAGAGGGATATAGCAAGTCCGGAGACAATCCAAGCAACACAATAGGAGGAATGTCGGGTCAAGGGAGGGAGGATCAGCCACTAAGTGTGAGAAGGGAGGTGTACAAATGTCTCACCGGTAGGAGTTCCATCGACCCCAAATCTTGCCCCACTTGCGGGGCCTGCCACGTGCAACATACACCGTCTTCTCTCTGAACATGCACCAGTCCATATTTTCCTTCCAGGCCATGACTGTGGGCGGCCTCTGAGAGCCCCACAACTGGGCGATATCCCTCTTTGCGATCATATTACCAAGGGTCACCCACCGGGTCTGGGCCTAATCATAGTCATTGGGTTCCCAAACATTCAACAAACATCGTCTAGCTTCAGGCAACAACGCAACACCCGTGACCTCTTCCATCACTGCATGTACTCGATTCCAGAAACGAACAACCTCCGGGCATTCCCAGAGTATATGGAAAAAGGTGCCCAAGAGGCCGCAACCACGCCTGCACAGCCCATCCGAAGCATAACCCATACTGACCAATCGTGGGCCGGTAACATAGATCCTATGAAGAATCTTAAGCTGTACAAACCGGAGGCGAGCCAGAATTGCAACCTCTTTCATCGAGGATATGGCCGACTGCCAGTCCTCGTCATCTAACTCCAGGCCATCACCGGTCCAAGCTTCCCTGAGGCGCTGTAGAAGGTCGGCCCTATTGTTCATCAACTTCTTGTAAATAAGCAAAATCGTACTATCGGGAACATGTCCGTCAAGCACCCGATCCTCAAGCGGCGAAGCCTCCGGAACAATAGTGCCCGGTAGAAAGACCGCCATCAACGCGTGTCGGATCTGAGCATATCTAAAAAACTCCTTGTCACTCAAGTCATACTCCAGTCTCAATTCCTCAAAGGTTTTAACCCGATCCCTGGTCCATACATCGTTCACCCTGCTTATACCAATAACGTCCCATCTATCAAAACCTTTCGTCTTCCACAGGGAGCCTAGCTTCTCGGAAGCGTAAAGAGGGGTTGCGCGTGTGAGTCTATCCTTCAATCCCATTGCATCGCTGGCATGATGCCATACCTGTACAGCTATTTTGGTAGGGCCAGTAAGCGTCCTCCCAGCGGATTTAGTATAAAGCGCCCTGTTGTAGTCTCCACCGGGCAGCAACCATCTGTCCATTTCGAACGCAGGATGGGGCCGTACATGCAGTGGTTAATCGCCCCCAGCTGTGAGGCCCAATAGTAGTGCTTAATCTCCGGGAGAGCGATTCCACCGTCATACCAAGGAAGTGTTAACTTGGCAAGGGCCATGCGGGACCGTCCTCCCCAGATAAGTTGTCTCTGCAAGCCTTCGACCTCTCGAAAGTAACTGGCCGGGATGGTATCAAGAGTATTCTGGAGGGCATAGAGAAATCGGGGCAGTGACATCATCTTGAATAAAGCCGCCCGTCCGAGGGGGGACAACGGAAGTCTACGCCATGCCTCAACATCGGACCGCAGGCGCCGAAGCGGGGGTAGCAAGTTACGTTCAAAGCGAACGACAGGATCCAGGGTGATAAACACCCCCAAGTATTTGAAACCCGCGTGTGCCACCTGTATTGGGCACCCACGCGGCAAGAGAGGAGAATCTCCAGAGAGAAAGTACACGCAGGACTTGGACCAATTGATCACAAGGCCAGAGTTTTTACCGAAGGAAGTCAATACATCGAATAGCACTATTAACGACTTCCGAGGAGACGTGAGGTATAGCAGGATGTCGTCAGCATGTTATGTTATGTTATGTTAAAAAATGTTATACCGCGCTCGGTCACCGAATGGTTTCATGGCGCTCATAACAAATGCGGAGGGCAGGAGCGGGGTTTACGCAAATGCTGATTGAAAAAGAAAAGTTTTCAGCATCTTACGAAAACAGTCGTAGGTAGGGCAGTGTCGGAAGACAGATGGAAGGGAGTTCCAAATTTTGGGGGCCAGAAACGAGAAACTGAGACCACCATGTTTTTTGCATTTGATTTTAGGGATAATTAAAAGATTGTGAGAAGTAGAGCGGAGATCTCTCGAGGGAACATAGCGCTTCAGACTATATGAAATAAAGACAGGAGCAAGATCAGACAGGGCTTTGAATATCGTGCAGCCAAGTTTGAAGGTGCAACGTCTGGCCACCAGGAGCCAATGCAGGCTCCGCAACAGCAGTGAAACGTGCTGATGCCTAGGCTGATGGTAAACCAGGCGGGCTGCCTGATTTTGCACCAACTGCAACCTGTGAAGGTGGTATGCTGGGATTCCCACATACAAGGTGTTGGCGTATTCAATTCTTGACATAATGAGGGCCAGGATGACAAGGATAAGTCCCTCTCTAGTGAGGAATATACTGATTTTACGTATCCTGCGCAGGTGGAAAAAGCAGGATGACGTAACAGCACTAATCTGGGGCCTCATAGATAGGTCACTGGAGATGACTACGCCAAGACTCTTCCCTGAGTTGACAGGACAAGGAGGAAGCCCTAGTGAAGGAGGCCAAAAGCTGTCGTTCCATGGGTTGGCTGCCCCGCCCACCAGCACAAGCTCGGTCTTGGTGGGATTTAGTTTGAGCTGGCTGTGGTACATCCATTCCGATATCTCAAGCATAGTAGTTTGAAAGCTAGTACAGGAGGAAAGAGAGGTATCAATGGGGAAAATTAACTGCAAATCATCTGCGTAATTAAAAGTTGTAACCGCAGATTTACGGAGGGAAACTATTAGGGGTTGCATGTACAAATTAAATAGCAATGGGGATAGGGTGGAGCCCTGTGGGACTCCGCAGGATAGGGAGGAATAGGAGGCAGAGAAGGTAGACAAGTGCATAGAGCGACACTCTGTCCTCGAAGTCGAGGGTCCAACGTATACCCTTCATCGTCGGTTCCCACCTCAGCCAAGCCGCCAAGGGTTCCAAAGCAAGGGCAAAAAGAAGCGGGGACAACGGGCACCCCTGGCGAGTGCCCCTCCCGAGAGAAAACGAGCCAGAAACACGACCATTAACGACCACCTGAGCCAAGGGGTCATGATATAGTAACTTCACCCAACTGATGAAAACAGGGCCAAAACCAAACTTGGCGAGGGTGGCCCAAAGATATGGCCATTCCAACAAAGAGATATTTTATTAAGAAAAGGTGATTCAAGAATTATTAAAAAATCAGGTTGTGTAGATTCGGATCATGTTACTAGATCCTCTATACATGAAATTTGGCACATTCAGTGGTTACCTCCGGGTGGAGGTTGTATACAACTAAAAAGAAAACTCTATGATGATGCACCCACTCTACGTAATTTGGTGGAGAACCAAGATATACCACCACACCACCTACATGCGTGTATGATGGTTATTTAAGAGGGTCACCAAAAACCAAAAAACCCTGGTGCTATAGTTTCAAGTGATCCGTTCGCCTACTGATCTTTGATTACATAGCCTGGAAGCTGAATGGATCTATGCTTCTACCTACCACACCTTGATTGATGAAGAAGTACATTATGTCTTCTTTGCATAACACCAGTCTGTGATAGTTGAAAGCCTAGTATTGAAAAGATAAACCTTCTGGTATTCATTTGCATAAAACAATATTCATTGATTATACTGCTACATGTGTTACCAACAAGACCTACTTGACAATTTCATTTGTATTAGCCAAAATCAATGATTTTAGTTGCTCATTCGAGTTACAAGATTTGTCCGATATTTCAACAGGAAGTTATTTCTTACCATTTGTTTGAATGCAGAACAGTTTTTTTCTATTTAGCAACAGTATCCCTTTAAATCTTATGCTTTTAAGGGCTCCATCATGGCTCGAGGGCTTCAGTTTTGTCCTGTGTACCACTTTTGTGCTCTTAGAAGACATGTCTATTACCGGAATCTTCATTAGTATGTCGTTTTTCTTCTCCCAGTACTCTGACGCATTGTAGGATTTTGAATGTCATATACACACACGCCATGAATGCCCAATAATGCAATTGTTCTGTAAGCATTTTGGGTTGTCATAACGTGCGTATTCTTTGGCTTTAGCAGAGCACATGGGGATTTCTCTCCAAATGACTTTACCTGAGAATGTTCACTGACTCCATGCCAGCCACTAAGCCTTTAGGGGGATGACCCAGATCAAATATAAATTCCTGGCCACAGAGTCATGGGTGCCCTTGCTCTTTCCTGGGAGGCTTTGCTAAGTGTATTTTCATTGGTTGTTAAGGTCACATGTCTAACCTGGTGCACAAAACAGTAACTTTAACAGATTTCCCTAAGACATGGTTGACTTTGCAAAACAGGAGTTGCAGGTATGCCAAAGGACTGCCCATTAAGACACTCAGTTGGAAAACGGCTGTGATAAGACAAACTTTACAGCGATGACCAAGTTTTCAGATGGCACAAATGATATTGGAACATTGGAATGTTGGGAGCTCCATTGAAAAAATTGAGTGCTCCGGGCTTCTAATGGCCGGTAGAAGTCTGGAGCATCAACATTCCAATGTTTAACAAAGGCCTATTGTGGTCCAAGGGGATTTCAACACTCTCAGCTGCCGGTACCTGACGGAGGAGGACGTCGTATTGCATGCTGATTTAGGAACCAGGGGATGCTTCAGCTCACTTTATTAGGAGTGCCCAAGCAGGAGGTTTAACATATATTTCCCTTACAACAAGCAAGTAACAATAGATAGACAGAATTTCATTCCTTGTTCATTACTCTGGTTCCAGCACTACATGGACTATCATCCAAATAGTGATGTGATTTACAAGCATAATATTGAAATACCTCTCAATTTATGAGTGTATTGGCTGAACGTGACGACAAATAGATACACACCGCCTATTAACAAGAACGGCTCTAACAGACCAGATTCCTCCGCTGAAAACTCTTTGTCAAATATGATGCCCCCTTCAGTATAATAGAACGTCACGGATATACCCACGTACCCAATAACCACGGAAGAAGACCTAAGAACATCATCTTATTATTCATTTTGCCCTGAAGAAGTCCCAAGAGGACGAAACGCGTCGGCTGTAGCTCCTGCGTGTGCTTTTCATTTTCAACTGAATTGAATAAAAGAACTCTTAAAGAACACAAGTAACAACTGATGTGATTTTTTCTGTTGACCTTATCAAAGTGAACAGTTTTTGTAAATATTGAAGTGGTGCACCTTGACCTTGTTTAAAGTATTTCATAGTTCATGTTTTGAACCAACATTGTAACGGTGGGTGTTTTTTGAAGTGTGCACACATATTGTCCCATGTACTACATTGTGGGTCCAAATTAATTTTGAGAGAATATTTGACTAGGTGCTGTTCTGTTGGGAATCCTCCACCGTTATTCTTTCTCTAAACTCTCAGGCCCTGTGAGGTCTTTGTTTTACAAATTAGAATATTCTGCCCTTTAGGGGCGGAATGTTCAAATAGCCTTACAGCTCTCCATTGCGGTCTCTACAGGCCATTACAGGTCCACTCCCCTGTTAGGGGCCCTCGCCTTCAACTCGGGCCTTTAACGCTGGAGCGGGCCTTTAATGGCTAGTAGAACCCACCAAAGCTGGCATTAAGGCCATAGTGGAGCAGACTCTGAAATGTATTTCGCCAATGTTTCCACGTCCATTATTTGTAAGATTTTGGACTTCTTTCGAAAGACTTCTAAAAAATTGCTTTGTTGTTTTATAAGTCACTGAAAAGTACCAAGCGCAATGAATACAAAACTACAAAACATAATCATTGAAAAATGAATAGGTCTGACAGATGGCAGATCTACAACATAATACACTCAACGCCAACATATAATTTTGGTCAAAATGATTAAACTATTCATCTCAAATATCCAGAAGACTGGACATAAAAAGATTTTAGAAATGCAGGAAGGAGACTGGTTCAAGCAGAAAATATCTCTTGACAAGACTATTTCTCTGGGAACAACTGTCACAATACTTTTTTAAGCGAGGTGTGCTGTGCTGGTATGTAGGGGGAACCAACCGGGTCCCGGTTCCCAAAGCTATTTTCCAAAGAAACATGCTGAATTTGTCCTGGTGTCATACTCTGACAGCAGAACATAATTCAGCAGTGCCTGCACGTTGTGTGCATTCAGTTAAGCAAGGTAGCGAGGGGGCTTTTTTTATTTTAACATATAGCAGGGAGCATTACAAAGGCATAATATAAAGGGCCACCGGCTCTCCTGAAGTTTAAAAATCATCCTGGCTGGAAGCCATCTGGAGCCTAACACCTTGACGCCAATGCAATGGAATGAAACAAAGGCACACAGCTTATCACCACTTCACAGGTACTTAAGAGAAACTATTGGAAGCAGGTTTTTACTTTTTTCAACTTCCTATGTAAGAGATGTACTTGCACTCTAAGAATGCAAGATTTATCTTCATGAGTAATTACACAAATATTGATTTAAATGGCACTTACTACTTTTTTTTAAATTTAATTCTTTGTATAGTCCTATTCATCCCACTGTAGAGTGTCAGAGAGCTTTACATCACCCACACAGGCACAATAATTCATTAAAATGTGTGAATCAGTGTACCCAGAAATGTTACATTAGACACCGAGAGACATAAATTGTACAAATCACATATCATCCATCCTTGTATGTTATGGGGCCGATCAAGATGTCGGGCGGAATTGCTTCTGCCTGACACCATCTCGTAGACGTGACCGACCAACCTCAGGTCGGCGGTCCCGACTGCCTTATTTGGATGCAACCGAAGACTGCTCGGTCGCATTCCAACATTTCCCTATGGGAGCATGTGTTACAGCCATAAATGGGCCGTAGTACATGCTCCCATAGGGAAATGGGAGGTGGTGTTAATCCCTGCACACCGTGGCGGGCACCTCAAGGTGGCTGACATGGGGTGCAGGGATTAATAGGGGGGGCACCATAGGTGCCTCCTCGTTGCCCAACCAGAGGCTGGGAACATAAGGGGGCCCTTCTAGCAGCCCCTAACATACTTTTTGACAGTGTTTTCATGTCAGAAATGCCGGCATGACAACCCTGCCAGAAACCGTGCATCGCAATCCCAAGGGCGGAAAGACCACCCTTTGGGATTACGGGCCACCCTCCGACTGGCTGTCGTGCTCCTTGAGCCTGTCAGAAGCCAGCCGGAATGACCGGCCTGTTTCAATTCTGACCGGCTGATTCATAATTAGCAAGTCATTTGGAAGCTGACAATTTATCAACAAGTCCTCATCAGTTTGTCAGCTGTCAAGCAGATTATCCAGGACTGTTTGAAGCAAGCAGTCATCATTCCAACTATCTGATCACATGAACTTATAGCCAATAGAAAGATCTGTACCCTAGTAAAATCTTTGAAAGGAAAATCACAAGACAACTGCAGGACCAAGTGGACTTCAGTCAAATATTTCAAGACTGTCCGTCAGGCTACGAGCTAATGTGAGGGGCAGTGACCTCTCTTTATCTAACAGTGTATTAGACTTTCACAAAGCTCCAGTATAGATACCACTGGCACTTTGGTACTTCTTGGCCTCTCTGCTTTACACAACATGCGGTACCACCGGATTTTTCCTATATCCTCATTGTCTCTGAAATGTCATGCATGTGTTGAGAGTGAATGCAATATTTAATATGCCTCAGCAGCCATTTGGGTGGGACCCGATGTGTTGGCTCATTCAAGATCCATTTAAAAAAAAAAAATGTATTGGTTCAGTTCAAAGCCACACAAAACAGACAAATTTATAAAGCAAGTACACAGTCATAGATACTCAAATACTAGAAACAGTACCAAAATCCATGAATCCAAATGATCTATCATGCCGCCAAATTTTATACCCTTTTTGCATTTCCCTAACTGATTTAATCCAAAAAAAGATTAAATTCTAAATAAAAAACATTGTAAAACTTTGCTCGCCACATTTCATATATAGGTGCTTCTGGCTTCAACCACATTGAGGATATACGTAGGCGAGCTACCGCCATAGCCATAAATAAAACATATCTGTTATTTTGATACCCTGGAAACGGATTATTATCATTAGATAAACCAAAAATAATCATCTCTTTTGAGATTGTAACATCACACTTTGTAATATAAGCCAGAATTTTTTCTGTAGATATAAAGAAAGGTTTTAACACAGGGCAGTCTGAAAATATATGTACAATATCTGCCTGATCAGATTGGCACCTATAGCATTTCCCATTATTGGCGTTACCCCATTTCAACATTTTAAACGGCGTATGATAAAGGTTAAATAAAGTTTTATAATGCTGTGAGTATAAATTGGCAGACAAAATAATTTTAGCAGCTATATAAATTGACTCTTGAAAGGGCACAGCCAATGTACCCAATCTAATACACCATTTGGATTCCTGCAATCCCATATCATCCTGTTGTAAATTCACCAGATGATTGTATAAAGTCCCAATACGTGATGATTTTTTAAGTATTTCAATAAAATCATTATGACAAAGCGGTAAAGCATTTGGGTGTTTAAGAATAAAATCACGTATTTGTAGATACTTAAAAAAGTCATGTTGGGAGAGACTATATATATCTTTTAACTCCTGAAAAGAAGCAATTGTACCATCTTTAACCATATTGCCTATAGCTAACATGCCTTTTCCCCCCCATGTACACATAGTGTGATCCCAGAATATTGGCGGAAACAATTCTATAGAATTACATGGAGTATAGAAATTATTACGACCAAGGGAGATAAGGGAGATAAGCTTCCGTATAGACCGCCATCCTTTAAATGCAGACAATACCAATTTAAATCTAGTTCTTTTATAATAGCTAGGTTCTAAAAAGCGAAGCAACATTTGTCGAGATTGTGGGCCAAGTAAAAGAGAAAAAATATCAGGGCTCTCATATATAGGTGGAATTCCACCAATCGCAAAATACTTAATATTCTGCATAAGACACGCCAAATAATATAATGCAAAATTTGGGACTCCCCAACCCCCACGTAATATTGGTAGTGTCATAAATTTAGACGTCCTACGCGCAGATTTCCAGCCCCATAAAAATCTATCAGCTATAGATTGTAATTTCCTCAGTTGAAATACAGGTATCTCCAATGGTACAGACTGGAAATAATATAAAACTTTTGGCAAAATGGACATTTTTAAAACGTTACGTCTCCCAACCAATGACAAGTGTAAGCACTCAATTTTCTCGAGTTGATTTCTAGCCGATTGCAATATATCTGACCAGTTCACCATGACTAACTCTTGAAGCGATAATCTAATTTTAATGCCCAGGTATTTAGGCTCTGGGGTAATCGTGGTGAGCATGTAACCTGTGTTTTCTGGATATTGAGTTTATACCCTGACACATTACCAAATCCCCGAGTCAGGTTTTCAATTTCGCACAATGCAGATTCTGGATCCGATGTTATGATCGCAACATCGTCGGCGTAGGCTAACACGCGTACATTACCCCCGGGTAAAACCATAGATTGTATATGTGGAGATGACATCAACGTTTTTAAAAGTGGTTATATGTACATGGCAAATAGTAATGGTGAACATAGGCACCCCTGCCTTGTGCCCCGAGTGATGTTAACTGCTGTTGATTCTTGGCCTGACAAGCATATCTTGGCCCTGGGATGTCTATATATGACTTGTAAAGCATATATAAATCGTGGTCAAAACCCCATTTTTCCCCAAGATCGCCCATAAAAATGCCCATGCAACGCGATCAAACGCTTTTTCGGTGTCTAAAAACACCAAACCGACATTTGTACGATTTGCAGTAGCATAATCTAAAGTTGCACTAACACGATGTATGTGATTGATCGTGCCACGACCTGGAAGAAAGCCATGCTGTTGTTCAGAAACAAGTGCCGGCACAACTTGAATCAGCCGATTCGCAAGAATTTTAGAATATAGTTTCGCATCTACATTAATAAGTGAAATAGGTCGATATGACCCAGGAAGATGCGAAGGCCTATCTTTCTTTTTAAATACAATTATACTAGCATCGTCCCATGATGGGGGGGGATTTCCATTTTGGGCATCTAAAAACGTCGCCAACATATCATCTTTAATAATAGGAAACAGCATATGGTATATCTCTAAAGGAAGTTTATCGGGACCAGTAGCCTTCCCGAGAGCCAGTTCTTTAAGGGCACTTTCAAGTTCTTGCATTGTAATTGGCAGCTCTAAATCTTCTTTAAGCACAGGGTCTAATTGAGTTAAGTCAAGTCTATCTATATATCGATCAATTAAATCAATAGAAACATTTTCTTGGGTATAAAGATCTGTATAATAATCATGAAATACCTGAAGAATACCCTCTGATGACTCTAGAATGCCTTGGCTATTTTCTATAGATGTTATACGCTGTGCTGTCTGACGTCCCCGCATTCTTTGAGCTAGACATCTTCCCACATTCTCCCCATATTCATATCTCTCAGCACGATGGCATTTATATTGGCGTGCTATGTCCTGGCTCCACACCCCATTAATCTTAGCGTTGCATTTGGCAACTTTGTCTTGTGCGGCACTACTATCTCGGTGTAAACTAATATTGTGTGTTAAATCATGTTCTGCATTTGTTAAATCCTGCAAAAGTTGCGCCATTTTCTTTTTCCCTTCCTGTTGAAGACTCCAGCCGTAACTGCAAGTTTCACCACGTAAACCTGCCTTAAAGCAATCCCATACCATTGCATAGGAGGTAGAGCCCCTATTAAGATCAAAAAACTGCTGAGCCCATTCTAAAACTTGTTGCAAATAGATTTCGTCTGAGAGAAGTTTCTTATTAAATGTCAAAGACCTTTTTATACGCTGGATTTTAGGCAGGGGCATGTCTATAACAATCGGAGCATGATCAGATGTAATACGTGGCATTACAGACATTCGGATCCTTCTGCCATATACCGACGTACAAAAATATAATCAAGACGAACAAATTTCTTATGAGATGAAGAAAAAAAAGTAAAGTCAGGATCCCTCGGATTTGCCAAAGGCCACCCATCAATCAAACCATGTTGACGTAGTAGTTGCCGTAGTTCTTTAAATACTTTAGGCTTCCTACCTAAGTATCGACTAAACCCCCAATACCAAGTATTCAACTCCCCATGAATATTAAAATCACCAAGTAGAAATAATGGAGTACCCCATAGAGCCAACTCTACATTCAAAAATTCTATCACTGCAGTGTCATCGATATTAGATCCATATACTGTACATATAGTAGCCACAACATTCCCTACGACACATTCAACAGTTGCCCAACGTCCCAAACTATCCACTTTGATTTTCCCTATCGCTACTATGGATTGTCGCCCCAATATGGCCACTCCTCGATTCATGGTAGATTGTTGTGAGGTTGCCAGTACTATATACCCAAGATCATTCAGAACTTTTCTATTTGACCATGGTATATGCGTCTCCTGGAGACAAATTATATCTGGTTGAATCAGACGAATCTCATGCATCACACGTTTTCGCTTATGAATATTATTGAGGCCACATACATTAAATGAGCACATGCGCAGAGTACAACTAGCCATGGCTACTAAATAGATTCCTTACACAATTGCATCCAAAAAAATATATATTTAGACTAAACATTCTATGGCTTTGACTGAATTTTCCCTCTTTTTCTCCCCAGCACACCCCCCGTGCCCCCCCGGACCCACCTCCCCCAGCACACCCATCCCCCCACCCCCTGTGACCCTCCCCCAAAACTAAGGCAAAGGGGCCTATCGCCCCGTTGATGTGTGGGAGATCACCTCTCAAGTTTGGGCGTATCCGTTAACCTATAAGAAAAAAGCATGAGGTATAAACCATATAGACAAATATATATTCAAAGTTTATAACTTTTTCCTCATGCTAAAGAGTTTAAATATTCCTTCGCTGGAGCCTCAGTTGTAAAGAACCGATTCTGCCCTTTATATACAGTCTTTAATGTAGATGGTTGGAGGAGAAAAACTTGAGCGCCCTTCTTTTGAAATGGAGCAATCAGCTGGCGCAATCGCCAGCGATTTTCTACGGTGGCGTGGCAGTAATCAGGGCGTACAAAAAATTCAATACCCTTCCCAGAGCGCTTTTTATCCGGTCTTGCAAGATCATATACTTTTTGTCTTGCCAGAAAGTTATTTTGAGATATCAAAATTGCACGAGGGTATTGATGACTTTGGTTACCCCGTATTGTTTGCTTGCGAAATGGGAAGCGATGTGCCCTTTGAATCTCATGAGACCACTGCCAATCTTTAACCTCCGGAAAAGCTTCTTCAAAAAGTTCGACCACAAACTGTCGCATGTCCTGTCCCTCACGTCCTTCGGGTACACCCAAAACTCGCAAATTGTTACGGCGTAACCAGTTCTGCAAATCAACCAATTTTATATTCACGTCATCTTTCTGAGCCTTTATGCCGTCGATATCGGTTTCATTATGACATTCAAGATCCATTGTTATTATTATCATTTATGAACAAATACCTATTCGGTTAGATGATGTCACATGCATTTGTGGACAACACCCAAAATTTCTCCATCTAGGTAATAAAGATTACAGCCATGAAAACATCAAGTGCCTCAACTACATCTAAAACTGAATGAGGAAGAGCTTACCTGTTTAATTGGCAACAAACCGTAGATTCTGGTGCTAAGAGGCACAAAGACTAGAAAGATAACAATTCCTTATCCCTCACCCAATAACAGTCCCACCATTTGCATGTGATTTGGCAGAAAAACTAATGAATAGAATTTCAATTCTGAGAAATGATTTCACCGTAACAATTTAATCAAAATTTCCAAGACGAATGGCAGTAACCATCTGTTAGAAACGAATGGAGTAGCCATAAAATTAAAATACCCACTCCCTCACTTTGAACTAAAGCTTTTATGGCACCAATCAAGCAAAGCAAGTCATTGTGACCCTCCACAGAGGAGCGTTCTTGTTTCTTACCTCCAAACATCTATTCATTAATTCTTTCATACTTCCATTCACATGCTGATATCCACCCTTTCATCTTTACATTCTGTTATCCATTTATTCTTTTATCCATGATTCAGTCTTTCATCATTCCATCAGTCCGCCCGTCCATCCATCCATATCCAAATCTGCTCATCCCTCTGCATACCTATCCTTCAAATCTATCCATCCATTCATGCATGAATCCATCCATCCTTTCAGTCATCCATCCACCCTTTCACTCATCCATCCACCCATCCTACTACCCAACCACCCCTTCATCTACTCATTCCTCCATCCATTCACCCTTTCAGCCATCTGTACATCCATCAACATTACACTCATAAGCCCATTTTTTCACACTTTCATCCATCCATACACACTCATCTTCACTCATCCTTTCAACTCTTCCCTAAATTAGCCTTTTCACTCCATTGATCCATCCACACTTTCACTCCATCCATCCATCTATCGATCCTCCCTTTCACTTATCCATTCATCCAGCCTTTCACTCAGCCATATATCCTTTCAATCATCCATCCAGCCTTTCACCCATCCATCCATCTACTCATCCATACGTCCATTTACCCTTTTCCTCATCCAATTTTCCTTTCACTTACTCACTCATCCACCCATCCTTTCAGCCATCTGTCCAATCATTCACCCTTTTACTGATACATCTATCTTTCCACACTTTCATTCATCCAGCCACCCTCACTTTTGACACATCCATCCTTTTACCCTTTCACTCTGTCCATTCATCCACCCTTTCACTGCATCCATTCACCCTTTCCATCCATCCATCCACCCTTTCACTGAGCCCTTACTCAGTTAATTAATCCATCCTTTCACCCTTCCATTCATCCACTCATCCATCTATTTACCCTTTCATCCATCCATCCATCCTTTCTCTCATCTATCCACCCATGCTTTACACAGCTATCCATCTTTTCGCTCATACAATCATTCATCCATCTGTTTATCCATTCATCCATCTATCGCTTTCACTCATCCATCCATTCATACCTTCACTCATCCATTCATCCATCCATTGCTTTCACTTATCCACTTTACATCCATCCTTTCACAATCTCTCCGTCCGTCCATTCATCTATCCATCCACTCTTTTACTCACCCATCCACCCACCCTTTCCCCAGCCGTCCATCTATCCCCCCTACCATCCATCCACTCATCCATCCACCTACCCTTTCATGTTAATTATGAGCCTCTGTCTGCTGAGTTGCCCACAGAAGAGGCCTATCAAGGCCCGCACCATTACTGTAGCTTCTAAGGTGGGGGGTTCACAATGCCTCTGTTAGAAGCACATTCTTAGAGTTGGTTTTAAAATTGTCTTTTGGATGCTTATTTAAGAATATACATTTCATTCCTTTTGAAAATGGGTTATCTACCTTGGTTTGGCGTTTTCTACAAGGATTATATAGATATTGCTTACCTCCTCCTTTTATTTCTTCCCCGTTATATTTTTTTACTAAGTCAAATACCCACAAATCCCTATCTTTCACTCTGTTTTAAATTAGTTTATTGTTCCTCTCTTATGTTGTTCCACATTTTTAATGAGGGCCTCCTTCCATATCTTCATTCTTCCTCTTAATGCTTACCCTATTTTATCACAATCAACTGTGGTTTCCATGCCCCTTTTCTGCTTTAAAAATAAAATCATTTTTCATAACTAGGTATCACTATGTGATCTGCATTCTATGTCTTACAGTAACTGTTTTACTAAATGAGTAATATTAATAACAATATTTTGAACTATAAGTGCTTTTAACATTATTTTCAGACAAACTGTATTCCTAATAGTTTGTTATTTCTGCAATTGAGATTTTTATTAATTGGGTTGTCAGAAAACTGTTTCAATGATATTGCTCTATTGGGATTGCTATAGTCAAGCACAAATTTTTTTTATAAAAATCTAGAAATAATGTCTGACCATCCTCTATCCGAAACACCTTAAAGACAAACTATGGCTAAAGGAGAAGACTTTCACCTGTTTCTCCTCCACAAACCTCTGACACAGCTGCAAATTAACCGCTTACTAAAGCTGAGCAGAGCCTTGACGATGTCAGATTTGGACTTCTGTAATCTAACCTAGGCTTTCAAAAAGCGATTTTATAGACTACAGGTGCAAACTCAATTTTAAGACTTATACTCACAACAGTTATATACTTTTCCGAAAAACTCTCAAGAGAGAACTTTTCAGAACGAGTGTACAATTAAGAACATAACATGTGGCCGAAGTATTAAAACGCATTATCATCATCTGATCTCAACTACAATAATTTCTAACAGATCTCAGCTAGAAGAATAATATAACAGTATTATAAAGTATAACCAGTAGTGGGTACATTAAAATTAATGTCCTAACTTTCACTCATTTAGCACTTGTAGGAGCTCTATTTCTTAGATAATCTGCGTGATAGTGGCACCCAAATTGCGGGGACGTTGTTGACCTCAAGAACTATGAGATAATATGTCCCTAGAGACAAAATTCAATACAGTATTTCAAAATAAATTCAATAAGGACTGACTCAAAAAGGAAATTTGACGTCAAGAATTAGAAAAAAACGTAATTAAAGTTTAAGCGCAATACAGAAAATATGTAAAATAAATTGAAGCAGAAGTCTCTTTGAATCAATTTAATTACATATAAATCAATTGCCATGAAGGCTATCAGTTACAGGAATAAGAAAATAGACTGTGGGCTATATGTACGATGAAGTGGCGAGTGTGTCGTTAGCCTCCTGGGCTTAGCGACACGCTCTGCCACTTCGGAAACGCAAGGCTGCACCATATATACAAGGATGTGGTGCAGCCTTGCGTTTCCCACTGCGATTTTGTTAAGTTTCACAACTTAGCGCCAATGCAGGCACCCTTGCACCAGAGTGCAAGGGTGACTGTGTGCATGGGAGGATTCATTATGTGTAGGAAGGTGTCCCTTCCTGCACATAACCAACCCTCAAATGCCATTTTGTAACTGTCATGTGTGCTACTTCATGCAGCGCACATGAAAGTTACAAAATGGCTTTCTTTAAAAGGTTTGTTTATGTACAGGAAGGGGCACCTTCCTGTACAATAACAAACCACGGCATGTTGCCTTTTCCATGTGTGCTTCACAAGGCAGCACACATGGAAAAAGCAAAAAATAGGAGAAATAATGCATTTCTTCTCGTTTCACCACCTTAAGACCAGAGTTTACCTGGTCTTAAATTTGCCGCTACCTCCTATGTACACCATCCTTGTACATAGGGGGCAGCTTCAAATACAATGGGTGTTGCAGTGGAACTCTCACTACAACACCCACTGCACGCCCCTTTCACGTTAAACATAGCGTGAAAGGGTGCCTTATGTACAAGGCAGCGTTAAGGCCCCTATCGCCACGGGAACGTCACAAAAAGTGGTGATCGGGGCTTGTACATATGCCCTTAAGTCTCAAAAATGTAGCAAAGCAATAGAAAATTGGACTGCATCCCTAGTAGAAAAATAAAAGTCTCATAGTTCAATTCCAAATTTGAGAGTTTATATATCTAAATTAAACATAGATAGTGATGGAAACTGCAAAGTCATCATTGTGTGAACAAAAGTATAATAGTTTCAACAAATCACATTGCAAAAATCTAAAATGTTATATAACCCTACTATCTTAACACTAAGCCAGTACATGAATATTGGTTTGCCCCTTCTGACCCAATGTCATCCGGAGGTGTCTGTACAAAATTAGTTTTGTAAACAATTGAAAAGAATCATGAATGAATTCAATAAAGCGTGGTTATTAGGAAGAGCCCTGGAAAGTAATAACAAGCCTTTGCAATGCAATAGGCCTCGCATTTACGCAAGTTTGCGCTATTGACATTGCAAATAACAATGCCTTTTATTTTTGTTTTCGTTTTTAAAACACAAATAAAAGGCATTGTCATTTACAATGCCAATAGCTTAAACTTGCGTAAATGCGAGACCTATTGCATTGCAAATGCTTGTTTAAAGAAAATGGAGACTCACTTTTAGCAAGGTGTGGCGTCAAGACAAGCCATTGCAATAGCACCAAAAAAGAGTTAATCACTCAGAGCAAAAAATGCAACACGAAATAAGTCACTAGTTCTGGAGTAAATACACACATCCACGAGTATTACAGTAGCATTTGGGGCCTGTGAGCTACGAATTAAACGTGAAATAAAGGAATGAGAACTGCCCCAAGACCCTTAGGGAAATGACCTGAGGGAAACGAAGGGGGCACATTATATTTTCCGTTAATGCGCAAAAGTGTCAGCCCGCTCGCTGACAACTGTCCAGGACACTGTACAAACACACACTTACAGTAGGAGAGGCCTGGCTTTTGGGTACAGAAAATGTTTTCTTAAGCTTTAATCCATTGTACAGTTCAGGTACTTCCAGGGCATCAGCAGTACACGATTCTCTGCACAGAGCAAGCTGACCTCACAGAACAAATAAAGGCAGAGGAGGAAACTGTGCTATCCCAAGAGGATGTGGCGCAGCGACCAGAGCTGCCAACTCGGAAGCTGGAGTTCCGGGTTCACGTCTCGGCTTCGGCTCAAAATCCTATAATTCTGGACAAATCACTTAATCTCCCCGTGCCCACAAAGCCGCTCTATATTCATCTTAAAATGAATTAAAAAATCCTTCCACAGAGAACATGCCTGGCAAAAGTGGAACCTTTCCTGGCACAAACTGGAGCAGCAGTGTGGGAAACTGTACAAGCTTCAATGACTCACCTGACACCTGAAACAGGCAGCAACACATACATGAAACTAGAGGCTCGCCGCACATCTGACCTCCCTCCTCCCTCGCACATAACTTTGGTCAGCGACCTCAATGAACATTACACGTCATCCATCTCAAACATTCTGGACAACCTTGCCTCTCTAAAACTAAAAAGAACACAAATCAAGGACAGAAACCCCTGGTTTACTGGTTCTCTCAACATGGAGAGGAGATCCCTATGGCAATCGGAAATAATCTGGAGACAACCCCCTCTGCAACACATCTAAAGCTTCTCCGCCAACGCGAGAAACGCCTACAACAAGCACATCCTCAATTCCAAAAAAAAATACTTTAGATCGGAATTGGGGAACTACAAGTATAGACCCCGCAAGCTCTTTGAACTGGTCAAACTCCAATCTAATAAACTGGCTAAAACACTGAAAGAATCCCCCAAATCCCTAATACCATCAGAGGAATTCTCCTCTTTCTTCGCTGATAAAACCACGGCATTAGGAATTGAACTCAGTACCACCACTTACTCTCATCTCCCTTCTGACCTGCCCCCATTTTCCGCACCACCCCCTCCGGCCCCACCTAAAAACCAAGCCCACTGGACTGACTTTGAATACTATAACGAAGACTCCATCTCCAAAATCCTCTCTATCTTAAACCCAAATAGCCACTTTAATGACCCACTACCCTCCAACTGCCTCGCGGCCGCCTCCCAATCCATCGTTCCCTGCTGGACTGCAATAATCAACGCCTCTCTCCAGCAGGGTTCAATTCCGGACCCTTTGAAAGCTGGCAAGTCCTCCCTATTTTGAAAAAAACATCACTGGATCCAGCCTCCCCTGACAATTTCAGACCTATCTCCAACATCCCTCTATTAGCCAAAGTATTGGAGAAGTGTGTACAACAGCAACTAAGTCAGCACATCAACAACTTCCACCTACTTGATGACTTCCAATATCGATGCGGACCAGGACACAGCACGGATACTGCTATGCTCCACATTGTGGACGATGCCCTCCAAGCCCTAGACCAAGGCAAAACCTGCCTTCTAATCCTCCTTTATCTATCCTCCGCCTTTGATACAATCAACAATGAAAAACGACTTGAACGCCTCAAACTCAGGATGGGTCTGGATGGTGTGGTCCTAGAATGGTTCAGGTCCTTCCTCCACAACCGCTCTCAGAGATTCCTCATCAACGGCAACCTATCAGCATCCACCCCAGTCATGGTTGGAGTACCCCAAGGTTCAACCCTGTCCCCTACCCTCTTTAATCTTTACTTAGAGCCACTCACCGAAGTTCTTTTTACCGCCAACATCTCCTACCATATGTATGCAGACGATACCCAAATATACATCAATATCTCTTCGCTCGTGGAGATCCTCTCCCTGAATGAGACCCTGAAACTGACTGTCCAATAGCTAGCCAATAATCAACTCAAATTTAACGCAAAGAAAACTGCATTTCTCCTAAGCTCCCCTTCAAAATCCAATCCAGAGATTCAGATGTGGATCAAGGCCATCACAGACCTGAACTGCCCGTTGACTGTTGTCCTCGACTGTAACCTGATCATGCAAGACCACATTAATTTGATGGCTAAAGCAGCCAGATTCCACCTGAACTACCTTTGGAAGCTGAAACTTGTCATCGATGCTCCTGACTTAAAAATGGCAGTTCAAGCACTAGTCATCTCTAGACTGGAATATGGTTGTTCCACCCTTACAGGATTACCCAAGATCTCCTTAGCACCTCTAAAAGCCTGTCTCAAAGCGGCAGCAAGACTACTCACAGGCACCAGGAAATTCGACCACATCTCCCTGCACATGAAAGCGCTGAACTAGCTCCCTTTAGAGGCCAGAATCCAGTTGAAACTGGCATGCATTACACACAAGGCTCTTTACACAAACTCCCTTGCTTATCTGACACAGAAAATAGTGGTATCTGGAGGAAGCAGGAACTCCCGATCCACTAGAAACCTCTTACTCCAAACTGGCTTCTTTCAGAAAAAAAGAACCTACAATAGGGCCTTCACCGGAGCAGCACCAAGAATTTGGAACTCTTTCCCACCCACTATCAGAAGAATCCCTTCTCAAGCACGTTTCAAAAAAGAGGCAACAACCTTCCTCATGGGTAAATTCCTCGTCTAAGGCCTGCCCTCATCCACCACATTGGTCCAGATGAATCTAAGACTATCGCTTCTTCCCCAGATCACCAATTCTCCCCTCCAAGAACAAGTGAGACCTTTGTTTTTACTGACTCTAATGGTGATTGTTACCATACACCTGTATCCCCCTCTTTCCCTTTGTTCTCAGCACCCCGTTCCCCTTGCCATCCTTTCTGTTGATTATGTATATTTCTGCACTTTAAACTTTTGTTTTGTTCACCACTGTTTACCTTGCAAAGCGCTCTGATACCCTCATGGGTCAAGTTTGCGCTCTATAAAACACAAAAATAAAAAATAAAATAAATAAACATGACACACGCACACGATTCCCAACCTTAAAGATCAACCCAAAATCACGTGCGGAAAGAAAGCTTTTGAAGTCACTAATAGTTCATGCAGACACGCACTGTGTCCTTGTGCATGATGTGAACAGTGTACAATCCCAGGTAAAAGGGGTCTTTGTTCTCAAGTCTGTGACAAGATACATTACATTGTAAATGGAGTACACAAGATTGTAAACATTAAACATATTTTTTTAAACAATAACGTCAACATTTCCATATGATTTTATTTTCCTAAAGACCATGAAAAATGAATCAGCCAAATTAACTAGGAGGTGAGAAGTGGACCCAAAGCCAAAAGAGGAAAATACAGGAGCAGAGTAGTCTTTACTCGTTAAGTATTTTACACATCTTAGGACAGTTTCTCAGCACCAGTAGGTAATGTTAGAGTTCTTAAACTTTGAGTGCTAGCTAGATTGTTCTCCTGGTCAAGACACTGCGCCAGACATTCGGAGACTAACCTCTGTCTCACACGATACTATGGTAATAACGTGGAATATGATCCTTGCGCTCGAGTAAGAAATGAGAGTTTATTAGTACAATTGCTTTGTTTAACATGCATAATAGGGCCACATGTATTTGCTGTAGTATGGCAATAGTTGAATCCACCCGTGTGACACTCGTGTTTCCTTCAGACCCACATTGGTGTTAAGTAAGGAACAATCTGTATCCACGTGCACCAGGCGCATGCTGAAAGAGACTCCGTGAGCATGCACATGGGATGTGCGGGCGCCGTGAGCTTGCACATCCCTGTCCCCCTTCGGCCACCAAACCAACGACTATAGGTCTCGCCAAGGCGTACAGCGCATGCGCTGCTTCGCTAGGCGAGACCTAAAAAGGCTTCCTCTGTGGTTTTTCCAGGCTTCCTATGTAGCTTCTCCGAGACCAGCAAATCATTACAAATAAAAGAGCACATTTTGCTGTGTGTGGTGTCAAACAAGAAATATAAATACATGATGAACATAGTGAAAAGGCAGCCGTATTTTAAAACATGGAATTGAGGCCTATTTGAAGTCTAGTTTAGTCTAAACCAGAAAAACACATTAAAACACATCATAACGATTTTGTTTTTAGTGTAATAGTTCTATGTTAATGTACATATATAATTCGATTGTGGAATAACTTCTGTACTCTCTAGAAATCAATTATACATTTTCATATAACACGAAATCCTTATGTGAAAGAATCAGCAAAATATCTCCATATATTGTCTAAATCATAACTCTTTGGAAGTATTTATAAACTCGCAAAATTGATGTCAAATCGCTAGCTCATCGAAATTCTTAACTCTCGCATTGATGAAGATCTGAGAGTGTTCAATGACTACATCAAGTATACAGCGAGACGATGTTGTAGTGCTTGATATGTATTTAGTTATTTATTTGCTCATTTATTTATTATCACTTTTTTGTAGCATACCTGCATTGCAGAAATATTAGAGTGCATTAAAAGATCGTACGTTGAACACATCACAATAACCAGCAGAACAAAAAAGAAGATTGCAATAAACACAGTAGACATTTTTCAAGTCACTTAGGACACATTTACTGTAACTACAGAACTTAGAGAAGATGTGTACAGTAACTGGTGTAGGAGTGAACATATAACAAAGATAGGAGAGGTGGGTTTTTAGGTGTTGCCCAAAAGTGTTTTTTAATCACATTCTTCTCAATGTTACATGTCCATGAAAGAAAAATGTAAATCAGTTTGGATCAATGGCTGGTGAGGTATGTTGGGTTCATTTCTTGATTGCTGGGGAAAGTTGACTCCTGCCTATAGCTGTGGTGCTTCCAAAAACAGAATAGTATAGGTGAGATGTGTCAAGTGTCTCTATAAGCGGGAGCTAGAGCAGAGGAAAAACCATGAAAAGCAAAAAATGCATTTACAATATTATAGCTTTTGAATGAAGATGAAGATTCGAATTGAAAAAATCATAAAGATAAAAACTCCTGCTGACACCAAGAAAGAGAAAAGGTGCAATCAACCTGCTGGAACAAAAACAAAAGTGTTGCGACTCAACATCTTCTCATGACTATATAGATAGATATATATGATTCACCAGGAACGGAAATCACAAGAAAAACCCAAACTCGATCTTAGATTGAGAATTTTGAAAAAAGATCTATGGTCAATCCTCCATCATGGAATAGCTGGCTATAAGGCTCACCTATGTACCTTTTTAGAAGCCCTGGCATTTGTTTGAAGATCATAGAAGCCCAAAATTGACATCCCCTGCTCCATGTTGGAATCCAGGACCACAGCTCTGCCTCTTATGCCTGGCACTCTTCATGTCTGACAGAACAACTCTCCGGGTGTCGGCAAGCGTTGGGTCGCCAAAATGGTTTCTGGACAGCGCAAGCATTCAACATCCCAAGTATAGGGGCGCTAGGAGTGCTCTTTCATTTCTTGAACGCTTGCAAACTATGGTAAGATCTTGACTTGATATTGTCACAGAGGTAACAGTTTCTCCTGAGCTGCTTCATGCCTGTCATATCCTCCATGCAAAAGCTTTAGAACTGTCATGTTTCAGTGCGGTACTAGGGTGGTTTGAAGCTGCATTTCATAGAGAATCTCTGACATGAGCATAATATTCATCAGCAAACCTTTCAACTGAAAGCAAAACATGTTTACGCTTCAAAGAGGCATTGATTGGAGACTTTTTGAGGTAAGTGTATACTAAAAAAAGGACCTAAGAGCTGTCAGAAGCATGGGAAGATTGCTCTATTTTGCTAATTTACTCTGTAATGGCAAATGTACCTTTTCATGAAAACATGCATTACGAAAGAGTCAGTCAATTCCATGCTGTCACGTCTCAGCCCATGCTGAATTTTGGTGTCTGGAGGTTGTAAGCAAGGCTCACTATGAATGTGTCATCCTTTTGATGGGTGATCAGACCCCTCTAAATAGATCTGATGTCTCATATTTGCTCTGTCATCTAATGGTAATGCTGTTGCTTTTAGCCCAGTCATACCTCTCTCATCTACATGTTCTGTAGTTGCTACTACCCATATGAGATAGGAGAGGAGTTGGCATAATTGCTAGGGCGGTCGTCCTCGAATCTGGGGAACTGGTTCGAGTCTCTGCAACCACACTGAACATCCTGTGATTCTGGGCAAATCACTTAATCTCCCCGTGTCTAAAAAAATAAAAATGAATGTGTCCTCATGTAACGCAACTGGTGCAATGTAAAGCGCTCTGATACCCGATTCGGGTCAAAATCGTGCTATTTAAACTGCGTTAAAAAAAGAAAATGGGGGCAGACTTTATATATCTGAGAGCACTGTTTCCAGTGTAATCTAACGTACTGGAGTAGGTTTCCTACACATAAACATTGAACATATCAGACACACCTGATGCAGCCAAGGCCGGTAGTGGGAGTACCAGCCGGGCGGTGACGTGGGGAGGGGGAGGGGCAGGGTGGGGGCTAGTAATGTATGGAATCCGGACCTTAACAGGTAAGTAAACATAAAAATAAATAAAACGAATTTCGTTGCACGCACTGCATCACCAAATGCGATGCAGTGCGTGCAACGAATTGCATCACCAAATGCGATGCAGTGCGCGCAACGAATTGCATCACCAAATGCGATGCAGTGCGCGCAACAAAATTAGTTTTATTAATTTTTATGTTTACTTACCTGTTAAGGTCTGTATTCCATACATTGCTAGCCCCCACCCAGCCGCTCCCCCTCCCCACGTCACCGCCCGGCTGGTACTCCCACTACCGGCCGGGGCTGACCTGATGTAATATCATCAGGGGATGCCCTCAACATTGGAGTTATTAACAATCCGCTCAGATGTGCTGCCCTGTATGTCTGGTGGAAATATTCCCCCAGGTGTAACATGAACAAATGTTTTACCTATACTATATAGCCTCTGCCCAGTTATTCTGCAGTGCAGGACATAGGAACTCATGTAAATATTCTTTGTTATGATTCATTTCTTGGTCTGTAATAAATGTGGTGTAACCGGAATTTCAGAGCCTAAAATATTGCTTTCCAATCTACCACTAATCTTAATCTCACCCATTTTGGAGATTAACAATTTGGATTTGCAGACCCCCCATACCTGACCTCTTTACCTCACTTCCACCCCCTCCCCATCCAACACGTTCTGCTCTGACATACCTCCTTACATTCAGATATTGTCTGACACAGGCTTCGAACATAAGCTTCCACTACCTCTGATCCACAGTAAACAACATCAGCCACCAAAGGTTTGTCTATGGCATTGTTCACAATGTCATTGTTACTTCATCCTTTCTACTTACTTCCAACTCCTATGTAAAATAGGAATGTTGAATTAAACAGACTCAAGGTATGCAAGATTCTAACATCCCAATCTCTATTGATGATCATCTCTGGTGCCTGTGTGTACCCCTTAAACCTTCTACATGCTCTCAAGTCATGAAGCGGAGTGGCACAACATGTGTAATGCCCAGTGCGTAAAGTGTACAAACAAAAAAGTGTCAGGGTCCAAGATATTTCAGAGGTGGCCACTGCAGCATGCAACACCCACTGGTTGGCACTACAAAACTCTACTAATGATGATATATGTTAACCATCACACTCCTCCAAATTTGACAGTTTTTACTACTTCAGGTCACTCAAAGCTGTAAGAATGGCCTTGAAGTGCTGATATTATTTGATTAATATAAATTGAATTGTTAAACACATACCGACGTGCTGTTCTAGAAATAGACAGACAGCGCCATGATCTGGTGGAATATTAATATGCGCTGGTGTTATGAAACAAAATGCTGCGCCTGAGTCCCAGGAAACGCTCAAACAAATTAAGCACTGGGATTGAATAAAAACAAACACATTTTCTTGGCTGTGACTGTGGTAAGCAACATTAGTCTTTTGATATGGTGTGAAAAGATCAGCGTATTCTAATGATAAAATTATTACCTGTCATAGAAGGGGATTTGCTCACATTCTTTTAGCTGTATTATGCCCTGCGGTTGTGAGAAGACTTGTATGTATAAGCATCATCTTGTTTGCTTGACACAAATTAGTAAAAACAAATGATTCACACTATAATTATAGAAACTGTGGGTATGCAAATTGCCAATGAGAACTAGACAGTTTCAGTTGTTTTAAAACGTGCTCTACATCTGTAGATAGATAACATTAACTGATGCTGAGGCTGTGTTGTCTGCATAAAAGATGCAGAAATCTTGCCTCAAATGATGGTAAAAGCCAGAAACCAAGGGGTTATGATTCATGAAGAGCTGCCCTTCATACCCCGGAAGTATAAACTGCCTATAAAACCTGCTTTACACTGCTTACGTCTTCCACTCCTTCAGCTCTCTCAGCAAATTTCTATCATCTTTACAGTGGAGATCAGGTCCGGATTGGCCGTTGCGGGCACCGGGCAATTCCCCGGTGCGCCGCAAGGGTGGGGGCCGGATTTGGCTGCAAAATCGGCCCTGTAACAAAATGGGCCGAAAACCGGCCCCGCCAAAGAGCTCGGTCGTACCCCCAGGGGACGGGCCGAGCACTTTGCCAGGGCCGGTTTTGGTTCTCAGTCCTTACTTCACTACCACAGTAGCCTTTACAAACTACAAGCCAACCTACACCCCCTACAGTGCCTAACCCCCATGCTGCTCCTCTTTACTAGGTCTACATCATTTCAGCCACATCCGGCTGGCTGGGCTCTGAAGTCCCTCCATGGGTTCCTAGTGACTGAAACAAGAAATGTTGAACCACTTTCTCTCAACCATACAGCACTGCTAGGAGCACCATTGGTTTACTTGGCAAAGTCCATCCCTTAACATCCATCTAGAAGTTTAAGACCAGTAACCATAACTACCTATCGATCGAGGCTTCTGCTGCAAGAAAAATGGAGGACACTTCATGCACAAGGATTATCTCTGTGCAACGCCCTCCCAGCGCCTCTAAGACTGGAAATTGATTTTCTTTGATTCAGAAGGCTGCTGGAAACCCACTTCTTCAGGCAGACCTATGGTTAATCGAGTACTAGGTGCCTGCACTGCTGACTCTTGTTCTGGCCTACTGGGGAGCTGCTAAAACCCAGCTTGTGTACAGGGTTCAGCTCTTGGCCTCCGACTTTATCAACTTTTCTAAGGTTGCTACTTATTTATTTTATGCAACTAACAACCACTGACAAAGCCAATAGTCCTGGACTGTTGTGGTTATAATGTTTCTTGTTGTATCATATATCTGGACGTCATGACAGAAACAGCAAAAAAACACTTTGGCGGCACACTATGCTAAGCACAGATTTTTAGCTTTCGTATTTTTAAGCCAAACCCTTAACTTCATCGGCTACACACCTTTGAGAGAACCCATCCCCCCCCCTCCCTAGTTTTTTCATCCACTTAAAGTCTTGGGGCCCGATTCACAGAACTAACTTAAGACAAAATCCTAAATTTACTACTTTTGGTATTCACAGAAGTTAGGATTTTGTCTTAAGTTTGTCTTAAAACAGACTTAAGACAGACTTAAGTTAGGATTTTGTCTTAAGTCTGTCCTAAGTCTGTCTTAAGTCTGTCTTAAGACAAACTTAAGACAAAATCCTAACCTCTGTGAATACCAAAAGTAGTAAGTTTAGGATTTTGTCTTAAGTTAGTTCTGTGAATCGGGCCCTTGGTTATCAGCATACCGGCCACTTGGTCTTGTTGATTGTATTCATTGCAAATTGACTGTCCAAACCATCTATCAGCGCCAAAGTGCTGAAAACCTACCGCTTGGTGATTAGTAGCACTTTACAAAAACACCAAATAAAATAAATAAATGATGTACTGTTAAGCTCCTCCTTTGCGGCTGAAAGGTGTGCCATGAAGGTTTTTCACAGTGTCATACCTGTATTAACTTTTAAGCATGCTCTATTAAATGTAGACATGTTAAAAGTTCCTAAGAATCCATTTTATTTGAAACTTCTACTGTACACTATTCATGCACTGTGAACATTTAATGCTTTCCCCCAGGATAGACAGCCAACATAAAGAGGGGGTCAAACACTACTCATTTTAATGTCGTAGATAACTTAGCCGGGCATTAAGGTTCCTGCAGCAGCTGAATTCTCCGATGGTTTTCTTGAGGGATGTGTTCACAGGGCAGCGTAGCCTGCAGGATGGTTGATTCATGGCCAGTCAAGACGAACGGGCTTGTTGGCCATTAACAGTAACGCTCAAACGAAAAACGACTCCGTTTTCATCTTTTTTTTTTTCTTTTTTGGGATTGTTGAGATGAAGGGATGTCTCCAGGATGTCTCAGCTAGTCAGTTCGGCTTAATGAGCAATTCTTACATCATCAAACAAAAAGCCAAAACACAAAACTAAAAATATATTGGAATTCATGTAATGCTGAGAAATGGCTCCCAGACTCGTCGATCTCTTTATGCTCGCGTCCAGCATTGCCAAAGCTGATTTCTGCAGAGGTGGGCGAGCCATTACATTTGCAGAGAGAGCCAAACCAGAGCAGAGACAAGGGTCTCGCACGGATCTTACACGCACATGCATCAATGTTGGCTTTTGCGATTCCTTAATTGCGATTTTTAAGGAATCGCATTTAAGGAATCGCAAAAGCCTATGCATGTAGAAATCACTTAAAAATAGAGATTTCTAAACATTCCTTAATTGCGACTCACAAATTGCGAATCGCAGTTAAGGAATACCTCCCCATTCATTCCTATGGGCCAATGGGAAGACATTCTCACTTTGCTATTCTCAATTAGAGAATCGCAAATTGAGAATGCAATTTCAAGGGTGCCAGGGTGTCAAAAGGACACCCTGTTGCATCCCTGAAATTAATCTACGCACATATATTGCGCACACACATGCCCTAAGGGCATGTGTGTGCGCAACATGAAACTTTGAAAAATGCACAAAAGTGCATTTTTCAAAGTTTTTGCAAATTACCATGAAGTTCAACTTCATGGTAATTTGCTCCCCCTATTTGTGAAATCGCAGATTTTTTAACTTTAATGCGTTGCATTCAAGGAATCTCAAAATGTGATTCCTTAAATGCAATCACAATTTGAGAACTCGCAATTAATTGCGAATTCTCAAATTGCGAGGGCCTTGACCCTTGATGCATCGCAAAAGCTAATTTTGCGATCGCAAACGGACGATTTTTGAAATTCGCACCGTTTGCGATCGCAAAAGGCTTTGATGCATGTGCCTGTTAGAGCCCATTCACGAGCTGAGCCCTGAAAATGTTTGCTATGTAAATCACGTTAAATATGATAAAGTGCTTCAAAATAAAAATAAAATGATCTTCTATAACATGTGCAGCTTTGATATTATTAATATGTCACATGATAGCACTTCACTGAGAACTATTTACTAAAACTAACAGTTTTTAAACCTAAACTATAAGTGCACTAAGAGGCAGGACAAATGTCATGTAAACCCTATTCGTTGCCCAGATTATTATAGAGCAACATATTATAGTCTATTAATTCAAGCACAAAAAAGGTTTTTGTACAACGACTATTTTGAATTCACATATTTGCCCAAGATCACATGATTTAAGCGGTAAACCGTAATTTATCCAGGTTTTCTTTTTTCATTGTATAAATCTGCCAAGAAATTACTATTGTTTGTCTTTCCTTATGTTAAGGATCTGTATTGACCTCTTTGTCCATTTTATTTGCATTTTATATATAGCGTGAAACGACCTAAAATGCAAATTGTAGTGCTTTATATGAAAACCTGTTACATTACGCAGGGTCACATTAATTGCTTACAGGCATGGGGAGATTAAGCAATTTGCCCTAACGTCACATCCTGGGTAGAGGGAGGAATGTATGCGCAAACCACATGAAAGTGCGGCTTGTTATGGACTCGAGGTCCAGAAGAACCTTGAGGTGAGCCAGGCTTCAAGCTCGAGCCTGGTTCAAGCATTTTAGAAAACAAATTCAAAACGTACCTTCTCACCGCTCTCCCACATCCTGGCAGGCTCTCCTCTCAGGAGCCGGAACAGGAAGCAGCCAGGCTCCCTTCCCTAGGCCAATCACAAAGCTGCAATGCGAGGCTGTAGTTGCTTTTCTTGTCGTATATTATCTCCCTCTTGTCACTTTCTTTCCTTGTCCCTCTCTTCTAATGTAGTTCCCCTTTTTAGCCTTTGCTTGCTCCCTTTTGGTATTTTTTCTCCATTTCACTAATTTGTCATTCTGTCTCTTTTTCTTCTTCCTAATATCTCAAAGCACGCTTTTCCAATATGTCCCTCTTTTCTCCCAATAATCAATCTATCTATCTATCTATCTATCTATCTATCTATCTATCTATCTATCTATCTATCTATCTATCTATCTATCTATCTATCTATCTACACAGCGGCTGTTGCCACTGTGTAGTTCCAGTTAAGACCTAATCACCTTTGGAAACGAATTTTTTGGTAAAGGGACATTTTGCAAATCGTGAACACAAAACTTCCTCATCTCCTTCCTGGAAAGTTTTGGGGTGGTCAGTCAAGCAGGGACAGAAAAACATATTTCTATCCACTTTCCTCACTTGTTTAACCCCTTCCGCGCTCATAACGAGCTCAGCTCGTCATGAGTGACGACGCTCGTACGCTCATGACGAGCTGAGCTCGTCATGTAACGCGTTTTTTTTTAAAACGCAGCGGGAAAACCGCTAGCGGGCATGCGGTTAAAAGGAATAAACATGACACATACATTAGACACATCTCAGCAGAAGCGTTCTCCAAGGAGTCGGTTAAGAGAAAATATATTTTCTTTAAAAGTTTAACCCATGAAACATACGAGACAAAAATAAAGAATTCCTAAAGTAATACGGAAGAAGTAGGGGTTAATTCATAGAGTAAACAAGAGTGAAGCTTGAGAGAAGGCCTCATCTTTCAGTAAACAGCTGGTAGGAAAAGCAGCAGACGTCAAGGACTGTGATTTAAATTTTGCATAATGTGCAACCAACTTTGAGAAAGCTGGTGATCTATAAAGACCCCACTCACTTCCAACATTGCCTACCCCATCACTGCCGCCCCTCCTTGAACTCTAGCTTGAGACATCCTTGCTCAGTAAGGTGTGCCTGAACCCAAAATCATGTGCTCCTGGCTCTGCCCAGCAAGCAGCATAGTAAAGTGACCTTCAGCTGTTTATTGCCATCACATCCAGTAAGTAAATGTTACTTTCTTGGTCTATCAAATTCAAGCGAGTGAATGAGGCTCAAATGCACACGGTAATACTTTCAAGTGTCTCCTCTTGTCATAATATATTTTTTTCTTATTTTCCTTCGTCTTCTTTTCCTGCTACAGCATGCAAAAAAGTGGCATACCTATTTCACGTTGAATGTTAGGAAAATAGAATGACTAGAAACTCTAATAACCATCTCTTGACAAAGTCAACCCTCAGATATCCCCATATCTCGACGTTGAGGCCTTAAACACTTTTAAAACTCAATCCCATTAATATAATAATCAATAAATGTAATGTATTTGATTTAACAGCTTTCTCTTTTTAACCCCTTCCTCTTCTTCACACAACTTTCTTGCTGGCAGTTGGTTCAACATTTTCTTTTGGGACTGGAAATATGGGACAACGCTAGAAAACTTTATATAGCTAGTTTTATTTATCCTCCATTAGGTAGTGGTGTTGCTTTTGGTGGTGGGATAGTCTTCTTTTTTAAGAGGTGGTGGCAGGGCATTTCATTGTAAGAAAAGGGGTACCCTATA
Organism: Lissotriton helveticus; assembly: GCF_964261635.1. NCBI lineage: Eukaryota > Metazoa > Chordata > Amphibia > Caudata > Salamandridae > Lissotriton > Lissotriton helveticus. Next base: position 1,082,411,358 of record NC_136070.1, on the reverse strand, counting down.
ACCCCACAGAATACGGCATGTGGTACCTGCAGGTCATAAATTGATTTTAGCACTGCATATGATTTAGAACCGAATGTTATTTCCTTATTTTGCTTATGGAATATATTAATCATAGAAGCTACCAACCATATCTCCCTTGTTGGGAACCAATTTTGCCTCTATGAGACCACAACGTTGCTAAATGAAAATTTTACTCAAGGGGAGAAATGTGTTTTCTGGTGGAGCAAATCTTGCTCAAATTCTCAGGTCTGTAGCCATGCTGACGAACGCTATGTATGACTTTAACCCAAAGTGACTTTGGTTTCTTCTGTCTGGGGTTTGATCTCCATGCTAACCAATAAGATTCATACAGCTTTGTTGGTTTTATTGCTTTAGAAGACAGCCACACTTAAAAGGGGCTTTCATTATATAGAGGCAACCACTTGCCCCCAAGAAGTAGTTTTTTTAGGCCAGTAGGCTGGTGAGCAGATATGTTGAGCGTTTATATATATTATACCCTTGTTTTACTTCTTCCGTAATGAAATAAGCAGCCCAAAATAATCGATTAGCCTTTATTCGATTATTAAAACAGATAATATAAAAGTACATCACACATTTACATCAATAAACATGTTTCCAGTACCTGGAATGTTGCACAGATGGAAATCCCAGCTTAAAACATTATATCTTTATGATGCCTGACCATCGATTAACCTTAAATAGCAAAATGCATGGTTTTCTCCTTGTCCTGGTGATTTGTTATTATCATTCTTGGTCACACTGTGCATATATCTGCACATCATTACATATATTTTAAATGTAATGAATCAATTTACAGAGTAAATGCATTTTAAGTGCACAGGTCTGATGAAAGAATCACTGTAAAGGCTCCATGCCACCGAATCCGCTGAATGATTAAGGTGGTGGTGTGCTAGTTAATAAAATCATACAACCCACCTTGTAGCATTAAAATCGGCCCTGTTTAAAGAGTGTGATAAGATTTTCTTTACAATGGATCTACTTTTTTTCAACACTCAGGATATATTTTAGAGCAATTTGCCTTTCTAGAATCTTTCTGTGTTGTTTGAGCCTCATTATATAAATCTTTAAATGCAGCAGTCATAACCCAAGACCTTGTTCCGTTCCATAATTTTCGTTGTGTCCTACTTTTCCTTCCTTGAATGTGATCTACCCTTCAAAAGCAGTTAATGTCTTCTGGTTACTCCTATTTCTGAAATGATATGCATTAGTCTTCCCTGTTCTCACATATTCACAAAGCAGCTTTCAAAGCAACATGTGATGCTCCACTGGTCTCTTGCAATATACAATGCTCTTTTGTGAATTTTTTCATAACTGTACATTGTGTACTACATAGACAGATCCACCTTGTTAACAAAGAACTTGAGACATCCTATTACTGAATTGCAGATTGTGAGGAAAACAGGTGTATTATGTGGTGTGGTTGTGTGACCTCCCCATGTAACATACTTACCAATACCTTTAGAACCCTTAGGTTACTTTTGTCATTTCCTTAAACTTGTCTGTCCCTGAAAATGGTTTTCCATGATCTGGTTTCCTCCAATCTGCCTTCTCAGTTTTGTTTTCCCATTAATTCACATACATCAGTACCCAGGACCACTAGAGTGACTCATTGTAACCCGAACCTGGACTCTGCAACTGTGAGTCCTACCCTGCCCAGTGGTTCCACATGAGTCCTGGAAGCTTTGAAGAGGGCCTGAGGGTTCTTTGGCAGCCTGTCTGTGGATCCAGCAGAACAGACTCCTCTCCTCTGCTTTGCAGTGAAACCCTGAGCAGAACCGACACATCGGCTTTGCTGCGTGGCCTTTCTCAGTGGCAGGTTGCAGCCTCTTCAGAACTGCTGCTGCGAGGAATCATCCTTGATGCAGGCCCTCACATCACAAGCCCCTTGTCGATGGCAGCCTCGACGATGATGCAGAAATTCACATCTAAAACTCACAACTTCTTCAGAACCAGCCAGTGCACAGCACATCCTCAACACAGAAATTTACACTGAAAATACGAGTGGGTGGAACTTGAAGACATTTACTTTGTGGAATTCCACAGAGTTACATAAAACTCTGTGAGATTCAGCAGAGTTCTGTGAGCCAGCTGAATTCGGCACATCGTGCTGGTCACGCTTATTTCTAGCCCCGAGAGTTTGGTACATGCTGTAAAATCAGCATGAATGGCAGCATGAGGCTCGCCAGAGAACGCTGCTTCTTTCTGCCACTCCAGTAGATTTTCTACTCGAGCAGCAGCTTTCTCAGTGTGAACAGTTTCGACCTGCAGCGACCCCCCCATTGAGAAATCTCACTGGGAGGCATTCTAGCACCTACAGAGTGTGCAGGGGACATACATTCTCACTTGCACTCTCCAAATTAACGTGGTGGTTGGCAGAGTTTTGCCAGAACTCCATGTTCCAGGCAGAACACAGAGTGGACAAAACTCTGCAAACTCCACCAGCAGAGCTGAGTTTATCACCCAGCCTTAATCACAGTCTCCTTCTTTGATGGACTCCTCGCCGATGATGCAGGACCTCACATCTCAGCTTCACAGCTCGGCGGAACTGATGCAGCATGACGCATCTCAGACCTGGACCATCCATCGCCTCAGCTGCGCTCCACATCCTTGGGGCAGGACCAGACAATGCTCTTCAACTAGGATTTAAGGTACCCTTGTTCAACGGGCCAAAGTGGGTCCCTGTAGCTATTTTGTTCACCTTGTTACTGTTGCACAAATACTTTACACATTACCTATAAATTAAGCCTGACTGCTCAGTGACAAGTTACCAGATGGTTGAGCACAGATTAATTTGTGGTTTGCTTGGCTTCACCCTGACATGATTTGTGGTTCCTACCTGAGTTCGATTTCGCCCTCTCCAGTAACCCAATTACTTACAAGCATGATATTTATTTCACATATAATTGGTCAATGTACTCTTACATATTATGGGCCAGATTCACAGAACTAATTTAAGACAAAATCCTAAACTTACTACCATTTTCGTATTCAGAGCAGGGTCTTACTCAGTTTGGTATTCACAGAAGGTACTTACTCATTTTGGAATTCACAGAAGGCACTTACCCAGAACGTGTAAATGGTAGTAAGTTTAGGATTTTGTCTTAAGTTAGTTCTGTGAATCGGGCCCACCATGCATTATAAATACACAGGTCTGCTGAAATAGTTTCTGGAAAGGTTTCATGTCACTCAAAGTGCTGCATCATTAGAGTATAAGTGTGACTTTTATTGAAATTATTTAAACTGCCTTAGAGCATTAAATTCAACCCTGGTTGAAGACTATGATAAGATTTTCCCTCCAATGAATTCCCTTTTTTCTTCAGCCAGATCGTATTTTAGGACACCCTTTCTGTGATATTTGAGTTTTAGTGCCTTAATCTGTGACATACCATAGTCATAAACCAAGACTATGTTCCATAATTTACGCTGAGTCCTCAGTTTTTTTCTTTCTGGTTGGGTGTGTTGTACCCTGGTGAAGCTGTCATGCGTTTTTGAATCCTTCTAATTTTGATATGAATATGCAGCAGTCTTCTGGGCTACTGCAAATTCGTGAAGTTGATTTCAATGCTACTCTGATAATGCCACTCCCTCTGGTCTCTTAAAATGCAGAGGGCACTTTTGTGTATATTGTCCTAACTGCACTTTTCTTACATTGGAAAGATATTCCTTGTAGAAAAAAAAAGTTCACCTGAATATATTATAACCACAACATGCACTAAAAGCGATATTTTATAATTGAGTTGCAGATTATTTAAGTATAAAAAATAGCATCCAACAGATGATGCAAGTACTATGTCAAACCTTTGGATTGAAATAAATAAGTTACAAAGTTATTTCACATTTTACACAGTGGCTGTCACTGCTTGCAATGCAGCAGGTGTTAATTGGAGTCTCACAGTCTTTACGCCGAGTTAATGTCACGTTAGGAACTGTTACAAACACTGGCAGACGCGGTATATGGTAATGTTACATAAAATAACACAAGAAGCCAGAAAGCGAAAAGACAGCGCACAGAACAACCTATGATTGTTTACTTCGTGGTCTAAAAATCAGCTGATTAGGGCACATCGCTTTTAAAACTTGTGTTGCAACATCGACCTAGCCTTTCATCTTCCTGGGGTAGATAAAGTCAGATAGTCTCTCTAACCCCAACATCGCATCATTTACTACTTGACGGTCGCGAAGTGTGAAATGTGATATATATTCTCATTATATGATATGTATGCCCTTAGAACATAACCTTGAGAATTACAGCTCTTCCCCATTGTAGTCATATCGGTTTCTTACAGATCACATGATACTCTGATAATACTGGTCCAGACAATAGCAAACGCGTTTCCGCCGTGATTTCTAAATAAAGGAAGCCAGTTCTGATGTTGGAAAATTCATTTCTGAAATGATTTAAAAACGAACTCGTGTGAGAGTTACCTTTGGCAATTGTTGAAGTCAAACTTCATTGCTTTGTTATGGCTTTGCTATATTGTGTGGAAACTCCACTGTTTGTATATGTTATTTATATAGCGCTTGCTACGATTGACGAGGCATTTGAACTCTTTGTGGCAATGAAATCAATTGTTAGCTTATGTATCTTTTCTCTCTTCCTACATGGTTATGAAAGCTACAAGTCTCGGGGCAGATTTACACGCACCTTGCGACAGTTTTACACCTCCGTTGCATCACTTTTGTGACGCATCGGCGGCGTAAACAATGTGCCATGTTGCAACACATTTACAATGTGACGCACCCAGGGAGATGTGTTTCCTTGTAAAGCCCTCCGCTACATTGTACCTGCGTCAGGTATTATGTATGCAGGGTGGGCGTTCCGACACAAGAAAGCCTCGTAAAAGTGACGCAGTGTAGTCGACAAGATTTAATTGCGTCACTTCTACAACGCCTCTGTATCAAAACCTTACCGTAATGAGTGATTCAGCATAATAGAAATAGGCATTCCTGAGCATTGCTGGTGTTGCATCGTGCTTGTGACATGACTTCAGCAATGCGTTGCTTTGACGCCAACAGATGCATCACGCATATGTCAATCCTTGCGCCATGGTGCGCCACGTTGTAAATGCAGTGCATCCATGGTGGCGCAAGGGTTATTTTGTGTGGCGCAAATTAACTGACGCATCTCTGCTGATATGCAGAGATGTGTCAGTTCTTGTAAATCCGACCCATGGATTATTTTCCGGGGCTAACTGACACAAGTGAAAAGTACTGCACATTTAGAATAACATTTCAAATTTCAATTTCTGTAACTTCGGGGTGACACTGCTGTTCACCATACTACAAGTCAGCTTCTATACCCAGTGTTTCTCGTTGAGATATCTGAAAACCAGAGAAATTTGCCAAACAGAAAACGAAAAGGATCACAGGGGGGAAATCCTGTCTTCATTTTAAAAATGTATGGCTCATGAAATATTGACTTAGCAAGCAGAATGTTCAGGTGTGCTCAGCACACACAGAACTAAAATTGTTTACAAACTGCAGTAATTGAGCGTTTAAATAGCTTACTTTGAAATATGTTTCCAATTAAGTGTCAAACTACGGATCCCGGTAAGAGCCAATTAAACGTTAGAGCACCTTCATACAACTTCAAAGAGTTCACCTCAGAAACTCCCACAGATATTGTAAGGCATCGCACGGGGACGGAGTGAATTCATATTTTATGATTACATCAACATTTCACATGCACTTGGAAAAGTGCCTGGTTTTTGCTCCCAACTCTGTATGCAGAACATTCTGTCTAGTCAGAAAATCAGTTTATTTGTAATATCAGTATACGGCTGCCGGAGTGCCGCTCTGGAGAGTAGAATATTTGTGTTTTTTGGGACAGAAAACACTTGGTCATGTACAATCAACGATGGCAATGAAGAATGAAGGAACTTCTAAAACAGTTAACAAAAATTCTGGAGTTTAGGAGCTGAACACAGCATGCTGGTTGTATTTGCAGAAGCCAGACCTACCAATAAACAAGGGTGAAGAACAGCACGAAAGAACTCATAAAGAGAGATAGCTTTCTTCGCTCCCAGACCCTGCACACATTCAGAAGGGACCTCAAGATCTGGCTCTTGGACTGATCCGGAGCTGGAGCACTAGATCGCAAACTCAAATGTCCAAGACTCTATTAGTAAAAGTGCAAAGAGAACACAGTCCTTTCCATTTGTATTAATTATATGCAAATATTCCACAAATATTCCCATTTTATTCTCATTTTAGATGTTTTGGGAGGAAATTCACAAAGTCATTTAAGATTATGTGAAGTCCTGCTACAGGAGTAATAATTTAGGTGCTCCTAAAAATCTTTGTAAATTGGTCCCCATATACATTTGCTGTTGTTAATTACATACGTCAAAGACTGTTCGACAGTACCAGGTGTTGTCAAATGGATATATGGAAGCTCGAGTGAATGCAAGATGGATACATCGTGAATGAGGTATCATTGAATGCTTGGGAGTGTTGAAATGAAAATGAAATAAAAGTTATGGATAATCCTTTATCCATGTGTGACAAATATATCTATAGGCTTGGAGAGCAGAGCCGAACCGTGAAAAAAGGCAGATAATAGATTCACAGTGCTTTGTACCAAGGCAGCCGTGGTGTCATAGGTTTCTCAGTGCCTTGTTCAGGTGCCCAAATCAGTTCCCCTATTAACCTATGTGCCCTACCAGTTTCTCATGCTTGCCACCTTGATGTGACTCTAATCCTCTTCTAAACTCCTCACATTCATACACGGACTCAAACAATCTAAGTTCTCTATAAAATCATTGTAGGAAAATCAGTTCTGAGGTTCCCAAAGCAGACAGTGGTTCTGGGCCCCAATTTTAGCAACTTAAATCTTTCACCATTGGTGTTCTCAGTCCTCCGCAGTGAACCGGAACTATCAACTAGAAACCAAATATCCATGTTTAGTATTTGACTCTCAGGGTAGAGAGGCGTAAAAGTCCAATGTTTACTTGATGAGTTGCTCTGGACCAGAGACTCCCCATCCATCAACTCAACAATCAACATTTAATAAATCACTATTAGTTATTTTTCATTTAAAAAACAAATGTACTTTATAACACAACCTACTAAATACTATGCACAAATTGTCAAGTATGGGCCATATTACACAGGCAACTGTGTAATGTTGGCCTATTTTGCCATCAAGGGATTCTGGTGACATTCATAAACCAAGAGGTGTAAAGACTTGTGGGTCCCTTTTGGGCCTCTGCTACTCCACCAGTAGCTTCCAGGGATGGTAGCAGTTCTGGTGGTGCCTCTGCCCTTCCAGGGGCCACAACTTTGCTCTGTATGCAAATGTTTTCAGGTGGTGTCAGTGCTTTCTGTTTTGCACCTTGTAGGCTGTTGCATTTTTCTTCATTAAGCTGTGGGATTCTGTCTTTACTTTTTTAAGCAAATGCACTCTGTGTCACCAGATATTTATTTTTTATCAGTTTCCCCGCCCCACGTATGAGGCCCCTGTACGTCATTTTTAAGAGCCACACAGGATTCCAAGGATGCCAAGTCAGAACGGCGGGTGACACTCGCTGTCCAGCACTTTTCTTGCTTTCGGGGGAAGAGCAGGTCTCTTCCTTTTTCACAGCTTGAGTAGTTCTTCCTCCCACTCTGGAAGCTGGACGGTGCAGTCTGCTCCCTACTCTTCTTCTGACAAGGGAATAGGGAGTGGGGAAGCTCCCAGGAGCCTTTGAGATTACAGTGTGGTGGAACTCAATACTGGTTCTTGTGCCTAGGGCATTGGCCGTCCCTGGGAGTATAAAATAATAAAAGAGAGGAGCTCGCCCCTACCGCCGGACATTATGCAGGAGCACCATCCCTCCCCGTGGGTATAAGAACTATGACTGGAGAGTGCCCCATGTGCTATTTATGGATTGATTCCATGGGTCACTGGCCCTGCCAAGGATATACCTGATAAGCCATGCAGATTTTCATAGCAGCCCTTGTAGGGCTTCATGCAAGTCGCATATCAACAGATGATATCTTTAGCACACTGAGCCCTTTTTGATGGTGGGAAGTTTCAGTCCTCCTGCCTTCTAAAGTATTACTTTATGAACAAAGCTGGTTTCACATAACTTTTCCTTACAATAAGGGAGAGCTCGGGGACGTATACTCTTGCTTCTTCAGCTTTTCAGCAGCCACCTAGACTCAGGGTCTCCCAGCAGCACCTTGTGGCTCTCAAGGCAAACCAACCTGCCTGGCTGTAAGCCTAGGTTCCATGGCCTCCTGGAAGCTTGCAGAGCAGCTGTTTGGCTTGTAAGAGTCTTGGAACTCCTTCTCTTTTACATTCAGACAGAACTGATCCATAGCCGTTCCAGCTAAACCCTCTTCTTCAGGCTCCCCAGCCAGCTCACCCATTATTGTCCTCTAGAGGGAGTGGGGAGGCTAGTGCCAATAACCTTGGAAACACAGACCTATCAGAGCCTATGCCAGTACAAGACCAAAATGTCCCTTTATTCCAGACAAGTGTGCACCCATGCATGGTCCTTCTTTCCTCATTGTTTGCAGGTGCTGGGGCTTCTCAGATATCCTAACTTGCACAGGGGTTAAAAAGTGGCGGTGTACAGTTCTAGAAGGACCGCCTCTCCACCCAATTCAAACATGTCACATCATTTCTGTACCCCTAAGCCATTGGGAATTTGCAAAATGGTGAAATCAAGCATTGATCCACCAAACCTCCTCCAGAGCATTTAGCTCCACACCTAAGTGACATAGAAAGCTGGTTCTTTAACTTCAAAGGAGAACCCCTCCTGTGAGTGGTGTCAAATGTCTGGCTGTCTCTCTGTAAAGAGCTTGGACAGGTTTATCAGCCAGTGTGGGTTAATTGTATATATTACTCTATCTACTGGCCAGCAAAGTGATTAACTTGGTGCAGCACAGTGGTTGAAAATTAAAATCTCATTAGGGGCTGACTCGGGAAAATACTACAATGCACAAAGTACATGGAGTGCATATTTATATACCTACAGACAAATGGATTGATACTTTCTCTAGGTTGAGCCAATGTGAAACTAATATTGTTATGTCGTTTTCACCTGCTGTGTGAATACAGTGCAAAGGTACAGCATTACAGTTAGGCACTACAGACTCACACTATAGTCAACAAGCAAATAGGGATGGTTCTTTTTGGATGCACAGTTAAATTATAGGTGCTATGCGTGACATAACTGGTTTAGTAAAGGTCCCATCTGCATTTCTCTACCTGTGTACAAATACTGGGCTGAGGTAGACAGTAGTCTCACTCGTGCAGCCCATACACTGGAAAACAACATGTGCACATATGCTTACATTCCTGTGCACGCCTGTTTACATTTAATCAGTGCAGAGTCTCTTACCTCAGCTGAGCAGCAGCTGAGCTTATCTTCAAGGGGAGCAGTGGCAGAAGGCACTCAAATTCATGTTAACAGAGTTGACAGTGAGTGAGACCCAGTTAGTTGAGTAACTCATAGCAAAGATCCAGAAACTGAGAGTTCCAAAATCAAAAAAATCTAGGGGGTTAAAGTGGGTAATGCGGTCAGAACCCAGTTCCACATAATCGTTATCAGTATGTACTTAAGAATAGTTTCTCATGCTGCAAGCGTCATTCATGCCCTTTTCATTTTTCACTTTTATGACTGCATTCCTGTGCTCAACAGTTTACTTATTTCCTCACTCTGCTCTAGATTGATCCAATGCTTTGATTGCAAAATTAACATACAGCTAACCTTTCAAGCATGTGACCATTCATCCAGTACCTCTGCTAGTATCAGTTTTCACATTAAACAAACCCCCAAATGTTTCTATATTTATCATTCTATTTTTTGTTTTACTTTATTCTCGCAGCCTCTTTAAAACAATGTACATACAGTATGACATATTAAAAGAGTAATACGTTTACAAGCTTGAAGTAGAATGTTGTTCCTTAGCTTGTCAGCACAAAAATCTGGACAAATGCAAGTCACCATCTAAATTTAACAGAGATGAAAGATCCATTTCTACTGCTTATTGAGGATACTTAACAGAAATTGATAATCTGGAATGAGCTTTAACCTTTCACAAAATGCTGTCAATGGGGCTGTTGAATGATTTGGGAACAGTCTCAAAGGTATTTATGAAGCATCAACAGGTGGAAAAATAATGAATTTTACCCTATCCCCTTTCTTCAAGGAAGATACGATTTCAGTGGGCATCTCTCGTACTCCTGAACAATTTGACAATAGGAACACTGGATACTACACTAAGACAACCAATTGCACTTTGAGGTTAAACTAAATAACTACCCATTCAAGAGCGTTATATTTGCCAATGAGATGTTCCTATTTTTCATGAATAGAAACTTGCAGAACCTCTACTTGAGGTTATAACAAAACAAAGTGTTTCTAGCAGACACACAATCATTGGTCTTAATCCAAACCATTGCTTTACTAAATACGATTTTTAGTCATCAGTACTTTTGAGTTGCCACATTTTGTCTAGGGAGCTTAAGAATTCACTAATAGTTTGTTGGAGTAGGTTTAGCTTACTCAAAACCTTTTATTAGACCCCACTATATGGGCCATTCATGGGTGGGGGGGTCATGGGGTGGCCACCAGGGAAAAATGTACTTGATAAAGGGGAGCATAGTCCCATGCTTTTGCATACTAGGAACATTTTCTTTAGCCGCATCGCTGCGCCGGCTATTCCGCCACAGCGCTAATGGGGCGGGGCGGCCGCGCGGCGTCCGCATGCTGGTGACGGAACCGCTCCATCATCAGCCACGGTTGGGCTGTGCTCATGAGGGAGCGGTTCCGTCATGGCCCCGCCCGCTCAATAGAACGCCCAGCGCAGGCGCGGAATCCACGCCGCGCAGGCACGCCGGCCGGGCCATGACGGAACCGCTCCGTCATCAGCACAGCGCCACTGCAGCTGATGACGGAGAGGTTCCGTCATCAGCATCGAAAGGGTTAGGGTCCCTTGTAGGTCCACTCTCTACTAGATCTAGGAGGGATGTGTGGGGCGCTAATGTCACTAGCTCTGGAGATCGAGTCCAGAAGAGGTTCAACAAGCATTAGACCAGAGTCCATCTACTTCAGACAGGAATCCAGACCTGTACTGGGTATCCTTCTTCTGTTTCTTCATCTTTTCAAAATCTCTTGTCTTTTGTAGGAGTTTAAAAATTGTGGTAGGGAATCCTAGACGCTTGGAGTTCCTACTCAACACAGAGGTGCAACATTACCCCTCCACCCCTAACACTTCAGAAAGCCATTCAGTGGCTTTTTATCCCCATGTAAAGTGCTCTCAGAATTTCCAAAATAGCAGATTGAAGCAATTTTGACCAAAACATTTTCTCTGAGTTTGACTCCTTCCAGTGAGATCTGGCTTCTCTTCTTCAAGACGTCAATTGTAACCCCTGGGGTGACTGGTGCCAGGCATCTGCCTGCCCTCTCTTTCTATACTGGGAGACCCTCCTGCCTGTGCATGTCAGAAAAGACAGCTAATCACCTAATGGCGATGTATCTCCCAGTAGAATGCTAATCACTCTAAAAGGGACTTTTGTTCCAGGGGAGGCTTTGAACAGCGAACTGAACAGAAAAGTATTCAACTTGGCCTAGCAGTGTAGCTGAAAATCAGAATGCATTTTTAAATTAAAAAAACAAATGTACATAGGACAAAAACATCCCTGAATATGCATTTGGCGCTAAGGAAAATGTATGAAAAGTCACATCAATGGCTTTCCTGCATTGTGTCAATCTAAAGATGTATTTTTAAGCAGTTTTTACCCTACGTTTAAAACATTTTAAATAGTACAGATTTAACACTTCTCCCAAGAAGAAAGAGGACATTTGTTCTGTGTCCCAATTGAAACATATCGCTACAGCAAGTCATAATCAATGTAATCATGGTTGTGAAGATGCTACAGTGCAAATATATCAAGGACCAGGTTTACCTAGAAGCCATGCAATACAGAGCAGTAACTAAAGTTCCTGTGCTGCACTGTGATGCCTAAAAAGGGAAAGAACAGAAGAGCACTATATCAACTAAGATGTGGAACTGTTCTACTCTTTCCTTGTGTTGGGGCAATTTAGGCAGCCATGCACCAATGCAAACACACTTTCTCTGTAGTGTGAGGTTGTCTGCATTCTTTAAAACATAGGTTTTGAACTGGAAGTGTTAAGCCTTTTCTCACTTTGCAATTGCACATTGCAGCACATATTCAAAGTACAAAAAATAAGAAATTAAAAATGTTGCCTCATTGCGCCTGCCTCAAATCATAGAATTTTGGTGTAAATCCCTGTCTCCGATTCATTATACATAAGGACTTGCATGGAACCACCCATGCACCACTCATGGAACACCTACTGATGCAAAGTAAAACAAGGCAGCACATTGCGCAACTTTGGGATACTATGCAAAGCTAATTCATATTTAACACGTAGGGCCCGATGTAGGTAAATCCCATTTACCGATTTTGAAATACCGAATCTTACCGATTCGGTATTTTAAAATCGGTAAATGGGATGTAGGTCCCAACATCTGGATTCGTTACCGAATCCTTAACAATTCATTATTTACCGATTCGGTAAATACCGAATCGGTAATGCCCAATCTTTCCTATGGGCTTTGAAGCCCATAGGAATGATTAGGCATTACCGATTCGGTATTTACCGAATCGGTATTTAAAGAATTCACAAGGGTGCAGGGGGTGTCACTTTGACACCCTCTAGCACCCCCAAAACGGCCATGTGTGCAATGTGGCACACAGACATGCCCTAAGGGCACGTCTGTCTGTCACATAGCACATGTGTACATGCACAGATGTGCATGTACACAGGAATCGGTTTTTTACCATGGATTTGTATTCCATGGTAAAATACCGATTCTGTAAGCCATGTGCTGCCGGAACATAGGCTACCTACATTGCATTTTCGGTAATTTTACCGAATCGTTATCATTACCGAATCGGTAAATATTACCGACTCGGTAAATTTACCGATTCGGTAATGATAACGAATTGGTAAAATTACCGAAAATGTGCCCCTACATCTCCATAGCCCTTTACCGATCGGAAACGGCAGAAAATCGGTATTTTCGGCCGATTCCGATCGGTAAAGGGCTACCTACATCGGGCCCTTTGTGTCAAATTTGCATTATAAAAGTAATGCAAAGTGTGAGTAAATCTGAGTCCAGGTTATTTAGGCAAGAAGTACCTCCTTTAGCTTGTATCCGTGTGCACAAGCATGTGAACCTATGGTGCGCTCAACCTTCTCAGTCTAGGTCTGGGTGGAATTTTAATTATACCAGAGTAATCGTAGCAATTTTGGTACTTTGGCATTACTGTTTGATGTGGATTTACCAATAATAATTTGATTGTGCTTGCTCGTGTAATTAAGAGTCATTTGGGGAAAAATATCCTATTGTAAGAGCACATTTAACAAACAGCTGCTAGTGCTGCTGTTTAAGTTCTGCTACATTTAGTGCTATTTTTTAGTGTAACATGCATCCTCGTGTCCCTTTTGGACGGCAGGGGGCATTTTTGCACTCAGAAAAAAGCACAAAGGGCCCGATGTAGGTAGCCCTTTACCGATCGGAATCGGCCGAAAATACCGATTTTCGGCCGTTTCCGATCGGTAAAGGGCTATGGAGATGTAGGGGCACATTTTCGGTAATTTTACCGATTCGTTATCATTACCGAATCGGTAAATTTACCGAGTCGGTAATATTTACCGATTCGGTAATGATAACGATTCGGTAAAATTACCGAAAATGCAATGTAGGTAGCCTATGTTCCGGCAGCACATGGCTTACAGAATCGGTATTTTACCATGGAATACAAATCCATGGTAAAAAACTGATTCCTGTGTACATGCACATCTGTGCATGTACACATGTGCCATGTGACAGACAGACGTGCCCTTAGGGCATGTCTGTGTGCCACATTGCACACATGGCCGTTTTGGGGGTGCTAGAGGGTGTCAAAGTGACACCCCCTGCACCCTTGTGAATTCTTTAAATACCGATTCGGTAAATACCGAATCGGTAATGCCTAATCATTCCTATGGGCTTCAAAGCCCATAGGAAAGATTGGGCATTACCGATTCGGTATTTACCGAATCGGTAAATAATGAATTGTTAAGGATTCGGTAACGAATCCAGATGTTGGGACCTACATCCCATTTACCGATTTTAAAATACCGAATCGGTAAGATTCGGTATTTCAAAATCGGTAAATGGGATTTACCTACATCGGGCCCTACATGCAGAATGACTCTTCTTGCATAACTCCACATAATCTCACAGAATTTTGGGCTAATTCTGTGTGATTGCAGTACATGGAATTACGTAAATTGAACCCAGCCCTCCTTTTTACCCCCACCAGTCCACAATAGCTGAACTTATGTTAAAAGGTAGGCTCTGGCAAGTGCTGTTGAAGTCCATTAACCTCATTGCTGCTGGACGTCGCGTGCACTACCTTGGTAGTGCTGCGCACGTCCGTTGGACGTCGTGGCCCCGCCCGCGCAATAGAACGTTCCGCACTATCGCAGAACGTTCAGCGCAGTAAATGGGTTAAAAAAACTGAAGTTTACAGCGAGTGACACTCCAATAGGGAATTTACTCACAGTAGAGGTCCAAAACAAAATAAATGAGATGTTCTTTACACTGTGGCTTCTCATAAACTCTTCTATTTTTGGGAAACAGAGGAGTGTATAGCATCTATTGTAACAACAATAGCATGCAGAATGGAGAGCGAACAGCATTATGCAAAGATTTGTCTAGGGAGACTATTGCTAGACAGAAAAGATTAATGAAACCTCAGCATGGGGTGGTGGAAATGCGGGCTACGTTTATTTTGTTAGGCATGCATGCTCTTTGTGATTTATACTCTAGTGAATGCTATCAAATGTGTGAACATGTGCGTATCGTCCATATATATTTGAAGCTCAAGCCTCAATTAAATGATTAGCGGAACAGGATAGGGAACGACACTTGGCATATGCCACGTAAGAATAAGTGTATGCGTGATTTCGATTTTCTTACGCAAACTGTGAGCAATATCAGGACCCATTCCACGCCAGTCCCTGTGATTACAATTCTTTCCTATAGCCTTTAATCACAACATTATGATCTCTTGTGTCATAAACTGCTGAGAGGTTGGGAGTGCCTGGTTCCATTCTGTGATGTCTTAAAGAGTGATAATCTGATAATATGCATGAACTTGTGTGCTAATGCTGTGAATAGACATTTGAATCATGTTGCTGCAAATTAGTCTAATTTCTTCTACTGTTATGGATTTTCGGATGGCTATGGATGCATTATGACCAAAAGTGAGGACGTTTTTGTGGGACTCGGGTGAATATTGAGGCATTTGCTTGGCATCCACAATTGTTGGTTAGTTCAGGGTACAGTGGGTGTAGTGCTCCATTTTCCTCTCTGTTTATCAAGTAGCATACTGCTTTGTGAATTCTCTATATACTAGAAACCTGAGAAAAGAATAACCATCGAAATACCCAGCTGTTTTAATGTACAATCCCAATGGCTCACGTGAGAATAAGCATCGACCAAAGAGTAGCAACAACTAGGCGAAGTTAACAACCAGTTCCATCATAAAGGCCACCAAGAAGGGCCACGAATTATGCCAATTAAAGAGGGAATCTTGCAAATCAAAATAGGCGAAGGAGGGGGCATTCATCAATGCACCATGCTAACACAGAGCAAGTAGTCATGGCTCTCAACTGAGTGGTGTGTAGCAAATTCCCTAGCAGGGGCTTTTAGTAAGGTGAAAATAATCAATCAGTACACCAGGCTTATCCCCCCTCCTCAAGGTTATATGTTGCAAATTTCTCACCAAAGTGGGGAAACTTGCAAATCAAAATAAGCGAAGGAGGGGGCATTCATCAATGCACCATGCTAACACAGAGCAAGTAGTCATGGCTCTCAACTGAGTGGTGTGTAGCAAATTCCCTAGAAGGGGCTTTTAGTAAGGTGAAAATAATCAATCAGTACACCAGGTTTATCCCCCCTCCTCAAGGTTATATGTTGCAAATTTCTCACGATAGTGGTCTATGAGGCGATGGCAATTAGAGACAGATTGGCAACCTGTCTGGACGGAATGGAATCATCTTGTTATCATATTGTATTCCTGTTGCTGAATTGTACCTCACATTCTGAAATCCACCTGGAATTCAGGGTAACATCACAGCAATGGTTATTTAAAGCTAGGTTCATAGCGCACTGCTTGAAAGCTAAGCAGGCTCACAAGTGCACACTGAAACGCTACATCTGGTCATTAATAAATAATTCATCAACAAATTTGCACAAGTTTTTAATGTATGCTATGGAGGCCCTTGGAGAACAATCAATATGGGCCGGCGGGTTGCCTACTTCGGTGGTAGCTAAGATACTGATAAAACAAGCAAAGGTAATATCAACAGATTGTGATGCGCAATCAGTTAAAAAATTGGACCACGGAAGTTGAGCCATAACACTCTATGATTCTGACTCTCTTCCATCCTATCTCTCCTCGCCCCTTAACTTGATAATGAAGTGCTTGTTAGTGGGCTTGTGCTTTGGCTTAGTCCTGCTGAAGGCATATTGGTATGGGCGGAGGAACCTCAAGGAGAAGGACAGACACTGTAGCCTTTGCACCAACTGGGAAAAATTGTTGACCCATGTGCTCTGCATTTGTAGGGTACTAAACAGGGCAATACAATTCTGGCTTCAACCAATCTGCAGCATTTCAAATATTCGGACCTGCCAAGGAGCAGTAGAGGCATGCTTGAGAGGGGACTCTGTACAATTAGCGGCTCGCTTTAAGAAATTTATGAAAGCCGTAGCAGCACTGTTGGAGACCTGTCATCAGTAAGAGACACAGACAGAGAAATCTAAGCCATTACTTGATTTTAACGATTTTTTGGATGAAGTATTTATCAGTAATATTCCATACTTTATTAGAACATTGGAATGTTGGGAGCTCCATTGAAAACAATGGAGTGCTCCGGGCTTATAATGGATGGTACAAGCCTGGAGCTGTGAACAAAGGCTTCAGGGACCCTGAGGGGATTCCAATCCCCTCACGCTCCCATAAGGCTTTGTTCTTTTTTGTTAGAACATTTGCCCTGTCGTGTCAGAATGTTCTAATAGCCTTATAGCCCTTCGTAGCAGGGCTATGCCGGCTATTAAAGCCCCTCTCCCTTGGTAAAGGCCCTCGCCTTCGGCTCGGGGCCTTTAACGCTGGAGAGGGCCTTTAATAGCCGGTATATCCCTCTACGGCGGGCTATAAGGCTATAATATCCTACTGGCACATTTCTATTGAGTTTTTATTGATGAAGTATTTATCACTAAAATTACACCCTTTTTAATATAAATGTCATGTTATAACAAACTTTTTACGTATGTATTGATTGCAATGATTATAAATAATTGTGCAACAAATGAATATTCTAATCGAATCTATATAAGCATTTCATTATCAAGATTGATTGCTTTTTTTCTTGTATTTTAATTTTGATGTACAAAATGATGTAAAATATTCCTGCGATGTTAATGAGGAACACTTCCAGGAGGACTTCAAAACCTATGCTTTCTGACAGTGGTCATTAAACTAAAATATATGGTTCGTGAAAATGGCTTTAATAAAATGTCATAGTCTATCATATTTCCTTAGTAGCATTTCTAACATTGTTGTAAAGGAAGGACTGTCATGACAAGATGAAGTGTTGGAGAAAGTTCAATTTAGAAGCCGGGAATTCCTTAAACAGTGTATAATTTATTATTGTGATTGCCATCTAGAATTCCAATGTTGCACATAACACATGGGGATGTTCAACCAAAAGGCTAAGGTCCTCTTGCTGAACATTTTCTGAACTACAATATTCAAATGCAATGTTGAATCAAGACCCTCCTAACAGAATGGGCTATAATAGACTGCATGTAGAAAATAGACGATGTAACAAATTATGTTTTCAAAGATGTTTTAAAGTTAACTTTGTTGCGAGGAGGAACACTTTCGAATAACTTACATATTATCTTTCTATAACATCAAAACCACCCTTCACCCGGCTTGCAGGTTTTTTGTGAATTACTGAGTATCTTGGTGAAGCTGCCCATTAGAGACAGTGATTAAGTCACTTCTGATTGTCTCTGAACTAGGTTACTGTAAATCTTGTCCACTGGACACACACTTAATAAATGAGTTGTCAATGTCAAGGATATGCTTGTTGACAACATAAGCAATGATTAACCCCTTCGCTACGGTGGCAATTCCGCCGCAGCACTAGGGGGGTGGGGCGGCCGCACGGCACTCCCATGCTCGTGGCGGAACCGCTCCGGCACGAGCCTCAGGTGCGCTGTGCTTATGACAGAGCGGTTCCGTCATGGCCCCGCCCACTCAATGGAACGTCCAGCGCACGCGCGGAATCCGCGCCGCGCAGGCGCGCCGAGCGGGCCGTGACGGAACCGCTCCGTCATCAGCACAGCGCGTCCGTGGCCGGTGACGGAGCGGTTCCGTCACCAGCATGGGAGGGGTTAATCTATCCTTGATCAGAGGGGTGCAAGTGCTGGGCCTGTGATGGTACTGGTTCAGAAATTATGATTGGTTGTCGAGTTCTAAAAGATTTGAAAATCTGACTGGGAGTGCCACAAAAAAAATTACACAATAAGAAATTGAGAACTCAATAAAGTTGCCAGAATATCTCTTCTGTTGAAAAATATCTAACATTGCTCTTCTTTGTGAGGTGCAGGGCTTTACAAGGCAACAACATTACTGGTTGTAAAATGTTTTTGAAACATCTGTGGCATTAACCTACTTGGCTGCTGTTTTGGCCTTTTTCTAAACTGAAAGCTTTATGAAATCCCTCATGGGTGGTATTGATATAATTGTGAGTGATAAGGGAATGCACCAAAAGGATGGGGTTATCAGGCGCAGTCCTAAATTGTTTAGCATCGTTCCTACACAATAGAACTCAGAGAATCAAAGTCCACCATTCCCTTTCTAACAGTACCCCGGTCTCAATTGGAGTGATCCAAGGACCAGCGCTGTCACCCACGCTCTTCAACTTGCTCATGGAACTTCTAACCGAAATTCTGAACCTCTGGAACATAGCCTAACGCATGTACGCAGATGATACTTACTTGTACATGAAAATTTCTAGACCGGATGACATCAAAATTCTTAACTCTGCACTTGTGCAAGCTAAACACCGGTTAACTCTCAATCACCTTATGCATAATACTCTGAAAACTGAATTTCTCCTTATTTCTGCACACAAACCTGCAAAGATCTGATTATTGCAATGCAGATCTGGGCATTGCTTATTATGACTTCAACCTCCCATGAGAATAAAGCATCCATCCTGAATGCAGCCTCACAGCATGCTGCTGCTTAAACCCCCCCTATAATGGTCTGTTACAGACTGTACCATATATCAAATTCTGGTATGCTCCTACTCTTTAATGTTAAAAAATAGTTTTAAATCCTACAAACAAGGACAGTAGGTTAGTGTGGTGTGTTAGAACCTTCTAGAATGCAGTGAAGTGTAGTGAGATTGCTTTTCTAGAATACAGTTCAGTGTGGTGTGATATTTTCCCCAAAGTGAAATTCATACTACATGGAGCATTAGTGCCAATGTAATGCTGTGTAGTGGATTAGTGCCCCTTTACTTCAGGCAAGTGTGTTAGTGTATTCACATTTTGTGCAGAATAGTGGCTTTGTGTTCTTTGCTGCAGAGAAGTATGGCTCATTTGTGTCAATCAATCAATCAGAAGTTTGTATAGCACTGCTACTCACCCATGGGGGTCTCAAGGCGCTGGGGGGGTGGGCAGGCTGCTAATTTGTCTGGGCGTGGAGGTTCTGTGGAAGAGTCAGGTCTTGAGATCCTTCCTGAATAGGGTCAGTGACGGGGATTGCCTGAGGTGGAGGAGCAGGTTGTTCCTGGTCTTGGTGGCGAGGTAGGAGAAGGATCTTTCTCCGATTCTGGTCTTGTGAATCCGTGGGTTGTGGAATGAGAGGCGGCAATTCAGGTGTGCTGGTCCTCCATTGTGAAGAGCTTTGTAGGTATGTGTGAGGAGCTTGAAAGTGATTCTCTTGTTGACTGGCAGCCAGTGGAGTTGTCGAAGGTGTTCTATGATGTGGCTGTCGTGGGGGATGTCAGTGACCAGTCTGGCTGCTGCGTTTGGAACGTTCTGTAGTTTCCTGAGCTATTTCTGGGTGACGCCGATGTAGAGTGCATTGCCATATTCGAGTCTGCTTGTGATGAGTGTGCGGGTGATGTCTTTCTGGATTCTGTGGGGATCCATCTTAATGGCTTTCGAAGCAGGCGGAATGTGTGGAATTAGGATTTGTATACAACTTTGATCTGGTAGTTCATTATGAGCGAGGAGTCCAGTATGATGCAGAGGTTACATCTATGGTCCGTAGGGGTTCCAAGTGCGGCGAGCCATCCAGGAGTCATCCCAGGCTGAGGGGGCAGGTCCCAGGATGAGTACTTTGGTCTTGTCCGAGTTGAGCTTGAGGCAGCTGTCTTTCATCCAGGTGGCAACAGCCTTCCTCCCGCTGTGAATGTTGATTCTGGTGGCTGTGGGTTCGTTGGTGAGGGAGAGGATCAGCTGGGTGTTGTGGGTGTAGGAGACAATGCATCACATGGATGCAATATGGTGGATAAGTGTCCCTATTTGACAGAACAGTGTTGAGTATTAATGTCTGTGTGCTACAGACCAGCATTATAGTATAGTGCAGTGTTTCCCAAATTTTATATCACAAGGCAATTTTTTGGGTTTCTAGACATCATGGTCTATATGTAAGTAATATTTAAAATGATTAGCATTATTTGGCACAAGTGCAAATATGCTGAACAATGTTTTTAAGTCCATATTTAAAAAAATCTCTTGCAAGTATTCCCAAGCAAGATTTCAGGTGCACCTTTCAATATTTGTTGCTGGTATTTTTTTACTTCACAAAGCCATTTCTACATAGAATGTTCTCAATGTACGTGATTATACACAATTTTACCACTTGTGTATGACTTTCACTTATAAATTGAGAAATATGGATGTGGCCCAACAGCCAGATCAGCTGACTTTGGATCTTTAGGAACCAGGTTAGAGTCCCAGCATTGGCTCAACATCCTAAGATGCTGGGCAAATCACTTAAGGTCTGATTTATTATTTGGTGGATGTCCACTCCTTCACCAGGGCAAAGGAGTAAATCCTCGACCACTGGGGAAGCGACCACGGACCTGGTGCTGTAGAGGTACAACCTTCACCCACAGCAAGAGATACAACCCAGTGCCTGCAGAAACGCCAGAGCATTAGAGCAGGGGTGCATCTAATCAGTGGAGGATGTCACTACAACCCCAAGGTACCGCACTGTTATGCTAGCCCCCTCAGGTGCATGGGCGGTATAGCGGGGAACTGGCGATTACCTAGCAGCCGATCGGCAAAAATGACACCCTGGGAGGCACGGGTCTGGCACCTTCGAGCTGAGCAAGGACCTTTGCGCTATGCCTGACCCTAAAATGGCAGCTCTGCAGTAAACGCAAACGCTTGCGAGCGGCTCTCCCCCGACTCCCGCGTCTCAGTCCCAGTCACTGCAGGCAAGTCAGACCCTCAGCAAATGGCGCAAGGGCTAATCCACTCCCCACTTCAGAGACGCATAGTTTGTGACGGCCCACAGCCACATTAAACGTGGCACTTACCGCATAGAGGCAGCTTGAGACCAGGCAGGAGATGCCAAGCCCGCAACAGAGAATGGGACAACCACCAGGTCACCTCTAGTGCTAGGCGAGCTATTACAAAAGCCACGAAAGCAGCACCTTCACAGAAATGCACTCCCCGCCCGCAGTCCTGTGGATCACCCTCTTTCTAGGATACCCTGTATCAGCATCATAAGGATAAAACAACATATGCCACCACAGGGGGACCCAAGTCAAAAAGGAAGATCACACTTTTATTTTTATTTCATGAGGCAATTTTCTATTCAGATTTGTGCCAAGTGAGCGTCCCTGCACTACAAGATATCTCGCCTGGTTCTAAGATGTCCTGCTCTCCCTCTAGGAAACGTACTCTTCAAACTTTCCCTCAACAGTGGAGACCCTGCCATTTGAGCAATGCCCGGTGGATCTACCTGTTAGCTTAAGAGGAGACAGGCTGTGGATCCCCCCTCACCATCACCTACCCAGCCGGACAGTGGTCAGACGTTCCTTCGTCTCGCTGTCGTATCTCCCTCCTACTCCTTCACCCTACCCCATTACCCCTCTACACTCCCTGCTTCTTGCCTTCTATCCCTTTAATGTTTTTCTGTTGAGACCTAGCTATTCGACCGATGCCCGGTGGAGCTACCCGATAGCTGAAGAGGAGATTGGCTGAGGATTCCCCCTCGGCCATCACCTAGCCAGCCGGACCTTGGGCAGACTTTAATCTGACTCTCCATTTTATCTATACCCTACCCCTTTCTCCCCTACCCCCTTAGCCTTCTCACTCCATTTTCATGTTCTTCTATGCGCCTTAAATGTTTTTACTGGTATCATTGGTAATATGTAACTGATGTAAGATTGCAACTATGTGGAACCTTATGTAAAGCGCTCTGATACCTTTAGGTCTAGCGAGCGCTATATAAAACTCTTTAAATAAATAAACATTGTGCCCACTCTGCCCTTTGTCAGAATGAAACTCTGCCAATTCTGCCCACCCCTAGTTCACACCCTAATCCTGGGCATACAGACCTCTCCCGCCTCTCTGAAATCACCATGACAGTCACACATGACTCATTTCTAATTCTTTTGTGGAACGCCAACAGCTTAAACGGCAAAATCAAACAGTTTTCTATTTTCCAGCAGCTCAAACTGTACTCACCACCAGTAGTACTTGTGCAGAAGACTCACCTGCTAGGAGACTGGTGCCCCTTTCTAAGCCAAGGCGGCTACACCAGAATATATCACACCGCTACATAACCACCTCTAGGGGCAGAGTCATTGTCTTTCAAAAGCTATTTCCACTGCAAGTCTTGACAACACTCCATGAGAGCCGGGGCAGATTTACAGTGATAGATGGGATGATGCATGAGTGGTAGGCACTGGACAATTGCGTCGGCATATGCTCCACTACTGTGGTAGAGTGCACATTTTAAGCACTCACTCCTGTGCTCTGTGTCCAAGGAGAACAGTGGTCAAACATCAGCGGAGCACAGGATGGTGTGCAGCAATTGTCACAGTGTCATGTGCATCAGAGTAGCACTAGTCCTGCACCTGGGACAGAATTGAGTGAGGCACCTCAGAGGAGTTCTGAGATGTGTGACAAGGGGAGCAGAGAGTGATCAGCCTGAGAACAGCACTGGATGGTCTGCATGAGTGTTAGACCTGTCAGCCTTAGGATGGTCTTCCAACAAACATTTTCCTTTCTGCTCCATCTTTTCTGACTTCACTTATGCTGGCCGTAGAACTTTAACTACTGCTAACTAGTGCTCAAGTGCTTGTTCTCTCTCCTCTGAGCATGGTTTCATTAGTTTATACCTAATTGGCATATTTAATTTTCTTATAAGTCCCTAGCAAAGTGGCACTACATGTGCCCAGGACCTGTAAATTAAATGCTACTAGTGGGTCTCCAGAACTGATTGGCTACCCTCTTAAGGAGCCCTTTAAAACATGTCTCAGGCTGGCCATTTCAGAGCCTATGTGTGCAGTTTCAGCCTGGCAAAAGAAACTTTTTGCCAGGCCCACACCTTCATTTTTAATACATATACGCCACCCCTTTGGTAGACCCTGGACAGCCCAGATGTTAGGGTGCAATGTATTTAAAAAGTGGGGCATGTACTTTTAACTTTTACATGCCCTGGTAGGAAAACACTCGAGTTACCTTATTACATTTTTAAAGTGTAATGTTCAATTGGGAAGAGATAGCCAGTTCCTGTTTGGTGTGCCTGGAATCACAATTAAAAATCCTAACTTACGTGAAGTCGGATTTTAAATTGCAATTCTGATAATGCTACTTTTGAAAAGTTGGCATTTTTTTGCCCTGGCCATTTAGTGTCTGTAGCTTGTCTCTTGTCACATGACTATGTGTAGCTAACAGTTGGGCTTTGTGTATTTCTCCTAGACAGCCAAACACAATAGGGAACTTAGGTGTGTCTAGATAGGACATCACTGGCAGGACGGGAGGGAGGAGCTGGGCACAGCCCCACTTACACCTGAATAGGCTGTGTCCTGCCTCCATACAAAGGGCTGCATACCCCCTTTAGTGAGTCTAGAGCCGTGGCAGGGAAGGCAGGATACCTGGGGACTTCAAAGGGAAACTTATAGAAGCGTATTCCCCATTTCAAAGACACTACTGGGTATAATTACAAACCACAGACACCCCCACTTCAGTACACTTATGGACCTGTGGATACTCTGCCAGGAAAAAGGACTGCTGTGCTGCTACAAGGGCTGGCACTCTGCTGTACTGCTACCCTGAAGGAACTGCTACCCTGCTCTGCTGAGTGCTGCCCTATAGTCTGGGTGAGAAGGACTGGACCTGCATCTCTTGAACCCAGAACCCTGAGTGACTCCAAGGGCTAGTTTGCTGGCCTCTTGATCTGAAGCCTTATGGGCAATAACGGCAATAACGGGCTTCCAACAACCTTGCACCTGCACCTGGACTCCGCAAAAGTGAGTCTACCCTGCCAAGTGGTGCCACCCCAGTCCTGGACTTTTCGAAGTGGAGCTTAAGGTGTTTTGCCAGTCTCTAAGGATCGAGCAAAATTGATGCATCTCCTCTGCTGTGCGGCACAAACCTGAGCAGATCTGAAACATCTCTGCTACTGCATTGCTCGGACACATCACAAAGACACACCTCGCATCCAGTTCTTTGGAGCCGATGCATTGCCCTGACTGCGCACCACATGCTCGACACTGTACTTTGAATCACAAGCCCTATCAACAAGATCCTCATCGACAATGCAGGCCCTCACACAGCAGCCTGCCTGCATCTTGTAACTGATGCATTGCTTTAGCTAAACAACACACCTTCGAGGTGAATCCAGGCATCACTCTGTAAACCAAGATTGACAGTACTCTGCTAAGTGGCTCTAACTGTATTCTTGTAGCCATCCTGTGCTCCATCGTGGTCGGCCTGAACTTGTGACTTTGTCCTGGTCCGGAATGACCAGATATCCACAGTTGACGTTTTATGCCTTTTGGCGCCATTTACACTCAAAACCTCAAAATTCAATATCGTTGGTTCTACTAATTGGAATTTTTGTCATGCTCATCTAATGTTAATAAAAATTACACTATTTTTCTAACCCTGTTGTGGGCTCCTTTTGTTGTGTGTCTCACTGCATTACTGTTTGCAGTGGTGCACAAATACTTTACACATTGCCTCTGAGTTAAGCGTGACTGCTCTGTGCCAAGCTACCCAAGGGTTGAGTACAGGTTAATTTAGGGTTGCTTGTGACTTCTCTCTGAGAAGAACTGTGGTTGCTTCAAACCCAATTTCTTACAATGAGGCTAGAACTGGTTCTTGTGCACCAGGGGAACAGTGAGAATTGCCCCTTAGGGAAGCACTGGGTGCTGTGCCTCAGAGGAGCACTGGGTAATGTGCAAAAGGGGAGCACTGGGCATGAGGCGAGCACAAGCACTGGCAATTTCAAAGCTTCCAGTATGTATGTTTTAGAGTCAGGAGCAGTCATTGGGTGATCTACAATTTGTGCAAATTGTAATACCTTATGGGGGAAGATGCTGATGAACCCCATGACATGTGTAACACCTGTGACACCTCAGGGGCGGCCTTAAGCATGTGCAAGCTGTGCACCTGCACAGGGCCGTCAAACCCCAGGGGCCGCCATGCCAATATATATCCTTAATATAATAATCCTCTGAGGATGGATACATATTTGCGTGGTGGCCCCTGGCAGGGATTTGGCGGCCTCCAGCTCTGTTCCACTTCCAAACACCCTGACCCCCCCTCTTCATTGGCCTCCGTGCCTGCGTTCCTCCGGGGGGCCCCATACCTACGCTCCCTGCCAAGGGACGCCATGAGTATAGAGCCGCCCCTGGACACCTTCGTTAAGTCCTGAGCTGTTTGGCTCTCAGCATTTTCCATTCAGAGATGTCGAAATATACAGTTAAAATAGTGAAAGCAAAACTGGGCCTCCAAGAATTTCAAGTTATATTTGCTATATAACAGAAGTGCCTAACTGTAGCAGGCCCATGGGCCAGTTGTTGGGTATCCACATATGGATGGAAAATAGAACAAAACGTTAAGTTGTGCTTTATGACAACTCAACACATCTACGTTTTGTTCAAAACATAAATTTTTCTTTATCGCAATTTGATGTTTTTGTTTTATTGAAAATATGCATTTACTTTTTATGCTATTTTTATTTGTATTTCTGGCTGCTTTAAAGTTTTGTTCATTTTGTTCAGTGTCCCATGGTCTGAACAAAGTTGTGTCAGTTAAGTGCAATATTCAAGTGTTTTTACTTACCATGCACCTCTGAAACAGGGTTGGGCATGTGAAAAAAATACAGGCTTTCTGGATCAACAGTGTTGCCAAGTAAATGCTTGACACAGGTGATTTCTGTGAAAACCACTTTTCCACTCGCTTCAAACCATGGAAACAGCGCATGCTGTTAAAATATAACAGTGCAGCAGCATGAGGCTGGCATCTCAACCAATCAAAATGCCAGCAATTTTACTTCTTGCTTCAGAGCCCATTGCCGACATTATCACTATTATGCACTAGCATAAATAAGTAAAACTTCACAACAGTTATTAACAAACATTTGCAATGCAATAGGTCTTGCATTTTCGAGAGTTTAGGCTATTGTCATTTGACAATGTATTTTAATTATCTGTTTTGCTAATTAACAAATAAATAAAAGGCATTGTCTTTTATAATGCCAATATCTCAAACTCTTGTAAATGCAAGACCTATTCAAGGAAGTTCCCGCCTTTGTCCCGGGCTGCTCGGAAAGTGAAAGCACGCATGGCGCACTGAATGTTGCAGGAAAGCATATTGGGGCAGATTTATGAAGGCCCTGCGCCGCCGGTCCGTCACTTTTTCCCATGTTAAAAGTGACGCACCGGCGGCGCAAGGCCTTCATAAATCTGTCCCATTGTGCCTACAGTAGGCGAAACTCATTAAAGAAAATAGTGCTTATTGACTAAAAAAGATGTACCGTGTAACAACCGAAGCAAAAGGGACAGTCCTCATGGGAGTTTACAAATGAAGGCAAAGGGGTACTACAGGAGGGACTAACAAGCCTATTAACGAATGGGAAGCCAGCATTTACGAAGGGCAATGATACAAGCCAATGACAAATATGGGCAGAGAGTGGGCGGGGCTTCTATTCCATACTCCAATACAGCATGCCGCAGGGCAGCGCATGCTCAACCTAAAAAGAAACCTAAAAACAAGCATAGAATAAATGAAATCCAGGAAGGTGAAAGCATTAGTGGAGTTCTTAGTAAGTGCTGCACGCGTGCCTTTGCCTATGGCTTATTTATGCAGGCTAAATAGAAGGGTACCAGACCAGAGGAGCTAATTTATTCAGGCATCTGAACTATCAGCTGTGAACTGTCACCAGGATGCTAACGCAGCCACTGTGAGTAATGCCACACAGCACAGTCCTTGGATGGGGTTCCAGAGGTCACATCCTTATGGAGATTTAAGTCCCTGAGAATAAGTAGTGCAGGTGACCTAAGATCAGACAGGAGCACTTAGATTTCACAGAGGAGCTGAGCCTGAAAACGGAATGGCCAATAAATCACAGCTGCTGTGACAGAAATAGCAGCTGCAAACGCGAGGCAGGAGCCTGTTCAGAAAGGTATCGAAGAAAGCCACCAACAAGCCAGGGGAAAATGGGAGGAACGTCCTCTGGTACAAGCTTACCTCCAGATCTATAGTACTTACGGTCAACACGATGGGCTCCGTGTACTTCCAGCTTATCAATGTGACCTCCCTGTGCCTCAATTACCAGAATGGATTGCGTCTTTGGGAAGCAGCGGCTCGGTATTAAAGCCGTGGTTACATTCCAGTTTTACTGTCAGTTGCACCACGCACTGAGATTGCAAGGAATTATTGTTTTAATACAAGGACCGGGTTTATCTCCGAAGCAGGAAAAAAACTCACCTCTTAGTTCTATATTTTGAATTATAGGGTAAAAAATGCATTTTTGCATGCTATCTGCAATCATGAATCACAGGCAGCCGCATAAAATATATTCAGAATTTGATGGGAGCAGAATAAAAATATTACCACATGTTCCCAAAAGGATACATTATAACTCATAACGTGGCATTTTACTGTTTAATACTGTAATCAAAAAAGTGTCAGCACTCACAAATTTTGAAGATAAGCCCCCTTGCATTTCCAGGGCAAGGTGACTCTTCACAGCGGCAGCTGGCAGTTGTCGAGCACGCTGAAATGTTTTTAATAAATATGTAATTAATCACCTATTTTCCTATAAAAAAAATTCAAAGGTTGCTTTTAAATCTGTACTTCAAATACACATTGTACCCCTAATGTGTCTCTTTCTAATTCGAGAGCAAATTTGGAATAGTAATTGCGTCTCCACAAATTGCAATTCATGGAGTGCAGAAATTAGCACACATTTCAGTGTTTTTGACCTCCAAATCAGGGAAAATGCACTCATTTGCACTTGTATTGTCGTTCGAATGACCACAAACGCAAAATAGCTAGCTGACTCGAAACAGTTGCACAAGGGTTTCCCTGCTAGAAATCCTGCAAGCAAAAATCTAGTTTGCCCAGTTTGTTGTGCTTGAGTTGTTATCCTGATTCGGGCACGAATAGTAGTTTGCATTCAAACTTATTTATTTATTTAGTTATATGTCTCAAAGAGGTCATATCATTCTGCACCTCCAAAATGTAGAATAGAGATGGCTTCATGCCCCATCTGTTTCCCGCATCGTATGGAAATAATGCTATAGGCGCCCAATCCAGGAATGCCATCTTGGCGCCGCCATGGCGGGATTAGACAGTTCACTGAATAGTGGCAACAGCATCACAGAGGTGTGGGCATACAGGGCTGGGTGCACTCGTGCAGCTGCCAGAGGGTTGGCCTTTTGAGGTGGCTTACTCATGTCTCCAGGCTACTAGATTCAGGATGAGAAGAACTGGGGTAACCCTTGAGATGGCAGTGAAAGGTCGTGGGCTTTTGGCGGGTGAATTATGGTGGAGCAGGTGAGCAAAAGGAGTGTTGGCAGCCAGCAGAAACCAACACACAGGTAGGTACTCACAGTCAGAGCCCCAGTCTCAATTGTCCACACTACCCCTTTTGCGGTGTGCCAAGCAGTGTCCTTCACCAGCAGGGATGTTCTCCCCTTCTAGGGCACTTTCAGGAAGCTTGGTGGCCAGAGGGGCAATGCCCACAACCCTGGACAGATCCAACACGCAGAGAGACAGCAGCAGGGCCAAAAGTGAAGGACTCATCTCCATTTGGCGTTGTAGTGTGCGCAATGTAATTTGTTTTATTTATTTATTTATTTACTTAACTCCGTTCAGCTGTATGCCGGAGTTTACTATCCCCCACCCTGCCCCTTCCTTGCATCACTCACCGCCACGCAGCACTCCTTTGGGGAGCCGCCACTAGAACACATACACAGCTCTCCCAGGATATCGACCAACAGACTAGTCCCAGGAGCATATGAAGAAGGCCAATCAAGATACAGGTCTCATCGACCTCGGGGGACAGGGGTGGGACACAATGTCCACCTCAGGGAAGCTGCCAGGAACCTCCAAGCACCGGCTGCACTTAGGCTCTGCCCACTGAAGAACAGGGCCGTCAGGCCATGCCGACACACCAGGCTGTGACAGACCAAGAAAACAGTTGGCGGCGGGCAGGACTGGGAGCGCGACTAGGCAGCTGGGGCAGGGGAGGCCACTGGCATTGCGCAGAAGGGACCCACAAGGGTGGGAACAGCACAGCGTAGCAACAAGCCAAATAAGCACCGTTGCCAGCCGTGCGAGGGGATGCTGACGAAGCCACCTTATGGAGCCGCTCAATATGGGCGGGGCATACAAACTGCTGTGAACTCTCCAAGGTACCCCAGCACCAGCTCGATGCGCGGCGGTGGGACGGCCTACAGGTAGCAAAAAGTGATGTATTAGACAGACAGAAGTTTTAGTAAAAATGCAAATACAGTGACGCATACTGCCTTACTTTAAGCAATGCAGGAACAGTTTTTATTGCAGGGAGGGGTTGGCAGTAGCGATGTTATTGGTCAGGGGAGGTAATTAGTCCACTAGCTGCTGTCTGAATTATAAAATAATGCAGTAATTAGGGTTCAGTGAGCCCCTTGAGACTCAGCACTTGCTGCGCCAATGGAACCCACGACCCTGGGAGCTGGACATTAGCATCTGCTCACTAAAGTCTTATGACCAGATTACGAGTGTAGGTGCTAATTAGCACACCTGATAAATAACAATAAAACTGGGTATGACATTTATCAGGTGCAATAAATAACACCTGTTATGAGTTTGTGAGGAATAACATGCAGTTTTTGCTGTTTAAAGCACCACAGTCCACATGGTACGGCAAATAATGTACATATTTCCCCTGTTTAACGGAGTAACACATACGATAACTATCAGGTATGTTAAATATCTTTTAACTCAGAGGTCTTCAAACGTTTCCAGGTTGAGCCCCCCCCCAGCTGAATTCCCCCAGATGTTGGGCCCCTCCACCACCCGACAGAAACCTCGGGTATCCAGCACACCACATGATCGACTGCCACGCGCACACCACGGGCCATATCCGGCTAACAATGCTCAACACAACAAGAGTGCCTAGCAAACTGCAGGCCTGTGAGTGGGTGTGACGAAACGACAGAGGCGTACCAGACAGCTCAAAACACAATCCTCCAAGACAAAATGTGTGTAAATTCTCCCCACTAGGATGCCCTGCCTTACACAGGACACAGATCAACAACAACACCACCAACATGAATGTGACGGGTGTGCCGGTGCCCAGCCACACCTAGACTCTCAATCTGTGGGTGAATCCCTGCCACTGCCATCCTCAGGCTGTGCTCCACATCCAGTTCTAAACGGTACCTAGTCTTCAACACCGCAAGTGCTGAGAACCCAATCTCACAAACTCCCCAACAAATAAACAAATACATTGTAGGATGTAAAGCACCATGCACAAGTGAACCAAAGGGAGGACCGCCGTGATGAACCCACTATAGGGAACACACCATGGGTGCTTCACCAAGCGGAACCCAAAACATGGAACCCGACCTTGCCCATGGGGGCCCCGCATTCAAGTAGCAGCTGGACGTCACGCAAAATGTCACACGCATGATGCATAGATCCCACACATGAGCACACATAGAATACAGAACAGTAACACATAGGCAAGGGAGCAGCCAAACAATTCAAATACCTTCCACTCTGAACCACAGCTCTCATGGCACCAAGAAAGCAAAGGAAGTCATCACAACCCTCCCCATCCATCATGTACACCTTGTCATCCACCAACTCCCCCACCATTCATTCCGTCCCTCCATCTGAGCCCCATCCACATCCAAACCCCTTTAACCACTTGCAAACCCATCCACCTTCCATCCCTCCATCCATCATCTCACCCATCCATCCCTCCATCCACCCCCTCACCCATCCATCCATCATCCATCCATCCCTTCACCCAATCTATCCCCTCACCAATCCATCCACTCTTCCACCCATCCATCCACCCACTCATCCATCCAACCATTCACCCAAGCTATCCTCCCACTCATCCATCCACTCCTCCACTCATCCATCCACTCCTCCACTCATCCATCCACTCTTCCACCCATCCATCCACTCCTCCACCCATCCATCCATCCATCCACTCATCCATCCAACTACCCACCCTCTCACCCATCCAGCCATCCCCCCACCCACTCATCCATCCACCCAGTCACTCATCCGTTCACCCACTCAACCCCCCACTGATCCATCCACCCATCCATCCCGCTCTCCACCCTCCCCCCCCACTCATGCATGCACTCTCTGACCCATCCATCTCCATGCTCCTCTCCTCACCCATCCATGCACACACCTGCCCATCCACTCTTCCAAGCATTCATCCAAGTCATCACTCATCCATCCATCCTCCCCCTCTCTCTCCATTCCCCCCTCACCTAGCCACCCATCCCTCCATCCACCCTTCACCCATCCACCCACTCATCCATCCCCTCATCCACTCATGAATCCATCCATTGACCACTCATCCACCCCTTCACTCCTCCATCCATCCCCCCGTCCATCCACCCTCCTCAATCACCCATCCATCCCCACATCCACCCCTTCACTCATCCATCCATCCATCCATCCATCCATCCATTCATTCATCCCTTCACCCATCAATACATTAATACATCCATCACCTCTCTCATCCATCCACCCACCGACTCGACCACCATCCACCCCCATCGATCCATCCACCATTTCACTGATCCATCCACCCCTCCACCCATCCATCTACCCTTCCAACCATACACACATCCATCCACTCCCATCCATCCCTCCACTCATGCATCCATCCTCTCTCCCACCATCCATTCACCCCTTCACTTACCATCCATCCCCTCACTCATCCATCCACCCCCCACCCATACACCCACCACTCCACCCTCACACCTTTTATGATTCAAATTTGAATCTGCAAACCAACATCCCTGAACACCGACACTTCGGTGCCCACACAAAGATCCTCATGAGTTGAGGACCGCAGACCAGAACCCACTGTCCCGATTCATGGCCCAAACCCGGATTGCAACCCTTCCCAAAATAACTGAAGGACTCCCGCCCCCCCCAACTCCCCCTCACTCCCACCCCCCTTGAAAGGCTGGGGCCCTGGACCAGAGCCCACCCTGCCCGTGCCTCAAAACCTCTGCGAAACCTTCTCTCCCTTCTGGGAAGAGCTAACTCTCCCAGGAGGGGGTTAATTCACAGAGCTGACAGCTTCAGCTGCAGTGGGAGGCAAGGGGTCTCCTCTGCTAAAACTGAAAGCGTGTCTGTTTGTTTGCTTTCGTTTTTAGCAGAGGAGACCCCTGCCTCGCCCCGCAGCCGAAGCTGTCGACTCCGTGAATTGGCCCCCTCCTGGGAGAATCACCCAGACAAAGAAACAGGCACAAAGGGAAGATCGAAGTGGAGCCCGCGCCCCCCCTGGGATGGCGCCGCGCCCCCCCAGGGGGGCGCGCCCCACAGATTGAAGAACCCTGTTTTAACTCGTTTCTGCAAGAGTTGGAATTAACCGACCCACTCATAACCAGGCTGATAGATGGCCGTTAAAATCCTGTCCTACTGAGCATGGCAGCCCAATATGTGAGTACAACCCCTCCAGGTGGTAGTGCTAGGGACTCAAACTAGACGTCTGTGGTGCAACATGAGAAACACACTCCTAACTATAGGTGGTGTGGTGTTGCAAAATACAAAACTAATGTTTCAACATTTATTTTCAACAGTGCTCGAATGTTGTAGTTTTAAGCTGCTCTAAAGGCATCCAGATATGCCGATCGCCTAAATGGAGTTACAACCATGACAGCGCAGTGGAAATGTGTTTGTGTAACAGTCATATCTTGTCACTCTGAAATACTGAGGAGCAGCTGAAGTAACACTAATCTCAAATACAAGGCCAAGAGTAATATTCACTATCAGGAATACTGTTCTTCGTACTTAAAACCCAACATGAATAGCATACAAATGCTTTGATACTAGCAGTTATAATTCCAAAAAGCAGTACTAGGAAGTGCAACTTGCTTTTCTGAATAATCTGTTGTGTAACATGGTTCCTCAATACACTAGGATGAAATCATGCTCACAGGTTGCTTTGTCACACAATTTGGCCTTAGACAATAGTGTCGTAGAATTGTATCACATTTACCAATTGAATGAAGACATATTTTACAATAACTTTGAATTCTTGAGAGTATAACTCTCTAAAGGGCAATCTTGTTTCCTGAAGGTCTGAAGAGTGATCACTTAAGGTTTTCTGTGAAGTTGTTTCATTAAGTTGTATTTCATGCTGCATGTTAATTGTATCTATGCAGTACCAGAGACAATTTTTGCATGGGGAGTATGGGATGTACTATTGTTCTTTTTTGCTAAGGTACCTTTGTCTTAAAAACACTCAGAATCACTACCAGCTCTCAACTTAACAATACTAAGGCGCACTCAGAGCTCACTCAGACATTGACCCTGATAACATTGTGCTACCTAAATGTATTCACTTTGAGCTATGTTCCTTCAAATATCTACATTAATTTAAAGCACTGCTCTTCTTAGCCCTTGCATCTCTCGGGATTCAGCCATTGTTAACACAGAAGCAACAGTAGTGTTATTATTTCTTAGCTCCACATCATCAAAACCTGTGGTCTTGATAAAACCTAAAGTCTCTCAGAGACAGGCTCTTGTTAACATCGAGAAGTCTTCATTTCATAACAGGCAGATATAAAATTGTTTTCGTAACTAAAGAGCACCAACAAGTTTCGACTTTCTTTTTGATAATACATAGTCACTCGGAGATTTGCTCTTTATGACAAGCATCAATAGAAGCAAGGATTGAGGCTGTTGGTAGATGCACTTTTTGAAGAGAGACAAGGGACAATTGAGCTGAATATTGTGCTCTTTTGCATCTCTTGCAACAATACCCTCTAGAGGTTGATTGATTCTTTGCCTGGTAGAACCTTCATAAAGTACTCAACAAGCAAAGCCAATACAACTTGCACTCATACATGGTATTTTATTGTATGTGTATTTGTAAGGAGCATGTATCACCTGGAAGGTTTTCCTAGCGCAATAAGAAGGGGAGTTTCCCTCACTGGGGCCTATTGGAAGAGACAGTTTATCAGTTTATTGAAAAATGCTAAGCTCGAGGCGGCAGCTCTAATGTGTAAGGAGGAGGCCATTTCTCGCTTTAGGAGCAGGGTAAGAAAAGGCGCAAACAATATTTCCCCAAAACACTATGTGTCGGTACCTACAAACTAAAACGTGAGTCTATACACAAGCAGCAGACCACCTACCCTGGGAAAATGCAACCCCACATTGTTCCCTACCAATCAAGAGAGCCTCAAATCTCTCCTTATTAGCTCCTACTTTGAGCATGATAAAATTATGCTATATACATTGTAGTGTTTGTACCAGGCCCAAACTTACGTCATAATTTAATTAATTTCATCTACCCTCTGGCTACCCACCATACTCAATTGGTCCTCTGATGGATCTTGTTCTGTGCTGAAAGGGACTGGATATTTGGAGGATGAGCAATTATCAAATGAGGACCAGGAATAAGATAATTGCTATATTCAACTGTTATTTCTTTACCTTTAGAAAATCAAAGTACCAACTAAAAGGAAATCAATCAAATGCTTTCTCCGCAAGGAAAATAATGAGTTAGAATCAGCAGGATTTTAGTTTAAGTCTCAAAGTTTAGTTATCATTCAGAAGTAAAGAACATTACAATATACAGATTACTGCCCTAAAATTAAATGAATACTGGGTTTCATAACCAATTTTAAATTCTCTGAGATCCAAGGATGACATCGGAAAAATCTTCCTCAGCCGAGAGAGATTTTGGATGTTTATAGCATATGGATCAATAGGGAAATCAGTTGAGCCTCATACAAACCCTTAGGAATGTTCAATAAGTTACAAGTGACCAGTTCCAGTCCGCTAAAGTCAGTAATCTGTCATTGTCCGCCGCTGCAACACCATGTCACAGCAGCATGACGTGAACCTTTCAGCCAAAAAAGTTCCACTGCACTAGCAAACCGGTCAGCAGGAGATTGCAGTATTACGTCACAATTCCAGTTAGTTCTGAGATGTCAAAGCCGTCAGTCTCACCGCTGCAAAGCCGGCCGCCCAGTTCCAAGTTCTGAACAAATATAATCAAAAGGTTTCCGGGGTGACACCCTTTGACATCATTAGAAATACCAGACCACTCTGTCCCATTGGTCATCTTCGATAGGATGAAGATGTTGTAGTAGTCAAAAGTATACAATCCAGAAGAATTAAGTAATTCAATTTACGTAGTTTCCTTAACCATTGTAAGCCTAGTCATATGAACATAGAGATATTTCAGAGAGTAATTGAAAAAATGCGTATGAATTGTTGATAGTCCTTTCTCAAGCATCCGTTCCAGTACGTAACAGTATGTGTTGCAAATGCAGTTAGGTTGTGCGGACGATGTCAAAGAAAATAATTTAGAGTTAGAATACAAGTGCAGGCCTACATGAAATACAGCTCATCCCTCACAAATAAATGTGTTAATAAACACTTCAATGAAGTCATAATGCTTTCATGTAAGTATATAGGGTACTCATAAAAGTTTGCAAATGTCAGCATTACACATACATAGGAAAAGTACATATAAATCTTCTGTGCATATATGTTATTAAGGCACACATAATTTAAAGGTACATTTTGAAGATTCACAAAACCAACTTTAACTAGAACCTGTGTAGCATCTACGTGGCTTTTGTTATTTTCAGTGTACACATGACAACATTAAATTATTATTTCTTTCTAACACATGAACTTTTAATTTAGTGCATATAGAATTTCTTTTTTATTATTAATATCACATTATCAAATCATAAGATCAATGTCATTAAAAGTGTTAATAATTCACATCTATTTGACTAAACATAAAATATAACATATGCTTATTCTAGCATTCTGCATGCTTTTAGAATGCAGTATCTGAATCAAAGTTGCATTTTGTCGTTTTCCAGAAACATGAAGACTAAGGTGTTTGTCATCATTTATAATAGGTATTATCACAAATCGTCTCTTTCTTGTTTGCAACAAATTTGTTAAAGGGAAATCTCTGTTCCATCAGTATGCTGCATGTAATTGTAGGTTCAACCTATA
This sequence comes from Lissotriton helveticus, assembly GCF_964261635.1. Classification (NCBI taxonomy): domain Eukaryota; kingdom Metazoa; phylum Chordata; class Amphibia; order Caudata; family Salamandridae; genus Lissotriton; species Lissotriton helveticus. Next base: position 1,082,374,536 of record NC_136070.1, on the reverse strand, counting down.
ATTTATGTATTGTTATAAGTGACATTGTAATTCTGTCATGCCTGTCGGGTTCAGGGAAGCAACACTCTCACGAAGACTTAAATCTACATTCAGTTTTTCTTTATTTTTTGTTCTGTTTGTCCACGTGACGCAAAGACGTGGTTGGCAATGGTTGGCAGAAATGATTACACGGGCCTTGGAGCATGCGTAGTAGCAGCGCATGCGCGGAAGTGTAGTGTTCCCAGCCTTAAGCCCACCCCAAACCTTCAGGAAACGCCTCGCGTTTAGCCAGAGTGTTACCCTTGTCGTTCCAGGTCACGGTGTTGGCGTCCGAGGAGCTAGTGGTTCGTGGTGGCTGCATCATTCCGTCCGGCGTTTGAGAGCCCGTTTAGAGAGTCCGTAAGTCTTTAGGACCGACTTGCTTCTGATATATTGTTCTGTTCTCGTTTTCCGTGTGTTAGGTATTACCGCTGTGGACTTTTAGCGGTGGTGTTAGTTATTGGATTTTCTCTTGACTAAGTCTGTTCAAGAGCCGTTTGCCACGTGGTTTAGTGGTGTTTATGATTTGGCAAAACCTAAGCAGGTCATTAGGTTAAGGATATACTTTAAGACGTTCTCAAGTTGTAGAACTGGTGAGTTGCACAGTAAACGGAGAAAACAGTATTTATAACATAATTGCGCAATATTTATCGTGTTACTTCATATTTAGATCACGGCTACAGTGGATAGACCATAACAAGTCAGACATTCAATGTCCCAGAACGCTTCCTTTTTTCCTTATAGGTTTTCTCCACATTTCATAAGGTAAAGACACATTACTTCACACTCCATATCATGGGAACATAAGGGAGGGGATAGTTTTCACTTATTGTTCTTGTGTTTTACTGCAGTGCCATTACCAGAGGAGAGTACATCATCTGAGTGAAGAGGAGTGTGGAGCGCCATTTTCTTTCCCTTTCTTACCCTTGTTTTGTTCCCCTGTGTTCCCCTCGGTTACTTGTCGGGTGTTAGTGCTTCTTCCTGGCGCCCGGGGGGTGACGAGGGGGAGACAGGGTGTTAAGCATCGTGGCTCCAGGACACTTCCGAGACAAACAAGGTGCGTGCATTACAAATTCTAATATGTAGTGTGGAACTTACATCTAATAGAGGGGGCCTAATTCACAAACTGCATTTTGTAGTACATAAAATAGTACTACAGTAGCACCATTTACTACAAAATGCACTTCACAAACCTATGGGTGGAGATCTCATCTCTGCCCATCCCACTTTTTCTGTGGGGAGATCGCTGCACAAATATGTTTACTCCTTAGAAGTAACTGTGAGCGGGACCATATGGAATATCTACTAATGTATGGGAAGGGGTTAAGGAAATGTAAGGGAAATTTACTGAGGTGTTTAGAGAGGGACATGCTAATGTGAGCATACACCCACAAAAGGGTATCACCTTTGTATTCAACAACCACACTTCTAAACGTACTACAGCCGTAAATGTGTCAAAATAGGCTCAAATATACTCCAGACCAACCTTGGAGTAAGTCAAGCACATAGCCTAGGCAGGGACATGGAGAAAGTACTAATGGCCAGATGTATGAAGCGCTCACAATCAGTAACTAGTCGCAAACTGCTTATCGAGCATTTTGTATGTATGAATGTCGTTCGTACCTTTTTTTAGCAATGAGAATATTTACTGATTCGATTATTTTACTGACTCATAATAGCGAGTTGCAAATTGGTAATCGGTATTAGGAAACTGCAATCCATATTTTATAGGAATACTCATCTCAAAATGATCATTTAGCACATGCAATTCACCACCAACTAAGATCAGGTGCTAACCATATGCAAACTATAACAAAAGTCCCAGAGTGCATCAATGGTTTAAAAGGTGGTGGCGTAATATGGGCTGGCAAGAAGAATTTGTATGCTGGCTGGTTTGCAGAGAAGAAGGAGGAGAAAGGAAAAGGCTTTTAGACTCAGAATAACTCTATTTCACCAAACTGAGGAAGAAGACTATGAAAAGTGCAGGCTAAGTAGCACTATAATTTTGGAGTTTATAGCTGGTTTAAAACAACAGCTTGAGAGCTCTGCTTGGTAAGTCTATCCCAACCCATGTGCATATTTCATATTATATTCTTTGCACCTCTTTGCCTCTGGTAGTAACCAAGGTGTAGTAACTGAAGTTGGTAGGGTGTCACAGCATGTTCTATCTTAATGTTTTAATGCATTCCTGGATGCTATGTTAATGCACCTAAATGCTCACTGTGAGAAATTGGGCTGTTGGTTGAGGAGGGTGTGAGCAACAGTCACAAACCCCATCACAGTGAACCACTAAAGTCACTAAATTAACTCGTGATTTACCCTCTGTACAAATTAGTCAGGCTTAACTTAGAGGGAATGTGTAAGGTATTTATGTAGCATTGAAGTAATAACACAACACAATAAAAATCCCACACCAATCTAGAAAAATAGAGTAAAAGTTAATAAATTCACCCCAAGTAAAAGATTTGTCCTATTGAGCGTCTCGCCCCACGACTTCATCAGAACTGTTTATTATCCACTAGTTCTCTCCCCTGGAATACATTCCCCGTCCGGTGTAGTAACCAACAAACTCATATAACTTGAAACAAAGGGGCATATTACCAAGCTATAGCGATAATTATCACTAAGCTTGGTTAGCGGCAAAAATGATATCGGCGAGATTCGCCTATTTTTATCGTTTAGGAGCCTTGATATTATCAAGGTTTATCTCCTAAGCAATAAAAATCGGCCGAAATGCATGATTATCGCTGAAAAGTCAGCGATATTCATGCATTACCGAGCAAATGCTCTTAGCCATGTTATCCACCTACCATTGGATAACATGGCTAAGAACTGCTCTGGGCAGGCGTTAGCTTTTGGAGATAATCGCGATTAGCGCGATTATTTCCAAAAGTTGGTAATAGGGGATAGCGATGTTAGCGACTGTTTCCAGTCGCTAACATCTTGGCACGCCCACTTTGCATGTCATTAGCGATAATTATCGCTGACATGCAAAGTGGGCCCCTAAATGCCCGCTATCGCCTATTAGCTGTCGCTAACTGGTGTTAGCGATAGCTAGGTAATAGGGCGATAAAATTATCGCCGCTTTAGCGGGAAAAATTCCCGCTAAAGCGGCGATAAGGCACTTGGTAATATGCCCCTGAATTTGTGCATAACAAATCCTAAAGCGAGTACACCTCGGCTCCTTACGTCCAGCATGTTCTAGCATGTTTGCTTTGCTGGCCTTTCTGGGGTTCGAATTCAGTCACTGAGTCCATTTTCCCTTTGCCATTAACAGGAATGCAAAAAGCACTTAGAATCCTCCCTTGCTCCTAGCATTATACAAAACCTCCCTAAAATTACATGACATTCTAGAATAGAAATGCACTGTTGATGTTGTTGCCCATAATACACATTTATCAACAAAATCATCTGCCAGGATTCTATTCTTTTTTATTGTGCTAGAACTTTAATTCTAAAGGCAAGCAAGATTTATCTCAAGCTACGGAAAATGTAATCATTATCGCTATAACTTTCTTGAAATCACTTTGCTTAATGTACAAAAGTCAACAAGCCCCCGGCATTGAACTCTGCATGGTCTGGGCACGTACCATGTAGTTACAGTAAACAGCGTCTTTATTTAAAAGGCCCATTACCAAGCAGTAACTGGTTTCGGAATGCACATGTTGCTATCAGCCAATTACCAACAAAAGAATACACCAACAACTCTGAGGCGCATGACTACTAATGAGAGCTACTAACGAGAGCTGCCTGCAGTATTGACCACCTCAGCCCCACTGAGAAAAGACACCTTTAGAAGTCATGCTTTATACAGTGATTCTTTGTTCTTGTTTATGTGTTTCTTGGTGCTAATGTACCATTAATGCACTCAAATTGGGGGCAACGTCAGGGATAATTGGCTTCTGCAATTAATTGACAAAAGTAGAATGAAGTGAGGATGCCTATATTTGATTTCAGTTCAACGAGAAAACAGAAGTTTACTAAACTAATTACCATGGAAGCTAGCGCATGCCCGACATTATCCCCCAGATGCATCAACAACCCCTTTTGCGATTCCTTAATAGCGAAAAATACCGATTCGCTACTAAGGAATAGCAAAATGGAATGCATCAAGAAATCACAAAAAAATAGCGATTTCTTAGAATTCCTTAATTGCGACTCGCAAATTGTGAGTTGCAATTAAGGAATACCTCCCCATTCATTCCTATGGGCCTAGAGGCCCATAGAAATGAATGGGAAGACAATCTCAATTTGCGAATCGCAATTAGCGAATCGCAAATTGAGATCGATTTCAAGGATGCAGGGGTGTCCAAAGGACACCCTGTTGCACCCCTGAAATTGATCTCTGCACATATGTTGCACACACACATGCCCTTAGGGCATGTGTGTGCGCAACTTGAAACTTTGAAAAATGCACTTTAGTGCATTTTTCAAAGTTTTTGCAAATTACCATGAAGTTGTACTTCATGGTAATTTGCGTGCCCTATTAGCGAAATCGCTATTTTTAAAACTTTCATGCATTGCATTTAAGGAATCTCAATTTGAGATTCCTTAAATGCAAATAATCGCAATTTAGCGAATTCTCAATTTGCGATTTTTGCATTCGGGATGATGCATCCCAAATGCAAAAATACCGGTCGCAAAGGGGCAGATTCTGCTAATCTGCCCCTTTGCGAGCGGATTTTTGTTTGATGCATCTGGGCCTAAGTGTCTTGCCCTCTCTATGGTCCCTAAATCTTGCTAGTCTTTTCTGATAGTGTTGAAAGTGGTCAGTGAAATTCCACTGTGGAGTAGCGTGGCTCACTGGTTAGAGGCGGCAGAGCCGGGAGCAGAAGTCGGCCCGGGACCAGGGTTCAATTCCCGACGCGGCAGGGTCGTGGACTTGGGTCAGCGTACTTGATAATTCTCACTTCGGTGCTTACTCTAATCAGGGGTTCCACTCGGCAACTCTGGGCATTAGCTTGCCTAATCTCCACAACGGCCCCATCAATTCCGGGGATGCCTGGCTCCACCTTGGGGACTCCCAGCAGGGACCATCCCACAGGGAAAGCCAGGACGGGTTCCCCAGAGTTATACAGCGCCAGGAAACCTACGGAGGGGTAGCAGTGCGCTTTACAAGCTCAAATACATTCCTACTCCCTAGGTTTTTTAATGCACTTCAAAGAAATGGTTCAATTTACCACATTTAGACCCTGAGAAACAAATACTCCCTGAGAAACAAATACTCTGTTTTCATAAATAAATACAGTGGCATGCAAAATGTTGATACAGAGTAGCTACACTGACTACTTCTTATTCCCTCCTTATGGCAACTTAATCAGATCACAGTGATGGGAAGCACCAGGCCTTCATCATGAATCGAAAACTTACCACAGTCATATGTGAATTCAAGTGTCAAGTTCAAACATTGGGCGTGTGCGAGTTAATGCATCCTTCTATTAGTTATGAGCATAGAAATAATTGGAGAATCTATTTTTTGTGGTTTATCAGATCTGTGATATCAAACCTTAGGCCGGTTTTACACTAACATTTGCAGGAATTACTTACTGGCTACTTTTTATTACAGTCGTTACTAAAACAGTGAACACAGAAACAGGCAGACGTCTCTGCCTCCACACATAGTGGCATATTTACAACTAAAGTAGTGGGGGCGCGTTGTTAAGCCAAGAAGGCTAATGCCGCACTCTGTCACTTTAGAAACGCAGGGCTGCACTGTATGTGTGCTGCTTGTGCAGCACACATAGAAGTTACAACTCGTCATTTTTACAAATTTTTTTTTATGTGTCTTCCTGCTCATAAACAATCATACATGGCATTTTGATGTTTCCATGTGTGCTGCGGAATGCAGCACACATAGAATTAGCAAAAACGAGGAGAAATAAAGCATTTCCCCTTGTTTCGCCTGTTTAAGACCAGGTTTTCCCTGGTCTTAATGTTGGTGCTGCCCCATATTTACGCCACCCTTACAAATATGGGGCAGCACCAAAATCAATGGGTGTTGTGGTGGAACACCCACTGCAACACCCATTGCTCACCCCTTTCACGCTAAGTAGAGTGTGAAAGGGTGCCTTATTCACAAGGCGGCATTAAGGCACGTTAAGTTGCTTACCACCGCCTTGTGAATAAGGCGCAGCCCCTGTCGCCACAGGGAAGTCGATAGAAGTGACGTTCCTGTGTCAATAGGGGCTTGTAAATTTGACCCATAGTGCCAGGGTTTTTCTGAACATGGTTAAAAAACAAAACAATACTATCCACATGGAGAGGATATTTTTGTTTTACTAAATCCCTCCCTTTCAGGCATGGTTTAGCTTGTGTTCCTCCCACCACAATCATATTGTGTATTACAAGCAATAAAAGATGATATTTGAAGACCCAAGGGAAATATTGAGGAGTTAGCACAAGGGCTGTGATCAGAAAGACTGACTAGGACTCAAAGTAATAAAGATTACTAGCAGTACTACCTCTTTCATCTTCCAAGATGCAATTCTTGGGGTCAAGAGTAAATAACATGCTATTGTGGAGTAAGGGAACCTAAATAGAATAATAATACATTCCTAACATGTTAAAAAGTAAATCACCCCTGTAGCGTTTTATTTTCTGTGGAATCATTTCATATAAATACTACAGAGGAACTGAGCACGAATGCTCATGAGTGCTTTTTGGTATTGTTTTTTATTTATAACAATTGTATTGTGTTAAAGCAGTGCAGAGTCATCCATACAATAATACAATAGCAGGCAGGGATCACAAAATAAATAAACTGTTGCTGGCGTATTAAGTGTGTCAGCTGGCCCGGGGGTCCACAAGCCCGGTTCTTTCCATTGTCATATCCTCTGTCGGGGAACTACATATTTCCCCTCTATAGTTGTTCCATATTCCCCACTTCTTGTCCCATTTCTTATGGGAGCCTCTGAGTTTATAGACCTCTTTCTCTGCAATCACACTTCTGTCCATTTCTGCCACCCACCCGACTGTTAATGGTCTTATATTGGTTCCCCAATGCATCGCAATTGTTCGTTTCGCCAGCAGGTATTCCAATGCTACCCATTGCTGCTCTACCTCTGTTAAGTCGGTGGCCACCCAAATTTTCAAGATCCCCAATCGAGGTGATAGTGAAATATGTTTACCTAGTGTATCTGTCATCTTTTTGGTTGCCCTGTCCCACAGTGGTCGAATATGCGGACAATCCCATAGGATGTGGTAAAAATTACCTGTCTGGCCACATCCTCTCAGGCACAGATCATCAGGACGCCTACCTATCCTAGCCAGGAGGATTCCAGAGATGTAGGATCTATGTAATATTTTTAGTTGAATCAGGCGAAAGCGGCGATTTATTGTCGTCTCCCTAGGAGACATCAGCTCAGTCTGCCAGTCCTCATCTTCCAGCTGTCCTAAGTCGGATTGCGAATGTTCTCGTAGGGCTTGAAAAGAGTCAGGCAGATTGTTGCACAGTTTACGATATATACAGGATTGGAGTGGCTCAGAGAGTAGTCTGTCCTTCAGGGGAAACGAGTCTGGGAGGGACGAAAGGTCTGGCACTTGTGGGAGAATAGCATGTCTGATCTGTAAATAGCGGAAGATCTCACCCTATGCAAGAGCGTATTTCAGTTGCAGATCTAAAAAGGTGAAAAGTTTCCCTTTGCTGACTAGATCCCCCAATGTATTTATGCCAATTGTGTCCCATTTGTCAAATCTCACGTGGAAGCACAGAGAGCCTAGCCTCTGCGAGGACCACAGCGGTGTGGCTTTTGTGAATTTGTTGGCCCACCCCATACGTTTATTAGCTCTGTGCCATATGGCTACCGTCTGTGCCATTGGTCCTAGGTCGCGGTTTTCCGGGTCTTACTGTAAAGCGCGCCCAGATACCCCTCTCAACCCGTCTGATAGGGCTCAAGGTGGAAGGCCGGGTTGGTAGGCGATCCATAGAGCCATTGATTTATGGCCACCAGCTGTGAGGCCCAATAATAGAGACGTAGGTCTGGAAGGGCAATGCCCTCGTCATACCACCCCTTTGTGAGCTTTGGGAGAGCAATACGAGGTGCCTTCCCATCCCAGAGCAGGAGACAAAGTTCCCCCTTGAGGGTGTTAAAGTAGGAGTCCGCAATTAGGAAGGGGCAATTTTGGAGGACATACAGGAATCTAGGAAGGGCTGGCATTTTGAATAAGGCCTCTCTGCCCAGGAGGGAAAGGGGCAATGACCTCCAGTTCGTAATATATTCTTGTAGTCTTTTAAGAGGGCCCAAAAGATTGCATTCATAGAACAATTTAGGATCTGGTGTGATAAAAATGCCAAGGTATTTAAAGCCTTCCTAGGCCATGTTCATGATATAGCCACTGGGCAGGCGTGGTGGGGGGCCGTGTAACACATATAAGACCGATTTGGCCCTATTAATAGAGTATCCGGCATATTTACCAAAGTTTGTGATGACCTTAAGCAAGCTGTCGATGGAGGTTCGGGGGAAGCCTAATAAATAAGGATGTTGTCTGCATATAACAAGATTCTGTCCTCTTTCTCATTGCTCCACTTTAATCCCCGAATGGAGGCATCGCGACGTATCCAGTGGGCCAACGGTTCTAAGGTCAGTGCAAACAATAATGGGGCCAGGGGGCAGCCTTGCCGAGTCCCTCTTTGCAGTGTGAACAAGCGTGATGTGTGGTTGTTCACTCTTACCTGTCCCAGTAGGCCTGTGGACAACAGTGTTACCCATTGTCGAAAGTTTGGGCCAAATCCAAATCTCGCCAACACTTCGAAGAGATAGGGCCACTCGATTGAATCAAACGCCATGGTGGCGTCTAGGGACAGCACCACTGCGTCTTCCAGCAGATAGGGCTATCGTCCTGGGACATTGTGCCCCCGGCGAATATTCAGGGCAGTATTTCGGCCCTGTATAAAACCCGATTGATCTTCATGGACCAAAGAGGGGAGGACTGTGAGAAGTCTGGTTGCAAGAAGTTTAGCCAAGACATTGGCTTCTGCACTAATCAAGGAGATAGGTCTATAGGAACTACACTCGGTCGCTGGTTTGCCCGTTTTGTGAAGAACCACTTTTGAGGCCAGCCTTTGATCTAGGGGCAAAACATCTGTTTCTCTGCTTACATCAAACATGTTTTTGATGTGAGGGGATATTTTAAGGGCCAACCCCTCTAGGAATTCAATGGGGATTCCGTTGGGTCCAATGGTCTTCCCCGAGTTAATAGCAAAGATCGCTTTGCAGATTTCATCAGCCGTAATATCGGCATCTAGGGCCGCTATATCAGCTTCTGCGAGCGTAGGCAGAGTCATCTCCTCCAGGAGTTGACGAGAGTTTTCTGCGGTGTATTGTGCTCTAGAGGTGTATACCTCCTCTAAGTGATCTGCGAATGTTTCCGCAACATCCTGGGGATCTGTTATTTGTGTGCCGTCGGCTCTTGAAAGTATTGGGACTCATCTAGCTCCTTGATCACGCCTCTCCAGCCATTCCAGCATCTTGCCGGCTCTCTCCCCAAGTTCGTATACCCTAAGACGAGTCTCAAGCAGTCTTGCTTGGGCCTTTTCCAGTGCCATGGCTTTGTATTCTAACTGTTTCATCTTGAGCTTACGGGCAGTATCGTCAGTAGGAGCGGCGTTATGTTCAGATTCAATAAGGAGAAAATCACTTTCCATCTGAGCCAACTGCTCGCTATGATTACGGAGGTATCCGACCTTTAATGCCAGGCCCACCCCTTAATGACTGCCTTGTATGCCTCCCATATTGTGTTGGCCGAGTCTACCGATCCTACGTTTTCAGTAAAATAGTGTTCTGTATGTTCAGTTAGGTCTTCCTTGATGTCCAGAATTTTAAAGAGCCATGGGCTAATGATTATTGGACCTCGGGTGACCCGCTGGCGATAGGTGAGCTCAACACTAAGCAGGGAGTGGTCAGAGATACCTTGGGGGAGTCCCTTTAGACACTGAAAGAGGCCAATATCTGCGGAGAAAGTGAAGAAATAATCAATGAAGGACATACTGTTATGGGCATTCGAGTAGTGTGTAAATTGGGATATGCCTGGGTTTAATAATCGCCATATGTCCTCCAGTCCCAGTGCGTGTGCAAAGTCAGCCAGTCCAGTCCCACGGCCAGGGGATGGTCGCTGAGGATGTCTATCAAGTTCATCGTCCATTGTCGTATTGAAGTCGCCTCCTAGGATAATGATGCCCTGGGGGAGATCAATCAGCACCTTACCCAAATCCCGCAGGGCTAACTTTCCCAGCGCCGGTGGGAGATAGGCCAAAATAATATTCAGTGGTCTGCCTTCCCAGATGGCTTCGGGACTGCGAATCTTCCCTGTGGGTCAGCCCAGGCATTAATTTGGGTAAGTGCCAAGTTTTTCCTAATTAGAATGCCCGTACCCCAGGACCCAGAAGTGAAACCAGCATGCACAACGAGTTTGTAGCCCCAGCGATGGAGCGCTTTACAGCTGTTTCCAGCCAGATGTGTTTCCTGCAATAAGACTAGGTCTGGCAGTGCTTTTTAAGATATTGCAGGATCACCTACTCTTTATTTTACTACCCGGACCATTTATATTCCACGTCATCATCGATAGTATTCTTTCCAGAGAATCTGTTGTAGATGAGGTTTAGGGGGAATTAAACTGGCCAACCGCAGTAGTGGTCTGGACACCCAGCTGGGGGCATCTCGTGTTGGCGCAGAAGTGACTTGTGTCGCTAGTGGAGTGGAACACTGACCTATCCGTCCCGTCAGGCCACAGACATCATCTCGGGACGCCTGACCAACGAAGCATTAAACATAGAAAGATGTTAAAGTAAAAATGATAAAATAGGGACACTATCCGCCCAAAAATTTATATTTTACTTTGTTAAATACTGTGAATTTAATGGTGAATTAATGTGGAACACAAGATTTTGGAGCTACAGATCTACAGATGTTGGTGCCACAGGATGCCCATGTAGGGCATGATTTAGAGTGTGGCGGGAGCCCACGTTCTAACATGCTAGCACGGGAGCAGAGCTAATAACCTCCATTCGTCAGGCAGACTACCACCCTCCACATTTAGAGATCACTAGCTATATCTGTGTCTTTACAGGTGCTTCTGCCACAGCAGCTCCTCTAAAGGCACTAAAGATTTGCTGAGTAGCTAATGTGTTTCATGCAGACCCTTAGAAACTGTTTTAACTAACTGCCTGAGTCCCTCTGGCTGGGCAACAGCCATTGGGAGTACCTCGATTAACCCTTTGCTAAGGAGGAGATACTGGCAGCCATTGATAGTCTGCCTGGCGATAAATCTCCAGGCTCTGATGGTCTTCCTGCATCCTTTTACAAAGCTTTTGCGCCCCTTCTCGTTCTGCACCTTGCCACCATGTATAATGACTCCTCTGAGTGCGGCCACTTCCCTCCGTCACTCCGCGAGGCCTTGCTCACATTGCTCCTCAAACCAGACAAATCCCCCAAGCTCCTCGACTCCTACCGCCCGTTATCTCTCATCAACAGCGATAACAAGATTTTCGCCTAGCTGCTGGCCTCCCGCCTCGTTCCTCTCATGCCCTTGATAGCTCGCTCAGACCAGTCTGGTTTCATCCCTGGTTGTGTTACGTCGCACAATCTCCGAACCATATTCGCTGTTCTCCACCAGATTAATCCTACCCTTCCAGCCATGGCTACCCTGCTGGACGCTACCAAAGCCTTCAACACTCTTGAGTGGCCCTTCCTCTTCTATCTCCTTCCTTGCTTGGGCTTCAGCCCCGTTTTTCTGCGCAAAGTCCACCTTCTCTATTCTCTCCCTACAGCTCGCCTTTGGATCAATGGTCAGATCTCAGAGCCCATACCCATTTCTAGGGGCACAAGGCAGGGGTGCCACTCTCCCCCATGTTTTTTACTGTAGCTATGAAGCCCCTTACCGCTAGGCTCCAGCAGCATCACACCCAGAGGGGTCTTGGATTTGTGGCCCGAGCCTTGGTCGTCTCTATGTACATGAACAACGTTATACTCTATGTTCGCAATCCCCAAGAGAATCTTGGCCCTATAGTCCGTGACGTGGTGCGCTTCCGGGGGCTTGTCTGGTATCCAGGTTAACCAGGGTAAGTCTATTCTCTTCCCCCTTGATGGACGCCACTGTCCCCTTTACTCCGGACTATCCATTTATGTGGGCGTTGGGGCCCACTAGATATTTGGGTGTTTGGCTCAGTAGGAACGTGGACTAACTTTGGAGAGCAAATTTTGGCTGGGAGGTTGACAAGCTAGGAACTAAGATCCCCCTCTGGCGGCGCTTGCCCCTATCCCTGCCGGGGTGCATTGCCATTTGCACGATGGTGACACTCCCTAAGTTTTTATACTTGTTCCTAAATATCCCCATTCCTCTCATGGCTCATTTTTTTCGTACACTCCGCTCTCTCATTATCTCTCTCGTCTGGGCTGGGAGTCAGCCTAGAATTGCATATGATATTCTCACACTGTTATGAACGCGATCCTGGTAGCGCACTACAACTCCCATGATCCTTCGCTAGTCACGTGTGACGTTGCGAGAAGACCGCATAAAGGAGGAAGCAGTTACCGGGACCAGCATCGAAAACTCTTCGACCACTGGGTTCCAGGCAGGGCTCCTTGATCGTGAAGGTTGTGGTAAGGGTATGTGCACCTGTTTGTTCCTCTTCCTCTGTTTGGAGTTACGCGCTACACGCTCGCATGATGGCAGGCTGAGCGCTTCACGCTCGCACTGTGTGAAACTGTTTTTTCTTGGATTATTGCTTCGGTCGGTATTGTCGGCCGGAGGGGAGAGGTCTTGGGTATTATGGCCACCATTTGTTGTTAAGGCATGGGCACACTCAAACTTGGCTACATTTGGCTCTCAGCGTTTGTGTAACATATACTTCTGTGTAAGAAGCCTTATACAGGAAGTAATCGGTTTCTATGAATACTAGTGGTGCTTAAAGACATAACGTCAGCGGTACATAAACTATATATATATATATTTATTTGCCAATCCTGTGGAGGTGGTTACAAAGAAAAGTGTGTTGTGCATTGATGGAGAATTAATGGTATTATAACAAGTATGTTTCTGGCTCTTTTCTAACAGGGGTTCTTACGAGTGGTAGAGGGCTACGCTCTATCCCTGTGATATGCAATGGAGTCTAGATAATGGTATGTTCTATGCTACGTATTATGCAAGGTGGTTAATACATGTTGTTTCTATTGCAAAAAGGTGAGAGTCCAGAGTACATGGTTGTATGTTCTTTTGTATCCATGCAGTTATAACCAGATCAAAAATTCAACACAAAAGGCACCACTTTCTAGCCAAACGACAACCACTACAAAGGTTCCTTATTTTGATTTACAGGTATTTAGAGGTAGCCGACTCCTACGGAGTTTGTAGTTATCTATATGTATTCCTTGATTCCATAGAGAAAGATTAGGGGGTATTCTTACGTGTATGTTGTTTTGTATTGCAGATCTCCCTCCCTGCTGTCCCCTTCCTTTCCTTCCCCCACTTGATCCTTCCAATGACCTGTGCCATAACGGCTGTCCAGGCTTGGTTAGATCTAGAGGTGGACCACTCATAGCAACAAACCGATCCTGAGGACTGACCAACGCTACACATACTCCCCTTATCGTGTGGTGGGCTGGGTGTCCCGGATTTCAAATTATAAACCCGTCAGTGCCCAAGCCAGTTTCCTCTACTTCTGGCTACACCCAATGCCTTTTCAGCCTCACGTGGCGGTGGAAGCTGACCTAGCGGCCCCCTCGCCTCTCCAGACCACTATCTTTGCCCCGCCAAGCCCCCACGTGGAGAGATCGACCCTGTGGAGACCCTGTGCTGGGCCTTGGACGGTCTTCGGAGATACTCTGGCTTCAGCTTGCTCTCCATCAACACCATGCCCATCGCATACAACCCGTTATTCCCTTCATTGCAAACAGCCGGGATGGTAAAACGTGTGACTAGCCTGGGGCTGTCCACCTTATCAGACCTTTACCCTGATGGCGGCTTCTTTTCTCTCTCAGCCGAGTCCGGTCCTATGGACACTCTGCTCTATTATCAACTTAGAGCGTCTTGCCTAGAGCTGCAACCCACGTTCCCCCAGCCCCCTCCTTTGATGGCTGCCCTCAATCTTGCATACACTTCCACCTCCCCTCGCAAGCTGGTCTCCAGACTCTATGCCCTTACGCTAGCGGCGTCCTCGATCTCTGCTGACAGCGCCCACGCTGCTTGAAGCGAGGACCTAGGCACCGATCTTTCTCAGGAGGTCTGGCTGTATTGTTGCAAGCAGACCAAATGTCTGTCCCCTAACTAGTGCCTGCATCTCATACATTTTAAATACCGGCATAGATTATACCGCTCCCCTGCTCAGCTGCAGAGAATGGGACTTGCCTCCAGCAATAGATGTCTCCGATGCTCTGCCCCTGCTGCCGACTTTTCTCATCTCACCTTGCTGTGCCCCAAGGTTTCTGCATTTTGGCGCGATCTGTTCGCTGCCATCACTGAAATCACCTCCACACCTTTGATGCTGGACCCTCTGATCTGCCTCTTAGGTAGTCCTGAGCATAGGACTACGCTACACTTACGTAGTTTGCGTAATTTGTGCAACTACACGCTATGCGAATTGCACATAGCACAGTTTAAAAATGCGTAGCAGGCATTATTTGCTTGCTCAAGGTCCTCAACGTCAAGTTGGTGACCGCGAGCGAGCAAAATAACATCCCGGTGAGACTTTTTCCTCGTTCGCGGTTAGCCACATAAAGTTGCCGATCGCGAGTGTGGAAAATAAACCTCCCGGCAAGGTTCTCAATGCGGGAGGTCAGGTTTCTCATTGCGAGTGGTCATGTATGCTTGCGACCGCTCGCGATGAGAAACTACCAGTCTGCGTTGAGAAAGCTGCCGCTCGAGTACAAATCTACTCGAGCGGCAGAAAATGACCGCTTGCACTGTGCAAGATGCGGTTTGCACTGATTGCACAGTGCGGACAAGCATCCGGCACTGTGCAATCAATGCGAACAGCATTTTGCACAGTGCACTACGCAGTTCGTGTAGCTTGCATAGTGCACTTCGCGTAGCTAGGCTTAGCGCTACTACGCAAACTACGCCCAGGGTTTCTCTTAGGTTTTGTGAAACATTGTCCTGACACCTCTCGCCAGCTCACCGCTATGCTGCTCCTTCTCAGGCGACGCAGGCTCGCCATGCATTGGGGTCGGAGACCTGCACCCAGGGTAGGCGCTTGACTTGAGGATGCTGCGCGTTGCCAAACATTTTTGTCCGAATTCTGGGATTTGACACTGGCTAATTGCCGGCCGCTTGATATTTGGGCTCCCCTTGTCTCATACCTCCTGTGCGCCCTGCCAACTCATAGCCCGCAGCTGCTGCCGGTGTTGAGCCGTAGAGGATTGCTTCCCCACCTCTTTGCACTGCTGGTTCCCAGTAGCCTCTCCCGCAGGCACTTTGCCTCTCCTGGGCGCTCCTCCTTGTCCTTCATGCTCCATCTCCCATCACTCTCTCTCGTGTACTGGTGTTGGCTACTAATGCATAATTGCTCCAATGATGTGTGTAACAGGTGTGGGGGTTTTCCACTTTATTTGCAGATTCCCCACCTGCTTATTTTGTAATTTGATGTGCATGTTTCTCAATAAAGGTCTTTGAAAAATAAAAAAAATAAAAAAATAACTGGCTGAGTCAGTAGTTAATTATTGTAAAACAAAATACTAATGACCCGACACCCTTGGAGTGTGGAGTCTTAGTCCTTTTTTTGTTAAGGATTGACGAGCATTCCCTGGCAGTCCCAAACAGAGAAATTAGTAAATCAGGCAGTCCACTCTAAATAGGGCAGATAGTCTGATGTTCTTACACTGACAGCCTGAAGAGGGCCATTGGTGTAAGGTTCCCGCCAGTTGAGCCAGGGGGAGCATCGTCAGCAGAAACATTCTAGTCCACCAGACTCTAAATAGATCAGGCGGACTGTCAGTTTGGCAGAAAGTTACTCAGCCACATTTGTGGTAAAGCACTCTGTCTACCAAACTCTAAATAACACTAGCAGTCTTTACTTTCACCCTGGAAATTAATGGACCCTCACTGAAATTTGGCAGAGATCAGCATTGATGGAAAAATGTCATGTGTTGGACTTTTAACCTCATCCCATAGCAATAGTGATTATAATCAGATGATAGTGAAGCTACATATATATATATATCGATTTCTTTGCTTAGATGGACGATTCTTACTCTCTTTACTATATTTTCTGCAAGGGCTCCAAAGAATTGCTGCTACTTTATGTAAATCAAACCAGTCTTAGCATAAATATTAAAAAAGTACACAGCACAGATTTTATCAAAAAAGGTGCCCCTTGATTAGATATATTTTTAACTGTCACTGACGTAGAGATGGCTACTTGCATTGCGTATTATGAGGGTTCTGGGCTACCACAGTTGATTCTGTATGATCACATCCATGTACATTCTGTGAGAAACAGAACTCTGCGGATCCTACCAGCTCTCTTACCAGATCCATCTTTTTTTATTGCCTTAATATTAATACACTCTTATATACTCATTTAGCCACACATATGTTTAAGATAATTTCCATTCAACAACCTATCTTTTTGATCAACATAATTTCAATGTTTAAAGCTGACACATACGCATTGCAAATTGCTATTACTTTTAGCTTTTATTATTTTAGTCAATAGCCCCTTGGATTTTGCTTTATTTTGTAGTTTTTCAATCTCCAATCAAGTTTTAAGAGATGGTAGGGTTTTGGGGTAGTTTTATGGGGTAGTGGGGGTGCGGGTAGTTTTAAGAGATGGTGGGGGTTTGGGGTAGTTTTATGGGATGGTGAGGGCTCAGGTAGTTTCCAGGGGTGGAGGGGGTTTGGGGTAGTTTTCAAGGGTGGTGGGGGTTTAGGAAGTTTTCAGGGGTGTGGGAGGTTCAGGGTAGTATTTAGGGGTGGGGTTTGGGGTAGTTTTTAGAGGTAGGGTTCTGGAGTGTTTTTAGGGGTAGGGGGTTCAGTGTAGTTTTCAGGGGTGATGGAGGTTCAGGGTAGTTTTCAGGGGGATGTCAGGGTTGTTTTTAATGGTGGGAGGGTTCGGGGTGTTTTTTAGGGGTGGGGGTTTGGGGTACTTTTCAGGGGGTTCGGGGTATTTTTAAGGGGTTGTTTTTAGGGCTCAGGGAGGGGGGTGGGGTAGTTTTTAGGGATATGGGGAGGGCGGGTCGTTTTTAGGGCTCAGATTGGGGGTGGGGTAATTTTTAGGTATAGGGGAGGGTAGGTCATTTTTAGGGCTTAGGGGACGGGGAAAAGGGGTGGTAACCTTAGCCACGTATACCCCTTTACTATGCATGCAATTACCATGAAAAATCATGGTAAAGACATGCGTGTTAAAGCAATGCGTGGTTAAGTCACAGTCGTTATACAGACTGCGTTGTTTAGGTATGCGGGGTTGAGGAACTCGTTGTTACGTCATACAACCAGTAGGGCCCAACAGAACGAGGAGCAATTCACTCAGAACTGAAGATATTCTTTACACAGTGCTTAACAGCCTATTGGCTCCCGTGCCCTGTCACATTAATTGTGTTTGTCCTGAGTGAACAGCCATTTCTGCGATCATTGAAAATAATATTTGAAGTAAAGAATTTACCCGAAGGGGGATTAATGCAATTTTGTGTAGAATACAGAAAAAGAAAATCGCAGTTTATCCTGAATTTTTGACATTATTTCTTAGTTCATTTGCTTTGTTTCAATAAAAACTGTAGCACATTGTGAACTAGGGAAGAATGTCAAAAGAAAAAGAAGATTGTTATATTCTCTCAATTGGGAATAGAATGGGGAATAGTAAATCGAAACCCTACAAAGTCCAACATGTTCCATACCATACTGTTGGTTATATTGGCTTGGGAACAGTAAATAGGAGCTGTCCAAAGTTTAACACTTTCCCTGCTGTTGCTGAGTTTGGAGTAACACTAGTTATTACTGTAAGAAAATGCCTCTTTTTGAATGGTAACCCCCATTTTCGTTGCTGATTGTTTCTGGTAGTGCTTAAACTCTACACATTGGGGTACTGCTGCCCTGGGCCCAGAGAATAAGCTATGACCCCTAACACATGGTAAATTGGATGATCCCTTACTGACTCATTTATCTTTATATTAAGGCCATAGTGTATGCTGAAAGCAAATACACTAATAGAATAGAAAGTTAAATGTACTGGACTGCTTCACTTACTGTGCAATTTACTAGAGTGACACAGAACACAAGACTTCAGGCTTACCTATGTTGCCTGACTAACTCAGCTTTTTAAACCTGCCAGCAAACCGCCAAAATGACACTTTTTGACACAATTTTCACTGTCAAGGGCTGTAGCTGTTCCATGAGAAACATTTAACTTTAGAGTAAAATCATAACTCTGCTATCTTTGGTTTGGGACAAGCTACCAGAATATTTTTTTTATACTGATTAAAAATACAATTCAGTAGTGAGGTTCGATATGTAGGAAAAATTTCCTTTAAAAAGTTAGACTTTGTTTGCCTGAATCTCCATTTCGCTAATTAGCATTAGCCTGCCCGCAGCTGTCCATAGTCAGTGCTTTGCCTTAATGAATTATGAAAATTGCTTTGAGAGCAAAAACAATGGCTTAGGCCTTTTGGCAGAAAGACCTAAGTGTGACTCCAATCTGCTTAGGAATGGCAGCTGGGGAGGGTTCAGGAACTTCAATAACTTAAAGGGGACCAAAATGAAGCCTGCTCATTCATAGCTTAATGTAAAGGGAGACCTTGGGAAGAGAAGCCTTTTGTTTCCTGGGCTCTCTGTAGTGAGCTCTGCACCAGTTCAGTGGGAAGAGGAGCTGGCCTCAGAACCAGTGTGGTGCTCATTTCCCTAATCACACTCCTGACTGGCACAGCAGGCCTATCCAAGGGTGGAAAGGTTGTGCTATCTTGGATTTAATTAGACATGTGCACTGCAGGATTGTTTGCAGAAAAGCAAATAGAATGTGTCCCAGAAATCGGACGTTTTGCCCTAGAAAACGTTTCCCTACTGGTTAGAGAGTGACCAGGAGTGTCCCCCCCACCTCCACTGGCTAGTGAATCCTATAAAAGTGGCACCTCTCCCCCCCCCCAGCTCATCAGAACACATCTGAACCTAAAAAAGAACAGAAGAAAACTAGACCTGGTTTCTGTGGCATGTGTGAAGACCCAAGGAATTGGGTCTGTCCCCACTTGTAATCAAAATTTAAGAAGTGGACTCCAAGGGTCGGTTAGCTAACCTCCTAAGTGGCTAAAGGGATACAGCAATCAGCTTGAGGCTTTTTCCTAAAGTACCCAACTGACTAGTTGCAAGTTGACCTTGACTGTGCCTTTCTGGCAGTGTCTGCTAGAGTGTTTTTTGGCCACTATGTGCCCTCCGAGATCTGGGAGCCTTAGAGTAACCAAGAAGACCTACTCTAGAAACTCTTAAAAGTTGGGACTTAAAATGTTTTTGAACTTCCAAGACCTTTCGAGCTTCACTGACACCTCACAGTACCAGGGGCGATTTTGAGAAGAATTCCTTAGCTACAGCTTAAGGCTTGCCACACTGGAGGATTTTGAGCACCATTAAAAGGACTATGTACAAAGGTTGATATCTTTACTTGGAAAAGCACGCAAAGAATTTGACCAAAGAGAGGACTTCCGTCATCCTAGTCTGACATGACACAGCAAGGTATATCCCCTGGGGTTACCACATTGGTTATATAAACACCATATCTTTGCTGAGGCAGGAGAGGAGAAAAGGACTTCCATGCTGACACACTGACGGAAGACGCTGAGGTTCCTGCACACAGACACTTCAGCTTGCAGTGGTCTAACATCCCTTGCGGGTGTCTATCTCGAGCCCAAGACGGGGTCACACAGTCTCTCACTTCAGGTAAAGGGGTTGACTTTATCCTAGATGGATATTTGGCTTTACACCCACATACATTCAAGGTACACTTAGGTACATCTAGTAAGGGTCGCCCGATGCTATAATCACCCACCCAAGACAGACTAGAGACACTGATCTCAAACTTAACATCGCTTATCTCAACACCCGCTCCTTGGTAAAACACCAGCTGGACATATTTAATCTCTTGGTTTCAAGCAAACCTGAAGTCCTATTCCTAACGGAAACTTGGCTATAATAGCACTCAGCTCCTGACATCTTAGCAGCTCTCCCAAATGATCATAATATCCAACAGGCAAATGAAACATCAGGGAATGTATGTGGGCGAGTAGCGGTCCCTGTGCATCAAGATTTAAAATGTACAAACCTAATCCCACTTGACTTGCCTTCAGTATTTAAGTTAGTCCTCAAATTGGAGTCAGCTTCGACTCCTTTAATCTGTGTGCTACTATATAGACCGCCCTAGAACATGCCCCTATTTCCTACTCCCTAGCTGAACAGCCGGCTCGGCTAATTACCAACAATGCGAACATCTTACTGATCGGCGATTTTATTTTTGGGCCAATGACATACAGGGTGGACCCCATGCTAAAGAACTAAATGATCTTCTTGTTGGACTAAACCTTAGTCAGCTAATAACCATGGCCACACATAACAAGGGACACACGTTGGACCAAGTGTGGACAGCCAATGTCACAGTAGCTGCACTGACTGTCTCCCCTTGCACCTGGTCTGATCACTCCGTAATTCAGCTTACTATTAATGACTTTGCTATAGTAAATTCGCCAAGCCTAAAAAAAATAGTAGCTAAAAACTGGAATAATATTAACACAACCCAATTACATGCCACTCTAGCAAATACAGTCCCTATCCATCAGACGACAATCAATTCAAGTGAGAGAAATCTCACAGCATGGCTTACCGAGGCTAGTAATGAGCATGCCAAATTAAAACCTATTCAGTTAGCATCACGCCATGAGGCACAAAAATGTTTTTCTCCAGACTTACAAAGCCAAATGCTAGCACTTCGTAAAGCTAAAAGGAAATGGAGAACTAATTATTCCCTAGATAAAAAAAGAGAGATTTCTGTTTCAATTGAAAGGGTATAAAAAAGCAATTTCTTCAGCTAAAGTGGCTTATTTCTCCTTAAAAATTATGAATTCTACCAACAAGTCCAAAGAGATATTTGCCATTGTGAACGAATTATCCAATCCTGATAGAGTCACATTAAAATCTATTCCCAGCCAAGTTTTTTGTAACTTTCTCAATTCGTTCTTCATTGATAAAATTGCCAAAATAAAAGCCAGTATTCCCTGTTGCCATGTTCTTGAGGGTTCGCCCTCAATATTGGAAAACTCTTGCTCTCTTGAACAATTCCCAGAAATTGACAATCAGACTTTTTTGGACCTTCTGTCTAAAGTAAAGTCAGGATCACCTACGGATAGTTGCCTGCCTCACATTTTAAGAGACATTTCTTCACCACTTTACCCGGACCCGCTTTGGCACTCCTTAATGATTCTCTAACACAGGGTTGTGTTCCGAGAGCTTTTAAAGAAGCAATAGTTGCCCTCCTGTTAAAAAAATCAGGTGCAGATCGTGGGGCTTTGGCCAACTATCGGCCTATATCCCTGCTTCCTTACTTGGCCAAAATATTGGAATCTTACCTGGCCACATGTCTCGGCACATTTATTGAGCAGTTGGAGTACCTTGATCCTAACCAAACAGGGTTCCGCCCAGCCCATTCTACCGAGGCAGTAATGCTTACTGTACTGGATACACTTAGAAAGGAAGCCAACAAGGGCTCCCCCCAGGCTTTGGTGCTGCTGGAGTTGTCAGCGGCATTTGACACGGTCGATCACGGTATCTTGATCGACCGTGTCAGGATGGCCGGTATTAAGGGGATGGTGTCCAATTGGGTTGAGTCATTTCTTGAGGAACGCACTCAGTCGGTGAGTCTCTCACAATTCTCCGCACCCAAAATGGAAACGACATGTGGAGTGCCACAGGGCTCCCCACTGTCCCCCCACCTATTCAATCTCTAAATTCTTCCCTTACTTCACTCCTTGAAAGATAGGAAGGTGTGCACATATAATTATGCAGACGATCTGCAACTGGTGTTCTCAATCGATAATTCATCTGAATCGATATCTGAATTCCAGGCAACAATGCTACATATACATGATTGGATGAACAACAACCAGTTAAAACTGAACCCTGATAAAACAGAAGCGATTCTGATAGGTGCTTTCTTGAACCCCTGGAACGCACATTTCTGGCCAAGTGAACAACGCTCTCCACCTAACCCTTCTTCCTCAGCCAAAAGCCTGGGAGTGATCATCAATAGTGATCTCACTATGAAATACCTGATAGGAGCTGTGACCTCCACTTGTTTCTTTCAGCTGAGGAAGCTAAGGAAGATTAGGAGATTACTCACTCGGGAAGCCTTAATCCAGGTGGTTCTAACCCTGGTAATATCTAACCTGGATTATGCCAATTCTCTTTACTTCGGCATTCTGCTCTATTTCACACAAAAACTGCAGTTGGTTCAGAATCAGGATGCAAGGCTGATGTCCCAACAACCTAGATGGGAACACATCACGCCAACCTTGAAAGAGCTACACTGGCTCCCCTTCCCGCAAAAATGCACGTTTAAAGTTGGCTGTCTCATATTTAAAGCCTTGCATGGTGCTAGCCCTAAATATATAGCCAGACTTGTCCAGAAATACCTACCCGTACGGAGCTTCTACTCTGCCCATAAGAATTTCTCAACCATTCCTTCCTATAAACGGAAAGGAATAGGCAGCTGCAGGTTGGCATTAATGGCCCTCAGCTTCTGGAAAACTCTCCCCATAGATATTAGAACCTGCACTGAGTTTGTTAGATTCCGTAGACTTCTTAAGACCTGGCTATTTACTCAAGCCTATAACTAGTTGGTTGACTGCTAATTACATAAGGTTCCAGCAAAATTCCTAAGTTAGCGGCAAGAAACTAATCAGTGTACGAGCGCTTTATAAGAAATTTTAACATAACATCGTAGGAGTATGCATTTTATTGCCATGTATTTTTATGCCTGCCTGTATTCATTGCTTTTACACTATGGTGGAAATCTACCATCCTTTTACTCTGTTGGTGCTTAAAATCATTTATATCTGTTTCGGTCTAATGTTGTTTCAGCACACCTATTTTACACTAGAATGACATTGGTTCACTGAATGCTTATTGAAAAACGTCCCCACCGTTTAGTCTGTGTATCTCTCTGAGACAAAGTGAGCACGAGTGACTGAGCAAAGAGCATCATACTGTTTCCACGATCCTTCCTGGGACAGAGTTGTCATGTTCGATAGTTGCCATGACCTATTCTGTCCTTGGTAACAGAGGTTTCTAGTGGCACTGTGAGCTTTCTGGTATACAGGCTAACATACCCGGTGGGGGTGCCAAGAATCGTCTGGACACCAATTCTACAGTATATGTTGTCTAAATGCACATATCCTATAAAGGTTTATAGGAGCTACAGGACAATAGAGCAGATCGTTTTGGACAATATTAACCTTACACGGATGCTAAAATGTACCTTGATAATAATGTAGAGAATGCATAATAAAAACAAACCATAGAAAAATGTGCATTTCTTAAATGTGTAAAAACAAACATGCAGCTTATTAGTCAGCAAAAAGCTCCCATTTTTATCATACTTACATGACTAGGCCCCATATTTTTTCTTTTGTCTCCCTTTTCTTTACATTTAATAAAATAATGCCTTTCGGAACTATTGATTTATTCTAACATTTAACTGTAATATGTATCATTGTCAGAAAGTGTGCTGTTCAAGAAAATGTATTTCTTTCATTCCTCACACCATATGATTTCATCATATTAGATCAAGTCACCTGCTAGATGTTATAATAAATAAAATGTCTAGTATAATTAAAGATTGTTGAAGAAAATGCTTCTCATGATCTAACCAGGACATGCTGGATATTAATGTTTCATTTCATAGAGCAGTCAATTGTTACATAAAGGGACACTGAACAGCTAACAGAGTTGGTTTGCAAAGGTTCTCATGAGAACCTTCCTAGATGTACCTTTTTGTAATACTCAGTAGCCGCATTCTAATAATATCATGTCGACATGAGCGTTTACCATGGGAACCGAAAGGAGAGGCGACGGACCATCAAAAGATCCCTCTTCTTTGGCTGGAAATGACTTAAGCACCTGTTTTTGCAACATGCGTATTGTGTCTCTCTATATAGTACCTGCTCCTAGCTAGAGAGTTAAGGCATTCATTCTATGCACATATACCCTGCCATGCCCCTTAGTACTTTGCTGCCCGACTTACTGTGAGCAACTGCTAACTATGATTTTCATGTTTCCTTACCTTTCGTGAAGAGAATTCACTCTTTATGTTAACTCATAGCTACTGCTGTGATTAATTTCCATTTAACTTGGATTGGCGGTTGTACTTCAACTGTCAGGGAACTCGGCTGAGTTTCCAGAACGGCTCCAAGCGCCAGATGTATGACCATTCCATTTCGCAACTCGCAAAATGGAATATACAACAGCGTCTCAGACACTGTTTGCAATTACCAATGGCGTTGCAAACGACCTGCCTCATTATTATTCATGAGGCAAGTCGCAATATGCGACCCCATTGGGAATGGCCAGCACTCACAGGGATGGTGGCCTGCTGGGGTTAGCAGACCACCATGTCAGTGACTGCTTTTTAAATAAGCCTTTTTTTTATTTTTAACTGCAGCCCGTATTCGTAACAGGAAAATGGGATGCATTTAAAAAAGAAAAATCAAACATTTCTGTTTCATTTTTCAAGAGTAGTCAGTAGTCTGTGGGACACAGCCTGCTCTTAAAAAATATTTTCGCTGGCATCCACAAAGGAGAAGTGGTCCCCCGGGGCCTCCTTCCCATTTGTGAGTGGTTTACCACCTACTATAAGTAGGTGGTAACCTGCGAGTGTTTTGCAACTGCAATTGCGGTCGCAAAACAATTGTACATAGAAGTGCGATTCGCTATTAGGAAGGGATGCCCTTGGCACGCCCCTTCTTCATAACGAGTAGCAAACCTATTTTGCGAGTGGGTAATATGTTACTGTGTCGCTAAATAGGGTTTGTACATTACACAGCCGATTTTCCTGTTTGCGACCGCTAAAAATGGTCGTACATCTGGCCCCAAATAAGGAGTTCTCTCTCTTGTGATTATAAGCTTGATGCTCCGGAACCCTGCTCTTTTCCAAAAGGAACTCTTTAGGGGTTACAAGCTAGGCTAGGTTAGGTCTTTTAGATTAGGATAGGGACTATTTCTTTCATGGAACAGGCTGTTATTTTTTCATGCTGCCACTAACCAGATGTTTCTCGATAATTCTGTAACTAGATGTATTGGACTAATCTGAACAAAAGACAAAAAATATTAATAACCTCTAAATGAGAAATAAAACTTTACCATACTTATCATCATTGACTCAACTCTAATTGCTGTAAACTGCTGAATTTTGATTTGTGACCATTCCAACACTGTTTCAGAGAGAAGGAGTTGGTGTGGAGTTGGAGATCTGTGTCTTAGGTTAAAGGGTTAAACTGTTTGAAAATGTTTGGGCTATCACACCACTCGAGGATTTTTACTTCCATTTCAAAGGCTACATCAGACAGTAAAATCTTTGACCTGGACAAACCTCCTTGGGAAATCTGACCTGCGTTTTAGCGCAGTCTGCCTGAAATTGCACATAAGTTCCTGTCGACCTTGGAACAGGGACATCTAATTGGTGTTTTATTTTTTCTTGGAGCTTTTTGCTTTAAATCTTTAAAAACAAATCACATCTCGAGTACTTCCTACTGGATTTATGTTGCTTGGGTGTCGTTTTACTCAGTTAATTAGTTGTGGGATGCTGAAACAACATACTGATTATAGTATCTATTTACATTGAGTTATGATAAAGAGAAGAGGGAGAGATAGGAGTCAGAAAAAAAAGACAAGAGGATAGAAGAGTAGGCAACAAATATAGATTTCTAGCCATTTTCTAGCCTTTGTTTCCATTCGGTTACAGGGGCCCATATTCTTTCCCCCAGTTGTTTTGCTATCCGGCCCTTTTTATCATACATTGCTTTTTCCAATACATATATAGCTAGCAACCGTGATAGCCATTGTTGGAATGTTGGCGGGTTTGGATCTTTCCACATTGTTGCAATACATAAACCGACTTAAAGTCATTGCTAAGTACACAAATTCCGAATGAAATATTTCTATGTCGTCCCTGGTGATCCCTAGAACCATAACTTCATTCGTTATGCTAATATTGATCCCTAGTTCTCTATCAAAGAATTTTTCTATTGAGTTTTTAAATAGGTCCAGGGCTGGGCAGGCCGCGAACATGTGTATGGTGTCTGCATGTGTTGCCTGGCATCTAGGGCAGACAACCCCCGTTGTTCCGCCCCATTGAGCAATTCTATGTGGTGTATAATAAAGCTCGAATAGGGTCTTGTATTGCTGGGCTTGTAAGTTGGTTACTCTTAGCACTGAGTTTAACAACCGGAACGATTTGTCAACCTCGTTGCCAGTTAGATTTAGCTTAGTATTCCATTTTTGTACGGCCCTTCCACAATCATCCTCCTTAAGCTGGATCAATTCCCCATAAATCTGGGATATCGAGCAGCCCTTCTGATCTCTTAGTAATTCCATGATTTCCTCTCTGTTATAGTTGATATCCCCTCCCTGTTTTTTTGCCAACATAGATCTGATTTGTAAATACTTAAAGAAGTCTCTACGGTCTATGTTATATAGTTGCTGTAGATGCACAAATGTCATAAAGCCTGTCGTATCTATAAGGTCCCCAATAGTTTTCACTCCCAGTGTATCCCACCTTTTCATTACCTGGTCGTGAAATATCACCGGTAAAAGTTGGTTCTTATACAGAGGTGTATAGTAATTCATTCTCCCCATTTTTATTTTCTTCCTGAGGGCAGACCAAATTGATACTGCTAGTCCAAGGGTCTTAAACTTAACTTTTTTGTAGTAACTGGCTTTGTTAAATGTAAGAAGCCAGTTGTTGGAGCCCTTGATTAATAGCTCATATATGTCAGGGACACTTTCTCGCCCTCTCCACTGGTCCTCCATACTCCCGCCGACTAACCCTCTAATACATTGTAGAACAGTTGCCCATTAATAGGCCCTGAAGTCGGGAGCCGTGAGGCCTCCTCATCTCCCTTGGCAAAGACAAAAATTTTAGTGCTCGCCGTGTTCTGCCCTTAGCCCAGATAAAGCGGTTTTGTAACTCTCTCTATTTCCTCAAGCCATTTGGTATTAAATTTCAATGGAATTGTTTGAAACAAGTATAATACTTTAGGCAAGAATGTCATTTTTATTAAGTTGCACCGTCCGATTATTGTTAAGTGTAGATTATTTAATCTATCTAGATCATTCTTGGTCTTTTTAATGAGCGGTCCTAGGTTCATTTCGACTATCTTAGAAAGATCTGAAGTTATTGTTACACCTAGATACACTGTAGAGTCCGTTACCCTTTGATCTACCATCGTTATTTTTTTATTAATTACGATTTGAATTTTACTCTGATTTAATTTATAACCCGACAGTGCCCCGTATAAATTAGCTTCTCTTTCTAATTCCAAGAGCGCACTGACCGGATCCGCAGATGTTATAGCTAGATCGTCAGCATAGCCTAGAATTTTTGTTTCGAATCCATTCAGTACTATTGGTATAATGTTCTTATTTAGCTCTATCTTTCTGATAAAGGCATCTATATAAAAGGCGAAGAGCAACGGAGAACATGGGCATCCTTGCCTAGTTCCTCGTCCGATATTTATAATCCCACTCTGTTCTCCCATTATCCTGAGTCTTATTGTCGGGTTCGCATATAAGACACTTAGAGCCTTGATGCAAACATCACCGATATTTGCTTTTGCTAATGCTGCCCAGAGGAAGCCCCACGAGACCCTATCAAATGCTTTCTCAGCATCTAGAAATATTAGGGCCATAGGGTCTCGTGAGGCAGCCGTCCCATCAAACATGGTGCACACTCTTCTGATGTGATCTGCCGTGCCCCTGCCCGGGATGAACCCATGTTGTCTAGGGGATATGATTTTACCAATGATCGAACTTATTCTATTTGCTAGTATCTTAGAAAAAATCTTCGTATCGCTATTCATCAAGCTTATGGGCCGATAAGACCCGGGATCTGTTGGAGGTTTGTTCTTTTTCAAGAATACCACCATAGTGGCCTCACCCCAAGATTTTGGGGGTGCTGCTCCTTTCTGAGTTGACACCATAAGCTGAAATATATCCTCTGCAAGATTTGGTTAAAAAAAATTGTAAAATTCCAATGGAATGTGATCAGAGCCCACAGCTTTTCCAGCAGGTAGATCTTTAATTGCTATTTGTATTTCCTCCAACGTAAAGTCCCTTTCCAACCCTTTTTTATCTGCTGTTGTAAACTTCTCGACTTGTGCACTTTCTAAGTATCTTTTTATCTCCCCAATTTCGGCATTATTATCAGAATTATAAACATTTTGATAAAAATTTTGAAAGATTAAGCAGATATCCCTTGGTGTCGTAGCTGAGAGCCCTGCCTCAGAGACAATTTGTGAGATTTCCCCTTTAGTTGCTGCCTGGCGTGTTCTAATAGCTAATATACGGCCAATCTGCTCACTGAACTCGTATTGATCCTGCTTCCATGCCATATACTTTCCTGCAGCTTTGACTGCAAGTACCTCACCTACTGCTGCTTTTGCTATACTCAATTTTTGTAGTATCCCTGTTACATCGTGCTTAGCCCTGATTGCTTCCGTTAGTTCCTCTTCGGTGACAGCGATTATTCTTAACTTTCTCTCTATTTCCTCTTTCTCTATCCTATTTCTCCTCATTGAGAAGCTAATAGTTTCCCCTCTTATACTAGCCTTCATAGTGTCCCAAATTATTGCAGGAGAAGCGGAGCCTCTATTTATTCTAAAAAATTCTTTTAGCCAAGAGTCCATCTGAGCCACATATTTAGGATCGTGTAGCAGAGCTCTCTCAAAAGTCCAGTTGGATTTTTCTTTTTGTAGATTTGCAATGGATATATCTAGGGCCAGAGGATTGTGATCCGACATCACCCGTGGTAGCTTTCTAATTTTGATGATAAATATTAATCCAGGTGAGGTCAAAAAGTAATCCAGTCTAGCTAAAGATTTGTGTGGCATTGAATAATATGTACTCCCCCGTCCACCAGTGTTTTGCTGCTCCCATATATCAATAAGCCCCGGTGTCCTGCATCATTTGTATTAAAGCCCTATGACTTCTCTTTTTTCGGCCCAGAAACCTAGCCGGGTCGTTTTTCCACAGACCGTTAAGCCCATTAATATTCAAGTCACCACAAACTATAATAGGTGTGGGCCAATTTGACAATTCTACATTGACATGATCTAGGGTCACTGGGTCGTCTACTGTGGGTGCGTAGATAGAGCAGAGAGTGAAACTAAGTCCATGTACATTGCATTCAATCATAGCCCATCTTCCATATGAATCTGCCTTTTGTTTTTTTACTGTCACCATCCTGCCCCGTGCCAATATTGCCACCCCACGCGTCCTACTCCCTTGTGATGTACATGATAATAACTGGAATCCAAGCTGTTCTAGCAAAATTTTGCGAGATATCTCAACATGGGTCTCTTGTATGCACACAATATCTGCATATATTGTCCTTAAATATTCCTTGAATTCTCTTCGCTTTTTGGCATCATTCAGTCCTCATATATTAATTGTAACTATCCGCATAAAAAAAGTACTTTTTCATCCCTGTTCTTTTTTTCTTTTTTCCCTTCCCTTTTCCTCCTTCTTCTATATGTCTTCTCGATGATGATTTTTTCACCCCATTTTTCTCCCATTCCCTCCCTTCCCTTCCCTCCTGTCCCCCCCCACTGCCCCCCTCCCACTAAGGCAAGCAGACCTAAGGTCTCTATGGTGGTGTCTGGCTACCCGTCCCCTTGTGCCCTCCACCCGTCTTTGTACATTTCTGGTGTATTATACTAGTGTGCTCATGGTTTTTTTTTAAAGTTTTTAAATCTCTCTGCTACACACACTACACACAATAATAACCCTATCTATATTTATCTTTAATCCTCCCCGCCTTTTTTTTTATTCTACCAGGTCGTGTTATAGTGTGGTAGTGTTATAGTGTTATAGTGTTATATAGTGTTTGCAGGGCCCCCTGCTTTTAGAGTATCTATGTACGCCTTTGCTTGTATTTCGGAGGTGAAAACTCTAACCGTAGACTTATATATTATCTTCAGCCTGGCCGGATTCATGAGATATGCTTGTAGTCCCATTTGATGACATGGTTCCAATAATTCTCTCGGTCTCCACCGCCTCTCATCTGTCGTGTGACAGTAGTCCGGAGTTGTGAAAAAGGACTGATTATCAAATGAGCGTTTTGCATTTGGTCTAGCTTTGGCGTAGATTTCCTCCCTCAGTAGAAAATTCCCGAAGAATATCAGGATAGCTCGGGGCCTCTGTTGCTTTTGGTTTCCACCCTGAGCTGGGACAAAGTTTTTCTTCATAGACATTGGAAATCTATGCACTCGTTGGACTTCTTCGTCCCAATCCCAATGACTCAGCTCCGGAAAAGCACCCTT
Source organism: Lissotriton helveticus (assembly GCF_964261635.1). NCBI lineage: Eukaryota > Metazoa > Chordata > Amphibia > Caudata > Salamandridae > Lissotriton > Lissotriton helveticus. The sequence goes on along the minus strand of NC_136070.1, from coordinate 1,082,344,027 downwards.
CAGCAGCTTCAATACATAACCTCTCACATCATCTCCTTCTTTCCCTTCCTCTATGCCCAAAATCCTGAGATTATTCCGCCGCTGGCGATTTTCTAAATCTTCCAATTTCCATTGGATGTCAGTTAATTGCTGCTCATGACCCTTTACTTTAGTCGCATCTCTCACTTGCTGGTCTTCTAGAGTACTAGTACGATCTTCGAGATGGGATACCCTTGTTTTGGTGTCGGCACAGATCTTAGCAATTTTTTTGACTGAGCATTGCAGGTTCTTGGTTGCCAGTCGGTTTTTCTTCCCCTCAGTCTTTGTTGCTTCTTGCAGTTGCTTTATTGAGTCTAATATCTGCTGCCAGGGGGGGGGTTCGACTTCAGACCCCAACGTAGCGCCTTCCGGCATGTGTTCCTGATAGAGTAATCCCATTTTAAGGTGGTTGCATTGCCTCCACTAATGCGTCGCTGACTGTTGGATATTTTCTCGAGAGATTGTGTATCTCTTTGCCGTCTCGACAGTCTTTTTCTCCTGATGACTGTGTCCTTCTCATTGGGAGAGGCTCTGCTATTTCCCCCCGGGCTGGAGCCGAGACTGACTCCCATTAGATTCTCTCCCTCTCCCTCACTCGACCCAGCAGGGGTATCGTCTGACCCATCAGTGACTGAATAAAAGTTGTCTGGTACATCCAGGCTATCCTCTGCACCACTTGGGCCGCTGCTTGCTATAATTTCCTGGACTAGAATATCAGTTGTCAACACCTCTGTATCTGCGTCTGCATCTACATCTGTATCTGCATCATTTATAGCCAATAAATTCATTGCGTCATTTACCGCTGCTCCTGCTTCTAACAGGTTCTCTTGACATTGCATTAGATCCGTAGGTATTACAGGTGCTACCAGTGCTGGCTCATTATTTTCTTTATTGAGCTCATGGATTTCCATCATCTCCCCCCACTGGGTTTCAGGGCTGGCTTCCTGAGCATTGCTTACTGACAAAGGGTTTCCCTGCATGTTTGCCTTATGTATAGCCATAGTTTTCTCCTTTTTTTTCTCTGCAGCTTGTGTAGTTTTCTCGGTTATGTGGGCCACGCTAGTTATATCAGAGGTAGTGATCGCATTATTCTGAGCGACCGGAGAGAAATAGCCTGTTATTGTTTTGAGCTCGCCCCCACATTAGCGTTATTGACTGCATTACTCTCGCTACTAGCGCTTGCTGGAGTCCCAAGATTTACTACCCCTCCTCTCTTTCTGAGATTGCTTTGTGTCCCAGTATCATTTGTGACACCCCCGCTCTCACCTGGGGTATCTTCAGAGTCTTTATTCTTGTCTTTACCTTTGGCTACATCCTTCTGGGGCACTGTCTGTTTTGAGGTACCTTGCTCCACATCTGGTGCTTTTCCTTTTCCTCCACGCATGTTTTTTGGCGCCATGCTGCCTGTTCCCAAACAGTTAGATAGGCAGTTAGGTAGTTGTGGGCTGCTCCGGCTGCTCACAAGCCCGTCTTTGTCTCTGTACGTCCCGTGAACGGTTCCTCTTCTCAGGCCGCCCAGATTCCTTCCAACTCACCAGGGAGAACCCTCAATCACCCCGACCACAGGTCTAGCAGACCTCACCCTGAAGTCGCTGCCGGTTTTGCTAGGTGCTCCACTGGCTCCGCTCCCTGCGCTGGCTCCGCTCAAGTTCCTTCCAGCACGCCGGTCCCGGGTCTCTATGGGCACCAACACTGCGATTGTAGATCTCACCCTGCGGTCATTATCGGCTCCACGAGGTACTCTGCCGGTTCCACTCAGCACACTAGCTCCGTCTCCGTCTCTGTCCCCATGTGAGCCGTGAGCGGCTTCTCCTCTCAGGGCGCTCCTCTGTCGACCTTTGGCAAGATCCTCGATCACCTCGGCAGACCTCGCCCTGCAATCACCCTTGCGAAGCACTCCGCTGCCTCCGCTGGCTCCGCTCACCGTGCCGGCTCCGCCCAGGTTCTTTCCGACTCGCCTGTCGCGGATCTCCGTGAGCACCGCGGCTGCAGTTGCGAGAAGCCCGAAAACCAAGCCCTCTGCCGCAATCCAGAAGCCACCGTCTTCGAAAGCTGCTTCCATGAGGTATGTAATCTTTAATACACCATTTCACCTATATTTCTGGTTTAAGGCATAGGAGTGGTGTTGAGTCCCGCTAGTCAGACGCCATCTTGCCCCCTTTACTAATCGCCTTTATACATTTTCTTAAGTTAAATCTGTCTGCTGTGTGCCATAGCTAGCAGGGGGTTAATTAATTATAGGTTTAAAATATTAAAAATTGTTTTACCTTGACATGTTAGTGGCCTTATTGCTTGTGATTGACTTACATCGACCCCAGTTAATAATCAACTTTTTGACAATGACCCCTTCAAAGTCCAACATATTCCATATTATTGCTCACATGGAAGTGGGAACTGTAAATATTGCTTCTCTAAAGTCCAACACTTTCTCTGCTGTTGCTTGGGTTTGAGCACGAATAGTACATTTGATTACTCCAAAGTCCAACACTTTACACACTGTTGCTTATGTTTGAGTGAGAACAGTAAACGTGACCCCTCCAAAGTCCAACACATTCCCTACTGTTGCTTAGGTTGGACTGGGAGTTGTAAATCTGAACCCTCCCTGCTTTTGGCTGACCTGTAGTGGGAATAGTAAATCTGACCTCTCCAAAGTTTGGCATGTTCAATACTATTGCTGTGATTGGAGTGGGGGTGGCAAATCTGACCACTCTAGATTCTAACCCTTTCCCTACTGTTGCTCAGATTGCAGTGCAACTAGTAAATTATAACCCTTCTAAAATCCAACGCATTCCCTACTGTTGCTCATGTTTGAGTGTGACTAGAAAATCTGACCCTTCAAAAGTCCAACTCTTTCTCTACTGTTGGCTGGTTGTAGTGGGAATAGCATATCAGATGCCTTCAATGTCTAACATGTTCCCTATTGTTGCTTAAGGTGGAGTGGGAGAAATAAATCTGACCCCTCCGAAGTCCAACACTTTCCCTAGTGATACTTAGGTTGGAGAACGAATAGTAATTTAACCCATCCAATGTCCAACACTTTACCTACCGTTGTTCACTTTGAGGTAGGAAAAATACACCTGACCTGCCCAAAGTTCAACATTTTCCCTGTGTACAGTATTGATGTAAAACTTCAAACAGTAACACAGTGAAAACACTCAACAAAAAGATCCCACACCATATAGAGAAACATTGAGTAGATTTTAATTAATAATATAAGACCAACATGACAAAACTCCAATCAGTAGAACCAGGGATATGCGATTTTTTAAGATTTCAGTACGAATAGTACGAATAAGAACAAAGAGCAAACTGTTGATATCTGGTTGCACCAGTCCAGGACAAAGTCAGAAGTTCAGGCCAGCTACAATAGAGCATGGGCCAGCTACAGAGACCCAGTTATGGCTGTTGAACAAGAGTATCTTAAATCCTGGTTGTGGAGCTTTGTGAGGTCCTGCATCAAGAATGTGTTGTGCAGTTAAGTTGGTTCCGAGAAGCTGCAAAGCTTCAATGCGACGTCCTGTACCATTGTTGAGGATCTTGTCGATGAGGGCTTGTAATGCAAAGTCCGACATGGAGGATGCATTGTGCAGCGGAGGCGATGCATCAGTAACTAAGAGCTGTGAGGCTGCAATGCAAGAACCTGTGCTGTCGATGAGGCTGGTGTCTGCGAGAAATTTGGGATGCGAGAGCCTGTGGTGGGAATGTGTCGCACCAAGGAGGTTTCTGATGTGGGTTGCAAGGTCAAAGCAGAGTCCTTGTGCTGGAAGAATCCTTGCAGCAGAGGTTATGCATCAGTTCTGTTCAGAGTTGTGCTGGGCAGCTCAGGAGATACGTTGGTGCTGGTGTGTCCACATATGGGCTGGCAGAGCACCTTCAGGCCCACTTTCAAGGACTCAGGACTGGGGTGGCACCACTTGGCAAGGTAGAACTCACAGTTGCAGAGTCCAGGTGCTGGTTACAATAGACTAGCCCTTGGTGGTCCTGGGTGCAGGTCACAGGTTTAGTCCTTCTCACCCAGGTAAGAGGCTGCAGGTCAGCACAGCAGGCAGCAGTCCTTCAGGGCAGCATTTCAGCAGAGTTGCAGTCTTTTCAGCAACACAGCAGTCCTTCTTCATGGCAGAGTCTTCCACAGGTCTAGAAATATACTGAAGAATTGATGTTTAAGGTCCAATATTTTTACCAGGTGCCTCCTTTGAAATGGGAGGTGCTTCTAGAGGTTACCCATCGAAGTGAACAGGTTTCCTGTCTCCCCTGCCCTGGCTCTGGACTAGTTAGTAGGGGGTATGAAGCACTTTGTGTGGAGTCAGTGCACAGCCTATTCATTGGAATGACATCCACGATAATCAGGTCAACATTCTTAAAGAATTCCTACCCGACCACTCACTAGTGCAAGTTTGTGCCCATTCCAAAGGAGCTACATTAGAATGGATCATCTTAAAAGAAAACGCGATCCAATCATTGCCAATTGTTCCTTGTGACTGGTCTTATCACCTTATCATCACTTTCCAAATACCAGCCGCAAAAGAGAAAACATTCTCACAACCAATCAAACACAAGCATTGGGTGAGAGACACTAAAGATATGAACTCGGAGAGTCTAACAATACAAGGCGAGAATGAACTTCAACCCCCTTCTGAACTGACGGATGGCAGCGAGCTTACGGATCATTACAATTGTACGACATCTAAAATAATTGACATATAGCCCCTCATAAACTTAAAAGAATACAGGTTAAAGATAAAAACCCATGGTTCAACGGGTCACTTAATGAAGAAAGACGTAAACTCAGACTAAAAGAATGAAAATAGAGACAAACTCCTCCATCTTCCCACTTAAAGCAATTAAGAATGTCCAGAAAATCCTACAATAAAAGTGTACTTAAATCAAAAATATAATTTTTGGGAAATGAACTTGAAAACACAAAGAACAGACCGAGGAAACTCTTCAATCTGCTAAATAAACAATTGAACAAATGACCCAAATTATCCCCATTAACTTCTAAATCAGAACTGAACTGTGAAGATTTTTCAAAATGTTTTACCGATAAAGCCAACTCATTGGAGAGAGAACTCAAAAATACAGCTGAAAAAGCCTTAAATCTATGGAGTAAACAAGTGGCGAATCCTACCCTACTGGCACAAGTGAGGCCCAAAAAGAATGCTCATTGGTCAACCTTCAAACTATATGATCAGCATGGCATTACCAAAATCTTACTATCTTTGAATCCAAATACCCATTACAATGACCGTATGCCTGCAAAATGTTGGCCCACTCTCGACCACATGGCCATCCCATATTGAACTGAGATAATTAATGAATCACTAGTCCAAGAATCATTCCCGGACTGTCTAAACACCGGCCAGGTCATCCGTCTCTTAAAGAAACCTACTGAGAACCCATCGGAACCAAACAACTTTCGACCGATAACAACCATTCCCCTACTAGCCAAAGTACTAGAAAAATTTGCTAAACAACAATTAGGTCAACATATTATTGAATTTGAGCTCCTAAATGACTGCCAAACAGTGTTCAGACAAGATCACAGTACGGAAACAGCAATTCTACACATAGAAGATGACGCTCTGCTGGCTCTCGACCGTAATGAAACATGTCTCCTGATCCTTCTCGACCTATTGTCTGCATTTGACACAGTAAACCATCCCAAATTATTAGAACACCTAGAGAATAGGATGGGCTTATCGGGAACAGTCCTGAAATGGTTTCATTCTTTCCTAGAGAATAGATCGCAAAGATTTGTGGTGAACAACAAGCTATCCCCACCATCTCCAATTCAAATTGGGGCTCCACAAGAATCAACTCTATCCCCTTCACTATTTAATCTGTACATCGTACCATTAACAGAAGTATTACAATGAGCTAACAATTCCTTTCACATGTATGCATATGACACCCAGTTGTATATAAAGATATCATCACCAGAAGAGATCAAAATAATGAACCAAGCACTACAGAGAACCATTGAATGGCTAGCTGACAATCTTCTTAACACCTTCGACGCTACTGACGGAACCGTTCCGTCACGCCCCTCGGGTGGGCTGTGCTCATGACGGAACGGTTCCGTCACGGCCCGGCCGCCGCGCCTGCGCGGCGCTGATTTCGCGCCTGCGCGGCGGGTTTCATTAAGTGGGCGGGGCCGTGACGGAACCGTTCCGTCACAAGCACAGCTCACCCGCGAGCCATGACGAAACGGTTCTGTCACCAGCGCAGGTGAGCCGCGCGCCCGCCCGCGACCGTTAGCGCTGCGGCGGAATAGCCCCCGCAGCGAAGGAGTTAAGCTAACCTCACACACCAAAAAACTAATTTCTTCTGATCTCCCCTCCTAGAAGTTCAGCCAGGATTAAGGAATGGACCAAGATGATCACTGTGCTAAATGGTTCCCTGATTATAGTTGACTCAACTAAGTCCTTTATAATCAAGCTGGATAAAGAATTAAACATGCAAGCCCACATCAACACAATGGAAACAAACGCTTGTTTCCATCTGAGTTAACTGAAGTTATTCCTCGATTCTGGTGATCCTAAAATGGCAGTCCAGGCGCTGGTTATATCAAGAATTGAGTATGGATGCACAACTTTATCAGGACTTCCTAAGATATCAACAGCTTCCCATGAAGCTTGTCTCAATGCAGCAACTAGACTTATAACAGATCAAAAAAATGTACCACATCACTCCCCATCTGAAAGCGCTCAACTGGCTACCTGTACGAGGCAAGAATAGAGCTAAAGATTGCATGTACACACAAGGCAATACACCACAAAACTCCAAAATACCTGGCCCATAAAATTACGCTGTCTGGAGGTAGTAAACCCTCGAGTAGTTCCAAGGATTTTTTACTGAAAGCCGCATTCTTCCCTAAGAAAAGAACGTACGATAGAGCATTCAAGGGGGCTGCACCAAGGATTTGGAATTCGCTCCCACCTAATATTAGAAGAATCACCAATGCTCCACAATTCAAAAAGGAGACTATGTCCTTTCTGATGGGTACATTTCTCCCATAACAAATAACATGGATCATTAAGACTTTTGGGAAATCTTCAGTTAACCCGGTGATCCTCTACACTCAGTTGTTCAAGTAAGCTATTGTGAGCAGGACTAAAGTCCTGCTAATCTCACAACAAAGAATCTGGTCACTTCATGAATCAATCTACTGGCATTGATTGAGCTCTAATGGCTATTTTCAGCTAGGGGGATACAGTTTATCCCTCGACTACCAACAATGATGTTGTCTATGGACAGGTACCTCAATCAATCCACAGTTATATTTGACGAGTCCAGCAATACTATCACCAGTGTGATATATAAGATCTCAAGAGTGGTCTTATTTTAAATTTAATAATGATGTGGCATGCCTTACTGTAATCTAATGATTTCTAGTATTATTAATTTTATGAGGTTTGTGTAGGAATATGCCAATGTTATTGGAATACGTATACATGTTTGTGACATTAGAGAATTGGGTTTCTGCAGATTTTAAGGTGGTTGAAAAGTAAAGTGCTCTGACACCCACATTTTGGGTCTTGTTCGCACTATAGAATACACTGAAGAAATAAATAAGTGTAAGTAGGGCTGTGCTCAGCTCTGCCCTTATTCTGCCATTGATGGCCAATCCAGGCACACCTAAGCTCTCTATTGTCTGTGGCTGTCTCGGAGGAATACACCAATACCGACTGTCAGCTACATCCAGTCATGTGACCCAGAGACAGGCTGCAGGAACTTTATGGCTAAGGCAGGAAAATGCCAAGTGGCACATTCAAAATTGTAATTTAAAATCTGATTTTACCATGAGAGAGGATTTTCATTACAATTCTAAAGACACCAAAAATGAATTTTTAACCTGCTCCCGTTTTGATTTACAGCTTTTTAAATGTAATAACGTAACTCCAATGATATTCTCTCAGAGAGGTAGGCCTTGCAATGGGGAAAACATATCTAGGAGTTTTCCACTATGAGGACATGTAAAACTAGAAAGTACATATCCAACGTTTTAAATATGCTGCACCCTGCCCTCTTGGCTGGCCAGGGCCTACCCTAGGTGTGAAATATTTATCAAAAAAATAAGATTTTGGCCTGGCAAAAGGTTTATTTTGCCCTGTTGAAATGGCAGTTTAAAACTGTACTTAGAACGTGAGGCTAGAGGGTCTCTAGTCCCATCCCTTAGTTGGCACTCAAAACGGTTGTCCTTCCTTGGAACAAGAAAGTGACTTTCATTCAATGTTCGTTGTAGTTTGTTTTTATTTCGTAATAAAGTTCATTATTTCCAAAAAACTGTTCTGATCATTTCACGATCATTTTCAACATTGTGAATTCAAGCACTGTCTTACAAACGAGTCCAATGCATTTCGGGCATTATTGATATGCCCTTCATCAGGGAATTGACACGGTTTCCCACAAGAAAATACTGTATTTTCCCACTCCCACGGATTTAATTAGAGGGATTATCGTGCAATCAAATAATCTCTGGAGGTGTGGCATCCAGAATAGTTCTTTGGTACAACAAAGGATGAAGTGGCAGTTTTGTCAAAGCCTTTCGCAGGAGGAGCGTGCATGACGGAGACTTCGCAGCCCAGTGCCCAGATACCACCAGGAGCTCTACAAATGTGTCAATTCCCTGATGAAGGGCATATCAATAATGCCCGAAATGCATTGGACTCGTTTGTAAGACAGTGCTTGAATTCACAATGTTGAAAATGATCGTGAAATGATCAGAACAGTTTTTTGGAAATAATGAACTTTATTACGAAATAAAAACAAACTACAACGAACATTGAATGAAAGTCACTTTCTTGTTCCAAGGAAGGACAACCGTTTTGAGTGCCAACTAAGGGATGGGACTAGAGACCCTCTAGCCTCACGTTCTAAGTACTTTGCTTGACGCCGTTGGGCCCTCGACGTCACCTTGTTGTGCACCTATAAAAATCACAAACCAAGCTCAATTTTTTCAATCATTTCGCTGTGCATCTATCTGCCATTTGCAATTGTTCTACTCAGTTTAAAACTGTACACACAGGCTGCAATGGGTGGAACAAAACGTGCTGCAGACCCACTAGTAGCATTTCATTTTCAAAACATGAGTATATAAAGTACCACCTTACTAGGGACTTACGCGTAAATTAAATATGCCAAGGTAAAGTGCAAAGAGTCCTAAAGCCAATAAAAATGAATTCAGCAAAAATATGAGGAGGAAGGGAAAACTCAGCAGAAAAGGCAGAGTCCAACATTCCCCAACTGTTGCTCAGCTTGGAATGGAAATAGTAAATCTGCCCCTTCCAAACCCAAACACTATCCCTACTGTTTGTCAGTTTGCTGTGAAAATTCCACTCCAAAGTCTAACATTTCTCCCCCTGCTAGTTTGGTTATTGTGGGAATAGTGAGTCTATCCACTCCAATCTATAACACTTTCTCTATTGTTGCTCAAGCTGGAGTAGGAATAATAATTCAGACTTCTCCAAAGATCAGCGCCTTCCCTACTATTGCTTAGTTTGGATTGTGAATAGTAAGTGGAAATTCTTTCGTTGCTGTGTAGTTCTTTATTTTTTTGAAAATGGAGGCATATAGTATGCTATATTTTAAAATTCCTCCTCATCATCAAAATCACTTTATTCGGTTAATTTAAAACCATAAATGCATACTACAAAAACAAAATTACAATTCATTTTTTAATGTTTATTACATTAGGAGTAAATATATATCTATTTTAAGGTTTCTAATATATTATTATAATATTTCTCAAAAAGATTGTTTGGTTCATGTTGATCTTAAAGTATATATTAACAGACGTTTTTGTTTTTTGTTTTAACAGTTGTAGGTTTTGTTTGTATAGGTTTTAAATATTGATAAATATTAGCTATACATATTAATTTTTCATTCTTGGTTTATAATGGATTAAAAATTATATAATGTATATAATCATTTTTACATCGTAATATAAAAATGCTGCATATTGTGTTTCAATGTATTATACATTTATGATAATCTGATTTTATTTACTATTTATACTTTATATTTTTTTTATTTGTTACATAATACTTTTAGAACTGTTTTACTTATTTGTTTAGATTTATTTCGAATTTCCATATTTTGCTATTCATTAATTTCTTAGGTTACTATGTGTATATTTTTATTCATTATACTAAACGCAATTTTTGTATTTGTGTTTTTAAATAGATGTATTTATAACTACTTGTAAAGTTTCTATAATATTAAAAAATATTATATATACTTTTCTATGTCAAGTCATATTTTTATCACAATATTTTGTAGTGGATATTTTAGTAGTCTTAATTATTAGTATGAAGATGCAATATTTTCACCATAATATTTTTGCCTCCCACCATATGTCTGTATCGCAATATTTTTGTAGTTAATATTATGTCATAGAAGCATGTGGTTGTGTGCCCGGCTGATGTTCTCTGTTTATATATTAGTATGTATGCATGCTCTCTTTGTGCATGTGGAGCTTTATGTTGTATCTGTACGACTATATAAAAGACAAACATACTGGATTTACAGCACTGTGAATCAGTAAAGTATTGTAAAAAAGATGTATATAAAAACTTCGGTGCAATTTGTGATAAATATGCAGACACAAAAAATGTAATCACACTGTCCACATAAATATGCAAGCATATGTAGTAACACTGTATAGCACCACTTCTGTAAGGAAAAAATAGTGCCTCAATGCAGATGTAGATGTAACGTTATGCAGATTTGTAGCGCACTCTATCATCCAGGGAGAGTATCCTGGTGCTGAGCCGGTGTGAGTCTTGGCACACCTAGGGCTTAGTGGGACAATTTGAAAATTGAGGTCTTCAGCTTCTTGCGGAATTCAAGAAGTGGACAGGAGGCTCTGATGTGTAGCGGCAGGTTTTTCCATGCTTTAGGAGCAATATAGGAAAAGGCATGACCGTCCGATCTGGTTTTTCGTATGCATTGGATTTGTGCAAATAGGGGTCCAGATGAGCAGAGTTGTCTGGAAGTTTTATGAAATAGATGCAATTGTTAAAGTATGCTGGGCCAGTGTTATGTCAAGTCATATTTTTATCACAATATTTTGTAGTGGATATTTTAGTAGTCTTAATTATTAGTATGAAGATGCAATATTTTTACCATAATATTTTTGCCTCCCACCATATGTCTGTATCGCAATATTTTTGTAGTTAATATTATGTCATAGAAGCATGTGGTTGTGTGCCCGGCTTATGATCTCTGTTTATATATTAGCATGTATGCATGCTCTCTTTGTGCATGTGGAGCTTTATGTTGTATCTGTACGACTATATAAAAGACAAACATACTGGATTTACAGCACTGTGAATCAGTAAAGTATTGTAAAAAAGATGTATATAAACACTTCGGTGCACTTTGTGATAAATATGCAGAAACAAAAAATGTAATCACACTGTCCACATAAATATGCAAGCATATGTAGTAACACTGTATAGCACCACTTCTGTAAGGAAAAAATAGTGCCTCAATGCAGATGTAGATGTAACGTTATGCAGATTTGTAGCGCACTCTATCATCCAGGGAGAGTATCCTGGTGCTGAGCCGGTGTGAGTCTTGGCACACCTAGGGCTTAGTGGGACAATTTGAAAATTGAGGTCTTCAGCTTCTTGCGGAATTCAAGAAGTGGACAGGAGGCTCTGATGTGTAGCGGCAGGTTTTTCCATGCTTTAGGAGCAATATAGGAAAAGGCATGACCGTCCGATCTGGTTTTTCGTATGCATTGGATTTGTGCAAATAGGGGTCCAGATGAACAGAGTTGTCTGGAAGTTTTATGAAATAGATGCAATTGTTAAAGTATGCTGGGCCAGTGTTATGTAATACCTTGATAGAGTGGGCAAGGTTTTATAATTGTGCTCTTTTGTGCATTGGGAGCCAGTGATGCTCCTTCAGGTGTGGTGTGAGTGTGGCATCAGAGGTTGAGAGTGATTCTGGCTGCAGAGTTCTGAATGGTCTGCAACCTTCTGGTGAGATTTTTGTTGATCCCGGCATAGAGAGTGCTCCCAGTGTCCAACTTGTTTGTGACTGGGGTGTGAATAACGGTCTTCCGGGTTTTGACTGAGAGCCATTTCAAAATGTCCTCAGCATCTTCAGGGTAAGGAAGCATGAGGCACTGACATATTTACTCGGGCAGTTATGCTGAGTTTGCTGTCAATGATGATCCTGAGGTTCTTGCCGGGGGTGGAAGATGGTCCTAGTTCTGTTGGCTACCAGGTGTAGTCCGATAGTGATGTGCTCTTCTTGAAGATCACAATTTCAGTCTTGTGGGTGTGCATCTTAAGGCAACTGATATTCATCCAGAAGGCAATTTCCATCAAGCAGCCGTTGAACTTGATTCTGGTACTGGCCGTCTTGTACTTGTGGAAGTGAATATGTTAAATGTCATTGGCATTCAAGTGGATGTTGCTGCTGTGAGAACGGATGATGCTGGATAGAGGGATCATGTTAAAGAGGGTGGGACTCAGGAAGGATCCTTACGGAACTCCGTAGATGAGTTCACAGGCATCTGGGGTGTATGGTGCCAGGCTGACTGACACGGTACTTCCAGTCACGAAGGAATAGATCCATTGGAGTGGGTGCCCTTGTATTATGTAGGCGTTGGGTGAGGATACGAGACTGTGTTGAGTGCTGCGGAGAGGTCCAGGAGGATATGGGCTGCCGAGTCTTCACTGTCCAGCGTCATGTGGATGTCACTTGTGGTGGCGATGAGGACAGTTTCCGTGCTGTGGTGGGGTCTAAAACCAGACTGAGTGGTGTTGAGTATTTGATGGTTGTTGAGTTATTTGGTGAGGTGTCTGTTGATGATTTTCTCTAAGACCAATAGTAGCAGGGCAATCGGTCTGTAGTTGGTGAGTGTTGAAGGGTCTGCAGACAGTTTCTTCAGCAATGAGAAGATAATTGTATGTTTCAAACATCTGGGAAGGTCACAGAAGAGAAAAGGATATGAGCATGGTACTGAGGGATTTGTCCTCTGGAGTATGCATGGAGGGGACAGGAATATCTTTGGATAAGATTGGAAAGTGTTTGGTGAGGTCTGTGGAGTTTAGTTGCAAGTTGAAGTTGTTGTACACTGCTGTGATTTTGTTGCAGTAGAATTGAGAGAGATTGTGCTAGAGGTCCTGTGAGGTGGTGATTGTGTTGGAGGCCTCCGATGGTGAGGTGTAGTCTTCAGCAATACCGAAGATTTATCTGCTTGTGTTGGTGCTGGCAACGATGTGGTCTGCCAGAATGGTGCTTTTGGTGGCCTGGATCATTTGTTGGTAGAGCCTTAATGTGGATTAAAAAATGCTCCTGTCTGTATTGTCCTAGCTCATTCTCCATTTTTGCTCCGGTTGTTTGCAGTAGTGTTTCATAAGTCTGAGTTTCTCTGTGTACCAACAATTATGGGGTCTAGACCATTTTGCATCGCTATGTTTGAGGAGGGCATGGGAGTAGGCACAAGAAGTGATCCAATTGTTTAAATTATAGATGGCTTGTGGGAGCTGTTGCTCTGTTTGAGTCGGTGAGTGTTGCGAGCAATGTTCCAGTCCTTGTCAGTGATGGTGCTCTAGTTTCAGCAGCCTGGTCTGACAATGGTGGTGCATGTGCATTGGACTTGGATGTGGATGCTGAGCTATACAAGGGCATGATCAATTCAGGACACTGGTGTGGGCTCATCAGCATGGATTTTGTTTAAATTGTTGAAAATATTTTTAAAGAGATGTCTGGCAGTGTAAGTAGGTCTCATTACTCGTTGGGTGAAGCCAAGGCTTCCAAGGTCTTTATTGAGTGTTAGTGGTCTTGAGCTGGGGTTTGCATAGTCTTCCAGGTGGAAGCTCAGGTCTCCAAATAGGATGTATTTGCTAGCATCACGGGCAAGTGGTGTGATGAAGTCTGTGATGGGGTCAGTAAAGTTGGTGCATGGTCAATTCAATTCAATTCAAATAAGCTTTATTCGATAATCGCAAGGATATCATAAAAGCACACATTACATTAATCGAATTGCAATTAAAAACCACATATAGTACTATAAACTGCCAGAAAAACGTAGCTTCACAAGAAACAAAGGAGTTGACATTAACAATAAAAGAGATATTAAAAAGAATATATAGACAATAAATAATTATAAAAATTCATGTATCATATCGACTTCCTGAACCTTAGCAGCAATTTTAAAAACTTTCCATAATAAGTATCACTTCCCTGTTCTCCAATTGTTGTAAACGAACAAAAGCATCCTTACAAGACAGCAGTCCCCAGGTCTTCAGTAGAGGTTTCAGTAAAGATTTTCTGGGTACTTGATAGTATTTACAGAAAAGTATGCAATGTATATTTGTTTGGGGTGCAATATCATCACAAGGGCAAGGGAGCAGGTTTCGGGACCAATCATTGCAAGAGGGGAAAGTAATTAGCCGAAAAAGGAAGCCCAATCTAAATCTGGAGAGGAGCATTCTTGAGAAGCAATTAATGTCAGATGCCAGGTATAGTTGAAGACCCTGAACCTTAGTAATCCTTTGGAAAGCCAAAACAGTTTTATTGTCCTTTTGGGTAGACCATCTTTTGGCTTCCAAATGGTCCATTAAGAGCCTTCTCAAGGCTTTCCTCGATATTTGCTCCAGACTCGATGGGTCAATAAAAAACTCTGGGCGGCCAATTTCAAGACACATCCTTTCAACGAAAGACATCCATTTTATGTGTTTTGCCCCCTCCAATTTTTGGCAGTCAGCTATTACTTCACGATTAAAGGTCGTTTCTGGGGTGGTCCAAAGCTTATGCCATAAGAGAATGGGCTCAGTCTTAATAGTATCAGAGATAAACGGTAGTCCCAACTCTATGTGTGTCAAATAAGTAGACGTTGACTTCGGCAAACCTAGGAGGTATCTGAGGAACTTATTTTCATCCTTCTGGATTGATGTTATTGTATCGATCCCCCAGAGCCCTGCCCCATAGATTGCCGTTGATACGCACTTTGCTTTGTAAATGGTAATGAGCTGCTTGACTGGTCTCCCCCCAATTTTACTAGCAAAATCTCTGAGTGCGCCAATCGCTCTTGAAAAAGCAAGCTGCCTAGCTTTTACAGCGGGTTGCCAGGACACCTTTCTATGAAAGCAAATACCCAAATATGGATATTGTTCTACAGTGTATCATTTTTCCCTCGATGAATATCGGGCATGGGGTTTTCTTTATTCCCTTGCTACAGGCCAGGGAAAAGGTCTTAGCAATGTTTACCTTCAAACCCTTTTCTTTCATAAAGAGAGTAAATTTAGTGACCGCCCTCTGCAGCCCCAACCTTGTTTGAGACAAAATAGCCGCATCGTCTGCGTATAACAAGATTGGGACGGCATGGCCCTCTACCTTAGGGTAATCACATTCAAAACTCCTCATGAAACCACCAACGGCATTTATGTAGAGCGAGAAAAGCAGGGGGGCTAAAATGCACCCCTGCCTCACACCTCTGCCAATGGTGAATCTTGAGGAGCACTCCCCTCTCTGTCCGTACCGCATTCTGGTCCCTGCATCCCTATACAAAGCAATGATAAAATTAAGAATAGATAAGTTCAGTCCCAAGTCCTCCAAAACACCCCATAATCTCTTGTGGTCAACACAGTCGAACGCTGAGCTTAAATCTATAAATGTAACAAAAAGGTTACCATGTTTGGCCTCGACATATTTAGAGATTAAAAAATATAAGTTTAAACTCTGTTCGACCGTACCCCTACCTGTTCGGAAACCATATTGAAATCTAGAGAGGACATCAACCTCCTCTGTCCAATTATGCATACGTTTTAGGATGATGCGTCCCGCAATCTTCATTAGGGCATCAAGCAAGGAGATAGGACGATAGCAAGAGGGTACATGCCTATCCCCTTTTTTGTATATAGGTACCACAATAGCTTCTAACCAAGTTGGGATTAGGCCATAAACGTTTGCACAGTTCATGACAGATGTCAATAACGGGGCCCAAAAATCTATTTCAGCCTTAAAGACATCCACTGGTATGGCATCAGGACCGGGGGCCTTGCCAGATCCACTCTCCTTAATAGCAAGGATGACCTCATCACATGAGAAAACAATGTCAGGAACACACTCTCCCAAATCCACTGTGATAGTAGGAGAGGAAAGAATAGGGTCCGATGGAGATGTACCGAGAAGACTTGGGTTGCTATACAGCTGTTGAAAATAAGCAGCCCAAGTATCTCCATCAATGGCCAGGTCTAACCTCTTCTCAGGCATTTTAACCCACGGAAGTGGGGCGTTGACTAGCTTCCAGAAAGCAGAGGAATCGCGACTTTCGGAGGCTGACAACAGTGTCTGCCAAGCCTCCGCCTTCAAAGTTTTTATCCTGCTCTTAATAGCATGGCAGTAGCGATATCTAGCCTGACGTATCTCAGTTAAGGACTTCGGGATGGACTGTAAAGCCTTTTTCAATATCTTAAGTGCTTGTGTACAATTGTTATCAAACCATCCTTTAGATATTGAGGGGCCTGACTTGAACTGGCGGGTAAGTAACTTTTTTAGAGTTTCTTGTATTTTTGAGAAAGATTCCAAAAATTTTTGGGGGTGTTCTGTCATAGACAGACAAATATGCACCTCTTCCCACCTCGTCTTTATTAAGTTTTTAAGAAGGCCAGCAGGCTCAATTTTTTCCCATTTAAGAGTATAGCCATTTACTGCCCCTATTGAAATTGGTTGGTCATACCTTACCGGATGAGTATGATGACTTATAATGTGGGATGGTAAAGAAATAGAAAAGGCTATGGGGTAATGATCACCATATATCTGATCTAGCGTATCCCATGAGGATTTCAAGGAGGCGTGCCTCTTAGAAAAGAGAACAAAGTCAATGGTAGAGTTTGAGCCTCTTCCATGAAAAGAGAGTTTAAAGGGTATCGGAGGTGAGCATAGCTCATTTACAAAAGCTAAGTTAAAATGTGCTAAAAAACTATTTAGTGCCTCCCCTGTTTTTGAGTGCATGAAATGATTTGAGGTATCATCATTATCCGGGGAGGAAATAAAGTCACAGAGTCCCCTTGAAGCATACTGGCAGGTGTAGCAATTAAAATCGCCCATAAAGGCGATGGCCCATTCCCCCCCAAGCAGCTCTTTGACAGAAACAACGGCGTGAAACAATTCATTTAACGCCCTCTCCAGTGCATGGTCATGGTGGTCTGTAGGATGACCTCAGACCACCATGACCGCACCGCCCCTTGGTTCACACAGGAACTCCAGCAAACTAAGTCTAACTGCAAAAAGCTCGAAAGGAGCTGGAGAAGGAACCCTAGCGATCAGGGCCAAAGCAGCTATAGCTTGGCACATAGAAGCTATCAGTACGCAGAGCGAAAGCTAAATATTTCCAGGCACGCATTGAGGCAGCCGAGAGCTCCTCACGCGAATTGTTTAAAATTTCCAAGGAAATATCTCTGGTTTCCAGCTCAAATGCTCCTGTAAGTGTCTCCACGGAGGAATGCAACAGAGTCGCTAACTTTTTTTCAAACAAAGTTAAAGCAATTTATACCTCCTTCTCTAAACAGCCGGGAAGGGGCATAGACTTCAGAGCTGTTGGAGCGCCTATGGCTCCCGACTCTTCTTTGCAAATCTTCGAGGTCCCGTCGGCTGATAGTCTAATAAAGATTTGTCGTAGTGTGAAGTCTGGATCCCCCAATGACCCGGCCCCTCCTTGGGTCATTGCGGAGGGTCTAGCTGGACTGGAACCACACATAAGACATGTCTTACAGACCTCTTTCTCCACTCAGCGGGTTCCAGAGGAGTGGAAGAAGGCTATAGTACTCCCAATAAAGTAAAAACCAAATGTTAGCATTGATGTGCTGGAAAACCTCAGACCCATTTCATTACTGCCTTACGTGGCGAAAGTGGCTGAGAAGGTGGTCAATGCTCAACTCACTGAGCATCTGGAGAGAGGGAATCTATTTCATCCCTCCCAATCAGGATTTAGAGCTGGCTTCTCGACGGAGACAGCTCTCTTACGTGCCACTCAGACTTTAAGAGCAGGAGCGGATGCAGGACACACAATGGCCCTGATCATGCTCGACCTCAGCGCAGCTTTCGACACTGTAGCTCATTCCATCTTGCTACAGTGTCTTAGTGAGGCTGGGGTCGCGGGTCCCGCGCTGTACTGGCTGCAGTCGTTCCTTACAGGAAGATGCTTCCAGGTACAACAAGGGGCATGTCGATCGGTAGAGATGCCACTAGACCAGGGAGTGCTTCAGGGCTCAGCTTTGAGCCCCACTCTTTTTAATCTGTACATGGCCTCCCTGGCGAAGGTGGTACAGGCATACGGGGTGGAATTGGTATCTTATGCCGACGACACCCAGCTGCTGATCTCTCTATCGCAGAACACCGCCAATGCCTCCACCAACTTTAAGGCCTGTATGCAGGCATTAGCTGAGTGGATGGACTCCCACTGCCTAAAGCTCAACGGCTCTAAGACAGAGGTTCTGGTAGTGGGGGGAAAGAGTGACAGCTGGTCGGCCGAGTGGTGGCCTCCATGACTTGGTCCTACTCCCACACCTTGTGAGGAGGCTAAGAACCTGGGAGTATGGGTTAACCCCACTCTCTCCTGTGAGGGCCATATAAGGCGTCTTGTGGGCAAGTGTTTTGGGGTACTGAAGACCCTAAACAAAACTTTAGACCTGCTACCCCTAGAGGCCAGAAGGACGTTGACGCAGGCACTGGTGACCTCTCGGTTGGACTATGGAAACATTCTGTTCCTTGGGTCCACCGAGGGTAGCCTTGGTCGCCTGCAAGTCATCCAGAATGCCGCCGCCAGACTGGTGCTAAGGAGACCTAGGAGAGCAAATTCTCAGCAGGCACTGGATGCGCTTCACTGGTTGCCAGTGAAGAAACGCGTGCTGTTCAAATGCCTCCTCTTCTGTCACCGTATTGTCTGGGGCAGGTCGCCCGCCTATCTTAGGGACTTAGTCAGCCGCTACGAACCTCCAAGGGCCCTCCGCTCGGAGGGCATTGGGCTGTTGACAGTCCCTAGGGTAAGGAAGGCCAGAATGGGCGGTCGATCTTTTTCGCTCCAAGCTGCTCAGCACTGGAACAAACTTCCTCCTGCCCTGAGATTGGAGAGCAGTGAGACGGTGTTTCGGGCTAGGCTCAAAACTCTACTCTATACCTTGTAGGGCTAGGGGTTCTGTAGTGGGTGGTTGTGAGTAGCTCCATTCAGCGCGGGGACACGCCATGATGGCGTTACTGTGCGCTTTATAAGCTCTTTATTATTTATTATTATAGATGATAGTGCCACTTAGATTGAAGTTGAATGTGACGTGGAGTTTGACCGACATGAGTTCCACGTTGGAGGATGACATGATATAACGAAGCTTATGGTGTACTTGTGGATTATGGGGATTCTGCCTCTGGCTTGTGAAGTCTGTCTTGTCTGTAGCATTACTATCCTGTGTGAGTCCCCTACAACCAAAATTGAGATCCCCCCCCATAAGCTCCGATAGTAGGTTCTCCATGGACTCCGTGCCTGTTGATACAAGACACAATCTCCACCTTCACTATCAACTTGAAACTTATATACCTAAATACGGTGTACACCAAGTACTCAAAGACCACGACCCATGTAACCACAAGGTCACCCTAACATGTAAAAACCAGTCAGTACTAAATTGCCCATTTTGCGCTCTCAGCAGGGGAGGTAGGAGGGACTTTCTTTTATTTGACTGTTTCTTTCTTTTTCAATGTTACTCAAATAGAATACTCTGACGTAATTATAGGATGGATAACAAGTGGTCGCCTCAATTAGTGCTAAGTCATGCCCTACCATGAACACTACTTGATTGTATGTGCTGATACCTGGTACGGTTAGTGTCCAATTGTAATAATTGGGCTGCCACAACGAGTAATACTACCATACTGTACAGAATGTGTTATAACCTGCTGGAAACGAATAAAAATATATATATTTAAAAGTCTTGTTTAAAAAAAAGTCTGTCTTGACTGGAAATCTTGTAGCCGGCGGGAAGGGAGTGTGGCAGGGATGGCTATGGCGGTGCAGGTGCAGATGCAGGCTTCAGCCAGTTTGACATGAGGATAAATAGTAAAGACACAAAGGGGTGCTAGGGTCAGTGATAGCCTCAAAAGTCTGACGTGTCCTGTACAGATAAAGAAAATGGACTATGAGCAGTGAGAGAGGAGAACAGAAGTAAACCCATCAGCCCACCCATTGGCGGATCTTCGTCATCTGGGTTTGAAGAAGCACCAGCTTGATATCCACTAGGTGTCTCACTAGGAGAGTGTGAGTACAACAACCAGTGTCTATTACGCCAGTGGTAGAAATCTGGGTAATGATGTATGGAGGGCTGTGGGAAGTGAAAAAAGTTGCAGTGTATAAAGCATAAGTGCTAATGAAAAGGTGGTGGGATAAAATTGACTAACATGGTGCCTAATGAACCTTTATTAAGACGGTCACCATGGTGCCAACATTAAAAGCAGAGTGGGAATGGATGTAAACAAATATTACCATTCATGAGTGAATCATACGGTCGACATGTTTCAGCCTGGGAAGGCTTTCTTCAGGACCTAGTAGAACACTACTGCAACTGTAATGGTGAGAGTAACAGTGAAAGTACATACCATGCCAAGACCAGTAACCTACCAGTTTTATTTGAATGGATTGGTAGGAGATGAAGTCATGGTATTGTGAAACCAACTGCTCCTGAAACACAGAAATAGTATATACAAACAAACATGTACACATTGTGAATAATCACACAACATAGTGGGCTACAGAGACATTGCTCTATCATTATCACATGATTAATTAATCACTCACCCGCAATTTTGCTGGGAGAAGGCCTTACCTCGCCTGGCGCTCGGTCAGGACATAGAGGCCCCGCTCTAATAAGAAAGATAAAATGACACCAACACAAAACATGATTATGCTGAGACATGTCTATTCCTATAACCACATGGTATTTAAAAGGCAAATATTACAGGACTTTAATATTCGCCAGCCTAATTAAGATGATGATAAGATGAAAAAAATGTCAATAGCTTGCAGTCTTTGTACCGGTTCTAACTCACATGAAAGTTTCTTGGTAAGCATGCGTGAGCAGAAACCACATTAGACCCCTCTTATCTAGTGAATAAGTTCACAGAGCTAGAATGGTTCCGTACTGTTAAACTTAAGAGCACTGAGGGAAATGGAAGTGTGCCATCCAAGCGCATGAGAATAGCAAAAGGTAAAAAGCCCGTGAAAGTCACTGGTTTCTAACACTCACCTGTCCGTCAGTACCTCGATCCCTCTCCTGAGTCGAGGGGAAGGTAACACGACGGACAGGGAGCGCTGTTAAAATAGTGATATGGCGGACCAGAGAGTAAACACCCTGTGGTGTCGTCCACAGCAAAGGAACAGAAGCTGATTGGCGCCTCGCTGAAGAAAGGAACATTGTGGAGGCTTGCAATTCAATTAAGCTCGCTGATTGGATCATAACATGAGAGGACAATGTTGATAGGTCACAGCGTTAACCAGTCTGACAAGAAGGCTATTCGGAGCGGGCTCGTCTGCTGTACAAGCTATTCGGAGCGGGCTCGTCTGCTGTACAACAAGTCGGATCATGTTTGATTAGTATATTACAAAAGTAATAGGTAAAAACCGTAATAGGTCGCGGGCGCGTTTTAGATTCAGAAACACTTGTAGGTTCATACACACGTTGATACGCACTTCTCAAAGGTCTAAATGCATGAGAGGCTGGAAACAGTGTAGAAAGGTGCCTCCCACCCGCTCATAGGTTGAAAGCGTGTTAGCAGGAAGGGGATTGGTCGAGTTATCAGCCAATCAGGGAGCAAGGCTTTAAACGCGTACTCATCGGCCCTGCGTCAACCATCTCGTAGACCAACAAGTGGTCAATACCGGTCTGAAAAAGAAATCTACCTTCACTCCGCTACCTCATCAAGTACCTCCTATGGTTGGTGCTTTTGAGAAAGCTGTGACTCATGAAATCGGTTCTTTGAACCTATCGAAACATGACACTTTTCAGAATCTTTCCAGAGCTCAAAAACTGGCAATTACTACCTTGTCCAAAGATAGCCTTATCACTATTAAACCTGCCGATAAGGGGGGAGCAATAGTGATCCTTGACACCACTTCTTATCGAGCAGAATGTTTAAGACAGCTAGGTGATTCCAACTCCTATACTCTTCTCAATGAGGATCCCACTACCAGACTTGCATCTGAGATCAAGAACTTAGTTGAGGAGGCCAATGCGGAGGGCTGGATCACACCACGTGAGGCTTCATTTTTGATTACCACCCACCCAGTGACTCCTTACTTCTATGCCCTACCGAAGATTCACAAACCAACTAGACCTCCTCCAGGGCGGCCAATCATATCTGGTATTGGTTCGCTACTCGAACCCCTTTCAACATTTGTGGATTTTTTCTTGCGACCTATAGTGAGCACCATGCCCACTTATTTACAAGATACAAAGGACGTATTGCGTCTCCTGCCAGATATTGATTTCAACATCGAGACTGACCTCTTGGTCAGTTTCGATGTGGAATCTCTCTATACCTGTATTCCACAGGAAGAAACCCTGCTCACGATCAGAAGTCTTTTGGCATCCCAAGATCTTACAAGCATCACTCCGGTTAATTTCATTATGGAGTTGGCCAGGATGGCCATGACCGAGAATTTTTTTCAATTTGAGGATTCTCTGTACTTACAGATCTCCGGTACGTCAATGGGGAGTGTCTTCGCCCCCAGCCTGGCTAATCTTTATGTCCACCATTTTGAGACAGAGTCGATATTTGACTCCATCAATCCTTTTTCCACTCAATTGTTATTGTGGAAAAGATATATCGACGATATCTTGGTGATATGGAGGGGGGACATAACATCCGTACTTGCTTTCCAGACCTGGCTTAATGCCCAAAATCAATTTCTGAAATTCACTCTTGAATATAGCAAGACAGAACTCCCCTTTTTGGATTTACTAATTTTTCCAAAAGATGGCCATTTGGCCAGTAAACTTTATCGTAAACCCATGGCGAGAAACTCGTTGCTCCAATTTCAAAGTCACCATCCCCGTTCCCTTCGGGAAAATCTGCCTTTCAGTCAGTTCCTCAGGGTACGTAGAAATTGTTCAGAAATGTGTGACTTTGTAGACCTGTCAAAGGACCTGTGCACAAAACTGAGGGAGCGAAACTATCCATCCTCCATCATACGCAAAGCAAAAAAGAGGGCATCTACTAACCATCGTGATGCCCTTCTTGCTCCACCAGTTTCCAAACCTCCTTTGGAAAATTTGACATTTGTAACCACCTTCAGCACGGCTTCAACTCAAGTACAGAAAATCATAAGGAAACATTGGCGAATTTTAAATACCGCGGGAGTTTCTATACCCTGCCCAATGTTTTCTTTCAAACGGAGTCAAAACCTCCGCGATGGCCTAGTACATACAAGACCGCGTATGCTTCCACAGGAGTCTACCCACACCTTGTGGAACCTTCCGCCAGTGCAGGTCCACTATCCCTGTGGCTGCTGCTCCGTATGTCCCCAAACTGAGAAAACTCTAACAGTGGACATCGGCACAGCACGTCCATGGATCTTGAAACATCACACCAATTGCAACAGCGAAAGGGTGATATATATGATTTCCTGTCCGTGTTCCCTACGATACATAGGGATGACAACAAGAAAGGTGAGACTCAGGATACTGGAGCATAAGAGCACCATTAGGTGCAATCGCCAGGCTACACGTCTCACTAACCATTTCCTCACCATGAGACATAACGTTGAAGATTTGAAATGGATAGTGATTGAAAAACCCTTCATTCCACCACATATCAGTGATGTTTCACATTATCTGTTCGTCAAGGAACAGAAGTGGATTTTCAGGCTGAATAGCACAACTGGAGGGCTGAATGACGAGATCCCTTGGATTCAAATCTAGAGAGCGGAGGACCTCTCCAAAACCAGAGAGCCCAGCAATTTTTCAAAAAGTCCCTTTCGAGAGATCATATTTACAACAATCAATCCAGGCTCATGCAATCCTGGCCCTGTTGGCCTCATGTACATCTTACTCTGTATATACACCTCTTGTCCTTCTTCTAACCTTAGGACACCAGTGTCAACAAGACTATCATATTGTTCATGCAGTTTTATCATGTCCTACTGCCTGACTATCTCTCCATTCCGTCTGCCATCGGAAACTATACATTCCTTAAATACGACACTGACAGATAAGCTGCTTATATGCAACACATGCACTACAGGCGTGCTAGGTAGATAGAGTTGGCCCGTTGGTTTAGGTCATGTGCACTGAATAGGGTCTATCGAGTGACCAGCACTGTCACATTGTGTTCGTGCTTTTGCCGACTCTTTATATATCTACACAATTACTAAATCATCTACGAGATGGTTGACGCAGGGCCGATGAGTGCGCGTTTAAAGCCTTGCTCCCTGATTGGCTGATAACTCGACCAATCCCCTTCCTGCTAACACGCTTTCAACCTATGAGCGGGTGGGAGGCACCTTTCTACACTGTTTCCAGCCTCTCATGCATTTAGACCTTTGAGAAGTGCGTATCAACGCGTGTATGAACCTACAAGTGTTTCTGAATCTAAAACGTGCCCGCGACCTATTACGGTTTTTACCTATTACTTTTGAAATATACTAATCAAACATGATGCGACTTGTTGTACAGCAGACGAGCCCGCTCCGAATAGCTTGTACAGCAGACGAGCCCGCTCCGAATAGCCTTCTTGTCAGACTGGTTAACGCTGTGACCTATCAACATTGTCCTCTCATGTTATGATCCAATCAGCGAGCTTAATTGAATTGCAAGCCTCCACAATGTTCCTTTCTTCGGCGAGGCGCCAATCAGCTTCTGTTCCTTTGCTGTGGACGACACCACAGGGTGTTTACTATCTGGTCCGCCATATCACTATTTTAACAGCGCTCCCTGTCCGTCGTGTTACCTTCCCCTCGACTCAGGAGAGGGATCGAGGTACCGACGGACAGGTGAGTGTTAGAAACCAGTGACTTTCACGGGCTTTTTACCTTTTGCTATTCTCATGCGCTTGGATGGCACGCTTCCATTTCCCTCAGTGCTCTTAAGTTTAACAGTACGGAACCATTCAAGCTCTGTGAACTTATTCACTAGATAAGAGGGGTCTAATGTGGTTTCTGCTCACGCATGCTTACCAAGAAACTTTCATGTGAGTTAGAACCGGTACATAGACTGCAAGCTATTGACATTTTTTTCATCTTATCATCATCTTAATTAGGCTGGCGAATATTAAAGTCCTGTAATATTTGCCTTTTAAATACCATGTGGTTATAGGAATAGACATGTCTCAGCATAATCATGTTTTGTGTTGGTGTCATTTTATTTTTCTTATTAGAGCGGGGCCTCTATGTCCTGAGCGAGCGCCAGGCGAGGTGAGGCCTTCTCCCAGCAAAATTGCGGGTGAGTGATTAATTAATCATGTGATAATGATAGAGCAATGTCTCTGTAGCCCACTATGTTGTGTGATTATTCACAATGTGTACCTGTTTGTTTGTATATACTATTTCTGTGTTTCAGGAGCAGTTGGTTTCACAATACCATGACTTCATCTCCTACCAATCCATTCACATAAAACTGGTAGGTTACTGGTCTTGGCATGGTATGTACTTTCACTGTTACTCTCACCATTACAGTTGCAGTAGTGTTCTACTAGGTCCTGAAGAAAGCCTTCCCAGGCTGAAACATGTCGACCGTATGATTCACTCATGAATGGTAATATTTGTTTACATCCATTCACACTCTGCTTTTAATGTTGGCACCATGGTGACCGTCTTAATAAAGGTTCATTAGGCACCATGTTAGTCAATTTTATCCCACCACCTTTTCATTAGCACTTATGCTTTATACACTGCAACTTTTTTCACTTCCCACAGCCCTCCATACATCATTACCCAGATTTCTACCACTGGCGTAATAGACACTGGTTGTTGTACTCACACTCTCCTAGTGAGACACCTAGTGGATATCAAGCTGGTGCTTCTTCAAACCCAGATGACGAAGATCCGCCAATGGGTGGGCTGATGGGTTTACTTCTGTTCTCCTCTCTCACTGCTCATAGTCCATTTTCTTTTTCTGTACAGGACACGTCAGACTTTTGAGGCTATCACTGACCCTAGCACCCCTTTGTGTCTTTACTAGTTCTATTGGGGTAGGGTGCTGTCAGGTCTTTAAGCTTATACCCCCTATACCCCCTTTAAAAAAAAAAAAATTTGTATTTCCTATGAGGATAAATAGGTCAGGGGCATTGTCGTGAAGCATGTTCAAGATCTCTGTGGCTTGTTTGTTGAGTGTGTGAGTGTTGAGGATATTGCCATGCCCTAGGCTGCTGGAGGGCACATGTGCATTCCTTGGCTTTGTACTGGTAATCATTTTACATCCTGGGAGAATCCCAGCAAACTCTCCCATGGCACCTTATTTGACATTGGCCATGCAGCCACCTGTCATGCAGCCGAGTACGAGATGCACACTTGAACTACTACAATAATAGCTTATTTTGCTAGTGCTTGCTAGCACTGTTGTAAATAACATTACTTTTGCCCGAGCCCAGAATTGTGTTCCATTTACTTCGTCAAAGAACAAACGGAATACCGTCTATGTGCCTAACTCATAAGCACACAATTTTTTAATGTGTCAGTTATGTTATCTTGTGCAGAGTTGTAGAGCACACTATTACTCAAA
Source organism: Lissotriton helveticus (assembly GCF_964261635.1). Lineage (NCBI taxonomy): Eukaryota > Metazoa > Chordata > Amphibia > Caudata > Salamandridae > Lissotriton > Lissotriton helveticus. Next base: position 1,082,317,286 of record NC_136070.1, on the reverse strand, counting down.
AGGATATCCAGGCACTGATTAGATATAGATTTAGAGTGAAATATGCGGTCCTTGGACTTTACGATCAAACAAAGATCTCTGCAGCTGGTCTCCAACAAAGGGTCCTTGTGATTAGTACAATATTTCTATGAGCCCTGCCGGTGGTGCTTGTTTTCTTCTTGTGACAGCCAGTGCAAATAGTGAAACATGCCGAAGAGGAAAGCCAATGGCACTGGGACAGTCCTTCTACTTTCCTTAGTGCACAGACCAAGTAGCTCCAGTCATGCAGAGACACGTTGCGGCTTCTGTGGCATATGTCCCAACAGAGGTGTGTGAGCCCACAAATTAACAGAGTGAGACATGTCTGAATTGAGTCATTATTGCTGATGGCACCCTGTGCAACAATCTTTTTATACAACCCCCCCATATGACCTCCTCCTTGTATTTCCTCACTACCATCCAGGCAAAAAGTGCCTCTCATCCCTCCTCAGCCCCCAGGGCCGGACTGGGAACCAAAACCGGCCCTGGCAAAGTGCTCGACTGGTCCCCCCATCCCCGGGTGGGGGGTTGGGGTGCATCCGAGCTCTTTGCCGGGGCCGGTTTTCGGCCGATTTTGTTACAGGGCCGTTTTGCAGTAACGCTGCAAAAACAGCCCTTAAACAAAAACGGCCCCAGGGGCCCAAAACCGTCCCCCACCCTTGCGGCACAACGGGGGATTGCCCGTGCCCGCAACGGCCAGTCCGGGCCTGTCAGCCCCTCTCTCAAACACATTTCATTTGTTTAAAAGCGCTTGTAAAGCCTGGTTATGGAATTCCACCCAGCTATCCACCTAAAATACAGATATATTCTTTGCAACAGGCATATTAACCCTCTGCGCCACTTTATGGCAAGTCAAAAGTGCCACTTGAGGAAACTATGGTCTCTCTGTAACAGGAACATTAATCACAAGAGTTAGCATGACATTTTTATTGCTGCCTGAAAGCTGGACGCACAAGATACTCTGCAGCAGTGGCTTTTAAATCGTACATTATTGCTAAACACAGCACCCCCCTGAGGTCAGCGCCCCCGCTACAGGTCAGCGCCCAATGTGGCCGCACAGGTCGCACTGACCTAAAAGCCGGCCCTGAGCTGAGCCACAGGTCTGACTCGGATCTTAGGGCCATGCAGGAGCCGAGCCCTGAAAATGCTTGCTGTGCAAATCATCCAAAGAAATCACAGAAAATATGATAAAGTGTGTTCAAAATTCAACAAAAGTTCAATTGTTAACATGTTGAAGCGTTAACATTAATACTTCACATTTTAGCACTGCACTGAGAAATTGCTAGTTTCTAAACATAAACCATTAATTAACCAAGAGACAAGACAATTGTCAAGTAAACCCTGTACCTGACCCAGATTATTATAGAGCAGCATTAAGAGTTCTATTGAATCAAGCACACTAGGTTTTGTACAACTGGTATTCTGAACCTACTTATTTGAAAGTGCTTTCATAGGCAATAATGAAGAAAAAAATTGGTGAAATAAAATTTAAGCGGAGGAGCTGCGAGTTATCCTGGTTTGCAGGTTTCATTTTGTACAAATCTGACAGTAAATGGTAATCTATACTATGACTCTCCTTGTGTTAAGGCTTTGTGGTTTCCTCTGTACATTTTTCTGCAAATTGTATTTAGCGCGAACTTTAAGCAAGGTCATATTCAATGTTTACAGCCATTTAAGGAATATTAAGTGATTTGCCCAGCAGAATCACAGGATGTTGAGCCGACACCGAATATTGAACTTACCCATAGATTCATCAGGCATCCATTTTGCGATTCCTTATTAGCGAAAAATAAGGATTCGCTAATAAGGAATAGCAAAATGCTATGCATGAAGAACTCGCTTAAAAAATGGCGATTTCTTAAAATTCCTTAATTGCAACTCGCAAATTGCGAAACCGCAATTAAGGAATACCTCCCCATTCATTCCTTTGGGCCTAGAGGCCCATAGGAATGAATGGGAAGACAATCTCAATTTGCGATTCTCAATTAGAGAAACGCAAATTGAGATTGCAATTTCAAGGGTGCCAGGGTGTCAAAAGGACACCCTGTTGCACCCCTGAAATCTGCATATGGGTACATCATGCACACACACATGCCCTAAGGGCATGTTTGTGTGTAAAATGGAACTTTGAAAAATGCACTTTAGTGCATTTTTTAAAGTTTTTGCAAATTACCATGAAGTTCAACTTCATGGTAATTTGCTCCCCCTATTAGCGAAGTCGCTAATTTTTTTACTTTAATGCATTGCATTTAAGGAATCTCAATTTGAGATCCCTTAAATGCAATAGCAATTTAAATAATCGCAATTTTGCGATTTCTTAAATTGCGATTTTTGCATTTGGGATGATGCATCCCAAATGCAAAAATACCGGTCGCAAAGGGGCAGATTCCTGAGAATCTGCCCCTTTGCGAGCGGTGTTTAACTTGATGCATCTATGCCTTAGTTCCCCAATTTCAAAGGCGGTAGCGTCGACCCTAGCAGGGAGGGATGAAGGCTGAGCCACGTTGAAACGCGGCTCGTTCTGGGCTCAAGGTTCCATTAGGAACTCGAGCTGAGCCAGAGCCAGGCTTAAAGCTAACGAGGCTGCCTGGAGGTTTCAGTTCTAGCCTCCAAAAAAGATAACAAAACTGGAGATTTTATAAACATGTCTTGAAGTGTCAGCATAGAGACCAAGGATTCATCATGTAAGTTAAATTGGGCATCAGGGGACAGATTGGACACTTGCAGGCATGGGTGGTGGAAGAGGGCCGCAGTGGCAGTGGAGGCACTTTTATTTTGACAAATTAAGCATCACTGCTCGGTAACCCGTCTTCATTGATGGGTCTCTGTAGTAGACTTGCTCTAGCGTGGCTACATGCACGCTTGGGTAATGGTGCCGTGGGCTCTAATGCAAGAAATGACATTGGCGCCCCATCCTCCAGTTTTAGTAAAAAAAAAAACCTACTAATTCGAGTACAGCGGGCCGTTCGTTCCGGGCTCGGTGCTACTGCACCCGAAGCACTGTTCATAGGTATGCCCCTGCGTTTAGCGAATTTGCACCTTAGTTCAAACCAAGAAAAGGGCTGATGAGATTTGAGAACGTGTCAATAAACGGTCGCAGTTGCGCTTTACATCACTGCACGTACGTGTTTATAATAGCAATGCTATCTCGAGTGCAGAGACGGGCTATCCATATTGCAGCAGGTGCAGTGGCACCAAGCCTCAGCAGTCAGAGGGGCCCACTGCACCCCAATTGTACAATTCTAGGTATTACCTTGAAACCAGCAGATTGGGGGTGGGAGTGTTGCTTGCTTTCATTAGGGGCCACGGCAGCCTTTTTACACTGCTGGAGTGTTGTCAATGACTTTACATCCTGCAACAAACACTATCTTATTATTTTATGTAAATGCAAACAGACAAGAAACATGCTGTGCTTACTGTTTGGGAGTGCAGGTCTGTAATAAGCCAAACTGTTCACTATTCAAATTTCCCCTTCCATCTGAGATCGGTTTGAAATCTGCAGAGGGCCTGGGGCAGTCATAAATATGTAAGCAGTGACTTGCGTTAAGACTACAAAACGCTGCAACGTTCACCTCGAACAACGGCGGCGGCTTCCAGTCTGGGTACTAGATGTGTGCATGCTCAGACGACGTTCTCAAACTTTTGGTGTAAGGTGAACGCATTCTCTGATTCCTCGGCAACAGAGTTCACATTAAAAGAGAAACACTGTGGAGTCTGTTATCACACAGACAGGTACAGTAGAGTCCTTACTTAACTCACTTTACAATGTGCTGGTTCACATGCTTGATAAAGAAACACAGGGGCAGAATTACAAGCCCCTTGCAACACTTTTGCGCCGCCGTTGCGTTGCGGCAGGGTAAACAATGCAGCCAATTTACAATGTGACGCATCTAGGGAGACGTGTCACGTTGTAAAGCCCCGCATCACATTATACCTGCTTCAGTAATAATGTTTGCAGGGTGGGTGTTCCCACACAGGAAAGCCTCGTAGAAGTGACGCAGTGAAATCTACAAGATGTCACTGCGCCACTTCTAGTACGCCACTGAGTCAAAACCTTACGCCTGCTTGAAACACGCGTAAGGAGTGACGCAGTACAATGAGTACAGGCCTCCCCATGCCTTGCTGTAGTTGCATCGTGCTTACGATATGACTCCAGCAATGCGTGACTTTTGGGCCAACAAATGCGTCAGAATTTCTGATGCATCTGTCAATCCTTGCACCATGGTGCACCGTATTGTAAATACGGTGCATCCATGGTGGCGCAAGGGTATCGCAGGCTGGCGCAGGGAAACTGACGCATCTCTATAGATGCGTCAGTTTCTTGTAAATCTGCCCCATAGTTTAGAAAACAATGTCTGGAATCTTCTGTCCCTCCCATTTAAGGCACTCCAGGGAGACTTCGATAATGTTCACTCTTGCTCTGTCACTGCTGGCCATCAGCAGCAAAATCAGAAAACCTTAAGTAGAACTACTGCCCCATGGTTATGCTCCACAACTTTAACGCTTTAGCTATCAACTGTTGATCATTTTATGTTTGATCCAAATATTTCGCTACTGACCTGCATTTCATGGGGTCTTTACTTCTATATGCACTCATGAACATAGATAGAAAAGAAAGGAGACCAAAAGGGGCGTGTTGGATGCTGCCATTTTGAAGGCAACTGTCTGCAAGAGGCCTTGATTATTCAGGCATCTTCCGCAAAGGAAAGGAAGATTCAGAGGCCGCCTTCTATCTATGGCTGTCCTCCATTTTCTCCGCTGTACTCCATGTGTCCACCTCCATTGCGTCAGAGCCACTGTATTACAGGGATTGCTGAAGTACTCCTCTCCTTTGAGAGCAAGAATCAGATCCCTGCATGCACTGTGGGTGAATTGGCTTACCATGCCTAGGCCCCAAACGTTGTGTCAACACACCCCTCTCAAGGAAGGTCCTTCTCCATCAGTAGAAGTGTCCAGGACTTCTGAGGCCCTGCACTTGTTTGTCCTGTAAAAATACTCATGGAAGTTCCAGACTTTCCAAAAAAGAGTCTTCTTGCTTAATAAGTAGGTGTCTCAATGGCGTGATACCCAAATTGATTACAAGATTGTCCCAATTCTTGATTAAATGGATGAATACTCAGCAACCATTTTGTTCCCCTTTTTCTCATTTTCAGACCAGAAGAACAAGGAAAAGAAAAAACAGTGGGGCGAGGACCATTAATCGAGAGGCAGATTTAGAGAAAATGAGATGCCTTCCACCCCCTGGTCATCACTTGAGCAGTAGGTTTCCCTGGTCGGGGTTATTCATTTTGTGGACACGTCTGGCTGGCACTGAGCACAGGAGATCCTTGTTTTTTTACAGGTGGTTCAAGTACTCAGCTTCAAATGTTTTACAATCCCCCGTCCAGAAGTAATAGGAATTAATAAGAAAAGGCTCATAACACCTTGGAAACTGGGACAAAGAAACGGAAACATTAAATATATTTGTTCGCTCTGGGAAATTATTTCAAGAACTGCTTTGTGGGAGAAGCCATTCTCTCCCAATCAATGCTCACCTACAATTCTTCCCTCCATCTAACAAATATATTTTGTGGATTTCTTAAATAATTTGTTAGCAAGAACTGGAATAAAAGAATGCAAAGACCGGCTTTTTGCGAACGTGTCTGCTTTGTCAGGAAATGGGCAATGCAGAAGATTTCTTTCGTGCCTGGTCAAGGTTTCATCAGCACACTCTTCCTCATTAGAGAAAAGGGAACAAGGCCTGATTTAGAGTTTGGCAGATGGGGTTATCCATCAAAAATGTGACAGATTTAGGATTTAATGCACTAGTAATACTGCGGATGAGATATCCGTCCCATTTAGAGTATCCCATATGCCAAACTATAAATCAGGACCAAAGTTCAGTGACCTGTTAGGAATCTCAGAAATCACAATGGCTCAATAAGTTGCAATTATTTAAGAATGGCAGGTATCTTTCTCTTCTGAGATCTCCTACTCAAAAATGATAAACTGATGATATTGGCGTAGGAGAAAGCCTATCTGTTGATCATTGTAAGAGAACCATGTGGGTGTTCTGTTAGGTTACATTCAGGTCATCTTCACACCATTGATCAATCAAAGTGTTGATGTCCACCATGGCAAGGCTCACAATGGAGGGGTCTGAGGCTTAGTGTATGTGTGAATGAAACACTAATAACATTACTGTAGGTGGACTACTTGACTGATGGGTGTTGATCAGACATTCTTTCATCCAGAGTCCTTAAGGTTCAACCTTAGTAAGTTCAAAGCATTTCCAGCACACTGCATGAACCTTACACAGAGGGAGCTGCATGGAAGCTACTCTGACAGAACATGCCTTTCTCATCTTTAGCCGGGATATTGGCCTCTTTTACGCCCTTTTCAAGCAATACTCATGCGCACATGTATTTATGTTAACTAATATGCAATTTGGCTTCATACAAGAAGACCTTCAAGAACCGAACTGTGATCACAGGGTATAATTTGAGGATTCAACAGATAGATATCTGGAGTTGGCATACAATTTGTCATTTGAATCATAAAATGGTTATCACATCAGATATGAGTCTTTTAGGGTAGTGGGGCATCCTTTTGGGAGTAGACTTTACCAGCGACCAAGTATTGAATAAAGAGGAAAATGTGTACATCATCACTATAGAGGAAATGACCAATTTCTTCAGTAGTCACTGCCTGGTAATCGACAAGTCAAGATTCTCTGTAATCTTTATTATTGTTAGTAACTTGGTGAATATAACCAGAACGTGCAGCTTCCCAGTATTTCATCATAGGTTGCAACCTTCATTAGAGTGCGTCCCTGTATCTAGAAACATCTTATATTCAGCCTGGTCCAGATGGGGTGACTAGTGTCAATTAAATGCATCTCGATCCCTTTCAATATCTTTGAAATACAGTTATGATTGGAGTCATTCTTGCAGAACCATCAATGGATATTGTTCAGCAATCTCTGCTATTTACTGTGCTGTTGAGATGTTCCAAGTCAGCATCTGATTTTAAAATGTAATTAATATAACAAGATAATTAAGATTAATTTAATCGGAGAACAATACTAGAGAAAAACAGTAAACACTCTTGAAACTCACCAGTTATGTTAGCTATGCAACTAAAACTCCCACCATCGCCATGCATTGCTCATTCACTCGTGATGTCATAGGTGACATAAGATAGTGAAAGGTCAGTTCCACTGAATGATGGGAAAAGGATGCAGCTGGAAACCACAAGACCTAGTCAAGGTATGTGTGTCACAGAGTGAGGGGAAAGTGTTGCAGAGTGCAGGGCCTGGCTGAAGGCCAGCCCATGCAGCCAGTGTCTACTGAGCATAGTTAAAGGTACACCCCATTCGGCCTTAGGGAAAAATCACACAACTAATGTAAAAATAATACATATCTTCAGAGTTAAACAGAGGCTGCGAGAAATTGGGTTGTTGGTTGACTAGGGTGTGCACCCTGGTCAAACAACAGGGACTTATAAGTAAATTAAATATGCCAATCAGGTGTAAACAAACTAAACCATGTCTAGGAGAGTGAGTCCAAACACTAAAGCGAACAAAAACGAATTTCAGCAACATAAATTGAGGTAAGTAGGCACAAAGTTTGGGGGTAGACCACCCTAAGGTTGACATGTCTAACAGAGGCACATAAAGATCAGGCATCTGGGTCATAAGTTGAACACAGGGGGTCATCATTTCAACCTGGGTTAACCCATAAAAGGCTGTGGTTCCAATGGTGATGGTGCCATAAGATGACTAATCATACGTTTCTTGCTGTTTCCTGAGGAAAGGAGTTGGCCCACAAAGTGCCGTTAGCTCTGCTCACATTAACACTCCAGACTAGGTAAATGGCTCAACTGGAAGCTAAGAACCTAAGGAACATGCTGGCCAGGACAAACATAGGCATCACAGGTTTTGTCCATTAGTAAGCAGTACATGAGACCCGTGTCAGTAAGCATTCTTAAGCATGGACTGGAATCATACAATCATACCCCATTACAGCTCAGAAGCCTCCTTGTTCTTTGGGAACGAAAACACTGAACACTGTAACAGGCGAGCTCTGAAAGTCCTAAATTGAAGGTGAAGCAATGAACATATTAATGAGAACCATTAGTCCCAATTTTGTTTATAATGCACTTGTGATTTGCTGTTCCCTCCTCATGACATGGTTCACGCTATTAAAATCAATAAAAACATATACTAATAAAACTAAGAGCGGACAGGCTTAAGCGGCGACCAAGCCTCCTTCTCTGGAGAGAGCAACAAGTGACTTGCTTGATGGTCCTTGAGCATTCTCCATCACATGGCATGAGAGAAGGCTTTACAATTATTCTGTAACTGAGATCACCTCAAGGAGACACTTTCAAAAGGGTCCTTTGATAATAGGATGAGATGAAAGGCATCTTGAATTATCCAAGCAACAAACCCCTTCTTTCTGATCAAACAAGATGAAAACAAAATTGTTCTCATTACAGGATTAACCACATAGTAATAACCAATTTAATAGAAATGGTTAAGCAAAACAAAACTAAGGCGTTGCTTCTTTCTTATACACAGTAAAAACATGAAATGACAAAACTAAGATGGATTAATTTCTAGCTTATTTTTTATTTGTTTTTTTTTTATTTTAAAAGTTCTATATAGCGCTGGCTAGACCCAAGAGGTATCAGAGTGCTACTCTGATACTGGAACTCTTTTACTTCTTGAAGTTGATTTAGTGTATTTAGTTGGTGAGATTTAACCACAAAATAGATGAGAATGAAATATAAATGTGTTTTAGTAGTCAACAGAAAGTAGGAATGTGTATCTGAAGTGAGGTAATATTCAGTACCCCTAACAGATCAGTTCAACAAAACCTAAAGCAGAATAATCCTGCATTAAAATGAAGGCTGGAATGATGAAAACTAAGACCTTATTTAGAGTTTAGAGGAAAGGGTACTCCATCAAAGGCTGGCTGATGTCACATCCAGTTTATTGCAAACTAACTACAGTCGATTATACTCTTAACATGTAAGATCATGTTTGACAGTGTACCCTGTCTGGCAAACTATAAAGAAGGCCCTAGGTTTTCAAGATTATTAACTTGCTAAGCATCTCACCTAACGTTTGACATCACACCAAACTCATGGTCCCCTTGTCCCACTCAGATAGGGTAACTACTGGCTTTCCTACAGAGCAACCACAACTGTCTCCACTGTCAGAAACCCTTAATTTGGCGCCTGTTATTATAGGACTTTTAGGTCATAGTGACTGTCACCCTGTCCTATTTCACTGGATTTCCCAGCCAAAGACCACCATGAATTATTGGTTTTTCAATAACAAACTTCATCCTTGGGAGTTTGTTACTGAAAAACTACGGGCCTGAAGCATCATTCCCATTCACAAATGGGCAATTTGCACACCAACTGGTTTGAGAAGGGTAATGGAATTTATTATGCGCTATTAGGTTGATTTGCAAATAGTCTATTCGCAAATGACCCAAAATGACCGTTGTTGGACTGGACATCATTGGCCTGGTTTTCCCCTAATGTTTTGCCTTCCAGTCTCCTCTTATGCTGCGTTCGTTTTGCTGGCTTTGGGACTCTGCACTCTTTACCACTGATAACCAGTGTCAAAGTGTTTGTGCTCTCTTCTTTAAACAAGGTGAAACCGGTTTCTTTTCTTCCCCATATACCCTCCAGTATCCACTTTTCCAGGACATGGGACATGGACAACTCCAGAACTTGACATGGCAGAATTTATTAAAGAGACAGGCGGGCACTGTCCTGTATTTCTCCTAGACTCCGGTAGAATGGTGCCACTGGTTGCTGGTCTGTAGGGAAAGGGAAGTGGTCCATGCTCTTGCGACAATTAACATCACTAAAATTGGCAATCTATTTTCCGAGGGTGGTGCCCACAGGTGGTCTGAGATCGCGGTTGAGGGGCACCTCTATACACTACTTGCTCAATTTCATTTCCACAGAGTGAGGCATGCTCTTTGTGAGATACTCAGAGAGGATATGCTGGTGCCACCTGAGTTGGCTTACTTTTCTTTCCTACTGCGCTCTGCTTCTCCCAGGAAGATTGTTTCCATTATTTATGACATGTCACAAGACTACAGAAGGAATCATTTCACCAAGGCTAGACTGGAATGGCAGAATGATCTTGGGGTGGCTCTCGATGACACCACTTGGTGGTACTGTTGTGAGGTCCCGCAACATGTCTCCCTGAAAGGGAGGCACCGTCTCATCCATTTGAAATTTCTTAATAGAGTTTATTATATGCTGGAGAGGTTGCATCGCTATGACCTACGGGATACTGTGGACTGTGAGCGCTGCAGAGCTAGCTCAGCTGGGTTTTTGCATATTGCCTGGTCGTGCCCAGTGATTGTGAAGTACTGGGAGCAAATTTTTCAAACATTGAGCGAAATCACGGGCCTTCCGCTATCACTGGACCCGCTGTTGGCCTTACTGGATTACACAGGGCGATTGCAGAAAGACACGTGCCGAATAATAAATATGGGATTGCTGCTTGCTAAGCATAGGATTGCGATGCGCTGGACCCGCGGCCCGCGCCATCTGTTATAGATTGGTCAAAAGATATGGTGTATTGCAATACACAATCGGAACCGTATAATGATCTATTACCTCCCAAAACCGCCACAAAAACTTTTGGGGTCTCTATCAGCATTACCTGGTTGGGAAGGAAGTGGGAGAAGCTGAAGGTAATGATCATGCCTGACCTTGTGCATTTGGTTGATGTCTCGCCATGCAGTTTGGGCTGACACCTGGTCGGTTGACCACTGCATGTTTTGGAATTATTGATGCCCAAGGTTTTGCTGGTTGAAGGTCAAGCATAGATGGCTGTATGTTAACTCAAGTATTACACCCCTGGACGTGTTGGTATATTTCTGTGTAACAGACTGGGCAGATGCTTTGTAACCAGCTCATGATTGTGTACACTGTATGATGCTAAAGTACCACTGTAATTGTTCTCATCTTTCCTCAATACAAAAAAAAGAAAGAAACTGAAAGCCCTTTTTAAGTATTGATCTAGCGACAGCTGTAGCTGTCTGAGTTTTGAATATAATGCAAAAAGAATAATACGTATACGGCCATTGCTTTATTAAAAGTGTAATATCCCATTTTTGATCAAGCCCCTGCACAGCCAGTGCTTGAAAGGCTATTTCTTTCATCATGGAAGCACTTAAAAATCAAAACAGTACTTGACATGTATATGAGGGAGAGGAAAAGAGTGGAAGTGAAATGGAGGTGGAGTAAGGAAAGGGAACAATATAATGTATGCAGCGCGTGGGAAGATCAAACAGGCACCTGTGGCTTGGAATAGAAATAAATGATTAAAAGCAGTGTTCTAGTTACCCTCCGTGCGCCTCAGTGACACTATGCACCCTGGGCCTAGGCAGAGCTCGCCCTTGACTAAAGCTGCCTGGCCCTGAAAGATATGTACATCTTGCTTTTTGCTGCACTCCAAAATGTCTGTGTAGGGACCAGTGAGAAATGCAAAAGTCCCCACAGTTATGCCTTCCTGTTTTAACAAGTAAGACAATTAAATCTATTTTAAGGTGGCGCAGGTCCCATGAGTGACTTTGTTCCACGGTGCATTTTGTCTTGCTAGATTTACTAATTTATAATTGCAACTGTGGATGCGACAAAGGGTCTCATGTCAGAGGCAAAGATGCTTTTTTACAGGCGCATGAGCACACCGTTATGGGTTGCAGAAGGGATGTTACCCCCAACTGGTTCTCCCTACAGGATCCGCAGATCTTTGTACTTCAGTGTAAGCAGAAAAAGGCACTGGATATTTCCCTGTGGTTAGGCAAGGTATGTGAGTGCAATTATTTGAAGGATGCGGTGCTGTGACAGCAAAGACTCAGAGTCCCAGCTCAGCCACCACTTACTGACAGGGCTGCATCTCTCCATAATGTCCCCATAGGGCTGCATATCTCCTTCTGTCCCCGCAGCAGGCTCGGCTGCAGGATTTTTCCTGTGGCTGGGCCATAGAGAAGTATGGGTAAGCCATGAAGATGATTGAGTACCAGTAAGTATTTCAGGAATTTGATATTTTTGGTGTTGGCGTCTGTTATCTTTTGACATTTGTTAACAAAATAACCACCACCCAAAGAGCTACTTTGCGAAAGGGGGAGGACCTTGCTAAATGGGGAGGGACGTTGCTGGTCAGAACCTTAATGAGCAGATGCAGAACATTAAGACTGAAGCATGCTCCTGGTCATGTACAGCAACAGAAACTTTTCTGCTGCCACCCAGGGCTACTCCATAGCTTTACATTTAAATAAAAAAAGCTTTGCAGCTTTTTACGTAGAAAAGCATTAGAGTTTAAAATACGATACAATAAGCCCAGAATCATAACAAGAAAGAGATACAGCGAGAGGAGAGAGGAGAGAGAGAGAGAGAGAGAGAGAGAGAGAGAGAGAGAGAGAGAGAGAGAGAGAGAGAGAGAGAGAGAGAGAGAGAGAGAGAGAGAGAGAGAGAGAGAGAGAGAGAGAGAGAGAGAGAGAGAGAGAGAGAGAGAGAGAGAGAGAGAGAGAGAGAGAGAGTATGTGTGTGTGTGATGTTTTGGTGCTTTCATTGCATAACATGCAATAGTATAAAAAAAACATAATTCACAGTAAACTGTGAAATATGGAAAATATTTCACGGTTACCTGTTACATATGGATTTTATCATCATGGCATCCCCCAAACCACTTGGCCGAGCTTTAGGATTGTCAGGGTGGGTGCAGAGAAAGAATATCGAATTAAAAATATCGAATTGCACAAGTATCGTGGTAAAAATATCGTGGGTCAGTAATATCGACAGACAATTCTCGTGGTCAAGAATATCAATTTTAGGAAAGTAATATTGATTTAAAAAATATCGAAGTGTTTAATATTGTTTGCAAAAATATAGTTGTTAAAAATATCGATTTTGTATTAATGTTATGCTTTTTAGTATATGTTTTATATGTGTGTGATGTTTGTAGTAGTTACAAAAAAAATGTATTTTAATTTTGCGTTTTTAGTTCCGTAGCGGGTTGTGGGTTTATTGGGGAATAGGGTGGGAAGTAATTTAATTATATACAATGTATTGAATAAATTGTATTTATTAATATTTAGTTAATTGTGAAGTTATAGTGTTAAATGTTTCAATTAATTTATTATTCATTATTTAATAACTAGTTGTTAATTGATTTAAATTAATAAATTAGTAATTAATTATGGTAATTGTGTAATTAATTGTAGGTGTGTTGTGGTGTTTAGAGGTGTAAACAGTGGGAAGGTTGGGAAGTCATTTATGTTTTATTGATGAATTATTAATTGTTGCAAATTAATTTAAATTGATTAGTAACTAATGATGGCAATTGTATAATTAATTTTAGGTGTGTGTTGTGGTGTTTACAGGTGTAAATGGGGGGAATGGTGGGAAGTAATTTATTTATTATTGATTAATTAGTTTTAATAAATTTAAATTAATTAATTAGTAATTAATTATGGTAATTGTGTAAATAATTGTAGGTGTGTGTTGTGGATATTATAGTGTTAAATAATGTATATTCAATGAATGTTTATTATCTTTTTTAATTAATAATCTTTTTTTAATGCATTATTAATTATGTTAATTATGGGAATACATTTAAATAAAAATGTTGATGTCTTTTTTTATTGGTGTGGTGTTATAGGGTAGGAAATAAATTAAATATATGTATGTTTTAAATAATTTGTTTACTAATATTTACTCCTTTAAAATAAATATTGTTTATGAATATATGTATTAATTTATTTTATATAATATTTGTACCTTTTTGTTATATGTAATTAACATTATAATATGTGCTCTCTTTATATGTTTAATAAATGTAATCGTATATTTTTAAAACATTGTTTATTTATTTTTAAGATTATTGAATTTTTTTCAATTGTTTAAATGTTATTAGTAAATGTTGTTTCTCTGCTATCCAACACTTTCCCTATTGTGGCACTCACTGGAGTGGGAATAGTAATTTTTACCCCTCCGCTATCCAATACTTAACCTACTGTTGCACTCACTGGGGTGGGAATAGTAATTTTTACCCCTCCACTATCTAAAACTCCCCCTACTATTGCACTCATTGGAGTGGGACAATAAATAATTATAAAAATTCATGTATCATATCGACTTCCTGAACCTTAGCAGCAATTTTAAAAACTTTCCATAATAAGTATCACTTCCCTGTTCTCCAATTGTTGTAAACGAACAAAAGCATCCTTACAAGACAGCAGTCCCCAGGTCTTCAGTAGAGGTTTCAGTAAAGATTTTCTGGGTACTTGATAATATTTACAGAAAAGTATGCAATGTATATTTGTTTGGGGTGCAATATCATCACAAGGGCAAGGGAGCAGGTTTCGGGACCAATCATTGCAAGAGGGGAAAGTAATTAGCCGAAAAAGGAAGCCCAATCTAAATCTGGAGAGGAGCATTCTTGAGAAGCAATTAATGTCAGATGCCAGGTATAGTTGAAGACCCTGAACCTTAGTAATCCTTTGGAAAGCCAAAACAGTTTTATTGTCCTTTTGGGTAGACCATCTTTTGGCTTCCAAATGGTCCATTAAGAGCCTTCTCAAGGCTTTCCTCGATATTTGCTCCAGACTCGATGGGTCAATAAAAAACTCTGGGCGGCCAATTTCAAGACACATCCTTTCAACGAAAGACATCCATTTTATGTGTTTTGCCCCCTCCAATTTTTGGCAGTCAGCTATTACTTCACGATTAAAGGTCGTTTCTGGGGTGGTCCAAAGCTTATGCCATAAGAGAATGGGCTCAGTCTTAATAGTATCAGAGATAAACGGTAGTCCCAACTCTATGTGTGTCAAATAAGTAGACGTTGACTTCGGCAAACCTAGGAGGTATCTGAGGAACTTATTTTCATCCTTCTGGATTGATGTTATTGTATCGATCCCCCAGAGCCCTGCCCCATAGATTGCCGTTGATACGCACTTTGCTTTGTAAATGGTAATGAGCTGCTTGACTGGTCTCCCCCCAATTTTACTAGCAAAATCTCTGAGTGCGCCAATCGCTCTTGAAAAAGCAAGCTGCCTAGCTTTTACAGCGGGTTGCCAGGACACCTTTCTATGAAAGCAAATACCCAAATATGGATATTGTTCTACAGTGTATCATTTTTCCCTCGATGAATATCGGGCATGGGGTTTTCTTTATTCCCTTGCTACAGGCCAGGGAAAAGGTCTTAGCAATGTTTACCTTCAAACCCTTTTCTTTCATAAAGAGAGTAAATTTAGTGACCGCCCTCTGCAGCCCCAACCTTGTTTGAGACAAAATAGCCGCATCGTCTGCGTATAACAAGATTGGGACGGCATGGCCCTCTACCTTAGGGTAATCACATTCAAAACTCCTCATGAAACCACCAACGGCATTTATGTAGAGCGAGAAAAGCAGGGGGGCTAAAATGCACCCCTGCCTCACACCTCTGCCAATGGTGAATCTTGAGGAGCACTCCCCTCTCTGTCCGTACCGCATTCTGGTCCCTGCATCCCTATACAAAGCAATGATAAAATTAAGAATAGATAAGTTCAGTCCCAAGTCCTCCAAAACACCCCATAATCTCTTGTGGTCAACACAGTCGAACGCTGAGCTTAAATCTATAAATGTAACAAAAAGGTTACCATGTTTGGCCTCGACATATTTAGAGATTAAAAAATATAAGTTTAAACTCTGTTCGACCGTACCCCTACCTGTTCGGAAACCATATTGAAATCTAGAGAGGACATCAACCTCCTCTGTCCAATTATGCATACGTTTTAGGATGATGCGTCCCGCAATCTTCATTAGGGCATCAAGCAAGGAGATAGGACGATAGCAAGAGGGTACATGCCTATCCCCTTTTTTGTATATAGGTACCACAATAGCTTCTAACCAAGTTGGGATTAGGCCATAAACGTTTGCACAGTTCATGACAGATGTCAATAACGGGGCCCAAAAATCTATTTCAGCCTTAAAGACATCCACTGGTATGGCATCAGGACCGGGGGCCTTGCCAGATCCACTCTCCTTAATAGCAAGGATGACCTCATCACATGAGAAAACAATGTCAGGAACACACTCTCCCAAATCCACTGTGATAGTAGGAGAGGAAAGAATAGGGTCCGATGGAGATGTACCGAGAAGACTTGGGTTGCTATACAGCTGTTGAAAATAAGCAGCCCAAGTATCTCCATCAATGGCCAGGTCTAACCTCTTCTCAGGCATTTTAACCCACGGAAGTGGGGCGTTGACTAGCTTCCAGAAAGCAGAGGAATCGCGACTTTCGGAGGCTGACAACAGTGTCTGCCAAGCCTCCGCCTTCAAAGTTTTTATCCTGCTCTTAATAGCATGGCAGTAGCGATATCTAGCCTGACGTATCTCAGTTAAGGACTTCGGGATGGACTGTAAAGCCTTTTTCAATATCTTAAGTGCTTGTGTACAATTGTTATCAAACCATCCTTTAGATATTGAGGGGCCTGACTTGAACTGGCGGGTAAGTAACTTTTTTAGAGTTTCTTGTATTTTTGAGAAAGATTCCAAAAATTTTTGGGGGTGTTCTGTCATAGACAGACAAATATGCACCTCTTCCCACCTCGTCTTTATTAAGTTTTTAAGAAGGCCAGCAGGCTCAATTTTTTCCCATTTAAGAGTATAGCCATTTACTGCCCCTATTGAAATTGGTTGGTCATACCTTACCGGATGAGTATGATGACTTATAATGTGGGATGGTAAAGAAATAGAAAAGGCTATGGGGTAATGATCACCATATATCTGATCTAGCGTATCCCATGAGGATTTCAAGGAGGCGTGCCTCTTAGAAAAGAGAACAAAGTCAATGGTAGAGTTTGAGCCTCTTCCATGAAAAGAGAGTTTAAAGGGTATCGGAGGTGAGCATAGCTCATTTACAAAAGCTAAGTTAAAATGTGCTAAAAAACTATTTAGTGCCTCCCCTGTTTTTGAGTGCATGAAATGATTTGAGGTATCATCATTATCCGGGGAGGAAATAAAGTCACAGAGTCCCCTTGAAGCATACTGGCAGGTGTAGCAATTAAAATCGCCCATAAAGGCGATGGCCCATTCCCCCCCAAGCAGCTCTTTGACAGAAACAACGGCGTGAAACAATTCATTTAACGCCCTCTCCAGTGCATGGTCATGGTGGTCTGTAGGATGACCTCAGACCACCATGACCGCACCGCCCCTTGGTTCACACAGGAACTCCAGCAAACTAAGTCTAACTGCAAAAAGCTCGAAAGGAGCTGGAGAAGGAACCCTAGCGATCAGGGCCAAAGCAGCTATAGCTTGGCACATAGAAGCTATCAGTACGCAGAGCGAAAGCTAAATATTTCCAGGCACGCATTGAGGCAGCCGAGAGCTCCTCACGCGAATTGTTTAAAATTTCCAAGGAAATATCTCTGGTTTCCAGCTCAAATGCTCCTGTAAGTGTCTCCACGGAGGAATGCAACAGAGTCGCTAACTTTTTTTCAAACAAAGTTAAAGCAATTTATACCTCCTTCTCTAAACAGCCGGGAAGGGGCATAGACTTCAGAGCTGTTGGAGCGCCTATGGCTCCCGACTCTTCTTTGCAAATCTTCGAGGTCCCGTCGGCTGATAGTCTAATAAAGATTTGTCGTAGTGTGAAGTCTGGATCCCCCAATGACCCGGCCCCTCCTTGGGTCATTGCGGAGGGTCTAGCTGGACTGGAACCACACATAAGACATGTCTTACAGACCTCTTTCTCCACTCAGCGGGTTCCAGAGGAGTGGAAGAAGGCTATAGTACTCCCAATAAAGTAAAAACCAAATGTTAGCATTGATGTGCTGGAAAACCTCAGACCCATTTCATTACTGCCTTACGTGGCGAAAGTGGCTGAGAAGGTGGTCAATGCTCAACTCACTGAGCATCTGGAGAGAGGGAATCTATTTCATCCCTCCCAATCAGGATTTAGAGCTGGCTTCTCGACGGAGACAGCTCTCTTACGTGCCACTCAGACTTTAAGAGCAGGAGCGGATGCAGGACACACAATGGCCCTGATCATGCTCGACCTCAGCGCAGCTTTCGACACTGTAGCTCATTCCATCTTGCTACAGTGTTTTAGTGAGGCTGGGGTCGCGGGTCCCGCGCTGTACTGGCTGCAGTCGTTCCTTACAGGAAGATGCTTCCAGGTACAACAAGGGGCATGTCGATCGGTAGAGATGCCACTAGACCAGGGAGTGCTTCAGGGCTCAGCTTTGAGCCCCACTCTTTTTAATCTGTACATGGCCTCCCTGGCGAAGGTGGTACAGGCATACGGGGTGGAATTGGTATCTTATGCCGACGACACCCAGCTGCTGATCTCTCTATCGCAGAACACCGCCAATGCCTCCACCAACTTTAAGGCCTGTATGCAGGCATTAGCTGAGTGGATGGACTCCCACTGCCTAAAGCTCAACGGCTCTAAGACAGAGGTTCTGGTAGTGGGGGGAAAGAGTGACAGCTGGTCGGCCGAGTGGTGGCCTCCATGACTTGGTCCTACTCCCACACCTTGTGAGGAGGCTAAGAACCTGGGAGTATGGGTTAACCCCACTCTCTCCTGTGAGGGCCATATAAGGCGTCTTGTGGGCAAGTGTTTTGGGGTACTGAAGACCCTAAACAAAACTTTAGACCTGCTACCCCTAGAGGCCAGAAGGACGTTGACGCAGGCACTGGTGACCTCTCGGTTGGACTATGGAAACATTCTGTTCCTTGGGTCCACCGAGGGTAGCCTTGGTCGCCTGCAAGTCATCCAGAATGCCGCCGCCAGACTGGTGCTAAGGAGACCTAGGAGAGCAAATTCTCAGCAGGCACTGGATGCGCTTCACTGGTTGCCAGTGAAGAAACGCGTGCTGTTCAAATGCCTCCTCTTCTGTCACCGTATTGTCTGGGGCAGGTCGCCCGCCTATCTTAGGGACTTAGTCAGCCGCTACGAACCTCCAAGGGCCCTCCGCTCGGAGGGCATTGGGCTGTTGACAGTCCCTAGGGTAAGGAAGGCCAGAATGGGCGGTCGATCTTTTTCGCTCCAAGCTGCTCAGCACTGGAACAAACTTCCTCCTGCCCTGAGATTGGAGAGCAGTGAGACGGTGTTTCGGGCTAGGCTCAAAACTCTACTCTATACCTTGTAGGGCTAGGGGTTCTGTAGTGGGTGGTTGTGAGTAGCTCCATTCAGCGCGGGGACACGCCATGATGGCGTTACTGTGCGCTTTATAAGCTCTTTATTATTTATTATTATAGATGATAGTGCCACTTAGATTGAAGTTGAATGTGACGTGGAGTTTGACCGACATGAGTTCCACGTTGGAGGATGACATGATATAACGAAGCTTATGGTGTACTTGTGGATTATGGGGATTCTGCCTCTGGCTTGTGAAGTCTGTCTTGTCTGTAGCATTACTATCCTGTGTGAGTCCCCTACAACCAAAATTGAGATCCCCCCCCATAAGCTCCGATAGTAGGTTCTCCATGGACTCCGTGCCTGTTGATACAAGACACAATCTCCACCTTCACTATCAACTTGAAACTTATATACCTAAATACGGTGTACACCAAGTACTCAAAGACCACGACCCATGTAACCACAAGGTCACCCTAACATGTAAAAACCAGTCAGTACTAAATTGCCCATTTTGCGCTCTCAGCAGGGGAGGTAGGAGGGACTTTCTTTTATTTGACTGTTTCTTTCTTTTTCAATGTTACTCAAATAGAATACTCTGACGTAATTATAGGATGGATAACAAGTGGTCGCCTCAATTAGTGCTAAGGCATGCCCTACCATGAACACTACTTGATTGTATGTGCTGATACCTGGTACGGTTAGTGTCCAATTGTAATAATTGGGCTGCCACAACGAGTAATACTACCATACTGTACAGAATGTGTTATAACCTGCTGGAAACGAATAAAAATATATATATTTAAAAGTCTTGTTTAAAAAAAAGTCTGTCTTGACTGGAAATCTTGTAGCCGGCGGGAAGGGAGTGTGGCAGGGATGGCTATGGCGGTGCAGGTGCAGATGCAGGCTTCAGCCAGTTTGACATGAGGATAAATAGTAAAGACACAAAGGGGTGCTAGGGTCAGTGATAGCCTCAAAAGTCTGACGTGTCCTGTACAGATAAAGAAAATGGACTATGAGCAGTGAGAGAGGAGAACAGAAGTAAACCCATCAGCCCACCCATTGGCGGATCTTCGTCATCTGGGTTTGAAGAAGCACCAGCTTGATATCCACTAGGTGTCTCACTAGGAGAGTGTGAGTACAACAACCAGTGTCTATTACGCCAGTGGTAGAAATCTGGGTAATGATGTATGGAGGGCTGTGGGAAGTGAAAAAAGTTGCAGTGTATAAAGCATAAGTGCTAATGAAAAGGTGGTGGGATAAAATTGACTAACATGGTGCCTAATGAACCTTTATTAAGACGGTCACCATGGTGCCAACATTAAAAGCAGAGTGGGAATGGATGTAAACAAATATTACCATTCATGAGTGAATCATACGGTCGACATGTTTCAGCCTGGGAAGGCTTTCTTCAGGACCTAGTAGAACACTACTGCAACTGTAATGGTGAGAGTAACAGTGAAAGTACATACCATGCCAAGACCAGTAACCTACCAGTTTTATTTGAATGGATTGGTAGGAGATGAAGTCATGGTATTGTGAAACCAACTGCTCCTGAAACACAGAAATAGTATATACAAACAAACATGTACACATTGTGAATAATCACACAACATAGTGGGCTACAGAGACATTGCTCTATCATTATCACATGATTAATTAATCACTCACCCGCAATTTTGCTGGGAGGAGGCCTTACCTCGCCTGGCGCTCGGTCAGGACATAGAGGCCCCGCTCTAATAAGAAAGATAAAATGACACCAACACAAAACATGATTATGCTGAGACATGTCTATTCCTATAACCACATGGTATTTAAAAGGCAAATATTACAGGACTTTAATATTCGCCAGCCTAATTAAGATGATGATAAGATGAAAAAAATGTCAATGGCTTGCAGTCTTTGTACCGGTTCTAACTCACATGAAAGTTTCTTGGTAAGCATGCGTGAGCAGAAACCACATTAGACCCCTCTTATCTAGTGAATAAGTTCACAGAGCTAGAATGGTTCCGTACTGTTAAACTTAAGAGCACTGAGGGAAATGGAAGTGTGCCATCCAAGCGCATGAGAATAGCAAAAGGTAAAAAGCCCGTGAAAGTCACTGGTTTCTAACACTCACCTGTCCGTCAGTACCTCGATCCCTCTCCTGAGTCGAGGGGAAGGTAACACGACGGACAGGGAGCGCTGTTAAAATAGTGATATGGCGGACCAGAGAGTAAACACCCTGTGGTGTCGTCCACAGCAAAGGAACAGAAGCTGATTGGCGCCTCGCTGAAGAAAGGAACATTGTGGAGGCTTGCAATTCAATTAAGCTCGCTGATTGGATCATAACATGAGAGGACAATGTTGATAGGTCACAGCGTTAACCAGTCTGACAAGAAGGCTATTCGGAGCGGGCTCGTCTGCTGTACAAGCTATTCGGAGCGGGCTCGTCTGCTGTACAACAAGTCGGATCATGTTTGATTAGTATATTACAAAAGTAATAGGTAAAAACCGTAATAGGTCGCGGGCGCGTTTTAGATTCAGAAACACTTGTAGGTTCATACACACGTTGATACGCACTTCTCAAAGGTCTAAATGCATGAGAGGCTGGAAACAGTGTAGAAAGGTGCCTCCCACCCGCTCATAGGTTGAAAGCGTGTTAGCAGGAAGGGGATTGGTCGAGTTATCAGCCAATCAGGGAGCAAGGCTTTAAACGCGTACTCATCGGCCCTGCGTCAACCATCTCGTAGACCAACAAGTGGTCAATACCGGTCTGAAAAAGAAATCTACCTTCACTCCGCTACCTCATCAAGTACCTCCTATGGTTGGTGCTTTTGAGAAAGCTGTGACTCATGAAATCGGTTCTTTGAACCTATCGAAACATGACACTTTTCAGAATCTTTCCAGAGCTCAAAAACTGGCAATTACTACCTTGTCCAAAGATAGCCTTATCACTATTAAACCTGCCGATAAGGGGGGAGCAATAGTGATCCTTGACACCACTTCTTATCGAGCAGAATGTTTAAGACAGCTAGGTGATTCCAACTCCTATACTCTTCTCAATGAGGATCCCACTACCAGACTTGCATCTGAGATCAAGAACTTAGTTGAGGAGGCCAATGCGGAGGGCTGGATCACACCACGTGAGGCTTCATTTTTGATTACCACCCACCCAGTGACTCCTTACTTCTATGCCCTACCGAAGATTCACAAACCAACTAGACCTCCTCCAGGGCGGCCAATCATATCTGGTATTGGTTCGCTACTCGAACCCCTTTCAACATTTGTGGATTTTTTCTTGCGACCTATAGTGAGCACCATGCCCACTTATTTACAAGATACAAAGGACGTATTGCGTCTCCTGCCAGATATTGATTTCAACATCGAGACTGACCTCTTGGTCAGTTTCGATGTGGAATCTCTCTATACCTGTATTCCACAGGAAGAAACCCTGCTCACGATCAGAAGTCTTTTGGCATCCCAAGATCTTACAAGCATCACTCCGGTTAATTTCATTATGGAGTTGGCCAGGATGGCCATGACCGAGAATTTTTTTCAATTTGAGGATTCTCTGTACTTACAGATCTCCGGTACGTCAATGGGGAGTGTCTTCGCCCCCAGCCTGGCTAATCTTTATGTCCACCATTTTGAGACAGAGTCGATATTTGACTCCATCAATCCTTTTTCCACTCAATTGTTATTGTGGAAAAGATATATCGACGATATCTTGGTGATATGGAGGGGGGACATAACATCCGTACTTGCTTTCCAGACCTGGCTTAATGCCCAAAATCAATTTCTGAAATTCACTCTTGAATATAGCAAGACAGAACTCCCCTTTTTGGATTTACTAATTTTTCCAAAAGATGGCCATTTGGCCAGTAAACTTTATCGTAAACCCATGGCGAGAAACTCGTTGCTCCAATTTCAAAGTCACCATCCCCGTTCCCTTCGGGAAAATCTGCCTTTCAGTCAGTTCCTCAGGGTACGTAGAAATTGTTCAGAAATGTGTGACTTTGTAGACCTGTCAAAGGACCTGTGCACAAAACTGAGGGAGCGAAACTATCCATCCTCCATCATACGCAAAGCAAAAAAGAGGGCATCTACTAACCATCGTGATGCCCTTCTTGCTCCACCAGTTTCCAAACCTCCTTTGGAAAATTTGACATTTGTAACCACCTTCAGCACGGCTTCAACTCAAGTACAGAAAATCATAAGGAAACATTGGCGAATTTTAAATACCGCGGGAGTTTCTATACCCTGCCCAATGTTTTCTTTCAAACGGAGTCAAAACCTCCGCGATGGCCTAGTACATACAAGACCGCGTATGCTTCCACAGGAGTCTACCCACACCTTGTGGAACCTTCCGCCAGTGCAGGTCCACTATCCCTGTGGCTGCTGCTCCGTATGTCCCCAAACTGAGAAAACTCTAACAGTGGACATCGGCACAGCACGTCCATGGATCTTGAAACATCACACCAATTGCAACAGCGAAAGGGTGATATATATGATTTCCTGTCCGTGTTCCCTACGATACATAGGGATGACAACAAGAAAGGTGAGACTCAGGATACTGGAGCATAAGAGCACCATTAGGTGCAATCGCCAGGCTACACGTCTCACTAACCATTTCCTCACCATGAGACATAACGTTGAAGATTTGAAATGGATAGTGATTGAAAAACCCTTCATTCCACCACATATCAGTGATGTTTCACATTATCTGTTCGTCAAGGAACAGAAGTGGATTTTCAGGCTGAATAGCACAACTGGAGGGCTGAATGACGAGATCCCTTGGATTCAAATCTAGAGAGCGGAGGACCTCTCCAAAACCAGAGAGCCCAGCAATTTTTCAAAAAGTCCCTTTCGAGAGATCATATTTACAACAATCAATCCAGGCTCATGCAATCCTGGCCCTGTTGGCCTCATGTACATCTTACTCTGTATATACACCTCTTGTCCTTCTTCTAACCTTAGGACACCAGTGTCAACAAGACTATCATATTGTTCATGCAGTTTTATCATGTCCTACTGCCTGACTATCTCTCCATTCCGTCTGCCATCGGAAACTATACATTCCTTAAATACGACACTGACAGATAAGCTGCTTATATGCAACACATGCACTACAGGCGTGCTAGGTAGATAGAGTTGGCCCGTTGGTTTAGGTCATGTGCACTGAATAGGGTCTATCGAGTGACCAGCACTGTCACATTGTGTTCGTGCTTTTGCCGACTCTTTATATATCTACACAATTACTAAATCATCTACGAGATGGTTGACGCAGGGCCGATGAGTGCGCGTTTAAAGCCTTGCTCCCTGATTGGCTGATAACTCGACCAATCCCCTTCCTGCTAACACGCTTTCAACCTATGAGCGGGTGGGAGGCACCTTTCTACACTGTTTCCAGCCTCTCATGCATTTAGACCTTTGAGAAGTGCGTATCAACGCGTGTATGAACCTACAAGTGTTTCTGAATCTAAAACGTGCCCGCGACCTATTACGGTTTTTACCTATTACTTTTGAAATATACTAATCAAACATGATGCGACTTGTTGTACAGCAGACGAGCCCGCTCCGAATAGCTTGTACAGCAGACGAGCCCGCTCCGAATAGCCTTCTTGTCAGACTGGTTAACGCTGTGACCTATCAACATTGTCCTCTCATGTTATGATCCAATCAGCGAGCTTAATTGAATTGCAAGCCTCCACAATGTTCCTTTCTTCGGCGAGGCGCCAATCAGCTTCTGTTCCTTTGCTGTGGACGACACCACAGGGTGTTTACTATCTGGTCCGCCATATCACTATTTTAACAGCGCTCCCTGTCCGTCGTGTTACCTTCCCCTCGACTCAGGAGAGGGATCGAGGTACCGACGGACAGGTGAGTGTTAGAAACCAGTGACTTTCACGGGCTTTTTACCTTTTGCTATTCTCATGCGCTTGGATGGCACGCTTCCATTTCCCTCAGTGCTCTTAAGTTTAACAGTACGGAACCATTCAAGCTCTGTGAACTTATTCACTAGATAAGAGGGGTCTAATGTGGTTTCTGCTCACGCATGCTTACCAAGAAACTTTCATGTGAGTTAGAACCGGTACATAGACTGCAAGCTATTGACATTTTTTTCATCTTATCATCATCTTAATTAGGCTGGCGAATATTAAAGTCCTGTAATATTTGCCTTTTAAATACCATGTGGTTATAGGAATAGACATGTCTCAGCATAATCATGTTTTGTGTTGGTGTCATTTTATTTTTCTTATTAGAGCGGGGCCTCTATGTCCTGAGCGAGCGCCAGGCGAGGTGAGGCCTTCTCCCAGCAAAATTGCGGGTGAGTGATTAATTAATCATGTGATAATGATAGAGCAATGTCTCTGTAGCCCACTATGTTGTGTGATTATTCACAATGTGTACCTGTTTGTTTGTATATACTATTTCTGTGTTTCAGGAGCAGTTGGTTTCACAATACCATGACTTCATCTCCTACCAATCCATTCACATAAAACTGGTAGGTTACTGGTCTTGGCATGGTATGTACTTTCACTGTTACTCTCACCATTACAGTTGCAGTAGTGTTCTACTAGGTCCTGAAGAAAGCCTTCCCAGGCTGAAACATGTCGACCGTATGATTCACTCATGAATGGTAATATTTGTTTACATCCATTCACACTCTGCTTTTAATGTTGGCACCATGGTGACCGTCTTAATAAAGGTTCATTAGGCACCATGTTAGTCAATTTTATCCCACCACCTTTTCATTAGCACTTATGCTTTATACACTGCAACTTTTTTCACTTCCCACAGCCCTCCATACATCATTACCCAGATTTCTACCACTGGCGTAATAGACACTGGTTGTTGTACTCACACTCTCCTAGTGAGACACCTAGTGGATATCAAGCTGGTGCTTCTTCAAACCCAGATGACGAAGATCCGCCAATGGGTGGGCTGATGGGTTTACTTCTGTTCTCCTCTCTCACTGCTCATAGTCCATTTTCTTTTTCTGTACAGGACACGTCAGACTTTTGAGGCTATCACTGACCCTAGCACCCCTTTGTGTCTTTACTAGTTCTATTGGGGTAGGGTGCTGTCAGGTCTTTAAGCTTATACCCCCTATACCCCCTTTAAAAAAAAAAAAATTTGTATTTCCTATGAGGATAAATAGGTCAGGGGCATTGTCGTGAAGCATGTTCAAGATCTCTGTGGCTTGTTTGTTGAGTGTGTGAGTGTTGAGGATATTGCCATGCCCTAGGCTGCTGGAGGGCACATGTGCATTCCTTGGCTTTGTACTGGTAATCATTTTACATCCTGGGAGAATCCCAGCAAACTCTCCCATGGCACCTTATTTGACATTGGCCATGCAGCCACCTGTCATGCAGCCGAGTACGAGATGCACACTTGAACTACTACAATAATAGCTTATTTTGCTAGTGCTTGCTAGCACTGTTGTAAATAACATTACTTTTGCCCGAGCCCAGAATTGTGTTCCATTTACTTCGTCAAAGAACAAACGGAATACCGTCTATGTGCCTAACTCATAAGCACACAATTTTTTAATGTGTCAGTTATGTTATCTTGTGCAGAGTTGTAGAGCACACTATTACTCAAAAGGATATCCAGGCACTGATTAGATATAGATTTAGAGTGAAATATGCGGTCCTTGGACTTTACGATCAAACAAAGATCTCTGCAGCTGGTCTCCAACAAAGGGTCCTTGTGATTAGTACAATATTTCTATGAGCCCTGCCGGTGGTGCTTGTTTTCTTCTTGTGACAGCCAGTGCAAATAGTGAAACATGCCGAAGAGGAAAGCCAATGGCACTGGGACAGTCCTTCTACTTTCCTTAGTGCACAGACCAAGTAGCTCCAGTCATGCAGAGACACGTTGCGGCTTCTGTGGCATATGTCCCAACAGAGGTGTGTGAGCCCACAAATTAACAGAGTGAGACATGTCTGAATTGAGTCATTATTGCTGATGGCACCCTGTGCAACAATCTTTTTATACAACCCCCCCATATGACCTCCTCCTTGTATTTCCTCACTACCATCCAGGCAAAAAGTGCCTCTCATCCCTCCTCAGCCCCCAGGGCCGGACTGGGAACCAAAACCGGCCCTGGCAAAGTGCTCGACTGGTCCCCCCATCCCCGGGTGGGGGGTTGGGGTGCATCCGAGCTCTTTGCCGGGGCCGGTTTTCGGCCGATTTTGTTACAGGGCCGTTTTGCAGTAACGCTGCAAAAACAGCCCTTAAACAAAAACGGCCCCAGGGGCCCAAAACCGTCCCCCACCCTTGCGGCACAACGGGGGATTGCCCGTGCCCGCAACGGCCAGTCCGGGCCTGTCAGCCCCTCTCTCAAACACATTTCATTTGTTTAAAAGCGCTTGTAAAGCCTGGTTATGGAATTCCACCCAGCTATCCACCTAAAATACAGATATATTCTTTGCAACAGGCATATTAACCCTCTGCGCCACTTTATGGCAAGTCAAAAGTGCCACTTGAGGAAACTATGGTCTCTCTGTAACAGGAACATTAATCACAAGAGTTAGCATGACATTTTTATTGCTGCCTGAAAGCTGGACGCACAAGATACTCTGCAGCAGTGGCTTTTAAATCGTACATTATTGCTAAACACAGCACCCCCCTGAGGTCAGCGCCCCCGCTACAGGTCAGCGCCCAATGTGGCCGCACAGGTCGCACTGACCTAAAAGCCGGCCCTGAGCTGAGCCACAGGTCTGACTCGGATCTTAGGGCCATGCAGGAGCCGAGCCCTGAAAATGCTTGCTGTGCAAATCATCCAAAGAAATCACAGAAAATATGATAAAGTGTGTTCAAAATTCAACAAAAGTTCAATTGTTAACATGTTGAAGCGTTAACATTAATACTTCACATTTTAGCACTGCACTGAGAAATTGCTAGTTTCTAAACATAAACCATTAATTAACCAAGAGACAAGACAATTGTCAAGTAAACCCTGTACCTGACCCAGATTATTATAGAGCAGCATTAAGAGTTCTATTGAATCAAGCACACTAGGTTTTGTACAACTGGTATTCTGAACCTACTTATTTGAAAGTGCTTTCATAGGCAATAATGAAGAAAAAAATTGGTGAAATAAAATTTAAGCGGAGGAGCTGCGAGTTATCCTGGTTTGCAGGTTTCATTTTGTACAAATCTGACAGTAAATGGTAATCTATACTATGACTCTCCTTGTGTTAAGGCTTTGTGGTTTCCTCTGTACATTTTTCTGCAAATTGTATTTAGCGCGAACTTTAAGCAAGGTCATATTCAATGTTTACAGCCATTTAAGGAATATTAAGTGATTTGCCCAGCAGAATCACAGGATGTTGAGCCGACACCGAATATTGAACTTACCCATAGATTCATCAGGCATCCATTTTGCGATTCCTTATTAGCGAAAAATAAGGATTCGCTAATAAGGAATAGCAAAATGCTATGCATGAAGAACTCGCTTAAAAAATGGCGATTTCTTAAAATTCCTTAATTGCAACTCGCAAATTGCGAAACCGCAATTAAGGAATACCTCCCCATTCATTCCTTTGGGCCTAGAGGCCCATAGGAATGAATGGGAAGACAATCTCAATTTGCGATTCTCAATTAGAGAAACGCAAATTGAGATTGCAATTTCAAGGGTGCCAGGGTGTCAAAAGGACACCCTGTTGCACCCCTGAAATCTGCATATGGGTACATCATGCACACACACATGCCCTAAGGGCATGTTTGTGTGTAAAATGGAACTTTGAAAAATGCACTTTAGTGCATTTTTTAAAGTTTTTGCAAATTACCATGAAGTTCAACTTCATGGTAATTTGCTCCCCCTATTAGCGAAGTCGCTAATTTTTTTACTTTAATGCATTGCATTTAAGGAATCTCAATTTGAGATCCCTTAAATGCAATAGCAATTTAAATAATCGCAATTTTGCGATTTCTTAAATTGCGATTTTTGCATTTGGGATGATGCATCCCAAATGCAAAAATACCGGTCGCAAAGGGGCAGATTCCTGAGAATCTGCCCCTTTGCGAGCGGTGTTTAACTTGATGCATCTATGCCTTAGTTCCCCAATTTCAAAGGCGGTAGCGTCGACCCTAGCAGGGAGGGATGAAGGCTGAGCCACGTTGAAACGCGGCTCGTTCTGGGCTCAAGGTTCCATTAGGAACTCGAGCTGAGCCAGAGCCAGGCTTAAAGCTAACGAGGCTGCCTGGAGGTTTCAGTTCTAGCCTCCAAAAAAGATAACAAAACTGGAGATTTTATAAACATGTCTTGAAGTGTCAGCATAGAGACCAAGGATTCATCATGTAAGTTAAATTGGGCATCAGGGGACAGATTGGACACTTGCAGGCATGGGTGGTGGAAGAGGGCCGCAGTGGCAGTGGAGGCACTTTTATTTTGACAAATTAAGCATCACTGCTCGGTAACCCGTCTTCATTGATGGGTCTCTGTAGTAGACTTGCTCTAGCGTGGCTACATGCACGCTTGGGTAATGGTGCCGTGGGCTCTAATGCAAGAAATGACATTGGCGCCCCATCCTCCAGTTTTAGTAAAAAAAAAAACCTACTAATTCGAGTACAGCGGGCCGTTCGTTCCGGGCTCGGTGCTACTGCACCCGAAGCACTGTTCATAGGTATGCCCCTGCGTTTAGCGAATTTGCACCTTAGTTCAAACCAAGAAAAGGGCTGATGAGATTTGAGAACGTGTCAATAAACGGTCGCAGTTGCGCTTTACATCACTGCACGTACGTGTTTATAATAGCAATGCTATCTCGAGTGCAGAGACGGGCTATCCATATTGCAGCAGGTGCAGTGGCACCAAGCCTCAGCAGTCAGAGGGGCCCACTGCACCCCAATTGTACAATTCTAGGTATTACCTTGAAACCAGCAGATTGGGGGTGGGAGTGTTGCTTGCTTTCATTAGGGGCCACGGCAGCCTTTTTACACTGCTGGAGTGTTGTCAATGACTTTACATCCTGCAACAAACACTATCTTATTATTTTATGTAAATGCAAACAGACAAGAAACATGCTGTGCTTACTGTTTGGGAGTGCAGGTCTGTAATAAGCCAAACTGTTCACTATTCAAATTTCCCCTTCCATCTGAGATCGGTTTGAAATCTGCAGAGGGCCTGGGGCAGTCATAAATATGTAAGCAGTGACTTGCGTTAAGACTACAAAACGCTGCAACGTTCACCTCGAACAACGGCGGCGGCTTCCAGTCTGGGTACTAGATGTGTGCATGCTCAGACGACGTTCTCAAACTTTTGGTGTAAGGTGAACGCATTCTCTGATTCCTCGGCAACAGAGTTCACATTAAAAGAGAAACACTGTGGAGTCTGTTATCACACAGACAGGTACAGTAGAGTCCTTACTTAACTCACTTTACAATGTGCTGGTTCACATGCTTGATAAAGAAACACAGGGGCAGAATTACAAGCCCCTTGCAACACTTTTGCGCCGCCGTTGCGTTGCGGCAGGGTAAACAATGCAGCCAATTTACAATGTGACGCATCTAGGGAGACGTGTCACGTTGTAAAGCCCCGCATCACATTATACCTGCTTCAGTAATAATGTTTGCAGGGTGGGTGTTCCCACACAGGAAAGCCTCGTAGAAGTGACGCAGTGAAATCTACAAGATGTCACTGCGCCACTTCTAGTACGCCACTGAGTCAAAACCTTACGCCTGCTTGAAACACGCGTAAGGAGTGACGCAGTACAATGAGTACAGGCCTCCCCATGCCTTGCTGTAGTTGCATCGTGCTTACGATATGACTCCAGCAATGCGTGACTTTTGGGCCAACAAATGCGTCAGAATTTCTGATGCATCTGTCAATCCTTGCACCATGGTGCACCGTATTGTAAATACGGTGCATCCATGGTGGCGCAAGGGTATCGCAGGCTGGCGCAGGGAAACTGACGCATCTCTATAGATGCGTCAGTTTCTTGTAAATCTGCCCCATAGTTTAGAAAACAATGTCTGGAATCTTCTGTCCCTCCCATTTAAGGCACTCCAGGGAGACTTCGATAATGTTCACTCTTGCTCTGTCACTGCTGGCCATCAGCAGCAAAATCAGAAAACCTTAAGTAGAACTACTGCCCCATGGTTATGCTCCACAACTTTAACGCTTTAGCTATCAACTGTTGATCATTTTATGTTTGATCCAAATATTTCGCTACTGACCTGCATTTCATGGGGTCTTTACTTCTATATGCACTCATGAACATAGATAGAAAAGAAAGGAGACCAAAAGGGGCGTGTTGGATGCTGCCATTTTGAAGGCAACTGTCTGCAAGAGGCCTTGATTATTCAGGCATCTTCCGCAAAGGAAAGGAAGATTCAGAGGCCGCCTTCTATCTATGGCTGTCCTCCATTTTCTCCGCTGTACTCCATGTGTCCACCTCCATTGCGTCAGAGCCACTGTATTACAGGGATTGCTGAAGTACTCCTCTCCTTTGAGAGCAAGAATCAGATCCCTGCATGCACTGTGGGTGAATTGGCTTACCATGCCTAGGCCCCAAACGTTGTGTCAACACACCCCTCTCAAGGAAGGTCCTTCTCCATCAGTAGAAGTGTCCAGGACTTCTGAGGCCCTGCACTTGTTTGTCCTGTAAAAATACTCATGGAAGTTCCAGACTTTCCAAAAAAGAGTCTTCTTGCTTAATAAGTAGGTGTCTCAATGGCGTGATACCCAAATTGATTACAAGATTGTCCCAATTCTTGATTAAATGGATGAATACTCAGCAACCATTTTGTTCCCCTTTTTCTCATTTTCAGACCAGAAGAACAAGGAAAAGAAAAAACAGTGGGGCGAGGACCATTAATCGAGAGGCAGATTTAGAGAAAATGAGATGCCTTCCACCCCCTGGTCATCACTTGAGCAGTAGGTTTCCCTGGTCGGGGTTATTCATTTTGTGGACACGTCTGGCTGGCACTGAGCACAGGAGATCCTTGTTTTTTTACAGGTGGTTCAAGTACTCAGCTTCAAATGTTTTACAATCCCCCGTCCAGAAGTAATAGGAATTAATAAGAAAAGGCTCATAACACCTTGGAAACTGGGACAAAGAAACGGAAACATTAAATATATTTGTTCGCTCTGGGAAATTATTTCAAGAACTGCTTTGTGGGAGAAGCCATTCTCTCCCAATCAATGCTCACCTACAATTCTTCCCTCCATCTAACAAATATATTTTGTGGATTTCTTAAATAATTTGTTAGCAAGAACTGGAATAAAAGAATGCAAAGACCGGCTTTTTGCGAACGTGTCTGCTTTGTCAGGAAATGGGCAATGCAGAAGATTTCTTTCGTGCCTGGTCAAGGTTTCATCAGCACACTCTTCCTCATTAGAGAAAAGGGAACAAGGCCTGATTTAGAGTTTGGCAGATGGGGTTATCCATCAAAAATGTGACAGATTTAGGATTTAATGCACTAGTAATACTGCGGATGAGATATCCGTCCCATTTAGAGTATCCCATATGCCAAACTATAAATCAGGACCAAAGTTCAGTGACCTGTTAGGAATCTCAGAAATCACAATGGCTCAATAAGTTGCAATTATTTAAGAATGGCAGGTATCTTTCTCTTCTGAGATCTCCTACTCAAAAATGATAAACTGATGATATTGGCGTAGGAGAAAGCCTATCTGTTGATCATTGTAAGAGAACCATGTGGGTGTTCTGTTAGGTTACATTCAGGTCATCTTCACACCATTGATCAATCAAAGTGTTGATGTCCACCATGGCAAGGCTCACAATGGAGGGGTCTGAGGCTTAGTGTATGTGTGAATGAAACACTAATAACATTACTGTAGGTGGACTACTTGACTGATGGGTGTTGATCAGACATTCTTTCATCCAGAGTCCTTAAGGTTCAACCTTAGTAAGTTCAAAGCATTTCCAGCACACTGCATGAACCTTACACAGAGGGAGCTGCATGGAAGCTACTCTGACAGAACATGCCTTTCTCATCTTTAGCCGGGATATTGGCCTCTTTTACGCCCTTTTCAAGCAATACTCATGCGCACATGTATTTATGTTAACTAATATGCAATTTGGCTTCATACAAGAAGACCTTCAAGAACCGAACTGTGATCACAGGGTATAATTTGAGGATTCAACAGATAGATATCTGGAGTTGGCATACAATTTGTCATTTGAATCATAAAATGGTTATCACATCAGATATGAGTCTTTTAGGGTAGTGGGGCATCCTTTTGGGAGTAGACTTTACCAGCGACCAAGTATTGAATAAAGAGGAAAATGTGTACATCATCACTATAGAGGAAATGACCAATTTCTTCAGTAGTCACTGCCTGGTAATCGACAAGTCAAGATTCTCTGTAATCTTTATTATTGTTAGTAACTTGGTGAATATAACCAGAACGTGCAGCTTCCCAGTATTTCATCATAGGTTGCAACCTTCATTAGAGTGCGTCCCTGTATCTAGAAACATCTTATATTCAGCCTGGTCCAGATGGGGTGACTAGTGTCAATTAAATGCATCTCGATCCCTTTCAATATCTTTGAAATACAGTTATGATTGGAGTCATTCTTGCAGAACCATCAATGGATATTGTTCAGCAATCTCTGCTATTTACTGTGCTGTTGAGATGTTCCAAGTCAGCATCTGATTTTAAAATGTAATTAATATAACAAGATAATTAAGATTAATTTAATCGGAGAACAATACTAGAGAAAAACAGTAAACACTCTTGAAACTCACCAGTTATGTTAGCTATGCAACTAAAACTCCCACCATCGCCATGCATTGCTCATTCACTCGTGATGTCATAGGTGACATAAGATAGTGAAAGGTCAGTTCCACTGAATGATGGGAAAAGGATGCAGCTGGAAACCACAAGACCTAGTCAAGGTATGTGTGTCACAGAGTGAGGGGAAAGTGTTGCAGAGTGCAGGGCCTGGCTGAAGGCCAGCCCATGCAGCCAGTGTCTACTGAGCATAGTTAAAGGTACACCCCATTCGGCCTTAGGGAAAAATCACACAACTAATGTAAAAATAATACATATCTTCAGAGTTAAACAGAGGCTGCGAGAAATTGGGTTGTTGGTTGACTAGGGTGTGCACCCTGGTCAAACAACAGGGACTTATAAGTAAATTAAATATGCCAATCAGGTGTAAACAAACTAAACCATGTCTAGGAGAGTGAGTCCAAACACTAAAGCGAACAAAAACGAATTTCAGCAACATAAATTGAGGTAAGTAGGCACAAAGTTTGGGGGTAGACCACCCTAAGGTTGACATGTCTAACAGAGGCACATAAAGATCAGGCATCTGGGTCATAAGTTGAACACAGGGGGTCATCATTTCAACCTGGGTTAACCCATAAAAGGCTGTGGTTCCAATGGTGATGGTGCCATAAGATGACTAATCATACGTTTCTTGCTGTTTCCTGAGGAAAGGAGTTGGCCCACAAAGTGCCGTTAGCTCTGCTCACATTAACACTCCAGACTAGGTAAATGGCTCAACTGGAAGCTAAGAACCTAAGGAACATGCTGGCCAGGACAAACATAGGCATCACAGGTTTTGTCCATTAGTAAGCAGTACATGAGACCCGTGTCAGTAAGCATTCTTAAGCATGGACTGGAATCATACAATCATACCCCATTACAGCTCAGAAGCCTCCTTGTTCTTTGGGAACGAAAACACTGAACACTGTAACAGGCGAGCTCTGAAAGTCCTAAATTGAAGGTGAAGCAATGAACATATTAATGAGAACCATTAGTCCCAATTTTGTTTATAATGCACTTGTGATTTGCTGTTCCCTCCTCATGACATGGTTCACGCTATTAAAATCAATAAAAACATATACTAATAAAACTAAGAGCGGACAGGCTTAAGCGGCGACCAAGCCTCCTTCTCTGGAGAGAGCAACAAGTGACTTGCTTGATGGTCCTTGAGCATTCTCCATCACATGGCATGAGAGAAGGCTTTACAATTATTCTGTAACTGAGATCACCTCAAGGAGACACTTTCAAAAGGGTCCTTTGATAATAGGATGAGATGAAAGGCATCTTGAATTATCCAAGCAACAAACCCCTTCTTTCTGATCAAACAAGATGAAAACAAAATTGTTCTCATTACAGGATTAACCACATAGTAATAACCAATTTAATAGAAATGGTTAAGCAAAACAAAACTAAGGCGTTGCTTCTTTCTTATACACAGTAAAAACATGAAATGACAAAACTAAGATGGATTAATTTCTAGCTTATTTTTTATTTGTTTTTTTTTTATTTTAAAAGTTCTATATAGCGCTGGCTAGACCCAAGAGGTATCAGAGTGCTACTCTGATACTGGAACTCTTTTACTTCTTGAAGTTGATTTAGTGTATTTAGTTGGTGAGATTTAACCACAAAATAGATGAGAATGAAATATAAATGTGTTTTAGTAGTCAACAGAAAGTAGGAATGTGTATCTGAAGTGAGGTAATATTCAGTACCCCTAACAGATCAGTTCAACAAAACCTAAAGCAGAATAATCCTGCATTAAAATGAAGGCTGGAATGATGAAAACTAAGACCTTATTTAGAGTTTAGAGGAAAGGGTACTCCATCAAAGGCTGGCTGATGTCACATCCAGTTTATTGCAAACTAACTACAGTCGATTATACTCTTAACATGTAAGATCATGTTTGACAGTGTACCCTGTCTGGCAAACTATAAAGAAGGCCCTAGGTTTTCAAGATTATTAACTTGCTAAGCATCTCACCTAACGTTTGACATCACACCAAACTCATGGTCCCCTTGTCCCACTCAGATAGGGTAACTACTGGCTTTCCTACAGAGCAACCACAACTGTCTCCACTGTCAGAAACCCTTAATTTGGCGCCTGTTATTATAGGACTTTTAGGTCATAGTGACTGTCACCCTGTCCTATTTCACTGGATTTCCCAGCCAAAGACCACCATGAATTATTGGTTTTTCAATAACAAACTTCATCCTTGGGAGTTTGTTACTGAAAAACTACGGGCCTGAAGCATCATTCCCATTCACAAATGGGCAATTTGCACACCAACTGGTTTGAGAAGGGTAATGGAATTTATTATGCGCTATTAGGTTGATTTGCAAATAGTCTATTCGCA
The DNA here is from genome assembly GCF_964261635.1 of Lissotriton helveticus. Lineage (NCBI taxonomy): Eukaryota > Metazoa > Chordata > Amphibia > Caudata > Salamandridae > Lissotriton > Lissotriton helveticus. The sequence continues at coordinate 1,082,281,049 of NC_136070.1, read as the reverse complement.
AATGACCCAAAATGACCGTTGTTGGACTGGACATCATTGGCCTGGTTTTCCCCTAATGTTTTGCCTTCCAGTCTCCTCTTATGCTGCGTTCGTTTTGCTGGCTTTGGGACTCTGCACTCTTTACCACTGATAACCAGTGTCAAAGTGTTTGTGCTCTCTTCTTTAAACAAGGTGAAACCGGTTTCTTTTCTTCCCCATATACCCTCCAGTATCCACTTTTCCAGGACATGGGACATGGACAACTCCAGAACTTGACATGGCAGAATTTATTAAAGAGACAGGCGGGCACTGTCCTGTATTTCTCCTAGACTCCGGTAGAATGGTGCCACTGGTTGCTGGTCTGTAGGGAAAGGGAAGTGGTCCATGCTCTTGCGACAATTAACATCACTAAAATTGGCAATCTATTTTCCGAGGGTGGTGCCCACAGGTGGTCTGAGATCGCGGTTGAGGGGCACCTCTATACACTACTTGCTCAATTTCATTTCCACAGAGTGAGGCATGCTCTTTGTGAGATACTCAGAGAGGATATGCTGGTGCCACCTGAGTTGGCTTACTTTTCTTTCCTACTGCGCTCTGCTTCTCCCAGGAAGATTGTTTCCATTATTTATGACATGTCACAAGACTACAGAAGGAATCATTTCACCAAGGCTAGACTGGAATGGCAGAATGATCTTGGGGTGGCTCTCGATGACACCACTTGGTGGTACTGTTGTGAGGTCCCGCAACATGTCTCCCTGAAAGGGAGGCACCGTCTCATCCATTTGAAATTTCTTAATAGAGTTTATTATATGCTGGAGAGGTTGCATCGCTATGACCTACGGGATACTGTGGACTGTGAGCGCTGCAGAGCTAGCTCAGCTGGGTTTTTGCATATTGCCTGGTCGTGCCCAGTGATTGTGAAGTACTGGGAGCAAATTTTTCAAACATTGAGCGAAATCACGGGCCTTCCGCTATCACTGGACCCGCTGTTGGCCTTACTGGATTACACAGGGCGATTGCAGAAAGACACGTGCCGAATAATAAATATGGGATTGCTGCTTGCTAAGCATAGGATTGCGATGCGCTGGACCCGCGGCCCGCGCCATCTGTTATAGATTGGTCAAAAGATATGGTGTATTGCAATACACAATCGGAACCGTATAATGATCTATTACCTCCCAAAACCGCCACAAAAACTTTTGGGGTCTCTATCAGCATTACCTGGTTGGGAAGGAAGTGGGAGAAGCTGAAGGTAATGATCATGCCTGACCTTGTGCATTTGGTTGATGTCTCGCCATGCAGTTTGGGCTGACACCTGGTCGGTTGACCACTGCATGTTTTGGAATTATTGATGCCCAAGGTTTTGCTGGTTGAAGGTCAAGCATAGATGGCTGTATGTTAACTCAAGTATTACACCCCTGGACGTGTTGGTATATTTCTGTGTAACAGACTGGGCAGATGCTTTGTAACCAGCTCATGATTGTGTACACTGTATGATGCTAAAGTACCACTGTAATTGTTCTCATCTTTCCTCAATACAAAAAAAAGAAAGAAACTGAAAGCCCTTTTTAAGTATTGATCTAGCGACAGCTGTAGCTGTCTGAGTTTTGAATATAATGCAAAAAGAATAATACGTATACGGCCATTGCTTTATTAAAAGTGTAATATCCCATTTTTGATCAAGCCCCTGCACAGCCAGTGCTTGAAAGGCTATTTCTTTCATCATGGAAGCACTTAAAAATCAAAACAGTACTTGACATGTATATGAGGGAGAGGAAAAGAGTGGAAGTGAAATGGAGGTGGAGTAAGGAAAGGGAACAATATAATGTATGCAGCGCGTGGGAAGATCAAACAGGCACCTGTGGCTTGGAATAGAAATAAATGATTAAAAGCAGTGTTCTAGTTACCCTCCGTGCGCCTCAGTGACACTATGCACCCTGGGCCTAGGCAGAGCTCGCCCTTGACTAAAGCTGCCTGGCCCTGAAAGATATGTACATCTTGCTTTTTGCTGCACTCCAAAATGTCTGTGTAGGGACCAGTGAGAAATGCAAAAGTCCCCACAGTTATGCCTTCCTGTTTTAACAAGTAAGACAATTAAATCTATTTTAAGGTGGCGCAGGTCCCATGAGTGACTTTGTTCCACGGTGCATTTTGTCTTGCTAGATTTACTAATTTATAATTGCAACTGTGGATGCGACAAAGGGTCTCATGTCAGAGGCAAAGATGCTTTTTTACAGGCGCATGAGCACACCGTTATGGGTTGCAGAAGGGATGTTACCCCCAACTGGTTCTCCCTACAGGATCCGCAGATCTTTGTACTTCAGTGTAAGCAGAAAAAGGCACTGGATATTTCCCTGTGGTTAGGCAAGGTATGTGAGTGCAATTATTTGAAGGATGCGGTGCTGTGACAGCAAAGACTCAGAGTCCCAGCTCAGCCACCACTTACTGACAGGGCTGCATCTCTCCATAATGTCCCCATAGGGCTGCATATCTCCTTCTGTCCCCGCAGCAGGCTCGGCTGCAGGATTTTTCCTGTGGCTGGGCCATAGAGAAGTATGGGTAAGCCATGAAGATGATTGAGTACCAGTAAGTATTTCAGGAATTTGATATTTTTGGTGTTGGCGTCTGTTATCTTTTGACATTTGTTAACAAAATAACCACCACCCAAAGAGCTACTTTGCGAAAGGGGGAGGACCTTGCTAAATGGGGAGGGACGTTGCTGGTCAGAACCTTAATGAGCAGATGCAGAACATTAAGACTGAAGCATGCTCCTGGTCATGTACAGCAACAGAAACTTTTCTGCTGCCACCCAGGGCTACTCCATAGCTTTACATTTAAATAAAAAAAGCTTTGCAGCTTTTTACGTAGAAAAGCATTAGAGTTTAAAATACGATACAATAAGCCCAGAATCATAACAAGAAAGAGATACAGCGAGAGGAGAGAGGAGAGAGAGAGAGAGAGAGAGAGAGAGAGAGAGAGAGAGAGAGAGAGAGAGAGAGAGAGAGAGAGAGAGAGAGAGAGAGAGAGAGAGAGAGAGAGAGAGAGAGAGAGAGAGAGAGAGAGAGAGAGAGAGAGAGAGAGAGAGAGAGAGAGAGAGTATGTGTGTGTGTGATGTTTTGGTGCTTTCATTGCATAACATGCAATAGTATAAAAAAAACATAATTCACAGTAAACTGTGAAATATGGAAAATATTTCACGGTTACCTGTTACATATGGATTTTATCATCATGGCATCCCCCAAACCACTTGGCCGAGCTTTAGGATTGTCAGGGTGGGTGCAGAGAAAGAATATCGAATTAAAAATATCGAATTGCACAAGTATCGTGGTAAAAATATCGTGGGTCAGTAATATCGACAGACAATTCTCGTGGTCAAGAATATCAATTTTAGGAAAGTAATATTGATTTAAAAAATATCGAAGTGTTTAATATTGTTTGCAAAAATATAGTTGTTAAAAATATCGATTTTGTATTAATGTTATGCTTTTTAGTATATGTTTTATATGTGTGTGATGTTTGTAGTAGTTACAAAAAAAATGTATTTTAATTTTGCGTTTTTAGTTCCGTAGCGGGTTGTGGGTTTATTGGGGAATAGGGTGGGAAGTAATTTAATTATATACAATGTATTGAATAAATTGTATTTATTAATATTTAGTTAATTGTGAAGTTATAGTGTTAAATGTTTCAATTAATTTATTATTCATTATTTAATAACTAGTTGTTAATTGATTTAAATTAATAAATTAGTAATTAATTATGGTAATTGTGTAATTAATTGTAGGTGTGTTGTGGTGTTTAGAGGTGTAAACAGTGGGAAGGTTGGGAAGTCATTTATGTTTTATTGATGAATTATTAATTGTTGCAAATTAATTTAAATTGATTAGTAACTAATGATGGCAATTGTATAATTAATTTTAGGTGTGTGTTGTGGTGTTTACAGGTGTAAATGGGGGGAATGGTGGGAAGTAATTTATTTATTATTGATTAATTAGTTTTAATAAATTTAAATTAATTAATTAGTAATTAATTATGGTAATTGTGTAAATAATTGTAGGTGTGTGTTGTGGATATTATAGTGTTAAATAATGTATATTCAATGAATGTTTATTATCTTTTTTAATTAATAATCTTTTTTTAATGCATTATTAATTATGTTAATTATGGGAATACATTTAAATAAAAATGTTGATGTCTTTTTTTATTGGTGTGGTGTTATAGGGTAGGAAATAAATTAAATATATGTATGTTTTAAATAATTTGTTTACTAATATTTACTCCTTTAAAATAAATATTGTTTATGAATATATGTATTAATTTATTTTATATAATATTTGTACCTTTTTGTTATATGTAATTAACATTATAATATGTGCTCTCTTTATATGTTTAATAAATGTAATCGTATATTTTTAAAACATTGTTTATTTATTTTTAAGATTATTGAATTTTTTTCAATTGTTTAAATGTTATTAGTAAATGTTGTTTCTCTGCTATCCAACACTTTCCCTATTGTGGCACTCACTGGAGTGGGAATAGTAATTTTTACCCCTCCGCTATCCAATACTTAACCTACTGTTGCACTCACTGGGGTGGGAATAGTAATTTTTACCCCTCCACTATCTAAAACTCCCCCTACTATTGCACTCATTGGAGTGGGACTAGTACATTTTACCCCTTTACTATCCAGAACTTTCCCTACTGTTGCACTCACTGGAGTGGGAATACATGTGTAACCCCCCACCCCCGCTATCCAGCACTTTCCCTATTGCTGCACTCACTGGAGTGGGAATAATAATTTGAAATCTCTACTACCCAGCACTTTCCCTACTATTGCATTCATTGGAGTGGGAATAGCAGCCCGGCCCGTGGGGCAGACAGGCGGGTCGGAGGAGGGGCCGGGTGGGGGGGGGGGGGGTGGCAAACACCGGAATATGGATGATTGCAGGTAAGTAAACAATTAAATTAATAAAACAAATTTCGGTCCGTGCCCTGCATCACAAAATTCGTTTTATTAATTTAATTGTTTACTTACATGCAATCATCCATATTCCGGTGTTTATCACCCCGCACCCTGCCCCTCCCCTGCCACACCTGTCTGCCCCACGAAACTCCCTCCAAGGGCCGTGGCTGGGGAATAGTAATTTTTACCACTTTATGTTTTTTAATTATTTATATGGATGTCTACATACATTACAATGCAAGTTTTTCACACTACGTTTTACTTTCGAGTGAGTGTTTATCTTAAGACCTACTGTGCAGGAGTTTTTGTAGGGTCTTACACACATGAAAATGAATGTACAACTTTTTTTTAAATTTATTTCTCTGGATTTCAATATACATTACAGAGTTCACCATCTTTTCTTTCTCCTCTTCTTTTTCAATGTCTCTTTCTCTTTTTCTTTTTCAATGTCCCCTTCGTTTTCAGAATATTCCTACAGCACTACTGTAGCCCAGTGTTATACCCCAGAGCCCTCAATGCTCAGGGAAGTAGGGTGGGGAAATTACTCATCCTAAGATTTATTTTTGTGCACCCGTAGGATGATTTCATGTCACCAAGGTCTCAGTGTTCCATGCCTGGAATTTAACTTCACAAGAGTTATCCGGGTGCCCTTCAGTTGATCTAATCGAGGCAACACACTGGTGTTCTTAGTGTCATCTGGTAACTTTGGACTAGCCTGCTGTGTGGACCTCAACATAATCTATGGCATTCCTTTTTAAAAAGTCTAAAATATAATCATGCCAGACAGAAAAACGTACCAAAAAATGATCCCTCTCCTAGTACGTGGCTGGTGGTAAACTGTGTATGATGCACAGCAGTATAGATTTGTATTTTGCTCCACTAAAGGAGAAAAAAAAGCGACTGATTATTATTTCTCACAAAAAAACACATGACGTCAACTGCTCTGAAAGAGTCTGGGTTTCCAAGTGTGATCCCATAGGAACCTGGCATGGAAGAGAGCTGCATGGTTTGTGCTGTAGTTTATCACATCTCCTCCACCTCACACACTTTAGGCTCAATTCACAAACGTAAACTGAGACAAAAGTCCAACTTTACGACTTTGGGTATTTACAAAGGACATTTATGTGAGGTAACGTTAGACTTTTGTCTCTGTTAAACTTGAGATTTGGTCTTAAGTTTAACTGAGACCAAAAGTCCTTAGACAGCTCTCTTCCATTCAAAATGACCTTTCTGAATACTGAAAGTCTATAAACTTGTTGTCTCCGTTAAACTTAAGACAAAAACATACATTTAACTGAGATAAAAGTCTATCTTTACTACTCGTAAATGCCCTTTGTGAATACAGAAAGTGGTAAAGTTAGACAAACATCTCAATTTACTATTGTGAATTGGGCCCTTCCTTTTTTAAGCAATTCAAAACTAGTACATAAACTTTATGCACTCTCCCTGGAAGAGGGTGGCTCCTTTGTCTGAGTGACTATGTCCCAATCAGAGAAAGAGGAAGGAGCCGGCCGGTAAACCCCTACATTAGCCGTGTCACAAACAGTTGATACCTGTGATTCTGGAGAGAAGCAAACATTGCGTTTTCACCTTGTGGCATGAGGCTGCCCGAGCACTTTGTGGGAGGGCCTACCTGGGTTTCACTACTGGTCGCTGCTCAGCATTTAACTTCAATGTGAACAATGACTACCTGGAAAGGGCGGCTTGAGGATTCAGAGTGGCATCCTAAAGAGTAGACTAAGAGATTTATTTTGGGTTCTGCTTACTAACATAGGGTTGGAGGTCATATCCTACATCATTCCGGCACAATACAGCTTGCTGTACACAGTTCTATTCTGACTTGTGGCTCCCCTGAAGGCACTGAAAGTTACTGAGTGTTCACAATGGTTGTTGCAGCTACTCAGCAAACATTTTGATTTTTTTAAGCACAAACTCTGAAAGTGGCAGTGGACTTTGAGGAATAATACAATACTAAAGATATTGATACCCTGGGAATCTTCCCTCAGGGTTAGTGGGTAATTTTTATTTTTTTCTGTTCAGTGCCATCAGGCTTTCTCAGGCAGCCCAAACAGAAAAACCAGAACATTCGCCCTAAATAGGCCTAGGGTCACAGGTATTCACACTGATGGCTCCATGTCGGGCTGTTGGTGTAAGGTCTCCACCCTAGGTGCAAGCAGGGGCTCGGCTGGCAAAAACACGAAGGTCTGTCAACTTAAAATAGAGTTGGCGGACCGTAAAATTGGTAGACACAGTACTCTGCCACATTTGTGGCTGAGTACACTGTATAACAAACTTTAAATGAGCCACCTAGCCCATTGTGAAACACAAGGGCATTGAGTGGTGTTCAGGGGCTGCTTGGTGTTTATAACATTAGAAGTTTGATCAAATTAAATAACGAATGAATGAAAAGATAAATGCATACACCAGTAATGTTCACCTTGATAGGATAATTGGTCATAGTGCACCCAATGGCTGCAATGTGAGCCAATAAATATTTGAATGGAACCCACAACAACCAATGCTTGTAAAGGCTATACATAGTGGCTTTTCCAGTGCTTGTTAAATGTTGTATTCTGCACTCCTTGGCAATGCCCTTGTCCATCATAAGTGAATAAGAGGTTGTTAAAGCACAGATGGTGGAAGTAAAATAAGTGATATAATTGGGGTGAAAGTGCACATGATGTCACTTTGGCTAGACCTCACATATTGTCAATTAGTCATACGTGTAAATTCCCCTTTAAACAGTAGATGTTCAACATATTATCAATGGCGCCAACCTTAAAAATGAAATCCAGGCAGGCATGGTGGCCTTCCCTTTCCACTAGGTCTTGTTTTGGACTTGAATATAACATGAAACATGTATTGGAAAACACACATTCACCCTTCGGGACAGCTTGACACTGAATAACAGATGTTCATATTTATCCAAATCATTTATTTTGTCTATCTTGGAAACATGAAAGGCTGAGTTTACCTGCTGGGATTTCAGCCTGTGGCCAAGAGTTCAACACAAGTTTCTGTACTGGATCCACTGCACCACCAGGCACCAATCTAAGTTGGTGGACACAAATTCCCCCAAAATGTTTGAATGTACCTATGTTTCTCATGAGCGAGCACACATGAGCTTCAAATCGTGTACAATAAAACCCACTTGCTGGCTTGAAGAGGTGTAGTAAAGCACAAATTATTTTGTGCTTTGATCTGTTGAAATTTTCTGCAAAAATGTAGCAGAAATATTTCTGCAGGTATTTCGGAACGAGCTCATTAGGAGCTGCTGCAGGAAGAATTTGTGAATAAATTAAAATAATGGGTGCAAAGAACATTAAATGGCAGCACTTGTTAAAAAACGCAGAAGACAGCGGCGTTTTATCATTGCATTTCCCGAGTTTGAAGGCCTGTGCTTCCGCTATGAACCTCAGATAAACTGTGAAGTCAGCAGCAAGCAGTGGAACCAGCGCAAATGCAATTTAAGGGGTATTTTACAACAACGTGTACTTGCCCCCTGGCTGTCCTGCTTAAGTACAAGGTTGTGTAGCTTGCAGGTGACATAATTAGGTCACTGGGGGCAAGAATGCTTAGAACTGCTAGAGAGAGAAATCTATAAAAGTCCTTTAGCGTTTTCCATAAGTCAGCAAGGTTTCGAGGGTGAGTTTACCTCTTGCTATTCTTCAAAGCAGGCACTTCATGTTTGTAGATTATGTATTGCCCTTTGTGCATGCCTAGGCTGACATGTCATGTCCCTTGTTTCAACAATATGCCAGCTTAAAGTTAAGAAATGCCGCCATGTCGCGTTTGTGACAGGAAAACGTACAACCCGAATACCTGCCTCTCTGGAGTGTCTGACACTCAGGCTCTATTATCCGAGCTGTCCTGCATGTATAGCTTAATTACAAGTCACTTCGAGAGTTTATTAAATGAATTCTCGAATTCCAAATGCACTACATGAATAAAACTCGAGGAGAAGCAAGGGCCATATTAGAAAAGGTATCTATAAATTGCATAAGGTGTATTATGCATAGCTTCCGGCACACATTGTGCATTACAGGTGAGGCAGAAGGATGTATTGTGCCTATGCAATATTGCAGATGAAGGCATACCGATTAAGCGGTCCTAATGGATGCACTCATTGTATATCGCTCACAGGGTCGAACAAAGATGGTGATCTCCCCGCCCCCTGCGGGCCATTTGACAGGGGTTAGGAGAGTCATGTGAACACCTCTGAATTACGAATGGAGGTGCAGTCACAGGCATCAATCACTTTAGTTGGAAGCTCCTTGGAAGGCTGTCTTTGGCCCTACAGAAATGTTGACCATACAGCAGGTGGGTTGCTGTTAGTGTGTCAGCAGTGGCACCCTGCCTCCAAGCCCTGAGAAGGGTGCCTGAAGGTACCCAGGAAGGTGGGTTTAGAGTTTGATAACATTAACCCTTGTGTGGGTTTCTGGGCTCTCCAAAAGAGAGACCTTAGGCACTAAAAACAACACTGTGGGTGAATCAATCAATAGACCATGATTGAATCCTGCAGTATCTGCTGAGCATGCAGCAGGGCTGGCGTGGGAGACCAAAGCAGCCCAGACAACTTTGTAGGACCAGCCCTCCCCCCCAGGAAAGGGGTTAGAGGGTGCAAGTGCAAAGCACTGCTGCTTTGTTACTGGGGGCTAATATTGTAGCACCACAGCAAAGCCAACCCCCAGGAACAGAAAAACAGCCCCCACAGCTGCAAAACCGGTCCCACCCTTCCATCCTCCAGGAAAATGCCCAATGCCACCAAAAGGGTCGGGCCATTAAATTCTGGAGGCACAATCCAATGGTTCTTTTTAGCAGCATGTATGCGTAGAGAGGAGAAAAATAATTATTACTGTCCATCAATATGCGAGGATTCGTTTGGACACATAGTAGGCACGGACACCTACGTAAGGTTAGTTAATTTATTACAAAGCCAAAAATAACTGTACATAAAGACACCTCAAGACGAGAGTGTAAAAGTACATCGGAATTAGCCTAAAGTCAAATCTTTGTATCCAATTGAGACGATGTAGCATCAGTAAAACAATTAACACAAGAAATAAAATAAGGAGAATCAGAAAGCATGAGTCCAAGTTCCCTGTATAGAATGTTGATGAGCAAAAAGTATTAAACTATCTCTAGACTAAAACTAAGATGACATCCCTACCCAGGCATCCTCAGGAAAGGAATAGAAAGGTGTCAGCATATGAAGTCTTCCTAAGAAGTCTTACCACCATCATGTAGCATAAAGCTACCAAGACAGAGCTTGCTCTAAGATGGTCTCTCTCTCCAAAGCAAAGAAGAAGTGGGCACTTTCCCTACTCTCAACATCACAATATTGCATGTAACGTTCCCAAGATTAATTTCAGAACATGCCATCTGCTCTGGGTACAGTCCTATATGTAGTTTTCCATGGGACAACAGTGTTCTTCTCTTGCAACAATTTGTCCTTGGTTCCCAGAGTTTCTCCTTTGTGAAACACAATGACCTTCCTTTATTGACTCAAGTCACATGATTGTAACTTCTTCTCCATTATTCTAGCTAACAAGAGCGTTTCTTTCACCTTCAACACAAAATATGAGAAAAACTAATTTCACAGCACACATGTAAAGAATGAGAAGAAAGGACGGTAGTGGTGTATCCAAATTGGAAAAGACCGCACATACACAATTTATAGTAAGATTAGTTACAGTGCTGGATTAGTGATGAATCTTTAGTTATCAAAAGACGGAGTGCTACATAAACTACAGTCTCCCACTACCAAGAGAGACTGATGACAATCAAAGATTGGCATTCACAAAGCAACAAAAAAGTGGTTAAAGAGAGCACATTCCTAAACTACTACTATACAGAAAGAAGACTAATAGGTCTGTTTGGTAATTAAGCAACGCTTATCGATCTGTGGTTTAAACGTTTAGACAGGACAAATAAGCAGAAAAGCTCGATTATTTATTTTTTTCCTTTATTAGAAGATCAACAGCCGACACGTGTAATATCGAGTTCGTACCATGTATGAAATTGGATGGTGAAATGCCTCGGATTCCGTTATCACGTGGAATCTCTCACCACGCGACCGCTCCCTGATTGTTGTGGGGCTGGGCTCTAGCCAGTGTGCTGTAACTGTCGGTGAGGGACGTCGCTCACCCTTTTGGCCAAATTCAGGTTTTCTCATTCTTACTAACTGTGGCATTTCACAATCTAATTTCGTACATGGTACGAACTCGATATTACTCGTGATTACCTCTTTTATGCTATTGGTCTTCTTATTACCCTTTCTTTTATGACTCGTATTTTTGAGATTCGTTGCACCCACAAACTCATAGGAACGTTCTCATGTTATACTAGTTGACAGCCCATTACATCTGCCTCAAGAGATACCATCGGACTATACGCTTACTACTGCTTGCCTGACCTTAATGCTAGCTTTGTCTGGTCGCTCTTACATTTCTTGACTGGAACATGGCCACATCTTGGATGTAACGCATTGACCTTGACCACATTGCCTTAAAAAAGTCAGAGTACTAACACATAGTACTGATGAAACACGTGTCGGCTGTTGATCTTCTAATAAAGGAAAAAAAGAAATAATCGAACTTTTCTGCTTATTTGTCCTGTCTAAACGTTTAAACCACAGATCGATAAGTGTTGCTTAATTACCAAACAGACCTATTAGTCTTCTTTCTGTATAGTAGTAGTTTAGGAATGTGCTCTCTTTAACCACTTTTTTGTTGACACATGTAAAGAACTTGTTAATTCTAAAGCAAGAGTTTCCAGGGAACTGTATTTCTGGCCTACGAGATTCAGCTAACATAAGAATACCAGCATATGAGCTTTTACGAATTGCATAGGAAACAAGGCACTTTCAATTTAATGCATGTACCTACTTGCAAAACAACATAATTATTAAACACATTTGGTACATGAATAACTGTCAGTTTCACAATATGAGTTCTTCACGTTAATGTGTTCTGCTAATTACAATCACTTTCTACATTAATTCTCCATGTTAGCTTTCAATGGCTTAAACACATCACGTTTCGAGTTAATACATTTCAAATTTCTAACACTTCATGTCAATACATCAAAAGAATATATGCAGATGCACTCTACATGTGTGATTATAATGCACCCTTTCAAATAAATGTGTTTCCCACTACATCACCCGCTAGGACCAGTCTGGCCATGGCATGCAGTAGCTCACTGTTTTAGTGACTGCTTTGCAGGTAGTAGATGTTGTTTGCCAATCAGGTGTACAACCTTGCTCTTCAATGGGTGCACCACTGCTTCCAGTAAAAGGTGTGTAGCTGCCAAAACAGGACTGCACACCCCATTTGCTATGTGGCCCCATGTGGTCCTGCCAATCGAGGCATAGAATGCAGCCATCATTTTAGTAAATACAGTAGGACATTACCGACTCTCTTGATACTTTGTTAGGTGGGGCATCCACCCCTTCTATATCATGATAATATTACCCTCTCTAAAAGACTCTAAGAATATAACATCACACAACCAAATTAATAATAACCGGGATTCCCTCCTTTTTATTGCTCGCTCATCCACCTCCTATGTCCATTCATAACTCTCCCTCTAATCATGGTGATTGAAATTTAAAGATAAGTGGCCATACAGACTTGGAGTGGACACGGAATTACACAATAATTCCACAAGATTACGTGGAATTACGCAGGAAGAGTAATTCTGCATTTATTGCTGTTTTCTTGGTATATAAATGCCCACTTGTGTCCAAAATGGACGCAAGGATGCATTTTATTTAAGAAATAGCGTTAAATGCAAGAGAACCTTAGTAGCAAGCATGAGCAACCACTCGCAATTGTTAGATGTGCACTTGGGGTAGGATTTTCCCCCAATTTACTCCCAGCATTTAACTCTATTTTCTTAGCGCAAAATCTACACTTGCGTCCAAAATGGCCTTCCAGATGCATTTTGCACTAAGAAATAGCGCTAAAGGCTATAGAACACAAATGGCATGTGCAAGCAGCCGCTTTTGCTCACTAAATGTATTCTTGTGGCTGGATTTTGGCCCCTAAATTACTCTTAATTATGTGAACAGGTGAAATTCTGTTATTATCTGTAATTCAACATCAAAGAGTAACGCAAATTTACTGGCATTACTCCGATCATTCCAGTGTAATTGAAGTTCCACCCTGGCTTAATACAGACTAAACTCACCAGCCTTGTAGCCAAGGCAAAATGCACTTTACCCAGGTTCCAGCGATACCTGGGGCTTATTTCTGACATTTTAGGGTCAATCTTCAGGGGGCCACCAATTTGAGGCCATTCTTGGAAGGCATTGTCTAAATTGTGCAGTGTTAGAAATGTTAGATTTAGGGTGGTCCGTCCCTCAAACTTTTTGCCTAACTCCTCCATATTTTGCTGATCTTGTTTTGTTGGCCTTAGGACTCTGTGCCCTTTACCACTGCTAAACAGTGCTAACGTGATTGTGCTCTCTCCTTTAAACATGGTAAAATTGGCTTACACCCAACTGGCACATTTAGTTAACTTCCAAGTCCTAGTGAAGTGGTACTATATGTATCTAGGGCCAGTAAATTAAATGCTACTAATGGGCCTGCCACACTTATTAGGCCACTCACTTAGGTAGCCTTTTTAACATGCCTCAGTCCTGCCATTTCAGCATGTATGGGCAATATTAAACTGCCATTTCAACCTGGTACGATAAACCTTTTGCCATGCCTAAATCTTCCTTTTTAATACATATTTTCACCCCTAGGATATACCTTAAACAGCCCATAGCTCAGAGTACAGTGTATTTAAAAAGTTGGGCGTGTACTCGTAACTTTTATAAGTCCCAGTAGCAAAAAACTCTTACATTCGTTTTTCACTACTACAAGGCCTGCCTCTCCCATAGGATGACCAGACAAGCTTCGGCCAGGGCAGTGAGTCAGGACATTCCAAACACCACTGGGAGTGGAAACATCCAGAACCTTCTCCTACTTCAAAGCTGGCCCAGGTATAAATATTGGACCCTCAGACAGAACTCTTTAGTACAACTCTGGACCTGTGAAAGTCTCAGAAGAACTGCTGTGCTACTCTACTAGAAGGACTACAAGGGCTAGTCGGCTGACCTCCTGATCAGAGCCTCAGGGACAGAAAAGGCTCCAACCACCTTGAAGCCAGCACTTGGACTGTCTTCTTTGAGTCCTACTCTCCCCCCTCCAAAGCGGTGCCACCCCAGTACTGGGCCCTTGGAAGTGGTTCTAATGGTGCTCTGCCAATCCAGCTGTGATCCTTTTAGCAGAAACAATGCAGCCTCATCAGAACCACCATATCGCAACTCATTCCCGATGCCGGACTTCACACTGCAGCCTCCTTGGAACTGCTGATGCATAACGCATCCTTGACTCAGGCCATCGCATCGCACGCCCTTCATTGGTATCCTCGACGATGACGCAGGACTCCAGATCACAGCTTCTTCGGAGCTGCTGGTGAATAACACAGGACTTTGCATCTCAAGTCTCTCATTGGCGGCGTCCTTGATGATGGAGCAGGACCTTGTATCGTAGTCTCGCAGCTCCTTGGACCCGCCTCTGCATGACAGATCCTTGGCTCAGTATCTCGCAAAGCTCTGCAAACCAGGATTTAAGGTACTTCATTCAGTGGGCCTATCTAGGTCCCTGTAGCTGGCCCATGTTCCATCACAGTCAGCCTGAACTTTTAACTTTGTCCCGGTCCGGCACCACCAGATAACCACAGCTAGCGCTTTGTGCATCTAGGCACTATTTTTATCTAAAACTTTGAAATTGCGTATCACCACATCTACTGATTGGATTTTTGTCATTTCGGATTCAAATAATTTATTAAATTGTACTCTATTTTTCCAAATTGATATAGGATTTTTCTTGAGTTGTGATGTAACTTAAGTTTTATTACTGTTTGAAGTGGTGCATAAATACTTCACACATTGCCTCTAAGTTTAACCTGACTGCTTTGTGCCAAGCTAAGAGAGGGTTAAGCACAGGATGCGTTAGGGTTTGCTTTTGTTTCACCCTGACAGAGACTGTGGTTCTGCTTGAGTAGGGGTTCACCCCCCCCCAAACAGAAACCCAATTTCCAATTAGTAGTAATGTATGCTCATACACTATACTCACTTCAGTACTGCACGTCAAAAATTTAAGAAAGGAGAGAATGTTTGTAATGTTTTTTGCTTGTGCTAAACAAACTAGGCAATTCTTACATTTAGAGAGTATTCTCTTCCTTATTAACAAAAACACACACGTAAATGTGCAATCTAAAATGCCATCTGAAGCTAATTGACACACCTTGTGCAATTATATGTGAAAGTGCAAAACAGGCTCATTTGGACATCTCTATGTTTGCACTGCCACAATCCTCTAATAGGCCAAGACCCTGCACCGCTCAAAGCAACTGCAATCAGAACCAGGCTCACTTTCAAAATATTTCCATGCTAGAATACTACATTTAGGACCGCCTTTGCAAAAGCTGCATCTTGACACTTCCCTCAGAAGGCAATTGCTTTTAAATTGCTTTTGAGCTGAGCACTTGTTTAGATCCCGAAAAGTACTGTTGCTTAAAGAGGAGCATTATGTCATTTAATAGAAGAGTCTAGTCATGAAGGGATATAATCAGTCCTGCAGACCTATTTATCTCTGTCTCATTGCTTCATCCAGCAATTTCACTCTGATTTCTGATTCTCAATCCTCTTATCAAGTCCTAAACAACATCATATGAGTCCCAGATGAGCTTGAAGGGATTTTGCCTTTTTTTTCTTCCTTGCTGACTGGCATGTCCCTCTTGCTTCATCTGTCTGCCTGACATTATCTTAGCTTTAAGGAACAGGAAGTTTAATTCATCAGATTTGCAAAACTAGAGCAGGCGGCTGCCTAACCCCCAAAGTGTGTCCTTTCATAGTTTCATACAGTGTTTTGTGGAGCAGAAATGCAGTTCAAAGGATATGCAGTTATTGTTTCTGCCGCGTGCCTTAAAGAGAAGGCGGCACTATAAGTGAAGCGAATTCTACTTTTCCCTCAGTGAATAATTTCAAAATACGGTTTATGCTTCAGTTGCTCTTGTTTGCAACTCACACCGTTCATTAAAATACATTACCTTTTATCATTTGAATATATTTATAAGCAGCATTGGCAAAGTCAACATTTCTAGCCTTGGCAAGTGTTGGGTAATGACATTTTCGAACATTTTATTGCGAGCATATGCTACAAAAATAAAAAACGAGGTACTATTGGATTTGAGCTACTGTCCAGAAGATATAGTATGTAAAAAACGTGTAAACATACGAAAATGCCTCAAAACATAAAAAAAAAAGAGTTCTGAATGGAAAGAAAAAAACATTGACAAAGTAAGGTATTGACCCACCACACCTGGCAGTGAAATTCACTTCTTTTTAGGAGGATGTGCCCATGTGATCAGGAAAAGTACTGTCACTCAGAGTTCAAGGGAGCCAATGGCGAGTGAGCTGATCCATTGCATAAAGCAAAACGTGAATGACAGCCGAACGGATCAATGGAACTGACGCAAATGGGACTGACCTAAAGTCATTCTATGTATATATATATGAATTCTTGTTTGTTTTTGATTTTTTTTTTAATATGAGGCAAGCAAGACATCGCAGACTCCTCATCCTTGCTACACCAGGGTTCAGAGGGCGTCAGAGGCCCTTTTAAAAAATACGCTTGACCATTGGAAACGTATGCTTTACATGTTTTGCTATTTCTTGTTGTATGCAAGTTCATAGCATTAATAAAAAGACGTGGTTAAAATGAGGCTAGCAAGACATCTAAAGCTGTCTCTTAATTCAGACCCAAAAATGACCATAAAAGATAGTATTCTTTAGTATGAATGGACAAGTTCCAAAATTGAATACAATGCAGTTCTGTAATTTGAAAAGTGTGTGCCTCATCTTATTTTCAATGTATGGATTGCAATATCCATGTTATCTATACTACTATTATAAAGAGAGAACTGTGTCCTTTGAGCCAGGTAAACTCAAAAAGTACACCACCAATCACAACACCCAATACAGCGTTGGAAAGGGGAGCTCCAGGAGATGGACATAGGCTATAGAAAACCACACCATATACATTAGGGGGTGGGGGGGACGTTAGGAGAAAAGTAGTCCGTATGGGCGTATGGATACAGTGATTGCACGCGGCGTTCGGCGGCGTCACAACGCTTGCGAGAGGCGCAATGGCGTGTGGGCGTGACGTGACGTCACGTCAACGCGACGTTCGCTGTCCGGACCGGAGCGCAGGAAGGAGCAAGGGAACAAAACACGACATGTGGGGAGGAGCGGCGGCGCGGGACCGACACTCATCATTGGAGTGCCCAGCGCGGGGAGGATGCTGGTGGGAGCGCAGGAAGGAGCAAGGGACACACACCCGACATGCGGGGAGGAGCGGCGGCGCGGGAGCTGGTAAGTACGCTCTGCTGCTCCCGCTGATGGCCGCTCTACTGCACGTCTCCTGCAGCGGTGCTGCCCCCAGCCCCCTTCTGCCCCGGACAACGTCAGGGCGGGCTGCTAGTAATACTGTAGTCTGATTTGAGCATTTTAGCTGTAGCTTTGCACACTATTTCATTTCGGCTTTTTTGTTGAGTTTTCGAAGTACAATTTTGGTAAAAATGCTACATTTATGAAAAAAGTTTAGAAGCTTTGTACCCTGACAGTGGAAGAAACAAAGTTGTTTAATAGAGGCCAAGAGATGCCAGGGAGAGTATGCAGTGCTTAATTTGAGCCAGTGGTTGCCAGTGGGGGCCACCAGTACTTGTTTTTGGGGACTTGTACTTATTTTTCTGCATCAGACATTTACTGAGTGCAAGAGAGGGGAAAACGCACAAAGCAGAAAGACTGGGTGAGAGAAAGACCGAAAAACTGTCACAAAAGGAGAAAGCAGGAACCTGCAAGAGTAGAGCCAGGGATTATCTGGTAGTGGATGAAGGAAGCATAGAAAAGGCAGAAAAGGGAAAAAGAAGTGGGTAGAAAAAGAAAGGCAACTGCGACAATGCAAAAAATCATTGGTGAAAAACAAACTGACAAGAGTGTGATGAAGAGAAGAGGTGGAGGTGGGTGAAAGGTAGACCCATGAGGTGGAATCAAGTATAGGCAGCTTTGGTATTAAGCAATCCCGGTATTTGGCAAAGCCGGATTCAGGCTCCTAAGAAAATCATTGGACCATGTGACCTTCTGTACAAATGAAGCACTGATCACACATATGCCTACCCATTTTGCTAGAGTGTGTAATCATGACCTGAATGAATTACAAGATGTGGCACACATTTTTAGAAAAAAAATGTAGATTAGTATTTTTTTTTAAACTCAGTTTCAGGCTATAATCAGTGAGGGTGTTCAATCTCTACCCTCTACGTGGAAAAGGTGGTAACCACAAGCTTATGTAGTCTTGATCATGGCCATATGCCGAAATAATATACTGTAGCAAAGACCATGAATGTAATTGGCTGCACTATTTAATGGAGCATAATTGGGAGGTAGTTTTGTTTCTAATATCCCCGACTCGACAAAGATATAATTTCATGTTCCAAAAATATTAAAATTTGACCAAGAAATACTTACTTCCTATTGCTCCCTTCACAAAACCCACGATGAATTCTGTGGATGTCAAGTATCAATACGTTCTGCTTTCTACCACTTGTCTTCTTCTTGCGCTTTGAACATTGCACTTTCTTGCTTTTTTACTGTTTTACTCTAGTCTGTATTCCGCTTGGTGTGCATGATAATATATTATTAAGGAGATAGTATTATATAAAGAAAAATATTTTTTGTAAGAAATTAACTCTTTGTTTTATTCTCACTGTATAATCATGTGGACCTCTGTAGGAGTTCCGTATTATAAATAAACTTGAACTTGGATTTCTTACCTCTTGTCTCAAACACCCAAGGCTTACCTCTTAGGTCTTCGGGAAAAGTCCAAAAATACTATCAGGGATTTCAGTGCTGGGTTCATTTCTCAGACTACGGGTTCCCCTGGGTGTTGGGTCATACAATCTTTTATCATGCTTAGGCAGTGATTGGGTGGCATGATGGATTGCTTTTAGGCAGTGTATCTCTCTAAAGGTTATGATTTCATTTTCTGCCATCAAGTTTGCTATTTCCTTCTGAATCCCGACCACATGGCTGTGGTCAGTTTGAAGGTAAAGTTTGTTACTATTTCTTTTCTCTTCAAATTCCTCCATTGCCATCATCAAATTTCCTTCCCCGTAGCTTGCCATTTTGATAGTTATGGAATTGTCTTCTTTAAGGGTTTAGGGTGCAAATTATATGACATAGTGTTGTTAATTTTCAAGGATGTTTAAGACTTCCATATTGAACTTATTTGTGGAGCAAAATCCAAATTATTGGTCAGGGTTATGTATCTCATTCTCGTTAGAGCATAGAAAGTTTTTTGTGTAGATAGTAGAGGCAAAAGCGGCAATTGCACAGGGCCCCCACCATCCAAGGGGCCCCCTCTGAAAATAAACGTTCTCTCTCTAGCTCACCTCTGTCTCACTAGCAGCTGGTATGGAATGGTAGCAGGGGAAGGTGAGGGGAAAAGAAAAAAAATAAAGAACATTTACCTGGTGGTCTCAGTCGCCTGTCACTGCCTCTCCTCCAGCAGGAACCAGAAAGCACACAGCGTCCCAGAATTCACTGACCAATCACAACGCTGCCTTAAAGCAGGGTTGTGATTGGTCTGAGCACCATGGTTCGGCACTCAGACAGGGACTGGGAGACTTGCCATATTCTCCACCCAGGCTGTATAATTCAACTTGTGGCGAACAGTCACAGTGCGGCCAAACCGTCATGCGCACTTA
This sequence comes from Lissotriton helveticus, assembly GCF_964261635.1. Lineage (NCBI taxonomy): Eukaryota > Metazoa > Chordata > Amphibia > Caudata > Salamandridae > Lissotriton > Lissotriton helveticus. The sequence goes on along the minus strand of NC_136070.1, from coordinate 1,082,261,287 downwards.
AGGTGGAGTCACCACTCCTTCTCTGGCCTCGACGTCAGAGGAACCTGGCCCGCCCTGCCCCAACAACCTGGCTGCAGTACAACTTCAATACTAAAAATAAAATGATAATAACGTTCTGTTAATATCATTTTATTTTTCCTTTGCACTGCTTTAAAGCAGTGGGGTGACGCTCCTCCACCTTAGCTGAGGAGCCATCCCTGCTCTGCCTACTCCTTTTTTTAGACTCTCTCCTCTCCATCTACCTCTACCCCTGTCTCTCTTTTTACATGTTAATTTTAGGATTCTTGGGCCCTGGAAAGACATATTGTAACTGTCTTTGTGTGACCCCATTTCTGAAAGTTTGGTGGGCATCATTCATTCTTCAATTATCATAAAATGAGTAACACAAATCAGGTTTGTTACAAACAGTGGCCCTCAAAGTATGCCTTGCCAGGATCCCCAAAAATCTTTAAAATGACCCTTATAGAAAGGAATACTCTTGCTGTCTACTGACACATGCATGGCTGTGTCTTTAGGCTCCATGGTCTATCTAGATACCCTGGACCATGCAGTGTGTTCTGGCTCCACATAGAAAACATAACATATTGCTCTTTCTCTATTACAGTCTGAATGCCCACAACTGTAAACCTACACCTGCATTGTGGAGTAAGGGATACAGGGATTGTCCATTCTGGAGTTCTTCCTGGCCACTAATGCAAGTAGCTGCCTGGCTTATGTATAGATCGTTTTGTATAGGAAATATTTTGAATGACATTTCTTAGTATATCTTTTGTATGTATAGTATGTCCTTCAAATTATGCATTTTAGCATCAAGCACCTTTATTATTAGTACCATATAATTCAAAATTCTGGTGACACTCACTTTTAATATCTACTGGAGAACTCCTGAGTAGTGCTGTTCTGGACTGGAAGTAGCTTTATACATTAAGAGGGAGATTGGCTCAAAAGCACATCTAGACCGAAGCTGACGGAGAGCAGAGAGAAGAAGACCTCCTTGGCGCCCTCTCTCTTCCTCCAATCCCATGACTGAGGACCCATCCAATCCTAATTTTAATCTTAGCAAAAATTACAATAACAACTAGGATTTCTCCCTAATGTTGCAGTGGGGTGCAGGGTGAGTGCCTCAGGTACTTGATTTGGTTGCACATATACTGCCTTGTCCAGGAGAAGGTGACCACTGGTGCAGTGTGTGGTGGTTGCAGCAGAGAACGCAGAGGTGAGGTGCAGTTAGAAGAACAATGCGTTCAACATTAACTGAGGGAATGGAAAGGGATGATGAGGATTTTTGAAGGTCTTCATAGTAAAGTAATTAGGTGAGGATCCTTCATAAATGTTACCAACACCCTTTCATACATTCAAACTATTACAGAAATTACAATTTCTCCTGCCCACATCTGCTTTTTAAACATGCATAACGCATGGACACATGCAGCAGCTGAAGTAAACACTGTGGCTCTGGCTTCCGGCATCCCAGAACAACTAAGGGCTAATTCCATCATGGCAGAATAGGGCTGAAAAGGGAAATTATCACAGGAAGTACCAACATCAAAGATGTAGACGTCAGCAATACTGTAACTGCTATAATTGCCAGTGACACTGCTACAAGTTTCATTGACATAAACGGTGTTTGTTGTGGCAAGCAACCACTGCAGATAGCTTCTCTGATATAGGTACCCATAATTGCCGGGATCAATACTGACAATTCACTGATGCATACATCACTGTGTATCACCAAGTATGTCAACAATCTCAGCAGTATGTCACAAAAAAAAGAGAAGATGAAATTGCATACTTTACATTGCACCTTCTTGATTAGCTAGGTAGCCCCAACTTGTACATTTGTTTTTGCTATCTTCCAAAATAATGTGATGAAACAAAACAGATGGGACATATCTCCTATTCAGCAACAGTCATATACAGAAAGAAGCAGGAATACCAACCTATGCCTCAATTTCAAAGCCCCTTGTTCATCCCACACCTCCTAGTCTGGAAAATTGTCATCACGGATTGGCAAACCAAAATTTAAAACACTGAAAAAGCAATGGACCTAGGCAAGATGAGTGACTACACTCCATCAATAACATTGCCAAAGATATCCCTGATATACATTTCCGAAACATAAAAGAACACACATGATCACCCCAATATGTTTCATCAATGCCTATTACAGTGTATGCAAAAACATTTTCTCCTGCCAAGCTAGAAGGTGGACCAGATGTCCCGCCAACCTGGCAGCAAGGCTTATGGGTGGGATTTCAAAGAATATAAGCTAGATCTTACTCCCACCTGCATTTCTGGGAGTAGAGAAATAAAAGGGAGAATTTGTTAGCTTACTAAGCACCCTTCAAGGATTCAATGAGATTGTTTCTACCGATAGATCTTTTGATAGATTTCTTAACTGCCCCGGGATGGCTGGGGCAGTTAGACTACGAGAGTGCCCTGGGATGGCAGAAGCCATTGCAGAGCACTGTGGGACCAAAGTGAGAAACTTGTTTATATGGGAATGCTTGTGTCTAAGGTTCCATTGGGGAAATAACCATTCTTCTTGAGGTCCCACCAGACGCATCCCTTCTACAGCTAATACTACACTTATGATAAGGCAGACGTTTTTAGCAAGAGGCTGATTAATGTAGATGGTCCTAACTCAAATCTCATGGCCGAACATAAGGTATGAAAGCCAACTGCCACTGGCATAGTAATAACAATTATAGGGAAGAATGTTGGAAGGTGAGTGGGTGGTTAGTACAAGCCCTCCTTCAGACATCACAGCATTGTCCATAGAATAAGTGGTACTAAAAGGTCACACCCACCTGATAAGGCTCTGCCAGGCCTTGACTACTGTAAAAGAGGGTCCGGTAGTTGAAAATATGGATGAAACAAACTTTAACAGGCGAGTACTCCTGTGAATCTTTATCTATTGATTTATTAAGCTGGAATGTTGCGAGTCTAGAACACAAATTGCGGCACAATGATTGGTGTAACTTTGCCGAGAAACATGCATTCTGTATAGTCCAGGATACATGGGTGTTCAAACCAATCCATAAAGCAGAATACATATCTCTCAATACTCCTGCAGTTAGACAATTTATAGGCAGACCATCATGGGGGTTAAGGATATGGATCATGTGTCTCTGAACTGCAGGACTCATGTAATTGACTGCAATCACCATGATATCAAACAAGTACTGTTGTTGTTCAAGACAGACATGCAGTTAATGATCTTGAATGTTTATAACAAGCGCCTGGAAACCCCATCGGGTGATTAGCTGCACTTTCATAAATCCCGATTGATTGATTTATAACAGAAGTGATAGAAATATGGTACCATCCCCTACCTTTGCTTGTCTAGATGTTAATTATAATGGCGGCAGAAAGAAACCAATTGTACTAATTGCTGGTGTGTTCACCACCACTTATGAACCCAACGTTGAATATACACAGTCATTTGTGAAGAGAAAAAATGGAGAGGGTTTCCCTACCCTGTCGGAGAGCGAGATTAAACATCAATCTGACGTGCGGGTCAGTTATCTTTAATGACACTCACTCCTAGTATTTTAGCTTTCAATGGACACCTGCATCTGACTCCTCTAGACATTATACCTACAAATATATTTTTAGCAAAAGTATAAATACCACATGTTGTTAGATCAACACAGATGAAGCATCACAACTGGCATGGAGGTAGAGGCCCTCATTTAGAGATTTCATGAGGACAACCAACTCTATGCCAATGCCAGTGCACTCTAAAAACCAGAACAACATTCCTATTTCAACCAACCACAAGAGTTTACAATAGAAATAGGTGGAACTTAGCACACGCCTGCCCTCGGTAATTCTCTTTGGAATTCAATTCTGGTTCAGATGGCATTATTGAGCTAGAGCAACCTCGACTCATACAACTGCATGATACTGTGACAAAGCGCCTTGCCCTCTCAGAACAAAACAAGTGGTTGTTAAGAAATCAACTGCATGCAATTCTAAGGCCTGGTTTGACAAAGACTGTCGACTAGGTAGGGCATCATTACCATAAGCCACTGTGAGTAACATAATAGATTCAGAAGGAACTATTATAAACTCTATTGAAAGAAAAGGAGATGTGAGGCAAGCTAATTCAAATATTATATACAGCCAAATGTACAAATAGGGGTAGAATTAGTTGGCAGAATTACAGGAAATAATAATAGGATGTGAGAAGACATAGGTCATGATTATGAGTGACAAAGAGGATAGTGTGCAGGACCTTTTTTTGGAAGTGAGATCCAAACACTCATGTATGAATTGGCTTTTGTAGTTTGGTTTGCCCTATTCCCATCATGCACTGGGACAGGAACAGACTAATTTGCATACAGCCAGGTTCTGAAACTGGGATGGTGCAATGAGCTAAAAAACGGTGTTGGATCTAGCCCTGATCTCTTGACTGGGTGAGAGTATTCTGCTTAATTCAGAGACTCTGTCCCTCACCACCCCTTGTTGTAAATAATTTTGTCCACCCTAAGCGTGGAAGGGTATACTCAGACATGAGTCCCTTGCTCATTGCACCATCAGGATTCAAGCAAGCCGGGCCGAAGACGGCTGTAATGCCAGAAACCGGTCCCCGGAAGCTTGTTTCCTTCCCAGTGTAAGAATTGGCTTTTGTAGTTTGGTTTGCCCTGTTCCCATCATGCACTGGGACAGGAACAGACTAATTTGCATACAGCCAGGTTCTGAAACTGGGATGGTGCAATGAGCTAAAAAACGGTGTTGGATCTAGCCCTGATCTCTTGACTGGGTGAGAGTATTCTGCTTAATTGAGAGACTCTGTCCCTCACCACCCCTTGTTGTAAATAATGATATCTCATGGCAGCACAAACTGATCTCTAAGTCAGAACTACATATTGTAGAAGCCGCCTGGTTTGAACAATTTACGTCACTTATTGCTACCACATCTACCCAGTTAGAAGGGGTCATTTATCCTACTGTAACAGTAGGTACATGTATGGAATTATAACCTTTCTCATTAAATGAAGTCATACAGTTAATTAATAGACAAAAGACTGGCAAGGCTCCGGGCCAGGGTCAAATGTCAGCTGATCTATATAAATCAAATACTGTGTTATGGGGAAGATACATTACATGCATGTATAATGCCATATTAAGTGGAGCACCAATCCCCTAACTTAGTTCAGTGCAGAAACAGTATCCTTATAAAAGAAAGGATACAGACCTTTTGTGGCTAATTACAGCCCAATAATTCTACTAGACAATATTTAAAACTTTTCATGTGTCCTACTCCAAACAATAGAACATTGGGCCTAGGATAATACGATATTGTACAACTGTCAACTCAGCTTTAGGAGGAAAACGCATTTGATAGATGAGGTGTTTAGATTTAACTTCCAAAATATGTGGCCCTCAGGAAAGGACCACATTATGTGGTATCCGTAGATTTGTGTTCTGCGTTTGATAATGTCTCCAGGAACCTCTTTTGGTCATCATTACACACCCAGGGCATCCCATTTGGTCTGATACATATGCTGATTAGACTCAATGATGGAAGGTCTGCAAACTACAGGCCCATTTCTGTCAATAAGCCTTCCTCCACTGGTACTCCCTAGCACCTCAACTGTTTTCCCTAAAAACTGTTTGCAGACGATGCTCTACTGGTAGTCAAGATGCCTAAGGACCCACATAATTTATTGGATACATTTATAGAGTTCTGTGTTCTGGGTTGTCTTTTAACACATAGAAAACACAGCTAATGGTGTCTGCACCAATAAAGGGATTAAGAATAACTTTACAAAGAATAACTCAAGTCTTGAGCAGGTGCAAGAGTTTACCTATTTGGGAATGCATCTGACACACGATGCAAAATCAAAAAAGATATAACCCGGAGGGCAACCATGTTGCCCAGAACAAAGGGGCAACCATGTGTTTTTCCAGGGAGAATGGTGGACATCTAATTTCATCTGCTCCCAAAAAGTAAAATCTAGAGGACCAGAATGCTGTACAGCATGATGTGGAAATGTGGGGCTACTCTAATGTAACAGGGCTTGTAGGTAGTGAGAAATCTTTCCTAAAACAAATGTCAAAACCACTTTCAGAGGGCCATGGGCAAGCAGGAGTCTGAGCCCAAATGTGGTGGTTGAGACATTTTACTCCTAATGTCCCAGGGTCCGCCCTGCTAGTGTACTTAGACAACTAGGCCAAGTACCCCTTCAGCACTTGACTTTCAATGGCAGCATGGGTCAAGCAGTCAAAGGCTTTTCGAGGTAAGTTAGATGCCAGGTGGACACAGACTCAATTCTCAAAATAAATCTAGCAAAATCATTAAATGAATGCCCAGTAAGATATTCACTTTTGTGTCAAAAGTGGTATTTATATGCACACAAAGTGAAATACGACATGCACAAACAATATGCGCAGCCTTCCAAAGGCCAGCACTCTAGCGTTTTACGGGAAGTGTCCCAAGTCCAAGTGCCTGTCTACTGGCACTGGTTATTCCCCACTTACAATTATAATAGGTAACATTCAGATTAGGCCACGCTAATGAGTCGGAGTCTTAGACATTTAACAATGGCTTATTAGAAGTCAAAGTGTTCCGGCACCATAGTTTTATGAAGCACAGCAATTTTCCCAGAGGTCTCTGAGGCCCGGCGATCAGTCTTACCCGCTCCCGCTGGTATTGCGATATCGAAGACACAGGAAGTGGTCACAGCTAGGCACTGAGGTAGACTGGAGCAGATGCCAGCAATTAGAAGTAGTCTCATTGATGCAGGCAAGATAGCAGCATGTCCACAGTGCTGCACCGGTGATGCAATACGTTCTTCTGATCCTGCTTGTAAGTATCTCTCAGCTTCCTATGAATTAGTCAGCAATCCGGATAAACAAGGGAGAACACGCAGTGCTTTGCAGTCACGCACTGTACCCAGGCGATGGCTCTGGCTCTTGGCAACAGTGCACCAGTGCAACAGCTCCTGCTCTTCCTTGGGGGTGCTCTCTGTTATGCGGGGAGGCTAACTTTCGGGCAGCATACAGACAGGTAGCCTGATCAATGCGGTGGACAATTATCTTCACGAAGGCAAATTTTGCCATACGTGGTCACTGACTTTGGGAGGCACACTGGTGGATGGCCTGAGCAGTGCGGCAAAACTATCTTCACGGTTCCCCATTCTGGCATACAGGGTCACTGACTTTGGGCCACACACAGGCAGATGGTCATATGGGTGTGGCAGCAATTCAGTTCACAGGAGTCCCCTCTGGCATACGGAGCCCAATGGGTGCAGTGGAATTATCTCCAACCTTGCGTCAGGATCCACTTGCCAGGATCCCCCACTGGGCCTCGATCCTTCCAGTAACTCTCTTTTTCCTCACAGGGTCCTCTGGTCTCAGTAGGCAGGCAGATGCTAGTGCGCTAGGCTACAGGGCAAGTGGTCTAGATTTTTTGGGTGATGTCCCCTCACTCAGCTGGGAGATGAGTAGACCTTGATCTCCAGCCCTGGTCACATAAGGCAGAATCCTTTCTGAGCTTCTCCCATTGAGGTACAGCCATGGCTGACTGCTTGAAGGTTGACAATTTGGGAGACTCAAGTTCCCCTTTTTATAATACAGTTCCAGACACAGATGTGATTTAGTGTCTCAGGCTCTGAAGTTTGTGTTCTGGGCAGTACCTCCTATGAAGTGTACACTCCTCTGTCCTGTCATTTCCCAGGAAGCAGTCTGTCACAGCAGGAGTGACTCCAACCCAAATAGCCCCACAACACAAGCCATGTGGGTTACCCGTGGATCACACCTGAATTTCAACCCCATTGATTTATGCCACCAAAAGGTTGCAAAGACCCCTAAACCAACATTATTGGATTGGCCAACCTGTGAGTGCACATGATCGGATTCAATTTAGTTTTTTGTCCTAGTCAAGACTTATATAGCATATTAAGGTTACACATGTATAGAGAATGGATCATATTTAGTCACTTATCTATCAATGAGAAGCTGGCACAATGGTGAATGAATTGCTTTGGGGTGACACAGGCTAAGCCCAAAATAATTTAGTCTATGATTGGTATAAGCTACTTTTATTTTTTTGTTCTGTGGACATATCTAATTCCATTTTGAGCAAAAGTGTATGGAACAGGTGCCCTCCACCCCCGCCTAGGCGAGGGGCACCCTTAGTTGCACCATGTGACTGGGCCCCATACGGGTTGGGTAAGAATGAGGTGTATCTTGAGGAGTGACGTGACATCTTCAGGGTGCGCAGGGAATGGAATTTAAGGCTGCGCCCTGGAATAGTCTGCCTCTTTGTCCACTCAGACCTCCGGCAAGCTGCAGAGGCGCGTCGTCGACCACCCACCCACCCAGCTGAAGAACGAGGCTTCGCGGAGCGGCGGAGCACTGACAGTTAACAACAAAGGGGGATGCACAACAAGGGAAGTTCAGCGACTGGATGGACCCCAGGAGGGGGTAGGATCCACATGTGCAGAGTGTAGGCAGAAAAGGAGGACTGACCTGCCGGTGGTCCTGGACTTTACTGCACTAACCCACAACATATGGACTGAGTAGAACCTTGGGGAGGCTGTCTGTGTTCAGGCATCCCGGTGTGCCGGTGCGTTATGCGGTGCCCTGGATTTCAAGTAATGCAACTGTTTGCTGTAGCACATTGGGGCCTGCCGGCGCAATGTGCGCAGCTGAGTGGAGAGCTTGGTGGGATGAGTCGGTCACGTTCCATTGTTAGTCCAAGATCAAGTGCCGGTGAAAGGTTGGGCATTATGCGGTGCCCTGGATTTCAAGTGATACAACTGTTTGCCGTTGTGCATTGGGGCCTGCCGGTGCAATGTGCGCAGCTGAGTGGAGAGCTTGACGGGATGAGTTGGTCAAGTTCCATTGTAAGTTCAAGCTCAAGTGCTGATGAAATGTTGTGCTTAATGTTCTTACTACAGTTGACATGTTGCCGCTAAAGTGTATGGCCAAAACTGAAGTTCAAGTAATGTCGTGCCTGGTTTACTTAATGCCTTTGACAGGTTGATGCAGCTAAAGCATGATGCTCTGAATAATATATATATCCAAACAGGATGGTTTTCTCCTATTGGTCTATGAAGAATTTTAATGTGAATAAAAGGCTACGCCCTGGACAGCATGCTATGACTCTAAGAATTATTGGACATAGCGGGGATAGAAAATTGTTGGAAATGGTGATGGGGGGATGTCACGTTGTGCGCATACTATAAGAAAAATACATTGACTTAATACTTGATAGCATAACAAGAATGGCACAACAAGAAAAACACTGCAGTGTAGAGAAGAAATATATTTGTTTATATAATCTTTGAATAGTACACTGAGAAAGGTGCAAGAGAGGTAGTGGCATAAATGCACAAGCAAGATGTGTGCAATAATGGTGATGGTTTAAAAAATGTGGGGGTATGAGGCTACCCTTAATCTGCCACGTGAGAAGTAGACGTGGGAAGTAGACATGTTTCAGCCATGGTTATCCTGATCCCAATACTTATACTTAAGTATAAAACAGTTTTTTAACTAATGTAAAAATGTTTCCAATTTGAAATTTGCCATTCTTTCTGTAGTGCAAAAGGGTAACTCTGCATGTCATATTTTTGGAAGAGAGCTTTAAATAGGGTATTAAAAGGAAATCCAAGTACAATGTTATTAGTGCGTTGCTTACATGATATGATACAAATGTGTTTAAAGTGGCGGATTGCCCTTTGGTTGATTGAGACCTATCCATAAATAAAAATGACTAAACCTAGTTCTGGTCTCCTATAGTGTATCACAGCCAAACAATTTAGGAGTGTGTTAATATGGGTAAGACACTCATTCTTTGTTCGATGAATATGCACAACAACCTCTTATTCATAGTCAATTAAGTGTTCCTAAGGGTACAAATAAAACCTTAAGGTTTACAAATCTATAGCAACCTATTTTGTTCATTGACAATCCTTTGTGTTTGCCAGAGTTCGGCTTTGTGGCTAAAAATGCATGCAAGGTAAGCTAATTCAAATATTACATACAGCCAAATAAAAGAATGAACAAATGGGGTTAGATATACTTGGAAGAATTATAGCAGATAATAATAAGATGTGAGAAGAGATAGGCCATGGTTATGAGCGACAGAAAGGATGGTGTGTTATTTATCACGCTTGTTAAATTCTGAATTTATTGGGTGCCACAAATAGCATTTAAAAATGGTGAGTAACATGCAGGGCTTATATTACCTGGCAATGACCTGGTGTGATTAATTCTGCACCTCTTGTAATTGCAATCCCTGCAGAAACAGCGGTTGGTGCAGGGATCACAAAATAACATCATAAATCATCATAAATAATTTTCTCCGAGACCAGGCCTATAAAACTTGACCTAGTAAGACAAATAGTTTAAAACCCAATGCCAAATTTTACTTTAAAACTCTTGATGGCAGGTGTACACATAATAAAATCCAGTTAAAAAATAAATTCTAGTTTAAAAGCATACATTAAAAGCCAAGAGGTGGAATATGACAACCAGTGATTAGGACAACTTATTTATTGTTTATCAATTACAAAACATTGCTTTCTTTTTCATTAAGAGACGGCAAATACCACATGCTGTGACATATCCATCCTAATCAGAGTTATGGCAATACCCACATTTTGAATACACATATTTCTAAGCAATTGATGGAGCCATTTTACTCACAGGTGAGCATACATTGGGCAAAATAATAAAAAGAAGAAAATTTGTGTTAGACATCCTTCAGTCGATTAAAAGATCATGTATCCAGTTTCAAATTTCTGTAACCATGTTTAAATTCACCAGTAAGTCCTTGTGTAATGGACTCAGAGTCAGACCAAAGGTCAAGTATACCTATTTGACCTACTAGGGCATTCCTAAAACTGCCAAGGAGCAGCCACTTGTGCAGTAATAATATCTTGTAATTTTTCCTTACAGAGTTCCAACTTTGGTGTGCCACACACTCGAACCCAAGTTTAAGACAGGTCTTAACTAGAGTAGAAATGTCCAAAATTGCAATGTCAAAAAGCAGCAGTACCTTTGCGTTCTGGGGCATCATCTTAATAGATGTTGTTTGGACAGAAAAGTCCCTCGCATGGTGAGATGTCCACCCCTGCCCTAGAGCCCCAGCTGCAACAATATCTGAATCCCTAGAGCTGACTTTTGGTCACTGACACACATGGATCATGCGTGTGCACCATGACCAAATCTGTGTCAAAGATTGCGGTCGTGATAGACAGGGAGGGGCTGTCAAAGTGCTTCCCTCTCAGAAGTAAAGGGTTGCTGCCCTTACCAAAGAGATAAGTAGCGTGAGCGCGTTGGTGGCAGTGTACTGTGCTCTTGTAATTATGATCAGTGAAGCAAACAAGCTTTTTTACCTGTGTCACTGGGGTGGGGGCTACCTGGGCACACATGTAAAGTTCTGCTGCTGTGTTCTTAACTCACCCTTGGCCTACATCATTTTAACAGTTATCACTGTGCAACATGTGTCTGTTTGCATGTGCATGCTGTGATGTATGTGTGCCTGTTATTGGTACAATACATAGAGGCCTGTGGATTCAAGATTGGAAACCCAAGGCCTTGGAAAGACATGTAGAGGGGGAAGAGCCCAGCAGACACATTTGTGGATTGTGACATTCCTAAGAATTGGGTAAGACATACAGTGGGGGAAGGGAGAGCCAGGCCCTCTTGTGCACTTCAAAAAGGCTCTTTGATTCTGGAAAGGTCACTGGTCAGTGGGACATAGGCCCATCTCAAGAAGCAGATGGGGCTGATGCGGGAATCAAAAGGAATACCTTCTCATTAATGGATAAGTAACCAAATATGATCTATTCTCTAATCATGGCAGCCTTAATATGCTATGCAAGTCTTGACAGGCCAAAAAACGAAACTTAATTCGACCATCTGCATTCACAGATTGGCCAATGTAGGGTCAAAGTTCCTGGTCCGAGCACTGAAGGGCTCTTAGATATTTTGATCATTTAAAAAAAAAAACATTGGCTTTCAATTAAATTGAATGTTTTTTTGTTTTCAATGGGGCAATTTTCTGTTTGGAAAAGACGAGCAAACTACTTCTCGTTACATTTTTCTCTTTTTAACTTAGAATTTGATTGGCAGCACATCAAGCAATACCTCTAAGGTTTGCTTTGATGCTCGGACAGCCTACCCAAGTTCAGACAAGGTAAATTATTTATTTATTTATATAGATATTTTTTTATTTGTTATATCTTATTTTACACTACTACTGGCAAAGGAGATACTGGGGTTAGGATCAGTTCAGAGCACTAGCTAACCAGCCTTGGGTACGAAATAAAAAAAAAAATTCTGGAGTTTTATATAGCAAGAACTTGACCCAAAGGTATCAGGTATCAGTGTGCTTTATATGAGCACCAGTCACATTACACAAGGACGCATTCATTTTTGTTAGGCACGGGGAGATTAAGTGATTTACTCTGAGTCACAGGATGTTGGGTGTCATTGCAGAGACTCGGATTAGGTTCCCATGATTTGAGCTTGACTGCCCTAGCTTTTAGGTCACAACCTCTCAGTTTTTCTTTTTAGAAGTACCATAGAACAATGTTGTCCAAATAGTTGTAGAAATGGAGGAATACACCCTAGATGCACGTGCACATCCCCTCAAGGATTTAGTGTTTTTACTTCCTGCAGACTGGCATTTAATAGAAAAGGTTTTCCCTTGCTCCGCTGATGGTGTTGATAACTTGAGACAACCAGTTTCCAGGCAAGATATATGTGGTTAAAAAAACAAAGGTTTATGTATGGTTCATGCTAATTTAGGGAGAGCTCAGAATCGAAGGATGTGGTAAAACTTTCTCAAGGCAGTGGTTAGCCTGGCTTCTATAGTAGGGCTGCTTTGAGGGATCCAGATACTACATGAACATTTAATTGAGAAAGAAGTCATTATAGCATAGTCTACTTCAACAACATAAACCATTAGATTACTTATCTGAAATCCAGATCCAAGATAAAAGGTTTAAATCCACAGCAGCATCTATGGATAGCAAAGCTGACTTACCACCCAGTCTCTGGGCCCAGTGTATGTTATGTGTTACACATTGCAGATGGTTAACAGAGATTAGGCTGATCTGGTATGGATGGATTAAATCACAGACGAGGCACTGACTCCTATCTGTTATCACTTTTCATGGAACTTCAGACCCACGTTGAACAGAGATATCAGACGGTAGCTGCCATAGTGCAATGGGCCCTTCCCATCTTTCAGAATCAAAGCTATCAATGCCTGGAATAAGGTGTCCAGAGGAAGCCCTAAGCCAGAACACTGTTTATAGTCGTAGAAAATATGTGCTAGAACTGTCTATGAAATTCAGAAGCACACCTTTCAGGGTCCAAGGCTTTACCTGGTTTCAGTAGTTTGATGAAGGCGGCCTTTTCTACTGCACTGGCAAGTCTCTCAATTGCTTCAGCCTGTTTCTGCTGCTGTCTTGGGAGAGCTACTCAAGGAAAGGATATGTAACCAGCCTGGTTCCTGCTCATCATTCAGGACCACTCACCTTTGTAAATTTCACGTCTTATAATTTCTGTTGGTGCTTCTGATTCTGTTGGCAATGGGATTATTGTGGGCGCAGGGTCTATATTTTTCCCATCAAAGCATGTGGTGTGGTATTTGTCCTCTTGCCTAAATTAGACTGCAGTGCTTTAATATTGCTAAAGAAAAGATAAGCATGTGAAATCTGCAATCAATGGCAAGACTATGAAAGTGTGTTGCAGGTAAATCTGAGGAATGAATAATTAAGATCTTGTTTTATGAGATTTTTAATTGAAACTCTGACTTGATCTATATCATATACTATTTAAAAAATGCAATTTCTTTTTTCTTTCTAAATGGCACACATTTTACAAAATTGACAAAAGTCGCTTTGTGCGGTGCTATGAATAACAACAATATCTCACTTTGAACCTTACTTCCGTCAATATAAAATGTGAAAATGCTACTTAATTAAAACCTCCTGTTGGCAATAATACAAAATGAGAACTCCATGTGGAGTAGAAAATCAATTGACAGCAGGAAGTGTCGGTACAGTCCAGATGTCAATGTGCAAATGTATTAAAGTAGTAAAAATGGAATTTACAGACCCCAGTGGGAAGAGAGCCGGCTAAAAGGACCTTCAAAGAGATGTGCTCGAAGGTAGAGGTCAAAATGTTCTGATCATGCCAGTATAATTAGTCTCTATTCGAACATGCAATGTAATGTCCTGGAACTGATGACCAATCAGCTCGCTGAGAAAAAATGCCCTATCTGGCAGGAAAGGCCTGCTTTCTGAATATTGGTTTGTAATAATACTTTGCCAGCCATTCAGAATGTTACTACCATTGTTATCAGCATCTGCAGATCTAGTTATCTCAAGAAGCTATGTCATCTCACTACCAGGCAACCGTATTTGATAACAATTAGGTTTAGCAACAGCACACAGTTCATGTCAGTATTTTTTTTATACTGAACTCCTCTGGCTCCCAGCTTCCTTGTGCTAATGTTTTATTGAATATTTGAAAGGCCGTTATGCTTGAGATAATTGCTCTTTCTGTTGTTGTACGTCCTCATTTTCAGCTCTGAATTCATTCACAAGGCAGTTATCTTTCTGTAACGCCCTCTAGAAGGGTATATTTCCTAAGACTGCAAGGCCCTCTTTACGAGGCGCCCATGGGGGATATCGATCCGTGTGTTTCTTAACTGGCCAGTGTTCCTGCACTAGTAATTACAGGGTGCAAAGTTTCAGCTTCCAGTAATCCTATGTGAGGGAACACTGGACCGGGTTTCGCTGGCTGGAGATCCACCCTGGAGATCCTGACTGCAGTACTGCAGCAGGAAGCAACCAGCTCCGATCCTCCAGATAGCCAATCGCAATGCTGCAATACAGCGTTGCGATTGGTCTGAGCACTGTGGATCAGCACTCAGCCAGGGAATGGGAGCCTGGGCATGTTCTCCACACAGACTGTAATGTGCCCTTAGGAGTGGGTAAACCACTCCTCCCCTGCTCCTCTGTCTTCGGAGCAGCCCACCACAAAAGCAAAGGTACAGCAGAAGGAAACATAAAATTATAATACCATGAGTTATTATCATTTTATGTTTTCTTTACTTCTCTACTGCGAAGCAGTGGGCCGACGCTTCACCGCCTTAGCTGACTGTGAAGAGTAGGTTACAAATGGGGTTTTAAAAAGGCCAGTTTTCTGCCAGGGGCAGGGATCCACGAGCAATTTTGTACCCGGGTCCACAGTTATGCCTTATTCCAAACCGAATAATTTGGAATAGCCAGATATTGATGCAAGGATCACAGATGGATTCAGAACGAGCATCTGCCCAGTACCCTGCACCTTAAATCAGGGTACTTGTTATGAGGTTCTTCTGAGTATTAGCAGAAAAAAGGGTGAAGATTTGTCTTTAGATTCTTTCCTGAGTTTAGAGAGGTAGTCTTTGAAAGGTAGCTGGAGGGCAGTCTCGGTCATTGCAGGTAAGTGCGGTGGGGCGGGGGATAATGGGGTGAAGTCAACAGGCAATGATGTAGAAAAATAAAAAATTAAAAAGTCACTGTCGACTTCATCCCCCATGCCCCATCCCCTGCCCCACAGCCCCAGAGCTTTTACCTGCACCAGCAGTGACAGCTGGAGGCAAATGCATAGAACGCCAAATTAATAATTTTCTAATAGTACATTACCATGATTCACAGGTCTGTACCACAATGTCTGTTAGAGAAATGCAAAGCCGGTTCATCTCAAGTTCGTGTTTTTAAGCAATCTGTTGGGCAACTGTTTGATAGAAAATATTCTAACGAACTCAATGGTTTACAAGTATAGGAAATGTTATTAAACACCACTCGCATATTCTGTATCATCACTGCAAGTGAGCTAAACAAAAGTGGGGTCATGGGTCTCCTTTCGCCAGTTACCTTTCACCATACATCTCTATGGATTCTTAACCAAGTGGCACGGTCAAGGAAGTAGATCAATACCACCTATTAGTATTTTCATAGTTTTTCCATGTATTGAGCATCACTAAGGGAAAAAAAATTGCATGTCAGAAAATGACACACAGAAATATTGCCAGGCATTAACATCATGTCCTAAATGTTGTTTGTAACAATCTTCCCATAGAGTGTAGATTTTCTTTAATTGACTCCAATGGAGAGATAATTTTAGATAGTATCTAGGACACAGTGTTTATGTCAGATGATATTCCAACAACGATATTCTCGTTAACAAGGCTAATAGGCACTACTTGCATAATCAAATGTAATACAAAGGATGGGGTTGGCAAAGACTCCTTGAAGCCCACACACTAAAACTAGGACACCCCCTACAGTTTAACCTTTTGGCAATAGATATTTTAAAGATATGTTCTACACAATCATTCTTAGATCAGGCACTTTCAGTCAGTGATGGGAAATTGTATTGCAATTAGGCTGGAAAAACCTTGAAAGAACAGATCTCATTATGTCTACTTGCTAGCAATTTCGTCCTTTTTATCCAATCGTATCAACTTTACTGAGCAAGTTCAAGATTGCAGCATATACATTGCATTTATGACGTGACATTCGCAGAATGTGCAGTTTTCCATTGAATACAATAAAGCAACATAAGTGGCCTTAAAGTTTTACCTGACTTTGCTGCTTTCAGACATATGTGTAGCAACCTGGTGCTCAGGGAGAATGGTAATTTATGTAAGCACATGAAGTTTAGCTCCACCACTGCCATTCACAAGGTCCTCCTTTGGCTCCCACTACACAGTGCATCACATTCAAAGTTCTGTGTATAATCCATTGTGCCTTATAACCCAAAACACAAAATGTAATCTAAAAAGCAGCGTTTACCACTGTAAGTTCCAAGATTCCGGAAAACCCGAGCTAGGCGTCATTCTTCTTCTCACTACGAGCATCTATTCCTTGGAATAAGTTACCAAGCGAGCTTCAGGAAAAAGCTATAAACTATATTTTTCAATAAATGATGGGCAAGGCATATGGAAGGAGACAGTGGAGTAGTTATTGTGATGCACAGAGTGATTGGCTCAGAGACTGACCAACAATCATACATGTGTAAGAGACAGTCACTTTAAATTTATACTCGTTTATTTGTATAGCAAAAACGTTCAGAATAGTTTGAGATGCTTAACATGACTGCATAATGTTTATATTTGCATCAAAATGCACAGATAGGTATTTAGCTGGGCAGAGCACAGTCAGAAGAAAGGCCTAGAGCACGCCCATAGTTAAGAAAATGATCCTATGAATTTCATGCTTAATAATTATAAAAGCAGAAGGTCTAGATTATTATCTTTACTTTTTAATCTGGATTTTATCTACCACTACTGTGTTTCCTTTTTTGGAGGTGTGGCTTTGGATGGCATACTACTGTTTTAAAATTCTACAAATGAATGAAACATCTCATTTTGGAAAATACTTTGGGATACAATACCTTAGCTGAGGGCCTTGATTAGCTGACTACATGCATTTCAATAAGTCTATATTTCACTTGGGAACCTGTTATTTTCCGAAAAACACAGCAAGCACCCTTCCCGGAATTTATGTTTAATTTGTGCACTTTAGTAGAACTCTAGCCCAAACTGGTATTTGTTGCTTTTGTTTCACAGGAAGAACCGTGATGTGAACCTGAAGCCCAACAAGGCTGTAGTCCCTCAATCAAGTGTCCTGGTGCAGGAAATTCTTCTATTTATGACATTGTGCATTGCACATCAGGTCAAACAAAGATCATTTCCATCTTTTTTGCAAGAGGAATTTCAATATTTCCGGCTGGGGAAAGCATTACTGTTAATTGTCCATAGACATTTATTTGGAGGTCCCAAAATCAAAAATAGTCCTTGCTGGAAGCTTGCAAATCTTTGTTCTTCCACCAAAAGCAGCAAATGCCTTCCTTGGAATCTGCAACTTTTTCCAAACCATGATGCCTTAAAAAAAAATCTAAACCATACCTCGTTGACTTCTCGGGAGTCTGCTATCCTGATGTTGGATTAACCTTCCCCAGTCCCAGTCTGCCAACCATTGTTCAATACTGGGCGTATAAACGGTCTATAAATACAAATAACTCTAGTGGGTGATTTTCGCCCACGTTGGATGAATCATCTTACCCTGTATGTCCGAGGAGTAACACATGCGCTCCAGTCCCAACAGTCATAATATATGGACATCGAGTCCAGAAAGCCAAAAAAGATGTTATTTTTCAGGACAAGCTTCACAGCTGCAGACCTCTAACAGAGCGTTTGTAATCCAATCTTTTACAATGATACACGCAGAGAATATTTCACCCCTTTTCTATCGGCTACTGTATCGAAAGTGAAAATACACACTTTTCTTTACCTAACTTCTAGTAAAAAATATTTTGTGTTTCGCTCACATTATTGATAATGTTGAAAGGCACCTGCCTGATATTTGGGCTATTTTCATTGACACAAAATAAAGTAATACAATAATACGAGTTGTCTGACTTAATTAGTAATAAACTAAAATGAATGAAGGTGCTATTTGGGAATGTAGGCATTCACAAAGAAAGGCATTAACAATATTGTTTACTTTTGGTTCTGTTTTCCTGAATAAACTTTCTAATACTTTCGTTCTTTATTTTTTTCTTTTTTCCTTTTGATTAGGTTCACTAGTTTCCTTAGCTTTTTCATTTTTTTTGTCCATCTACGTTATGTTATGTTTTCCATTCATTTTTCCAGTAACACAAAAAAGGAACACAATAACACTAGTAGCATTTATATTAGCCAACAAAGTAAATGAAGGTGTCATTTGATTTGGGAATGAAGAACTTCACAAACAATTGCATTACATTATTGTTTGCTTTTTGCTCTGCTTTTCTGACTCGTTTTTCTAATTCCTTCGTCCTTTTAGTTTTTCCATTGTGATTTTTTACTCTCTATTTTACTCATCTTCCCAACCCACCTTACATCACTTTTTCTCACTCATTTTAACACAGAGTGAGCTTGAGGAGATGCATTTTCTTTCTCTTAAAGCATTGGTGATTATGTGCAATGCACTTCACCCCACATCAGAAAGGGCACTACACAGCAAGATGCAATTGGTTGAATCCCATAATTTTCCCAAAATCAAAAAAGCTGCCACTCTTAAGGAGCGCCACGAAACCGAGTCGTGACTGCCTTCCATCCTTGAGTCTGCCCCTCCCAATGCACCCCAACATGGCCACTGTGTGAACATAGCCAACAGGGCGCGCCTAGTGGACACTCTTGAATTGAGGTTTTATACGTTTTGATCATCTTCATTTAGTTTACCAATTTTATATCTTATTGCTCTTCCCACCTCACCTCCCATTTTACCACCCACTTCTCTTCAGGATCAGGATATGTATCTCCACCTCAGTAGAGTCATGTAGTACCCATCTAGGTTACAAGCTTTTTCACTGTGTCTAATTTCTGAATCACTTTGAGCTCATGTGCTTTCTCTTAAAGCGTAGCGGTCTATTTGATTGTTAGGACAACTAACCTGTTTCCAGGGCTTGCGACAGAAATGATGTTTCTCCCACCACTCACCTCCTTCGCTATGACCATTCTCAACTGCAAGGTCACTGACGATGATACCAAAGCTAATTTTGAATGCTCGTATGAACTACATTGCCTCTGGTTTGTTGAGTCATGCCAACCTAGCTTATCTATGGTTTCGGCTCTGTACGCTCTGATTCCCTTGTGGAATTCTGGCATTATATATAACTCTTTACTCACTTCCGGAACCACGTGGAAAACACCATGGAACATATTCTCGAAAGTGCCCTTGGTTGCAACAGGTGTGTGCTCCTGTTAATTTCTCCTCCAGGACACGTTGTTATTATACAGGAAGCCGCGCATGCTTGTGCAGTCCCTGCTGTAATACAGATTATTTTAAGAAAGAAGTTAAGCTAGGTGCTGATAGAGAACATAACCTACTTTATATCTCAGAAGCAAAAGGAAACCATCCTATTCTAATAAATATATACACACAACATTATAAATCAAACCACATTTATTTTCTTATTTTATATATAGCTCATGATCAGCTTTTGAGATCATATATCCATTAATAGTATCTATTTGATAACAATCATTTCATAAAAATTGTATACAAAGAAAAAATTGTATACAAAGAATTGTATACAAAGAAAAACGATAGACGTGAAGTTGATGGAGGCAGTGCGGCAGGTGTCAACTACGCGCGTTTCGGCATACATGCCTTCATCAGGTAGCCGTCTATTGCACACAAAGATTTCTGATAGCTGTACTTGTTGTTGTACGTTTTTATGATATCTAGTTTCTATTGGCCGGATAGAGGAGATACAATGAGTCTCATACGGGAAGCTGTCACCCTTGTTATGGGTTACAACCCATGTAGTATATATGGAAATCCTGGCAATTGAACAAAACTTCTTTCGATTACGTCAATTCCTTTTCATGTAAATTCTAACGTCTTCTAATTTTGTTGACATACCAATGCCAGATAATGGAGTAAAACGGCCCGATTAAAAAGACTGCTATCGATTACGTCAATTCAGTTTGATGTTTATTCTAGTATAATGTTTTTGATTGTCGATATGGCAATGTCACGTAATGAAGAAAAACGGCCCGTCTATAATTCGAAGACAGTGCAGTGATGTGACCCGGTTATGTTGCGAGGAGGCGGTTGCCCTTATCTATAAACGGGTTTAATTATCCATCTCTCTCGCCATCATGCCGCAGGAAAAGGTCATAAACGGATTCAGGCCATCAGTAATGTATCTGTATATATATGTAATGTATCTGTAATACAGATTATGCCACCACACGTAGCATCAGTGCAGCCTCCAAGGGGTGTTCTCTTATTTGTATAGATGCATGGGCCCATGCAAATGAGGAAACACTTTGCCTCTGCACCTGTGCCATATTATAGACATGGGTGCCTTTACAATGGGGCTGGCAGGGGGTGGACTGAGTGTGCGCCATAAAGATGCCTTGCATAATCACTGCACCCCTCCAAGGGCGGGAGAAAAGGGGCTCTTTTGAACCCCACATATATCCTCACCCCCAAACAGGTGCAGTCACTCACTGCTCCTACTTGTAGATGCATCTTTGCCTCCCTTTGAATCACAGGTGGGCTTGCCACCTGCAATGTGAAAGGATAGCTAGTGGTTTGAAACAGCTACCACTCCTCACTAATGCTTACTCACAGGGCAGGCACTAGTTCGAGGCTACACTATCCGGGCATTCGTTGTGGTTGTGAAGTAGTGGCTTTCCTGTTCTGCACCCAGAACTCATGGTTAAAGTTGTGGTATGTCTCAGGCCTATACAATTAGAGCTATCTTCGATCGGCGCCATGTTTAATGGAGTACAGCAGCAATATTTACATTTTCTGGGCAGGCCACACCAGCTGTCCTGCTTTCATCCGAATCTAGTCGCACAATAAGTCCCATTTTTGCATACCGCTAGGTTATAAGTCACTGCACTGCATACATTAGTTGTAACACACCTTGCCAACTCAATCAATACAGGCACCGTTGTACGGCAGAGGGTCATCCTGCAAAAGGGCTACAACTTAATATTGCCCAAGGGCATGAATACTTCCTTTAACTCCCAAACACGCCATTGCAATTCACATTTCTTTCGCCAGAGGGGCTGGCACATTAATTATTGTGTACCACCAGTCCGCAGCTTTTCCTTGGCCGGGGTGAAACGACCTTGCAGAAATCATGTATTATTTAATAAAACTCCAGTCTTAAGGCCTTCCGTCAAATTCTGTAATAAAGTACGGTGAGCAAGGCCTAATCGTCTGTAAATGTAAAGTACTCAGCATTCGTGCAAATTGCTAACAATATTTCAAAAATGTTATTCCTTTTCATGGTCTTTGACTGAGATAGCTAATGGAGTGGGGCCTGAGAAATAATAGAAATAATTTAGACAGAGGGTTTGCTGGTCATTTGTCAGTACTGAATTTTTAATGCAATCGTCCAACTAACCTGCTATTAAAGGTTAGCATATTAGGAACGGGCTTGCTGGAGGTATTTGCGCCACCAGTGTATTTCATTTACATAAGCAATATTTAAACAGTATCGCTGTGTTCCTAAGCAGAGGCAACAACAAATCTCAGACACAAATCTGCAACAAAAGCCATCTACATAACAGTATATATATGGTTTCCCTCCATTTGCAAGCAGAATAACGCCATTCGCAAATTACTGTCGAATAAAAAATGTTCCTATAAGTAATATTTTGCAGATTTTCTTTCCCCGATGGTTTTAGTTTAGCATAATAATGGTGTTTGTAAATACGATCCGACGAAACATATTGAGTCATTTGGCATTAGCAGTAAATAAAAAAATGTACAAGCACAGTAGAGCAAATTTAAGGGAATATATTGTTTGCAACTAATGTTTTGCATTGTACAACATTTCATAAAATACGCAGGTAGTCCACACATGCGTGAAAAGTTTATGCACCTATTAGAAAGCTATAATTATATGTAGAAGAACAGAAAACCAGTGATTATATTTCAAAGCTGATATCATTGTGATAATGTTATGTTATGTCTATTTGTATAGCGTGATAATCATCTGTGAGGATATCACACTCTTCGCAGGTGGGTGGATGGTGGTCTCCCAAGGTCACGTTTTTGGAAAAGCCAGGTCTTCAGGTTCTTGTCGGCGTCGGATCCCATGTGCTGTGGGAGGTCGTTCCATGCTTTAAGGGAGATGCCCAAGAACGCGCAACCTCTGGCCCTGTATTTGTGTATACGAGGTATGTGTGCTAGTGAGATTCTGGCTGAGCAGAGGTGTCTGGGAGGTTAGCAGAAGTGTATGGAGCCGTTGAGGTGGCGGTGGCCTATGTTGTGTAGTGTTTTGTACGTGTGTGTGAGTGAGGAGTTTAAACTGAGTGCATTTGTGTATGGGAAGTCAGCAGAGTTCATTGAGATGTGGAGTGATGTGGGTGGGGCGAGGTAGGCTGAGGACAAGTCTTGCTGCGGCATTTTGGATGGCGTGGAGCCTGTTCAGTAGCTGTTTGGTGATTCCAGCTTAGTGTGTGTTGCCATAGTCAAGTCTGCTGGTAATCGGGGCTGGTGTGAGTGTTTTCCTGCTGTTTTCTGATAGCCATTTGAAGATTTTTCACAGCGTTCTCAGGATCTGGAAACTGATGGAGGTCACAGCATTTACCGGGGTTGTCACATCCAGCTTGTCATCTACGATGATTCCTGAGTTTTTGGCTTGGGTGGTGGGGGTTGGTGTGAAGCTGAGGTCTGCTGGCCACCAGGTGGAATCCCAAGCAGAGGTTTTCCTTCTGAAGATCACCACTTCAGTCTTGTCTAAGTTGAGCTTGAGGCAGTTAGATCTCATCCAGGTGACTGTTGTGGTCAAGCTGGTGGCGAAGTTGGCTCTTGTCACTGAAATCTGGTCTGTCAGGGAGATTAGCGGTTGGGCGCCATCTGTGTAGGAAAGAATATTGATGCTCTGTGATCTGATGAGGTCAGCCAGGGTGGTCATGTAGCTGTTAAACTAGGTCAGTCTGAGTGATCATTGGGGGATTCCACAGATGAGGTTCTTGGCGTCTGATGTGTAGGGTGCCATGCTGACTTTCTGGGTTCTCCCTGTGAAGAAGGAGCAGATCAAGTTGAATGTGGTTCCCTCGAGGCCTGTTTCATGTAGTATACTGATCAGGATGGAGTGATAGACCTTGTTGAAGGTTGCTGAGAGGTCGAGCAGTATGAGGGCGGCTGTTTCTCCTAGGTTGAGGATCATCCTGATATAGTCTGTTGCTTCAATGAAGACAGTCTTGGTGCTGTTATTAGGTCTGAAGCTCCATTTAGTGTTGTCTAGGAGTTGCTGTATGTTGAGGTATTGGCCGAGTTGCTTATTGATGGCTTTCTCCATGACCCTGACTCAGAAGGGTACTAACAAGATGAGATGGTAGTTTCCTAGTTGGAAGGGATCTGCTGACGTTTTTTTAGAAGTGCATTGACTGCTGTATGTTTCTAGGACTCGAAACGTTGTGGTGGTGATGAAGGTGTTCCTGATCCTGGTGAGTACTTCGCTGATTAGGGAGGCGCCCACGTTTTAAATGTGGTGGGGGCAGGAGTCCATCGGGGTCCCAGATGTGACAGTTGCCATTATGTTGGTGGTGTCTTCTGTGGTGAATATTTTCCGGGAAGTCAGGATGTTTCCAAGGTTTTTTGTGGGTGGGCTGGAGGCAAGGCTGCTGGGGTTAGGTTGAGAGTTGAAGTTGTTATAGATGAATTTGATTTTGTTACTGAAGTATTGTGGTAGGTTGTTGATTAAATCTTGGAAGGGGTGATACTGTTTTTGGTGGAAACTAGTGTGGGAAGTCTTTGAAAACTGTGAAGATCTCCTTGCAGCTATTGGAGCTCATATCTATGTGCTCAATTAGGGCCTTCGTCTTGGTTTCTATGATCTGCTGGTGGTAGCTCCTCAGTGCCACTTTGAAACTGTCCTTGTCTGTGACTCGTTCTTCATCTTCTTTCCAGTTGTTTGCAGTGCTGTTAGGTTGAGTGGAGTTCTTCAGTATACCAACTGCTGTCAGGTTCTCTTTTGGTTGCTGTGTTTACGGGGTGCCAAGGAGTCAGTGCAGTCTGTGATTCACTTGTTGAACTGTTCAATGTAATTGTTTAGGTTGCCGGTGGGGTTTGGCTGGTTCATGCAGAGGATGTGGGACCAGTTTGATTTCAGAGATGCAGCTCCAGCTGCGTCTAGCCAGAACAGTGGTGGAGACTTTCATTTGGCGAGGGATGTTGAATGGAAATGGACAATGGTTTGGTTGTTCTAGATGAGAGGAATAGTTGCAGCGATTTTGATGCCGCTGAAGGTGGAGAAGGCGGGGCTGAGTGTGTGTCTGGTGGAAAGTGTGTGTCCAGCAATGTGTTGTGTCAGTCTGAGGATTTCTATGGTTTCGAAGAATGCGATAGAGATAGAGTTGTTCTAGTCTTACAGGTGGAAGTTGAGGACTCCTACTAGAGCCTGAGGTGGAAGGCACAGAGGCACGTGAGAGACAGAGTGAGAGTAAGAGGGTGTGTGAGAGCTGGAGATGAGGCAGGTGCCTCAAGACACAGGAACCGTGTCTGCCAGACCCTAAACAGGTCAGGGGGCCAGTCACAGGTCAGTTCCGGGAGGGCTGGGCCTGGGCATTTGCTTAACGGCTTGTCGGCGCTATAGACACTATTAAGTAGGTTCTGGGAGGGGGAGAGCAGAGGCTGTTGGTGAGGCTTAGGAGGAGCACAGCAAGGAGCAGGAGATGCAGGAAGAAACATGTAAGTAGTGGAAGGAGGAGTATGTGGTGCAGGAGGTGAGAGGCGAGAGAAGGAGAGTGGGAATGTGGCACCAAAGAGATGACAAAACATCCCAGGAAAAGAGAGAAAAAACTAGCAACAGTCAGAGAAAAAAGGCCAGACAGTAAAGAGTGAAAAGGCAAACAGAGCAAAGAGTGAAAGGCAAGAGAGCAAAGAGTTAAAAGGCTCAAAAAGGGCAAAGAGCTAAAGGCAAAAAGAGTAAAGAATGAAAGGCGCAAAGAACAAAGCATGAAATGGCATGTAGGCAAAATGTGCAAAGAGTGAAAAGGCAAAACAGAGATCGTGTGAGAGCTGGAGATGAGGTGGGTACTTCAAAGCGCAGGAGCTGGGTCTGCGATGGCCTAGACCGGACGGAGGACTAGTCACAGGTAAGTCCATAGAGGGCTGAACCTGGATACCTGTTTTATGCCTAATGCTTATATCGCCGGCTGCAGTTCATTCTATTGGTCAAAAGAAGTATGTAGTCAAGCAGAAATGTTATCAAATGAAAAATAGGTTGGTTAAACAACCTGGGCCGTATTTCGCTTTGTCGCTGTTTGCGCCGGGCGCACTTTTTATTTTTACTCACCTTTTCATTCACAAACCTATGAGTGCAAATTTCCTCCTCTGCCTCTCTTGTCATTCAATCAAAAGATCCTTACACATGAGTTTCTTACTTACTAATAAATGTGGAAAGGACATGGGGTAGTGGCTGGAAAAAGGGGCATACTAAATGGGAGGGATTTAGTGATGGTAGGGAAGTGGTTTAGGGAGGGACATCAACTCACGCACAAAAGAGTAAGCCCATTGCTATCAACAAACCACACTTCTAGAGTTGCTACAACCAAAAAGTCCCAAATAGTAGTAAACTACTCTATCTCAGAGCTGGAGTATGTCTAGCGCCAAACATGGTTAACCACTGGTACAGCAATACACTCCCACAGAAATCAGTATGGTAAAGACTTAAAATAAAACCCCAAATAATGGTAAATTAAATTATTTAAAATAATTGAAAATTTAGATAAATATATATTTTTTAATCTATAAATAAGGCATTTTTTATTTTAACATATTTTAATAATAATTCTTTATATAAAATTAATGTAACATATATTTTTATTCAAATATATTTACATTTGTTTTAATTAATTTTATACATCACTTATAATATCAGTAATACATATCATATTTTTACTTTAGGTGCGTTTATTTAGTTCAAACTTCAGAAAAAGGTTTTGAATTTAATTTAATATATTTAAAATCATCAATTATTTTATTATAATTAAGTTCTTAATGTTCTAACTTTTATTTTGGTCTACATTTAAAATAAATATAAATAATAATTTCAATTAATATGTAACGAAATGATAGAGCTCTTTTGATCTGTTAAACCTCAATAAATTAAGTGCTATCTTTAACAAAGTTTTCTGACTGCAGTTTGGCATCATCACTGTTTATGTGTCTTAAAAACACTGGAGTGCATGTTGCAAGTAAAGGGCTTAGGATGCAGGCTAACAGACCGGTGTGACAATGTTTGTTGGCACTGCCCCATTGACCACCTTCGCCACGGATTCTGTCACTGCCAGCCTTCAACAGTGCCCCTCACGTCACCATATCCACTCACTCACTGAGATGCATTTATTAGGTTTATAGCGCTGCTCATACCAGCGTAGGGTGTCAGAGCTCTTTACATCACACACACATTACACAGAGAAGATAAATCACACATGTTTAAATCAGTGTACAGTTAATGTTACACCGGACAGAGGAATACAAGGTGTAGGAGTCATATGTCATCCATACTGGGAGACAGTATAGTTTAAGAGTGATTGGAGTGGA
Organism: Lissotriton helveticus; assembly: GCF_964261635.1. Taxonomy (NCBI): domain Eukaryota; kingdom Metazoa; phylum Chordata; class Amphibia; order Caudata; family Salamandridae; genus Lissotriton; species Lissotriton helveticus. The sequence continues at coordinate 1,082,234,198 of NC_136070.1, read as the reverse complement.
GAAGCACAAACAAAGAATTTTAAACATAACACCATAGTAGGGGGTGACATTTAATAATAAGAATTTATATTTATATATATGGAGGGCGGGGGGTAAGGGGGAGCATAACGCTATAATATTAATATACCTTGCAATTTGCATGCAGATCTTTGATGTCAGTTATTAGATTACTGTTCTATATTAGGATTTTACCTTATACACTGCAAAGAACTAAAGGATCTCAAAAACACTGACCTCTTTACTTTATATGCACTTTGTGGTCTGCCCGGTACACGTACTTTGCATCAGGCATATTAACCCACTTCACTACTTTTGGTTGAGTCAAAACTTTCACTAAACAAAATTCTGATCTCACTCCAGGAAGAACATTCATCACCCGAGTTATCTTTTTTTATTGTTGTATGAAAACCGCTGGACATAGGAAATGCGGCAATAGGTGCTTTTAAAACTGTAACATACTTGCAAACACGGCGCCCCCAGAAGTCAGCCCTAGAGCCGGCCCTGAATAGAGAAGGCCAGACCCACACAGGAATCCAGTATCAAGACAGGAGCAGGAGTAGCTCTGGCAATGGTGCCCGACCCAGAGCTCCTTGGAGGTTCGGAAAGGGGCACTGGTGGGCTGGTGTTTCTTGGAGCTGCAGCACGCAGTGATACTGAGAGCACACGTATGCTTGTAGACTTGCTGCATTTCTTTTGGTGATAGAGTGGGCCAGATTGTGTGCTGCGCTCTATTACCAAAAGAAATGCAGCAAGTCTACAAGCACACATGTGCTTTCAGAATCCCCTGAAAGCACTTGTCATGTGCTTTCAGAATCCCCTGAAAGCACTTGTCATGCTTTTAAACATGCTACCTTTCATTTGTTAAAAGGGCGCTGCTGCCTTTGTTAAAGTAATTACGTTAATTGCAGCGCATGATGGGCGCTGCGATTGACATGAATACTTTCACAAAGGCATACAATCTGTCCCGTAGCCGCACCCTTTTAACAAAAGAAATACAGCAAGTACATGAGGAACTTGCTGCTCAACTCACCTGTGTTTGCAACACACCACACTGTGCGCTCGAGGTGAGATAGGTGCGTGCGCACATACCTTACAGGGAACAGTGGTTGTAAGTCCAATTTCAAAGGACCCAGCCAAGTACTGTGTCAGTCAGTCCATGCTGGTAAGTCATTCCCTGTGTACAAAGCTACACTACAGGGCAATTGGGGCCAGATGTACAAGCATTTCATTTTGCAAATCTCTAATTGCATTATTTTGCGACTCGCAAACAAAATGGTCTAACGTGTCTCAGACACATTAGCCATTCCTAATAGGGTCACAAGAGACCCTCTTCATCAATATTCATGAGGCAGATCGCAATTTGCGACGCACTGGTAATGGGCAATAACACAGGAATTGTGGGCTGCTGGAAAGGAAAACAGGATGCGTTTCAAAAAGAAAAAATCAATGTTTCTATTTCATTTTGTAAGGGTAGGCAGTGGTCTGTGGGTTGGCAGTTCGGGCTGGACTGTTCCCATGAGGCACAGGGTCAAGACTGATTTCCATACAGCTGGGTCTGAACTGAGGTGGTGAAGTGAGCTAATGAATGATGATGGATTCAACCCAGATCTTTGACTGGGGGTAAGTGTCTGAAAAGTTTCAGCACTCCGTCTATCATCTCCTTGTGTTTGCTTTGTTTGCCCTAAGTTGGCAGGGTATGCCCAGACGTGGGTCCTTTGCTCACTTTGCCACTGGATTCAAGCTAGCCGGGCTGATGAAGGGTGTTACCCAGAAACCGGTCCCCGGATGCTTGTTTCCGGTTCAGGGAAGACCTGACTTGGCAGTTTACGATGGACTGTTCCCATGAGGCACAGGGTCAAGACTGATTTGCATACAGTTGGGTCTGAACTGAGGTGGCAAAGTGAGCTAAAGAATGATGATGGATTGAACCCAGATCTGTGGCTGGGGGTGAGTGTCTGAAAAGTTTCAGAGCTCCGTCTATCATCTCCTTGTGTTTGCCTTGGGATCACTGCCTGCTCTTGTAAAACGTTTTCACTTCCATTCACAAAGTGGACGGTATCCCCTAGGCACCACTTCCCATTTGCAAATGGCTTACCACCAACTTGAAGTAGGTAGTAAACTGCAATTGTATTGCAACCGAATTCTGGTCACAAAACAATTGTACATCCCTTGCAACTCGCTATTAGGAAGGTATTTTGCAAATAGGTAACCGACTCACAAAATAGAGTTTGTACATAGAAAAATAGTAGAATGTGTCGTATATCTGACCCTCAGAGCACAAAAATCTTCCACATCTCTGCCAGTACATGCTTACAAGCATCTACAGCTATTTTAGGAAAAGAAAGCTTGTCCATGTGGACCTAATAATGAGCCACAAAATACAAGTGCAAATTGCACCTGATTCCTTATATATCAGAATGAGGAACAACGCACCACTAGAACATGTTGTTCCTCATTCTGAGGTGAGCAGAACAGCTCCTGCATATTACTTATCCCCACAATTTATGGCATGTGTGGAAAATGCTGAAAATCAAAGGAGCAAACACATCATCCCATATTCGGATGACACAGCAGTTTGTATCCAAAAATGGTATTTATCCATTCCCTCGTGATTGGGGCCAAGGTGTGCTTGAAAAACCAATTATAATGGAAAAATTAATACATTTATGCCCGGATTTACTAACAATTCACGCAACACAGTGCAGCAAAAAAAGTTGCTGCACTACGTTGAGTGAAAGGGAGCGAGCAGAACTGAGCCATATTTTCAAACTTATAGCACCATTCTGACCTTTTCTAGCACTGGTGCACTTGTGTTTGCATAGCGCCAATGCAGGCAACCATGCGTCATGTCGCAAGGGTGCCTGCATTGTGGTCAGAATAGTTTTTGTGCAACAAAATAATTCTTTCCTTCACAAAAAACATTCTTAGGGTCTTATTTATCCTTGCATCTGTGCCACAGAATGCAGCACACATAGAAAGAGGAAGTAATGAGAAAAATGTAAGACATTTCTCTTCATTATGCCAGCCGGGCACGATTAAGACACAAACTCATGTTTACTAACTTTAATAATTATGGGTTTGCACCAGAATACATAGGTGGATGAACGAGAATGCCCATGCCCAACCCATGTATCACTTTCCTGACAAAAGTAATGCAAGGCAGGGATATGTGCTGCTTTGCATGACTCTTAAGGACATTTTCATGGGAAAGGTGGAGCAGGGCAGAGCAGCAAGATACCTTGCTGCACAGCCCTGCGTCACAGAAAATGGGCAAGAATGCACCGTATTTATACAATACAGTGCATTCCTGTCCATTCCCCCTGCGCTGGCCCCGTTTAGGCAGCCTAGAGCCAATCCAAGGGTGCCTGTGGAATAGGCAGGATTGATTTTGTGCAGGATGGGGCATCTTTCTGCACAAAAAAGTATCCATAGAGGCTTTTTCCTCTTTCAATGTGTGCTGCCAGATGCAGGACACATAGAAAGAGGAAGAACAAGGCGAAATAAAGATATTTCTCCTTGTTATGCCTCACCCGAGGAGGCGTATCTTTTTGACACATTCCCAGGTTTACCAGGTTTGGTAAATATGGAAATGGGAAAAAAACATGGGATTTGCATGGGAACACCCACTGCAATGCCCATGGAACGCCTCGCTTGTGCAGAGTAATGCAACACAACAATTTGCACTGGATTGCATTACTCCATAGTTGAAAAGCCTTTCAAAGCTTGGCTTCATAAAGATGACTTGGGGCTTTGCGTCGTGCATGTACCACTTTGCGCGGTGCAAGCATGATGCAAGGACCTCATAAATTTGACCCTTGCTTTACAAAGCCATGCACATTGGACTTTGTGTGGCTTACTAGATACCAAAATAGGTTTGGCGTCAGAGCTGTTTCAAAAAAGTCACAAAATCGCACTCACAATCTTAGTAACTCTGAGCCCTAATCCCTTGGTACTACCAAAAGTAAACACTATGGTTTACAACCACAATGGGATCTCGTTTTGGGTGGAAACAACAGCTTGCGCTCAAAACTGGGAGGCATATTTATGGAAATTGTCACACAGTGCAGCAAGTGACCTTGCTGAGCTGCACTGCGTGACAGGGAAGGGACAGGAATGCGGTGTATTTAAGGCAATATGGCGTATTCCTCTCCTTTCCCTTGCGCTGGCACTCTATTGGCAGCCCAGTACAAATGCAGGCACCCTTGCATCATGTTGCAAGTGCACATGTATCTGAGCTGCATGCAGGATCGTTTTTGTGCAGGAAGCCAGCCGTGGCCCGTGGAGGGTGTTTCGGTGAGGCAGAGAGGCGGGGTGGGGGAGGGGCAGGGTGGGGGGTGCTAAAAACCGGAGTATGGATAATTGAAGGTAAGTAAACAATTTAATTAATAAAACGAATTTCGTAGCGCGCCCTGCATCGCAAAATGTGATGCAGGGTGCGCTACGAAATTTGTTTTATTTATTAAATTGTTTACTTACCTTCAATTATCCATACTCCGGTTTTTAGCACCCCCCACCCTGACCCTCCCCCGCCCCGCCCCTCGGCCCCACCGAAACTCCCTCCACGGGCCGTGGCTGCAGGAAGCCTTCCTGCACAAAAACAATCCTGCGAGGCATATTCCTCTTTCTATGTGTGCTGCAGGAGATATTTCTCCTTGTTACGCCTCCCTTGGAAAGATGTAAGGTTTTTGCACATTCCCAGGTTTACAAGTTCTTGTACATCTGGGGATGCGTCAAAATCTTTTGGCGTTGCGTGCCGTGGGTAAAAAAACTACACCCACGCCCATGGAATGTAGTGATTTGCATTGCGTTACTCCAGATGTTTGAAGCCACTCAGAGCCACGCAAAGTGGCATTGCGTGATTTCGAAAATCTGTCTTAAGGTTTTCGTCGCTCTTGCACCACGTTCAATGGTGCAAGAGCGATGCAAACTGCCTCATTAATTGGCTCCCTGAGTTACTAATCACACCGTAATCTTAGCCGGAGTGTGCCTGTAAAAAGTGAATACATCGGTAAAATAAATGCAACCAGTCACTTGGTACTATCAAACGCTATTGCACATGGCTTTGGAATAAGGTCACCTTCATGGTGAGGAAAATTGCAGTTTTCAGTCTCATGGAATAGCCATTGGTACCGGCCATTTATGTCTAATTGAAATTGAGCAATTAAATTAAATTACATTTATTCATAAAGAACAGCTCTTCAATGAACTACACGAGGGATACTGGAAATTATATATGAAACCTTCACATTAATCCACCCATCTGTAATTTTCTGGCTCCCCGGAATGTAAGAAGAAATCGATTAAACCGTGATCACATTCTGCGCTGCTAAGGCTGGCGTTTTGTTCTTGGAAAGCTATACCCCAGGCTGTATTTCACATTACAAAAGGGCAAATTAACACTGAATTAATCCCCATTGCCTGAAAACCTCTTAATTCAAACCTAAGCATTTGTCAAAATCCATCGTTAGGCGTTCTGAGTTTCTAATATTCCTATTTAATGATGAATAATTAGAAAACTGCTGATAAACAGAATATATGCACGCCAAATACGGCTTCCTATCTCTTCTTTTCAAGATGGACACCATGCCGTGATGGTGCACTTAACAGCTCTCCCACTGTCCTCACTGAACCATCCTTTTTCCCTTCTCTGAGGTACTATTGGAACTCAATTTCTTTTTTTTTATATATAAATGATAACTCCCTTATATTTAGGAAGAACATGAGAGAATGCATTATAAAACAATTAAAGCTTCTGAATTTGAAAGAGATAAGTGGATCAGAGGAGAATGCATATTGTGAACTAACTACGTCTGAACTATAAAAATTCGAACGACTTAGAATTCCAATTAGTAAAATGCAGTATTACAGATTGAAGTCATTAGGGGAGTATTAGGAAAAGCTGTGACAGGGCTGCCTGCTAGAAACCATTGGTGGCCTTGGAGCGCCCTCTAGTGGTAGCAAATTGTGGAACAGGTTAATTTCAAAGAATATAACATTTCAAATCACAAATATAATTTGACAGTCTCGATAGAACATGATAAAACGCAGCCCTTCTGCTATTATGAAATGCCAGCTCATCACACTAAGAGGCATCACATTTCAGATTATCATTGTCGACATAAGTGCTACAACAAGCATTTTGTTCCCTACCCACAAGGAGAATTAAAGTGCTACTTTTTCCTCTCCACAAACTAATAGCTATGGGAGTAGAGTTCTCCACTTGATTTATTTATGAGGTGTCAGAGCGCTTTACAATAGACAATAGAACAGTTACATTGCATAAGAACTTCAGAGTACATGGATTGCATAAAATATATAAACAGATAAACTCTAAACTCTCATTAGAATGGTAGTAAGTACATAAGTCTACTACATATACTGATGGTTAGAGTTACAGATACACAAGTTGCAAATTCACTCAAGGTTACATTTTAAGAGAAGTTGAAGCGATTTGGGTTGGACAAATATATATTACATATTTACACAGCATGATCTTCTCGTCATTGCTGGGGTTCTTGCTTTCAGCCTACCCTTTAGGGTGTTGTTGCCCTCACAGGCGGTGATCTTGGGCCAGGAGGGAATGTACTGGCGAGATGTACTGTATGGAGGGGGCATATCGATGGTATTGAGCCATGGAGGGGTTGAAAGTAGGGGGCAATTGCAGGCTCACCTCTTGTTTTCATGGGTTTTTTTTTGGGGGGGGGGGGTTTGCACTCTCCAAAGTGCAATTTCTTCCCGTCTGGTGCCGTACTTTCCTCGACTCCTCATCCGGCGCCATGCTTTAGCAGCCCGCTGCACCAAGGGAGCATTCAGGAGATATTCTTTGCATTAAGTGCAATAGAATATTTGCATGCCCGCCGCCTGCCGTAAGTAGGGTGGCGGCCAGGTGGGCACCAGTCCAGGCGGCAGTGGGCCAGTTTTTTGGTGTTTACGGACCCCTTTCCTCACTGCCCAAACCACACATATTCAATAAAGTACTAAAAGATGAATTCATATATGAGAGCCAGGGGATATAAGAAACATGGTTCAAGGCAAGACAGTCTAAAATAATTGATTTCATGAAACTTGTTTCCTCTATAGGCCAAATAAAATGCCAGTTTAACAAGGGTTTCAGTAAAAGCAGGTCTTCCAAATGTTGCAAACCTGCCTTCTTCTGAACAATCATGGATGAAGCTGAGACCGGTAGGCATAACAAGCATTTTAAGAAAGTGTTCTCCTCTATCTGAAGGGGGTTACTAGAGGTATACCCCACAGTCCTGCCCCAAATGAAGCACTAGACACGCCTCTAGCCATATATATATTCACCACCGCCTTAGCAGGTCCGCTATCCAACTTAAAGGCAAATCTAAATAAAATTTCTATGTAGCAGAAGGAGTTTACTCTCGGTGAGTCCCCAATAAAAAGGATCTACACCTTTGTGCCTTTTTCGCTCAGGCCGTTGTATAAGTTTTAACTTTATTGATCACCATTTTCTTGGATTCCATGAAGGCCCAAAAGCATTAATCAGCCTCTGCAGGTTAATGGGTGTCCTAGATAGTAAACCGGTGCCGTTGGCGTATAACAACACTGGGACAGAATGTTCGGCGAGGCTAGGCGCACCGGTCTGCAGAGCCTGAAGGGCAGCATCAACCCCAGTAATGAAGAGTGAGAACAAAAGGGGAGCTAAAACACAGCCTGTCTCATTCCCCTCCTTACACTAAAATGGGGGAGCATTCACCATTGGGCAGGATCGAACCTTAGCTGACAAATTGCCTGACAAGTGTGCAATGAAGCAAATAATCGCCTCTGGGGCGCACATGGTCGACCAGAGGATGGAATGGTCAAACAAGTGCCCTTCAAGGGGAGAGCGGTTGCCCTAACGGCTAGGGCGGTCGACCTCTGATGGAGCGAGATAGAAAACAAAATTTTGTTTAAACTCGTGAAGTCACATTTCCATAACATGAATAATAATATTAATGATTTATGATATGTCGTGCTAATACAACTTAGATTAAACTTTACACATGGGGGGACTAACATGTGTGCTCATAAACGTGCATAATTGTTGCATCTTTTTGTTCGTGCAAAATAATAAAATAATTTATTGTTTTCGTTTTTGTCATTACTAACTGCTGCAAACTTAAGAGAAGCATGTGCTTGTTTTGCTTTTCCTTGTTTGTGTGATGTCATTTCTACTATTCTAGGTGCATTTAAGTCTCATGGAATAACGGAGACTGGTAGATATAAACGCTGCTTTATTTGTTTGCATTGGCTAGGTAACATTTTGATTAATCGGGTGGGTTAATTAATTAGTAAATCCTGGGGTGGATACAGAATCTACATTATTTCTTACATTAATACTTTTCTTGTGTTTGTTTTATATTAGAAAACTTAAGTTGTCTGCTTTTGGGCCTTGTCTGCCCGAACTACAATATGCTGAATTTTACTTCTGCAAAAGTGCTGAGACGCCCATTCTGAAATAAATTATTCGTCAAAAGCTGCGTTCACAAAGCAAAAACTAACGTGCTATCGTCATTCTGTCGGACATGGCCAAGGTCGAAAAAGAACATTTTGTCAGTCCTTAACTTGGCATCCGCGGAAATCAATTGGAAGTCAATGGACGCTGCGAGAATGACTTTATACAATTGTTGCAATACAAGGAAGCTCCTGGTTGCACTCGGAAGAGACAATGGTCTCTAAGAAATGTGACTTAATGGAAGTTTTGAAAAGTGGGTGACATGTCACTTGTCACTCTCAGCCAATGGGACGTCGAAGATTTCTGAATACTTTCCTTTGTGTAGTTTAGTTAGCGTAGAAAGGTATAAAAAGTCATGCCCCTAGGGATGGGCTGGCTGCTGCTTTCTGACTTTCCGATGAGGGTGAAGTGCTAACGGACTTTGCGTGGAGCACGTAAGAATCCTCAAAGAACTTTACTTTAAATTCTATCTATTTAGCTCAGTTAGGGAATTAGGTTTTAGAAATGTTAAACTTCATACATTTACTTTAAATTTGATTCACTTACTTAAATTGTATTTTCTCACATTTCTTTACAAACTTGCTTGCTTTATTGCTAATAAAATTCATTTATAAAACTATCAACTTATATACCATAATTTAGTAAATAAAATCTTACTTTTGACAAACAAGCTGGTCTTGGTTATTCAGGAGTGTAGGTTACTATTAGCTAGATCACGTCGCCAATGGTGGTCATTTAAATGGTTAAGTTTTATTCTAATGATAATATTCCTTTCGCAGATGTATAAAAATGTATATAGTTTGTAGATAATGTGTATATAGATTTAATCTGACCACCTGATTCAGTAGGCCCAAAATATGTCAGGTTTATAAATGGGTCCATATTTAGTATAGAATTTTGTTTATAGGTTATGAAGTTGGGTAGCGTTGTTTATGATATATTTTCTATAGGCCGCTGGATCAATTCTCTGGTAGCAGAAATTGATGGTTGCTAAGAGTAACCAAGGTAATATGGTGGTTGCTAAGGGTTACTAAAATATTATGGTATGGAAATAGGATCGATGTTTTAACACATGTTGAGTTCGTTTTTCGTGCTATCTGTAAGCTATACCGGTATAGATTGTGTGGCGAGAAATTAGTCACGCAAGCCATCTGTTCTGTTTGTAGTGATATCGCCGAGTATCACAAGAGGTATCGCCGTGTACCATAGTGTTGTCGCCGAGCAACACAGTTTTAGGGCTAGGTCTGAATCTTGTAAAGTGAGGGTTTTCTAAGAAATTAAAGCAGCATGAGAATAGGGACAAAGCGCCTTCCATAAAACTCACTGTGATGAGAGTATTAGTTATATCCGAGCTTGAGTGAAGGGTAAATTAGCGTCGGTGCATGATTATCTATAAACAGGTTAGAGTCCTGTACGGGTACATGTTTCATATCCATAAACAGGTGAGAGCCCTGTACGGATAACGTCGTTATTTTGCTAACGGTGCATGATTTCTATAAACAGGTGAGAGTCCTGTACGGATTTCATGTGTGTTTGAAAATTAGGGAAATTTCAGTGTGAAAGTGCGAGTTTGAATTGTATTTTATGTTCAAGTGGAACTCTTAGAACTTTCACTTCGCGGTGGGTTCAGAGCAAAGCGAGTTCATAATTATACGTGTTAGAAGGGTGGGGTAAGGTTACTCTACTAACAATTGAATATTATCCTTAGTGTGAATAGCGCCGTCTATTCCGAAGTGTGGATACTTGAATGTATGTAAACTATCCTAAATAGTGAAACGAACAGATGTTGTCTTTATAGTCATTGTTAAGAATTAATTTACACTGAAAAGTGTTCTTAAAATGGCGCTGTGAAAAGATTTTGTGAAGGAGGGGTAAGCGCCAGGAGTGAGAAACGAGAAACCGCAGCTGCTGTGTACGTCACAGAGCCGCGCTGAGATTGGGTGACCTACGTCACAAGCTATGTTCTGATTGGCTCTTGAGTCTCTGACGGCCTGTGAGCTGATTGGTCCTTCGGAAAAACTCCAAATTTATTGGTTGAGCAGAAAAGTGACGTAGCTCAACTGTCATTGGCTTGTTGGTGTGTTTCGCGCACGGATTGGTTGTTTTTCGGAACATCCCGGAAATATTTTACGAACGATTTTGTGAATTAGATTTAACTCCTAAAAATGAGTTATCATTTTAAACATGTTGAGAAAAAGCCAACATTATTTCAGAAGTTTAAGAATTTATTTTCACCTGACAAGAAAATCGAAACGCGAGGTGGTAAACTACTTCATAAGTATAAAACACCTGCAGCGTATATGGAAGGTGAATATGGATATCATACTGTCTTATGGTTCGATAGTTGGAAACGCTATACTAAAAACGACGGTGTTTTAACTTGGCCTGATGATGGTTCATTTAATGTAAAAGTCTTAAGAAATTTACGAGAGAAAATGAATGCTCTTGTTCCGAAACCGAGACCAACTCAATTTGAAGCTTTAGTTGAGTGGGAAGACGAAATGTATCAGTTACAAAGAGAAGCTAGTGGAATTAAAAGACCTTCTAAAAATCCACCTTGGAGAAGAGAAACTCATGAAGATAGATTGCGAATGTGGAGACAGGGAAACATGAGTGAAGGATTGTATTTAATTCATGAAATGGTAATGGGTACTCCTACAGGGAAATCTATGGAAAGTGAATCTGAGGATGCAGTTATGGAAGAAATATATACAACTGCTAGAAAGAATCAGCCTTTGAGACCTCCTAGATCATGGTCTACTCCGGTGGTTTCTACTGAAACTTCACCGAGTGCACCTCCAATTAATGAAGCTCCTAAACTTTATCCTAATAATTGTGAAATCATTGAAACTCCTAGAAGACCAGAATTCGAGAATGCTCGAAATGAAGGTAGACATTTTACAATGGCTCCAAGAGCAAGAGAACCTCCAAAAGATTATACAAGAGAGGCAAGAAATGTTGAAGATGTTGATTATAATGAATATTTAAGATCAAAAGAAGAATTAATAAAAAGAATGACAAAAGGCATGGAAGCTGTGACAGTTCCAGTAACAATTGGTCCTGTTCAGCCCGTATTTGATCAAAAGGAAACAAACAAAACTGGATTAACTATTCCTTTAAATACAGAAATTCAAAAGGCTGCTGAAAAATTTTATTCAGACTTATCTGAAATAAACTCTTCTAAATCGAGAATGCCTGATTTAACCTTTAATGAGGATTTATCTCCAAAAACACCAATGGGTGCTATATCAGATATAGGGAGTCCTGAAGTCAGGGTAACCACACCAAAACTAGATGTGGCCAAATTAAAAGCGAATATCGAAGAATTAATAATTGGAACAATTGGTCCAGATAGTTTAAATTACTATCGAGATGATGAACTACTGTTCATTTGTAAAAGCATACAGTGGAAAACGAAAAATAAATATGATCAGCTAGAGGATCTAGCAGCAGAACTTGAAATCGATGTGAGTAAACAAAAGAATTTTGCGAAACATTACAGATTAGACTTTTCAGAAAGTGACATTGAGAGTTTAAACTCAATGGGAAGAATAGTTCATATTAAAGATTTGATTGTCTATATCAAAAAGCTAGGAGAACTGAACAAATGGAGAGTAAAATGGACGAAAAAGAAGGAAGATGAAAGATTGGAAAAATTGTCAAAACAATTTCCAATGAGAGAAATTGCAGGTGGAGGATATGTTCATGTCCCTTGGTCGAGACAGGACATTCTGTTATTTACAAATGACTTTCCAAAATTGAGGGAGAAACCAGTTGAGTGGTACAGGCAAGTCGATAGATTTATCAAAGTATCAAAAGTTCTGTGGATTGATTTAGATGGATTTTTTGATATTGTCGTTCCATCTGATCTTTGGACAGAATGTAAAATATCGATTAGTTGGCCAAAAACAGAACCTGAGCGAATCAAAGAAACAGGTGCTCCAAATCCACTTGTAATGGATTTTTATGAAAAAGTAATTGTTTGGATGAAAAACAAAATTCCACCCAAAGAAGTCGATTGGGTTAAAATAGAAAGAACAGAACAGGAAACAAAAGAATCAGTTCATTCTTTTTATGAAAGACTACTGTTAAATTTTAAACAATACAGTGGTTATGAAAAATTAGATGAAAAAGACATGAGCCATTTTGTCTATAGATTTGTTTATGGACTAAAACCTGAAATTGGAGAAATGATCAGAAATAGTATTGTCGGATGGCAATCACTATCTGTAGATGATATTCTAAGAAAGGCTAAGTATTGCAGTGATGAAATAGAAGTAAAACAGAAGAAGCTGAAGGAGAAAGCCATGTGGGCTCAGGTAAAGGTAGCTGAGCAACAGATTGCCAGCATGGGAAATAAGAACACTAATTTTGTTCAAACTGGAAATACAAACCAGATACAAGGAAAGTTTAAAAGTAATAATTTCCCAAAGAAATTTAGCCCAAAGATTGAGGAGTTGAAACAAAGATTACCTTGTTTTAATTGTGGCGAAATTGGACATTGGAGAGACGAGTGTCCTCATCCTCCTAAAAACTTAAAGAATCCCTTATTGAATCCACAGATGCAGAATGGTGTTGACCTGCAGCGACAGCTACAGATACAACAGGGGTTAAACGAATTAAATATTCAACGACAGTTACAGCAACAGCAACAACAACAGGTGAATAATCGTCAAGACCAATTGCCACAACCACCTTTTCCGAATTGTGGGGGAGTTCAAAAATATAATCCAAACGTGGGATTTCAGGGAAGTGAACAGGTAATAAAACCACAAAAACAGCAAAAGCAGCAAAGGGTTCAAATGCAAAATGCTTCACAACAATTTTTATTAGCAGAAAGTCAAGATAGCGATTCTGATGATTATTGTTGACGGTGCCCGAGAGAGGAGGAAGAGTGTGTTGTTGGAGCCACTCTTGAGGTTGACCAGTCTGGTCCTTTTGTAAACGGGAAAGTTAATGATGTAGACATCACTTTTCTAGTGGACACTGGTGCTACCCGTTCTACTGTTAGATCAGTGGAAATTGAAAACCTACCTCTCTCTGGGGATACCATCCAAGTTGTCGGAGTAAGTAATCAACAAATTAAAACTGACTTAACTGATCCAGTACCAGTTGAAATTGGAAACTACAGAGATAAACAAAGATTTGTGGTTTGTAATAGTAGTCCAGTAAATCTATTGGGCAGAGACATCCTATGTAAAATGAATTGTAGAATATATTGTTCTCCTGATGGAGTTGAATTACAAACAATGGAGGAAGATGGTTTATATAGAATGACAATGATGATGATGGAAGCAGAAGAAACAAAATTGTTTCCTGCATTTGAAGAAAAGGATTTACCTGAAGAACTCAAAGAAACAGTGAAATCTGAAATATGGGATTTTACTGGAAATGAGATGGGTCTGATGAAAAACGTAGATCCAGTAAAAATTACTTTGAAACAGGGAATAGAATTTCCAAACACTCCACAATATAAAATGAAAACAGAAACAATTGAAGGTATTACACCTATAATTGAAAAATTAATCAAGCAAGGTGTATTAAAAGAAATGGAGAGTAGCTCTTGTAATTCACCAATTATGGGAGTTAAAAAGTCTAACGGAACATTTAGAATCGTACAAGATTTGAGAAAGGTTAATCAAATTGTCGTTCCATGTTGTCCTGTGGTTCCAAATCCAGCAGTAATTCTATTTCAGATTCCACATGATGCTGAATGGTATACAGTCATTGACCTTTGCAATGCATTCTTTACTGTTCCCTTACATCCAGACAGTTATGAAATCTTTGCTTTCAGATTCCAAGGTAAAACCCTCGGATGGTCAAGAATCCCTCAGGGCTATACAGAAAGTCCTTCAATTTTTAACGAACTGTTAAAAAGATCATTAGAAGATCTAGACTTACCTGGTAGGTCTACGCTAGTGCAGTATATTGATGATTTGTTAATAGCTGCAAAGACAAGAGAAAATTGTGTGACAGAAACAATAATTCTGTTAAATCGCCTTGCAGAAGAAGGACATAAAGTGTCCCCAGCAAAACTACAGTTTTGCAAACAAGAAGTAAAATATCTTGGTCACAGAATTGCAAAGGGAAAAAGACAAGTAACAATAGAAAGAATAAAAATGATTCAAGCAATGTTACCACCAAGAACACAAAGACAGGTAAGAATGTTCTTGGGAATGGTTGGTTACTGTCGACAATGGATAAGTGGATTTTCAGTAATTGCAAAACCACTACAAAGACTGACAAAGTCAGATGTAAAAGATCCAATTATTCTCAATGATGCTGAGATGGACTCTTTTGAGAACCTGAAAAAGAGCTTATGCCAAGCTCCTGCTTTAGGTATGCCAAATTATGAGAAAGATTTCGAACTGTATTGCAGTGAGAGAGAAGGATGTGCATTATCTGTATTAATTCAGAGACATGGAAATTTAAAGAAACCTATTGCATACTTCTCTGCAGTTCTTGATCCAATTGCAAAAGCATTACCAGGTTGTTTGAAAGCAGTTGCAGCTACAAGTATCAGTCTTGAACAAAGTGAGGGGATCATTATGGGATTTCCTGTGAAAGTTTTTGTGCCTCATTCAGTTGAAATATTACTGACAAGAGGTAAGACTCAACATTTAACAAGTAGCAGATTGACAAAGTATGAGAAAATCATACTGGGAGCAGATAATGTTTCGATTTCAAGATGTTTAAATCTGAATCCTTCTACATTATTGCCTGATTCTGAAATTGTTAATGACATTGAAACAGAACATGAATGTTTAGATGTCATGGAATTCTGCACTAAACCAAGAAAAGACATCAAAGACAGACCTTTGTCTGAATCGGATTTTGTCTACTTTGTAGATGGGTCATGCTTAAGATCCGAAGGAGGTGTCTTAAAAGCTTCATATTCAGTTTGTACAGTCGTAGATGTTGAAGAAGCATCATGTCTTGAAGGAGTTCGTTCAGCACAAGTGGCTGAATTGATTGCTTTAATTCGTGCATGTGAAATATCAAAGGATATAAGAGTTACCATCATTACTGATAGTCAGTATGGGTACGGAGTTGTGCATGATTATGGACAACTCTGGTCACAGAGAGGATACATGACATCAGCAGGATCACCAATTAAAAATGCAGTTTTCATTAGGAGATTAATTGAAGCAATACAATTGCCAAAAGAAATCGCCATTGTTAAGTGTGCAGCGCACACTAGAGGAACTGATTATATTTCCAAGGGAAATGCCTTCGCAGATGAAACAGCTAAATACTGCGCAAGGAAAAATTATTCATACAATCGGGAGAGGAGTAAAGAAACTGATTCAAATTCATTAATGTTAACAACTGTTGTAGAAACATGGCATGAGATTAGAGATTTACAAAATGAAGCAGAAGATGAAGAAAAAGACTTATGGTTAAGATCAGATTGTAGACCACGTGAAGAAGATGGAGTGTGGGTTTACAAAGATGGCAGAGTAGTCTTACCAAATTGCTTGATTGCTGACATGGCCAGATTATATCATGGTCCAGCACATCTGGGAAGAGATTCTATGGTTAGACTTTTCAGAGAAACATGGTTCAATATCAAGTTTAGAACTATTGCTGAATCTTTTTGTCAAAGGTGTTTGTCATGCCAACAAATGAATCCAAACAGAAAATCAGTGGTGGGGACAGGAATAATTGGTCGAGAGGGTGGTCCCTTTACCAGATTACAAATGGATTTCATTGAAATGCCCTTACACAATTGTTTGAAATATGTACTTGTAATTGTGTGCTTATTTTCAAGATGGGTAGAGGCTTTCCCTACACGACATTGTGATTCAATTACAGTAGCAAAACTAATGCTCAGAGAAATCATCCCAAGGTACGGTTTTCCAGTCACTATTGAGAGTGATGGAGGAAGCCATTTTGATAACAAACTGATGAAGTTAATTTGCGAAGCTTTGAGCATTGAGCAGAAAATACACTGTGCATACAGACCAGAGGCATCAGGAGTAGTTGAACAAATAAATGGAACAATTAAAAACAGAATTGGAAAAATGTGTCTTGAAACAGGTATAAAATGGACTGATGCTCTTCCACTTGTTTTGATGTCATTAAGAAGTACACCAGATAAAAAGACAGGTTTGAGTCCTCATGAAATTTTAATGGGAAGAGTTATGAGGCAAGCTTTTGTACCTGTAGGTAAACTGTTGAGCATAAATGACAGTGCAATTTTGGATTACTGTAAAAGGTTATCTGATATGGTAACTTCTGTGTCTAATCAGGTGGGAACTGAAGCTCAATCAGATGAAAAGGTTTTGACACATGATCTGAGACCTGGCGATTGGGTCAGAACGAAAGTACATCGGAGAAGGAATTGTCTAGCTCCTAGATGGCAGAAACCTAGGCAGATAATTTTGATCACTACTAATGCTGTAAAGTGCAGAGGATTGAAACGTTGGATTCATCCTAGTCATACTATTCCAGTACCAACTCCTGAGAGTTCTGATGTTGAAAGTGATACCACAGACGATTCTGATTCTGAGGCAGAAGGCGAAACAGAAGGTGAAATAATTCCAGATTCTGAAGATCGACAAGAAAGTCGACATCTGGAAACTGTGCCAGTGAATGGAAATTTGACAAGAAAAGACTTGGAAATAATTGAAATAGATTCTGAAGGTGAAGAGAATCTGTTAAAAGGAAAGATAACTGAAGATTCGGTTGTCTCCATTGAAGACAAAGAAGCAGAACAAAAAGAAGTTTCAGACCAGGAGAGTATCGAAAGGCAGAGAACAAACTCTGAAGTAAGGAACAGAAATCCGAAATCTGGGAAGTTGGGGGTAATTGAGGAAGAGGAGGAAGACGAATTACCGAGTACCAGTGATGGAAGACAAAGTGAAGTTCCTGAAGGAGTGAAATTGCCGAATAGAGAAGTTCCTGAGTCAATTGAAATTTCAGACTACGAAACTGAAGAAAGTGACGTGGAAGGTGAAAGTGAAAATAGAAAGAAAAGGACTTGGAAGTCAGAATCAAATAATTCTGAACCAAAGAAGAAGTACGTGAGAAAAGCAGACTACTGGCCAGGTGGAAGATTGAGAGTCAGATTGATCAAAAAGCCAAAAGAACAAGTTGAAGAAATCAGTAGTCAAAAGAGTCCTGGAAAAGAAGTTGGAGTTGGAAGAAAAATTGAAGTGATATCGAGAAAAGGGAAGAGAATAATAAGACCAAACCAAAAATACAAGTCTCCTGAGTGGACTTACTTAGTAATTCCACCTGTTATTGACATATATGATAGTAGTGAAGAAGAAAACGAAATCCAAGAAATTAGTGACAATGATTGAAGTATAGAAATATTAAATTGGCAAAAGGCTGAAGAAAATTTGTTAGTTGACACAAGGTCGAAGAAAAACTGTTTAGTTGAAGAAAACTTATGTATGACATAAGGTCGAAGAAATCTTGTTTAAGGTTTTAAAAAAATATATATATATATTTTAAAAGGGGGGTGTAAATATAAATTTAGAATTTTAAAATTTATTTTTATTTATTTTTTAGGCTAAAATTAACCAAGAATGCCTTATGTTAAGGAGAGCACTTCAAAGTGTTCTGTTTTTAAAAGATGCTGTAAGATGACTCTGGTGTGTCTGCTCATTTTAGTTCTGCTCTGGTTGGTTCTAGCTGTGATTATCCCTTTGGAAATGAATAGAGAATTACACAAAGTTAACATAACAAGCAAAGCTCTGGTTAGCCAAACTAAACATAGTGCGTCTACAAAAGTTATTGATCATCAGCCTAACATTCATCAAGATAAATCAATTGGTGATTTCTCAAGTAATACATTCACAAAGCTATTGAGTGAATATGTTAAGGTAATGGATGCAAAAGACTGCTACGTCTGCGTTAAGTTACCTGCTTCTGTTTCTGAGGGAGTAACATATAATATGCTTCCTCTCACTTATGCTGTAACATGTAGTGTATTAACTAGTTTATTTTATCAAACTGGACGTTTAGAATATTACTATTCAAATTATGATGAAATTTTTGCAAATATTAAGATTGATAATGCTTTAAATAAGCATAAGAAAGCAAAACAAATGAGAGAATTTTTCCTTGTTACTAATGAACTCACTTACGAGTATGCTTACAAGAATAATCTAACATGTAAATTAAGTGCTGAAGGAAAGAAATTTTTGAATATGGTTGAGGAGAGAAGAGCAATTTATAAGAGGAATGAATTAGTCAAGCAGACTAAGTCAAGTTTCTGGCAGAAAGAGGATGAGAAATTAAATGGCAAAATGCTTGAAAATATTGCAATTCACATAGACAAACCAGTTAGTAGAAAACTTTGCATTAGAAGAGATAATACACTTTTTGATAATTATTTTGTAGGTGCAAGTAACTGTGAAGATACTTATCAGATTTTGGGAGGTTGGGGATTTAAAGGTGGAAAAGATCCTATCTTTCCTGGGATTTATTTTGTTTGTGGTGACAAAGCCTACTACAACCTTCCAGACCACTGGTATGGAACTTGTTATGTGGGAATTGTTTTTCCTAAAGTGTTTCATGTTGACAGAGATTCAGAAGGATTGTTTAAAATTCATAATTATGTAAATAGAGTTAAAAGAGAAACTTTTACTGAAGTTCTGGGAGATATTTTTCAAGCTGTAATACCTTTTGTTGGTATAACCCTAAATGCAGGGAGAATTAGAAAATTGTCCACTATAGTTGATAGATTATCAACTGACACAGCTGATGGATTTCAATTAGTGAATGTTGAAGTTATTGCAATTAGATCTATGGTAATTCAAGACCGCCTTGCTTTAGACATACTCCTAGCAAAAGAGGGAGGAGTCTGTGGCATTTTACATGTACAACATTGTTGTACATATATACCTGATGAAAGTAAGAATATTGAAATGTATATTAAAAATATTACACAAATGCATTCAGAGATAATTCCTTTAGAAGAAGATGATTTTACAGGGAAACTTTCAAAAAGGTTTCAAGCAATTAAAAACTGGTTTCATGATATTGGAAGTTCAATTCTTGGCAAGATTCTGGCACCTTTGATTATAATAGTATTCATTTTTATTTTGACCAAAATAAGTTGTTTGTTACATAAAAGAAAGAAACAGTTGAAAGAAAAGAAAAGAATCTATAAACTCAGAAAAGAAGAAGAAAGAGAGATCGAATTACAGGAGTTACATAGAGAGCGTTATGCTAATTCTAAAGATTATGCAGAAACAAACTTTTAGGTTTACTGATACAAATGAATTTGAATCGATTTCTTAGAAATTTAAATTATCAAAATTTTGAGTGCTGGTGTGGTGATTTGTTAATCACCAGATGAGGGAGTTGATGGAGCGAGATAGAAAACAAAATTTTGTTTAAACTCGTGAAGTCACATTTCCATAACATGAATAATAATATTAATGATTTATGATATGTCGTGCTAATACAACTTAGATTAAACTTTACACATGGGGGGACTAACATGTGTGCTCATAAACGTGCATAATTGTTGCATCTTTTTGTTCGTGCAAAATAATAAAATAATTTATTGTTTTCGTTTTTGTCATTACTAACTGCTGCAAACTTAAGAGAAGCATGTGCTTGTTTTGCTTTTCCTTGTTTGTGTGATGTCATTTCTACTATTCTAGGTGCATTTAAGTCTCATGGAATAACGGAGACTGGTAGATATAAACGCTGCTTTATTTGTTTGCATTGGCTAGGTAACATTTTGATTAATCGGGTGGGTTAATTAATTAGTAAATCCTGGGGTGGATACAGAATCTACATTATTTCTTACATTAATACTTTTCTTGTGTTTGTTTTATATTAGAAAACTTAAGTTGTCTGCTTTTGGGCCTTGTCTGCCCGAACTACAATATGCTGAATTTTACTTCTGCAAAAGTGCTGAGACGCCCATTCTGAAATAAATTATTCGTCAAAAGCTGCGTTCACAAAGCAAAAACTAACGTGCTATCGTCATTCTGTCGGACATGGCCAAGGTCGAAAAAGAACATTTTGTCAGTCCTTAACTTGGCATCCGCGGAAATCAATTGGAAGTCAATGGACGCTGCGAGAATGACTTTATACAATTGTTGCAATACAAGGAAGCTCCTGGTTGCACTCGGAAGAGACAATGGTCTCTAAGAAATGTGACTTAATGGAAGTTTTGAAAAGTGGGTGACATGTCACTTGTCACTCTCAGCCAATGGGACGTCGAAGATTTCTGAAAACTTTCCTTTGTGTAGTTTAGTTAGCGTAGAAAGGTATAAAAAGTCATGCCCCTAGGGATGGGCTGGCTGCTGCTTTCTGACTTTCCGATGAGGGTGAAGTGCTAACGGACTTTGCGTGGAGCACGTAAGAATCCTCAAAGAACTTTACTTTAAATTCTATCTATTTAGCTCAGTTAGGGAATTAGGTTTTAGAAATGTTAAACTTCATATATTTACTTTAAATTTGATTCACTTACTTAAATTGTATTTTCTCACATTTCTTTACAAACTTGCTTGCTTTATTGCTAATAAAATTCATTTATAAAACTATCAACTTATATACCATAATTTAGTAAATAAAATCTTACTTTTGACAAACAAGCTGGTCTTGGTTATTCAGGAGTGTAGGTTACTATTAGCTAGATCACGTCGCCAATGGTGGTCATTTAAATGGTTAAGTTTTATTCTAATGATAATATTCCTTTCGCAGATGTATAAAAATGTATATAGTTTGTAGATAATGTGTATATAGATTTAATCTGACCACCTGATTCAGTAGGCCCAAAATATGTCAGGTTTATAAATGGGTCCATATTTAGTATAGAATTTTGTTTATAGGTTATGAAGTTGGGTAGCGTTGTTTATGATATATTTTCTATAGGCCGCTGGATCACCTCAAACACGGGGAACCAGGTTCGAGTCTCTGGAAGGACGTGCATCATCCTGTGATTCTGGGCAAATCACTTAATCTCCCCATGCCTAACAAAAATGAATGTGTTCTCATGTAGCGCAACTGGTGCTCGTGTAAAGCGCTCTGAAACCCGATACCTTCGGGTCAAGTTTGTGCTAAATAAAACTCTGTTAAAAAAATAATAATAAAATTAAATAAAAAGTCAAACGTGCTGCTTAAATCAGAAATACTGAAGTAAGGAGATCCTTGCTGGCTTAGCAGTCATCCAGGCACGGCCCGTGCAGGGCATTATACCGGGGCGGTGACGTCAGGAGGGGGAGGGCCAGGGTGGGGGGGTTGTAAAATGCGGGTAAGCACCGAAAAAAATAAATAAAACGATTTTCGTTACCTGCGCTGCATCGCCAAATTGTGCTGCAGCACGGGCAACAAAATTTGTTTTTTTGTTTTTTTTTGGTACTTACCTGTAATGGTCCATATCCCGCATTTTACAACCCCCCACCCTGACCCTCTGCCTGACGTCACCGGCCCGGTATAACACCCTGCACGGGCCGTGCCTGCAGTCATCTTCTATGAGGGTTTCCGAACAGAAGCCACTCTTAGCCCAACAAATGACATTGCAAATTACTATAATATCAGAACCACCATAAAGCAAAGGATACCTACTTCTATGTTTTGGCTGGCTGTTGGAATTGCCAGAATATGACAGCTCTTTCGTTAAGGAAGTGATGACCGCCATTAGGCCAGAGTGTGGCAGTCAGGCTTTTCCTCACAATAAGCACTGTGCACAACCCTGCCATAAGAAAGGGAACCTATGCTATGCAGTTTAGTGTCTAAGTGGTTGTTAGGATGGTCAACTTTCTTTCCTTACTTGCTGGATACCTATGACGTTTGGGTCCTTCAAATGCGCCAGGTGCCCCAAGACTGTGAAGTGTGTAATTGAATGTAGATCAGAGAAATGAAGGCTAATCAGTGAGAGCATGGTTACGTGTGGGTTAAGGGTACCAACTTGGATGTGCTATGTTGATGGTAAACTGAGCGTCTTCTGAGACCATTGTATTATTGTTTGTGAGATGCCATGATTCATTTAAGAACGACAAATAAAAAAAATAAGACAATCAAGTGTTGATGAAAAGGTAATGAGGGAAACCACAAGGTATGGAGAGGAGAACAGGGTCTTAAATTAGAATGAAGGTAGTTATATCAGCACTACATTACATCATATGCAAAAGTAACCCAATAATAAAATTGACATGAGACAAGTGAACGGCGCAAGTGACACGTAATATACAATTGAGGTAACAGCGGGATGGAGCAAAAAAACAATTTTGATAAATTGTCATGGAAACAGTCAGTAAGTACATTTATCAAAGAGATTTCAGCTGTTTAAGGACATCACAGTAGCGCCCACAATTGCGCAGGGTCGACGGCGTTTCAACCTGATTGATTCCAAGTCATCCTCAGGACTGAGCTCCATGAGTTACGAGAGTGCTGTCAGAGTAGCAAGGTAACCGTATGAAGAAGAGTGTTTGTGCTTTTATATCTAATTGCTAATGCAGCTCCTTTTCATTTTTTCAGCCCTGTAGGTGTTGATTGAAGTCCCAGTAGAAAGAGGGGCAAACGAGAAGGAACCATCCCCTTGCACCTTTTTGAGGAACAAGTCTTTCATATAAAATATAACTTGGGAGAACTTTAGAGATCGGAATGAAGAATAAAAGGCAACTGAGGCATTTACTTTGGCATCCGGCATATTTTTACACACAACTTCCTTTGTCATCTATCGCAGTAATAACCATACTCATACCTGGGGCAACATTCATGATGCAAAGAATGCCCACAATATGCCAGGGCCCTCATTACAACAGGGGATGCTCACGATATTGGCCATCATTATGATGCAGTGCCTAATATAATGCCAAGTGAAGGGACCCAATATGTCTTAATTCCCACAAAAAGCTTCATGCAAGAAATGGCCACTATTAGTGAAGAATGTCATGGGCACAAAAAATCTGATTGAGCTACATTTATGGTATTGGTTGCCACCATAACGGCAATAGAGCCTTCCAAAATAGGATTTTTACCACAGAGGAAAGTCAGCTGTGTCTTGCAGCTCACTCCCGCATTAGCTGAGGTGAAGCTTGAGTACTGCCATCATGGGAGGCAGGGGGCGAGAAACACTCGGGCTAAAAAGCATGAGGATAGTAGACAGTTCTGATAGCACTGTCCCAACCTTTTCCTCTTATTTACCAAGCTTTTGTAAATCTCAGTCAGACCTCATAAACAGGCCATAATCTATATCTATACTACTATTATAAAGAGAGAACACAAGCCTTTGAGCCAGGTAAACTACAAAAGTAATGCACCAATCACTACACCCAATACACCATTTGAAAGGGGAGATATAGCAGAAGGACATAGGCTATAGATGTGTACACCATATACATTAAAAAAGCAAAAACGCCAAAAGTGTAAAAGTAGTCTCTTGGGGGCGTGGTCGTGTGTAAGAACGTGGGTGTCTCAAACCAAAAATGTGGGCGTTTACAGTGACATGCCAACTGCAAAGAACAAACATAGGGCAAGCTTACATTACACATATAGAGCGCCCCTTACATTGCACACATAGAGCGCAAATGCGCTTTCACGGAATTTACAAAGCATAATATGCAGACCGAGAGCGGAAATGCGCTTACACAGGATTTGAAACCATTTGAAACAAACATTTGCAAATACCAAAAACGCTATCGAGGATTGATTTATGCGTTTTAAAGTAGCACGGAAATTACCCAAAGCCGTCTTCATAAAGCACGGACCCGTATTTAAATAGCACTGAATTAAACTCGAAGGCAAAAGCGGGCGTGCCTTTCATCGTCGATGACTGTAAAATGACGTCACACAGGGGGCAGGGTCAATAAGATTGTACACCAATCACAACGCTGCAAATAAAACACACACACACACGACTTCTGATAAAAAAAATATCAACTCTGTAACCATTGGCCAAACACGTCATAAAGGGGGCAAACAGGAAGTAAACAAGGCCCCATTTGTTCACGGAGAAACGCTATCGAGGATTGATTTATGCGTGTTTTACATAGCGCAGAAATTACCCAAAGCCGTCTTTATATAGCGCGGACCCGTATTTAAATAGCATATGCGCGTTTTACATAGCGCGGAAATTACCCAAAGCCGTCTTTATGTAGCGCGGACCCATATTTAAATAGCACTGAATTAAAGCCGAAGGCATCTTTATATAGCGCCGAGCTTACCCGAAGGCGTCAGAGCGCATCACAAAAGGCACACTCAGGCACAAGAATAAACGTTACTTAGGCAATGGTAGCACTTGTGCAAGTATCAACACCAAACAAAATGTGAGAGGTAGCATACTGTGTGTTACAAGGGAAAAGTGGTGTGTGCAACTTACAAACAAGTACAAGGATAATGGGCCTGGGTTTGTGCGACTGGGAGAAAGCGCTGAGGTAAGGGGCACGCAAGCCTGAAATGCTGCCCCCAGCCCCCTTCTGCCCCGGGCAACGCTGGGGCGGGCTGCTAGTTATGCTATACAGCGGCCTATACTAAGAAAGATAAACAAGCGTGTGTGGTGGAACATGGTTGCCTAATGCACATTCTATAATAAGTGCTTTAAATGTAATATTCAATTCTCCTAACTGGGGATTTCTTGACCGATGAATAACTCAAGAAGCTCACTGGTAGGATAGGTGGGTCTTGTTAATGTGTTTTGTATGGAACAAACCCAATATTTTTAGCTTTCTGTATGTTCTTTTGTTCTTGGCTGGTCATGGATGGGTTCAGGAGCCTGATACCTTAAGATTTCTTCCATAATTTATTATGTGTCAAGTCAGGGGCTCAATGTTTGGTTACGTTTCTTGGGAACTCTTCACTAACCTGAGATCATGCAACAGTTGTTAGCAAATGAAATACCATGGTTACTTACCCTTAATCTCCATAACTTTAAGTCGAGGTCTTTCTTCTCACAGTCTTAACCATGTGTAGTTTCTTTCACACTGGTGCAGGGCTATCTAACATACTCTTTTATAAATCATTTGAATATGAAGATCCCACTTGCCACACCCTACGCTTTGCCCCTCCTACTCCCTCTGCCCCAAAGAAGGACAGGGATTTTTTTTAACTTTTAGGCACGGCACCTGTTTCCAAGGTTGGGTTAACTAGGAATGTGATTAAGAAGATCTGGAAGTAAAGCATTGATGAATGCAAGTTAGTAATTGGGGCATTACTTCCATTTCCATCGTCTTCATCCCAGGCCCAATCATCCAAAGATA
Organism: Lissotriton helveticus; assembly: GCF_964261635.1. Lineage (NCBI taxonomy): Eukaryota > Metazoa > Chordata > Amphibia > Caudata > Salamandridae > Lissotriton > Lissotriton helveticus. The sequence goes on along the minus strand of NC_136070.1, from coordinate 1,082,208,572 downwards.
TGCCAAAAGAATACCCAGTCCTAATAGCTGGCTACTTACAAATTACACAGAGGGCTGAATAATATGGCATCATGTGACAAAGAAGACTATATATAAGAAGAATATATATTCTATTCTGTGGAGAAGTGTGGCTCAGGGGTTAGAGGCAGCAGACCCGGAAGCTGAGATCGGTCCTGGACCAGGGTTCAATTCCCCGCCTCGGCGGGTCTTGGGCTAAAAATTCCACGGACTCGATAATTCTCGCCCCGGTGCCTCCTCGACTCACGGGTTCACACTCTGCGACTCTGGGCAATAGCTTGCTTAATCTCCACAATGGCCCCTCGTGGCGGGATGCCTGACTTTCACCTTGTGGATACCCTGCTATCTCACAGGGGAATACCAGGAAGGGTTCCCTAAGCAAGCGCCGGGAAACCCACTGCGGGTAGCTGTGCGCTATATAAGCTCAACTACATACATATAGCTGACAGCATGGCAGATCCAAATTCTTCAAAATTATATTCACCCTATAATGGTTTGAGAAGGTATAAGAAGTAATCCAAAGGTCAGCATTGCAAGTGTTACACAGAAACCTACCCTGACTTTAACTCAGTCCTATGTCTCTGTTGAACCCCCCCTTCCATAAAGCACAGAGCTGAGAAGGGGCAAATAGACTTTTACAACTAACCTGGAAAAACATTCTAGATGGTTCAATATTTGGCCACTTCATAATTCATTCAACATCTCTAGTGTACCCGCTCAAGCAAACAAAAATCTGATTTCAGCCTGTGAGATGTGTGAATGGATAACTGGATCAGTGGCCAGAACTAAGCAAGCAGACTGTCCATAGAATACATGTAGTGTGTTGCTGATAAATCAGTGCTTACTTTCAACCGGTGGTGCCCATTGGCATTCATTTTTGAGGACTGGAAGATATATTACCTTATCGGACATTTTGCAAGAGAGACATAAACAAACAAAGGGGAAAGAAAGAGAAATACATAAAAACGTCACAATGAGAGAAAGAAGGAGCTTGTAAGAGTGAGAGAAAGGGAATGCAATATCTGGTGGTGGATTAAGGAGGAATGAGGTGGATACCAAACTTGGTATTTGGAGTGCTGACACGTAATAGCGCTGGCCACAGGCTTATGTGCAGAATTTCGGGCACTGACACTCATTCTTTTATAAATTAAGCACTGTGCCAAAGTATCCTTAGAATATGTTCTTTTAGTTAGCCATGTTTCCTAAAAAAAATCATCAGTCTGTCAACTAACATTTTTTGAAAATGAACAAACTTAAGCTAGCAAATAGAGATTGTACACCAAGGGGTGGTGAGCTGTCAGATTTGGACATCATTACTAAACCTGCATGTAACATTTGAAGTCACGTGCCTCATTTGGACCAAGCAATGGCCTTGTAAGACTTCATCTCTCCTGTATATTCACCTGCCTCCAGCATCCAGGGGAGAAAATGTAAGGTCTGAAATATTCGACATTACACCTCCTCCACAATAAATATATTATTCATTCAGGTCATGGAGTTTAATAGCACAAATGTTCACTCCACAACAAGATGACGAGCAAAGAAATAAAAATAATTGGCAGGAACAAGAGTGGAGCTGAAGGAAAGGGAATGTATACAAAAAAGGAAAGTTTTCACAAAAATGTGCAATAAAAAAATATGGGTCTAAGATGGTCTATGTGGGTGCCTGAGAAAAAAGGCAACCACAGTACTCTTGCCCTCATCACCAGCTGCCTCGAATATACAGCACCCTCTACACTGGCATCCCCACCCAGCTCCTCAGAAGACTCAAGACCATACAGAACGCTGCAGCCAGACTCATCCAGGACCTCCCCAAATGAACCCATCCATGACGTCGGACCCGTCCACTTTAACCATCGAATGAACTTCCACCAACCTTCCAGACACCTGAGCTCCGCTTTGCTTACTCTCGCACACATGCCCCGCATCCAACTCAGCCTCAGCAGTGGCCACTCCTTCTCCTACATACCTGCAAAGACCTGGAACGACCTGCCCCTCCTGCTCTGTACAGTCTCATAACTGGCAGATTTCAGAAAAAGACTCAAGACCTGGCTCTTCGGCAGAGACACAGCACCCAGATACCCCTTGGGGTGACAGTGTTGTGCTAGGTGAGGGCTGTGATAGGAGAGATATCGTTTAACTGCAGGCAAAGCCTAAGCAGGATGGGTATAATTCTATTAGAACATTCCAACCATTGAGGGCAGAACATTCTTAATCAACGAGGAAGAAACAGATGACAAAAATTGGTTCAGTGAAGTAGGATGTCTGTACTAGCCGGTACTGTCTCTCTTCCAGGGCTCAAGTCGGGGTACCACTTGGGTGGAGGGCGTCCCCCCTCTTATTTTACCGGGTTTTTTCCGGGTGGACGCCGTCCCCCCTGCCCAAAAGCTGGACTATTAATCATGGCGTTACTTGCCCGCACGGCCGCCCCGTCGATTTCCCTTTACCCAGTGACTCGAGAGATCTGTGCGATTGGAATTTTACCTGCATTATTACTATTATAATATTATGCATAACGCAAAGCAAGGAGAGTTGTAAAACCAGGACTTGCTGACATCAGCCACATGACAGAGGAAAACTTGAGAGCTCGATAACTGGAGCAAATGGAGCAACACATTCACTCTTTGGCCTCTCTGGGGCGAGATTGGAGCTCATTCAGAACGCTGCTCAAACGCTGGCTTCTCTGATGCAATCGCATCTAAGGGGTGAGTGAGAGGAGGCAATGAGTTTGATGGTGCAAGCCACCTTTTGTGACATCACTTTCAGTTGTGATGTCACTTCCGGTGATGCACACCACCTAACTTGGAGCGTTCCCCCACTTCCTTTTTTAGGACTTGTGCCCTGCTCTCTTCCCCTGCTTTGTTTTCAATGGCGCTCGCAACATTTCAAAGTTCTGCTTGAGGTTAGATTTGAGCGAAAGGCGGGGATGCACTTAATGAATGGGTGGTGGTCACATGGAACACCTTCCCCCAACCTGCTTTCCAGATGACATAACAGAGACAAAAGGGCCACATTACACATTTTGACAGTGACCATGTTTCTAAGGCAGCGTGGTAAGCCCTTCATGCGAGGCATAGCCAGCCAAAGTCAAGAAATTCAAACTCTTCAGGGAGAAAAATAACCCATGTCTATAAATGTCAACGAGTCGGCCTTTGCCGTCCAGCGAGGGTTAGGAAACACATCGAAAAAAGTCCCCATGGCACGCGCGCAGCAACCAGGAAACCAGCCGGTGGTAACAGCTGCACCCTCCTCTCTCCAGCCATGAGCAGCCGGATCCACTCCTCTGCGCCATCTCCAGCAATTATTTGCCGTTGTCTATTCATCAAATAAGATTAATAACAGGAGGTGCGTGTCTTTACAGTACAAACTCATCAAGTGTCATGCAGCCAGCTCGTCAGCCGGTGGTCGCGCGACGCACCGCCTCACCTTTCCCGCCTTCGCCTCGGTGACGGAAGGTGCGCTGCTGTTTGTTCTCCTCCCATTTAGCGGTTTTACGAGTTGGAAGGAAATGAATTGTTAGACTCTCCAAAATGAGTCTCGGGCCGCCACCGAACAGTACTTATCGGTCCAATTTAGGCGGCAGTGAAAAGGACTCTTCGACTCAGCTGTGGGCGCGCGCGCCCATCCATCACGCGCCCGCAGCAACATATGCTCGGGCTGGCGGAGCAGGTGTTGGCGCTGTTCGCGTGTGTAAAGCCCGGTCACAATTACGCGGAAAAGACGCATGAACTTAAGGAACGCTGGGTGGGTACGCGCGGATAGATGAATCAATTTGCACTGAATCTATTCTGCTCATGGCATCTTATCCTTTTCAGAGAAAATTGAGGCGATAAATCAGCCTCGTCACTCAATAGGCCCCTTTCAGCGCAGCCTACTGCAGGGAACAATGAAACATTCCGCTGGTAATGTCGGGTGCAAATTTAAGAGCCTAACTCGAAATTAAAAATATAAACAATAGCAAGGGCTGCACTACAGGTGCCAAGGAGAGGGCAGGGACGTACCCAGTGGTGGTGTTTGATGGAGGCAGACCAGGAGCAAATTAATCTTTTGATCACAAGGGACATGACACTGTGCTAATAGGCCTGTGCCATCATGCCTCGAGCCCGAACATGGGCAGCGTCATATTTGTCAATCTGTCAGAGCACTAATTGTTCCAGGTGCAGTCCGGTATCAGCAGCATTTGGTCACAATGGCTTGCTGTTTTAAGGGGCGGAGATGTGGTGTGTTTTTCGTGGTGTGTTTAGTCACAAATGTGTCGTTTGCGTAAGTAAAGTTATAAAATGATGCCTTCCAAAATGGCAGGCAAAGTTTACCAACTTCACCTGAGGAAAATGTCCCCTCTCTCCCATTGAGTCACTGCAGGTGAATATGGGGCCCCTGAAGGGCAGGATATGCAAATATATTGACTGGTGATACTGGCTGGTAGCGTGGTGTTTTACTCACTACTGCTCAGGGCTATGCTAAACCCTGATTGACATCAGGTTAAACACTAATGTTACACAGCTGCACATAGGTGGTTTCCCCAGTGTGAGAAATCCTGCACCTCATTGTGGGAAATTGGGTTGACTGGGGTGTGAGCCCTGGTCAAGAAACATCCATAATCCCTTGCAGGGTGACCCAGAAAAAGTCACTAAATTAAGCTATGCTTAACCCTGGGTAAGCTTTGTCCAGAAAGCAGTCATGCTTACCTTAGAGGCAATGTGTAAAGTATTCACGAAGCACACAAACGGTAATAAAGTGAAAACACAACTAAATATTTTGACATGAGGAGCTACGTGCAACTCGTGGCCCTGATTAGCTTGGCAGTTTTCATCCTGCTGTTAGTTTGGCACAGCATGACGGTGAGCAGGTCTTGCGCATTGCTCTTTGTGGCATGCATGTCCCTTGCTTATGTTTCACCTGTTGCAAAGAAGCATGCATGCGTTCTCACAAGTTCACAAGCGATTCTCGAGAGGGAATTCTCATTCTGCTACAGGCTGGGGAGGGATTACCGCACAGTATCAGCTGAATTTGCACTTTATAATCACCTGAAGTAAAATAACATTTAAAAATACTGAAAACATGTTACTATTGCGCGCAAAATACAACATGATTAAGAACCAGTACAGTGTTTCTTCTGCACATGTCCTTGATCTTGATGAATAACAGGCCTTGTCCATGTCTCGCTAGGAGGATGCATGTCTTTCTTGGTTGGTGTGTTACTATTTCTCATCATATGCTGCTGCTGCTTCTGCTAAAATGAAACTGCAATGCATGGATTCTCTGGCCACAAAACAGCAATGTGAGCTGATCAGCATCGCAGACAGCCCAAGAGGTATTGCTCCGTTTAATTTGCATCTGACACCTCTAACGCACGTCTCCCCGACCAAACCCAGCCTCACCACTCACAAACCTCAGCAGCCGCCACTGCCTGAGTATATGGTATACCACTCTACAAGGTTCTTATAGGTAAATTAAATATGTCAATTGGGTACAAGCCAAGTTACCCATGTTTTAGGGGAGTGAGCACAAGCACTTTAGCACTGGTTAGCAGTGGTAAAGTGCACAGAGTCTTAAGGCCAACAACAATAAGTTCAGCAAAATGGAAGAGGAGAGGCAAAACTTTTAGGGGAAAATCACCCTAAGACTGACAGGTCTAACACTCATGATGGTACTTCTGGCAAAATTGGAAGCTAACTGTGTGATTCTTAAAAGTACCAAAGCTTTTCAAAAAGTGATGCAAACTTTTTGAAACACTAATTTTGGCAACTTCGCACACCACTACACATTTGAACCTGGCAAAATGTTGTTTAAATAACCCTAATATTGTGCAATTTCTGTCATTTCATGGTACACTTGTTACATGAAATGACTGAGATTTAATACTTTTTGAGAGTAAAAATTCTATTGCAGGAGCAAGGGAACAACTTAAGTGAACAATATTCGAGCAGATGTTGTCTGTGTCATGTGCAGTTTTGTGCTTTTTTTAGCATGAAAATATTCATCATTTTTTGCTACTTTTGTGAGCATGAAAATGGACACACGGAAATATTTTGCACATAAAAAGCACAAAATGTTGTGCTGGCATTTCGCAGAATTTGTGTAATTAAATAATTATTCAAACAGTTTGTGGAAATTGCATGAATTTCACCGAGGCCTACACTATACTCTTCGTCCCATTCATGACAGTGCCCAACATCGCAACAGATCAGCAGCAGATTCATGTCTCCAAAAAAAGAGAGAGAGGACCTTCGTTATCACATTTTGTGTTTTCAGCTTACAAGGAGAAAGGTGTTTTTCCAGAGATAGCGGAGGTGGTTTGGGGGTTTTCCTGCCTAGAACATTGATACTGAAGTATCTCGTGCACACCGTGCCACTGGAATCAAGGTTTACTTGGGAGATGGGCCCTAACTAGGGTGAAACTGGTCCGAGGTTGCTTGTGTTTCGATTCAGAGAGGACCCGGCCCGGCAGTTTGAACTGGACTGTTCCCACTCAAGCAGGGTCAAGACTTATTTGCCTATGACTGGGTACAAACTTCGTGGCATGGCGTGCAAAATAACGATGGACTGGGCTGTGGCCTGAATAATCACCAGTGGCTGAGGTTAATTCAAGCATTCCATCGATCACTTTTTTATATGCTCTAGAGCGTTGTAATAACATGTGCAAACTATCTTTGTAATGCATTGTAGTGTGCGCTTGACTCCTTAAAATAAAAAAATAGGCTTTTAGCACTTTCCTGAAAACACTTCTCATGTATTTCCCTTTGCCAGAGCATCACACAGAGAAAGAGGTGGATTGAATAGGTACAAGTGAATGGACGATGGGTTTACTTAAAACCAATAGCCCATTAAGGAGGTAGGGAAGAATGAAAGAAAGAGCCAAGGTTGGAGGGATATTTAAAAGGAATGATTAACACATATGTTAACTAAAAGGAAGGTTCACAATATAATTATTAATTTAAATCATATGTGTGAAAAAGCCAATACAACTCAGTAGGTAAGGAGATCAAATCCAGGTTTATTTCTGCACGTACCCCATGCAAGTTTGTGTCTGAATGTGTGTGTGTGTGAGTGTGTCTGTGGTATTTGTATAGCACAAACCTAGCGAAATAGCAGTGGAGCACTGTACAAGGTCAAAGGCAGGCATACAGTCAACAAGAGATAGGAGAAGTAACGGTGTTCTGGGAGCAGAAGTGTTCTATTACTGCATTGTGATGCAGTGTTATTTAAAGAGGTGCGTCTTCACCTCTTTTCTAAATGAGAGCAGGACTGGGACATTCCTGTTACATTTGGGGATGTTCTTCCAGATCGTGCGTCTATAGATGCAAAAGGCCAGCTGCTTTGTTCAATCTTTTTTCTGCATCTTATTTTCCAGTCTAATGGTGTCCTAGATGCGTGTGTGCCAACAACCACAAGATAGAGTGAGCAGTAACCCCGGGCGGAGACCTCTGTTTCATGCGCGGAGTGTGCGGAGATTTGCCTACTCCGCGTTCCGCGTAGAACGTGGAGAAGGCAAATCCCTGCACACTCCGCAGTGAGTAGAGTTGGCCAGCCCCCGCCTCCACCCCCTATTAAGAAGTAAGTTAACTGTAATTAAACATAAACTTAAAACCACTTGCCTCTTTACTGTGCCGTCCCGGGCTGCCCTCCTCCTCTTCCTTGCCGTACCGGCAATGCTTGAGAAAAGTTCTTGCGAGAAATAGGGGGGTAGAGGCGGGCGGCGTAGCGGAGCTCCATGGAGTTCCATGAAGTTTGTTTGCAACTCTGTGGACCTCTGCGTAGCCCCGCTATGCCCACTACGCCCAGGGTTAGTGAGCATGTCTGCAAGATAACCTGGGTTTCTGTTCATTATAGCTTCGTACACGAAGCAGCTAGTTTTGAAGTTGGTGCAGACCAGCCAGGAGAGCTAATGGAGTTTCATTAGGATAGGGCTGATGTGGTTCTATATCTCCAGGCCCTGGTTGAGATGTGCTGTGGCATGTAGGATTTTCTTAAGACGGGGCAGTGTAGAGTCTGGGAGGCTATGGAGCAGGATATTAACATAATCCAGTGCAAGAGTATCAAGGGATAAACAACAGTTTTGAAGTTGCTTTCTGGAAGAAACAGTTTCACTTTCTTTCTATAGAATTCTTGCCAATGTGTATCTTGAAGGTGAGGTTGGTGTCCAGAGTGACTCCAAGTCGCTTGGCATTAATTGAAAGATGGGGTTTGAATCTGTCAAGTTTATGTCATTGAGTTAGGTTTGTACTATTTCTTGGTTTTTGATCTTGGAAAATACCAAGAATTCTGTCTGATCAGGTTGAACTTCAGGTAGACGCTCGACATCCAACTCTGACTACGGTGCAGCCAGAGTATGAGGCATTGAATATCTGAAGAAGGGGAGACTTTCAACTAGAGCTGTATATCGTTCACATATTGGTGAATTTAGATTCTGTTTTATATGAGGAGAGCACCAAGGGGCTCCATGTAGAGGATGAAGATGACAGAGGACAATCTGGAACTCTCAGGGATTCGACAACTAATAGGGCTATTTTGAGACCTGGAGGTGACCATGTGAATGATCTGGTGTTGGTTGGAAAGGTAGGAGGAGAGCCAGTGATGGACATAGTCAATGAATCCCATTCAAGACTCCAGTTTGTGGTTGAGGGTGGGATTGTTGCCTATGTGGAAGGCAGATAAGAGGTACAGCAATATGAAGAGGCAGAAGTCATTATCAGCTGTGGGCAGAAGGGTGCCACCTACCAAGAGTGAGGTAGTAGTCTTCATCTTGCAGCTTGGTCTGAAGCCAGATTGACTGTTGTGCAGGAGATTGTTAAAACTGATTTGATCTTGCATTTGAGCCTAGACTGCCCCACTACAAAGCATCCCAATGAAGCACAAAGGATGCAGATCCCATCATGATGCATCACTTTCCATATCTTATCCATCTACTGTGTTCTATATAATCTGCATATTCTACACTCAATGCACATTATGCTATACCAAGCACTCCTTTTAGATTGACCAAAAGGGTCCTCCAAGTAGTCCATAAACTTAACTTATGGGAACAAGTTATACTAAGTTATGTTCGTTGCTATTTGTATAAAGTGATTGCTACATCTAAGCTAGTTATTTGAAATAAGCACCAATTCCATTGATGCAGGTAGCCCCACAGCATCATGCAGAGAGTTCCACAGTCTTAAGGTTCATAGTCCCATTAATATTTTGACTGATGTCTCAGCCTTTTCTCTCCAGTCCAAAGTCTCTCCCAAACTCAAGGGTTGCCCATTTCATCATAATGTATAACATACCAGATTTTGTCCACAGGCTGTGTTCTATATGAACTGCAAATCCTACAATTAACACCTACACTTCCCCACAAGGTGTTCATATTGCACTTTTAGATTTTTTTATATAAATTGCAAATCAGTCACAAACTTAGGTTCATTGACAAAACTGTATGCTGGCCTCAGTAATGAAACACCAGCTAATACAGTTAGTGACAATCATGATGCATTGGCAGGAGTGTGAGTTCTCATACGGAAAAAGCAAGAGGTGCTTCAGATGTGGATTGGACAGAGTTAGTGTGGATTTCTGAACCGCAAGATAAGTGAATATCTAGAATGTAGGACAGAGGTGCTTTAGTGGAGGTATGTGTGCATCACAGAAATTGCTTGGGAGCAGGTGCTGCATATCCATGATTGAGATGCATTGATAGATCTGCATGTTAGCAGTTATGCTGCAGGTCAGGACATAGTGGCATTGTTTGATTTTGTGATCTGGGTTTCAATGCTAGAATCCCAGCAGAGCGTTAAGTTCGGATTGAAGGACTGAAGTTGTTGGTCAACTGTATGTGGCCTCCAGTAATGAAACAGGAGGGTATGCTGTAGAGTGGATTTGAGCTACATTGATAAAGTTTTGTGCAGGTCCAAGGATGTGACTAGTTAATGGTGATGTAGGCCAGTACTGAGATGCATTAACAAGGCTATGTGTGTATCCCAACAATGGAATTGCAAATAGTGCTGGTCAGAAATTAATCAAAAATCATTTAATGTCTCAGTCCTGGAGTTGCTGAAGCCACATGAGATCAGGATTGAGGTGGAATGGTACAACTGTGTGTTGAGGTCTCTGTGCTGATAGAAGAGGGAATGCAGCTCAATATAGATGAGTGTTAAGGATAAGGCTGCGAATAAAAAGTGTGCGAGCACATACAGGGATGCATTTTATGATTGTGGTGTATAACTAGAACTGTCTGTAGCCAGTATTGTAATTATAGGGATTATGCATCCAGGACTGGAGTTAGGTGCTTTGATAGAACTACTGTACTTGGGTTGTAATACTTAAATGGCAGGTGGCGATTTGCAATAGCCCAATTCTGTTATAGTAGGAGAGGTGCAGGTGATGCAAAAGGTGGCATGGGTAGAGTTGTTTTTCTGCGTCCATTGCTCTAAGCATTGGTAGAGTGGTGTGTGGTCCACAGCACTGGAGTAGTTGGGAGTGCTGCAGAACAAGCTTGTGGGGCATCAGTAATTGTTATGAGTGGACCCTGATCTGAAACTTCACAGGTTGCTGAAGAGCAGTATTTAGGAACATTGTCAGAGCTGTGTCTTTATTGCAGCACCAGAAGGAGACAGTGAAATTCACATTTAGGCGTTAGATACATTGGCAGTGCAGTGTGTAGGTCCCTGGTCTGCAATAGCAATGGGGTATTTGTCAGGCATGAGTTGCATTGGCAGAAATATATGTAGATTTAATATAGGAATTGTAAGAGATGTTGCAGGTCAGTATTAGGGTGCCTCGTTGAGTGTGTAGGTCCAAGTATAAAAGTAGCTGGGGTGGTCAAAGTTAGCATTCAGGTATACTTACTGATCCAAGTGGGGATCAAATTATAGAAATACAGGGGTCCAATGTTATGCACATCAATTTCAGGAGTATTTGCAGAGCTGGGTGTGTGCCTCATTTATGGAAATGGATTTGGATGCTGCAGATGGGGGTGCACTGGCGGAGATATGTTTGGCTCCCCCATCTATAAATGCAAGACCAGAAGTAATTTACTTTGATAGAGCTTTTGTACATTTCAATATTGCAATAGAAAATGCTGCAGCTGGTCAGCATTGAGGAGCACTAACGGTGTGGACCCATGGATAGGTGGGACGGAGGGCAGAAAGAGCACCTGCTTTCTCTGACCATGCATGCTATTATTTATGGATTGTTTAGAGGAATTGAGGATTTGTTGGGACATGAATAGGGCTGATGGCCAGTGAATAGGTCAGACATGCAGGAGATAGTGGTTATGTTTATATAAGGGGATGAAGGAGCAGTGAAAATACAGGAGGTACATAGACTGGAAAAGTATGAAGCCCAGAGAGGGAAGGTAACTTGGAGATGTGCAAGGAGTCTCAAAAAGCATGGAATAAAGCAATCTATAAGAGAGCCCATGAGTGAAGGTGAAGAGGTGCTTATGGGCTAGAGGGGCAGAGTATATACAGTACTAAAGTAATACCATAAAACATTTTATGGCCCACCAGTTAATATCCTGTTCAAAATGATTTGGGAAAGTGACCCTACATTTTTTAGCCGAAAAGACTGCAACAGTCTGGCGTCTGCCTATGGCCTGTATTTTACAAACATATTTCTCTGCAACCACCACCTTAATGTGACCTCCAAACTACACACATCTCTACTCAGTAAATCACTGAGCTCTCTTTCCTGAAAACAGAACAGAAAAGGTCAGAGACAGATGAGCTTACAAGGTATCATTTGATAAAATGCAATTTCTATAGTTTATTTTTCCTGCATGGTTTTTATCAATCCGCAGACTGGAAGTGATCTAATCCGGCCTCTTTCCCAACTTCTCTTGCTTTCTTCCAGTGTCTGTTCTGTTTATGGTGCTTTAGATCCCACACTTCCATCAGAGATTGTGGGACTCTAACAGGGTTGGAGACTGGTTCCTATCTTCATCCGATAATCAGAGATACCGATTGGGGAATGCCTCATGACTTTCACACACGTAGCAGAGGGAATCGGAAAGTCGCATTAGGATGCTTCAAGTGGTGGCTGCACAAAATGAAAGTGCGGGTGTGGGGGGAGGAGCGGGGACTTTAAGGGAGAATTTAAAAAACATACCTTTTGCTGCCTCCAACGCTAACTGCTGCCTCGGTGCTTTTGAGAGCAGTGCCAGGATTGGTCTGACAGTTCTGGTCTGCCACTTACACAGTGCCTCAGAGCCCACATATTTTTTCCAACCCAGCTGTGCCACACAGCTGGGTTGGAGAAATTAAAGTGTGCATATCTGTTTCGCCGGCTGAAGACAGCCGGTCAAACTGACATGTGCAATTTGAGTGCCCAAAACCCCTCCCTGTCATGGCCCAGCCCGGCCCTACACACATGCCTAAGCCAGAGCCAGTCACAGAAAAATAAAAATGATATTGTTTTATTATCATTTTATTTTTCTGTGATTGACTCTGACGAGTGGGGCGATGCTCCTCCGCCATTTTGGAAGAGCAGCCCCTGTATGATTCTCCAGTGAATATTCAGCACGCACAATAATCAGCCCAGAATACTATATATATATAAATTACAAGTTACCTGGAGTCACAAGTGCAACCACTATGGCTGCTGTGCTACATGGTCTCTTCTGTTTCTATCACTCACTAGAGTAAAGACAGCTCTACTGTGCCACAGAATTGATGGACAGACATTTCATGGCATAGTAGCTGCGTCATTCATACATCAGAGGAATCGTAAGTGAGACACAATACTTCTCCCCCTGACTCCGGAACCTACTTTTTACCTGCTTCTATGAGCTTTTAAAGTTATGTATTAGTTTTACATTTCTTGAAGGATTTTTAAGTCCCATTTGTGTGATCTCCTTGGGATCAAAGGCATTGTGATGCCTCTTTCAATGATAAAGGAGCAATTGATGGACAGAATGCAGAACAATGTCATACATTCACCCCAGTACAGAGATCTGGGCCTAAATGCATCGTTTTTTTTGCTCACCATGCCATTCCAGTTTGGACCCAGCCATATGCAAATCAGTCTTAACCCTGTGCCCAATGGGACAGTCCAGCCCGAACTGCCAGGCTAGGTCCTCCCTGGACTGGAAACAAGCATCCTAGGAGCGGTTTCGGGCTCTCTGCCCTCATCAGCCAGGATAGCTTGACTCCAGTGGCATGGAGAGCACAGGACCCATGTCTTGGCATACCCTTCCCACTCGGGGTGACAAATGCAAAAAGAACAATTGATTGACAGAATGCAGAACAATGTCATACATTCACCCCAGTACAGAGATCTGGGCCTAAATTCATTATTTTTTTGCTCACAATGCCATTCCAGTTTTGACCCAGCCATATGCAAATCAGTCTTGACACTGCGCCTAATGAGATTCAACCCAGATCCGTGACTGGGAGTGAGTGTCTGAAAAGTTTCAGCTCAGCGCTCCATCCATCATCTCCTTGTGTTTGCTTTGGTCGCCCTACATTGGCAGGGTATGCTTGGCAGTTCGGGCTGGACTGTTCCAATGAGGCACAGGTTCAAGACTGATTTGCATATAGCTGGGTCTGAACTGAGGTGGCGAAGTGAGCACAACCAAAAACCTCTCCGTGGGACACTGAGAAACCAAAAGCGCAAACCGTGACCAAGCAAGAAAAAAAAGGAAAACCCGGACCGGAGCTCCCCAGACCAAGACCCTACAAAGCAGAATACCCAGTGATGCGGGGACCCCAATGTTTTGATTGTGGAGAGTGGGGACATATTGCACGGATGTGCCCGAGGAGAAAACAAGGCGAAGAACCTATGAAAGTGGGCTATGCTCCTAAAGCAGTCATGTATACGGCTGAAATGGGTCCTTCATTCTACATAAGAGTGATGGTTAACCGGAGGTGGGTTCGGGCCTTGCTAGACTCAGGCTGCAGGCAGTCAGTAATCCAAAAATCGCTAGTGCTCCCCCCCCAACTCATTCCCGGTTCACAGGTCTTTATAAGATGTGTCTACGGGGACGTAAAGCCATATGCTTTAGCCAAGGTCACGATACAACCCGCGGGTAGAAGCCCTTGTACTATAAGCGTAGGAGCAGTGGACGCCCTTCCCGAAGACTTGATCCTTGGGGTGGACAACCCCGACTTTCTGTCCCTGTTTAAGAGTAAAGCACAGGGACAAGAAGGGAAGACACCAGACACCCCTAACACCCTAGTAGCAGCAGAAGTGTGGGCCCTGGATCGCAACTTTCGCTTTGCCCAGGAGAATGATACCACACTTTTCAACGCTTGGGAATCTGCTCACGCAAGCCAGGGGGATCCCAAGGCCCCGTTCCCTAGATTCAGTATAGAGAATGACTTACTGTATCAGGAGGGAAAAGAGGGAGACCCCAAACAACTGCTAGTACCTAAAGACTTCCGAGAGCAGATCCTGTACTATGCGCACACACACCTCACTGCTGGGCACATTGGGGCGGAGAAAACCCTGCAAAACATCCTTAAGTGGTTCTTCTGGCCTGGGTTGTACAAGGAAGCAACAGCCTTCTGTAAGACCTGTGAGGTTTGCCAGCGAAGGAACCTACAGAGACCCCCGGCTGTTCCCCTGTAACCCATGCCGATCATAGGCCAACCATTTGAGAGGGTTGGGATGGATATCATAGGACCCCTTCCACGTTCTTCCAAAGGGAACGCTTATGCTTTAGTGTTAGTGGACTATGCTACCCGCTTCCCAGAAGCCTTTGCCCTCAGGTCACCTACGTCCAAAAACATAGCAGAGAAGTTCATAGAACTATTCTCACGAGTGGGGTTCCCCAAAGAGTTCGTAACCGACCAAGGAACCCCCTTTGTTTCCAAGCTAATGAAAGAGGTCACCCGGTTGTTAAACATCCAACAGATACGCATGTCTGCGTATCACTCACAAACGGATGGCTTGGTGGAGCGCTATAACCGCTCCCTCAAGACCACACTGAGGAAAATGTTGTCCCTAGAGAATCAAGAATGGGACCGGCTACTCCCTTGTGCCTTATATGTTTTACGGGCGCAGGTACAAAGCTCCACAGGCTATTCCGCATTTCAACTCCTTTATGGCAGGCAACCTAGGTCTTTATTGGAAATAACTCGGGAGGCCTGGGAGAAGGAAGACCAAGAGGAATCGAGGTCCCTTCTTGAGTACACCCAGCTCTTACGGAGCAAGATAGGAAAGCTAAGGGACCTCGCTTACTCCAACATCGAGCGTAGCCAGCAACGCCAAAAGAAAACATATGACAAAGGTAAAAGATGGAGGACCCTAAAGGTAGGGGATTGGGCTTTGGTACTCCTTCCCACCACTGCACACCAATTCCAGAGAGAGTGGAAGGGCCCATACCTAGTCATTGGAGTCCTTGGGAACACAACGTACAGACTCCAAATATCCCCGGCGAGGAAACAGTGTTTCCACATCAACTTACTGAAGAAGTGGTTAGGGCCTACCCCGAGAGCTGCCCAGTTCGGTCTGCCAATCACCTTGGAGTCCACCACCCTGGATGCATTACCGATAAACAATGAGGTCAGTGCCGTAATGAGACATGAATTAGATGCCACTCTGAAACCTTTCTCAGATCTGTTCTCCAATCAGCCAAGTTGTACCTCCCTGATCGAACATAGGATAGACACTGAACCGGGAAAGAAGGTGAAAATAAGACCGTATAGGATACCAGCGGCCAGGCGGGAAGCAGTGAGAAAGGAAGTACAGGAGATGTTGTGGATAGGAGTAATCAGACCATCTCGCAGTTGCTGGTCGTCTCCGATCATGATGGTCCCCAAACCAGATGGGTCCACCAGATTTTGTATGGACTTTAGAGCACTCAATTCCATTTCATCATTTGATGCTTACCCCATACCCAGGGTGGACGAGTTAATCGAGTGCATTGGGGAAGCACGATACATAACCACGCTGGACCTCACTAAGGGGTCCTGGCAAGTGCCCCTACGGGAGGAAGACAGACATAAGACATCGTTTTCAATGGATGAAGGACTCTTCGAGTTCAACGTGTTGCCTTTTGGGCTGCACAGAGCCCCTGCCACCTTTCAAAGGCTAATGCATAGGATACTCCGGGCCTTTTGATCGGTATACCTAGATGACATTGTAATTTTCAGTGGGTCGCGGCAGGAGCACCTAAACCACCGACAAGCCATCCTGATAGCCTTAAGGAATTGCAAAAAATCCAAGGCAGCCTATCGCAAGGTTAAATATCTAGGGTATATGCTGGGTGAGGGGGCTATAGCACCACAAGAGGAGAAGGTAAGAGCAATAAGAGACACACCATTTCCCTCCTCTAAAAAAGATTTGAGGGCCTTTTTAGGACTGATCGGTTATTATAGACGATTTCTGTCCAACTTTGCGGAGGTAGCGAGTCCCCTGA
Source organism: Lissotriton helveticus (assembly GCF_964261635.1). Lineage (NCBI taxonomy): Eukaryota > Metazoa > Chordata > Amphibia > Caudata > Salamandridae > Lissotriton > Lissotriton helveticus. The sequence goes on along the minus strand of NC_136070.1, from coordinate 1,082,192,218 downwards.
CCAACCTCCTCCAGAAGGGAGTGAGTCCAAAGCAGATACTGAATCCCCCGGAAGAAGCAAAAAGGGCATTTCAGAATCTGAAGGAGGCCATCACCACCAGCCCTGTCGTGATAGCCCCTGACTTTGACAAACCCTTCTTAGTAGCCACCGACGCTTCTGACATGGGCATATGTGCTGTCCTCTCTCAGTTAGGAAAAGACGGCCTTGAGCAACCCATTCTGTTTATCAGCAGAAAACTCCACGCTAGAAAAAGAAGATACCCAACGATCGTTTGGCCATAAGGTGGGCGGTGGAGAAATTGAAATATTATCTTGAGGGGAAAACGTTTACCCTTTTCACTGATCATGCTCCACTACAGTGGATGTACCGGCAAAAGTCCCAGAACCAGAGGATATTGAGGTGGTTCCTCTTCCTACAGCCCTACTCCTTCACCATCCTACACAAAAAGGGCAGGGACCACGGTAACGCTGATTTCCTTTCTAGATTGGGCCATCTCCCCGATCGGGAGAATCAAAGGGGGGAGGAGTGTAGCAGGGAGGCGGGAAGGGATATGGACACTACCCCCTTGAAAGACTGGTGGTCCACTGATATACTCCCCACCTCTCTCTTGCCGTCTCAGGACCCCTGGGAATCAGAGACCAACGCGTGGTGGAATCAACCAGCTGAGAGAGGTGAGGAGTGTTGCCTTTACGGGACCGGCTGTACGGAAGAAGTCCCGTCCCCTTTGAACGCGCTACCATGGCAATTGGACAGCCTCGAGGACACAGTCACACCCCCCCTATGACGCACGGCCAAGAGAATTGGCCAAAAGGCAGGAAGAGGAAAGTGCGGTGTGTCCAGGCACCTCGGAGGAGAAGAGAGGAGAGCGAGTTACGAGTGAGGAAGACGGAGCAAGTCGGAGTACGGAGATCGTGGAGGAGTGGAAGACGGGAGACCCTGTGCCAGGAGGCCAACGATACGCGCAGCGCCCAGCCACACTCACAGAGGAGTGTGGCTCAACCAGGTGCGTCCCCGTGTGTCAGGCTGGTTGGGGAGGCGGGGCGACAACGTGTAAAAAGTGTATATAGAGTTCTCAATCTACCTTCTCGTCTTTTCCCTAACCCCCCACCTCCTTTCCTCACTACATACCCTTCACCGGTAGTGCACGCACAGTCCGTCTTGTACAGTATCACTTGGTAGAAGTGTAAACGTTCACCGGTGTCCTCACTCCCCCTGGTTCCTCCTGGGAAACGTGTTCAGCTGAACACCAGGCTAAGAGTCTTCTCTTTCCTCCGCATGTGGCACTGGAGCACTTCCAGAGAAGAAGATCTGGCCGCCGCAGAGAAAGAACAGAGGCGGACGAGCCCCGGAAGGTCCCGCAACCTAGCCGACAGCTTGGATCCTGCCGCCCTAGCCAGGTAGAGACTAACACAGAGAAAGAAAAATACATTTATCAGAATAAAACCCCAGTTACCACGCTCTGGTCTCAGTGTCCCTCCTTCGGAACCGCCACACAGTGTCAACATGCAAGTGCTCCCTGTATAATGTGTAATGGTAATTGGTTATCCATGATTGGTATGTTTACCTTACTAGTAAAGTGCACTATGTGTGCCAGGGCTGGTAATGCAAATGCTACTAGTGGGCCTGCAGCACTATTTGTGCCACCCACACAAGTAGCCTTAAAAAGGGAACACAGGCCTGCCAGTGCTGTGCCTGCGTGCAGTATGTTAAACTGCCATGTTGTTCTGACAAGTGCACTTACTTGCCAGACCTTACCCTGCCCTCTCTATGCACATCAGACACCCCTATGGTCGGTCCAGGGTACCCCCTGGGCAGGGTGCAGTGAATGTGAAAGGTAGGACATGTACTAAGGTGTGTATAATGTCCCGGCAGTGAAATAATCTCCATTTAATGTTTCACTGTGAAAAGGCCATCTTGCCAATAGGATAGCATGGGAAGGCAGTGTAATATGTTTTCCAGCGTATCTTCTCAAAGGCTTAAGATGTAAAGGTGAAGTTTAATTATGCCTGAACTCACAATGTAATAACACATCGTGTTATGATGGTGGTTTTTGCATTGTGTGTTTTGAAGCCACTCTTTTAGGAGTGGCTGAGTTTTTGTGCTCTAACATTTCTGTTTGTCTCTGCTTGGCTGTGGATTGAATGTCGTTTTACACATTGCATCATTTCCGCATAATGAAGTACCTGATTAGAGTATTAAGAATGGCATTATTCCTGCATAACGAACTACCTGATTAGTGTATGGCGCATAGCATTTTTATCTGCATAACAAACTACCTGATTGTCGTATGACGCATTGCATTGTTTCTGCATAACGACCTACCTAATTAGTGTATTGCGCATTGCATTATTCCTGATTAGTGTATTACGCATTGCCGTATTTCTGCATAACGACATACCTGGTGGTTGTATTACGCATTGCATTATTTTACCTTGCAAAGTGCCTGATTGTTGTGTTACGCGTTGCATTCTTTTTACATTGCAGAGTGTCTGATTGCTGCGTTACGCCTTACAGTATTTTTACATTGCAAAAGTGCTTGATTCTAGCATTACAAACTGTATAACATGATATCAGGATTACAGGAGGAACATCACAAATATGCATAGGTTGGATTTATATTGTGTGGTCTTATCGTATATCTTTTTATATACATTTATACACTTGTTTTATGAAACTCGTGTGGAGTCCATTTGCGGTGTCATCATTGGGTTGCTGTGAGCGTGGTTGCAAATACTTTACACATTTGCCTTGAAGATAAGCCTGGCTGCTTGTGCCGAGTTATCAAGGGGGTCAGCGGGGGCTATCTGAGAAGGTGTCCTTCCTTTCCCTGACATACAAACGATGGTCCCTATTTGGCCTAATGTACCTACCTCCGAGGTCTAACAGTAGCCCTTAATAACTAAACAGGGATGGGAAAATACTCTTCTCAATAACCCAAAAAACAGAAGGAGTACTGAGTCTATAGATTATTAAATCATCAAAAAGCATCTATGGGTGGTTTTTGCTGGTTGCCACCTTTGTGTTGCTTCATCATTCATCAGCTTTCAATATGTTAATAGTGGCTGCATATTTTAAGGTTCAGGGATAAAGCTTAAGCATGTGTGTGAAAAGTCCATTTGGGAGATCTCTTGACCATTATAAGGTCCTGGGCCTCAAACGAGTGAATGGATCTTTTACCTCTGGTGTACTGTAGCCTCCTGACTATATGTGCACTGAAACTAGGAAACAGTGTAATGTTTAGCAAGTAACTCTCAGTGTTATAACGCAGACCAATCCAAGGCTCACTCAGGGAGGTGCGTGCGGTCGAAAATCAGGCCTCAGCAATGCATACAATGTAACTCAATATTTCAATGTCCAACCAATGTTTTTTCTTTTATTACTCACATAACTAAATTCTACACACAAAATTACAAATATTTACAAGATGTAAGATTGAGTTGCAAATTGGACCTCCCCTCTCTCTGGATGGTCCACCAAAATAACATTGGTGCAAATCTAGTAGCCCAAAAAAAGGCACAATGGGCAACTTACCCCATTAAGCTAGTCTATTCTTGTTGTTTACATGGAACCATGTGGCAATTTGCACACCAGAAGGCCCTAACACCAAAAGCAATCTATCATAACCCTTATATAGGAACTATTGGTTTTGCCATGGTGCTCACAATTTCACAGAAAATCCCGCAGCCTTTAATAAAGCAATTATCCATTCACACTTTTAGCTTTATAATGTATAGATGATCTCCATCTGCAAATCTAAAACACAAGTGTGTTAACCCAAGCCCCCTTCTGGAAACAGAACAACAAATACAAATAGGCAGACCAAGGATATGGTTTAAAAATGGATCTTGAATTTGCCTCAGGTCATCCCTTAAGAGCCTCCTAAAGTCCAGCCAGAGCAAATAATTTTAATGAGGGAGTGGTGATCATTTTTCAGCTCCTACTTTGTTGGCAGAAGTAACCTAGCAAGATGCTCACTACTCTTTTTGAACTCTGCATCTCTGGTTTCTTCACATTTGAGACTCTTGAAACAGTACCTGCTTGCCTTTCATTTAACCTTTGGAAGTTGGCATCCAAGGGGCACCTGTGCAAACCCATTATTAGCCTGCTTCTCCCTAGGGGCAATGGGAGACCAAGGACAGTAATGTAATGTGATGTATTCCTATAGGTACTGTATCGATTCCCCTATTCCTGACCCTGGTTTGGTTAATAATTAACTAGCAGCCATCTAACGGTGCAAAAACCGTTATCTGATTAAGCCACACCACGACACAAAAGCGCGTTATCTGATTAGGTCATAACGCATGCCATCTAATTAGACAAGCGATATTCCTCCAGCCCCTGATAAGGCATACGGAGTTCTCAAAACAAATCAAACCTACAGCGACCTGGGAAATTCCCATAACCATTGTTTTGATTTCACCGAGAACTTCAGCAAAAGAATGTGCGAACGAGCCCGTTCATATGACATCCTTATTGACGTATATATGTCCATCCTTACGTCAATCTCGGCACCTTTCAGGTATAAATATTACCGACATTGCCTTAAGCAAACACATGCGGTGGTGACGAGATCGGAGCAGCGAGACGTGCCGAGGAGCCCAGCAGAGAGCGAAGCCCACAGGCGCTGCCCCGCCTTCCTGACGCGCTGAGAACGAGACGCTGCCTTTCTCCTGCTGAGAAATCCAGCTCCGGCGCTTCCAAGCAGCCCTCGCAGGCAGCTGGAATATCAAGACCTGGGATAAGAGATACCAGCCCTCCATCATTCTAGATCTCAGGTACAGAACTGAATAACCCCTTGCAGAGAATTCTCGATCCAGTCCCTTGACAAACAAACTTAACTTAAACTGCTACTTATCTACTCCCGCCCACGTATTAGGCTTAGGTCAGGGACACTGGGGTAGGCGTGATTAGAAGCACCAGTTGAGTATGATTAGTCAAATGTATATATGTATGTATCTATTTTATCCATTTTAAAGTATCATATGGCTCAGAAACCATATCAATGCTTTTACAGTATTATTTTATAATTCTGTCTTTACTGTATGCACTTTACTTAACTACAAGTATTGCAATAATAGCGATTCATTTCTCTTGTATGAGAAAGGAGACTGATCAATAAATAACATCTTTTATTGAACACGCCCATCTCTTCCTTTTCTCTACAATCTGGTGAAACTAAGAATGCACTGAACTGACTGAGTAAAATAAGTTGTCTTTTGTTTTCACACGACTCTAGAGATACACTCTTGATTAGGGGAGAGCAAAGTTGTCATGTTCTATGGTTGTCAGAAACTAAATCCCTTCTTGTCTATCCAGGGAGGTTAAAATCCTCCTTGCCTATTCGAGAAAGTTTCTAGTGAACTCTGAGCTAGCTGGCAAACACAAAACTTTAAGTCTAATATCGTCGGTAGAAGACCTAGTTAACCTCTGCCCTAGGTCTATACTATTGAAGATATTATTCCAATGCGCAGAGCCTATTGGGATAATAGGAACTACACTACATGGCGCCCAACGTTTGGATAGGCGATAAAACTAACGCAAGACATTAGAGTAACTCAGTCGTGCTTTTTCACACAGACCCCTTTCTTCCCATAATACTCCAAAGACGTCTGGAGTGGGTGAAAGGTCATATCCGCCAAACCTCGCAGGAGGAGACTCCTATGTATGGTTCTTGGTTTATTCAACGTTGAAGGATACACTGTTCCAAAATATTGTGCATCTAATCTTTGTTTCCATAGAAACCTGATCTGCAAATAAACAAAATAACCTTCTTGACAGTAGAATGTCAGAAACTGAAGAAGAAAGGGAGACAGTGAGACTAGCAGCTGAACTCCTAGTAGCAGACAATACTCTGCTGGAAAATGACCCAGATGCAATACTCATCCCGGTCAACATAAGGAAATCTATAACCCTAAAACGTATAGAAAATGGACTGACACCAAGAGGTGGTACAGTCATATTCGTAATTGAGGCACACGAATATCGGCAGACAGAGGTATTCTATTCATGGATAAATTTTCCAGCAGCAAACGCTGTAACAAAGGACTTCCACTATTACAAAATAGAGGAACCTCCTAGTGAGTACTCTCCTTTCGAGGAAGTGGAAATACCACTCAAATTCCAAGAGCACCTGCTCTTGTTTCATGGTGCCCTAAAACATAATAATCACATCACCAGGCTCGGTCCACTAGGTAGACCAGGAGCAACGTGGCCGGTCCTAGCCGGATATACACCACATCCAGACATTGAAGAAATGCCTGCACCAGAGCTTTTAGCACAGCTAAAACAATTAATAAAAATACATAGACAATTAGTCCAATATGTAATGCGGACTTCAACAGTCCAACCAGCTATTAAAATTCCACAGCTGATCCCTCACCAGGGGAACACAAATAAAATTACACCTCAGAACATACAGTCCTGTCTAGGTAAAGTACCCGCAAAACGGGAACAAATTCCTTTCTGGCTAGCACAAAAAATCACTCAAATAGAGGCGGTGTTTCCAGATACCACCCCTGTTGAGAAACATAGGATTCTGACTATCTGTCTCCCAATGGGAATCGCACCACATGTGGAGGACTGTGTCACTTGGGGAACAGTCTTTGCTTCCATTTACACAAAAACACATGGTGTACCATCCATGTCAGTAATACCAGATGTGCTAAAACAGATTCAAGATGAATACGGTCCAGAACCCGCCTTAACTCTCGGTATGAAACTACTGAAAGATTTCAAGCAGGTCTCTGCAATATTATTAGCCAACATAAAGGGAGAAGCAGCAAATGTGGCGATTCGCCAGAGGTTAAAAGAGACAAATATAGCAGACCAACCATCTGAAATTGCCAGAATCATAGAAAAATCCTATAAAGAACTAGGAAGAGATAGTTTGGGTGGAATACCAGTGAAACCCCAACTAGTTGAAAGTCCTGAAAAGGTATTTATAAAAAATAATTTAAACAATCAAAAAAAGAGCTGGGATGGAAATAAACAATCCAATCCTAAAGAAAAAAGATTCCAGTCCAGAGGAAGGTCTCCTCGGCGGAGAGAAAGATCTCCTGATCAAGGATGCAAGTCTCCCCAAAGGGAGCCCTCTGTAAAAAAATACAACCTTAGAAATTGGGAAAATATAAAAAAACCTGATAGATATCAAGATATTGATACACGTCCCTCTCAATCTTTTCAGACTTCCTCGCAGAAATCGGAAAGAAGAGGATGATCAGAACACAGGGAAGAGCACGTCAAGTCCAAAGACAAAGAACCTGCTCATCTGAATAAAAAATTACAATTTCCAAAAAAGAAGGTAGCCAGTATTAAAGTAATCAACAATGCCGAGAATACTGAGGACACAGCTGAAAAACGGAGAATGGGCTCAGACAATGCTAGACAGCGCAGCAGAAGTGAGCATAGCTCGCAAAGTCCTTATGAATCATCTGGAGACAATGGACACGAATGAATACATTCAGGTGGAAACTGCAGATACCAGAGTTAGCAAACCTCATAAAATATATGAAATAACATTGCGTATAGAGGGGGATAAGACTAGAAAAATAAGGGGTCTATTTTGGGATAATCTCTCCAAGGGCTATGACATCCTTCTAGCTGAACGAGACTGGCCTCCAGAGTTTGTCAGGGAGTGCCCACATGGCGAAGAAATAATTATGCCTGCCTTCTCAAACCATATTCCAATTCATAAAAAATATACACTTGCAAGAAAGTGGGCAGTAGCTCAAGCCCCTGCCTTATATAAAAATCATGTGGGATGGGATGAGGACTCTCCTCCTCACAAAATCCAGTTAAAATCACAACCTACTGCACAGAGGCAGTACCCGATTAAGCAAGAAGCTAAAAAACAGGTAAAAGAGATCCTAGATCAACTTGAATACCAGGGGGTGATTGAAACTTGCACCTCACAAATGAACAACCCTTTGTTTCCTGTCTCCAAACCAGACAATTCATTTCGTCTAGTTTTGGACTACAGACACCTTAACTCATGTTGCAAAACATTTGCAGTACAAAACTCGCATAGTGCTGCACTAATGAATAACATAGTGAGCAAAAAATACAAAACCACATTAGACATTTCTAATGGATTCTTTTGTCAAAATATAGCACCAGAGAGCAGATATTTGACGGCGTTCTCAATAAATGGCACGCAAAAAAAATTCTGTCGTTTGCCCCAGGGGTTCAAGAACAGCCCAGGACTATTCTCAGCGAGAGTAACTGAATTACTACAAACATATGATGACGAGGCATTATCTTATGTCAACGACATCTATCTAACAGATGATGAAGCATCTAGAACACTGAAAAACTTACAATCAATTCTAGGCTTCCTAAATTTCGGAAGAACTTACATCATAAATTATGCAGAGAGAATTAAACCTCTCTATGATCTAATAAAACCAGATTTTAAAAGAATCAACTGGACTCAAAAACACACAGAAATTTTGAGATCTTTACAAACAGATAAGTTAGTTAAAACAAAATTACAAACACGTGACAACACACGCAACCTTGTGATTCGAGTCATCCCAGGAAGATGCGGATTCACATACCTGACCTCTAATGAGGGAGAGAAGGTACCAATAGCATACAAATCACACTTGTACACAAAAGCTGAAATGAAATTTAGCCCAACGGAAAAAATTCTGACCGCGGTACAGACTGCTGTAGCAAAGGAGCGGGCCCTAGCACAGGGTAAACGAATAATAATCGTGACACCTATACCAGCCCTAGAGGCGGTAACAAAGGCGAGCATTCCGAATGCTAAAGCACTCCATCCGAGGTGGATACAGTGGGCTAACTCTCTTGCTGCAACAGACGTGGTATACGAATTTGATCCCAATTTAAAAACACAAGAATTTCTCCAATATGAATTCGAATGTCCTCCGCCGACCGAAATTCTGCCTCTAGAACACTACGGCTGTATAATATATACAGACGGATCAGCACAACCCGCAGTGGGGGGTAAGCAAGCTTACAGTGCTGCGTGCGCTATTGTTAAAGGTCGCTGGCACGAAGGAAAATTTAAACCTGTGGTCACTAAAACGCAATCTCTAGGAGACTGTACAGCTCAAAGAGCAGAACTACTGGCATTCAAGATGGCACTTGAAAATACCGATCGAGAATTCCCCACACTTATTGTGTGCGATTCGTATTACTGCGTCCAATCTTACAATGAATACTTGCAGATCTGGGTTCAGAATGGTTTTAAAGATGCAAAAGGTGGCACAATCAAACATAAAATGCTTTGGGAACAAGTAGTTCTTTTGCAAAAGGAACTACAAAAGACTCACGTGATACATACACTGAGTCATCAACGTGATGGCGTTCACGTTGCAGTGAATTCATTGGCTGACGAAGCAGCGAAGGCAGCCGTGCAAACGGCTTCCGTAGCTGCTATCACCCGGTCAAAAACAAAAATAGACAGCGAAATATTACAGGCTGTCAGTGCTACAGTAAAAGATGCGATAGAAACACTCCCGAAAGGCTTTCCAGTAAAGTACTCATACATAACTGATGCAAATAATGTTCCGTTTGCTCGAATCCCTGGAGTGGAGGATAGGGCAATTCCAAACATGGAACATAGGTTAGGACTCATCATAGCGGCACACGAAGGGCTTGCTTCTGTACATGCTGGCGTTTCAGCCACAGTATCATTATTAAAACAGAGATACTGGTGGCCATAAATGAGAGGACAAACAAGGAACTATGTTCTAGAATGTGAAACATGTCAAAGAATGAAAGTATCAACAGTGAAACGACCAGCACAGACGCACCTTCAAATCTCAGACAAACCATTAGCCTGTGTTTACCTAGACCACTGTGGTCCCTTACAAAGGGATGGTAACTATAAATATATCATGGTCGCAGTGGATTCATGCACGAGATTCATATGGTTGTGGCCCCAGCGATCGGCTGACGCCAGAACTGTTATAAAAGATTTGCGAGTCTTTATCGGCACATACGCAATTGGCATGCTACATTCTGATCAGGGTCCTGCATTTAGCTCTCGAACTTATAAGGAGGCCATGACCAGCATGGGCATTGCATTGCGGTATTCTTGTCCATTTCATCCTGAGAGTAACGGAATCGTAGAAAGAAAAAACCGTGACATAAAGCAATCTATAACAGCAAAGGTATTAGGTTCGGGAGCTGGGTGGGTCGAACATTTAATAAGTGTCCAACGTAGTCTAAATAACCTGCCAAGGAATTCTCTGAAAGGGTTCAGTCCGTACGAACTATTGTTCGGGACTAGAATGATGATCCAAGATCTTGATAGTCAGACTTCAGTGGTTAAAGACAAAAGCTTTGATATCAAAGATCGTTTGGCTATTTTACAGGACTTAAATGAAACAAGAAAAGACCTGAGCAACATAGAGTTGAAACAACAGCCAACAACCACTGAACAGAAACCACCTGTCCCAGCAAGGCCTGTCTGGATTCCAAAAGTCGGGGATCTAGTCAGAGAGAAGATCGCGGTAAAGAAGGAATTTGGGCCTTCTTACAGAAAAGCAGTTCCTGTCTTGTCTGTCAACGGGACAAGATCAGTAGTACTACCGCCCCTTGCTGGTAAAAAGGAGAACCGAGTTGTATCCATCGACCTGGTTAAACCACAATCATGTGGCCGATAACAAACAGTAGGCAAGTGGACTCCCAAGAAGTAGCAGAACACCAATGTTTGCTACGAATACAGAGGCTCAAACTGGAAGACTGATCACATTTGGAAAATCTACAGTGAATCAACAAGGACTATGCAACAAAGCAATGGAACTTGAACCTCTTAAAACCCAAATTAAAACTTTTCATCAAGAAACAACAACCTATGATGATGTAACTGCAGACTTTGCTAATGAAACAAAGCAAAATCCAAAAACAATTGGAACAATTGACAGAACAGCATCCGGCTACTTCATCAACTTCGATGATTCATCTGAAGACCTGAGTGAAGCAAAGAAACAGCCATCAACAAAAACTTTTAAAGACAAAGCTAAGGAACTTTTTCAACAGCTGAAAGAAACCTATCTGATTTCTCCATGGATTGAATTTTGGGTGGCCTTCGGTGCATTTATCCTCATTCTTTGGCTCATCATGGTACTATGCTTGGGACATTTCATTGAAGGAAAATATGCTAAAATGGACACAGCAAGCCAGAAAATCAACTTGGTCCTTAAACCACACACATCTTCACACATCGAGAAAAGAGAACTTTCTTCAGTGAACTTCACAGCCAATCCTATACCAGGCGGTGTAGCATGGGACAAAACTGATTATGAAATCTATGGTCCGGTTGAAATCCTGAAGTATCCACACCAATTCAAGATCTCATTGAGTGACTTTGTAAAACCGAGCTCATTTGCTGATGATTGGGACTTTGAAAGTATTAATGATATGATGTCTGATCTTGTGATGTCTGCTAAATTTACAGAACATGATTATTTGCAGGGTTCGTCTAATTATGATCAGATGTTCTGCTACAACCACTATGGTAACCATTATCTACATAAATCTGCACAACCTAGAAATGTTTTAAATTATAACCAATGGGAACATTGTGCTACTCCTCCAAAAGACAGCTCAAAAACATTTTATGATAAATATTCATACTTTTCAGGGTTTAACACAAGTAATGCAGAAACATTTTATTTCAAATTGTCAAATAAGACAGGTATGAAGACCATGCTTACAAACACAAAATTGATATATTCCGATTCATTCTTTGAACAAATGAATACATTTGGGTTTGATTTCTGGAACAATAATATTGAAGCAAAAACTGTTGGGGTACAAGAGATTGGCAAGTACAAGGTATAGAATCATTGTTTAGAGCCTGCATGATCCCAGAACAAATTATATTCTTGAATGACACTATTCAACAAATTACCTGTCTTGGCTTAGCCAAAATCAAAGATTTGAACAAACCGTCTATTCCAAAGCCAACAATGAACAGTAATAGCTCTATAGATGTTGAGATAGACGTAAACCATATATTAAACCAAAACAGAACACATCCTGAATGGAAAAAATGGTTGATCTGGCCCACAGATACAAATAACTGTCAAGACAGATTCCTGAACAAAAAACAGGGGTTCACATTGACTAGGCCAGACCCTAGATATTCCCAAAGACAACATCCAGGGATAGTAACCACCTACAGCGTGGGCAAGCTCTGCCTTCAATGGCTACGAACGTCCACACTGGCTGAAATTAAGCAACACCTAACTTTACTTACAGAAGGTGCTGACTTGCGTGATTTCATATTGGGACCACGCAAACAGCGTCAAAAACGTTTCATAGCGGCCTCTATATATGCAGCTTATAACGAAGTTTGGAAAGTAACTCAAATTGAGACAGCAGAAAAAATACGGGAAATTGACCGTATTAATTTGGAAAAATCACTTTCTGTGGTGGACAATGGGTTAATGACTCTGTCCTCCAGAATATATTCTCTGGACAGCATTGTGTCTTCAGCAATCGATATAATATCGCGAGACTTACTGATGTTACAACACGGTCAGTCCCAATTGCGTTCTATTGTACAGCTTGGCTGGACGTTACAAAATCTGCGTTCTGGCTATGTGCCTTGGCGTTTAATCAACACAACGTCATTATTTAATATCTTTAACCTTACTGATAAACAAATCAGTTTGGCACAGAAGGGTGCTGACTATACAATTCTGAGCATTGAAAAACTTGAGAGATTACCATTGACAATGTCAGAACGACCTGTCATTGAATGGATAATACATGGAATAATAAATATTCCGATAACTACTTTCCAGTTTCAATTCTGCCAAAAATATATACAGGCAGGCCAGTATGAAAGGTTGGGTAAAGGATACATTAAGTCAATATGGAACTTGCCCTATACACACGAATGTGTCAGTAATAAAGGCCAGAAAGTGTTTCTCAGTGGCGATAATTGTGCAAGATCACTAAGCGGTACACTTCTGTGTCAGGGTATTAGTTTGCATGGAGCCTGTGAAGGGACTTCAAATAACCTTTCATGTTACCAGCTAGGCACACCTGCAACACGAATAGAACCATTCTTTAGGAGACTCTCGAACGGGAGTTACATTCTAATAGTAGATCGCAGATGTTGTAGTTTGCTGCCCGAAAAACCTTATCTCATAACCGTGACTAGGAAGGTCATGTGCTGTGAACGAGTATTGTTCCCTAACGATTCTCCAGCAAGGGAGGCAAGGTTATGGCCAGATTTGAAAATTGCTTCTATTCGAATAGATACTTTAAGCAGAATGAAGACTGTGCTCCTACAGACGCCGACCAGGCTCACGTCATCAAAAGAAACGTATGATCTCCAAGTTGCAAGGACAACAGAAGAGATTCATTCATTATTATCAACTAATTCCCCCATACATTTCGCAGAAATACTGAACGAAATCTTAAATATTTCTGATACCACTGGTGTCTCCGGTGTATTTAAAGCAGTGTTTTCGGGTGCTTTAACTCCATTCAAAGCCATCCTGGGTATTTTTCCAGACTTTGTCCATTCCATTTTTGGCGGACTTCCACTCCTTTTGGGACTAGTAGCGGGTATTCTATTTTTGATCCTGTTATTTCGCTATGGCAAACCATGTCACAGACAAAACACCTGCGACAAGGGAAGAAATGATCCTAGCCATTGGCTACCGGGACCGCATAACTAAAGTCCTTGGACTAGCACGGCTTCGGGACCTGAACATGACTTGGTCTCTTTCATTTAGACCAATGTGGCAAAGTTGTGTTATGCCTGTATTAAGGTGCTTGCTATGCGGCGAAGAATGCATGTTGGACACCTGTCTGGCACTACAATCGGATGTGCCAATGGACGCAGATACCTTGTTGGGTCCGGTAACGGCTCATGCATTGTGCTGTCCCCAGCGGCTACCAATCCTGATGACGGCATTCGTGGAGACTACACCACTACGATTGAGGGGTAGTGAAGCACAAGATGAAAGCAGCATCGATCAGGTACGACCTTCAGTCAGCTATGCTGATCAAAACATCAATGGAGGCAATCATGCTCAGGCTCATGAATGCATGGTAACAACCTTTTCCGAATTAGTGGAACTTACGCAAGAAGCTGTTGACAGTTTTTTCAACAGTCTAAATGATATGATGTTTTCACCAGAGTAGCAGGAATAACTTTGAGCAAACTAGAACTCGGAGTTCCCTACATCCTGAATTTGGCCTTCAACATTTAAAAAGCGATATGAAAAAAATGTTCTCATCAGTTTTTCAGACTGCAAGAACTTTTTTTCCCAATTCAAAAATATTTACGATTTTTGGGACACTTATCTTCTGCTTAAAGTAGACATTATTCTTAGAGAACTAAATTTCTATTTTGGGTAGTCACGAGACATTCGCTATCCTCTAGCACTATTATACATAACTTTATGATTGTGATGAAATGGTCTCGCACTTTTTTTCTGTATTAAGAGCCATTTCATGTGTGGTTTTCGCATTTATTCATGCTGAATTTAGAAATATGCGTTATATGTTTAGCATTATTAGACTGCTTGTGCATATAGTACACGTGATAGTACATGTGATTATGTTTCAACATTTTCAGGATACATATGAATGTATTTTGGGGTGGTACGGTATACACAAATGCTACTGGGTTCACTATGCCTAGATTTGTAAATATGGACATAGTCTACGTGGAGTGGGTGTGATGTATTCCTATAGGTACTGTATCGATTCCCCTATTCCTGACCCTGGTTTGGTTAATAATTAACTAGCAGCCATCTAACGGTGCAAAAACCGTTATCTGATTAAGCCACACCACGACACAGAAGCGCGTTATCTGATTAGGTCATAACGCATGCCATCTAATTAAACAAGCGATATTCCTCCAGCCCCTGATAAGGCATACGGAGTTCTCAAAACAAATCAAACCTACAGCGACCTGGGAAATTCCCATAACCATTGTTTTGATTTCACCGAGAACTTCAGCAAAAGAATGTGCGAACGAGCCCGTTCATATGACATCCTTATTGACGTATATATGTCCATCCTTACGTCAATCTCGGCACCTTTCAGGTATAAATATTACCGACATTGCCTTAAGCAAACACATGCGGTGGTGACGAGATCGGAGCAGCGAGACGTGCCGAGGAGCCCAGCAGAGAGCGAAGCCCACAGGCGCTGCCCCGCCTTCCTGACGCGCTGAGAACGAGACGCTGCCTTTCTCCTGCTGAGAAATCCAGCTCCGGCGCTTCCAAGCAGCCCTCGCAGGCAGCTGGAATATCAAGACCTGGGATAAAAGATACCAGCCCTCCATCATTCTAGATCTCAGGTACAGAACTGAATAACCCCTTGCAGAGAATTCTCGAATCAGTCCCTTGGCAAACAAACTTAACTTAAACTGCTACTTATCTACTCCCGCCCACGTATTAGGCTTAGGTCAGGTACACTGGGGTAGGCGTGATTAGAAGCACCAGTTGAGTATGATTAGTCAAATGTATATATGTATGTATCTATTTTATCCATTTTAAAGTATCATATGGCCCAGAAACCATATCAATGCTTTTACAGTATTATTTTATAATTCTGTCTTTACTGTATGCACTTTACTTAACTACAAGTATTGCAATAATAGCGATTCATTTCTCTTGTATGAGAAAGGAGACTGATCAATAAATAACATCTTTTATTGAACACGCCCGTCTCTTCCTTTTCTCTACAATCTGGTGAAACTAAGAATGCACTGAACTGACTGAGTAAAATAAGTTGTCTTTTGTTTTCACACGACTCTAGAGATACACTCTCTCCCTTCTTGTCTATCCAGGGAGGTTAAAATCCTCCTTGCCTATTCGAGAAAGTTTCTAGTGAACTCTGAGCTAGCTGGCAAACACAAAACTTTAAGTCTAATATCGTCGGTAGAAGACCTAGTTAACCTCTGCCCTAGGTCTATACTATTGAAGATATTATTCCAATGCGCAGAGCCTATTGGGATAATAGGAACTACACTACAGTAACATAGGCCCCTGCAGCCCACACGACGCAGGGGGCCGAGATGCAGGGACCCCCTCAGCACAGTACCACTGCCTGAGGCTGGAGGCCGGAGGGGGGGACATCCATGTACCTTGCAGGAGGGGCCCTCTCAAAGTTGCCATGCTGGCTACCCCCCCCCCCAATTAGCACGCTCCTTCTTTGGACTAAGCATGGAAACTAACAATTCCTAATCTCTCCATGCTACACTTCACTGTCAACAGGTGAAGTTGCTGCTGCCCTGGAGAATCACCCCAACTCTAGGCAGAAGTGCAACATGTTTTGGCAGCCTCACTGTTAAGGGCTAGTCATCACACAAGCGAAGTACAATGTATATAAGCACTGACAATTTCTCTACAACAGTGGTTGCCTCCAGTCCTGGTGCATCAACTGCAAGTTCAATAAAGTCATTTACAAGCAGCTTCTACAGATGATGCTAACTCAGTCCCAGCTAGGATTTTATGGCATATGTTGTATTCTGCTTCAGATGCTGAGCTGCAGCCACCAGAGCCATCCTCCAAAGGTCTATTGCCCAACAGATTTCGGACAGCAACGGACGCAAGCTTTTTCCGTCTTATCGGTAGCTCAACTGCTGAGGTCTGGACTTGCTCTCTGCCTAAACTGGTGACCTCCTCATATAACTCCCAAAGTCCTTCATGGTAAACAACTCTCCTTGCCTGCATTCCCCAGCCATCAAAGCCCTGTGTCACTTGCAACATGGCTGTGCCTAACAACAAGAAGAGGAGAAGTCCAACAGAAGGCTACGAGAGCCCCTTCTTTCATTTTCCCCAGCATGTCTTCTCTCAACAGGCCAGGAGAAGGTAATGGAGAGTGTGTCACCATCCTTGAAGAGATTCAACAATTGTCAGAATACACGTGGTAATTTGGTGTGCCCCAAACGTTCAGGCAAGGCCTCAGCAGCAAGGGCAGTCTTTCTCCAGTTCTTCCACACTTCTTTCCCTTCCAAATTACTGAGCTTGTACTGTGGCTTGAGTAGGAAGGAGAACTTTAAATGATTGGTAGAGCAGCCATTCTACCTAATGATGCCACAACATCTCACCACCCCTTCCTATCACCAAAGGAGGTAGTCTACTGTCTGACCCCTAAATAGTACGTTTTATATAACAGACTTCAAGATGGTAAAAAAGTTGAGACGCACCTTCTAAAAATAAGGTACCTATCTATCTGAGCTAAATTCCGCCCATCATGGGAATTACTAGCTTGTGTGTAGACCAGATTACACACTTGTTGTTCATTAAATGTATACATGAGAACGTACTGGAAAACGTACTCATAAAAGTGAACGCGTTATCAGCAACCAGTAGTCACGGTTTTCTATGTTTGAAAATATACCAAGCAAAAATGTGTTCGGATAGATACTGATATTGTGAAACGGCATGCCTATTGTCATCCTGAATGCTTTTTAAGGTACAGTATTGCATTCTGCACTTGCCCTCAGCAAAAGTTTCCAAGTTAAGATTATTTATGTCATCAGTGTCTCTACGAACTCTAATCCAACTTTCTCTATTACACAAAAACATCCTGCAACATGTAAAGATCGCAAAATGCAGTTGCAGCTGTGAATAGGTAAGCAAAATGCCACATGCTTTGATGGGGAGTTGCACAGTAACACAATGCATACCCTGCTTTCCACAGAACACCACAGAGCATCTCCGATCGGAAAATCACGGAAGAATTGACTATTATGCAGATTCTTCATTTAGTTGTCTTATGCTTGGTCTTTAAAAAAGTAATCAGGTTACTTGTGTCCCTTTCTGAATACTCTTATTAATTCTCATTCAACGCCTTTCTCAGATTGCTACATTCGTAGACACTTGTCTCCGATTTGTTCACCAACAAATGTCATATTAGACTATACCAGTCAATATGACAAGATGGAGCAAAACAGTCAACCAATGCAAAAACTAAGGCCTGTAAAATAACAGATGTCATCATCATGTACGTCTGGACCATTTTTTCCAGCAGTAAAGGACTGTATAAATAATGTGCATCACATCCCATGAGGCTCAATACATCTTCTTGATTTGATCTCTTTCAGCCATGCCACACGTCATCAGCCACGCCGGCATGCTACAGCAAAACCAAAACACTGGAGACAAAAAACATCAATGATAAATAAGCTCCCCCTACTGTAAGTGAAAAGGATATTGCAAGGGCTTTTGGAGTGCAGTATCCTTATAAAGATTTGGCGTTTGCCTCATTCCTCTATGAGGCAGTGAACACCCCAGTGACTTGCAATACCCTATAGGAAGGGACACTTCAACCCATGCATTATTTAGTCATAGATGTATATACAGGCTGCTTTATTCCAAAAGCGGCACACTGATTCCATGACACACCGAGTCTCACTCAGGCAGGTGGGATTTGGTTTTGGTCATGGGTCTGTGATTTGTTTTATGACTGCACTAAGACAGAGCTTTAATCAATCACAAAAGCATATATCACGACTGTCAAGCTCTCTTACACGAGTGACTCCCAATCACATCTTCTCAACAGAAGAATATACACTATTATGTATCTCAAAAGATCCTGCCATGCTTAATATATGTTGAATTCAGCCAAGCACTTTATGTCCAAACAAATAATTACATTTCAACTTGTCCAGAGTGAAAGGGTTAAGAAAGACTTCTTTTTCACAAAATGTATTGATAGGCAATGTTAATTCAGTTGATTGTACCTACCACAGGCTTCTTTTGATTACAATAGCAGGTGTGCTGTATTTAATAAATTTGATTTACAGAAGAGGAAGAAGAAAAGAAAGTGAGAGCCCAGCAATATTAAAACTGTTATGTGCCTCAGAAGGGAAGTCTTTGCTAATTGCTTAAGGTTTACCCACCTTTAATCTTGATAATTTCTTCTATTTCGGCGTGTTCTGTACCCTTTTACAGTGATTATAACACACTGTCAACAGCTTCATCAATTATCAGGGGCTAAAAACTGGACTCCAACGTTCTGTGAGTGTTATTAATTGGTCTCAGTGGTGTGTAATGACTTTAAAGCTCCTACCTGCATGTCCCCGGGGATGGTGGCTCGAGGCGGACAACAATTTACAGCACACCATTAACACATAGACCAGAAAAAGCCAGTGAGATAGGTCCATTGATCTGGCACAGAATCTCATCCTGCGGGCAGAAAAGAAGGCGCTTCAGTGAAAGAGCAGTATGACCAGGGAATAATACAGAAATGATTCTGTGAAGAAGAAAGAAACTTCACTGCAGCTTAAGTGGTTGACTGCAATGGAAAATTGACAAAATCAGATTTAGGCTCAGAATTGCTAATGGACATCACAGCTACAGGGAACAGTACCACAGCATATGTGTTGTACGTTTCGAAGGCGAACAGCTTACACTTTTCGTAATTTTGGAAAATAAAATGTCTCGAGGCAGTTATTGAAGGTATATTATTGTGCATGATTTTTTTTTCTTTCTGGCTTGAAGCCATACATGCCACGGCATAAGTAAGTTTATAGGCCCAAGTGAAATTACACCAGCGTAATTTGTGTAATTTTGGGAATATTGCATTATGCAAAATTTCTGAAATTATGCCATTATGCCATGTTGTGTAATGATGCCATATTTGCAGTGAAATTATAGCACAGGAACAACATGAATGACCAGCACGTGAGCTGCTGTTGTTCCCGGCACGTGTGTGTTTTTGGTGCGTTACTTTAGCGCAAAATGTGTCCTTGAGCCCAAATTGGATGCAATAACGCATTTTTGGGCTAGAATATTGTGCAAAATGCTGAAATTACATTTCCCATAATTTGTGTAATTTTCCAGAATTTTTAGGTAATGACACAAATGTCACACTCCCCTTTCAAAGATGGGAAAACATAACACAACTACAGATTTTTTGTGCCAATAAGACAAGTTTCTGCATATAGTTTTGTATAATTATCTCAATATGAACCTTGTCGTACATATGTGAAATGTGTGCCTGAAATGAGCTTTCCTTAATGTTCACTAGGTCCATAAGTTCTTATTTTCATCATCATCATTATAAAATCTTTATTCGATTAACAAAAAACAACCATAAAAGAAACACAATAAATATAATAGAAAATCATCTCAGTTTTGCACTTACACATAAAATACATATCATATAAAAACCCAAGATAGTAAAATACAGAGCAGGGAAAGCAGTCCGGTCTAGATCTCCTGGACGTCAATACAGCTCGTAAAAAAACACAGTAAACAATACGAGTTCATTAGGAAGCATCTGCAAATAAACAAGGGCAGGATGTACTTGAGAAAAGTTCAGGGATTTCAACAGGGGTGCTAAAAATTGCTTCCTGGGCCTACTAAAATAGTCACAGAACATTGCAAAATGTAGGGTGTCCTTCGGAGACCTATTGGCACAGAAGAAGGGCACACTGCTCTCAGAATGGGCCCAGCCACTTGAAGAGGCCAAAATATGGTGTAACAGATTAAACCTAAGCCTGGACAATAAAAATCTATCTCGCTGGTGACGCATATGCACTAAATATGGCTCCATACCCTGGACAGTCTTTAGAAGCATGTTACCCCGCACCAAGGGTTTTTGCAGCTCAAGATGTTTTCTTGCTAACTGACCCTGCTCGAGGAACCATCTTTTGTTACAATTCAGTTCTCGGGAGGACAAAAAATGGGAAGCAGTAAAATATTCGGTCTCCTAAGAAAGGCAAGAGCTGCCTATACGTACAGTAACCAGGGGATTCAATGCACCAGGTTGAGGCCGAGCAATCCGAGAGAATCAGTTGATTGAGCTTCAGATCCTCCTTGGACCAGATCTTAACCCAGCACAGTAGTGGACTAAGAGCCACTGTGTCTTCTTTATAACTAAACCCGAGCTCTGCATTCACTGAAAATGTAGGGGTGCTTTGCAGAACCTGCACTAAACGTCTTAAAAACAGTATTTCTGCTACTTGGAGTTTTCAAGTCTTTACAAACCCCCAGACCTTGCTTACATACCGTAAGTGGGACAAGCATTTTGCCCGATACATTTTTAGGAGGACACTTGGAGACTAAACGCCAAGCCTTTGTGCAAAGCTAAAAAACTGCCCTAGTAGATTTAAGGAACTCGGATCTCTTTCCCTCTATAAGGGGATCCCAATTATTCTTCATGTCAAATAGGACCCCTGGATAGGGGAAGGGTGAGACTTTGACCTGGGTGTAATTGGCCACTTAAAAGTCTTGGAACTAATAGATCGCCAGCTAACAACAATAACATAGGACTTTGAAAAGTTAACAGATAAGCCCAAGCTCCCCATATAAGAGACAACTTGTCCAGAAGTAGGACCAGACCCCTTGGCGTACGAAATGAAAAATTGAAATGAAAAATTGCACTTGTATAGCGCGTAACTACCCGGAGGCCTCGCAGCGCTTGTGACTGATTGCTTAACGCGAGCTCAGGGTAGTTCAGCAGGTTTTGGCGAACAAGTGCGTTTTCAAAGCTTTCCTAAAGGACATATGATTGCTGGTTCCTTGGATAGAGAGAGGGAGGGAATTCCAGAGTCTGGCCGCAGAATGGGAGAAAGAGCGGCCGCCCCAACGAGCTCTGTTGACTTTGATGGAGGTTGCCAACTGGAGAGTACCAGAGCGAAGGGAGCGGGATGGAACATAGGGCGTGACTATGGAATGAAGAATTGCTGGGCCTGCTCGATGAAAGGACTTGTGCAGGATGCACATGGCCTTGAATTGCACTCTTGACGCCATTGGGAGCCAGTGGAGTTCCTTTAGGGCCTTCTTCGCTGACTGCCAGCGGGGCAGGTTGTAAAGTAGGCGGCCAGCGCTATTTTGTGTAACTTGAAGCTTCTGTATAACGGAAGCCGGGGCTCCCAAATAAAGAGCGTTCCCATAATCCAGGCGGGAAAGTATCAGGGCCTGGACCATGACCCTCCTCGCCTGGAATGGAAGCAGAGGAAGCACCTTGCGGAGCATCCTCATTAGCCCGAAGCAAGTGGCGGCAGTCTTGGTGGCTTGGACCGAGAAATCGAGTGCTTTGTCTAGCCAAATCCCAAGGCTCTTTATCTGGGACTTGGGGTCAGGGGGCAGGCCCAGACATGGTGGCCAGATGGATGCAAGGGCAGACGGGGGAGGATTACCCAATAGGATGATGTCGGTCTTCTCCCCGTTGAGCTTCAAACAGGAAGATTGCATCCACCTGGCAACAGCCTCTAGACAGGGACCTAGGGTGTTGGACGATCCCTCAGAGTGGTCTAGAGAGACCACCAGTTGGGTATCGTCCGCGTAGGTGACAATACGCACACCAAAGGGATGGACTATCCTGTCTAGGGGTTCCATGTAGGCATTAAAAAGGGTAGGGCTTAGGGAGCTGCCCTGGGGGACCCCGCACCTAAGTGGGTGTTTGGGAGAAGCCACCTCCCCCTCAAAGACCTGAAAGAATCGTTCGTCCAGGAAGGATGTCAGCCATTCCAGGGCCGCGCCCGACACGCCCATGCACGACAATCGTTGTAATAGCGTAGCATGGTTAACCGTGTCGAACGCGGCGCTGAGATCCAATAAGATGATGGCGACTTTTCCTCCCCGGTCCAACACCGCTCTTGCTTCTTCCGTTACCGCTAGGAGGGCGGTTTCGGTTCCGTGCTGAGGACGAAATCCTGTCTGGGAGGCACGCAATAGACTATTGGATTCCAAATAGTCCGTTAAGGTGTTATTAACGTGCCTCTCCAGCAGTTTGCTCAGCCACGGAAGTAAGGAGATGGGACGGTAGTTAGCCAAGTTACTCTGGTCCAGGGTGGGCTTTTTCAGCAAGGCCTTCACCATAGCACACTTCCATGAAGGTGGGACAGATTTAGAGGTGATGGATGTGTTGAGGACATCTAAGATGACCGGACGAATAATGTCCAAGACCTTGATAAGGGTCTGAGGGGGTGCTGGGTCGTTGGGCGACCCAGAGGTGATCTTAGGAATTAGTCTGTCTAGTCCACAAGCGTCAAGAGGTGGAATTATGTCAAGCCTACAAGGGACAACGGGGTCAGGGATTATGGGCGAGATGGGTCCCATATCGTCCTTAGGATTGCTGAATGAGGAGTATATGGTCTGGATTTTTTGGGAGAAGAAAACGGCCAAATCATTACAGCGGTTTTGAGCGCCTTCAGCAGAGGGACGCTCAACAGGAGATGAGATGAGGGACTTTGCTATCTTAAAAATTTCCTTGGGGGCATTAGCAGCTGCGTTAATTTTCCCTTCATAAAAAAGAACTTGTGCCGCCTTGATCTCTATTTTATACAGCTTTATAGCAACCCTGTATTCAGTCTTTCTGATTTGGGAGTGGTCCTGCCTCCAGGCTCTCTCAAGTTTACGACACTCTAGTTTCATAAATCTTAGGGCAGGTGTATACCATGGGGCAACTTTGGGTCTTCTTATAGATTTACGGGAGTGTTTTGGAAGAACCTGGTCGAGGGTGCTAGAGATCCAATTATCAAAATTGTTAGTGGCCGTAAAGGAATTGGTTGCCTTCCTAGGTGGGTCTCGGGCAAGAGCAACTACCCAGTCGTGAAAGGGGAGTGAGGGCCATTTCCTACCTAGGTGCTTAGCAAAATTTTGAGAGGGAGAGGGGGAGTTTGTGAGCCAGGTGAAAGGAATTAAAAAATGGTCGTTCCAGGGTAATGGGATAGGAGTCTCCACGATGAGATTGTCTATATTGCTGTAAATGTGGTCAAGAAGATGACCCCTATTATGGGTTGCCTGGTAGCCCCTTTGGCAAAGGTCAATGGCTTGCAAGTTGGAACGAAGGTTATTGGCTGACGTGTCGTGGGGGTCATCAAGATGCAGGTTGAGTACTGCATCATCGGCATATAACAATACAGGGAGGGCCTGAGAAGATAGAAGGGCAAGCTCAAGCCCATTCACATGAACAAGAATGGCATGAGGTGACACCCCTGACGTACACCTCTTCCTGTAGAAAATTACCATTTGCGAGCTTTGCCCTTTGAGAAATTCACTGAGGCAGTAGTATCAGCATTTAGATTAGCTAAGAGGGCCACAATGTTCAGATCCACTCTCATCCGTAAGAGCAGGGCCCAAAGTTTAATATAGTTGACCCTGTCAAACGCAGATGTAAGACCATGAAGGCTAAGTGAGGGAGTCAGAATGGGCAACCGTGTATTTGTTTATAATAAAGTGGAGGTTCAAACAATGGTCAAAATTAGACCTACCGGGCCTCAAGTCATATTGAACGTTGCTCAAAATGTTGTTCTCGTCAGATCATTCCAAAAGCCTATTGAGGACAACCCTCTCAATAACTTTCACTACTGTGTCTTTTAATGATATGGGACAACGTTTTCGATCTTTCTGGTCCCCTTTCTTAAATATAGGAACAAACTCTAGCGTGGACCATGAGGGAAGCGTCTCCTCCCATGTGGCCAGGTTTAAAACCTGAGTCAGAAGGGGCCCCCAGATCGCCACGTCCAACCAGAATAAGTCGAGGGGAATTCCACCAAGGCCCGGGGGTTTATTACTGGATAAAGCCAAGATGCTCTGGGTCACCTCCTCCAGGGCAAAAACCACAGGGGAGCACCCATTCACCAATACTATACTGTCCTCGCCCTCCCCACCCACCCTCTGATAAAAATTACCCTCTAAGTGGTCAACCTTTTGTTGTTTGGATATATGCTGGCATCTCTACAGAGCAGGGCCTGTTTACAAGCTTCCAAAAAAAGGAACTATACCCTCACTCACTGGCCTGACATAAATCCTCCCAAGCCATCTCACACAGAGTAGAATTGTGGTTAGCAAGGGCCTGCTTGTAAGCCAGCCTACAACTGGCAACAAGGTTCCAATCCCTATAGGCTTGTTTGAGTACCGCCTTCAAGTGCCGAAGACAACTCGCACAATCCCTATCAAAATATTTTGGATCCCGGAAGCCCTTATAAGGGGTCGATGTTAACAGTACGCTGAGTACTACATGGGCCCCACCAAGGCCTGCAAGATATCACGCCAAGCCACGTCTAAATCCAAGAAGGTAGCAAACTCCTGGGCACACTTAGTAAAGAGGGAGGCCTTTAGGAGTGTGGAGTCCACCTCCACCCATTTGAGTCTTCTACCCTGGTCCACAAGGTGATTCCCCTGTCAGACACCCCCTGCTGCCCACTAGGGACGGTAAGAACATTGCGAGCTAGGGACAGGGGACTATGACCACTACAACGGGCTAACGATGATATCGAATTTGGATATGAACAGGAACAGAGGAGCAGACACAAAGATAAAATCAATGATCGGCGTGCAGCCCCTCCCTTTGAAAGTGGGATGAATGCAGGGGTTAGGTGAGTTTCTAAGTTTGTCCAGGGCAAAAACAAGATTCTGGGAGGCAAAAAAGGGCGCAAAACAGGCCTACCTCACCTGGTCCTGCCACGATGTAGACTGGGTCCTGTAGTCACCCCGGGCCAGGCCTTCAATGACTTTCTTATTGTAGTGAAGTCGTTCTCTGGCTCAGACAGCTAACACAATAGGTCTAACGAATGGACTATGAGACTAAGTACCCTGGTGGAGCATGGAAATCCTTGTGATTGTCGTTAAATTGTTTTAGTTCCCTGTTTTTTTCCTGCATGAAGTTTGCACCCCAAAATAAGACATTTTAATAAGCTACGGGTAGCAACTGTGTCCTTAATCCAGCACTTGGCATGGCCAGACTAGGACCCAAAATCAACCCCAGCAAAATGCTGATACCATCTGTGTTTGTGTTTCTTTTCTACTAATTCTCTAGCTGTCTCCATTTCTCTCTCCTTCTCCCCTCTATTGTGCTGTTGTAATACACCCTGGGAGATGGAGGGAGTGCTAGCAGCTGCTGTGGACCTTCAAAAGTCGGCCTCAAATAGTCACGCCCGGCAGGGAAATGCGCAATAAGGTAAATGGACAGCCTGGCTCTGGCACTTGGACAAGGACAGGAAAATCACTTCATCCACATTTACCGAATAACTTTGACTTTCACACAACAGTAGTCACTCCATGTGTCTTTTATTTGCCACAGTGACAAACTCTGGGCGACTGAAATTTGTGGCCGTGTGAGTTTCAAAGGTACAGATCACAACTTCTGTGAGTGAAGCCACAGTGAAGCACAATTGTTCCTTCAGCAATAGAGCAACATTTTCAATTAGAAATAAACTACTTTGGTCAGAAAAGTTGCCAAAGGCAACCACATTTGTTTTCTTACTCAGAAAAAGCATCACAAAGGTGCCAACATATCGTTCTGATCCTTGGTGATAGTATAGTGCCAATTGTATTGTCTTAGGCCGAGTGTCTCAGAGGTGTGGATGCTACAACTCACATTAAAAAACATCCAACACCATGATAAATAGAGCCTATACCGAGTTTCTGAGAACTATAATTTGGATTTTAGTACTTTACGCACCAAAATCCGCTGTTCCGGTAAATATAGTACGATTTACCCCTGTTGAATCCTGTTGAATTCGAGCAGGTTCGACCTGCAAAAATTTCATGAAGGGTGATATTTTTATGGCACCCACTAATTGTAGAGTGTGGTATATACCAGTCAACTCAGAATGCCAACCCCTGTGTAAACAGGGGTTTGCGCAGAGGTGGCAAACACCAACCAACTTGGAATGAGGACCTAAGTTAAACAAGCACAAATAACACGGTTGCATTGATCTGGAAAACAGTGTGCCAGTGGAACAAACAAAGAGATTTTTGTGATCCTACTGTAGGAACGTAAGGGATGCATATAGATATGCTTGTCATACACTCGAGTTGCAAATCCATTCTGTTGGTTTTAACCCTTAAATATACTGGGTTGCTTCAAATGCACAGACCTATATTCAGCTCTTGGACCAAATAGTTAATAATACAAGGACGCGGGAGAAATCTAATGTTTGCTTACAGGTAGTAACATGCTTGACATGCCAAAATGAAAACTGAAAACAAAACTTTGGGCCTTGAATGCAAAACGCGGTCGTTTTATCTGCCAAATGAAAATGAACATTGTGCCTTCACAGAATTAAAATTCCTCCTCGCCCACGCCAATGATAAAAGAGATGTCTCACCTTGGGGACTTGGGAAGAATGCTTCTCCAGTCAAACACAATTATTGCAGTATGTGCCTCACAGTTACTCCAAATTCCCATTTGCAATCACAAACAACCATTTCTGCATTTCAGAAAATATCTCCCCCATCAGAGCCCTGCAAAGAAAAACAAAAGAGACAGCAATTAGAGTTTTAAATATTGATGTGCAATAGATTTTATATTTCCAGCGCTCTGTTTTGCAGTGCTGTCTATTGCCTTATACTAAGCAAGGTAAACTATGAAAAAACAAATATAAGAAGAGACACCCATTGAAGTCACAGACTTCTGGGTTTTAATGCTACCATTTGCTATCGTTTGCTGTTCATAAATATAAACAACATTATTTTCCACACCAACATTGAAAATCATGGAATTAAAATGAAGTGTTTCTTGTTACTTGATTTAAACCAGTGTTAGGCAAAAACTCAATCCCGAATCTTTAAGAGAGAGGCCATATGAGATTAGACAGAAAAACATGGTTTTCTTCAAAAATCATAGATGTGATCCTTTTTAACATGAAGGCTCAGGGCCTCATTACGATGCCGGTCGGACCAGCTGTCCGGCCCCCTTCTTCGCGGGCCCTTTCTGACAGCCAGGGCTCGGAAGTTTCCCCCCACCGTATTACGATCTAACAGCTGCTACCATGGTGGTCTCATCTACAGCGGAGCACATATCCCCAAATATGTTACAGCAAATGCATAAAAAATCACAGAAAACGTGAATTGCACACACATGCATGACATATGTGGGGATGTGCCTTGTGCACCACGTACATTTCTGGAGTGTGGCGGTATTTGCAGTCCAGTCAATGGGGATACATACCACAGAGGGGCTTACCTGGATTCCGATGCCCACAGGATCTGAGTCATCGGGGTTCTGCTGCCCAGGTGTTAGGGGAACCTGGAGGAAGGGAATCACGATAGAGACTGCTGTGGAAAAGTGGATTTGGGTGACTATGCATCCCAAATCCTTAGTTTCTGATGACTGGAGGCAGCCGGTCAGACTGCCACGGTCGGGTCATCCAGAAACCCACATGGTAATCCGGACGGCGGTTGCAGATCCCTGTACTGCACTATGGATGCTGTTTTTCTCTGATGCCATCTCGGTGGTCAGTGAAAGGCTGTCGGAGTCAGCGGTTTTTCAGCGGTCGGTCGAAGTACACAATGCATACATCGTAATCTGGTGGTCAGACTGACCACTTCCAACAAGACCATTCCAGCCAGCATAAAGTATGAGGCCCTAAATTCAGAGATGGGGAAAATATAAGAAATCCACCTGGTAGTCTGAGGTAAGACTGGTCAAAGCATTAAAATGTGCTGTGGTAATGCTCAGACAGCAAAGTTCTCAGGGGATTCAACAGAGACCAAAAGTCTTCTAAAGACCTACTCCTTCAGAGATTTTAAGGTGTTAAGCAACAACAAAACAGGGAGGAAAACCGCAAAATATAAAGAACATATTTGGGCGTAGATAGTTCCCAAAGAAAAAAGCAAAATATATTACCTAGATGCGAAAAGGAGATGAAAGTTTATGAGAATACATTAAAAAAAAGTGGAAAAGATCGAAGAAGATACCAAATATAGTTTAATAAAAGGGTCCTCCGGTGGACTTCGGCGTGTTTAGATTGTTCATACCGTGGTTTAGGTGCACTGATTCTCTGTGAATATGAATAAAATGATAGTAGCAGTATCTGAGGTTGCAGAACTCTTTAGTGCTGGCTCAGCAAAGCATGTCCATTTAGGTGTTGCTTTGACCACATCGTGTACGTTCAGGAGGTCAGCTATTTCAAACCAGCTTCGAGAGCCGGGATGGCCAGGTACAACATTCTTTGCTTCAAGGGTTTCTAACCTTGCTGGATTCTGAGTTTTCTGTTTCCAGAACATTATAGCAAGCAGGACAGACAGGGCTGCGGCGCCATATTTCTAAATTAATAGTAGCAGGACTGAATTTAACACGGATTGTAGTGATGGAAGTTCTTATGTTCTTAACGTTAAGGATTCTGAGCTTCCCATTCTGAATATTGACAACTCTGTTGTTAAAAAGAAACATGTATGTGATATGGTTATTGATGGTGTAAGCACCAAAATGTATGCAGATTCAGGATCACCTTACTCCATTGTAAATGAGATGGTGTGGAATTCCCAGTTTTTACAAAAGTTAGGTAGTGAGTGAGTGGAACTGCCTTAAATCAGCCCAGAGGGTTATTACGGAGAAAGGATTGATATTCTTGGGTTCAGAACTCTAATTTTTAGATTCAAGAATCTTGAGTGTACTGCTACACTTTATATCTCAAAATAAGGACCTTCTGTTCTAAGCTGGTTTGAGCAAGGTAAGTTAGATATCATTCTCAACCCCAACAGTCCTGATCCAGTTATGGTTATTGATGAGTCTAATGGCCTTGGTAATCTTCTGTTACAAAAATACCCCAGTGTTTTCAGAACTGAAATTGGTAAATTAATTGGTTTCAAGCACAAAATACGCTTAAAAAAAGACTCCTACTCTAAGATTTACAAAGCTCGCAACATTCCCCTAGCTGTGCGTGAAGAGGTTAAAAAAGAACTTGATTCTCTAGTTAAAGAAGGCATCATTGAGATGATTGAATCCTCAGAATGGGTTTCACCCTTTGTAGAGGCCAAACGTGCCAATGGCAAAATTAGATTATGCATAGATTTACGCCATTTAAATAATAATATTATCATTGATCGATTTCCGTTACCACGCATTTCTGAAATGTTAACCAGTGTTGGGGGAGTAACATTTTTTTCAACTATTGATTTATCTGCGGCGTATTACCAGATTGAGCAACATGAAAACAGCAAAGACTACACTGCATTCATTACCCCTTTTGGGTGTTTCAGGTATAATAGAATGGCTTTCGGATTAGCCTTCTCTGCAGCTATTGGAGAAGTGTGGCTCAATGGTTAGAGCGGCAAACCCTGATGCAGAGGTCTAGCCCGGGACCAGGGTTCAATTTCCCGCCTCGGCGGGTCTTGGGCTCAAAATTCCACGGACCTGATAATTCTCGCCTCAGTGCCTATTCCAGTCATGGAGTCCCACTCTGCAACTCTGGGCAATAGCTTGCTTAATCTCCACAACGGCCCCCACAACGCTAAGGATGCCTTGCCTCCACCTTGGGGGTGCCCAGGAGTGGACACCTCACAGGGAAAGCCAGGATGGGTTCCACAGCGGTATTCGTACAAGCGCCTTGAGACCCTTGCGGGTGAGTAGTGCGCTATACAAGTATCAATTTACATTTAAAGTATCATGCAGGATATTTTGAAGAATTGTACGAACGCAATCTGTTTTCAGGACGACATCCTTGTTTTTGGAGGTGATGCACAAGAACATTTGTCAGCATTAGAAAATTTACTTAAGTTTCTTTCTGATCACGGTTTGACAATAAAACACTCCAAATGCAAATTTGGAGTGAAATCTGTAACTTATCTAGGACATGAACTGTGTGAAGAAGGAATTAAACCTAAAACTAATTTGGTTGAGGCCATACAATCTGCTCTGCATCCTAAATCTAGGGAGGATGTAAGGTCCTTTTTAGATCTTACTGAGTTCTATTCGAGGTATGTACCAAATTTTTCTTGTCGTACTTTTAATATTAGAAAATTAATTAAGAACAAGAACAAATTCTTTTGGTCTAAAGATTGCGAAACTGAATTTATGGATGTCAAGAAGGCAATTTGTGCAGCTACTGCTCATTCAGGTTTTGACCAGTCACTTTCTTGCATTGTTACTACTGATGCTAGTCCAAAAAGGTTTAGGGGCAGTTCTGGCGCAAAAGTCCAATTCTGGTAAGGAGTGCATCATTGCTCATGCGTCTAGAGCACTCACACATTCATAAGATAAATATTCTACAATAGAAAGCGAGACGTTGGCATACGTGTGGGCTCTTGAGCACTTTAGAGTATTTGTGTGGGGTAAAGAATGTTTGATTAGAAGTGACCATTAACCTTTAGTGCGTTTATTAACCACAGAGGGCATGTTGAAAGCTTCATCACGTATAGCACACATGTCCATGCGTCTTCAAGATTATATTTACACTATTGTTTATGTACATGGGAAAGAAAATGTAACTGCTGATTTTCTTTCTAGAATGCCTTTACCAATCAAAGAAAGTACTCAGAATGAGTGGGGTGATTTCCAGATTGCTTTGGTACATAATGAAGATTCCATGCCCATTGACCAAAATGTGTGGCGTGAAGAATTTGCAAATGATCCTTTATTAAAGGAAGTTGAAAAGTACATTTCGGGTGGATGGCCTAATAAAAAGAACATCAATACTGATTTTAGATGTTTTTGGGAAATAAGGATTGAGCTTTCGTGCGTAGATGGTTTGCTTAAGAGAGGTGACCAAGCCATTCCCCCATGTAATTTAAGACACAGTATTGTTTTCCATGGTCACGAAGGTCATGGTGGTATTGTTAGGACCAAATAAAAGGTAAAAAATGGCTTCTGGTGGCCAGATAGGGAAATTTGTATTTAACTCATTGTCAGGAACTGAATCACATGTGCAAATGCGGACAAGACTTTGGTCACTCTTAAACCTAATTTGGGTGATCATGTGATTCCTGATGATCGGTGGCATACTATCGTCATGGATATTATGGGACCAGAAGGTTCAAATTCAAAGTATATTCTTGCAGCTATTGATGTATTCTCTAAATGGCCTGTGATCAAAAGTGAAAGAAAGTAGATACTGATGCTGTTTTATTTTTTTGGGATGAATCTTTCACTGAGGAAGGGTTACCAGTACGTCTTATTACGGACAATGGCGTACAATTTCTTTCTAACAAAGCTAAGGCATACTTTAAAAGAGTTGGTATCATTCATTGTACTATTTTTTTTATATTATCCCAGTGGCAATGGTGTCATTGAAAGGTTTAATAGAGTTCTTAAGAGTGCAGTTCAAATTGCTGGAGTTGACAATGATAAATGGGAATTACAGATTTTCAAAATAGTATGAATGTACAGGACCTCGACCAATGTCCTGACTGGTTATTCTTCTTTTGAGATTATGAGAGTTAGACTTCCCAGAACTAAATGTAATCATGTATGGTTAGCTCCCTCTACCTTGTCCAATATAGACCTAGTGGCTGTAAAGGAAAGACTTGTTAAAATCATGCTATTAATAAAGAACGGTTTGACAAGAAAAAAGGTTCAAAACTAGATCCTATTGTCAAAGTTGGTATGCTGGTTAAAGTTAAGAAACCCTGGAAGGTTAAACAAAGTGAGAGACAACATATGGGTCCTTTTGAAGTTAAAGAGGTTCTCAAGAATTCAGTCAGACTTACCGATAATAAAGTCTGGAATTTAAGCAGAATTGCTGTTCTCAAAGGTGACAAAACAATTTATTTTCATTCTGAGAATGAACCAAAGACTGTTGATTGTTTTGATGATGAATACTCAGTTGAATGCCCAGTTCTTAGTCCTAATTTTGCCAGTGTTTCTGATAATACTATTAATACTGAAGAGCTTGGTAAAAGTCAACGAAAGAACCAGGTTGGATGTCTGATTTTGTCTCTTTTATCAGAAACAAGTTTGCAAATTAAATGTTTTTTGTATTGTTTATTAAAGGGGGAAGATGTGTTACATTTATCTTTTACATGTTTTTCTCAAGCTTGCATGCACGAGCTTGTTTCCTTGTTATTTTATAACATCTTGATTCATGGCATGATCAGTATGTTCTAGAATAGAACATATGATTATTATTGGTCCTGTGAATCAAGATAGGCAGTTGAATGGAGCCAGCCTGAGCGTGAAGTCTTGTAAGCGGTGGTGCTTCCTTTTATGTGGTTTAAACTACTATTTACATACTTTAAGAGTCTACGAATCTTTCATAACAAGGAACACTGAACCTAAGATTCCACTGGGACCGAGAGTCAGCGCAGGGCCTGGCTGGCCTAACACACATTTTAAGTATTCTGTCAAGCAAGGGCACAGATTGGGAAGTAAAGCCCTCTTTTTAGCAAGGAAACCGGAGATCTTTCTCTTTCAAGACTCCTACAAAGGCGAGGTGACCCAGCATGTCAGTGAACGTGGAAAAACTATACGCCTATTAATCAGTGCTTAATTTGTGAAGTGCCAGGGTGCATAGTTTTGCTAACAAGCCCCCCAGCTGATGCTATACAACGTTGGGATGCTGCATACAAGGCTGTGTAGTCTTGATTCCACCTTATGCCTCTTTAATCCACCACCAGACACTTCTAGCCCCCTTACCTCACTCTTGAAGGTTCTTTTGTATGCCTGGTTACTTTTTTTTCATCTTCGCTTTCTGTTTCCTTCACCCTTTTTATTTTTCTCTCTCTTGCTCTGTGTCAAAGTCTGATAAAAACCAGTACGTGCCACCGCCAAAAATGAGCACCAGTGGGATCCACTTTAAACCACAGGCTCAAATTAACCACTGATTTCCATGTATATCGTAATCTGAATGTAAACCAACCATGGCATGGTGAAAAAGTGAACATGGCAGATCTATTCTGAGTCTGAATATTTGCATTTTATCATTTGATTCTTTCTCAAACACTGGGCCTGTAGTTTGTGTATTTTGGCT
This sequence comes from Lissotriton helveticus, assembly GCF_964261635.1. Taxonomy (NCBI): domain Eukaryota; kingdom Metazoa; phylum Chordata; class Amphibia; order Caudata; family Salamandridae; genus Lissotriton; species Lissotriton helveticus. The sequence goes on along the minus strand of NC_136070.1, from coordinate 1,082,158,623 downwards.
ATTAATCTGGCAAAAAAGTAGATAAATATTTGGTCTCTTAAAAACTGTTGGAATACGTCAAAATGAAATCTGGAAATGCTGGAAATTGGTGCATTATAGGTTTACTCATCTGATTCTATACATTTTCAGCTGCCCTATAACTCACAAAACTCTCCCGTATAATTCATGGAAATCTCTTACAAATTATACATTTCTATATAAATTGCCTGCTAGTGACAATTTACAGAAAAATGTATCACGAAAAGTTAATTGGCATATTTTACTTTTTCTTTTGCATCTATAAAAACAATTTCCAGGTCGAGAAATCTTTTCCCCTTTACTCTAAGAAAATATTGTGGGGAAGAATGCTGTCCCTCGTGATGCTGATGGGGCTGGTAGCTGATCTATTACCAAGTCAGGTGAGATTAATGCAATAAACATCTGCCATGGAACGCACTGTGCAAAGCCAAAGGCTGTTTGCAGGAGGTTGTGGAAGCATGTTGGTGGGTGCAGAACATTACCACAGGATACAGTGGCAAGTGGATTTGATACTGGGTGTGGCCAAACGGCTTAGTCTGCAGCCAGATTCTTCTGTGTAAGGCCAAGGACCATGCACAGTGAGTAATGGGTGTATAGAGGTTGGAATACGGGTGTGGTCGAATGCCGCGTCCTGTGCCCAGGCGTTCTGCGCACAGCCAAAGTCTACGTACAACAGATCATTGCATTAAACAGAGACCAAAGAACATTATTACAAAACCTAAAGTTTTAAGTTGAGGAAAGTTTTGATCCTCTACACAGAAGAGAAATAACATTTGTTATAAATTATTGCTCCAAATATTAATCAAATCTTCCTGAGCTCTCATTGTTTCAGTTTTGATAGCTTTCCTTGTAATTAAGCTGACCTCATAGAAGATGATACTGTGTGAGAGTCCATTTGAAAAAAACAACACACTTAAGTGATAGTGAACCTAATGTTCATGCAATGAAAATATTATTCTATATAGCCAGAATTAAGACAAAAACATAATAGTATGGACTTGGATCTACATCTTCACCTGAATATACTTTCTAAATTCTTCTCAGTTCATAAAATTCCCAGATGTATGGCTTAAAGCTGAAATGCACCAGCATTCAAATGGAGGGACTGAGCTATATAAATGCATTTAACAAACGATAAGCTTGCTGTGGGCCTGATTTTGAGATTTTAATCAACTTTCATAAGCTACATCAATCATCCAAAACATTTGTCCTGCTTCCTCCTAACTCCTTTGTGCTGCCCTATGTTCCTTAACACCTTGAGTGTTCCGGGTTAGTTTGAGGCACATACTATCAATGCAAACTCAAACTTTGTTTTTCTATTTCCCCATTCCCTCTCCCTCCTCCTGTATTCTTCCTAAAAAAGCAGAAAACAATGGTAGGGGTAGGAGCTTGATACGCAGGGCCGTCAGTAGGCAGGGGCAAATGAGGTAGTATTCCCCCGGCCCCACACGTTTCAGGGCCCTGTGCTATGTTACCACTTGTGCTTACAGATTTTAAAGAAAGCCTGTCCAGTTTGTAGAAAGGTAAGACAGCTAATACTAGTTGGCATCAGATGATCTATTTTCCATGTCAGGGTTAGTGTAACTTTGTTCAGTAGTATTTGAGATATTTTGTTTGTAAAAGGTACAAGGTAGGCTTGAAAGTGCTTTTTAAACTTTATTTTGCTCCTCATTTTAATTACAACTAAAACCCAGCATCAGTCATCGCCAATGTGTACTTCACAGTAACTAGCAATCTGCAGAGTTGAGCATACAGCAAGAACAGTTCTTTCAACGTTCCATCTATGCTATATCATTTTGAAAACTGCACTATTCATATCTCACTTAAGCATGGGTTGTTGATATATCAATTACATTTCGCCAAATCATGTATGCAATACATTTTACTTGATGGGCCTTCGATCTGTCTTACATAAACATAAAGAGGAGTACCATCAGAAAGCAAAAAAATTGCGGACTGAGTGAGATGACTATCAAATGAAGAGAGTCCTTCTTTTGTTTAAAAACCCCTCACTCACCAACCTGGTTGGTGACATGCTTCATCATCGGGGTCCACCCTAATGGCCGAATGCCATCAGGGTGTGCTGCGACACCTGAATTACAGTGGAGCGGGTATTTTGTGTGTGAAGTGAACAAAAATATGTTAAAAATTGTCCTGGTATCCTTGTGTGAAAACACTTTTATTGGCAAGTTACTGGACAATATTAAAATAAAGTGTGTGGATACAGTGAGGTTAGTTATGACCAAGTGTATCACTATGTGTAGTTCAGGTCTACATGTTTCAACCCATAAAGGGACAATTCCGGGTTTTCATCAGGACCAAAAAGAGGAAGATGGGTGGTCAGGACACACTAACGACCTGCCAGCCCTAAATTCCTAAAGACTGTAGACAGAAAATCCAGTCACAGTCGCAATCCCACAATCAATGGTGGTGAGAAAAAAGCAAAAGACTCCTGTTGTGGGTCTTTAGAGCTTCACGGGGTAGAGGGAAGGATAAAGCCTCAGAGCATAACGTATTAGTTGCTGCGTGATTAGAGAGCCTGGTACCTACTCGCCTCTCCGTGCTTCCCCGCTCAACTATACCTTCGATCTGTCTGCCAGTGCCAGCAGAAGGCATAAAGAGGGTTCCAAAAAGCTCAGGTTATAGCTTCACGATCAGATAATGCTACGATATTTTCAACCCTTTGATCACAAGGTATTAAAACACTGGTCGCTTTATGTTGTAGTGGATGTGCCCTCATCCATTGCATCGTTGTTTGACTAATAGCAAATCCATGGAAGTGAGTTTTTGTGTTCCTGGCAAAATCCCCTCAGAATATCTCAGCAAGGCCGCCAGCCGCGAGATAAACATATAGGAATTACTCTTCATCTGCAAAGACACACTCTCACAGGGTCAGCCAGGATGCAAAAACCTATAAAATGGAAAGAATAAGCCTATAAATCTTTATAACATTCTGCATTCATATGAGAGTATTTATTTAGGAAATGCAAGGCCCTCACTTACATATAGAGGCATGCTTTATTATCGGGCTTCTGACACCCGGGTCTCTATAAATATCCAGGTTGGCTCAACCACTTTGTGTAGGGGTGAGGGTTTTTAATTTTTTCCTTTTTAGTAGGCCAGAGAAGGAAAATATGTGCATCCATAAAGTGTTGCAATTACAGGAAGCCCTGGCTAGAGGAAAAACTACAGTGTTTTCGATGGACTGGGGTTGTTATCACCCAGTCATCTTTTCTAAACTCTTAACATGTTTCGACTTACCTTTATATGCCCTTTAGGTCAGTGGCCTTCATCAGGACGTTAGAGGTATCTGAATGGCTGTGTATGGTATCCTTAAAGAGTATTGAAACTTACAACATGTATGCATTGTTAATAGATGAAACCTAATGCTAAAAGTTGAGGTATTTAGTCCCAATCCTGGTAATCAGGGGAGCATCACCTTGTAGATATAGCTTAATCAAGGGGAAGATGCCACATCCTATGCCCTGCATTCCATCCCCTGGTTACCTGAGTGAAGACTAAGTACTTCAATTCTTGGAAAATATCTAGTGGCAAGCATGTATACGAGATACGAGTAACCCTCATGAGGTATATTTTCCATATTCTTATTGTCTTTGTTGTGCTCATCATTATGCTGCATGTTTTAAAGATGTATACATATTGTATGTGTTAATATCCATTAAGGTCTCTGTACACGGACAGGAAGAACACTCTAATGTACTAATGAAGGCCATTGACCCAAAGGACATAAAAAAGGTTGTCCAAAACATTATGACCTTCTAGAGCAGATGACCGGGTGATAACACTAGTCCGTAAACAAAACTGTAGTTTGAAATACAGCCAGTGCATCCTATAATAAAGCACTTTATGGATAGCCCCAGACTGTTATAAAGTTTCTGTTTCTGGCCTACTGCAAAGAAAAAAGGGAAACATCTTGCTTTCACGCTAAGTGATTGAATCCACCGAGACTCATATAAAGCGCTGAGTGTGGAAAGCCATATGATGAAGCATGCCACTTTAGAAGAGCCTTGCATTATCCAGAAAAATAACCCTTCATAATAAAACATATTGATAAAAAAACTTATGGCCCTATTCTTTCCATTTTGTGATTGAAGTATACCTAGAGAGCATAAACATATAGATCAGTCGTTAGTGCCACTCTCCCTATGTGTTGAATGAAGGATGCAAAAACCAAACAATTTCATCAGCACATTTTTGGAATCTAATATGGCCATCAGATGCAACTTTGCCATTATGTTATGGTGAAATGTATAGACTAGGAAGAAAATGTATATGAACATACTTATGTCTATGAGTAAATGAGAAATCTTCAACTTGAGTACAACACTACTTCTAGCACTTAACAACGATTCGTGTGTTCAATATCCACCCCTCACCTGCGCTGGCTACAAAGGGCATCCCAGCATAGGATCTAATGGCTTCAGCACAAAGAAAGCACTGTTTTATCCATTTCAGTTTGCTGACCTTTTTTGGTAAGAATGGGTTTCTCAGCAGGCCATTTCAGGAATGTTTGCCAGTTTTATTTGTCAGCCACCCACAGTCAATAACATAAAAAGATAACAAGTAGGTTGTTAACATCACAAGATTTATACTGGATCAGGGTAATAAAGTAACCCTCTCAGATGAAATCGGTAACAACATTAACATTAAGACATTGGCATTCCCTCCTAATTGCAGTTGGAAAGCAGTATTTTCTTTCAACGGCAATAAGTAGGAGAAAAAAAATTGAAACCTGGCTCTCGCGTAAATTCTCACTACACATAGCAGATAGAACCACAGAGGTCAATATTGTCTTTAGCTTTGTGCAGTTGACAGAGAGAGAGGTTCCATCAGTCTACGATCAGTAACCAGCCGTGGCCTGTGCCAGTAAGAGCGGTGGGATGGTGGTGCTGGGTGGGGGTGGGGTATTTCAACAGATGATGACGAGGGAAAATTAATTATTTTTTAAATTTTCCCTCCCAATGTGTTGTGCAATTGAATCAAAACTTTGCAAATTGTGCCTGTGTGACTAAGTAATTCACCTTCTCCCTCATTATGACTGGCTAGGGAAAAAGGTCAGAGTTTTCCCACCCCTGAGTTATGATACTGGGGTTCTGGTAACTCTTGGGTGGGGAAAACCTCACCCATTATGAATTGAACCCTAGGGGTCCATTAAGGAATTAGTAATTACATGGGGAAGCAGAAATTCTGAATCTGATTACCCTGTTAATTCTTCATTTTGGGCCAGACTTTCACATGGAGATTTCGGCTGCTTTTTGCTGTATCAAGGGCAGGCAAGCAAAACAGAGGAGTAGCAAAAAGTGTTAATTTGCTTATAACTTTGGTGTTGTGTCATTAACCGACACAAAATTTAGCAGAAGTAGAAGTTTGGAAGGATTATATATTAATTAGTAAGTCAAGTTTTATGCCAATCCATCAAGGGGGGTGGGGCAAAAGGGAAGAGGGGACAATACAATTTTGATGTGCTTATAACATTATTTCCTGTTTGAAGAATCTGCATCAAATGTGGCAGGCAAGCAGCACCCAGGACACATACTTCAGGTGTTATGCAGACCCAAAGAGGGAGCAAAGGTAGAAGGAGTTGAAACATTTTTCATGTACTAATAAGTGTGGCGTCGTTTGATGAAGTTGCATGAAATTCGTCAGAGACGTATCATATTTACCCTACCTAGTATTTTCAAATTCAAAGGGGGAGTGTTCATTTTTGAAAGACATTGGCATTGTGTGACAAATGTGTGCAAGACTTGGCAAATGCTAGGAAGGAATGGTTTTCTATTGCTACGTTATCTTTTGCTCATAACTTTGGTGCTGTTTGAAGAATCTGCATTAAATAAGCTAGGCAGTTAGCAAGTTACAATCAGTGAAGATATTCAAGGTCCAATTGGGTGGGCAAAGGTAGAGGGTGTTAAAACATTTTTGTTAAGGAGGAGCCTAGCTCGCGGCCGTAATGGTCGCCCTTTAGCTCGGCTCCCGCAGCCCTCCATCCTGACTGCCTATCCTGTCTTTTATCCTGTCCCGGGACGGCGCATTTTCGGGGAATTGGAAACATAACGGCTTGTTTGTCCTTACCATCTGACCCCGGGGTCTCGGCGTGCAGTGGCTCCGGAGTTGTGGCCTCCGAGAGATCGGGGCCTCTGCGAGACTTGGTCCGGGACCTGGCCGGTGGGATCCGACGGCTCTCGGCCCCGGCCGAGAGCGAGAACCAGTGTTGGGAGCCGATGTGCGAAGATCCCGGCGATCCTGACCCGGTCCTGCCCTGGTGGCCGCGTGGCCGACGCGGGTGAGAAGCCCCGGGACCTGATTCTGAGAGGGGGTCTCCCCCCGCCGCTGCTTTGTCCGGCGGCCCTGGTCCTCGGGGCCCGGACTCCGCTTGTTTGGGGCACCGTTGCTGGTGCTGGCGGAGACCCATTTTGGGCGGACATCCTTTTGGCATCGAGGCCGCCCTTGCTGGGACCCCCGGCGCTTGTAAAGTCCTACATTTGAGAACTGTTATTTCCGGGGGTCCTCGTGGGCGGCGACTGGGCTGATTCACGAAATGGCGGCCGGCCCTCTGGAGCGAGAGTCACCCTGTGGCGGCGGGCCCGAGTTGCCTGATTGTGTGGGGATCGGATCTGGTGGGCGTGAGCCGACAGTCAGAGATATCCTGGAAGCCCTGAGATCCCTGCACGCTTCCCTGGCCCTGGGCGTCTCGGTGGGTCCGCCACAATCCGCCGCCATTTTGGGCGGCCGTTTCTTCTTGTCGCCCTCTTGTTTTGATGACTTCGTTGCCTCACCCCCCTCGATTGACCTGGGTGTCTCCACCGCTGATCGAGGATCGTGTAGTGTGCTGGTGACTTTGGGGCGCCCTGCCTTTCAAGGTTCGGACCCCGGGGACTCGGATGCTGTACTGCGGCCCTGTTCGACATTGTTGCCTGAAACTATGGGTGGACTTCCTCCTGTCCCTGCTTCGATGACTTTGCCTGTGACTATAATTGGGACCACCTCGCCCGCTCCAGTGGCGCATCTGAACTCCTGTTTTTCATGGCTCGTGCTTCGATTGTTGATGCATCGGTATTTTCAGTTTGGACTACTGCTCACTTGTGGATCTGTCTACACCCCACGTAGCTATGCTAGTCACCATTCCACTCGATTATATGCTGATTTCGTATTTAGTATGTGGTTGTACATTGCTATGTGGTGGGTGGGGTTTGTCGCTCGGAAGGGTTGGGGGTGAATTGTACGACTTCTGCTTGATTCCCGGTATGTGATTTCGTTGCACATTTGTTTCTGATCGTAGGAGGGTGGGAGGTCCCCTTCTCCTGATATTTTGTGGCGCGTGATGGGATGTCGTCCTGGTCTGTTTTTGATTGTGCTTGTCGGGTTGGGCGGAGGGCTGCGGCCTACCGTTTGTATTATAGTTTTTCTGCTCCTCCCTCCTGTTTTCTTTTCTCCGCTTTTGTGGCTTTTTTGTCTCGTTTTTCTTTCTTTCTTCTCGCTATATTTCAGGTTCTGGTTTAGGGCGACAGGCACGCTGTTTGAAGGGTAGGCCATAGCCTTCTACAGGGGTGCAGGGTGGGACGGGTGGGTTGGGTTCTGTTTTTTGTTTGTCTTCTGGTTCTATGGCCCTTTTGTATCCCTTTTTCGTGAGGCCGCGTCTGTCCCGACCTCCTATGGTGTGTTTCGGGTGGGGGTATGGCATCGTTACTTCTCCTGCTAAATTTCGGCTGTCTTTCTTCCCGATCGCCATGCCCCGCTTGGGCCGCTAATCCTTTTGTCTCCTGTCCTCCCGCCACGGGGGGCCGTGTCGGCGTGTCTTTTACCTTTCTTTTTTCATATTTCCTGATTTCCTTTTTATTGTTCTGTTTTTGTTCCCTCCATTTTCCTTTCCCTTCCTCTTCCCCCCTCCCTACCTAGTCCCCCCCCCCTTTTTCCTTCCTGCGTCCCAGAGGGTACTATGACGGGCGGGTTTTAATGCATTGTCTTCCGATCCCTCTGTTCTGGCTTGGTAGTGTCTCGGGTGGCGGGCGTGTTACGATGATAATGCTCAGGGGCTGACTGTATCTCACATATCCTGATTTCTTGACTGCATTGTGTTGTCCCCCTGATATTTTGCCCCATGCCCCCTTCTTAATGTTGAGGTTGGTTACGGGATGTTGGATGCCTCCGTATTGTAAATGTGCCTGTCATGTGTCCTCTCCCCTTATTGTAAAATTAAGCCTTCTTTACTCCTGTGTTTTAGCCCTTTAGTTTCTGTATCTCTTCTCCCCTATTGTGATTGTGCTGCCTCTGCTTTGTATTGATTGCTTATGTAATATTTGCCTGGTGACTCCTGACTGTTTTGTACACTGCGGCAGGCCGGCTTGGTTGTGGGCCTCGCTTTGTCTTCTTTTGATGTCAATAAAGGTTTTCAAAAAAAAAAAAACATTTTTGTTTTATGAATAACTCTGGCACTGTGTAACAAATATGCAAAGGATTTACTCAAACTAGTAAAGACTTATTTTCTGCTGGTATGCTACACATTGTGCCAATCCACCGGGTACCGTGAGGTGTAAAGTAAAATCGAGCAATACAATTTTCATTTGCTTGTAACTTTAGCTCTGTTTGATAAATCTTCATCATATGTGGCAGCCAGTTAGCAAGTTACACCCATTGCGGGTATTTAAAGTTAAAAACCTTTTTTGTTTATGAATAACATTGCTACCGTTTTATGCATCTGCGTGAAATTTGGCATAAACGTAGCAGGTTTAGCCTTCTCTTCATTTTATCAATTTCATGCAGGTCCATCAAACTGGGAGTGATTCAAAAGGGTCAAAGAAGAGTTTGTTTTCTCATAAATGTATCTTTGTTGGATAAATCTGCACAAATATTGGCAGACATTTAACAGGATTAGCGTTCTGTCGGTTAAGTCAAGTTTAGTGAAGATCTGTCAATAGGACTAAGTCCACAGGGACTACGCACCATAAAAACTGAGCTGTGAATGGGCCACTGGCACTGTGTCTCACTTTGTGAGTCCAGGGCAGGCCACACAAACATCCAGTGCGGGCTTTAGAGTTGATCAAAAGACTCCATCACATCAGCATCCAAGGAGATGCGCTCAGATGGCTCACCTTCTTCATCAATGGCAGAACAAAGAGGATCTGCCTCCCACTCCTCACCTTGTACAACCAAGGAGATTACCTTCAGTATCTCGCAAGGCTCATCTCTCAGCCCCACACTAATGAAGGACTATATGGCCCTGCAGGCCAACATCATCAGATCCCATGGCCTCAACATAATCTACTACATTCACCCAACTCATCCTCTCACTCACCAACAACCCTACCAACACCACCAGGACCCACTTCTAAAGTTGTATTACTAGCATTACCGACTGGATGAAGAACAACTGTCTGCAACTGAACACAGACAAGACAGAAGTACTGATCTTCGGCAACAACAGAAACCCATGGAACAAATCCTGGAGGCCATCAAACCTAGGACCCGCACCCACATTCTTCAACCATGCCAGAAACCCCGGAATCATCATTGACAACAAACTTATGATAAAATCACAGATCCATGCCATCTCATCTGCCTGCTTCCTCAACCTGTGCATACTACATAAGATCTTGAAATGGCTACCCCTGCACACTAGACGCACTGTGATAGAGGCCCTCATCATCAGCAGACTGGACTACGGCAATGCTCTTAACGTCAGAATCACTGAACACCTGCTACAGAGATTTCAGACCATTCAGAACACCACAGCCCGACTCATCCAAGACCTCCCCGACGAACCCACATCACTCCTCAACTCAGGCAACTTCACTGGCTCCCCATATAGAAGAGATGTCAATTCAAGCTGCTGACCCATGCACACAAGGATCTACAGAACCAAGGCCACTTCTACATTAACCATCACCTGAACATACACCAACTGTTGAGAAGATTGCACTCCGCTTCCTTGTCTCTTGCCCAGACTCCTCACATCTAACAAAGCAGACGTAGAGGGTGCTACTTCTCCCACATTGCAGGAAAGACCTGGAACAGGCTCCCACGCAACTCCGAACCATTACCTCCCTTCCGGAATTCTGAAGAGCCCTCAAGACCTGGCTGTTCGAATAAGCTGCAGGAATCTGCAAGTTCCTGGATGCCATTTCGGGTGATAAGTCACACCCTATAAATCCTGAACCATTGATTAGAGTTTGTGACACTCAGTGCTACAATCTTTGTTGGCTCACCCTTCCCCCAAGACCTCATTCTCTACAGATTCCCTCACTACCACCCTCCAGCTGTGCAACAAAAAGAAAATGAAACTAACTTTTAGTAAGCACCGAACATGCACTATTGCAGGTGGGCTATTTGGCCTGTGCCCAACCCACCTCTAATAGAATCCTACCTTCAAATGAGAAGCACACCTTTCCCACAACAAAAACAGCTGCTGCAGCATCAGCACCTTTGTCCACAGCCTCAGGACTTTTTGGTGTATCTTTGTTGCAACACTCATTCCCACCAGTCACTTGTGGTATGGGATCATCGTAGCGCATGCCACACAGAAACCACACAAAGCATCTGCTCTGTGCTTGTCCCTACTCAGTGCTATCACAGGCCAGCTATTATTTCTAAGAAAAGTTGAGAATTTTCTACACACTAGGTAACAATGTTAAAGTGATGACACTTTAAATTGTACATAAGTAGGTTCGTGGTCCAAAAGCACGTTTTGAAATATCATTGACAGCATGTGCCGGAGAAGAGTCATAGTGTTAAAGTGTTAAACTCAGGAGAATCTACTTCATATACACCATTAATCGAGAATTCCTCGAGGCGGGTACTTCTACTATAATACCAGTTCAAAACAGACACAAGCTATATTGGTACTCGTGTTTTTTTCATTAGGATTGCTATGATTGGTAATACAGTGTGTTGAGCAAAGCAGTGAAGAATGGTGTTTCAACATTCAAGAACAAGCTGCATGGGGCATCATGCGTTTCCCCGGGAGGCTGGAAGGTTGGGGGTCGGTTTTGCAGTGGTGGGGGCTGGTTTTGCAGCGGCGGAACATCGGCCTGGAGAGGACCACGCCAACGCAGACGGTCTCTCGAGGTATTTCCGCCTTAGTGATGAGAACGCCCAAGGGGTTGGGTAGCTCTCCCCACTTTCAGCTGGGGGGGGGACACGTGTTAGACCTGTCAGCCCTTTGGGTGGTTCCTCCTATTTATTTATTTATTTTTATCCCCTTTTTGCCTCCTGTATTTTTCTTGTGTATCCACTATTCTTTTTTGTCTGGTGTTGAACCTAGAATTCTGGGCACCTCAATATTATCTATTGATGGTGAGGAGCAGATGCATCCCTGAAATGGAGGATTAGTGCTGTCCTAAAATGGTGGCCGTCAGAAATTACCTCAGAGCCTTGGGCCATAGGGGGGCATGAGAGGTTCTGGAACCTTCTGGTACACTCTGGACCCTTGGGCCCAGGCTATAAATAGAGGGAGGTCAGGGCGGCCATTTTAGAACAAGAAAAGTGTGTGGTCATCTAGGAGCTGGCTGGAGTACAGACTGCTGAGTGTGGAGGCTAGCGCACTGTTAGGGTTGACTGCCTCGTGGGGTTGCGGCCTTTACAGCTGATGTTGCCACAACCTGCTGATCTGACCCTGCTAGGAACCGGCTCCAGGACCAGCTGATCCTCGGCATCACCGCAAGAGTGGAGGTGCCTATTGACCCCAGAGATCTTGTGAGGACAGACACCAGGAAAAGCCGTACATTCCTGTAAGGTGGTGAGTGCTACCACCGATTGCTGGAGGTGCGCCGAGAGCGTTAGCCTGTCAGGATTGACCCCGCAATCTCCGCGAGCCAGGGCCCTCATAACTGTCAGAGACTGCTGTCATCCGTGGTTTCCCCAGTGTTGAGGAAAGGCTCCGGTCAAAACATTATTGTGGTCCGGGGTCCTCTAACGGGTATGAGGCCGTGAGGTGGAAGTTACCCCCCCCCTGTGCTTGAAGCCAATGCCGGTAAGATAATCTGTTCAGCGAGGCAGCCTAGGCAGGGAGGGAAAGCCTTGACATGCTGTGAGGAAACCAGCGGGGAAAGGAGAGACGCCAGTCGGGGTTGCCTAGCGACCGAGCCGAGGCCTCCGCCCATCGCGTCATTCTCCCGAGTCTGGCCCCGCCTGCAACCTTCACTGAGCCACGCCGGGAGCCCGTCTTTGCCTGTGAGGGTCTAAAGGGATTCCAATTGAAAAGGGATTGTGGCAGTGGGCCCCTCTTCCCCCGTGGGCGAACAGCGGCCTGTTATTATCCACAACGAGCCTCAATAGAGAAACGTACGCATTGAGAACTGAGGTGAGGAAAAAGGGGAGGTGACCTCAGGTAACGGGTTAACAAGAGTGACTTTTCCCCACACGGCTGGAGGGCCTCGTTAGTGTTACCAACCAGAGGCATAGGAAGTTAACACCGCTCTGGGAGGGAATTGAACGCGAGAGCTGGCCAGTGACCTCAATTGTATAGAATTCTGCCAACTTCGTGGTGACTTGACATGGGCTTGAACCAGTGATTAAACTAGCCCTGTTACCTCAGTGATCTGGAAAACTGTCTAATTTCATACCCGATCTTAATGTTAACATTGGCCAATTAGACTCTGCTTCTTAACCCTCGTGAGGAACTGCAAATGCTGCTGACTCTTTCCCGAAGTGGGCTTGTCTAAACCAATTCCCCTGACTGACACAAGGAGATGGCTGACCAAAGTGATTGTTTTTACCTTTGAAGCTTCATTGAATAAGAGGGTGAAACGTTGTGCCAACTCCTGGAACCTGTACCTTTGCTAAGTGTTGATTTGGCTAGATATATAAAACAACCGTGTTGGGGAATATCTGTGATTTACGTCCACAGGGCAATTGATGAGTTATTTATGTGTGAGGGGGAGATGCAACCAAATGCCTAATGTTTATTCTATACTAGTAATCTCTCATGTGTTTTAGAGAGAGTTTCACATACAGCGAATTAGTCTGAATAATGAATCTTGTTTGAATAATGCTCAGAACCAAGTGAAGCAGAATTGGTATAATTCTCATTTATAATTTAAGTTGGAGAAGAAAAACTAACATGCCAAGGAATTCGATTGATGAAAGGTGCGGAAATGTTTAATTAGAGGAAAAACCAGAAGATAAAGATTTATTACTTTCTTAAGAAGGTGTGGTGTCATTTTTAAGTGGAAGTACGCTGTGCTACTGTTTGGAGTGTGTCGCAAGTGCAACAAGTCTCCTTAGAGCTGGCCTTCCCGCTTGAGCCAGGCTACCCCATGAGGACTGGTAACCCCAGGTCCAACAGGAACAATAAAAACACCTACCTATAAAAAACGAGTATCTCTGTAAAAAGCAACAGGGTTTTGTGGAGAGATTGTAGTGATTAAACTGTATTTTTGACAGCACTTTGGAAATTACGTAAAAAAGACTCATTACCAACATCAGTAATATAGACACATTCTCAGGTAAATAGATCAGGATTGCCATTTGTCACACTGTCAAGTTATCTTCAAAATGTGCGGTCATGACAGGACATATTTGGGTAAATTCAATAGTGAAGAGCCACTTCTGACTCTGAACACTGTATGAACAAAGGACTGTATCGCTATACATGGAGATGTGAACATGGAATACGTCCAAGATCATTACCTCTTATATGTAAAATAATTATATTGGGAATACTTAGACTGAACACATCCTGTACTGTTGGCATGTTATTGGCTGATGAAGGGGAACAAAAAACTGCAATCTTAAAATCACACTTTTTCACAAAACCATGAATTTAAAGCCTAGGGAGAAAAAATACACAGCATAATGGGGGCACTATTAGAAGTGTCAATAAGAAATGCTAGAAGGCACTCAGATATGTAGAGAGTGGGAGTAAAAAAAAATTTGCTACACTACAGCAAAAATCACAAATTTGATGGAATTGCAATCATGCAGGAGCCATTTTTTGTTGGAAAACAATCACCAGTTTCTCAAATTTTCTGAAAAGTTTAAATTCTACAATAGACAATGCACAATATAACCATCTAGATTAGTTTTGATGGACATTAGTTGTTGGTCTTGTTTTGTTGGTATGTTACAACGCCATGATCGAGACAACACCACGCTAAAATGCCACGGGACGCCTTTTTACCGATAATGAAGTGAAGAACACAACTTTAAAGTGACACGTTTTGACAGTAACACACTTTTGGACTGCTGGCCCTTACATTAGAGACTATCAGTTATCATTGATACAGAATATATACAGAATTCCTGAGGAAGGCATTGCCGAAACGCGTTGAATGGAATTTTTTCTGTATATAATCATGGACAACAGTATTGTATTTTATGAATTTTGAATTATGGATTACCATGAAATTAAAAATTTGTACATAAATCAATCCATTGTACATATATGTTAAGAAGGAATTGATTTCACATTTAATGAAGAAAAAATAATATATATGAAAAAGAAAAAAAGAATTCAATAAAAAGAAAGTTGAATCAGAAGTAAAAGTGTCAGTTGAATTACATGAGATAAAAATAGGCGTCTATAGGATGTTTAAAAATATGCACAAAACCCGGTGCTAATATTGCGACTTTCAAAAATGTTTTTTCCTTGCCAGGGTTTATCCTTTAAGGCAGGGGCCCCTAATCTTTTCTAAAATTTGTTGGTATGTTACACAGTTGTAAAGCTATGACAGGCATTTTATATTGCACATACATTGTGAAGGTCACTTGCAGTTTTTCTGGAGACCAATGATTTTTAATAAGGTATCATTCTTGGCTGTGCATGGTGTGCCTCATATGCTGGAGGTATCAGAGTGCCACAATGCCTTGCTTTGTCACAGGGATTTCAGGAGTTCCTGGGAGTAGGAAAGTGAATTATACCTGTGAAAAAAGAAATTGTGTTTGCTTTTGGGCATCTCCTTTTTGCACCTCAGCTGTTGATTAGACCCCCAAATGCAGTCTCTGATATTTGAATGCTCAAAGGAAAATGGTATCAAGCTGTAACCTCCAGTGCCCCACTTTTTACATAAGGTCAGCTAATGTGAGTAGCTTGGGTAAGAGGCTTTGGTCTTGTGTGTGCATGTTATTCTGTACATTCTCAAAGTGCAGTAAGTCGCTCGAGTTCTTGCTTTTTATAAGAATTTCAGGAGTTACTGTGTCTAAGAAAGTAAGTTCTACCATTAAAAATCCCAGTTTTTTTTCTTTTGGACATCTAATTAATTGACCTATGCTGTAACATGGGACTCCCAATAGAGTATCGCCGACTGTAATGTCAAATGGAAAGTGGTTTAGTCTAATTAGCAACACCTCCTTGTTAAGCAACTGCCAGATGTTTCCACATGATATAAAGGAACGAAAGGCAGACCTCTGGCTCCAGGTACCACAGAGGGTTTCTTGGAAGTTTAGCAGGGAAGAAACCAGACCTGAGTCAGTAGATCTTGATTTACAGTAAAGATGTGCTGTTCTTTTGAAGGTGGCCACCATATTTCTTTCTTCCCATAATGCTGTGAAAGGAGTTGCCAGTTGCTGATTCTTGAAAGTGGTAGTTAGGAGTAGGGGGGCGATACAGCATCACTAAATATAATCGGCAACTCCCAGGTTCTACAACTCCCCACCACCAGGTTTAAACCCCCGCACAGGGAAGAAGGGTTAAGATGAAAAGTTACAAGAGAAAAAGACAGACCATTATGGCTGATAAACCCCTGTCTGGAGTGGTGGGATCCCACTCTGGATGTGTACTCTTGGACTTTTGTGGCCTCTTTCTCCAGGACTTGTGCTACTAGCTCCCTGACCCACCCTTGGTATCAGTAGAGGGTGTTCTGCCTGGGGACCATGAAAGAAGGGTGTCTCCTTTGTCTTCTGTAGACTGAGCCTGTGCAGAGAGGGTACTACAGACTCCTGTGGGACACACAGCCACCTGGAATGAGGCTCAAGGCCTAGATTATTGGGGTCTGTAGGCACGGTGGGTGGTCTGCTATGGAGGAACTTTGGGTGCTGCTGCTAGGAAGATCAACAGGTCCTCCGGACAAGAGGGAAGGCCCGGGAGCCAGGTGGTGCTAAGGAGAAAGAAATAGCAGCACCAGGATTTGCAGGAAGGCATTATGAAGTCTCCAGAGGAACATTGCAAAAGCGGGGCTCATAAAGTACCCCCAGTAAGCTCAGATCTGAAAACCCCATCCAAATTGGTCTACCTTTCTCAAAGGAGGAAATGCTCATGTATAGCCTATGGAGCATTGCAGCGGTCCCATGAGATTCGGGGGCACCAACCATCTCAAAAGAATCCCAGATGGGATCAACAGTTATCCCTCGGGACAGTGTTCTCAATTTACCCTGACTGGAAGCATGGAACTGTGGCAAGGTCTCCTGTGAGCCCCTAGAACCAAACATGTGGGCATCAGGAAGAGCATGGTCTGAGTTTGGGGGGGTAGTCCCCAGGGCACCACGCCACCTGGAGAGCCTACTAAATCCATTCCCCCATGCCCAGCCTTAACATCATCCAGGATGGGCAACTGGCTAACCTGCTCAGCACCAAGGAAGGAAGGCCAAGGTCAGTGGTGATCTGACATAGAACACATGGCTGTGGACCCACTACTCTAGCCATCATAATTGTCTGTGGGTGCCATGGGAAGTTGGCAGCAACACCCATAATAGAAAGCATTGCCAGGCAGCTCTATCAAAATCTTAAAAAAGAAAAAGTTTAATTTGGCCAATCATGTCAAATTCTTAGTGGCTTTCGTCCAGCTGAGCACTGGCACTGCCATTCGGGCACAATCAAACCTGTCTTCGTTCAGAAAGATTATGACACTCCTGTTTTCACTGCAATTGTAACTCATGGGTTTCTGACTTCACGTCCATGCAAGTCATTTGAGCTCTGCTTTTTTCTTTTCTTTTCTTGACCTCCAAATTTAGGGGCCGACTACAACGCAGCTGCAGAAGGGACCACCCACCATAGTTGCGGCAGTCCCGCCATATGAATTATGATGCGCCCGCCAATGTGGCGGGCGCATCCTGTATATTTTACAAGCAGCACCCACCGCAATGTAAAAAATACATGATGTGCTTTTACATGCACAATGTGACAGGCACCACTCAGTGCCTACCACATTGTACATGTAAACACAGGGGGGTACCACAGGTACCCCCCTGTGCACCTCCAACACCCTGGGGGCCAGCCTTTCCATGGCGTCAATGCAGCCATGGAAATGCTGATCACAGCCTGCATCGTAATATGGATGGCGGTGTCTTCCCTCCAAAATTTTGGAGGGTGTTTCAGGAGGAACTCTTCCAGCCTCTGCACTCCATTTGCTGCCAGTCGTTTGGATCAGGGATTGTACCGGACTGTTGGAAGAAGGCAGTGGTCTCTCCGCTCCTAAAAAAATCTACGCTCGACCCTGCCTGTCTCTCCAACTATCGGCCAATTTCCCTGCTTCCTTTTCCAGTCAAAATCATGGAAAAACTGGTCACCCGCACTCTGTCCGGCTTCTTAGAAGGGAACACCTGGTTGGATGAAACGCAATTCGGTTTCCGCCCAGCTCATGGGACGGAATCCGCGTTAGTGACCGTGCTAGACAATCTCCGGACGCGAGTCGACAGTGGTCGGGCAGCCTTTCTGGTGCTGCTCGACATGTCGGCCGCGTTCGACACGGTCAGCCATCCTACCTTGATCATGAGGCTGGAAGAATGCAGGGTTAAAGACAAGGCCAGGGACTGGCTGATCTCCTATCTGGACAACCGTCAGCAACGGGTATCGCTCCCTCCCTTCAGCTCAGAGGAGCAGAGAGTAGGACAAGGAGTACCTCAGGGCTCAGCCATCAGCCCTATACTCTTTAATATCTACCTCCGCCCCCTGGTCCAGCTTATTAAATCATTTGGGATTTCCGCATTTAATTATGCGGATGATACCCAGCTGGTCTTTTCACTGGAGGGACAGGACGCAGTCCCTTTGGAAACTTTCCATCGATGCATGCAGGCTACAGCGGAATGGCTCCGGTTGAACTCGTTGCAGTTCAATGGGACTAAGACAGAGGTCCTGTATTGTTCCAATGATCGAGTTCCTCGGACTCTTCCAGACGACTTCTGGCCTTCGTCATTTTCAGAGACGGTGTCAGCCGCACAATCAGCGCGCAACTTGGGTGTTAGTTTTGGGCCCAACTTGCAGTTAGATCTGCACGTAAATAAGGTCACCTCGACGTGCATGATGCTGATCCGCATGCTGCGCAAAGTCTTGCCCCTCCTCCCTGAGCAAGCCAGACCAGAAGTAGTACGGAGTACCATCTTAAGTCGACTTGACTACTGTAACGGACTACTTCTGGAGGCCCCGATGACACTACTGGGTAAGCTACAAAGGGTGCAAAACATGGCTGCCAAACTCGCCCTTTCTCGCCCCTACCACAGTTCATCCACGGCAGCGCTACAGGAACTTCACTGTCTGTCGGTCCATTTACGCGTGCATTACAAAGCAGCTTGTATCGTGTTCAGGGCTATTCATGGCCTCGGCCCGGTCTCTTTGCGGAAGATGTTCGCTTGGTACATTCCACCTCGAGCCTTACGCTCCTCCTCATCCAGGTCATAGTTCCGCGCTTCCAGAGAGTGAGGATGGGCGGCCGATCCTTTAGAGTAGCGGCGGCTAAACTCTGGAACTCCTTCCCGATATCTCTAAGGAGTCTTGAGGATCTCTCAGCCTTTAGGAAGGCGCTAAAAACCTATCTCTTCCCCAGGATAGGCTAAGCTGCTGCATATTTGTTGGTTCATGGTTCGAAGCGCCAGGATGCCCTTGGGGTGACAGGTCTGACAGGTCTGCGCTCTACAAATATACCACAAGTACAAATACAAAAATATGAAACCCTTTTTCCGACGGGCGACGAGTCGACCAGTGGAAAATCGGCGGACGGTTTTTCCGTCCGCCGCGGACACCCCAGCCTTCATAATATGGCGGGGGTCTTTGAAGTCAGGATGGCGGGCGGATTGCCCCGCCAGGCCGGCGGTGACCACTGCTGGACCGGCGGGGGCAATCCACCTGCCATCGTAATCGGCCCCCGAGTCTTGTTAGGTCGAGCCTAAGCAGAGTGCATGTATTGTCTGAAAGACCTGCTGTGATCCCTATACTGAGTGTAATACATCCCTTCCATTTGGAGCTCAGGAGCACCGCTCAAACACAGATTAATTCCCTTTAATTAGTGGCCGTCCGCTTTCATGTCAGTGCTATTTCTTCTACTCCCCCTCCTATTCCCTACACCATCTTTGCCAAGCCCATCGCTGTTTTTAGTAGTAGTTTCCCACTTGCCACTGTTTTTATTAGTTGCTTTGACCCCCCGCTGTTAATTTCTTACTGCTGTTTTTATTAGTTGCTTTTCCCCTGCCACTTCACACAGAACGAGTTAGGATATCGAACAAAAATCAAGGACTGGAAATAGTGCTGATAATGACTTGAACACAGGTGGTCATCCTAAATAGCTGCAACAAAAACAGACATCGAGGTCCCTGAATACAATATGGATTGGTAACCTGCATGTTACAGGCTGCGCTTTACAGAAGCACATATTCTTCATTTCCACTACCAATCCACACCTTCGTCCCACACTTTCAAATCTGTCATTC
Organism: Lissotriton helveticus; assembly: GCF_964261635.1. Taxonomy (NCBI): domain Eukaryota; kingdom Metazoa; phylum Chordata; class Amphibia; order Caudata; family Salamandridae; genus Lissotriton; species Lissotriton helveticus. Next base: position 1,082,139,018 of record NC_136070.1, on the reverse strand, counting down.
ATCTGAATGTTAAGACCTCAACCTTGTTTTTTCATTAAAACTCCATCCGAAACTCATGATTCCACCTTATTCAAGATGGCCATTAATCGGACTCCATCCTTTCACATGTAGGGTTTATCTAGTGTTTAAAACTTCCACAAAATATTTACATGCATACTAGTCTTTCCTTAAATCATATATTCAGAGACATAAAAAAAAGAGGAGCGTCAGTCTTGTTCAATTGGCCAATGACAGTTATATCTAGAATGGGCCGTAGTTTATACTCTGAGGTGTGTTATGAGCTTATGGCACTGTAAATGGGGACCCATCATATTTTTTGTACTTGAAAGATGGCCGCAGAGAGGGATGTTCAGCTGGAGCTCAAAACTGAAGAGAACTGCACCGAACGGCCCATGGAGAAGCCGTGCAAGCACCAATGTATGGCAATCGCATTTATATGTAATTTTTATAGCACTCGCCCTTATATTTGATTTTCATGACGCTCGCCTTTATATTTCATTTTCAAAGCGCGTGATTTTTCTATTCCCAGTACTATAAATACTATTTTCAATGAATGAATGAATGAATGAATGAATGAACGGAGATTTGTATCGCGCAACTTAGCCCAAGGGCATCAAGGCGCCAACAACAGACAGAACACATAGTCTCAGGGTACCGAATCCAAGATCTACTGATAGGCCTCAGCAAAAAGCCAGGTTTTAAGTTGTTTGCGAAAAGCGCCAAAGAGGATTGTCCTACCAGTTCTGGAGGGAGAGAGTTCCAGAGCTTGAGTACCATGGTGGAGAAAGCTCTGCCTCCCCACCTAGCTGTTGCAAATCTGGGGACTAGAAGAAGATTTTTAGAGGCAGAGCGGAGTGCTCTGCTGGGTACATAGGCAGAAACAAGGGACCTGATGCCTTCAGGTCCAGAGCCATAAACAGCCCTTTGAGCAAAGCAAAGACGTTTAAAGGAGATCCTGGATTGAACAGGAAGCCAGTGGAGGTTTTTCCTGGACAGAGATACAGAGAAAAGCCTGCAGATTGTAGTAGTGAGTTTATAGATTATAGTACGTAGTTGCCAAATGGCCACACACATTGTTTGACACCACCAGCCAGTCCTTCATTTCAGCCACCATCGTGATGCATTCTGAAATTTGTAGGTTTCCTTTTATTATTGTAAACGAAAGCTTAAAATCCCAACATAAAAAGTACAATTGACTGAAAAAGTCAAGAAGTAGCTAAGCTGCCGCACACCACACAGTCATCTAGTGCTCTCTCCAATGTTGCAGAATCTGGGATAGGTATATCCACCACCTGCCAAGTTTCAGAATGCCCATGTTTCTGCATCGCACTCTCCTGCTTCTGTCTCGTTTTTCGCTGCACTACTATCAATTTTCACCTTTCTTGCTCTCTCTCCCACACACACTTCGTCTCTCTTTCTCACACACCACACTTTTCCATGGAGACATAAACATCAACTGTTTCTTAAGTTGTCTATCACACATTTTCTCTCAAACACATGCACCCAATGTATACTCTCACACACACATTTCTCTCGCACATGCTTTCAGACACCCGACCCTTCTTTTACACACAGTTTCACCCTCACAAACACATACTCTCGCTCAAACTTCCTCACGCACACTCTCAGATTGCCCTATCGGATGCATTCCCTCACTGGCGACCCTCGACATTTTGAACAGATGAAAGAAAATAATACCTTTTTCATTCTTCATTCTCAGCTTAAATGTATTGCTTTATACAAACCCCAACCTTGGGAAGAATTCCATGTTAAAAACAGTAGATGTTACAGCACCCAGTATAATGTCCTGCATGGCTAAATACGTATAAGGTCCCAAAGGCAAGGCCGATTGCATTGCAAATGCTTGTTTATTTAATGCAATTGGATAGGATGCTACTTCCCTTCAGCGCAGGGACACTTCTTGGCAAATAGCTGTTGCAGCTTGAATCATGGCTTAAATTAAATTAGTTATTGGGTGCCTGTGATGAGTAGCAGCAGGTACATGAGGTCCACGCACGTCGAGAAATAATATTATAATATTAGAAATAAATCTCCCTAACACAGCATTATTGCTCATTCAATTATCAGCTTTAAATGTATTTTGGAAAGGCAATAATTTGTCTCCAAGCAGCATCCCATGCATTCTGAAAATACACAAATTATAATCTTGAATACACATCATTTAGTTTTGGAATGCAAAATAAATTCAGCCAACAAAAGCTTCTAATTAGTAGGCTAGTCTACACATAGGGGGGCTATTTACCAATAACTTGAGAGCTACTAGTAGCTCATGAGCTACTTACTCATTGGAGAAGCCTGTACTACACACATCCAGTTGAGCTGTTTTACTTTGCTAAATATACACTTGATGGTATGCTGTTTTGTATTTGTGATTCTGAGGTCACACTAATCAAATCTTTTTTTTTAAGTTTCCCATTGGGTAGCACCTTTTCTTGGCAATTTTACTGGGCTTAGTTAGTTATGTGCATTTATTGTTTCCCTGTTGAGAACTCACTTGCAATAAATCACTGAGATGCAATGATGAGTGTCTTATACGAATTCCTTGGATTGAAAATGAGGAATTAATGTGGTGTCTAACACATCAATAAATAATAGTTCAACACCAAGTGAGAGGATAGGTTCAGTTTAATCACCGCAGCCATCAACAGCAGTCGTCTAACTGTCAAATACAGAACACAGCACAAGAAGATTCCACACAGAACCATAGACAAGGTTCTAATGCAGAACCAGGCAAGATGTCACACATCTTCCCTCTTTACAACCAAACAAAAACATAACAAAGTATGAAGAAGGTAAACATAAAATATAAAGATAACAAACAATAAAAATCACTACATCAGAAGACAAAAATGATGCGGAAAAGAAAAACTCAGCAAACAAAGTCGTTTAAGAACGATGATAATTTGCATACTCTCTGACTTCTCTCTCTCACATCAGAGAAGAAAGAACAAGACTGTGTAAGAGAGGAATCAGCATAATTAGTTGAAGAATCTGTATGAATACAACCTGAAGACTAACATCAGATTTATTCTTGGAATTAACCAAGACTACATGGCTCTTGTTCCAAATTCTACCATATTCCGTCTTCACAGCATTTTTACAAATCTTAACAACTCTTCTTACTTTAGAAAACTTAGACCAGGGTTGACACCCAACAGGTGCCCTAATTTTCACCTGGTCACCCCTATTCACATCACTGGTTTGAACACATTTTTTATCATCAAAATACACTTTTCTTGACAACTGCTCTCTCCGTCTCCACTCACCTATCTGTATGTCTTTCATACCTTTGTTAAGACCCAGGACATAGCTTTGAATTTGGAGCTCTCCCCTTGAATAATTCAAAGGGAGATCTTCCTGTGGACGTGTGAGGAGACATGCAATAAGCAGTAATTCTGTCCTGCAGAACCACTTTCCAGTTCAAATTACTTGATTTGGCCTGTTGTATGCTCTCTTTGAGAGTCTTGTTGACTCTTTCCATGGCACCATTGGTTTCTGGATGGTAAACTGAACTTCGTTTATGACTAATCCCACAATTTCTCAAGTAGGACTGGAATTCGGATGAACAAAACTGAGGTCCATTATCAGAGAGAATGTTATTAGGAAAGTTTTCCTTCTTGAATACTTCATCTAGGAAGTTAATGACATTGGCAGACGAGATATCTCAGACTCCATGCAAAGGTCCAACAATGTCAATGGCTATGTCACCCCATGGATGATCAGGTAACTCCCTGCAGAACATTGGCATCTGCTTGGTTTTAAGAATTTTGTCGCTAGAACAGCACTCCATTCAATCACGCACCATCCTCTCAATCTCTTTGTCCATCCCTGGCCACAGGAATTGCAACCTCAAATACTCTTTAGCCTTAACAATGCCAAGACGACCTGAGTGTGCAAGACATAGAAGCTTCTTGCGCACTCCCAACAGCGAAACAAGTTTGGTACCTCTAACGAGTTCACCATCCACCACATACAACTCCTCACAAACCAAAGACCATGGTTTCTCCAAAAATGTGTCCTTACCCAACAAAAGCAACTCCATAACTTTTTTAATTTCTTGATCATTCCCAATTTCAGTTTTCCACTCAGACTCCTCCACAACACCCAAAGTGACTTCACAAACATTAACCACATCATCAACAAGACTCACATCATCCATATCACTTGTTTTGACATCAACCAACCTGGAAAGATAATCTGCAAGATAATCTGGAATATAGTCTACATCAAAATCAAACTCCTGAAGAGAAATGATCCACTTCTTGAATATAGAAGAAATGGAATCTAAACCTGTTTTCGAAAATACTTCTTTCAGTCTTCGCTGGATGTTGAGGTGAGAACCACGCGCGTCGCCAAATTAATGTGGTGTCTACCACATCAATAAATAATAGTTCAATACCAAGTGAGAAGATAGGTTCAGTTTAATCACCTCAGCCATCAACAGCAGTCATCTAACTGTCAAATACAGACCACAGCACAAGAAGATTCCACACAGAACCCTAGGCAAGGTTCTAAGCAGAACCAGGCAAGATGTCACAAGGATGTTACCATCAGCTAGGCATTTTATGAGGCACACACGTGGCACACCAAATGCATGCTTCCCAGGGCTTTCTGTACAAGTAGTGTTGTATTTCTATCAGTTGGCTAGCAATTAAAACTAAAAAAATAATAACATGATTAGTCTGAACTTTAGTCCTAAACTATGACGCATGCATATCTCTCTCAACCGTTTGCAAAGCATGCTAGACACCAACCTCCTACTCCTTTCTTGCATCGCACATGGAATATTTTTCCACAGCTGGCTCAAGTCCTTAAAGACAAACCTAAAATTCACTCGGGCCAGATGTAAAAAGCTTTTTTCTGCTCGCAAGCAGCCCGATACCTGGAATCGGCCGTTTGTGACCAGAAAAAAGCATTTTATGATGTATAAAAAACCCTATTTGCGATTCGGTAACCTATTATCAAATCGCAAATAGGGTTTGCAATTCAGTATTGGGAAGGGGCGTGTTAAGGGCGTCCTTTCCTAATACCAAATCGCAGCGGTATGTGTGAATGTTTTGAGACTGAAATGCGGTCGCAAAACATTTGCATTTTACCACCAACTTCAAGTTGGTGGTAACCATTCGCTAATGGGAAGGGGTGGTGGTACAAATGTTTTTCAGAGCAGAAAGTGGTCCCACGGACCACTGCCTGCTCTTAAAAAAAAATTCTTCTTGAAACGCACCTGTTTTCCTTTAAGGAAAACGGGCTGCATTTAAAAATAAAATGCTTTATTTAAAAGCAATCATGATTTTAGCAATTCCCAATGAGTCGCAAATTACGACCTACCTTGTTAATATTAAGAGGTAGGTCGATTTGCGTCCCACTCGGTATTGCTAATTGAAACTCATGGAGTTTCAATCATTAGCAATAGAGATTACCTAATTGCAATTCACAGAAAATCGCAAATAGGCAATCTCTAATTCCAATATTGATACATATGGCCCTAGATACAGACAGTGGTTTGGTGGCCTTGGATAGGCTACTAAATATTTCAAGGAGCACAATATATACTTTAAACCAAGATCAGACACTTTTGCTCTTATTCAAATTGTCTTGAAATCACTATGCAGCAGGCAACTGCTCTTACCAGGTAAATTCAATATTATTCAAACATTCTCGTCTCTGCATTCTATAACATTTTCCTATAAGATTACATTGTGCCATACTAAAACTTAGAAAAACAAATGTTTACAATTTCTGCACATTGTGCCTTTCGCTTCTATCTCTTGTTATGACAAAAATCAGGAACACATAAATTTACATTCGTTACAAATTTACAAAAAAAGTCATTCGCTACTGTTGTCAAAAAATGAGAGGAAAGCTGGTGTAACGAGTTCACTATTATTTATTTGTCTCTACTTTTTCCTCTACCTCCAGGCATGGCGTGACCTTCCACTATCAGACAAATGACATAATGTAATTTGTCAGAACTCATATTATGGGCTTGTCGCCTTCTGAATGATCAAAATGACCTTTACCGATATTTTCAGCATTACATTTCCATATTTATTCTGTGGCAATTAAATGTTATGACTCAGCATGCCACAGTACAGGCTTTGGCCATATGCTATCTAATACTACCATAGTATTAATATCATATACCTCATATACGGGGTTCTATTTCTCGTGCTATGAATTCATTTTTTGAGATGTGGAAAATTGTGCATTTTGCAAGACATGTTTCCTAATTTACGGTTTCTTGACAACTGTGCTTTGCTTATGATTCCATGATGAAATACTAAAACGATACAATTTATTGTAACTATTCAGAGAAGGAAAACAATACGTTGCAGGTTCGGCCAGTGGTATTGAGTGACGTGGTATCCCTTCAGCCAAGACGGCTCGTGCTCTGGGAATGTTTCACGTCATTCCCAGGGACAGTACATTTCCCACCAGTGGAATGTGACATGGTACCTCCTCAGATATGACATCACTGTCAGAAGCAATGTGACTGGCTATCTCCAGGGACAAGATGATATGCACTGAGCGAGTGAAAGCGGCATGGTATCTCAGGGACAAGATATCACTCACTGAGGGAATGTTACAAGGGATGACCGGCGCAAGTTATAACTCACTGGTGGAATGTCACAGCTTATCTCTTTAGACAAGACTTCGCATGTTCATACCCAGCCAGGAAATCCTGCTAGACAGCCTTTATGCATTTATTCATACTTTCATCCACGATTCTTCACTTCATGATTCTCAAACATTTCAACCCTTCCTCCCCTCGCCTGATCTTCCCTTCAAGTGCACAGATCTCCAAACACCAGTTGCGCACTCATTTCTTCCTACACATTTTAGGAGGGGGCTTTGTAATATCCAGAAAACAAAGCTGGCACTGCTGGTAAACTCCCTGCGACCCCTGCAGGAGAGGGGAAGAGGTGACGGGGCTGTAAAGACACACTGTGTGCTTCACACACTGCTAGAGGGGAGAGCTGGCACTGCCTGCCACAGGAAGGGAGCGAAGTGGATCTGCTCCTTATACAGAGCCGGAGGCAAGAGCTGACTTGTGTCCCTCCACAGCAGACATGCAGGAACCCCTCTGTGCCTTTGTACCAGGTGAGGGAGCTGGCTCCAATGCAGGAACCCCCTCTGTGCCTCTCCCCCAGGTGAGAGAGCTGGCGCCACTGCAGGAGCCCCCTCTGTGCCTCTGCACCAGGGGAGAGCGATGGCGCCACTGCAGGAGCCCCCTCTATGCCTCTGCACCAGGGGAGAGCGATGGCACCACTGCAGGAACCCCCTCTGTGCCTCTGCACCAGAGGAGAGGGATGGTGCCACTGCAGGAACCCCCTCTGTACCTCTGCACCAGGGGAGAGTGCTGGCTCCACTGCAGGAACCCCCTCTGTGCCTCTGCACCAGGGTAGAGTGATTGAACCACTGCAGGAACCCCCTCTGTGCCTCTGCACCAGAGGAGAGCGATGGCGCAACTGCAGGAACCCCCTCTGTGCCTCTGCACCAGGGGAGTGGGATGGCGCCACTGCAGGAGCCCCCTCTGTGCCTCTGCACCAGGGGAGAGCGATGGCACCACTGCAGGAACCCCCTCTGTGCCTCTGCACCAGAGGAGAGGGATGGTGCCACTGCAGGAACCCCCTCTGTACCTCTGCACCAGGGTAGAGTGATTGAACCACTGCAGGAACCCCCTCTGTGCCTCTGCACCAGAGGAGAGCGATGGCGCAACTGCAGGAACCCCCTCTGTGCCTCTGCACCAGGGGAGAGAGCTGGCTCCACTGCAGGAGCTCCCTCTGTGCCTCACCATCAAGCGGGAGAGCTGGCTCCAATCCAGTGAAGACCTGGTTTAGCAGTTTGTGCTGGACTGTGCCCATGAGGCAGAGGGTCAAGACTGGTTTGCATATGGCTGGGTCTAAACTGGAGTGGCATGGTGAGCAAAAGAACAATGGATTTAACCCAGATCTTTTGACTGGAGGTGAATGTTTGATTTGCTCTGCATTCCGTCCATCATCTGTGTGTCTTTAGCTGCATGAATACCATAGGTGGCTCTTGAGGAAGAAGTAAGAACTGGTACAGCTGTAGGAACTGAGTGTGTGGCTCTCAGACCCCTCACCCCAAAGCACCTCTAGGCAAGGTGTTGCTTTAAAGCCATGACTGAGGGAAACAACTAAAATACCCGTACCTTTAAATGCAGGGAATAAATCACCAAGCAGTGCCATGATCCCTTAACTTATATTTCTAGTTGCCTGGTCGCTGGATGAACTGTCTGGCTGCACTAAAATGACATTCCAATTTAATAAGCTTCTAGCGCATTCTGCCTCATTGACCGGATTTCTAAACTATACAAACTACATTATACTGCAAAATACAAATTCCTCTCTATGGAAGAGCATTTTATCCTTCAATTTTCAATGAAATACCCCCCCCCATACAGCCCGCTATGAGCTTCACAGGAAAAATAAAATGGTAATGAAAAGATATCATTGCCATTTTATTTTTCCGATGTACACACTCATCGCACTGCAGCAGCCTGAGCCCAGAGACAGGAGCAGTGGCTTGCTGGATGCTCCAAAGTGCATATGTCACATTGGCTGGCTTTCTTGAGCCGGTGAAAGTGACATGCACACTTTTAAGCTCTCCACCTAGCTGTCTTAGGCGGCTGGGTGGAGACCAAGCACAGGCCTACAAGGCCTAAAGGAGCATCCAGCCAGCCCGCTCCATCCACTTCTGGTGCTACTCTCGCAGCCTGTGAGCAGGACCAGGATTGGTTATGGGAGCTGATTGGGTCCATGCTAGAGTGGAGTAGATGATCAGGAAGAGTGAGGATGTGCAAGCCAGCTCTTTAGTTCTTTGCTCCGCTTAATCCCAAATTCACCCCCGGGGAGCCGGAAGGGGGTATAAATAAGACATGGAAAGGCACAAATCAGCCACAAGAGGGAAATATAAGAGAAGAGGGGGAGATAAAATTAACGAAAAGAAGACGCATAGAGACATAGAGAACAAGAAGGGGAAAATGGGTAAACCTCAAAAGAATGTGAATGCTGCCAACAAAGCAGATTCTGTGGCCCGCCTCAAAGCAAAAACGCGCCTAGCTCAGGCAAAAAAAGCTGCACGTCGGGCCAACAAGAAAAATAACTCTAGCTCCTGGTCTTGATAGCTCCCTCGAAAGTTCGGAGGAGGAGCTGCCCCCTACCACCGTCTCTCCACAATGTGGGGAACGGGAGAACTAGTGATCGATCAGGCGAACACCACACCAGAGTCGATAGAAGTTGCTGCTGTATCGACCAAGTCTCAACAGGGCAACCCTGTATTAGATGGCCTAAAGAAAGGTTTAAAAGAGGTGAAGGAATTTCCATTGTTTGTAAAGAAAATCACCCCACAACCTCCACAACCTTCCACTTTAAACCCAATTTCAACTTCAAAAACATCTAAAGCCTTATCGTTGGGGCCTGGATTGGTCTTTCCAGTATTATTTTCAGACCCGGCTCCCAAAGAGCAGGGAATACTTCAACAACATTTTATATCTGATCATTTGGGAGCCAAGATGCTACAGCAATGTCTAACTCAAGCACAAGACTCAGTGGTGCCCCCAATATCATTAACATCCTTGAACTCAGCGGAAAAGACTATGTCCAGGCTAAATCCGTCCCAGGTTTAAGATGCAACGGACGAAGATAGAAGGACAGTGATCGATACCTCTTTGAACTTGATGTCACCACAAATGAAACTCCTGTTGCAATTCCAATCCCAACTCCAACCGGAATTTCAAGGGCAAGTATTGCCAAAGGCTGCATTGGCTCAGGTAGATCCTAAGGCCGCAAGTACGAGTCTTGGTACTGATGATCCGCAAAGTATCTCCAACCAAAATATGGAGACCATGTGTGTCTATCAGCTAGATATTAGAGACATGCTTAATCTAATATTGGAAGATGTCCGCCGAATGAAAAAAACGCAGCAATTGGAAATCGTTGCTCTGCATCTAAGACTGGGGAAAATCAAAGAAGTGATGACATGTTTTCCCATCAGACTTCAAGAGGCAGAAGCCAGAATTTCTGTATCTTAGGACCAAAGGAATACGTTTATGGGTGAGGCAAAAGAGGCGGCTAAAGACAAAAGCTACCTGGAGAACAAATTGGAGGAGCTTGAAAACCATTCTTGAAGGTCTACCCTCAGGATTGTTAGTGTCCCCAACTCATTTATTAAACAGAATGTTCTTCCGGAGTTTGAGGGTGATCTCACCATTACAAGAGCTCATCGAGTCCCAGCAGAATCTTTTCCAAATTCCACGATACCAAGAACTATCTTGTTGAATTTCACAGACTTTTGTATCAAGGAAAGAATCTTGACAAGAGCGATCCAGCAGAGGCAGTTTTTAGTAAATGAGACTACCAAGTGTCGTATATTTTCTGACATGACTGCCGCTGCTGCTCGAAGAAGAAAATAATTTGTTAAGATTCTCCATCTGTTTAAAGACCACGGCGCACAAGCGTCAATTGGGCAACAGTCGAAATTGAGAGTTTTAGTTAAAGGGACATTTTTTTTTATGTTTTCTGGTTTAGAAGAAGCCCGGGCACTATTAAAAGAGATTTCGTTAGGGTCTTGTGCTTAAACATTGATATACATTTAGATTTACTATATGGTAACGAAAAGGGCTTCCTTTCCTTTAATATAAGGTGTGCTCGCTAGCCAGCCAATTTTGGATTGCTTTAAAGGTATTGTTGGGGGCACTGGGGTCAGTGGGGTCACTCAGGGTGTAATGTCATGACACACATGAGGTTAGATGGGAGGGGCAAAATGTGGTCAGCGTGGCTGGTAGGGGTTCCTCCACATTTTGAGGGGTGGGCTTTTTTCTTTTGGGGTGGGAAGGGTGGGGGGGACAGGGTTCACTGCAGAAAAAATAGCAAGAGCAAAATATACAGATAACACACAACCGAGAACTTTGGTAGAAAGATGTAATAATGGAAACCAGTAAATGCAAGATCCTATCAGTTAATGTTAATGACATTTTAAACAAAAAGAAGTATGGGGCTCATATTAGATGGTTGACATCACTTAATCCCCAAGTGCTGTTTTTTCAGGAGACACATTTAAAATCTATTTCTCCTAAGTTATTTATACCCAAGGTCTTTTCAAATATTTTTTTGCACCTGCAGGTCTTGCCATGAAAGGAGTTGGCATTTTCTTTCCTAAAAAACTCCCTTGGGAATTTTTACAAATACATAGGGATGTACATGGGAGATGGATATGGGTGGTAACAAGGCTACAGGGGAAGATCTTGAATTTTATAAATTATTATGGTCCTGTGTAAGATGACATCTCAGCCCTGGTCCAAATGAATGAGCTTTTGATAGGAGCCCCTGGTCAGTTTATTTTAGGAGGGGACTTTAACTATATACAGGACTTAAGAAAGGATACTTCTAACAAAAACAAAAAACAACTGAAACCAAATACCAGAACGTTTGTGGAAGCCATCAGAACAGAATATCAATTGGTAGATCCATGGTGGGAAATCAACTCTAATAAAGAATATTATACCTGCTATTCGCAACGCTTTCGAACCACGTCACAAATTTATTTCTTTCTTATATCCAAATCCCTCCAGGTCCGATATTGGGTGTAATCCTTTTTCAGACCATGCATATGATGGGCTAGAAAAGGTGCTTTGTGAGGAGGTAGGGAGTGGCTCAGGTGGCAGCTGGACTGGTTCCTCTTGCAGGATCAGGACTGGGTGAAAGAATTTAGAAAATGGATCTCTGAATATTTTAAGGTCAATGAGAACACAGCGGAGCCCTTCTCAGTGTGGGGTGGGTTCAAGGCGGCTGCCCATGGTCAAATAATTGCCTTTACGGCCACCCAATTAAATACCCAGAGGTTAAAAATAGCTGAACTACAAGCAGAGGTGGAAAAGGAATATGCCCTCCAACTTCAGTTGCTTCCTAATCATTTTGAGCAGGCAAGAATAGTGCTGAGGGATTATTTTGTCCTAGAGGAGATTTGTAGTTCACAAATTTTCTATGAGGAAAGCCAGCTAATTGGTACATTTCTGGCTAACTCAACTAGAAAAAAACAAGAAGCAGCCATATTATCCAAAGTGCTCGAACCCCAGACTGGCCGGGATGTAGTCACCAGCAACGAGATTCCCCAGATCTTTATGGAACTGTTAGAACTGGGGGTCTCTAGTTGGCAGATGTAGGTACCACTGTCCAAATAGGGACCCTTGCTTCTAGTCAGGGCAAGGAGGAAACACTCTTCAGATAACCCCTGCTCACCCCCTTGGTAGCTTGGAACGAGCACTCAGGCTTATCGAAGGCAATATGCTAAGTATTTGTACCAACACTCACAGTAACACAGTGAAAACACCACAAACTGACTCCACAACAGTTTAGAAAAATACAAGACCAAAACGACAAAAATCCAACATATACAATTCAAGAATATGGTTTCAAATTAGTTCTTAAGGTTGCGTTAAAATAATCCACAGTTGTGTCACGTTTTAGCCAACAGTACCTTTAGATGCGACAAAAGTTCCAAGTGAAAGCTGTAGCATTGTAAAGCAAGCAATGTGTCACTCCTGAGACCCTGGGGAGGCTATGCGACAACCCGGCTGGATGTACCGGGCGTGTTGCGGTGACTCCTGTCTGTATGGGGAGGGATGCGATATCTTGCGTGGATTATGGTGCACAGGTTTCGGTGGAAGCGGCTCGCAAAAGGTAGGATGAGACGATCTTCGGGGCGGCGACAATCTCCGGTGCAGCGACGATGCGTGGCTCAGCGGCGACCTTCTCCTCTCGCGGCCCCTCGATGTGATAGCTCTGCTACAACTCTCGCAACGACGTGATGCGGTCCGCAAGCATGCGATCTCACCCAGTGACGACAGGCTCTGCGACGATACTCGCAGCGATGGTAATCTTTCCGCACTGGACTGGTGCGTCCGGCAAGCGAAGGATATGACGACTCTGGCAGCGGCAACAGGTGCTGCGTCGATCTCAGCCTTCGTGGCGGCGGGAATTTCCTCGCACTGACGGGGATGCGCTTCGCAAGCGAGTGATGCATTACAACTTGCAGAAAGTCTTTAAAATCCTGGTTTCCAGCTTCCCAACACAGGTACAACTTCCAGATGAACCACAACTGGCCCAAGCACTCTAGGAAGGACAGAACTCTCTCAGTAGAGTTCGGGGAAGCTGGGGGTAAAGTCCTTTTGTTCCTGGGACTTCTTAACATGGAGCCAGCTCTTCTTCAGGCCCTTGCAGATTCCTTCAAGCAAGGGGACACTGCACAAATCAAAGTCCTTCCCCTCTACTTGGCAGCAAAGCAACTGCAGGTTAGTCGAGCAAAGCAACAGCAGGATAGTCTACCTTCTTCAGTCTTCCAGCTTTCTCCTTGGCGGAGGTTCCATCTTGATTCCAGGGTGATCTAATTTTCTATAGTCAGGGGTCGAGTACTTATACCCCTAAAAGTCTTTGTTCCCTTTGTGCAGGAGGGCTCTGAGCCCGGTCTGAACCAGTTCTCGGTGTTCCTTGAGCACTTTGTTTTCCTGGCCTCTCCTTTCCTTTCAGGGAGAGGGGCAGGGTCGTCAGCCACCCAGCAGGAGGTGGAGCCAGCATTGTGGAAGGCAGGCACAGCCCTATTTAGGCCCAGGTGCTACCCCCTCCCACCACTCTAGATGCAGATGGAGCTATTCAGCCCAGGGATGGCCCACTCAGCCTCTGGGAGCCACCCAGCCCCTGTCACTCACAAACCAGACAGTCAATTCACAAACATTCCAAGGCACACAGAAAGGTCAGACAAGAGAACAGCCACTTTCTAAAAGTGCTGTTCTCAAACACAGGATTTAAACACCACCTTTCCTAAAAGATGTGTTATTAAATTCTGAGTTCAGGGATACCAGACTTTTATGTCCTACCTTGCTGTTATGGGAAGATATGCTGGTAGCCACTGTAGCCAGCATTCCCCATGATAGCCTATGGGCAAGGTAGCCTTACCAAAGTGAAAAACGGAAATGGCTGTCATTTACTACCAGAGCATGTCACCTGCACTAGTACATGATCTACCTTTCACATACACTGCACCCTGCCCAAGGGGGTACCTTGGGCCTTCCATAGGGGTAACCAATGTGCACAGAAAGGGAAGGGTTAGGCCTGGTCAGTGGGGACACTGACCAGGTGGACAAGGCAGTTCACAGATTTCACTTAGGCACCGCGGTGGCAGGCCTCAGACACCATTTTAGAGCTACTCATGTGGGTGGCACAATCAGTGCTGCAGGTCCACTAGTAGCATCTGTATCACCAGCCCTGGCACACTCAGTGCACTTTACTAGGGACTTCTTGGTGATACAAATATGTCAATTATGGATAACCAATTGCAATAACAATTTACACAGGAAGCACTGGCACTTTGACACTGATCAGCAGTGGCAAAGTGCCCAATGCATCTAAACCAGCAAAAACGCAATCCAGCACAGCATCAAAAATACAGGAGGCAGAGGCAAAAAGACAGGGGGAACCACACCAAAGATGCCAGGTCTAACAGGAACATTTCCACCAACTTTACTCTACTGAATATCTTGTGGAGGAGGAGCTGATCCAGGAATATTTATTTATTTATTTAATTTACATAGCGCGTTATAACCCAGGGGTCTCCAAGCGCTTTGTCAGGATCAAAAACATCGAGTAGCGTGGAGGACAACTGTTCATAAAATTTACAACCCACCCCATGCTTGCTGAAAAAGCACAGTTTTTAATTTTTTTCGGAAGGACAACAAATTAGACTCCTTCCGCAATTTCATTGGCAGCTTATTCCAGGCTGCTGGAAGTAAATAGGAGAAGGCACGACCACCCACTGTGGCCAATCTACAGCGTGGTTGAGTAAGGAGGGTGGCGTCAGCAGATCGAAGCACCCTAGCTGGACTATAGGGGACTAGGCGAGATTTCATGTAGGTTGGCGCCTTACCGTAGAGGGCTTTGTGAACAATGCACAACCCTTTAAACATCACCCTTTGCTTAACCGGCAGCCAGTGCAGTTCTTGCATAAGGGGGGAATGCATGGGTATTCCTAGGCTTTTTAAAAATAAGCCTAGCAGCGTCGTTCATGACAACCTGCATCTTATTCAGAAGTTTTTGCGGCAGCCCTATGTATAGCGAATTGCCATGGTCTAGCCTAGCTAGGATCGTGGCGGAGACCGCTCGCCTCAGAGTGGAGAAGGACAACAAAGGTGAAACTTTCCTAAGTTGTCGAAGGAGGCCGACACAGGTCCCCACGACAGTCCCAACTTGTTTCTGCATAGACAAGTTGCCATCCACCTGGATGCCTAAGCTCTTGACCACGGCTGCTGGTTCCGGAGGTGACCCCAGTTCTCTTGGCCAGAAATGCTCATTCCATGGGTTCCCTGCGATGGTGATTGGCAGTACCTCGGTCTTATCCGGATTGATCTTTAATGAGTTTCTGGACATCCAATTGGCTGTGTACTTCAAGATATTTTGCAATCTTGCGAGAGCACCCGGACCATCATCTAGTTGGATCACTATCTGGGTGTCATCCGCATAGTTGTACACCTGGCAGTCCATCTGGTTAAGCAGTCTAATCAGAGGTTGAAGGTAGATGTTAAAAAGGAGGGGCGACTGGGCAGACCCTTGTGGCACTCCACAGGTGATCGATGTAGTGGTGGAAAGAAGGTCACCAAGCTGCACTCTCTGTGACCTCCCTTGAAGGAAGTAGGAGAGCCAAGCATGTGCCGTGCCCTGAATGCCGAAATCCATCATCCGCGACAATAATTGTTTATGACAGACGGTATCAAATGCCGCGGAGAGGTCTAACCGCACCAGGGCACTAGAAGTTTTCTTATCTGCCCTGTTCCTCAGTTCATCCAGAATAGACAGCATAACGAGTTCCGTGCTGTGATTCGCACGGAACCCAGCTTGATTTGGCTCAAACAAGTTGTTGCTTTCCAGATGTTCCGAAAGGATGGTGAGTACGTGTTGCTCCACCACCTTCGCCAGGAACGGCAGCTGAGATATAGGCCTGAAATTTTTCAGGTATTTCACGTCCGCCCCTGTTTTTTTCAGCAGGGGAATCAGCCGGGCCTCCTTAAAGGAAGATGGTACTTGACCTGTTTGTAAAGATGTATTCAATAGGTTCAACACCTCTTCCTCTATGCCGGGCAATGCTAGTTTAAACACTTCTGGTTGGCACGGGTCTGCCAAGGAACCCGATTTAACCCGACCCAGAAGAGCTGGCAGCCTTTCCTTCGTGATCAGAGGTAAGGTCATTAATGGGGTAGTCACTGACGTTCTGACAAGTATATCCTGCGGAGGACAGTCAATCTCAGGGGTCGCACCAATTTCAGCTACCAAGTCCGAAATCTTGTTAACAAAGAAGTCCTGAAATTTTTGGCAGTCCTCTTGCACGAACTCCCTGGTTTGTTCTTTATTTTCCCTGAGTTCCTTTAGGACTTTAAAAATTTCTTTCTGAGGGTTTCTAGCGGTGGTTATTCTCTCCTCAAAGAACTCCGCTTTCCTAGCTATAATCGCCTGTTTATAGCTGGTGAGTGCCTGTGTATACTGCCTCCGGGAGTTGGAGTCATAATCCTTCCGCCAAGCTCTTTCTAGTTTTCGAAGCCCTCGTTTTGTCTCCCTCAGTGATTCATTATGAATATTCAATATGAATATTCCCAAACTGTCAGATCATAGGATCAGTTTAGTGGGATCTGATGTGGAATCTGATGTGGAATCTGATGAGATCTCAGCAACCATTAAAGCAACAGCTGGGGCTAAAGCATGTGGACAGGATGGCTTCCCGATTTAATTTTATAAAGGTGTTTAGGGCAATTGATCACTCCCCTGAAGAAACTATTTAATTATATAAAAGAGGGTGGCTTGGTTCCAACATGCTTTACAGAATCAATAATTGTATCCTTTGTTAAAAAAGATAAAAACGTGGCGGACGTCAACTCATATAGGCCCATTAGTCTTCTGTATTCAGATTACAAGATTTTAATTAAAGTGTGGGCCGAGCACTTTTTATTTGCCGCCCAGGAGACAATTCACAGTGATCAGACTGGTTTCATAGCGGGTACATGAATGACAGCAAATACCCAGTTTTTAATACATGCCTTGGATTATTTTAATACGAACTCTATCCCGGCTAGTATTGTTATGGTTGACGCCGAGAACGCATTCGACTTAGTGAACTGGAGAACCCTGTTCTTTGCTCTTGGGCTGTTTGGTTTCCCAGTTCAGGTAGTCAACATGCTTCGTAATATATACCAGGGGGCCACAGCTCAGGTAGTTATAAACTCGAAACAAGCAGGGACTATAAAAATAAACCGTGGGACTAGGCAGGGTTGCCCACTTTCGTCTTTGCTTTTTACCTTTTTTATTGAGCCACTCGTAAATAAAATACATAATAATACGGCTATTCAACCCCCTATTTCTGGTATGGCAAAGCTGAAACTTTTTGCAGATAATATAATTTTATATTTGACCCCAGACAAAGATAATCTCGAAATGGTTTTAAGGGAATTTAAAAAGTTTGAGCTAATTGGCGGTTATAAAATAAATGCAAATAAAACGAAAGTCCTTGCCCTCAATACAGACTTAAATTCTTTTCCATCTTGTTTGAGGATGCAAGCAACTAAGCCAGATCCAATTAGATATCTTGGGATATATGTCTCTAGCCAGTACCACCAGCTATATAAATTGAATTATTTAAGAATGAAGGAGAAAATCAAGAAACTCTTGGAACAATGGCTTTTACTCCCCCTATCGGTAGTGGGAAGAGTTTTGTTAATTAAAATGTCCAATCTCCTGTTGCTTATATTTCTTTTTACCAATGTCCCAATTAAGATAAACATGTCTTTTTTTAGAGAATTAGAAGCCTTATTTAGAGAATTTGTCTGGGGAAAGAAAGTACCTAGGGTTATATTGACAGTGGTCCAACTACCTATTGCGCAAGGGGGCTTAGCTTTGCCTCACTTAAGAACTTACAATGAGGCAGCCTTTATAGATTTTGGGGCACATGCATCAAAGGAAATTGCATTCGCAAATGGTGCGAATCGCAAAATTCGGCCGTTTGCGAATGCAATTCCCGTTTTTGAGATGCATTATAATTTTTTTAATTTTCGCAATTTAAGAAATCGCAAAAGTGCGATTTCTTAAATTGCGATTGCATTTAAGGAATCTCAAATTGAGATTCCTTAAATGCAATGCATCAAACTTTTAAAATTTGCGAATTCGCAAGTAAGAGGAGCAAATTACCATGAAGTTGACCTTCATGGTAATTTGCGAAACTTTGAAAAATGCAATAAAAGTGCATTTTTTAAAGTTCCATTTTACACACACACATTCCCTTGGGGCATGTGAGTGTGCAAAATGTACTTCTAAGCAGATTTCAGGGGTGCAACTGGGTGTCCTTTGGACACCCCTGCACCCTTGAAATTGCATTCTTAATTTGCGAATTTCTAATGGTGAATTGCAAATTAAGAATGTCTTTCCATTCATTCCTATGGGCCTCTAGGCCCATAGGAATGGATGGGGAGGTATTCCTTAATTGCGATTCTCAATTAGAGAATCGCAATTAAGGAATTTTAAGAAATCGCTATTTTTTCAACAATTTCTTGATGCATTGCAGTTTGAAATTCCTTAATTGCGATTCCTTATTTTTCGCAATTAAGGAATCGCAAAATGCAATATTGATGCATGTGCCAGTTAGTGTCTGGACTGATGGGATCTAAATGCACTAAAGATAGCTTCTTTTTGGATAAAATGATTAAAGAAAGTGATTCACAAACCAGAGTGTTTTTAAAAACTTCCAAACTGCCTAAAAAACAAGGTATAAGACTTTGAAGGACGTTGCTTTTAGACTTCAAAGAAAAAACAGGCAAGTCCTATGGTGGATGCATAGTATCTTTTGGACCAACGTAGTAATCCATTAGATACATGCTCTAGGGACATCATAGAGCTTTTAGACTTCAGTCATTTTTTAAACAGACGTGCTCCTCTGGTCTCCAATATTTAAAATTGAGAGAAGCTCCCAGCTTCGGCCTCCAGTTCCGATCAAGGCACATCAACAATTGGAAAAGCTGTGGATTACTCAAGCTAAGACATTTTATAATTCAGAATAGGGTGATTTCCTGGCAGGAGGTAATGGCTAGGGCAGAAAGCCATCGGAATCCCCCCTCCCTCTTTGAATATTTACAAATCGTTCACTTCCTAAAAAACACTAACAGTATTTTAGACACCCCAAATCAACTGGTGGTAGCTCTTTATGGGGCTAGAGTGAGTGGTGTGGGGGGTTGGTACTGGTTGTTACATAAACAGGGTCAACCTTCCGTGCTGGAGAGCCATTTAGTTAAAATAGATCGTGAGACAGGGTGTACTCTCTCCCCGAATGATTGGGAGGCCATGTGCCAACTAGAAATTAAGTCTCTGCGTGCTGCGAATGTTAAAAGGATGGCCTTTCTATCATGGTGGCTCTCCTACTTAACTCCGGACGCTTTAAAAAAAAGATTTCCGGAAGTTTGAGAATAAATGCTTCCGCTGCCAGGCAGACGGGGAAGGTGGATGGCACCATATCTTCTTCATATTCCACGGTTGAGGTCCTTTTGGGAGGCAATTTTTGCTGATATTGAGCTGTCAATCGGGAAGAGTGTTTCCCTTGAGGCCGAGGCTGCTTTATTTGGATTTTGCCAGAATGGAATGATCCTAACAGAGGCCGAGAAAATGTTTCTATTTATTTCTTGTACTGTAGCCCGTTCTTTTATTCTCCAGAATTGGAAATCTAGTGAAGCCCCCTCTCATCTGAAATGGTTTAGCAAAATTAAAATAATCCGAAAATTTGAAGAAGCTTATGCAAGACGGGTCAGGGCCACTTGGAGATTTGAAAAAAGTGGATGTTTTTTATTGATTTAGAAAAGTCTAAAGAGGGATTGTAGCACTTGCTTTATATATTGATGCTGTAGCTGTTTGGTATTGCACTTTAGAAGCATTAGCACTTAATATACTGTTGGACTTTATTTGATAATCTGCTTAAGGTTATCTGCGATCAACGATGTTTACAGGTGCTAGCAACCATATTGTTTTTAAAAATAGACTTGGATGTTGTAATAATAGCTGTCATTCGTGATTAAAAAAGGCATTCGCACTTTAATTGATATTGCACTTTAGGAGCACTTGCAACCGTGTTGGTTGCTGCACTTTTGTTTAAATAATTTGCACATGGATAATTTTCGATGATGATGCTATTTGCTGCTACAGCTTTATTCCGTTTTAAAATGTTATCTTGAAATTGGAAGCTATCATATCTGTTTTGCACAAATGGTTCTTATTGATGATTTTAAGTAGATTGTGTATCCATGTACCTAATGCTCTGCTCAATAAAAAAAATCTAAAAAAAAAAAGAGGATGTGCAAGCCAGGTAAGTTCTTTTTTTTCTTTTCCTCCTGCCATCTCTTCTATCGCTCCCCCTCTCCACTCGACGGTTTTCCTGCCTCACCTGTCCCCATGGCTTGCACCCGCCACTAATGAGGACAGAGGTTAAGCTTGGTGCACCACATTGCTTTTAAGGAACAGCTGTCAGCCCCATATACCATCAATTGCCAGAGTCACTCTCTATGTGCGCTGCTGGCGACAAGAGTCTCTGCTGCTCCCTCAAAACAGCTGTCTTTTTCATTGCTGCTGGTGGTGGGATTCAGTGTGCGCATCAGGGTCAGAGAGCAGAGCTCAGAGCAGGGTGCAGAGAAGCTGCAGCATACTTACCAGCATTATGTGACCACAATGTGATGTGATTTTTTTTAGATTTCCAAATCCCTAATTAGGATTTTGAGGGTACCACGTGACCCGTGACCTTTGGCCTATTGATGACACCACAGGAAGTCATATCATTTGACGTGGAGATCACAGGAAATTACCTCATGGCTTCTAACTAAAATGATCTCAAGAGAAATAAACGACTCTCCTTGACTGGGTGGTTTTTGAACACGGGAGTCAGCCACACCGTCACTAACGCATCTCTTCACCTGGAAACATACCTGTGCAGTGTTCAGCAATTTACAAGCAGCTGCTGCGAGGCAAGTATCCCCAAGCACAGTTTGTCTTTGAAAGGGTTGTTTATTCTCATCCTTTCCCAGGGAGCTCAATATGACCTCAACATGTTCAGTCCATCACTTCCCCAAAAGCAGAATGACCCTACCATGACTCTGTAGGCTACAGTGCTGCCTAGAAGCTGCTTACATGAGCGTGGATGTCAATGGGAAATGTGATTGCAACAGGGGAGAAACTAAGAGGTCATTCCTCCTGCCCCGTACACGGATAACACAGAAACACACTTTATGAAGCTGTCTGAAACAGAAAGGGACTTCAAAAGGAAGCTGATTAATAGAAAGTGCATCTTCGCAGATGTGCATCAGATTAGTCATACAATGGAATATAAAAAAAAGTCCTCCAACGACAATAATGTGTAAACCTCAGCATGAAAATAGAAAGTAATAATATGCTGATCCTGTCCCTTTCCAAATTGGTTATGTCACTTACTAACTTTGGCAACATAATTTCTGTAAAAGCAATAAAGTTCATTAGAATGTGATTGCTCCACTCCCATATTCTTCATTAATTACACCTCCAAACATCCCCTCAGCCTCATCTGCATTCTTAGGCGCTTTTCTGTGCAGCAGCCACAGGCGCACTCCCTTAGTGGTTCGAGTACAGCCGCCTCTCACCCTGGCCTGCTCAAGCTGTTTACCTTCAGCTTCTGCAGCGCAAGGGCTGTACTGTCACCTCTTCCTTATCAAATCGGTACCTCACCTGCTAAAAATAGGTGCAGACTTAGTTCGAATGGAGGTAAATCTGGGGAGTGGGGAATGAGCTTGGATATACGCAGTCCTGCGAGATCAGTTCACTGGGCCTTTTTAATTCATGATCTCATTTGCTTATTTGTGCCGGTGTTTGCCGGTGCTCGACACCGGTCCTTACATGTAAACACTGGCACTTAGACACGAAAGTTCTCCAATTTGTGGAACTGACTGTCTATTTTTTAACATAGTAAATCAATATAAGCGTAACAATCTAACATAGTTTCTGAAAAAATAATAAAATCAGCAAGTCCATTCCATTATAACAACAGAAGGTGACCTGGAAACGTCCAAAATGTCCCTCTAGTATGAGTAGGATGTTCGTAGGTAACACAAAAACTGGCATTCAGGCGGCGCTGACTTGGCAAATGCCAGTCATGGTGGCTTCCCAAAAATTACATTGGCCCTCCTGGCACTTATTTTGTTTAAAATAAAATACCGTCCGAGACCTTCAGTAAATTCCGTTTGCTTTTGGTACCATGTCTGAACTGATCACCCTGGGCCCGAGGGTCATTCATCAACAGCATCATGCCATCAGATGGGGGGATGATGCAGGGTTGTCATCCAAATGTGACTGACCAGTCCCACCATAGGATGCAGCTGTGAACTACAGTCATGTGGATTCAGAGCCAGCAGGTTGGAGCGAGTGATGCCAGGAGCTGGCCAGCTGGCCAGCTTTATCTGGCCCCCTCTCCCCTGGCCAATGAGGACTGATGGGTGCCAGTAAAGGCCAGCCTGGCCCTGTTCAAATGAAGGAACTCATAACTGGTGCAATGGTGCACATCTAGAAGCCCATCTTAAGACCCAGCTTCAGCATTATAAACAACATCATACCAGCACTGTACATCTTCTCGCTGCACAGACATTTCTTGCAGTTCCTTATCAAATAGTTTCATTTCAGGATTGATTAGAACATTTCTACATTACATAAATGGGAGCTCCGAAGTTGATTGAGTTGGTTGTTGAATTCAAAATTTTACTGAGATGCAAGTGGTTTTCAGATGTCGATGCATCTTCGTGAGATTCATCTCGCGTTTTAGTCGAACTTTGGTGTCTATAAATGATTATGTCTGTTTCAAATGCAAGGCCATTTCATCAGATTCCAACTGATCTTGACTTACTTCAATATCACTCACCCAAGGCCAAAGATGTTATGGCCTTCTGCAATCTTATGGACCACAGGGTTTCTCATTCTTCATGGAACAAGCCTGTCTGCGATGCCAATTGTCCTACTATTTGGGTACAGCTATTCCACATTTTTACTCGCTCTATCCTACAATTGACCCTCAAATTTGACACAGGTGGCCACTTTTTGTGAGAGAATTCCATAATCCAGGAAACATTCCCCAGCTGATGTAATTGTTGCCCTTCTTCTTAAATTTACCTTTTTAGATAAACAACTAAGCACTTTTTAATAGTGCACCTGAGAAGAGTGTTGAGATAGACAACTTAAGTTGAAACCCCAACCTTAGCAGGTTTCATGGGTAGGCAGGACAGCTGGGAGGGCAGGAACAATGATATCGCCAGGGAGGAGTTCCCTAACACACTGCTGACATATACAGCCCAATTTTAGAATGCACATCTGGATGGTTCAAAAAGCAGAGAGAGTTGCATGCTCTAAGAATCAATCTGCTGGGGAACTTTTAGTTTAAAGTTCTATTTCTTGAACTTTGAGACCCAAAATCATTTTTTATCATATTAGGCTGAACATGTTGAAATGAACCTCCAGTTCTATCTATATTACCATACTTCGGGATAAGTGAGAGAAAAGGTGACAAATATGTGCAAAGTTATTACTGTGTAAAACCAAATATGTTTGCATGTGGATGAATGTGAACTGCATATTTCAAAGGAATGTTTACTAGGAGAAAAGTACTATTTGCCAATGAAGGGATATCTGACATGCATTAGAAGCATTTGTGTAAGGCTCTGACTCTGTGTAATATACCACTGACTAGCACAAGCAATAATTCAAGTGATATTGGATTGGACTCACAAGAGAAAGTTCACCTTATTCATGCAAATGGCTTGGTTTATGAATGTAAATTCACAAAATGTGAATCTATGCTGGTGAAACCATTTATTCACATGTAATATTTCAGTAGTATGGCTTCATATTATGTGGAAGCAATTCTGCTCCTAGGGGAAGACAGGGTGCCCAAAGGTGAGGAAGTGTGTGCATACCTACAGAAGTGTGAATTTGAGGATATTCACATAGGCTTACTCCACACATTCCCACCATCAAAATGCTCAGAGATTTACGCATGTGCAGTGTCGTGTCTGGCACGTAATAAAGACAGACACGTGTATCACTATTCAGGAGCTTTATTAATCATGTCTTATCAGGTCCCTGTCCCTACTCTATCTAACCCCATCCTGTCTATACTCCTCCTCTTCCCTTCGCCCCAGCTAGCTCCGCCCACCCCGACTACTAGACTGCTAACTACATTACATCTCCCCCTTTCTTAACAAACAATAGAAAACAGTGTTTTAATCCATCTCTTCAATGAGTCTCTTTGGCGGCTGGATCTCACGACGGGGCCGCAAAGACATGGCTCTAGTGATATCATCAGACAATGGTTCACTTGGCTGACCTCTACTCTCTTGGTCGCCATGGTCAAACTCTTCAGGTGTGAGTATGTCAGTCATGTTCACCAGAGGCCCTTTCATGCCTCGAGGACACTTCTTAAAGTGTGAGATGTTCCTGGTGACTCATCGTTGATCAGATTCCGCAGTCAGCATGGTGCCCTTCTGATGGGTAACCAGCAAAGGTTCATCTCGGAATCGACAGTCAGTCTTTCTTTGTTGATCCTGTTTGACATAGACGTAATCTCCTTCCTGCAGGGAAGGAGATCTTGCTCTCCTCTTGACATTGGCATATGATTTCATGTTGTCTTTATTGCATTTGTCAGTCATGATCATCTCTTCATGGCAGCGGATCGGTGACAGGGCTCGCAAGGCCCCTTCCCAAGTTGGGATGCGATTTCTCATCGGACGCCCCAGCATGAGGGTTGCCGGGCATTTTCCAGTGGTTGAATGAGGACTTGTCCTATATGCTCTGAGGAGCTCGTTGAGGGCTACTTGCAGGTCTTTTTTCTCAACCGTGGCTTGCTGAAATGTCTTTTTGATCGTAGCCATAAATCTTTCAATGGTGCCATTCGCTTGTGGCCAGAGAGGTGTGATTTTCCTGTGCTTGAAGTCCAGATGCTTTGCAAATGCACTGAACTCGTGCCCGTTAAATGGGGGTCCATTGTCCGTTTTTAGTTCTTTGGGGACACCCCATGTTGCAAATACTTCATCTAACACTTTGAGAGTGCTAGAGGAACTGGTGGATGACACGAATTGTGCGATAGGAAATCGTGAATATTCGTCAATTATGGCCACTACATATTTTCCGGATTGCAACAGTCCGTAGAAGTCCATGGCAACTTCTTGCCACACTCCATTGGGCAGGGTGGTCATTTGTAGTGGGGCCGGTGGATCACCTTTGTTGGTCACCTGGCACAGATCGCACTCCTTCAAGGTAGACTCTACCATCTGGTCGAGGGGGGGAAACCACACACGTTCCCGGAGAGCTTGCTTCGTTGATACTACTCCCCTGTGGCCTTCATGGGCCAGATTGATAACTCCCTGCCGTAGTTGAGTAGGAATCACGATTCGTTGACCTCGCAGTATTACTCCATCTGTGGTAACTGACAATTCATCACAGATGTGCCGGAATGCTTGCATCTCTTGCTTGACAGCCGGGTCCATGTCGTCTTCTTGAGGGTCATGTCTCCACCGATTGGTCTGAATCCGACGGAGTACTCTCTGCAAAACAGCGTCTTGTGCGGTGGCTTCACAAATGACTTTCATGGGAATAGCAGGTGGCAGCGCCTGGTCAGCTACGAAATGAATGTACTCCTCAGCAATCGATGGTCTGGAGTCTGACGATGCATGAGGATGGCGGGACATATAATCAGCCGGGTTCTCCGCCTTCCCGGGTTTGTGAACAATGGTAAATGTGTATTCTTGAAGTCTGAGGCCCCACCTCTCAATCCTTGGAGGCATTTTGGATCTAGGGTTGCCGTAGATGGTGACTAGCGCCTGATGGTCAGTGATCAAAGTAAAATGCTTGCCGTAAACAAAGACATGAAAATGTTCACATGCCCATACCACCGCAAGACTTTCCTTCTCAGGTTGCGAGTACTTCTTTTCAGGATCAGACAAGCTGCGGCTGGCATAGGCAACGATGCGTCTCTGGTCAGAGTCATTGTCATATTGTGCCAAAATGGCCACCAATCCAACGGGGCTGGCGTCCACAGTGATCTCAGTCTTCCGCCGAGGATTGAAATACGAGAGGCTGTCAGCCGACTCCACCACCCGCTTGATGTCCCTGAACGCCTGTTCACACTGAGGGGTCCAGTCGAACGGTTGGCCGAGCTTAGTGAGGATGCGAAGGGGATGACTGACAGTCGCATAGTCTCTAATGTAGCGGGCACAGTAGCTGGCCATCCCCAAGAATGATCTTAATTCACTGACGTCCTCTGGGCTCTTGGTGTTGTTCAGGGCTGCAATCTTATCCGGATCAGGCTTCATACCCGCGTCTGAGAAGATATGGCCAAAGAATTTCAAGGTGGCCTGGTGGAACTCGCACTTGTCTTTGTTCAATGTCAGGTTGGCATCTAACAGGGCATGACAAACGCGATCAAGCGCGATGTCATGCTCACGAACATCGGAACCATACACAAGGATGTCGTCGCTATAGTTAAGAGTTTTGGGGATGTGTTGAATGATTTGACGGATCGCCTCCTGAAAAATTTCCGCGGCTGATGAGACGCCAAAACTCAGTCTCTTATACCTAAAAAGTCCTAAGTGGGTTGCAAATGTCGTAATGTAGCGGGATTGACGTCCAATTCTAGCTGGTGATAGCCCTTGTTTAAATCTAGCTTTGAAAACACCTTTGCTCCGTTCAATGCAGCGATCATGTCGCTCAGATGCGGCCCAGGGTGGCGCTCCCTTTCGATCGCAGTGTTGGGTAGGCGCATATCAACACACAGTCTCACCTTGTTGGGAGTCCCTTTCTTAGGTACAATGACCACTGGCGACACCCATGGGGTTGGGCCATCCGTGCGTTCTATGATGTCTGCAGATAGGAGTTCGTGAAGTTCGTCCTCGACTGCGTTTTGAAGATGGAATGGAACACGTCGAGGGTGCTGTGCCACGGGTTTGATTTGTTCGTTGATGTGCAGATGTATTTGACATCCTTTCAATTTCCCCAGGCCTTGGAACAGCTTTGGAAACTTGCTGACACAGTCCTGGTTGTCACTAACTTTGAACAGGATTTCAACAAGACGGAGACGCTCCGCAGTGGGGAGGCTAAGTAAGCAGTCGGCCTCGTTGCCTTTGATGACATGTATGACCGCTGGTATTGTGATGTTGTCGTGCTTGAGCGTTGTTGAGAATTTCCCCATACAGGGGAGTGGCTTTTTGGACATCCAAGTAAAAACACGGACTGGAGCAAAAGTTAGCGGGGGCTTAGGAGTCATTTTCTCATATTCTGTGACCGGGATGTAGTTCAGCGACCCTCCCACAATGATGGGCTTGACTTCATTTCGCTGTGGGGAATTGTCTGGGGTTACCATTGTGGCGTCATGTGCTTCTCACCCCTTTCCCTGACTCCGACTGACCTGTCGCTGCTTGTTCGCTAAAAGTTTTGAATGAGCAATTTACGGTCGTCTTCAGTCAATGTTCATTTGGTTTTGCTTGTGCTTGTTTGGCCTTGCTGGTTCAGACTTGCTATACTTCTTCGTAGCTTGAGCACGCCGTTTCTCACTGACTATTTGTCATGCCTGACTTTAAAATGGCCGCCTGCAGTCTGCACATGGAGGATGTCCCAAAAGCTGCCTGACTTCAAGATGGCCGCCGTCACTGAACTTTCACTTCTCACGAGGCTTCACTTCCATTCACTCTTTCTTCAGGACTCACCGGCAGCTGATCTCGAGGCAGCACACCCCAGATACCAGATTTCTCAGCAGCTGCCACAGTCAGGTGAGGTTGGGGTGGGCTCCCGCTACGCTTCTTCGGGTCCCGCGCTCACTCGGCGACAGCGTGCCAAAGCTCACGCATCGGGAGTGAGATTTCCGATGTCGGTGGCCACTCAAGCTCCGATTCCAGCGCACTTGACAGCGCTTAACCGCCGGACCTTTTCGGGGCAGCGTCCCCCGCTCAGGGCACTTTTCTTCCACTTTGGGGTGCTAGGCAGAGTCGGAGTGGGCTCCCGACTTCTGTTCTTTCAGCATGCACCAGGTTGCACGCATCCGGCGGGCATCGCGGTTTGGCGCGAACAGCTTCCTTTTCTCGAGCGTTTCAGCGCTCGTTGCCGCGGCCCCTTCTTGGCTC
This sequence comes from Lissotriton helveticus, assembly GCF_964261635.1. Classification (NCBI taxonomy): domain Eukaryota; kingdom Metazoa; phylum Chordata; class Amphibia; order Caudata; family Salamandridae; genus Lissotriton; species Lissotriton helveticus. The sequence goes on along the minus strand of NC_136070.1, from coordinate 1,082,110,784 downwards.
CCTCACAGTCGCTGGAGGGACAGGGTCACCTGCTGCTGGCCTCTTCTCTTCAGGCGGCAGCTCCACACAGCAGCGTTCTCCTTTTTCGACGCTGCATGGGACAGGGCACTCTCGTGGGGTCTGTGTGCAGTGGTCATGCACATCCCACCCTCGTGGCCAGTTGTCGTGTCTGGCACGTAATAAAGACAGACACGTGTATCACTATTCAGGAGCTTTATTAATCATGTCTTATCAGGTCCCTGTCCCTACTCTATCTAGCCCCATCCTGTCTATACTCCTCCTCTTCCCTTCGCCCCAGCTAGCTCCGCCCACCCCGACTACTAGACTGCTAACTACATTACATGCAGGGCAGGGGGTAAAGTGTTTCCAGAGTGGGAAAGAGCAAGCAACACAGCAACATTGTTGGGTGGTTGGGGAGGGTAGAGTTCCCCCTCACACAGAAGTTAGGAGAAAAAGTTCGCATGAGCAAATGTGGAAATTAAAAAAGATTGAGGTAGCACTAAATCGAAGCAGCAGAGAACCTATCACTTGTCATATTAGCAGCACAATACTGATCATTGCTCAATGGGACAATCTATTTTAATTTAAACAACTAGTACCATTTCCTTTTCACTGGGATTATCTCCTTCCTTCACTTTCATTAAAAATGGAGTTCACAAAAAAACATCTGTGCCTGATGCAGCTTGCCAAGAGTACTTTTGGAAACTATGGTCAATTTAAAAAGAAAATTAAATTTGCTGCAATTCTAGGCAGAAACCTAACATGTAACATTAGATCCCTGTATTGATCACTGTTCACCCATTAAGGATATCAATGAATTACTAAATATTTTAGGAAACAATTTAACATCTTGCTTTGTTGTCATTCTTCTTACTCAAATTAGCATTCATACTACTATTCCGCAGCTAAAATACTTTATTCGTAAGTTTTATAAGTCCGGAGCCAAAATGTGCTTATTACTAGTTACATATTCCGAAAATCCCTAATATGTAAAAATTAAATTTTTGCAACCTCACCATATCCCTGCCTCCTCATCCCGTTGACTATCCTTAACCTTTAGGTATCAAATTAGGCAAACATTCCTCAGATAAAATTGCCAGCATCAGATCTGATATCGAGCCCACACCCTAATCTGCCCATGAGATCTACTGATGACATAGAGAATGTATCATTCATCCCTCCTGATTCTTTCTGTTTTAAACCTGTCACAGCTGCTGAAGTGTCTATTGTGATCGAAACGTCCAAAGCCTTAGGCTCTCCTATAGACATCTGTCTGGCCTTGATCATGAAACTCACTGGCCCTTTTTAATCCCTGATCTGATCTGCTTATTTAATCTTTCCTTCTCTAAAAGCAAGGCCATAATTCCTGGAAATATGCTACTATAAAACCTCTCTTAAACAAAAAAAATATGCCCTAGCAGTTGACGATGTTTCCAGCTGCCAATCAATCTGTCTTCTATCATATTTTAGTAAGATTTTTTTAAAGAATGGCATTTAGACAACTGCAGTTGATTACTGAATATCAAGAGCCCTAAATGTGTGTAAGGCATGCTGCAGGTCTGGCTGGAGCATAGAGCTGGTTGTCATATCAGTGTTGTATACTTTATGTCAGATATCTGATAGGGGAGAGTGTTGGACCTGGCCTTCTCTGCAGGGTCACCCCCCCCCCCAAATTTGCCTTTTCCCCTCCACTTTCTGTTGAATTTGTTTTTGTTGGCCATAGGACTCTGTGCACTTTACAACGGCTAACACGTGTTAAGTGTTAGTTCTCTCTCTCTAAAACATGGTTTGAGTGACTTACACCTGATTAGCATATTTCATATTCTTATATGTCCATTGTAGAGTGGTATACCATGTACCCAGGGCCTTTAAATTCAATACTACTAGTGGGCCTGCAGCACTTATTGTACCACCCACTTCAGTGGCCCTTTAAAACATGTCCCAGACCTGGCAATGCAGCCTGAATGCAGTATTAAACTGCCATGTCAACTTGATATTAATACCCACTTGCAAAGCTTTAAACTCCCCCTTTTATTACATATGTCACCCCAGTGTAAGGCCCTAGGCAACTCATAGGGCAGGGTGCTGTGTAAATAAAATGTTGGACATGTAATTTTAGGTTTTCCATCTCCTGGTAGTGAAAAACTCCTACATTTGTATTTCACTACTGAGAGACCTACTCCTCCAATAGTGTAACATTGGGGATTCCACCTTTTATTTAATAAGCTGTAATTCCCATATGGGAGCTGGTAACTATGTAATGTTTGATGTTTTTTGGAATTGTGGTAAAGAGCCCTATTTAATGGTAAAGTCTGGTTTTTTATCACAATTATAAAACTGCCACTTTTAGAAAATTGCAATTTTTCTTCCCTTGGCCCTTTTCGCCTATAGCCTTGCCTGGTTCACATTACTAGGTCTAACTGACAGACTTTGTGAATTGTTTCCAGACTGTCACAAAATAGAGGGATAACGTGTGCCTGAATGGGCCATCTGCTGGCAGGATAGAGGAGCAGAGCTGAGCACAGCCCCCACTTACAACTGAATAGCCTGTGCTCTGCCTTCACACAAAGGGCCTAACGTCCCTGCATTGTCACTTCAGCCAGCTTGCAGTCAGGGCAGGGGAGGCAGGGAATACCATGCACTTCAAAGCCACTGTCTAGAAGCTTCTCCCACCTCCCAGAACCAGGTCACCAGGGTATAAAGTAGGACCTCAGATACCAACCCTTCAGTACACTTTGGGGCCTGTCAATACTCTGCCAGGAAGGGCTGATATGCTCCTATAAGGACTGCTACTATTCTGGACTTCCGTTCAAGGAACTGCTGCCCTGCTGTGCTGACCTGTTGCCTGCTGTGCTCTTGCCTAGGGAAGAAGATTTGAACTTGCAACTTCATCTTGAACCCAGAACCCCAGAGTGACTCACAGGGCTAGCTTGCTGGCAACCTGATCTGAGCCTCAGGGACATAAAAGGCTCCCGAATAACTTCTGGACCCCGCTGCAGCGAGTTCCTGGTTCCAAGTGATGCCTCTCAGGTCCTGGACCTTTGATGAGGCTTACAGCCTCTTAAAATCAAGCTTTTGGGTTCTTTGTGATCGCAACGTGGCCCGTTCAACCCGGAACTGCGCTGCTCGCACCTAAATTCAGCACAAGCCGCAGCCAGCTCGTCTCTTTGCAAAGCATGCACTGTTCGCCCACGGAGGATCGCCAACGCAAAGCACCAGCCCGCCCACCAGCAACACCAGGCCTGCTCTTCACGCCACGCCGAACACCACCCGCTCTCCTTGCTCCTTACGACCCTCTCCAAAGCAAACAGGACTCTTGGCACAACACTTGATAAGGTAAACCTTCTGTGGGACTAATTTAGGAATGTATCCAAGCCTCGCTCTATCATGGTCGGCCTAAACTTTTTACTTTGACCTGGTCCAGCGCGACCAGATGGCCGCAGTTGGCGCTTTTAGGTGCTATTTTACACTTTATTCTTTAAAAAAATCATAACTCTGGTTCTACGGATTTGATTTTTGTTGTTTTGGTCTTATATTATTATTTAAATGAAGCACTATTTTGTAACCTGATGTGGGATCTTATTGTGTGGTGTTTTACCTGTTTTACTGTTTGACGTGTTGCACAAATACTTTACACATTGCCTCTAAGTCAAGCAACCAGGGGGGTGAGCACAGGTTAATTTGTGATTTGCTTGTGTCTTAAACTGACTAGCACTCTGGTTGCTGCTTAACCAGGACACACACCACAGTCAACCAGTAACCCAATTTCTAACATGAGGTCCCTGAATTGATTTTATTTGGGCCTTGCTGCAGCATTGGACACTATATTCCAGCCGGTACTATTGAAAAGAGACTGAAATTGTATTGTACTGTATTGTAATTGCATTTATATAGCGCTTACTACCCCTGACGAGGCGTCGAAGCGCTTTTTCGGCGGGTAGCACGCTACTCCGGGACCCACAGAGGATTAGTGTTGAATTAGTATAGTGAAACATGCAAGTACATTTTAAGTGGTGGATAGGTTAGTCAGTTATTTGGATTTGGAATTATAGCAGAAGGATAGATGAAATATGAGGTAATTTCTAAGCATGAGCGCTAAATCCGCTCCGCTCGCGGATTTTGCGAATTTTCGGTAAATTTGCGATCCGCGAACTCTCGCGAATTTACCGAAAATTCGCAATCCGCGAGCGGCGGATTCCTAGGTCAAAAGTTCAACCCTTGCTGGCCTGTTGTTGTAACTATTTTACGATGGCGCCGGCAAGCTGCCAGCGCCATCGTAAAATAGTTACTAAATTAGCTTCAACAGGAAGCACTAATAGATAAAATCAAGCAGGCGCTCGTGCATCTGCTTTATTTTATCTATTCGCGCTTCCTGTTGAAGCTAATGTAGCAACTATTTTAGGATGGCGCTGGCAGCTTGCCGGCGCCATCGTAAAATAGTTTACAGGCAAGGCAGCTGCAGGTCCACCCAGCTTTTTCATCCGCATGAGAACGGAAAAGATGAGCCCCATTTTCAGGTGAGGTGCAAGTTGCGCTTCTCATCAATACTCTACCCTATGACAACAGTAATTAGCATGCTGAGGATTGGCCAAGCCGCACATACGTTGCACTCAGGGCCAAGCGGAGAGTTTATGTAATGCCCGAGGCATCTCCAGAAGTAGCATCACGCAGGCGGCGGTTAGGAGAGGGTCTCTTAACCTGGGGGCACACTATGTTATGTTTAAACATGTGCGTACGTGTTTACCAGCGTTGAGGGGCCGGGATTTGGGAACTGTATTATAGGAGTATGTCGCGCTACAACGAGCCAAAGATTCCGGTAGGTGGAGCCTACCGGGAGTAAGTATATGCCCTCATGATGGATAATAACTAGGCATTGGAGGCTCGGAAAATCCGTGTCGCGTGCCCCAACCTTTTGTGGGACGGAGGCGTAAAATGATACGCAGAATCGCCTTTCGAAATACCGGAGTTTAGTAAAGATGCCATTATGTGGGCAGCTTATCAGCAATGTAGCAGGGAGGGTGCAGACATGAAGGGCAACCCCGCGGGGCACCACAGGCCATGGTCTTTTCTGCACCCAACATCTGTTTCGCTGCACAGACTCAGGTGCTAGGAAGCAGCCTCCACCATAAAATCGAGACACTTCAATAACTTTTAAGCGCACCAATCCTACTGCCTTTCTGTCTCTAATTCTTCCTAAACGTGCGGAAGAACGAGGATGTGCATCCTCGGGCTGGAGGCATTCCATCAAAAAAAAAAAAAAGTCTGTTGCGAAATAATTTCACAAATTGTAATGGAATATAAACCGAATGAGGAATTGCAAGGCAGATGAAGCCGCGATACGGCTTTATAGTCGGAGTACGTTCCTGCTATCATACAGGAAGTATTGTGTTATCTAAGTGTTCTAAGGGCACCAAGTGGTAAGCTTGTGCAATCTTTTGTTGCATATTTCGAGCACGAAACACATATCTGGCACCCTACTGGACCACTGCTTATGAATCGACATAAGGGTTGAAATTGTGTGAAATTAAACAGCTGTACAATTGTACAATGTCAGCTGGAAATGAGAGGGTTTACAAAATGATTCAGTGCGATCTTGCATGCAGTTCTAGCCGGTGAGAAAGCATGGTTCCCAAACAAAACATTTTATTTTCATTACTAAATGCCACATTTCAGTTGGCATGTTAGCGTAGCAAGTATTTTAGGGGGGGTTCGCCCTGGGGACGCAGTGGCAAAACAAAGTGGATCTAACAAGTATGTTCCTTCTGGGGGTGACACTGACAACGTTACGCAGTCATGCGCCCCCCCCCCCAGTTGGTGTTGCTCACACGCCATACCTCTTCGATCAAGAGGAATTTGTTGCCTGCCCTCAGTATTTCACATGGGTGACTCAGTGTTTCGTTAGCATGCCGCTGCCTGCTCTTATTCCTAAGGGTTCAAGGGGGTCGCCACTTAACCCCCACGACAGCTGGCGAAGAGTTTAGTGGGACCACTTGACTGCGCCCAGAGTCACAACTGACGAGTGACCTATTGGTCCCCTTAATCCAAAGGGAACAAATAATAAAAAGTGAAGAGGAGGCGGAGAATGAATGCCAAATGCCCCAAATCCGCAATTACGAAAATCCGCAGATACGCGGATTTTGCGGATCCACGATCCGTGAATACGCAAATTCGTGAATCGTGGATCCGCAAAATCCGCCCATGCTTAGTAATTTCAGTGGTGGATATTAGTCTGTTATTTGGAGTGAGAAGGATAGCGGATGGATAAAAGGGGAAGAAAGATTTGCATTCATACAGCACTTGTTACCCCTGATGGGTGTTGAAGGGCTTTTTGACGAGTAGCACGCCACTCCGGAACCCATAAAGGATTAGTGTTGAAAATTAGTATAGTATAAATATGAAGTAATTTGAGTAGTAGATATGTTATTCAGTTATTTGGGCAGTATATTAGTATAGTTGAATATGGAACATGGAATTTGAGAAGTGAACATGTTAGTCTGTTAATTTTTATAGAAAAAAGGATAGTGGAGGGATAAAAGGGTGAAGGGTTTTTTTTTGTTTGTTTTTTTATGAGAAAAAGGGCAGCATTTCTGGCCCTAGTCCCGATCAGTCTCGAACAGGCCCGAACAGGCCCAAACAGGCAACTACCTTTGTCCTCTCCACCCTTAACAGGCCCAAACAGGCAACTACCCTTGTCCTCTCCACCCTTAACAGGCCCAAACAGGCAACTACCCTTGTCCTCTCCACCCTTAGCCTCGACGCCCGGGCTGAGACGCCCTAAGCCTGGCCTTTTTTGCAGCCCTAGTAATCAGGTGACCCCTTCAGCCAATGGGAACCCTAGCCCTAACATTATCCAATCACAACATTAGCCCTAACTTCTAGAACCAATAGGAGACCAGGACCTTGCAGCCAATCTTAACCCTAGTCCAAGCACCCAATCAGTTCAAAAACCCGGATCTCTACGTCCAATAAAGGCCCTAGCCCTACCACTAGTCCCAATCCAAGTCCAAGCAGCCAATGGTACAGGTAGCCCTAGTCCCTACTTCCAATAGCAAGCCTAACCCTACTCTTACTCCCACACCTTGTCCAACAACCAATCACACCAGAAGCACTAAATAGCTACTTCCAATTGAAGGTCTAACCCTAGTCCCACCCTACTCCCAACAACCAATAACATAGGAAGCCCTAGTCCCTACTTCCTATAGAAATCCGAACCCTAGCCCTAGTCCCAACCCTGCAATGATTGAATCACAGATCGAGAAACCAGTCAGAACCCTCAAATACCCAACCAATGAGGACATTAACCCTAACCCAATAGAAACACCAGATACAACCACCAATCAGTGTACACATGTGCCAACCACCAGCACACAATATAAGGTCCCAGCAACCTCAGACAAGGTTTGCTGGCCAGGGAGTTGGAAGCTGCTTGCTCCTGTTCAGAATCTCCTAGGAGACAGACAGGCTCAATCCACAACTTTGGACTTCAGCAGGTAAAGGCGTCACTAACTCGAAATCTAACAATACTGTTTGAATAAAGGTTTACTCCCCCTGCTGGCAAAAAAACGAAGTGCACAGGCCCCAGTAAATACAGCTCACAGAAGCACCCTCTGATGTAGAAAATCCCTGTTGCTAGGGGGGGGCAGGGGGGCTGGCCTCACTGGCTTGTGAACACAAAATGGTGGCTGGGGGTGCACTGTTTGAGCACACAGGCCTAAGCACAGAGCAAAGGAGAAATTTGGAGGGAAAACAGATTTGTCACCAAGGAATGAGAGGGACAAACTACAGAGGTTGGACTGCAAATCCCATTATTCAACACACTAAATGAAGGCAATCATGGGCAGGGAAAACCACACATTTAAAACACAACACAGGTGATAAAATATGCAATTACAGGCAGGCTAAAACTACAATTTTTAACTGTAACAACCACAGGCATAGACAGTAAACACAGAAAGTGAAAATCGTTTTTTAAACAACTTTTTGTCTTGGGAAGAGACAGCACTAGTCTGTCTCCTTACCACTTCCTGGACTCTGCTCAAAGCAATCTGGGGCACATGTGGGCTGCAACTCACAAGATGGAGGAGAATGATTTGGGGTGCACCCAGCAAGGCCTTCAGGGGCCTGAGCAGGTGTGAGAGGAGGGCTCAGACTTGCCTGGTAGCTGAATAGCCAATGGTCTGCTGGCCTGGGGGTGGGGTCTGGGCAGCTGCTTCTCCTGTTCAGAATCTCCTAGGAGACAGACAGGCTCAATCCACAACTTTGGACTTCAGCAGGTAAAGGCTTCACTAACTCGAAATCTAACAATACTGTTTGAATAAAGCTTTACTCCCCCTGCTGGCCAAAAAATGAAGTGCACAGGCCCCAGTAAATACAGCTCACAGAAGCACCCTCTGATGTAGAAAATCCCTGTTGCTAGGGGGGGCAGGGGGGCTGGCCTCACTGGCTTGTGAACACAAAATGGTGGCTGGGGGTGCACTGTTTGAGCACACAGGCCTAAGCACAGAGCAAAGGAGAAATTTGGAGGGAAAACAGATTTGTCACCAAGGAATGAGAGGTACAAACTACAGAGGTTGGACTGCAAATCCCACAATTCAACACACTAAATGAAGGCAATCGTGGGCAGGGAAAACCACACATTTAAAACACAACACAGGTGATAAAATATGCAATTACAGGCAGGCTAAAACTACAATTTTTAACTGTAACTACCACAGGCATAGACAGTAAACACAGAAAGTGAAAATCGTTTTTTAAACAACTTTTTGTCTTGGGAAGAGACAGCACTAGTCTGTCTCCTTACCACTTCCTGGACTCTGCTCAAAGCAATCTGGGGCACATGTGGGCTGCAACTCACAAGATGGAGGAGAATGATTTGGGGTGCACCCAGCAAGGCCTTCAGGGGCCTGGGCAGGTGTGAGAGGAGGGCTCAGACTTGCCTGGTAGCTGAATAGCCAATGGTCTGCTGGCCTGGGGGTGGGTCTGGGCAGCTGCTTGCTCCTGTTCAGAATCTCCTAGGAGACAGACAGGCTCAATCCACAACTTTGGACTTCAGCATGTAAAGGCTTCACTAACTCGAAATCTAACAATACTGTTTGAATAAAGCTTTACTCCCCCTGCTGGCCAAAAAACAAAGTGCACAGGCCCCAGTAAATACAGCTCACAGAAGCACCCTCTGATGTATAAAAGCCCTGTTGCTAGGGGGGGCAGGTGGGCTGGCCTCACTGGCTCGTGAACACAAAATGGTGGCTGGGGGTGAACTGTTTGAGCACACAGGCCTAAGCATAGAGCAAATGAGAAATTTGGAGGGAAAACAGATTTGTCACCAAGGAATGAGAGGGACAAACTACAGACGTTGGACTGCATATCCCACAATTCAACACACTAAATGAAGGCAATCATGGGCAGGGAAAACCACACATTTAAAACACAACACAGGTGATAAAATATGCAATTACAGGCAGGCTAAAACTACAATTTTTAACTGTAACAACCACAGGCATAGACAATAAACACAGAAAGTGAAAATCGTTTTTTAAAGAACTTTTTGTCTTGGGAAGAGACAGCACTAGTCTGTCTCCTTACCCCTTCTTGGACTCTGCTCAAAGCAATCTGGGGCACATGTGGGCTGCAACTCACAAGATGGAGGAGAATGATTTGGGGTGCACCCAGCAAGGCCTTCAGGGGCCTGGGCAGGTGTGAGAGGAGGGCTCAGACTTGCCTGGTAGCTGAATAGCCAATGGTCTGCTGGCCTGGGGGTGGGGTCTGGGCAGCTGCTTGCTCCTGTTCAGAATCTCCTAGGAGACAGACAGGCTCAATCCACAACTTTGGACGTCAGCAGGTAAAGGCTTCACTAACTCGAAATCTAACAATACTGTTTGAATAAAGCTTTACTCCCCCTGCTGGCCAAAAAACGTAGTGCACAGGCCCCAGTAAATACAGCTCACAGAAGCACCCTCTGATGTAGAAAATCCCTGTTGCTAGGGGGGGGAGGTAGGGGGTCTGGCCTCACTGGCTTGTGAACACAAAATGGTGGCTAGGGGGTGCACTGTTTGAGCATACAGGCCTAAGCACAGAGCAAAGGAGAAATTTGGAGGGAAAACAGATTTGTCACTAAGGAATGAGAGGGACAAACTACAGAGGTTGGACTGCAAATCCCACAATTCAACACACTAAATGAAGGCAATCATGGGCAGGGAAAACCACACATTTAAAACACAACACAGGTGATAAAATATGCAATTACAGGCAGGCTAAAACTACAATTTTTAACTGTAACAACCACAGGCATAGACAGTAAACACAGAAAGTGAAAATCGTTTTTTAAACAACTTTTTGTCTTGGGAAGAGACAGCACTAGTCTGTCTCCTTACCACTTCCTGGACTCTGCTCAAAGCAATCTGGGGCACATGTGGGCTGCAACTCACAAGATGGAGGAGAATGATTTGGGGTGCACCCAGCAAGGCCTTCAGGGGCCTGGGCAGGTGTGAGAGGAGGGCTCAGACTTGTCTGGTAGCTGAATAGCCAATGGTCTGCTGGCCTGGGGGTGGGGTCTGGGCAGCTGCTTGCTCCTGTTCAGAATCTCCTAGGAGACAGACAGGCTCAATCCACAACTTTGGACGTCAGCAGGTAAAGGCTTCACTAACTCGAAATCTAACAATACTGTTTGAATAAAGCTTTACTCCCCCTGCTGGCCAAAAAACGTAGTGCACAGGCCCCAGTAAATACAGCTCACAGAAGCACCCTCTGATGTAGAAAATCCCTGTTGCTAGGGGGGGGGGGGGGTAGGGGGTCTGGCCTCACTGGCTTGTGAACACAAAATGGTGGCTGGGGGTGCACTGTTTGAGCATACAGGCCTAAGCACAGAGCAAAGGAGAAATTTGGAGGGAAAACAGATTTGTCACTAAGGAATGAGAGGGACAAACTACAGAGGTTGGACTGCAAATCCCACAATTCAACACACTAAATGAAGGCAATCATGGGCAGGGAAAACCACACATTTAAAACACAACACAGGTGATAAAATATGCAATTACAGGCAGGCTAAAACTACAATTTTTAACTGTAACAACCACAGGCATAGACAGTAAACACAGAAAGTGAAAATCGTTTTTTAAACAACTTTTTGTCTTGGGAAGAGACAGCACTAGTCTGTCTCCTTACCACTTCCTGGACTCTGCTCAAAGCAATCTGGGGCACATGTGGGCTGCAACTCACAAGATGGAGGAGAATGATTTGGGGTGCACCCAGCAAGGCCTTCAGGGGCATGGGCAAGTGTGAGAGGAGGGCTCAGACTTGCCTGGTAGCTGAATAGCCAATGGTCTGCTGGCCTGGGGGTGGGGTTTGGGCAGCTGCTTGCTCCTGTTCAGAATCTCCTAGGAGACAGACAGGCTCAATCCACAACTTTGGGCTTCAGCAGGTAAAGGCTTCACTAACTCAAAATCTAACAATACTGTTTGAATAAAGCTTTACTCCCCCTGCTGGCCAAAAACGAAGTGCACAGGCCCCAGTAAATACAGCTCACAGAAGCACCCTCTGATGTATAAAATCCCTGTTGCTAGGGGGGGCAGAGGGCTGGCCTCACTGGCTTGTGAACACAAAATGGTGGCTGGGGGTGCACTGTTTGAGCACACAGGCCTAAGCACAGAGCAAAGGAGAAATTTGGAGGGAAAACAGATTTGTCACCAAGGAATGAGAGGGACAAACTACAGAGGTTGGACGGCAAATCCCACAATTCAACACACTAAATGAAGGCAATCATGGGCAGGGAAAACCACACATTTAAAACACAACACAGGTGATAAAATATGCAATTACAGGCAGGCTAAAACTACAATTTTTAACTGTAACAACCACAGGCATAGACAGTAAACACAGAAAGTGAAAATCGTTTTTTAAACAACTTTTTGTCTTGGGAAGAGACAGCACTAGTCTGTCTCCTTACCACTTCCTGGACTCTGCTCAAAGCAATCTGGGGCACATGTGGGCTGCAACTCACAAGATGGAGGAGAATGATTTGGGGTGCACCCAGCAAGGCCTTCAGGGGCCTGAGCAGGTGTGAGAGGAGGGCTCAGACTTGCCTGGTAGCTGAATAGCCAATGGTCTGCTGGCCTGGGGGTCGGGTCTGGGCAGCTGCTTCTCCTGTTCAGAATCTCCTAGGAGACAGACAGGCTCAATCCACAACTTTGGACTTCAGCAGGTAAAGGCTTCACTAACTCGAAATCTAACAATACTGTTTGAATAAAGCTTTACTCCCCCTGCTGGCCAAAAAATGAAGTGCACAGGCCCCAGTAAATACAGCTCACAGAAGCACCCTCTGATGTAGAAAATCCCTGTTGCTAGGGGGGGCAGGGGGGCTGGCCTCACTGGCTTGTGAACACAAAATGGTGGCTGGGGGTGCACTGTTTGAGCACACAGGCCTAAGCACAGAGCAAAGGAGAAATTTGGAGGGAAAACAGATTTGTCACCAAGGAATGAGAGGGACAAACTACAGAGGTTGGACTGCAAATCCCACAATTCAACACACTAAATGAAGGCAATCATGGGCAGGGAAAACCACACATTTAAAACACAACACAGGTGATAAAATATGCAATTACAGGCAGGCTAAAACTACAATTTTTAACTGTAACAACCACAGGCATAGACAGTAAACACAGAAAGTGAAAATCGTTTTTAAACAACTTTTTGTCTTGGGAAGAGACAGCACTAGTCTGTCTCCTTACCACTTCCTGGACTCTGCTCAAAGCAATCTGGGGCACATGTGGGCTGCAACTCACAAGATGGAGGAGAATGATTTGGGGTGCACCCAGCAAGGCCTTCACGGGCCTGGGAAGGTGTGAGAGGAGGGCTCAGACTTGCCTGGTAGCTGAATAGCCAATGGTCTGCTGGCCTGGGGGTGGGGTCTGGGCAGCTGCTTGCTCCTGTTCAGAATCTCCTAGGAGACAGACAGGCTCAATCCACAACTTTGGACTTCAGCAGGTAAACGCTTCACTAACTCGAAATCTAACAATACTGTTTGAATAAAGCTTTACTCCCCCTGCTGGCCAAAAAATGAAGTGCACAGGCCCCAGTAAATACAGCTCACAGAAGCACCCTCTGATGTAGAAAATCCCTGTTGCTAGGGGTTCAGGGGGGCTGGCCTCACTGGCTTGTGAACACAAAATGGTGGCTGGGGGTGCACTGTTTGAGCACACAGGCCTAAGCACAGAGCAAAGGAGAAATTTGGAGGGAAAACAGATTTGTCACCAAGGAATGAGAGGGACAAACTACAGAGGTTGGACTGCAAATCCCACAATTCAACACACTAAATGAAGGCAATCATGGGCAGGGAAAACCACACATTTAAAACACAACACAGGTGATAAAATATGCAATTACAGGCTGGCTAAAACTACAATGTTTAACTGTAACAACCACAGGCATAGACAGTAAACACAGAAAGTGAAAATCGTTTTTAAACAACTTTTTGTCTTGGGAAGAGACAGCACTAGTCTGTCTCCTTACCACTTCCTGGACTCTGCTCCTTTCTTTCTAACCATCAGCAATCCATGCAAATTGGCTAATATTGTTTATTTGCAACACCAGGCAAGTGGGATGTACCTCAGGGGTCAATTCAGTCCCCTCTCTTGTTCAATATCTACATGCCCACCCCCATGCTTATTCACTTCAAAATGTGGGTGAATATTTTAATATTTACAAAGATGACACCCAACTTCTCTTCAAACTGATACCTAAATACAAGGATTTCTCATACCACTATGCTCTCTGACTGACAATTTCATCTCTGTGTCTACCTGGATGCCTAGAGAGTCTATGGAACTGAATGCATCCAAGATTAATCTGCTGGTGTCCAGGAATGGATACGTTACTAGGCCTGGACGGTAACTCTGTTCCATTTGCAGTGTTCTGCACTTCGCGGAGCAAGCTGAGTTCCCAAAAACTCCTCTCTGCATAGCGGAGCAGAGTTTTTTGCTTGTTCACACTCGCCAATGTTAATTTGGCGAGCGAGGAAAATCCAACGCTAGACCACCTCCCAGCAAGATTTCTCAATGCGGGCAGTCACAGATGGTCGCCACTGCTCGCACTGAGAAACCTTCCATTCGTGTTGAGACAGCTGTCGCTCAAGTAGAACTTCTACACGAGCAGCAGAAAGAAGCAACACCCTTGTGTGCTGCGCATGGTGCCATTCGTGCTAATTTTACAGCGCGGGACAAAGAACCAGCGCTAAAAATCTGCATGAACAGTGCGACATAACAACATTATTTTTCTCACTTCGTGGACTTCCACATAGCAAAACTCCACAAACTCCGCCCAGGCCTTCGTTGCTGGATTGAAGAGCTGTGGCATGTATTACCGAGATCGCCCCCAATGCCAGTAAACTCATTAAAAAGACATGGAGTTCATCAGTGATGCAAATATGTCCTTGAAACCTCAAGTAGCTACGGTATCAAGCTCTTTTGGCACCTTAAATCTTAGAGAATCTTTTACTGTTCATACCCAAATTTGATCACAAACAAGTTATCACCACATATATGCAAGCTGGTCTAGACTACGCCAATTCATGTTTAACTGGACCTCCCAAACATACTTTTTAGGAGACTTGAAGTAGTTGAGAATGCGGCAGACCACCTCATTACCAATTGTTCTTATAAAGACCACTATCCTCTTTTCTCTGTACTAGCTTCCTGGGAACAGGAATTCTATTTAAATCAATGACCATCATGCGCATGATTGTATACCGCCATAAGTGGATACATTTCTTCTGTACTTCCCTTCACGTTATTTATGCTCCTGATGCACGTTTTTAGTTGAGCTCTCCAAGGTTATGACTTCTAGCTGGAGTCAAAGACCTTTTTCTGTGGCAGCTGCCAAAAACTGGAATTCTTTGCTCCTGGCAATCCAGTTACAGTTCTCACTAGCCCCATTTATAAATCATTTAAAAGCATGGCCTCCAGTATCTAAACCCTTTCTACAGGTGCCGACATTTTTATATTTTGTATATGTATATTGCAAGACGCTCTAATTGACAGCTTCAGTAAGTTATAATTTTAGTTCCTTTAACTGACGGTCTATGGTGCATTTTACAAAAATAGATTTAACATTATATATTATGTGAAAATAAGGCTCGTTGTGTCAATGTTCTTTCTACCTTGTGAGGTGACAAGGAAGTTCAGTAGTTCATTCCAAATTCCCAATAAAACGTATATCCCAGCTTTTTTAGTCAGACAAACAGGCGAGGGGCACAGTCCACAGTAAAGAATAATATATATTTGTGCCAAAATAATGACTACACAAAGGCCAATTGGTGTTTTGCGATGCTCATCGCTTCTTCAGGCCCATCTAGTATGTTTCTATTATTCATTACGAAATAAAAAACAATCAATATAAGTCAAATTCCTCTTTTTAAGTGTATACCTCACAGTTTCGTTCTGCATTCAATTTATACTTTGGTATCAAATATAACAAAAGCAATCTCAAAAAACATTGTTCAAAAAACGTATTTCTTTTGTAGTTTCAATTGAACCCTACCACTAGGCAAATCACCACCTATCTATCCCAAGAGAAATGGGAGAACTTACACCCATCGACGTCATGGGATATTCTATATCTTTGTACATCGATCTCATAAAATATTCTCTAATCTATATTTGTGCGTCGTGTGGTATTCTGTATATATATATATATATATATATATATATATATATATATATATATATATATATATACATACATACATACATATATATATATATATATATATATATATATATATATATATAGTTGTCACTTTAAATCTAATCTATCAAAAAATATATGCCACCCAGTTCCAATGCACATTTGATCTTACACTTTTGTGTCAACATTATTAACCTTAATTTCCAAACTGAAAATACTCTGTTTCAAAAACGGTCAATCGACCTCTTAGCCCAACCTTGCCTGCAGGCTTATTTCTCATTTACCAGCAACTACTAAAATCAAAAATGAACACCTCCTTGAAGAAGGCACTAAAAGCAGAAATGTTTACATTTCTCCAAAAAAACGTGTTGTATGTGTGCTGAGGTGGACAGCAGACATCCACTGCGTGGGATCTTTCTGAATGTGTCTAGGCATTATAATTTCTACTCCTAAGCTAGACAGCCACTCTCTGCATCATGGTGACAGACTGTCTGTCATTCAAGGCAGCCTTGCTGGTTTAACTGCAGAAGAGTGAGATCAATCTTTGTAGATATGTTTTCCCACTTGCACAACACAGCGCAACAAAATTGATTGCTATACTGCATTGCGTGGAAAATTTGTAAATATCCATCTTTGTTTCTTTTCAATCTGCTCCATCAGATTTTCTAAATAGTTCTATCTGGTTATATGGGTGTTGCTATGAGCATTTAAAAAAATCAATATAAACTATAAAAATTAGGATTCGAAAAACGTAAGTAGTCATTAAAAAATGTCAATATCTCTTTTGTATACAGCGCTTAAAGATATAGTTTTGGTGTTTCTAAGCACTTCCGACCATGTGTTCCCACTGCCTATTATGACAATACTCAGCTAATGGCAGGGACGTTAGGCTGAACTTGCCCTTCCGGGATCTGAACCAGTGTCACGCAAGTCACACCAAACGCCACAAGGGGCTTTTTAATCTCCAAGTCGTATTTCGTCGCATTCAAAACTGCATACCTTATGCACTTCGGGAAATCTGATTTAGAATGTGTCATCAAATGATGTGAGTTTGGACAGTGTGCAGATTGCTGTTTCAGTCGTGTGTCTGTTTAAATGTAGTTTCTGACATAACTTGATCACGTATAATTGAAAGTCCTTTTTTTATCTACTTGTTCCAGTTGTAGACTTCAAATTGCGAGCACAACAAAGTGCCTGGACACTACTTCGCCATTGTTAAGGGACCATATAGATTTCCCAGTGTGGCGCTTTCTCCCAATTACAACATCTCCAAGCTTTCTTGAGAGGATAAAAGGTTGCGTTGATCCTGCTGGGATTTGACCCTGAAGTTTGCCCGGTGCCTGCAGCTGCTACCGCAGACAGCGGCATCGTGTTGTTGCTGATGTGAGATCTAAAAAAAAATACAGGGAAAAGTAACTCGGAGCAGTTTAAGCACTTGAAAGAGATGACGACACAAACACGCATCGGCTCATCCATCGGCGTGCACGCCGATATAAAAATCAGTAAACTAAAAAAAAAATGTTTTAAAAAAGTTATTATTGATTGGAATAAACATTTATCACGTTGAATAATATTTTGCATCTGGCGTTCGCCCGGTCTCCTGCTGTTCCAGAGCCATCGCCCAGTGGCCAGATTGCATGATGCCAAACACTAATGGCTATTTGCTGAAAACCTCTAATGGCCTAATTACCCTCGCTGCTGAGTTTGTCTTAATTACACTGGTCTTTTAATTGGACGTGGAGGTTTTGACTGCAATTGTTCAAGTCGTCAAAAAGGATTCGCTGGAAATTTAGAATATCTTTAACTTTCTTTTCTAACCATGTTTTTGATTTCACCACACAGCGTTCCATTTTGTTAATTGTGAAAGTGGAAGAGGAAGAAGAAGCACGGACAAAATTATTTTTGCAATAGCGGGAAAGAATTCAGCAATAAGATGTCTTGAAAATTCGTAGCTCTTTTAAGAGCGAAAGTCGGAACGTCATATTTAGAACGAAGCTCAACCCTTTGGATATGACAATGTTGCCACCTAGTGGCTGTTTGTGAAGGTGCAGTTACAATAAAGTTTCGGTGAAGAAGACGCCACAATTTTTCTGAAGCACATTTACAGAAGAGCGGATTTACACTTTCAGGCATGTGAAGTAAATGATTCCACCCCATGCTGTGAGTGTGAGGTTTGATCAGTCACGCACTCCCTCTAATAATTCCCTGCCACTCAAACGTTACTAGGCTGACCCTTTACAAAACATTACTATCGCTCTTTTCAAAATATGCCTTTGAATTTAAAAGGGTCGCCTCTATATCTGAAAAGAATTATATTAACAGCGACATCAGCATTTCACATACGTTTGTTTCATAACTGTGTAAAGAAGGTGTTTAGAGGGATGGGACATGCGCAGCGAAGTGGCAAGTAGCTTGTAATCAAACATTTGCTGGTGACCAGGGATTTGTGATGTAATGGTCGCCTGATAACTGTAGCCATGACTCCAACCACAGATCTCCCCAAAGTATAGAGAAAGACTCGAACAAGATTACCCGCTTTTTGCCTACACATTATCTAAATATAGTCACTTCAGATACGAATCTGCTTTCATTGCTAGAAATCAACAGTTAACTTCACTTACTATGAACCTTATATACACACATTCATACTATAGTATATTTACAGATACGCAGAGCGCAATATACGATTTATGTCCAGTGTTTACTCCGTCGAGGTCAATGACTTACAAAAGGAGCGCCCCGATTTGAGAAATGGTGCCCTCCCCACCCCAACAATTGAAATAAATAGCATATTACACTCCCTGGACCGGCATGGATGGCATATGCCATGCAATCAGGACATTTGTAGTAGATCTAAACAAAAATATTTAACCGGAACCAGGGAGCAGGGCAATAATTCTGTCCAAAAAGCACATTCAGATTTTTTGGGGTGCGGAATGGGAATTCTTCCCACCCGAAAATATACATTTACTACTCCTTTCCCGTCCTACATAAACAGAAGGGGAGTGCTGTCTCTGTATGCACCCTAGCCTAGTAGCCATCCCAATGTACTTGCTGTTTTGTGCTTCCGCAGCGTAGCCACAAGGGGCCAGAAGGGACCTTTTATGCCAAGCACAACCAAGGGCAGGCAGGAGAGAAGTTATTGAAAAGAAAGCCGCTCTGGACTTTCACATTGTTTGTGCCACCCCTCGGCCGCCTTACTATGCCTTGTACATGGACCAGGAAGAAACCTTTCATCCCAGCTTCCTGTCCTGTGATGTTGGACCCTTTCCCGCCATACGTAGGTACAGAGACTGCTGCGTGAGCATCCCACCAAAATGATGACCAAGACAGAGGTCTTCTTTGCCTGTATATGGATGTGGGAGACGGAGGACCAGGACCCCTGATAAGTGTCACAGTGTCACGTTCAAAGGTGCGAGACACTTGGAGACCAGGACAGCTGAAAACTGCCCAGTTCTCCATCTAAAAAAACCATCGGTAGCAGTGACATTTTAGGATTTTTGGGGGTTTCGGGCCAAACAGATTTTGGGCCCCTGGTTCGGGAACAGCTTTGAATTTTACTGCTTATTTTTCTGCAAATTTACACCTGCTTCAATATCAATTATTATGCACGCACACATATTTATATATATTTGAGGGCAGTATATGGTTAGGAAAAATAATGCTATAATCCATTCATTCAGTATACTCGCAAAAAAAACTAGATGGCCCCTCTTATCAACCATTGCACTTTGTTATCAAAGCAAAACCGCTTCCCTCTAACTTACGCAAGTACGGTGATGCATGGAAGGGACTTCAAAACGTTGGATAGATTACAAATCAAAACATACTAGCAGGTCTTTTGTCTGCCCTGTAATGCTTCTCCCGCTCAAATTCGTTTGGAATTTGGGTTGACACAGCAAAACATAGCAAGAAGATATCATTGCATTAAATCCATGAATAAAATACAAAATAATCAGTCCAGCCCTCTAATCAGTGCTCTATGGGAATCTGTGAATAATGATGTGAATTCAAGTTACAACAAATACTTGCCCTCATCGTTACAACTAACCAATGTGGGTGACTTATGGGATTTGAATTTATCGCATCCTACTTCCTGCCAAGCCATGAATAAAACAGCAAAAATTAATTCGCTAGTTGGGGACCAAAGCATATTTTCGCGTCAATCCCATGCTTGGACGGCAATTCAAACCTACGTCACATTGCAACCGGCAACTTACTTACACCTAACATATCCTGTGTATTTCAAGAAAAAACTATTGTCTATGCGCTTAGGTGAACTGCCATCTTTGTCAGCGCCAAGAAACCAATCGGTGATAGTGCGCTCAATAAATGACTTATTAACATAACATAACATAACAAACAAACCAGCATGACGATATAAAGGACCAAAAACGTGCAGACTATGTGATGCTCCAAACGAGGATTTTGTGCATTTGGTCACCATATGTCCCAAACGGAATAATGTACGCCGTACACTTTTAAAGCGCTTATTTAATGAGAGAGGGATCCGTACGTGCAGAACAGCCATCATGAGAAGTCTGGCCCCTACAGATCCTCAGCTAAATTGCAAACTTCTGAAGTTTTTACAATTTCATGACAAAGCAGTTAAACAGAATTGTAAGCTGCATACTATAGCATAAGGAATTTGCCTTGCCTTTTGAGTACAATACATTGATACAATGTTAAAACGGTAGTAGGATGTTGACATTTGGAGTTGCGGAATTTTATATTAATGTATACGCCACTTCATAACAACGGTGAAGAGTATCCACATTAATGACTGAAGGAATCTTACAATGTTATGTTTTAAATGAGACCACAATATTTTCCTGTGTCGTAGCAATATTAATTCATGTTTTTAAGACAATTATTTTAAAAAGGACTTTTTTTTATATGTACACCGTACTTTGTATTGTGATGGTTTTTATTAACTAATAACAATAAACTCTCATTTCATTTCACATATTTGAGGGCACTTAAAGAGAGACAGAGTCAGAAGGAGAGTTAGGGAGGATCTGATAGAAAATTGATAAGAGGGATATGAAGGGAGAGAAAAATTACTTTAGCAAGGGGCCTCTTGGGTGATGGCGGCCCTGGGCCATTTCTCACTTTTACCATTGATGAAAAAGTCTCTGATCAGCAGGGTAAGGAGGGCGGAGTGGGTGAATGTAGTGGCATAGCAAGAACTATATGGCCCCTAAAGCAATCAAGGAAATTGAGCCCAACATGCCCAAGTTTGATAGTAAAAAAACACAACCACTAACTGAGGTGCAGAGGGCCCCTTCTTGTTCTGGGTGCCGGTGCACTGCCACATTATTGATAGCTATGCAGCTAGTTGGATGTTGCCCATGTCACCACTGCCAGGGCTTGGCACCTCCACAGTGTACTGTTTAAGACACAACAAGAAAATGCAAAAAGGCATATGGGGGAATGGGATGGGATTCCCACATACACCCAGGCTCCTAAATAACGCAAAAGACAAGTAAGGTGCGTGAACGTCCAAATAGAGGTGCTAGCAACCACAGTACTATATTTTTTTAATGCCCCTGTGATCGTGAACTAAGAGAGAACAATGCAATCCACAAAATGTGGAAATAGTGTAGCACTCAAACAGCACATAAAGAATGTAAATTGCACCACTCTGAGGAGATTATCTTACAATAGCAAAACAACAACAAACCAGGAGGAGGAATCGCCATTGACCACAGGAACACCATCAGACTCTCAACAAACACTGATGACTCCCTCAGCATGGCTGAACACTTACACTTCCAGATCCATGTCAATCACAACACCACCCTTAGAGGAACCCTCGTCTACAGACCCCTGGGACCCCGTCCACAGTTCAGCGAACCCAACGCTGACCTCATCAGCACGCATGCCCTCGCATCCAAGGACTACATCCTCCTCGGAGACCTGAACTTCCACCTCGAGAACGCCAACGAAAGCAACTCCACAACGCTGATCAACAACCTCATCAACCTCTGGCTCAAACAGCTCGTCACGACACCCCCATCACCCCGCCGGACCCATGCTCGACCCCATCTTCTCAGCCAGCAACCAAGTCACCTTCAGCCACACCACCGAACTCCACTGGACTGACCACCACTGCATCCACTTCTCCTTCGAGAAACACACTGCACACAACCAACAAGGTATCCCACACCTCAACTGGAAAAAAATCACAGATGACCAGCTCATCATCTCACTCGCCCGAGACCCTCCATCCGAATCCTCCAAGACCAACGCAGCAGCCCGCAACTTCTGACAATGGATCGGCGACCTCGCCAACACCCTCGCCCCGATCACAACACAAGAGCCATCTGGTTCAAAGCTGACCTCCAGAACTCCAAGCCGAAGACTCGAGAAGCAGTGGTGCAATGGCCAGACACCAGACAGCCACGCAGCTCTAATGAACACTAAACGCAAACACCACCAACTCATCCGTTGCACCGAAAGAACCTCCTTCAAGGAATGCATTTACAACAATGCGCACAACAGCAAAGAGCTCTTCAACATTGTGAAAGAACTCACCACCCCCAGCTCCAGCTCCAATGACGTACCACCGTCACAAGAACTCTGCGACTCCTTGACTACCTTCTTCCACCGCATGATCGCAGGCATCCACAACATCTTAGATACCAACACGCCTGACTCAACACCCACCAAACACACTGACCTCCTGCTCTCCTGGCACAACGTCAATGATGAAGACACCATCAAAATTATGAACACCATCCACTCCGGCTCACCCTCCGACCCCTGCCCCCACCACATCTTCAACAAGGCCAGCTCCATCATCGCACCCCAACTCTGAAAGATCATCAACACCTCCTTCGAGACCGCCACCTTCCCAGGGAGCTGGAAACACGCCGAGATCAACGCCCTACTCAAGAAATCCAAGGCAGGCCCAAAGGGCCTCAAGAACTTTCGACCCATCTCACTGCTTCCGTTCCCTGCAAAAGTCATTGAGAAGACCGCCAACAGACAACTGACCCACTTCCTGGAGGAGAACAACGTCCCGGACTCCTCCCAATCCGGCTTCCACAGCAACCACAGCATCAAAACCACCCTCATCGCCGCCACTGATGACATCAGGACCCTGCTGGACAACATAGAAACCGCGACCTCATCCTCCTGGACCTCTCGGCCACCTCGACACCCTCTGCCACCATGCCTCCATGACGCAGGGATCCGAGAAAAAACACTGGACTGGATAACCTCCTTCCTCACCGGCAGAACTCAGAGAGTCCGCCTCCCCCTTCCAATCCAATGCCACCATGATCACATGCGGCATACCCCAAGGATCATCCCTCAGCCCGACTTTCTTCGATATCTACATGGCACCACTCGCCAACCTCGTCCAGTCGCACCACCTCAACATCATCTCATATGCCGGCGACACCCAGCTGATCCTCTTTCCCACCAAGGACCCAAACACCACCAAATCCAACCTCCACAAAGGAATAAAAGCCGTCGCAGAGTGGATGAGGACCAGCCGTCTGAAGCTGAACTCTGACAAGACGGAGGTCCTCATCCTCAGCACTACCCCCTCCGCATGGGACGACTCCTGGTGACCGGCCATGCTGGGACCTGCCCCGACCCCCACCAACCACGCATGCAACCTGGGTTTCATCCTGGACTCAACTCTCTCCATGACCCAGCAAGTCAACACTGTCTCCTCCTCCTGCTTTAACACCCTATGCATGCTTCGCAAGATGTAAAGATGGATCCCCACCGAAACCAGAAGGACGGTCACTCAAGCCCTCGTTAGCAGTAGGCTGGACTACGCAGGAATCATGGCCAAACTCCTGAAGAGACTGCAACGCATACAAAACGCCTCTGCACGCCTCATCCTCGGACTCCCTCACCACAGCCACATCACCAACCACCTGAGAGACCTGCACTGGCTCACGGTAAAGAAGAGGATCACCTTCAAGCTCCTCACCCACGCCCACAAAGAACTCCACAAGGGCGGACCAGCATACCTCAACAAATGACTCACCTTCTACGCCCCGAACCGCCAGCTTCGCTCTGCTGACCTCGCCCTCGCCACCATCCCACGCATCTGCCGAATATCCACCAGCAGCAGATCTTTCTCCCACCTCGCCGCCAAGGCATGGAACTCCCTCCCCATCCACCTGCGCCAGACCCAAGACCTGCTGACCTTCAGGAGACTCCTCAAGACTTTGCTGTTCGATCATTAGCAGCTGCGTTCCCCCCCACCCAGCACCTTGAGACCCTCATGGGTGAGTAGTGCGCTTTATAAATGCTTTGATTGATTGATTGATTGATTGATTCCTGATTAAGGTCAAGGATTGCTGCTATTTTAAGGCGACCCGATCATCTTAAAATGAAAGCGCATCTGAAATCCACATCTCGGGTTGGAGTCATACGTTCCCTTAAAAAACTAGGCACAGAGAAATGTGGTGTACTAAAAGGTGTGGCAGTCTGCTATACCCTGTGCCCAGTGTAAGGGGTCATGTGGTCTGGGAGCAGAAACAAAAGTACACAGACAACAAAGATGCACAGTTGATTGGAGGGAAACACTGGGCTCAAGCACAAAACTCATCCAGAAGCTGTGCTCAGTCCAGAAGCTGTGCTCAGTCCCCCGGGGAAAACCAACTGCTGATGGGTGTGCCTTACAGACTTGCACAGTGGAGGTTGGCCACCACTGCGTGGTAAAGGTTTAGACTCACTTTCCACTGACAATACCTTTTTTGATTTGTCTATAAATGTGCCCCCCATTAACAGATTTTCATCAAAAAGGTGGCTAAGGGTAGTCAGTTAAGAAGATCATGCAAGCCATATTTTGTGCAATTTCATCTAGGGGAAAAAAACGTTAAGCCAGGCTTACAGATATTTCCCATTTTATTTCGTTGGCTGCTACACCACAAAATGGTTGAGTGAATTTACACAAATCGTTCCATTAATTTTACTTAAAAAGCGTGCGTTTTTTGGTCTGGTGTAAACATGTTCCGTAGTTTTTGAGATATTAGTGTTTTAAAAGATGCAGGATGGGCTTGAAAGGATTAATTATTTTGTGTATATTAACTTTTGAAACTCCCTCTTTTGAAAATCATGGTTTTTGTCCAACACATTTAACATTTTTGTGCAAAATATGCATAGAAACGTGGGAGCATTAAGAAGGTGCCTGACTCCAGATGAGCGCTGGAGGGCACTTTAAGACATAGAAAATGCCAGAAACCGTCCCTCCAAAAAATGTCTGCTACAGTATACTTTCAGAAATTCCCTATCATGTGTCCTCCATTTCATTTTTCAAACAAAAGACACCATTTTGCAAAATAAATCTTGATTTTCATAACATTCTCGATTTTTCCTAAAAAAGGCCATGGCGGACAAAATGCTTGCATAGGATCAATCAGCGGACTTGTAAAGCGCGCTACTTACCCATAAGGGTCCCAAGGCGCTGAGGGGAGGGACGGGGGATGCTGCTACTGCTCGAAGAGCCAGGTCTTGAGGAGCCTTCTGAAGGCGAGAAGGTCTTGGGTCTGCCGTATGTGGGTAGGGAGGGAGTTCCAGGTCTTGGCGGCGAGGTAGGAGAAGGATCTGCCGCCAGAGGTAGTTCTTTGAATGCTGGGGACAGCTGCGAGGGCGAGGCTGGCAGAGCGGAGCTGGCGGGTGGGGGTGTGGAAGCTGAGTCTGCTGATCAGGTAGGCAGGATGCATAGACAGGTGCTGCAGGTCTGGCTGATCTTCAGTCCATGGAGTCAACTTCTATTGTGAATGAGTGAACAAAATGCACAGTGTGGGATGGACACTTGTTGAGGTTTAGGCGTAGGGTCTAGTCGAAAGCCTGGCCCTGTGGCCAAAGCCCAGTGTGCCTGCCAATATGGTACATGGTAGGTCAAGGAAGTGCATCATCGAAATTCAGTCAAAACAGTTAAAGACTAGTTATGATTAAGGAACTGCAAACCAGAAAAACAACCTGATATGCATCCATTATGTTATGCAATGCACACAACTCATGCCATAATTAATGCCACCCATTATGCTCAATATATCAGTTGGCCAGTGGCACTAGGTAAATAAAGCATATACCAAGAGCTCAACATGATAGACGGTGTGAGTTATGGTGTGCATTGTGTGCATTTTACAATGTCAGCAAAATCAACTATTTAGTTCTCATTAACACGTAATTTCCATTGCAATGTCATATTTTTACTTTGCTTCAAACTTTTGTGCCGTTTGATAAATCTGCGTAATACTTTCCAATTAAGTAGCTTAAGTGACTACCTTTTAGCATGTGGGGGATCAAAACCTTTGTGTTTTTAATTTTAATTGCCATGTGAATACTCGGCTTGTGCGTAAAATTCATTCCACTCGTAGATTAGGCAGTATTCTGGAACTCTGCACAACGAGTGTAAGTCAGAGTTCCCACTGAATTCTGCTATCCGTCATGTGGCAAAAAAAAATTCCGGTGGTCCATGCAAGACTTGTTTTGATGCAAGCTGGCACACGCTACACTATCGGCCACTCGCACACGCATGCAAGATTTGCAACCTGCTAGCACGGCTCCCAGCATCATTTGCATGACTCTAGCAAGAGCGAACGACAGCAGTTGCACCTCGATCAGATTCTCTACAGCAGCTAAATCTACACGAAAATACGTTTTTGAGTTAACATTCTACTCTGGCGGATCATTCAGGTTTTTTTTTAGTGTGGGAAGCCTTTTATTATTTTATTTTTTATTTCAACTAGAAGAAAGAACCCCACGGACTCTAAATTCCTGTTCCTGTCCAGCAAGTACCTCCCAGTGCTTTGTCTATCTCCTGGTTACTTTTCATTTGCAATTCGGAGTGGATCACTCTCTAAGTCTGCTGCATATATACCATTGTATTTAAGGACTTTCTTTTTGTCATAGTACAAGTAACTTAAAAAATATATTGTATAACGGAGTTGTTTGACTGAAAGAGGGCATGCACCAGTATTTCTTTGTACTTTTTTTTCGATTTTTAAAAAAACTTTTTGTGGTGGTTGGCCTGTAGTTTCAGTAGGAACCTAGTTATTTTTTTGCATTTCATTTTTTATCTTTTGTAAGGGAAAAAGGTTGCACAATTCAGTAAATTTTCTCTGTTTGTTAAATTTGCAACATTCATTTATTTTACTATTGGCCTAATCTACCAACGAGCCTTTCAGCCACTAGGCCCAGTAGTAATCATGGGTGCATGAAACAGCTGTTTCTGCGGTATATGTTGTTTTAAAACATCTATTAAGTCAGGGATGGCATAGGATTAAATGAAAAATATGGGCTTATTTTTTGTATTTCACGTTAAGTTTTGTTGCAAAAAGTGTAAAGTTGGAGTAATATTTGATGCCTTGGCAGGATCTGTGATGTTGTAAATTTTTATAGCTCAGTTAATTTCAAGTTTTGGGCATTGCAGAATTAATGGTAGTGTTTTCTTCATTGTTACCATGCCTCCTTTGACTAGTGTGTGTGTTTGTTTGCCATAGGCCACCATTTGTCTTTGTTCTTCACGCCATGTGGCCGTGGGCCATTTTGTGTAGTCAGTGTCCATAGGCCTGCATGTGTTTTTCTTTGTGGGTCCATACCTCCTTGCTTGTTGTTGTTGTTTGACCATCTGCTGACGACCATTTTGTGTGACTAGCCAGTGAGCTTTTGCCATAGGCCTATATGTATTCTTTGTTAGGCCATGCCTACTTCCTTGCTGCTGTTGTTTGACCATGTGGCTGGTGACCATTTTGTGTAGCCAGAGAGTGTGCTTTTGCCATAGGCCTGAATGTGTTCTTTGTATGGTGCCGTCGTTTGCTCCCAGGTGCTTTGACATGGTGCTGGGGTGGACAAATAATAGAAGTTAAGGAACAGAAGCAGAGAGGAAGAACTAAAGGAAGTAAAAAGGCAAAACAAAAAAGTGGCAAACATCACAGTAGAAAAAAAAAGACAAAAACATAAAATACACAAACACTGATCAAAAAAGCTGAATGAGGGGAGCCTGAGAGAGATTGGGGGAGGATTGAAAAGGATTAAAAAATCAGGCCCACCACCATGCACAGTACAGAAAGTATGTAAAACAAAACGGCTTTGCCCATGCGAACCACGTAGTCACTGATCACTGATTTTTCAGCATGGGAGTGCACATTACACTACTGGCATGTAAAAAAGCAGAGCAAATGGGCAGACCAGCACTTTCTCCCGCTCACGTAGTTCTGCAGAATCTAGCAGAGTGTTTTTGATACTCCTCAGAGCAAAACTCAGCGAGTTCCACCCAGGCCTAATGATTACTTCTTTCAAGTACACCAAACCCACTGAAATAAATTACACAAATAAGTTACACTAAACATGGCATAAAGCTAGAAATTCACTCAGAGTAGTGCCCGAGCTTGGTTCTTTGTAAATTTGTTCAATACGGTTTGAGAAAATTGTGTTAGATAAAGGTGCAAGCAAGACTTAGAAGGAATAATGAGCAATAAACTTTTTTTATTTTCACTGTTAATTTGCAGATTTGTTTGAATATCAAGAACCTTGAATCCTCCAACAATAATACATTTGAAAAATTAATGAATTGAATTGGAAGAGTTAGCATTTTCCCTTCTTCCCATGTGCAAATTCACAGATCCTCAAGGATGTGGGTGGCTCGCAGCTGCTGAAAGATTTTGTTCCGGTGGCAAAAACAGGATGGCAGGCACTGAAGCCAATGTCTTGAAAACTGTAACAAAGGGGACAGAAAGAGCTTGGGGAAGCATGCCTCTACTCCAGGAAGAAGGCCGAGTGGGTCCTGGACGGGCAGATACTGCATACTGCAGGAAAAAGGAAAAAAGTCCACATGTTTCTCATGGGATGCAGGGTTTAAATATCAATATCTATGGATGAGCAAATTTGCAGCTTGATAGACATTAAAAAAACATCAATAACCTTTTTTTCCAAAGTCCAAAAAACAAGTTAAAACACACAAACAATCATGGTTCAGCATTATGAACCCACGAAATTCCTCGGGGTGGAATAAGTAGGAGTGTAAAGCAGCTTGTTTTACCAGACCATAATCTTACAGGTATTGATTAAGTGAAAAAGAACCACACAGTGTATTTATAAAAATATTTATTATAAGACACTCAATAACACATAAAGATATCTCCTTAGCCAGAGATATACACAATGCACACAGTACTTTGCAATAGAAACACATAAGTAGCAGAGAAGAGAAAGTGGTCCCCAGGAGGAGGCCAAACCATATACAGTGGTGTCTGAATTGAATCGTGTCCCGCAACAAATCTATGGACCCACCCTCAGGTACAGGGCCGGCTTTAGGGCAGTGCGACTGGTGCAGCCGGACTGGGCGCTGACCTGTGGAGTGGGGCGCTGTGACCTCAGGGGAGTGCCGTGTTTAGCAGTATTTTATGATAGGAGAGATGAGGGGCACTTTTGCAGGTGGGATAGAGAGGATCCGAAGAGGCGGTCATGGGCCATGGGGGCGCCAAAAGTGATTGTCGCACCGGGCACCACCAGCACTAAAGCCGGCCCTGCTCAGGTAAGCTCTTAAGTACCCTAAGGAACGGGTTAGGATGATTCAGGGTTCCCTCCCAGGGGATAGATTGGACAGTGGGGAGGATACCCCCATGTCCTTTGTCCAGTTTCACGCCAGAGCTGGTGCAAATGGCTCCCTGAGCTGGTTTGAACTGGACTATGCAAGTAGGGCACCAAATGTGCCCTTCAAACAGACACTGGCAAGCGCTCCCACCTGGCCAAAATACACTAACCCTGTCTGGGAGGTGGTCACAGGATATCTATTGTTCTGCCTTCTCCTGCCCAAGCTTGGCTCAGCAGCAGGAGGGAAGAATCATGTCTCTGGTCGGCAGCAGCCATTTTGTGCTGTCCGGCTTTAGAAGAATGGTACCGGGAACACTGAGGGCCTAATGGAGGGCATTTACAATATCAAACAGGACAGGATTCCTTACAGCTAATTTCGAGATGGTCATCGCATAATGACGTGGTCCCCCTCTATATGTTATATAGCTGTCTCACTGATAACCCAGGAGAATGGACTCCGAAGGCTGTAGGGGTGTTCTGCTCATACAGGGGCACCCTCACACTTAGAACTGTGCACCCTGCCTTCAGGATTGGAAAGGCCTGCTGTAGGGGTAACTTATAGGTTTTAAGTGCAATGACCCTAGTTATAGGGAAACATATATCTTTCGTAAGTAGTGCTAGCACCAGCTTACACTGGCTCCAATAGCAGGCCTGTAGTTACAAATTGAGTGGTCTCCCATGGGTGGCATAATACATGCTTACGCCCATGTGAGACTCCTGCTGTATCTATACCCTGAGTAGCTTGGTACCATATACTAGGGACTAATAAGTGTACACCAGTGTCCAATCTGGGATATACCTAAGTACTTACCATAACAATTTATGGGAGAAAACAGGGAGACTGGGGTCATGATTAGCACGTTCCCAGACAGACCAGTCAGAAACATCATAGCACCAGGCAAAAGGTGGGGGTAACCATAAAAGGTGATTTGACAGCTGATAGTGAACATTAGTAAAGATAATTTTAAATTTCTGACATATGCAGGTCAAATATACCTCTCCGTTGTCGCCCTACATGAAATCAAACTATCTGTTTCCATATAACACGCCACACTGCAAGGTGACACAGAAACACTGAGGGCCTGATTACGATGTTGGGCGGAAAGCCATCCAACAGTTGTTCAGAGTCTTTCTACCCAACATCAATGGTTTTCCTCTGACCAGCCTATTACAATGACATTAATCGGGGGGAAACATGCGGGGGGATTTCGCTGCGCCTCTGATAGAGCGTCAGAATGACAAGTATTCCCATAACGACGTCAGAGCCAGCCTCGGCTCCGCGGTCGGGATTATGATGTCACCTTCTCACAGCCTTTCCATGTCGGCCACACGGTGTAGGTATGTTCACAACCATCCCTTTTTCAATGGCAGCTTGTGCTGCTGGACTTCTCCCATAGGGCAGTCGCATCCAGATGCTGCGGGCGGAACAGCCGGTTTCAGTCCACAACTGGTCCTACCGACATCATAATGAGGCCCAGAATAGGGCGCAGAGTCTGAAGAGCAGCAGTCTCAAAAGCAGGAGTGCAGTATGCACCATGATATGGTAGAGTCCTGCAAGATTGTCAACATTGTGTATTACCTACGGTTCTTTGAACATGTTCCTGCATTAAAAGATATTCATGCGTAATCTTAGTCTGCACTGTAGACATAAAATTACACTTACCATAAAGGGCAATCCACCAGTATGAATATTTTCTGCATTTGTAAATGTAGTTATAAAGGAGAGAAAATGATCTGAGAGGAGTAAAACAAGGGATTTAATAAATAATTTGCCCTGTCACTAAACTTGGTGATTGTTCGAACAATAAAAATCTATCAGCGTACATTTAATGGAAAGTTATACCAATCTAAAACTAAGAATTTTTACTTTACTAGCCACAGATAGTTTTGTTTTTGTGAATATTCAGACATTTATAAACGTAAGACATCAGTAGACTCTCTTTGTTTTATGGCTATCTAGAATCGTGTCGACTACGCCTAGATTTGCTGCAATGTGTGCGTCTTTCAAGTACAAGAGGATACATTTGTTAGCACAAGAGCATTTGAATCTCTCCTCTTCTAAAAAAATGTTTCTGCATTGTTTACAGTCTTACCTGTCATACCTTGGATGCGGCGCTCTAAACCCTCGATAACTAGAGATGATTTTAAGAAACGTGCCCAACAGAGATGTTAGCACGGTTAGAACGTGAGAGTGAACACATAGACAAATGGATAGCAAGACAAATATAGGTATAATAAAAACTACTTTAATTATCTTATGCAAAATAACCGAATCACATATAAATTAAAACAGAGGCAGACTTGCACACCAGAGCTCTGGTTAAATTGAAAGATTCTAACGAGGTGATATTTGGTGCAAGAGGGAGAGAAGTAGAATAGCTCTTGCCACCCCTTTACAACGTGCATGTATATTAAAGCCACTCACTGATAGCAATAGAGGGCACCATTGCTAAAGTAATTCCTGGTAGAATGTCGGATTCAAGTCTAAAGGCACTGCAGCTGAAAACAAAGCTACCAACTTTAACAAAATAACATCCCCATTTCCACTAGCCCTATGTGATTTTTAAAATGCTCTTCTATTCTTTCGTAGGAAATGCTGCCCTGTTTTTTACACATTAGTTGTCAAGTCAAGCTTCACGTTATTCGATTTCACTCAGTAGATCATAAAAGCATATACAATAAATACATAATTCTTAAAAATCAGCGAGACACAATTCGTTAGGAGGAATGAAACAGCCACATTAGTAGTCGTCTAGGGCAGTGGTTATAACCTACTAACTTCTGAGGACCCCAGCGTAATCATCACTGGAAGCTGAGGACCCCCACTGAATCATTCGAATCCAGGGACCCCCACTGAGTCAGTAATGGAAGCCGGGGACCACAGCCAAGGCATTTTCAATTATTTAAATTGCAAAATAACACAAAAAATACACAGGCAAGTATTCATCAAACAAATACACAATTGATGAAATCGTTTTTTTCATTCACAAACAAATACAAAATAAATCAACATTTTAATTTAAATAGGAAGGTTGGAGCATTTCTAAATTGAACGGAGGCCACTCATCGCCCCTACTCTATTCTGTTTGATGCATATCCACTGATACCCCAAATCAATCTCATGATACTAACTTAAATGTTTGCCTCCAATTTCAAATGTATTCACATTTATAGAATGTTTTAAAATGTTCAGCTGTACATTTTATTTCTTTTTTGATTTACACTTTATTAATATGTTATTATAATTAAATTTTCTAAGCAGACACAAACCCATAAGGGGTCACATGTTAAGAATCACTCGTCTGGAACAAATACCACTACTGCTCGTCAACTTCAAGACCAGGTCTGTGCTACTGTGCCTTAATTATCAGACCTCCAAGCATAGGCCATAATTGGGATCATCCAAGCATGGGCTTCAATTAGGACCAACCAAGCATGGCTACTAGTTTGGACCATCAAAGCATGACGTCAATTACGTGTAGCAGAGGGAAACAGCTTCAACTTGTGACTTGATCTTTGATACCCCTAGCGCTGACCTTACTACCCCTGATGTCAGAGAGCAGGAGCACAGCAGCTGCAACTGCAAGTAAAGATGGCTCCTACAACCAAACTTATTTTCAGTAATTTATGCTCGTTGTAATTCCTTTAGCTTCTTGGCTACAATAAGAGGCCATTCAGGTATGGAGCAAGCGGTCACCACAGTCATGTAAGCAAGAATGAAGGGGTGAATGATGTCACGTTCACTGCCTCTGGTAATTTGATGAATCGAAGTCCAAGTTGTGCCCCTTGTTGGACCTTATTATGATCCAGACTGTGCCAAATCACAGGTCCAGAAGAGAAACGTCATCCATTTTTTGAAAGAATGACCCGGCTGTCAGAGCATGCGCTAGGTCAGTGATTCAATCAATCAATCAATCAATCATTTGTTAAGCGCACTAAATACCCGCGAGGGTCTCAAGGTGCTGGGGGGGGGGGCTACTGATCGAACAGCCAGGTCTTGAGTATCCTCCTGAAGGTCAGCAGGTCTTGGGTCTGTCGTAGGCTCATTGGGAGTGTGTTCCATGTCATGGCGGCGAGGTGGGAGAAGGATCTCCCACCAGTGGTTGTTCTTCGGATGCGCGGGAGGGTGGTGAGTGATTCAGTGACTCAGCACAAGTGCTTCAAAGCACAGCGTAGAAAAATAGATTGATAGTTGCTGCTTCGTGTTGGAGCTGCAATGTCCAGTGATCATGTGCTGAAAGAGAGCGTATGCTCTGTAGATAATGCGGTTGAATAAAAAACAAGGGTTTCATGAGCTTCTGCATTTCAGCATTAGTGCAAGAGGAGATCATGGAAGCACAGGTGCAGAGGTTGCAGCACCCTCAAAATAGGCATGCTCAGTTCAGAAAGTGAAAGAGCAATAAAGATGCTTTAATCCCTCCCATGCTCGTGACGGAACCGTTCCGTCACGAGCCTCGGGTGGGCTGTGCTGGTGACGGAACGGTTCCGTCACGGCCCCGCCGCCGCGCCTGCGCGGCGCTTATTTCGCGCCTGCGCGGCACGTTCTATTGAGCGGGCGGGGCCGTGATAGAACCGTTCCGTCACAAGCACAGCTCACCCGCGTGCCGTGATGGAGCGGTTCCGTCATGAGCACGGGTCCGCCGCACCGCCGCCCCGCCCCCTTAGCGCTGCGGCGGAATAGCCGTCGCAGCGAAGGGGTTAAAGTTCCGGTTTTATTTTGTCACATTTGTTATGCTTTCAAAGACAAAGGCAAAATGTCAGTCTATGTATTCTGACAAATTGCTGCTAATTCTTTTAAAATGGAGACTGGAGTTTACATGATCTTCTCCATTTCCTTCTCTGACAGCAATTTTGAACCATTTTGTATAGTGAACTACGATCTATGGTACAATCTGCCAGGCATACAGGAAGTGTGAAAGTAAAGGCTGGTCGGTGTCTGTTTTGTTCTAACATTCAACAATATGTAAATACCTGTAAATGAAAAGTACGAATATTCCATAATACATCACTTGCTAGGAAAACACATATGAAGCATATTTTTTTGTCATTCTGAAATGTGATGGAAACAAAGGTTTTAATATGATCAAAATAATCAAGACACTTTACTCAGTAATGCAAAAATGGTAAATACTCACTGTAACCCGACACATTATCTATTGTTTGTGCCTTTTATAGTTTGTCAGGAAGACCGCATGTCTGTGCAAATCTAGTGACCAATAATGTGCTGTCTGTAAATCACAGTATGCTACTACACCATCCTTTAGTGATATATGTGTGCCAGTGTGCTCCAAAGTGCACTATAGGCTACATAATACACCGTTAGCACTCTCCTGCTAAACGGGAATGGCTTATTAGCTAAACTTGTTCTGTGTGTGATGCTTGGACTTTTCACAATGCCTATGGTTTCATTGATATAACTTTGATTGCAGCACCCCCATTCTGAAAACTTTTCCAGTACCACTGCAAGGTAGGCCCCACATCTGGAAAAGGAAATAACCAGATTTCTTCCTCCCAAAAAGTCTGTGCTCCTCTAAGTGAGCACTTTATCCTCACTTTGAATTTCTTTGATAGCCAGAATTCTTCCTTAAATCACATTCAAAGAATTTCGAAATACCACAGACTCCTGTTTCTTTGTGTAGATTACCTCTTCACCTTTCTCCCCATCTGTACGATTATGTTTAAATGTTTAAAAGATCAACACAGAAGAGGTGCATGGACCTCTAATAGCTTTAGTACAGTAAATATTACTTACAAATTACGCTACAGTATTAAGAGTAAGCACTTTCACAGCTCCAGTGCAAGTTGTCCGGCTACAATAAATTAAGCGAACGGTTCATAAAAGCAATAAATATGCACAAATGACCATGTACTTATGAAACTAAAATGGCCCCCAGAGTGCAACTCAATTAATTGTAATAGGAGCAATGCATAATGTTGGCATATGTGTTGAATAGCTTTCACCGGCTCTGTAAAACTCAAAAAGGGTTATTGCTAGTGGCCCGGCTACAGGCAACAGCCCCACACCCTCGAATTACTGATACTGCAGGCATAAGTAATTCCACGGCTGTGAAATTACTCTTGGTTGTGACTAATGGGAATATCAAGTGAATTGGTATTTCAAAACTCATTCTGATTTTACTAATTCCTATTTTTATTTTTTTTTACATGATTTATATGCCTTTTTGTCGCCCTGACACACTTCCTCTGCTTTGAACAGAGAAGGGGTTCGCTTGAAAAACTCCTGAGCTGGAGTGTTCCTACAAATATTGTAATAATCGACGTGGCCAGTAATACAGGTCATCCCCCATTGGGAATAAAGGGACACTCGAAACGAGGCTTGGAAAAAAGGGCACAATTAATAAAGGCTCAGGTTACAAAATAGTAAATCTGCTTCTATTGGATTGTTCTTATGCTTTGAGTAGATTTCTGGCTTTTTTGGGATTCACAAAAAATTCAGGGAGTGCTTCAGAAAATCAGTGACACTTGAGTGTGTTTTGAAGTTCTCTAGTACAGGCAATGTATGATTGTGCAGTTTCCACCAAGTAAGTAAAGTTTTGCTTGTATAAATGAAGTTCATACCTACATTTGCACACATAACATTGTTTAAAACGAAAATATTTTTCCCAACTAGAAAATCGCTTTCATTGTACGCCCTTTTACTATGGGTGTGTTGCCTCAATTTTCTGCCTCTTGAAAGAGGCTTACTCTAGCTTTTAGAAAAAGACACATTATTTGCTTTTCCAGAGTGTGAAAGTATCTGCAAGAGGTATGTGAGAACGAGACTGTGGTTGATTAACCAACTTCTTCAGGGTAGCCCACTCGTATAATTCCTTATTCCCATCCTAAATTTAGGAATATGGCTTTTCGCGTACTTTATGCATAGTTTGCCATCTCAGGGAAGTATATATATAAAATGTATATTGGCAGATGTGCTGGTTTACTCTCCAAGAAAAATCAAAGCCAGGGGTGAACTCAGCAACCAAAAGCCCTTGCAGAAATGCTCAAACCAGCGCCACTCCCCACACTCTTTCTCTTTCTATCAACCCACTCTCTCTTTCTATCCTTCGCTCCATCTTCTTCTTCTCTAACCTCTTTCTCTCCACCTACCTCTCCCTCTTTCTCTCACTTTTGAAGCCCACATGTGCCTACGGAACCGCACAGACCTGGAAAAAGTGACAGAGGAACCAGCAGCTTTCAAAACAGACTCCAATGACGCAAGCTCATCAGGGAAAGCCCTGATAGAATAAAAGGCCAACCCGACCCTGAGCACAGGGCACCAGTTAGGTCACTTGTGTCTAAAGTATGCAATACTGCAATCTAGGTAATTCGATGAATACAAATAAAATTCTGTTGAATTTGTGTAAACTATGGGCCTGATTCACAAAGGGCCTCCACACTAGTGGCAGAAGCCCCGCAGTCGTGGAGGAGTCTCTGCACTCGGGATGGAATCTCTGCAGTGAGAATTCTTGATGCTGAGATTTCACCCCGAGCGCGACGATTCGCCCACAACGGTGAGCCCTCCGCCACCAGTGTGGACACTGTTGATGGATCAGGCCCTAGATGTATTTGAAGACGGTTTGTTTATTCTACAGGCAAGCAATACATTAATAACCTTGCCAAAGTGGACAGAGGGACAGGATCCCATCCCCAAATGGTTAAGAATACAGTTAGACCTGTCAGCTTAAGGTTGTCTCCCCCAAACGTTTTGCCTTTGCCCTCCACTTTTTCCTGCAATGTGTTTTTGTTGGCTCTAGGACTTTGTGCACTTTACCACTGCTTACCAGTGCTGAAGTGCTTGTGCTCTCTCCCTTAAACATGGTAAAATTGGCTGATTGGCATATTTACTTTACATATAAGATCATATGACAGCTTCAGTTGGGCTTTGTGTATTCCACCCAGACAGCTACACAATAGAGAGATTTGATGTGCCTGGATGGGCTATCAACTGCAGGATGAAGGTTGGAGCTGGGCACAGCCCCACTGAATAGGCTTTACTCTACCTTCACACAAAGGACCTATCACCTCTGCATTGAAGCAAGAGCAGTGGATGCAGGAAACATCAAGCACTTCACAGGGAATTGTCTAAAAGTGCCTCCTACTTCAAAAAGGCACCAGGCATAAAAATAGTACTCTTAGATCCGCTCTTCAGTTCACTTTATGCACCGGTGGAAGGACTCTCAGAGGACTGCCTGCTGCTGTGGCCTGCTGTGTACACCACAAGACTGCTTTGTGGCTCCTGGAAGGACTACTTTTGTCATAGGGATTCTGCTGGCAAGCAGCACTGTGCCTTGGGATGACAGGACGTCAGAATGTAGGGACTCTACCACATCAGTACCTGGCAGCCCAAATCCAGGCCAGCTCACAGTGCCTCACGTTTTGGCAAACCTGAACATGAACCTTTAGTCCCCAAGAGAACCATGGAAACAGATCATCACCTTTTATATATCACTCATGCATGCCCTTAGTAAACAAAAGAAAATACAATGAAAGTTTACAAT
Organism: Lissotriton helveticus; assembly: GCF_964261635.1. NCBI lineage: Eukaryota > Metazoa > Chordata > Amphibia > Caudata > Salamandridae > Lissotriton > Lissotriton helveticus. The sequence goes on along the minus strand of NC_136070.1, from coordinate 1,082,073,042 downwards.
ACATTTATTGCAAACTATCATAGTCTATTATGAAGCAGATGTACAGCGATTAGTAGGCAAATACAACAAAGCAAAGTAATCAACATTACTACCAAACTGTATACAATATACAACCCAACGATGGGAAATATTCTATCTGTCTAGGCCTATCCTTACTGTGTAGGCAAAGGGATATATTAGTGATCTCAAGGATTAGCAATGGACCTCATACCTGGTGTATGTTCGTTCCAGGACAATTATCTTTGACGGAAAACACAGTATATATGATACAACTACACTGTTGGAAAGCCGCAGCTGTGCTATTGTGTTATTTACAGAGTGTTAGGAACTGTTGCTGACCAAGGAGAAAACAGTACAGCATCATGTTATGTAATTTAGATGACCTTGCATTAAATGGTCAGGCTAATTCCCAAGAAGAGTCATTAATAATAAAACAACATGTACATTGTATTTCTAAAATAATGTCACTAAATCAAAAATGTTATGTGTGGCTGTGCAAGCAGAAGCAGCTTAAAACATCTGATATGCTAAGCTATGGGGGATCCAAAGTGGGCCCAGAAGAAACATTACTACACTGTGCTGCCTGGACCCGTCCTTGAACCCTGAGGGGCCTGCCCTGCTGTTTGAGCCCTATTTCATCACTTGAACCCAGGACTACCAGAGTGACTCCAAGAGCTAGTTGGCTGGCCTCCTGATCAGAGTCTCACGGACAGAAAATCTTCTTAAAGGGCAAGATCGTGTGCAACATACCAACAGTCCAAAGCAACTGGCAGAGATCTTGGAGGCCTGGGCTTCCATAGTCAGTGTATTATCGAGCCACACCCCCAAACTTTTAATAACAGCTTTGGTGGCCAGTGGGGGCCAAGGCATATTGGCCAGTCAAGTACTTGATGGGTAGAAGAATTGTTCCTAAAGATCATTAATTTAGTTTTAGCTCCATTGAGCTCAATACAGGTGGCTACCTGCTCCATAGATGGTCAAAGGGTAGATGTTAAGGGATATGAGTCTGGTGCAAGTTAAAAAACCAACTGGGTGTCATCCGTGTAGGAGACAATGGAGATCACAAAGGAAGCTATAATGTCCGCCAATGGCTTTAGATATATGTTAAATGACTTAGAACTAAGCAAGGATCCCTGGGGGACCACAGAAGTGACAGGCAGACTTTCTGAAGAGCAGCCTTTGTCAAAAAACTTGGAAGGTACGCTCCTTCAAAAAGTAACCAACCCAGTCCAGGGCTTTTCCTGCAACTCCAGACTTGCCAACCCTATATAGAAGTGTGGGGTGGTCAACAGTGTCAAAGGCCGCACTGAGATTCAGGAGTACAATGGCCACTGTAGCCCCTTGATCCAGGCATATTTTAGCATCCTCCACCAGCACCAAGAGGGTGGTCTCAGTGCTGTGCTTAGGTTAGAAGTCAGTTTGCGTGTGGTGCAGGAAGAAGTTGTCCTCCAAGAAATCTAACCGGTGTCTGTTGACATGTTTTTCTGGCACTTTACTTAAACCCAGGAGCAGGGAGATTGGAGGAAAATTCCCCAAATATGATGGATCAAGCTTGTGTTTCTTTAAGATTGCTCTGACCATCAAATGTTTCCGGGGCTGAGGCACTGTTCCCGTCTCAATGGAAAGGTTAACCATGTCAAGTAGAATGAAGAAAATAAGTCATGCTCAAGGACAAGGATTCTAGGGGGGACAGGGTCAAGCGGGGATTCCTGATTTGATTTTGCTGAAAAGAGTGGTAAACTCATCCAGAGACAGGAGAGGGAATTAGTAGAGGATGGGAGGGCACTTATTCCTACTATTGTTCCAAGAGGTAGGATTATCGCTTCCATAGACCTCCTGAAAAGATCAGTAGATTCCAGAATTTTAGTGTCAAAATAAGCGGCCAAAGCACTGCACCGGTTATTGGAAGGTTCTAACAAGGATTTTGTAATTTTAAACATCCCCATATTGGAGAATCATTGGCATTGTTAATTCTAGCTTCAAAGTAGAAATCCCGAGGTAGTCGAATTTCTGTGCAGTATATCGTCACTTTCTCCCGACATGTTTTTTTTGTTTTCCTCGTAATCCTTCCTCCATTCCATTTCTGAAACCTAGCAGTTTTTTTTAAGACTTCTGAGGTGGGGGGAGTACCAGGGGGCAGACTTATTATTAGATATTTGAATTATTGTCTTCTTGAGCATAGTATGATCTAAGAAATGGGTCAGCCATTCCAAAACCATATTGTTAGACACTTGCGGATTGGAGTCCAAACAGAGTGCGCTCAAACTCAAGATGACTCTCCAGTTGTCTCGATTTAACTGAGACCTGAGCCGATCTTCCATTGCCATGCCCTTAGAGGGCAACGTTGGGCTGGGTATCATAAGAATCACGGGGATCAGCCAATGCTCGGTCCAAGGGAATGGTACTGGATCCAGGACTTGTAGAAGGGGATTGTGAGTAAAACTAGGCTCTAGCATGTGTCCCAGAGTATGGGTGGGGCCATGGACCATTTGCTCCAGTTGAATGTCAGCAAGGTCAGGCAAAAGACTAGTTGCTTGGGGTGTCATAGGGATAATCAAAGTGAAGGATTAGGTTCCCCGGATCTGTAAAAAGTGTGTATATTGTGGCAAAGCTTGCAAGCGCTTCAGGAAAGGTCTGTATGAATTTGCCTGATGGGCCCAGGGGGCAGTAGATTAAAAATCATGAAAAGGTGGATGTGTGGGACAGAGAGATGGAAAATGCAAGGGTTTCACAGTGGGGGAGAGTGAGGGAATCAGTGCGATAAGTGAGTGCAGACGTCCAAATAACGGCAAACTCTCCACCCTCTCTATTTTCTCTATCCCTGCATACCATGTAGTAGTCGGGAGGGAGGGCCAGAACCATATCAAGTTCTGATTCCATGTGGAGCCACGTTTCCATAAGGAAGACTATGTCAGGCTTTTTTATCTTCCAAAAAGGTAAATATATCAAGTTTATGACAGGGAGGGGGTACCTACAATTTACAAGAAATTTATTACTTCCAGACTTAGAAATAGGAGGATTCCTAGGTACAGGATCAAGAGAAAACTGTAGGAGCAATGCTAACATGGAAAGGTCCATTGAGTGGCCACAGTCATCCTCAAGCATCCCTCTTAAGGTAAACAAAATATCTCTGGGGTAACCTACTGAGAGGAGGGGTTTGAGAGGCAGGGTTCATGGGTCCTTGCCCTGTTCAGGCACAGACGGGCACAGACAGGCATGTCTGTGGTATGTTGATCTGTGAGTGGGTGTGTAATTGTCTGTGTGGGTCTGGCAGCGGGTGGGTGAATGCCTGTGGGAGTATGTGAGTGACTGTGTGAGTGCCTACATGGGTATATGAGTGGGTGGGTGAGTGTCTGAGTAGATCTGTGAGTGGATGTGAAAGTGTCTGAGTGTGTCTCTGAGTGGGTGTGAGAGTGTCTTAGTGTGTCTATGAGTGAGTATGTGAGGGTCTGAGTGAGTCTGTGAGTGGGTGTGTGAGTGTCTGTATGGGTCTGTGAGTGGGTGTGTCAATGCATGCATACACGTGTGTCTGTGTGAGTGCCTGTCTGGATCTGTGTGTGGGTCTGAGAGTGCCTGCTTGGCTCTGTGAGTGGCTGTGTGAGTGGCTGTGTGAATGCCTGTGTAGGTCTGTGAGTGGGTGTGTGACTATCTGGGTGGGTCTGCACATGGGTGCGATATTACCTCTGTGGTTGTCAGAAAGTGTTCTTTTTCAAAGTGTTTCAAGATTCACGAATCATTGCGGATTTACATCGGGGCTGCGCTGAGCCTTGTGCGGGATTTGTGTATTCTCGAAGTGGAAAAAAATGTCTGTAACTCAATTTTGTACGCCACATAGGTCACTCTGTCAGTCCTCTAACACACACATGGGGTCAGGATACCTCTACCCTAAAACCTTTAATCACTTTTCAGAAACATTTCGAGGCCCTGCGACCATCCCCTGTTTCTTAAAATGGTGGCTGCAACCTCCCATTCAGGTTGTGGTTAGCCAATCATGGCATTGCTGGTTGTATGTGACTTCGCGGGCCCACGACAATGAATCTGCTGAGAGTCTGTATCCCTAGATATCTATATTTCTTTCTGGAAAAACAGCTACCTACCTGCTAAATTTGGTGCAAATCGATCCAGCAGTTCAGGCTTTGGTTGTGTACAAAATCCCTATGGAAAATTACATGGGAAACAAACTTTTTTGACACCGCCCCCTTTTTCTTGGCCCTCACTTGACAGATCACCCCAAAACTTTCCATGTCTTTTGTAGTAGCTTAGTTGTTTTGTGTGTGTGAAATCTGACCCCAACTATAGCGTCCCTGTAATCTATGTTTTTTTCAGTGAATATGTTTAACATTCATAAATCTTAAGAAAACACTCGCAATCACTGGATGATGACAAAAATGATGGCATTTAAGATGTAATCAGTGACGTCATTAGTGATGTCATTGACCATGTCATGAGTGATGTAATATGTGAGGTTATAAGGAGTGCATTTCGGGGGCATACGTTATAGTTAGCTCAGGTAACTATAATTGCTAAATTGTAATGATTTTGTACATGTGAAATCCAAGCCTAACTATAACATCCCTGTAACCTTTGGTTTTTTCAGTGAATTTCTAAGTTTTTTTTAACCCTAATTGTAACATTTGAGATTGGGTGTGAGTGGCTATATAGGTCTGTGAGCGCCCATGTGAGAGGGTGTGTGAGTACCTGCATAGGTCTGTGAGTGGGTGTATGAGTACCTGTGTAAGTGGGTGAATCATTGTGTGAATGGGTGTGTCAGTACTTGTGTGTGTGTTGTGTGTGTGTTTGTGTGTGTTTGTGAGTGGGTCTGTGAGTGCCTATGTGGGTTTGTGAGTGCCTGTATGAGTCTTTGAGTAGGTATGTAGCTGCCTGTGTGGGTCTGTGAGTGGGTGTGTAAGTGCTTGTGAATGTCTGTGAGTGAGTGTGTGAGTGGTGCTATGAATTTTTGGTATTTGCATACTTAGCGTATTTAAAAGGGAGAACCATGGTCTCTGCTCTCACCAGGAAACAACAAGAAAGAAACCACTCATCACAGTCACTATACATCAGATGGTGCTCCAATAGATCAACAATGAATTCACCACCTCCATTAAGGATTTCATATCATTTTTTAGAATACTATACAATTTTGCGGCGCGCAGCATTCACTTACCGTCATTCAGCGTTTGCAGAGTTGTTTTTCTCCATGTTTGCGTGTGCTGCGCCATTTTGGATCTTGCTGCGGGATCCCACGGGAGTTTGTCGACGTCATCGCGGCTTGCCACCTTGCACAGCGAGAGTTTGGCAACGCGAGTACGTCATAAAGGCCCGTGATCACGCATCGCGGGAGTAAACACTTGCGAACACGTAGATGCGGCAGGCAGTAACAATCTCGCAATTGCGAGATTGCAAAATTTCGCACAAGAAATCCACCAGCAGGCAGCATAAACCTTGAAAATTATGATTTTTATCAGAATAACTCCTCAGGTTGACATTTGCCTGCACTTTTTTTTTGCAAGGAGTCCATTTTGGGGGGGGGTGGGAGGAAGGAAGTGCCCCACAGTCTCCAACTTCCTGTTCCTGTCCAGCAGGCTCCTCCTAGTGATTTCTTCATGTGCTGGTCACTTTGATTTGGTTCTTGACCTGGAAGGGTTACTTTTTGTGGATGCTGCTGGATATTTGGATTTTTGCAAAACTGAAAGCACTCAACAGGTGCAAAAGTTCAATCTTATCAATCTTATCATTAGTAACCATTCCCTGTAGTGCTTCCTGAGGGGCCCCTTCAGAGTTCAGTTGCCTACTTGCAACCTTTCTATGACCCTGCTCTGACCCTCACAGCAGGCTCAGAGAATAGCTACAAGTATACAACAAAGGTCCTGTTAAAAAAATTACACTGCAACAGAAAGCAATTACAGATAAGGAAGCAGGTGCCAGCCTGGAAGTTCAAATTCAGTGACACATTAATCAGCCCCTAATTCATTCATGTCAGTTGAGGCAGGGCAGGTGTGCTTTTCCCCCCATAATCTACAGTGATGAACTAGAGGGTGGCATGGGTGAGCCAGAGGGTGGCATGGGTGAGCCAGAGGGTGGCATGGGTGAGCCAGAGGGTGGCAGTGGTGAAACAGAGGGTGGCAGTGGTGAAATAGAGGGTGCTGTGATGAACCAGATGTAGAAACAACATGGTCGCGACCGTTGCTACCCGACAAGTAAGTTCGCGTTTGCGAACTGGTAAAAAACCCTTGCGAAATGGCAGAAACACTTGCAAACACAAAAAAAAAGGAATCCGCAAAATTCGCGAGAGTTCGTGGATTTTGCGGATTGCGAATCCGTAAATACGCAATTTCGCGGATTGCCAATTCGCAAAATCCGCCCATGCTTAGTAGCAGCCTACATTTCTGGTTTGTGGAAGAAGGCTTGAGTTGAGGCACCCAACAATACCCAACCCCTGTGGGTAAATACAATGGCGGACACCTACAACAACTGTTGTGGGTCACTGTTGGTAATGCTTTTCTATTTCTTCACAAGACACTTCAGCTCCTGTATTTGGCAGAGTGACTATTCTCTTAACTTAGAGGTCCTGAAGCAATCCTGGAACCTCCTTTTAAAGCCATAAAGCAAGGTAGAAACATGATGGTCCCTCTCCAATTGAGATTTCAGTTTCCATGTATTATAATGTTTTACTCTCATAGTGCTATCGGTTCTTACATTTACCAATGTTTGGTGTTGGCACTTTCAACAATATTCAACATCACTGATCATCAAATTAGCTAGGGGGCACCATATTGTTCTTTTCAGGATCTACAGTCAATTGTATATATGGGATAAAGTACCCACTATGAAATATTCTATTTACAGATCTATTTAAGTATTTTGACTAATGCTGGTGCGTGATATAGACCGACTGTGTAGCACTGAAAAGGCTATTAATAGCAAATAAAAAGTATGAGGTTTCATCACAGAGTAAGCGACTGGTACTAATCAAAAGTATAAACATGTATAGGGTGAGATTGGTTGTTGCAGTGGGGGGCCTTCTTTGAAAAGGGGGGTTTTCATAATTCTTCTTAATGAATAGAGATGTGGTTGATCTCTAAGATTCAGGATTAGTAATTCACATAAGTGCACACCTATTAAATGGGCTAATCTACCTCTATGGATCTTACTTAAATCTGTTTTGAGTGATATTGTTAGATACTTTTAGCCTTATTTGATCTCAGCTTCTACTGAGGATGCAAATTGGGGTTAATTGCTCTAAGAATGTTGGGCCATTGCTGCAATGAACTTTATAAAGGCACTGCAAGTCACTCAGAAGTTATGCCAACAAATATATGAATGAGCCCCAATGCCAAGCACCTATTTAAGGTCACAGAAGTCTGAGGTAGCCTGCAGTATCTTCCTAATATCAGGGAAAGTGCATTTTATCCCCTATAATATATTGAAGCAATGGTTGTTTCACAGAATATCGCAAACAATAATATCAAAGACATAAACATTTTGCCAGAAATATTGTGTACAACAATATCTAGCTTACAGCCTTTGGGCCACGTGCATCAAGCTTTTTTCCTGTGGCAAATGGGCCGATTCACAGAATTGGCCCATTTGAGACTGGAAACAGACTTTTCCAATGCATCAAAGGCTTGGAGTTTGCAAATTAGGTAATCACAGTTTATTGCGATTACCTAAATTGCGAATGCATTTAGGGAATTGCAAATTGCGCTTCCCTAAAGGCAATGCATCAAGCCTTTTCTAAATGCAAACTGTGCATTTAGGAAACGCTAATTACCATCAAATTCAAGTTGATGGTAATTTGCAAATTCTTTGAAAAATGCATAAAAGTGCATTTTTCAAAGTGGTGTGCAGCACACACATGTGCATACTTACCTTTTTTGGGGGGGTGCATCAGAGGGACCGTAAGCCCCCTGGCACCCTTTGAATTGCATTTGCACTTTGCGATTACCAGTTTGGTAATCGCAATTTGCGAATGCAATTCCCATTCATTCCTATGGGCCCATAGGCATGAATGGAGTGACATTACCTAATAGCGAGTCACAATTTGCGAATCGCTATTAGGTAATGTTTAGGAATCACAATTTATTTTGCGGTTCCTAAATACAAAAGGAATTGCAATTCCTAAATAGTGATTCCATCAAAATCACTATTTAGGAATCGCAATTCCTTTTGTTGATGCATGTGGCTCCTTATATGTTAACCACCAAAATATATCTTAATAGATATATTAATTATACCATGAGGCTTGAGTTTCCAATGTTGTTAAAGATGCCAAAATTTGCATGATCCTGATTATATAAAGTGCAAAATATAAAACGACTCATTCATATAAATTGGACAAATAGACGTCCCTCTTAATATATTTCTAGATAGATTTAAAAAAGATATAAATATTGCAAATTCTCAATCAAAAAAAGAAGATGAGCTGATATTTGTTAGTCATGAATGTACTATTTTTGATCCAGAGTGTTAGCTTAAAGGAATTTGTGCAAATCCTCACTCATGTTTAAATAAATATATATATATATATATATATATATCCAACAAAAACTTCACTTCCGAGGAAAGAAGAACGCCGGACCTTAGACTTCAGAAAGGGCACTTTATTCGGCAATAAAGAGCTTGCTTGTTTCCTTACGCGTTTCAGCTATCGTGGTAGCCTTGATCACAGGTGAGCAAATTACATCTGTGTTTGCGGCGTAACTATGTCATTTATACGCCTCGTCAGACTCATTCAGTGTTCATGTAGTCTTGACTTCATACAACTCCCATAAAGCACCTCGAATTTATAGTCTCGTTTTCTTTCTTTTAATGCACTGCATTTCCTTTCTTCAATATGCTTTTCAATAATAAACGTGTAGTTTTGCAGGCTTGGATAATAAGTTTAAGAGTCCATTTAAAGTGTTCATGTTAATGCTCGATATCTTGGCAATGCCGTTTAAAATGTCAGTTTCATTATATTGCAGTACCTTTGTTTCACGAAGTCCTTGAAGACAGGACAGTGTCCTAACTTCTTCCCTTGCCCGCAATGCACACCAAATTGACTGGCTGGGCATCTCCGTGCCTTTTTGTTGGACAGCATTTTGGGCGGGTCTCACTCCTTTCACATTAACTCCAACTCTCTTTGTCCGCCAGGAGCTTCAACCTCCCCAGGGCGGTCAAAGCGCATGGGGGCGGAACATCCCATAAGTACATCCAACAAAAACTTCACTTCCGAGGAAAGAAGAACGCCGGACCTTAGACTTCAGAAAGGGCACTTTATTCGGCAATAAACAGCTTGCTTGTTTCCTTACGCGTTTCAGCTATCGTGGTAGCCTTGATCACAGGTGAGCAAATTACATCTGGGTTTGCGGTGTAACTACGTCATTTATACGCCTCGTCAGACTCATTCAGTGTTCATGTAGTCTTGACTTCATACAACTCCCATAAAGCACCTCGAATTTATAGTCTCGTTTTCTTTCTTTTAAAGCACTGCATTTCCTTTCTTCAATATGCTTTTCAATAATAAACGTGTAGTTTTGCAGGCTTGGATAATAAGTTTAAGAGTCCATTCAAAGTGTTCATATTAATGCTCGATATCTTGGCAATGCCGTTTAAAATGTCAGTTTCATTATATTGCAGTACCTTTGTTTCACGAAGTCCTTGAAGACAGGACAGTGTCCTAACTTCTTCCCTTGCCCGCAATGCACACCAAATTGACTGGCTGGGCATCTCCGTGCCTTTTTGTTGGACAGCATTTTGGACGGGTCTCACTCCTTTCACATTAACTCCAACTCTCTTTGTCCGCGAGGAGCTTCAACCTCCCCAGGGCGGTCAAAGCGCATGGGGGCGGAACATCCCATAAGTACATCCAACAAAAACTTCACTTCCGAGGAAAGAAGAACGCCGGACCTTAGACTTCAGAAAGGGCACTTTATTCGGCAATAAACAGCTTGCTTGTTTCCTTACGCGTTTCAGCTATCGTGGTAGCCTTGATCACAGGTGAGCAAATTACATCTGGGTTTGCGGTGTAACTACGTCATTTATACGCCTCGTCAGACTCATTCAGTGTTCATGTAGTCTTGACTTCATACAACTCCCATAAAGCACCTCGAATTTATAGTCTCGTTTTCTTTCTTTTAAAGCACTGCATTTCCTTTCTTCAATATGCTTTTCAATAATAAACGTGTAGTTTTGCAGGCTTGGATAATAAGTTTAAGAGTCCATTCAAAGTGTTCATATTAATGCTCGATATCTTGGCAATGCCGTTTAAAATGTCAGTTTCATTATATTGCAGTACCTTTGTTTCACGAAGTCCTTGAAGACAGGACAGTGTCCTAACTTCTTCCCTTGCCCGCAATGCACACCAAATTGACTGGCTGGGCATCTCCGTGCCTTTTTGTTGGACAGCATTTTGGACGGGTCTCACTCCTTTCACATTAACTCCAACTCTCTTTGTCCGCCAGGAGCTTCAACCTCCCCAGGGCGGTCAAAGCGCATGGGGGCGGAACATCCCATAAGTACATCCAACAAAAACTTCACTTCCGAGGAAAGAAGAACGCCGGACCTTAGACTTCAGAAAGGGCACTTTATTCAGCAATAAACAGCTTGCTTGTTTCCTTACGCGTTTCAGCTATCGTGGTAGCCTTGATCACAGGTGAGCAAATTACATCTGGGTTTGCGGTGTAACTACGTCATTTATACGCCTCGTCAGACTCATTCAGTGTTCATGTAGTCTTGACTTCATACAACTCCCATAAAGCACCTCGAATTTATAGTCTCGTTTTCTTTCTTTTAAAGCACTGCATTTCCTTTCTTCAATATGCTTTTCAATAATAAACGTGTAGTTTTGCAGGCTTGGATAATAAGTTTAAGAGTCCATTCAAAGTGTTCATATTAATGCTCGATATCTTGGCAATGCCGTTTAAAATGTCAGTTTCATTATATTGCAGTACCTTTGTTTCACGAAGTCCTTGAAGACAGGACAGTGTCCTAACTTCTTCCCTTGCCCGCAATGCACACCAAATTGACTGGCTGGATATCTCCGTGCCTTTTTGTTGGACAGCATTTTGGGCGGGTCTCACTCCTTTCACATTAACTCCAACTCTCTTTGTCCGCCAGGAGCTTCAACCTCACCAGGGCGGTCACAGCGCATGGGGCGGAACATCCCATAATTACATCCAACAAAAACTTCACTTCCAAGGAAAGAAGAACGCCGGACCTTAGACTTCAGAAAGGGCACTTTATTCGGCAATAAACAGCTTGCTTGTTTCCTTACGCGTTTCAGCTATCGTGGTAGCCTTGATCACAGGTGATCACAGGTGAGCAAATTACATCTGGGTTTGCGGTGTTTCTGCAAGACGAAAGCTAAAATCTTGTTCTTGTTTGGATAAGTTTCTTTGCCAATAGCAGCACAATAAAGACTATTGGCATAGAAACTTATCCAAACAAGAACAAGATTTTATCTTTCATCTTGCAGAAGATAAATCAATAGTGCTGAGACCCTCAGACAAAGGCGGGAACATTGTTTTATGGGGGAGGGACTTATACGTTAAGGAAGCCCTTAGACAACTAGAGGGCAATATCTTCTTTACTAGGTCTAACTCCAGTGAATATAATAACAGCATTCAGGAGACTTGGAATAAATTACATGATTGGCAAATAGAGGGGCTCCTCTCCTGGCATGAATTTTGTTTTCTTAAACGTGACTATCCCAAGCTTCCCATATTTTACTTGCTCCCCAAGGTCCATAGGAACCTATCAGAACCTCCCGGGAGACCCATTATCTCCTCTATAGGAAGTGTTAATGAAAACCTATCTGTTTACATTGATCACTTCCTCCGAGAATACGTCATCAAACTTCCCTCCTACATAAAAGACACCACAGATTTTCTTACCAAAATAGACACGATAGTATGGACAGAAGGCTCAATACTTATCACCATGGATGTGAGTGCACTGTATACCATCATTGACCACATCCAGGGCATGGAGGCTTGCTATTATTTCTTAAAAAATCGTGAATTAGGATTCAGTAACCATACCGTAATGCTCATCGCGATGATGAAATTATGCCTGCAAAATAATATATTTATGTTTGATGGGGCTCTATTCAAACAAATTCGCGGCGCGGCGATGGGCTCAGCATTTTCTCCTAACTTTACTAATCTCTTTTTGGGCAAGTGGGAAGAAGAAATCATGACTGATGAAGGATTAAGAGAGGACTTTACGAAAGTACATACTTGGATCAGGTACATAGATGACCTGTTTGTCATCTGGCAAGGCACAGAAAAAGAAGCAGTGAATTTCATTGTCAAACTCAATCAGAACAGTTACAATATTCAACTCACTTACAATATTAACAGAAGTCGGATTGAATTCTTGGACACCAGCATTGAGGTCCAGGAGGGCAAACTGATCTCTAAACTCCATAGAAAGGAAACTGCAGGCAATAGCCTACTGCACGCCCTTAGTGCCCATCCTGATCCCCTAAAATGGAGCATCCCTTAGGGTGAACTCCTTAGGGCCAAAAGAAATTGTACCAGAGAGGAGGACTACAAACAAGAAATGGATGTTATTCTTAAAAGGTTTAGAGAAAGAGGTTACCCAGAATGGGTACTCACTAAGGCAGTCACTAAAACATCCATAGTCTCTAGATCAGGCACCTTGATCCCTAAACCCAGACCTACCCAGGTAGCTGAACCTCTGCGACTTATCACCACATACAATCATAAGTCCAACCAGGTCCAAAAAATCATGGCTGACAACTGGAAAATCCTTAAAGCAGATACCATCATAGGCCCCAAACTGACAAAGAGACCTCTCATAACATACAGAAGAGGCCGGAATCTAAGAGACATGTTGGTCAAAAGTGATATAACTGATAACACAGGCAACCATATCCAAGGATTAAAGGGATTCTATCCCTGTGGACACTGTAGGGCCTGTCGGACCAGTGTCATGGTAAAAGACTTTGAAGTACCAGGTACACAGAATAAACGACAAATCAAACAATTTTTAACCTGCAGTTCTACCTTCGTTATCTATGTATTGGTGTGTCCATGCCAGAGAAGGTATGTGGGCAGTACTTCCTGCATGGCAAAGAAAAGGGTTCAAGAACATTTGAGGGCAATCACCAACAAAGACCCTAAGTACCCTATTGCCAGACACTTCCAAGAAATGCATCAATCCAACAACGAACTTCTAAGGTATTTTGCCATCGAACAGGTTAACATTGGCAAACGGGGCGGAAATCGTGAACTGGCCCTGAGGAAAAAAGAATCCAAATGGATATTAGAACTGGAAACTAAATTCCCTGGGGGGCACAACCAGGATGAAGAACTTGCAACCCATCTCCATATGGACTAACCTTCCCTATGCCAAAATGTATGATGTACCTGATCTTAACTGTGACAACAGTGTCTTTACTCTAATCTGTGTGTTTTATAAAAAAAATCTGTTGGGTGATTTGAATATTCACAGCAAATCCTATGTGATAAATATGTACAATCTTTGCGTTTTTAAACTAATTTTAATAATGTTTTTGTAATTTTTCTTCTAGGAGCAATAGTGGGACATTATATATTAATTTTTGAGCACTGCACTGAATCCCACATGGCTTCCAAGAATTGAAGACTATCACCTCACAACGTTAAGCTAAGACATTCACTTTCACTTTTACTATTTTGGTATCGTTTGGAATTTTTGCACTCGTTTTCAATGTGAGGGAACATCTAGTTTCGACTTTATATGGATCACCAACTATATAGATTGGGTCTCCTCTAATAGACTGGCTAAACCTCCTTCACATGTGAGGTTCTGACTCTGCAATGTTTGGACTATATAAGACATTGATACTCACTGGCTGTTAATGTCTTTTGGCATAATAAGTATTCTCGTATGTCCTACATACGGTGTGATCAGGCACTAGATCGAATGTATTGTTTTTTAATTATGTTTATTTATGCTGTGGTCGGGCACTAGACCGATTGTATTTTGAAACCAATGTTTTCATGTTGGGTAAATATGCATCTATGAAATTGAATGCTTATGTTGCTCCCCGTCATGAGTACCGGTTATCTCACAAATTTCAGTGTGATACTTTGATAGATTAGGATAACCCATTCCAAAATGGAGTGTATAAGGGCTGATGTTTACAAATGATAGATTATTGCTCTTTTGTGCACATATCGAACATTACCATATACTTTGTTTCATGTTTTCAGAACCTGACACACTGTCATGCCATATGATTTTATATAATTTGAAACACATATGACAGCTTGCCATTGAATCTATAGAAGATCCTTATGAACCAACATGTTTAATAATGGCCGCCAAGTTTTCTTTGGGCGGATTGGACTTCCTCTATGTTTACCACACTTTGTGATCTGTATGTTTGTACTTAAATACTGCTCCTCACTTAATTCAGGTTAAACGTGTGAACAAGGCACTTCTGTGCTGAAACGCGTAGCGTGACTTTGGAAATAAACTTTCACCAGCTGTACCTTTCCGAGTGCGTGTGATGCTTACTACGGTAAAACTGTGCGAATCATATATATATATATATATATATATATATATGATAATATATATATATATATATATATATATATATATATATATATATATATATATATATATATAAATCCATGGTGTGGCATAGCTGGCGTGCATCCAAACAGCCGGTGGTGTAAGTAGGGGTCTGGACTTAAGTATGGGAAATGCTTATTTTATTTAGCGGCACTTGCTTAGTAAAAGGATAAAAGGAGTACTTTTCGGCTGTCCTCGTAGCCTTTGTCCCGGTTGGCTTGGATGGTATTTTACCAAACCAAATCTGTAATACTGTGCCTGGAGTGGTAAAAGGCTTTGGTCATGTGCTAATCCTATGTTTAAAGACTTTGCTGTAGAAATGGTAAAAGACTTTGTCCCTTTCTATCTCTGTGTGGATGGCACTGTGCTGACCTACGCTTAAAGACTTTGATAGAAAAGTAGACATTTGAGGTGGGAAAATTTAGAGTGTCGCTGGTGTCGAGAGTGCTCTATACTGGAGCTGCTTTCCACCTAAACTTGAGAACTACCCAGAGTTCTCAGCTCCTTTTTTTGCATAATTTATGCGTTCCTCTATGCCGGAAAGGGAATTGTTTTGATATATATATATATTAATTGAACAAAAATGTTACTAACAACTTAGAAGTGAAAATTAACAAAAATATATATCTAATACATATGTAAATTAAATTAAATATTAAAATTAATATCAAAAGCTTCTATTAATATTGTAAATGTGATACTTTATATAATGTATCTAATTTACAATGTTAAAGATTTTTCTTTATATATATATATATTTATATATGATGAGAACAATATTTAACCCCTTCGCCGCGGTGTGAATTACGCCGAAGGGAGGGCGCGGCGCTGCTGCGCTCGTGACGGAACCACGCCGTCATGAGTCACGGGCAGCGTGTGCTCATGAAGGTGTGTGTTCCATCACGGCCCCGCTCGCTCATTAATTCGCCCGCACAGGCGTGGGAGGAGCGGTAGCCACATGACGGAACCAGGCCGTCATGAGCACACGCCGCCTGTTGCTCATGGCGGCGTGGTTCCGTCATGAGCATGCAAGGGGTTAAACAGTATTAAGCAATTATTAATAATATTGCCAATACCTTAAAGAGTCAAATAAACAAACATATATTAACAAGAACATATAACACATGTAATTTATACATTTAATATAAACGAAGAAGTAACATTTAAATAGAAAACTCCATTAAAAAAACATTTTCTAAATACAAAGAAGTCAAACTACCTAATCTCCAATTTAACAAAATGTAAGGAACAATGTAGGACTTTGAAGGGGTTAGATTTACTAATCCCACTCCAATATAAGCAACAGTAAAAAAAGCATTGGTCTTTGAAGGGGTTACATTTACAATTCCCACTCCAACCTAAGCAACAGTGTTGAACTTTGGAAGGGTTAAATAAAGCATTCCAATTACTAATCATTTAAAACACATATTTAACAACATAAAACTATTCAAACATATTTAAATTGAAAAAAGAATATAAGCGTTATCAATATAATTAAATGTAACAAAACAATTATTTAACTTATAACAAAATGAATGTATTTAAAATACATACCCATCCCTCCCTACTACCCAAATAAATACGAAAAACATTAAAAAAACAATTAAACAGTCATTAAAATTAAAACAAATAATGAATATACAATTCATTTAAAAAAAAGTAACTGAATCCACTTATCAATGAAATAGTCATTTAAGTACCATAAATAAATAAATTAGCAATTACTCTATTAAATAATTTGCATACGTCATTACTAATCAAAGGAGAGTCAAAGGAAATGTGGGAGGATGTTATTCCTAACACAGCAAAAAGAACCGTGCAAATATTTAAAAATATATTATCAGCTGGAAAAGCACAAATGAAGCAATTTCTTTTGCATCCTAAAAGAGTGATAGACACAAATATTTTAAAGGATCAAAAGAAATCAAGACACTTTAATTGATGATGCACAAATCATAAAAATTAGCAAATCCCAATATCCACACATCCTGTGTGCGATAGTTTTATCAGTAATATTACGCCAGTGCAAATTTAGAGGCCATTTCAATGGCAAAGGTGCTTTCTGTATATGACAGAAAGAAAACAAGAGAAAGCAGGGAGCAGAAAATTGGAGGGAATGTGGCACTCCTCTAAATGTCTCCCTGACAAAATCTCCTGTAAATCAGCCCTATACAAATACCACAAAAAAGCTCAAAGTTGCTTGAAGAATGCACTTCATCAACAGAATTGACACAGCAGGCAACTCATCCAAAGAACTATACAAAGTTCTAAATGAGTTTATGAAGCCCACTGCCTGCATTTCATCAATCCCGGCCTCCCAGAACTTTTGTAACACCCTGGCAGACCATTTCAAAATAATAATAGCAGCGATCTACAGGAACCTCTCCAATCCCTTATTACTTACCAATTCCCAGGTCGCGACTGTCCCATCCTCTGCTCACCCCCTTCTTTCACTTTGGAGCTGTTCGAACCTATCACGCTGGAATTTGCTTTAGAATCAATGAACACAATCAAATCGGGACCTTTCTCTAAACCCTCCCCCCCGCTCACATTATGGTGACTTCAGCACTCTGCTCCCAGACATCGCTGCATTGTTCAACCTCTCTTCAAACACTGCAACCGTACCCCAGGTCTGGAAAACTGCACAGGTGAAGCCGATTCTGAAAAAATCTAATGCAGAGCCACTAACCCTCACAAACGAAAGACCCATTTCTCTTCGGCCTCACCTCAGCAACATTTTAGAAAAGTTAGTAAATCAACATCTATCCCGCTACTTGGAAACTTACTCCATCTTAGACACCTCCCAGTCGGGCTTCAGAGCCTCAAAAAGCACTGAAACAGCATTGATGGCGGAGCTAGATGGCATCAGACGCTCCCTCAATGCCGGCTCCCCTGCCATGTTGGTGCTACCTGACGTGTCTGCTGCCTTTGACATCATCTTACATAAAGTCATGGTCAACAGACTCTCTGAGATTGGTGTAACTGGCAAGGCATTGGGGTGGCAAAAAAACTTCCTAAAGGATCGAAACCAGACAGTGAACTAGGACCTTTTAAATAGCATGTCATGTCCATACACAAGGGGGTACCACAAGGCTCATCCATGAGCCCCACACTCTTTAACATATGTGTTGCCGCTTTGGTTAAATTAGTCAGATCCTGCAGTGGGAGGTCCTCTGACACACAGTTGATCATATCGATGGGTCCTAACCCTGAATCTACAAAATCTAAATTTAGAGAAGGTATGAGTAAAACTGCTTCCTGGATGTCCCAAAAAGGTCTGCAGCTTAACAGCGATAAGACTGAGATCTTACTGTTTGGCATAGCCCACACCTACTGGTCAGACGACAGGAGGCCGTCCGAACTGGGCACCAGCCCTCAACCTAAAAAGGTAGATGACAACCTCACTATGAAAAAGCAGGTTTGTCCCACTTGCAACACCTGTTTTGGAATCATGCGAATGCTTAGGAAAGCATTTCAGTGGTTACCTCTCCATACAAGGAAATCCCCTACACAGGCTCTGGTGGTCAGCTGCCTGGATTATGGTAATGCCTTACTGGTCGTAGCCAATGAAACACTGCTATCAAAACTTCAGGTAGTCCAGAACGCCGCCGCATGCCTAGTTTGCAAACTCCCCCCTCCCGCACTCCCTCAGAACCTACCCATAGATCTCTCCCATGGCTCCCTATCAGGAAACGTGCCACCTTGTTTGGTACACAAATTGTTATCAGGCAAGGGATCTGTTTATCTTCATTACAATCTTCATCAATATTTTACGACAAGAAATTAGAGGTCAAAAGATCAGCATTTGCTCTGCCCCCACCACATTTGCATGGTCAAATACGGTAGATGATCTTTCACCTAACTTGACCCTCACCTTTGGAACAAACTTCCACAGCATATCCGTGACTGTTGTGACTTTGTCTACTTCAGAAAAACGCCTTAAAACCTGGCTTTTTCAATCCCTCCACTTCCTCTTGTAATCCGCTCCCTCCTGGTTTTGCGCTCCAGTGTCCAGATGCCCCTGTGGGGGTGGTTTGCTGCACTTTATCAAGTTCATCTAACATGTTATGTTATGTTATGTTATGTTATGTTAAGGCCGTACTTTTAGAGCGCACGGCTGCCCAAAAGGGCGTCCCGGCGCTTTGGCAAAGAGACCAGACACCTCAAAACACAAAAGGCAGCAGCACTACCGTCTTAATCATTACGCGGAAAAGAGCAAGGTCTTCAGCTCTTTCCTAAAAGCCAGGAGACTCGTAGCTTTACGCAGGGAGAGAGGAAGCTCGTTCCAACATCGAGCGACCACAAATTGAAAGGATCGTTCTCCCATCCGGACACGCTTGGCCGGGGGCACCTCCAGTTTAGTCAAATCGGCAGATCGTAACATCCTTCGCGGCACATAGAAGACAGTCCGCTTCCTAATATAATTAGGGCCGATAGAATGAAGGGCTTTAAAGGCCAGCGTGAGAATTTTAAATCGGATTCTTTTAGAGATAGGCAGCCAATGCAACTTATTCAAAAGCAGTTGGGCGCTGGCTCTCCTCGGCAAGCCGAAAATAGCTCTGGCCGCCGAATTTTGAACAATTTGCAATCTGGCCAGGAGATACTTAGGCAGACCCGCAAAAAGCGCATTAGCGTAATCTAGCCTAGATCCCACTAACGCCTGAACTACTGTCTTCCGATATTGAAGGGACAGCAGAGGAAGAAACTTCCTTAGCATCTTAAGGATGCCAAAACATTTCCCAGATATCCCCATAATGTGTGGGCTAAAGGAGAGAGCATCATCTAGCATCACTCCCAGATTTTTCACTTGGGAAGATGATTTCTCCGGGGGGGAACATATCCTGGGGCCACCAGGACTTCCAGGCCGGGTCAGGGGCACAGCCGAAGAAAAGCAGCTCAGACTTATCCGAGTTGCACTTATCCGAGTTGCATAACATAACAGTGTGGGCCCTTTTCCTCCTTACGTCCTCCTTCAATATCTAAAATAAAAAGATTGCCATTTGAAGATTGTGCTTTCTACATAGCCACAGCTAAAGTCTGAAATTTGCTATTGAGCAATCTGTAAAATGAACCAAATTTCAGTGCTTCCCAGAAGCTTCTGAAAACTTGTGTTTTTTAATTAATATGTTTTTCTTCTGCTGGTTATTGGGCCAACTAGAGACTTTGCCTTGTCATTGTGCAAGTGATTTCCCTCATGTCAAGAATTCATTCTTGTTTAGCCACTTAGCACCAAATAACTCCGCTATCATCCACTTTTGAAATAAATAAAACACATCAGAACATCTAAACACAGAACAATCCAACTCTGTTCAAGTCTGTCCCTGTCGATCAGAACAATCAACTTGGAGGTGGTGTCAAATTTGCTATTGCAAAATTACAAGGAGGGACCAACATTATTTTACAATCATGTGGAGCAATCAACTATATAACACAAGCTTCCAAATCTAGCAATGACCACAGAGTTAAATAACCAACTTCTCCAGTATTACTTCACTATCTGCATTCCAGACAAATGTAGCATCCCACCATACAGTAATAAGTAGTGACCCTAAGCATGACACACAGATAAAACAACAGTATATACTATGGCCCTGCAGGCTAAATAATTTCAAGGCGGAAGGATTGACAGATGCATTGGAAATTCTGACGCATTTGCTGGAGCAAAAGTCACACATTGCTGGAGTCGTGTCGCAAGCATGACAAAACTCCAGCAATGCATTTTGAGGCCTATTCCCACTACACTGCGTCACTCCTACGTCTTCTTTAAGCAGGTGTAAGGTTTTGACGCAGTGGTGTCCTAGAAGTGACGCAGTGAGATCTTGTAGATTTCTCTGCATCACCTTTACGAGGCTTTCCTGAGTGGAAACGCCCAACCAGCATACATTATACCTGACGCAGGGATTTACAACATGACGCATCTCCCTATATGCGTCATGTTGTAAATTGGCTGCCTTTTTTACGCCGCCGCTGTGTCACCAAAGTGACACAACAGTGGCGCAAAAGTCTAGCAAGGGGCTTGTAAATCTGCCCCCTGGTGTTTTAAGTGTGCAGTTCTTGTTAGCTAGTGAGATCACTTGTCCCTGTCAATCTTTGCAGGTGGGCATCTCTCATAGCCTTAGACTAATGCTCCTAATTCTCCTGCTCGCTGAGATATTCGCAAGTGCCTTTCTGCTCATTTTTATTGGAACCTTTATCGGGTTCCTAGTTTGATTCTTCATTTGTGATACCAGATGCTTCAAAAATTCCTTGACTTACCCACAACCTTGGTGTATAATTAGGTTATTGCCTTTCTAGAAACGAGTGTTGCTTTGCCGTGCGCGTGATACTTTTGATGTTCAAAATCTCTGTATTATTGATTGTACTGCTAGGATTATATTCATGTATGCTGTATCCAAGAACAAATGATCTAATCTGATTGAATTGATTTGAGATGATATTCTACAAATTTGATTAATAAAACTTTCATGGTTTGCAATCTACTCCCTGCTGTCTTTTACTGTAGGGCAAAATCTGATTCACTGTTAATGAAATGCTAACAAACTTTGTTATTTCTTGGGCGACAGGCACACTGCAGGTTGGGGTGGCTCTTTAGCTTTTTGCAGGGGTGCAGGGTGGGGGGTGTTTCTCTTCAGTTTGGGGGAGGGGGGTTGGGAAGTTTTTTCTTTTCTGTGTGTTGTTTTCAAGGCGAGTTGCTCCTGTGTTTGCTGCTGTTTCTGATGTCTAGCTCATGGACGAGGGGTCTTGGCTCGGGTGGCTGGGATGGGGGGTAGAGGGTTGAAATTTCTTTCCTGGAACGTTAATGGCCTGGGAGATCGTATTAAGCGCAGTGTGGTCTTAAAGTGTATACGACGTTTGTCACCGGACATTGTTTTCCTGCAAGAAACCCATTTGATTGGTAATGTTTGTTATGCAATGAATAGATGGGGCTACCGCCTTGTGGCGCACTCGGGGTTTACCTCCGGATCTAGGGGTGTGGGTATTCTTGTTCGAACCTCCCTCCCCCTGGCGATCGATGAGGTGATTCATGATGACCGTGGGAGATATACTGTCCTGGTGGGTAGGTATGAAGGCCGCACCCTATCTCTCTTCAATGTTTATGTTCCCCCGGGTTTGCAGGCCTCTACTTTTACTGACTTGGGCCGTGTTTTGTTAGATCTCCCTGATAGCACTCTCTTTCTGGCCGGTGATTTTAATTCGGTGCTTTCCGGCCTTCACGATCGCCATCCCCCTAGAGATACCCCGCAGGCTCAGCAGTGGTTGGGTGGGTTTTTAGATACCTTTGGCCTTGTGGACTGCTGGCGACTGTTGCATCCTACTCAGCTCCAATACACCTTCCATTCTGGGGCTCATGGCAGTCTGTCTCGGCTGGATTATTTCCTGATGCCCGCAGCCCAATCGTCGGCGGTTCGTGAGATTTTACATTTGCCGAGGGGTATTTCTGATCACTCGCCGCTCTGGCTTCGTTTCGAGGTTGGGGTAGAGGCTGCGGGCCGAGTGGCTCCCATTAACCCTTGGTATCTTTCCTCCCCTGAGACTCGTACCCTCTTGCTCAAGTCCATGGATGCATATTTCCTGGAAAACGAGGGGTCGGTCTCTTCGGCTGTGTCCCTGTGGGAAGCCTTTAAAACTGTGATTCGTGGACAGGCCCTTTCCTTGATTGTTGAAGCTAAGAGGGCTGGGAGGAGGGAGGTGGTGGACCTTGAGGGGGAGATCTCTGCTTTGGAGAACGAGTTGGAATCTGGTGTCACGCCTGAGAAACTCCATGCCCTGGGTCTAAAACAGTTTGCATATAAATCTCTGGTCACTGACGCTGCAAAGGTGATGTTTCGTGAGCAGCAGGGCAGATTGTACGATGTGGGTGACAAGGCGGGCAAACTCCTAGCGTGGTTGGACAAGAAAGAAAGAGTTAATCGTGTGGTGCCCGTGATTCAGTCTGCGAGTGGTGAGAATGTGATTGATCCGACCGCCATTGTTGATCGTTTTGCGGAATATTTCCGTGTGGTATATGCTCCCGTGTCTGTGAGGGATGTTGCCGACTCCCGCCTTCTTCTGCGTGATATCACTTTGCCCTGTGTCACCGACTTGGACCGTATTGCTTTGGACTCCCCTTTTACGAATGATGAGATAGCCAATGCAGTTCGATCGCTCCGTTCGGGCAAAGCATTGGGCCCGAACGGTTTGCCTATCGAGTTGTACAAATTACGCCCCGATAAGGTGGCGCCGTATCTCCGCGCCATGTTTCTAGAATCTCGTGAGCGGAACATACTTCCTTATGATCAGCGTCTGGCGACAATCGTCGTCATTCCCAAAGAGGGTAAACCGCGTGACCTCTGTTCCTCGTATAGGCCCATATCCCTATTAAATGTTGAACCTAAGGTGTTGGCTAAACTTTTGGCGACCCGTCTCCTTTCGGTTCTCGGGGAGTTGGTCCATCCGGATCAATCTGGCTTTATCCCGCATCGCAACACGGCTCTGAATTTACGTCGCCTCCACGGCGCGCTGGCGAGGGCGGGGCTTTTGACTGAACCGGCCATTTTGGCGTCCCTGGACGCCTCCATGGCCTTTGATACTGTGGAGTGGCCCTATTTATGGGCGACACTTGAGAAATTTGGATTCGGGTGCGAGTTTATTAGCTGGGTTAGACTGTTGTACGCGGAACCTCTGGCGCAAGTTGTAGTGAACGGTAGAGTGTCGGCCCCCTTCTCCTTGGGCAGGGGTACCCGTCAGGGTTGCCCCTTGTCCCCTTTGTTGTTCGCGCTCGCTCTTGAACCGTTGGCGGCCTGGCTCCGTTGGGAACCGTCCCTTAAAGGTATTCATTGGGCCCCGGATTTCGAAGACCGCGTCTCGCTTTATGCGGACGACATCCTCTTGTATCTTACTTCTCCTCGCAAGTCTTTATCTGTTTTATTTGACGTTCTTGCGTCCTTTGGCGCTAACTCAGGCCTCGTCATCAACTGGTCTAAGTCCTGTGTATACGTTTTATCTGGTATCTTGCCTCCGTTGCCGAGTAGACTTCCTCTTCAGGTAGTCCGGGATGGTTTCAAATACTTGGGGGTTTTTGTTACCTTGGACCCGTCCCTTCGTTTTGATCGTAATCTCCTTCCCCCGTTGCTTAGGCTCCGTTTGGACGTTGCCCGTTGGCGCAAACTTCCCCTGTCTCCACTGGGTCGGGCGGCCCTGTTTAAGATGATGTCACTACCGCGGTTTCTCTACGCTCTCCAGAATTATTATGATCCTATCCCCAAGACCTATTTTCGGGAGATTGAGAGCCTTCAGAGGCAACTTATTTGGGATGGGCGACCGCGCATTGCTCTCGCGAAACTCTCCATCCCGTGGTACGATGGGGGCATGGCGCTCCCCGATATTAAGAGATACTACTGGGCTACTGGGCTTCCCATCTGTCCGCTATTAATCACGCTATGTTCTCGCCGGGTCGTAATCCGGCGTTTGAAATGGATAAACTTCAGCTTCCGGGAGGTGACTTTAACAGAGTGCTCTATTCTCGCTCCGCTGGGCGCCATCTTGTGGGACCTACTTTGACTGCTTTGACGGTGTGGCGTGCTGCGAATGTGAGCCTGGGCTGGGAGGATCGCTTGACGTTGGCGACGCCGCTTTATGCTTCAGAACGTCTGGGCGGTCTTTGGTCTTCCAAGGGTTTTGACCGTTGGGACTTGATTGGGATCTCTAAAGTGGGGGATGTATACTCTAAGGGTTCTGTGCGCCCGTTTCAGGCTGACTACGGCCTGAGTAGTCGGGAATTCTTTCGTTACTTACAGATCAGGCACGCTTTGGTTTCGGTGTTTGCTCCTGGTGAGATTCCGCCTGACTCTTCCCCACTTGAAGACCGTATCCTTGACGAACATCTTCCTGATAGCACTATCTCCCTGATCTATAAAAAGTTGATTAACAATCGGACTGACTTATTGACCCGACTTCGGGAACAGTGGATGGGAGATGGGTTGGAACTTGATGATGAGGATTGGCAATCGGCCCTCTCCTCTCCGAAGGAGGTGGCTATACCGGCTCGACTCCGTCTGGTCCAATTGAAGATCCTTCATCGGGTGTACGTGACGGGACCGCGACTGATGGTGATGGGCTTTTCCTCCGATGGACTGTGTAAGCGTGGATGTGGTTTGCGTGCTACTTTCCTGCATATTCTTTGGGAGTGCCCGATGGTGGCTGCTTATTGGGTGGCTGTGCTTGATCTGATGACTGTGGTGACAGGGATATCCTTGCGTCCGGAACCTCGTCGCTGTCTTTTGAATGTTTGGGAGCCCACGGACTGTTCGGTGGCACAGACTAGATGGGCCACCCTGGGCTATATGATTGCGAAGCGAGATATTGCGCAACTCTGGGGGGCCTCCAGGCCCCCTGCCCTCTCGCAATGGGAGGATAACATGGATTGGTCCATGTTCCGTGAGAAAACTGTCTATGTGGCCAGGGGCAGACCCAGGGCATGGGTGAAGGTGTGGGGTCAATGGAACGAATACCGTGGCGACATTTGTACTCCCCCCCTTGTGGACACTATCGAGATTACCCTGTCTCCTTAGGCTAGCGTTCCCGGAATCTTCATATAGGGACTGAGCTGGTATCTCCGGCTCTCCCCCCCTTCTTCTTCCTGATCTCTGCGCCCCTCTCCCCCCCCCCCCCCCTCCGTACTCCTTAGTGCTTAGAATATTGCTACTGCACTTCCGTTGCTGTCCCCCCCTTGCGTCCCTTGGGCTGCCTTCAGTGATACACTCTCGCCTTTTTGTATGTTTGTTCTTTCATATATATAAAACCTGTTTTTGTCCTGTATATAATGTGGAGTATTGCATTCTTGATTGACGATTACCTCTGCGGGCATATATGATATGTGTCTACTCCTTTTTAGCGGCTGGCCCGTGTGGTTGTAGGCCCATCCTTGTACCTTTTTGCTTGCTCAAATAAAGGTTTTTAAAAAAAAAAAAAAAAAAAAAAAACTTTGTTATTTCTGCCTCTGTTAGAGTTAAAGACCCTTCTGGGAGAAGAGTTTCAAGTTGCGCTGAGGTTAGCAAGGTGCAAAGAGACCATTGGTTAGCTTATACAATCAAGCTATTGCGTTACCTTTGCCCAAAGTTTTGTTGCAACTTTCTCCTTTGCATTATCTCAGTGCCATCTTTCTCACAGAGGCAAGATGACGCATCGTACAATCAAAGTCTCTGAAAGGTAACAAATCAGCAGTGCCTAATTTGTAAAATATTAAGTGCCAGGGCTCTGGCCAGGATGCCACTGCAGCTTGCACCACCCATTGCCCCAGTCATCGCTGCCAAATCAACTACTAACCATCTCTCTTGCCTGTAAGTGCAAACGTTCCGATTATTCCAGGTCCCCAAAGCTAAAGGAGGGAGGCAGGTATTAGTAATTTTTAATGTATATTCTACTCATAAACAACCATTGTTCTGGTCATCTCCAAATTAGATGAGCAGCGCCACCATGTGGCAGACTGTCCTAAGTGCTGTGTACACAATTAAGTGCCGGTGTGGAGCACCGGAACCCAAATAGGTGCCGATGCTGTGCATCGGAAACCCCCAGCTCAAATTAGGCACCGGAAATCAGTAAACTGCCAACATGGCAATGCTATAAAACAATAAACTGAATTAATAAAGATGGAGCACATTAAGGGATCTCAGAGGTAATAGCAGCAATGCATACGCGTGACCTCAAATTAGACAGCCCCCTAACTTATTAATACAAAATAATAATTTCTTTTTTTGTGTGTGAAAGTCTTTCAAAAGGATATCCAGATGCATGAAACCACAGAATGGAATAATGGTCCATTTGGGGCTGGCACTGACTGTGCACGGTCCAAAATGTAACTAATCACCAATCTTAGGAAGCTTCCGTTTTGCATGTTTTTTCTTCTCCAATGTACATCCAGTTTATGGCAGCTAATTGCAACTTGTGGATGTGTAGGTTGCCCAGAAAGAGTAAGTTATGCACGACATGGCTGATTAACAAAAGTATTTATGAGCAGGGGAAGTGTGAATCTGACCTGAAATGTCCAACTTCCTATTAGTAAAAGCACAAAGACGGTGCAGTCCTTTTTATTTGCACTGACTGTATATGAATATTACTTGTGTATATCTACATCGCACGTTTTTGAGGCACTGCACCAAGGGATAGGTGTACAACTGTTTCTAGTGGTCGCAAATGGGAAATTTGCAACTGCTAAAATAGTTGTAGCATGTACAAACCATATTTTGGGAATCGGTAACCTATTACTGACTTGCAGAATAGGGTTTGCAACTTGATATTAGGAAGGGGCGTGCAAGAACAGACCCTTCCTAATAGAGAGTCGCAGTGGTATTTACAATTGTTTTGCGAATGCAAAAGCGGTTGCAAAACAATTGCCAGTCGCAAATGAGAAGGGGTCCCCATTTGCGTTGGGCAACAAAAATATTTTTTAAGAGCAGGCATGCCTCTTAAAAAATAAAACAGAAACGTTTCATTTTTCTTTTGTAAATGCATCATGTTTTCCTTTAAAGAAAACAGGCTGCATTAAAAAAAAAGTCACAGACATGGCGGTCTGATGACCCCAGCAGGCTACCATCCCTGTGAGTGCAGACTATTCCCAATTGGTCACAAATTGCAACCTGCCTCATAAATATTAATGAGGCAGATCACTTGCGACACATTTGGGAATCGCAAACAGTGTCTCAGACACTGCTGTACATTCCATTTTGCGAGTCACAAATAGCAAGTCTAAAAAAAATCACAATTTGCGACTCACTGAATGGAATGGTCTTATATCTGGCCCTAAGACATGGAAGAAGGTGCAAAGAGAACTACTTTAGGTACTCCAAAATGCTTTTGCGAATATGTCACTTACATTGCAAACTATGGACTTGCAGTAAAGTCCGCCAAGTGCATCTTTCCTTATTATTTGTGAATAGTGAACTTTGTGTGCATTCTCAAATTGCTCTCAGTTTTTAGGACGTAGGTCTGATTGCAAGCACAACTCTTTATGAATCCGGCTCGCTGTGCATACTGTATGAAGAAATTCAGCTTAAAATCCCTGGCCAGTATCAAGCCTACCAACATAACGGGAACGTGCGGTGATTGGCAATAGCAAATCAACATGTATTTCAGTCGCTGATGCACCTTTTGCCCACAGTCATCCGGTTACCCAAGCGAACCTTTTTCCTAGAGCTATTCTGCATTTTTCCATAAAAAAAGCAATTATCTTTTTCTCATATTACAGGCCATCGTGAATAATTATACTCATTTTTATTGAATCCACAATTGTCCTGACATTTAAAAACATACATACACTCATTAGCTGGGAGACACTGTCTTGCCACTAGCAGAGCAATTAGTTACATGGGCAGATCCATTTCATAAAATTAATATGCTGCATACTATTCTTTTTAAATGTTCCGGTATGTGATCAAGTTGCAAAACTGCTCTATCTTAAAGAGGGTGGCTAAATCTTAGTTTTTACACAGTGTGACCTGTGCTAATAAACAGATCGAATGATAGGCAAAGAAAGCAGCAGTAATGGAAGCGTGGACAATGAAACCCCTGAGAAAGAAAAAAAATCAATTGATTTGTTGAGCCTATTTTGGGTCGCAGAAGAAAATGAGCAGGTGAGGAGCAATAATAAAATAATATGAGAAAAAGGATAAAGGGATAAAGTGGAAGTGATACAGGCCACCCTGAAAGAATGAACCTAGCGTTTCAATTTAAATTAAATAGGATACTCACTTAGATTAAGAAAGTTTGCACATACTTACAAAATCAAAATGTTGGACCCTTTATAAATCAGGAGCATCTTCAGATTTCGACATAAATCAAGATGTTGACTTGCGCCCCTCAGGGGGATTAACCAGCAGTATTTGTAGTAGGAAATCTTTGAACAATCCGAGCAAGCAAAAGATTTTGCGCAACAGAAAAGAGGGAATATTGTGCAATTTACGTTTTTCCTCATTCTGAAATGTAAAATTTAAAACGGTCTGGTAATTGCACATATTCTGAATGCTGCATCCCAATGTGGAGCAACTTGTGGGTGTAATGTTGTTGTATTGAATGTGTGCAAGAAGCAGAATGAACCCAATTCTGTGCTCAAGAACCGTATGGCTTAAAGTATTCTACAACCTTAAATAGCATTCAGAACACCATAGTGGCCGTGTTTGGCGATACGTATAGATTGCGCACGTGCCTTTGCCAAAAACTCTAGCTTGGGAGGTTTGTTTTGTCCTGAACCACAGCTTACACCAAAATCATGTTTTGTCAAACTTAAAGGAAGACAAATGTTCCTTTCAGTTACCAAATCCCATCAGCGGTCTAAATATAACGCTTCATTTCACAAGCCGAGAGGGACAAATAAAGTAATAGGTTTGAAACAGTTGAGACACAAACATTTTCTCAGAACAGTATTACTTGTATAATACATGTCGTTTTAAATCCTTACATAGGTCTGATAGGATGTTCCTATCGTGTAAAGCGACGTATATTGGCTATAGAGATCCTGTCTAACCAATTGAAAGGTTTGAACCGGCCTTTATGTGACCTTAAATAACTGTAAACTGTGTATGAATTCTCTGCAAAACTAACGTTTAAGTTTTCAATTGTTAATAAAACTACCTCACCCAGTATGCATCATTACATGCTAATGGACAGGAAGGTATAAAAGTTAGAAAGAGATAATGGACTAGTGGTAACACTGTGATCAAGACCTGCGGTCGGATGAACGGGACTGTTCAAGAGTCTCTTGTGAAATAAACCCAATTTATCGTATTGAGCGAGTGCGGACATTGTGTTCTTTTGGTGGTTAATTAATAGTAGGGGGACCTTCATCCCTACTGTCCGGCACCAACCGTAAAAAGTGTGCACCTCCGAGTGAACGATTTGGTGGATAATTTATGTAGAGGAGGGTGCACCCGACCATCTTCAGTGAAACCCTGCTTGGAAAAGTGAAATTGACAACGCTTCACGTTGAAACTGCAGCGGTACGGATCAGATCGTAACGAAGCAACTCACGTGAAAGAGCCAGGCATTCGGATTTCAATTGGATATTTCACACTGAGGAAACTGCTAGAGGCATTCCGCTATTGAAGGAAAAGAAAATATAAGACGCGGCGTCTCATGAGTGAAAAGTAAGGTGAGAGCGCTTAGCGTTTATTTGTATATCGGAAAACGCCCAGTGGAGTCGCGGTGTGCGAAGCAGTTAATAAAAGCTAACCGGCTGAAACAAATCGAAAGCCTTGATCGTAACTGTTTGTAAATAAACGTGCTCAATACGTGTGGGTTAAAGAGACCGTTAAAAAGTTTCCCCGGCCACAAGAACAGTTTTAGTGAGAACGTTTTACGTTTGTGCAGTGAAAAAGTTAACTTTGGCATAACATGGAAGAAAGAGCAAATAAACGAGCGATGCGTGCTCAAACAATGTTTCAAAAAGGAAAAAAAGCAGAAAGTGCCACTAACAGTACTAGAAAAGAACCAGAAGAGACCGACCCTGGATTAATGACATTGAAACAGTTATTCCTGAAACTGGAAAGACTTCTTAAAAAAGAAATAACTAAAAGCTGGGAAATCCTTACATTGGAAAAATATCTTGAATGCAAAATGGTCCCTAGAGGCCTAAGAATTTTTACTCTCACTAATCATCCAGATACACGTCCTGAAATGCTCATTGAATGGGGCAATAATAATATGCAATGCTCAATCAACATGATTAGAATGATAGTGAAATATGCTAAAATTGATGTGGATGAGCTACACGAAAAAATTGCGGAGATAGAATCTCTCAAATTATCTCATGGTAAAGAGGAAGAGGCCAAAAAACACAGGAAAGATATGGAGGCCGCATTGGATAAACATGAGACAGAAGTAGAAGAACGAAAAGAACGTAAATATAGAAGGGATGAGCAGGACTACTCGTGTGGGAGAATACTAACCTTCGCTAAAACATTTGATAATCTTAAACAGCAAATGAAAATGCAACCACAGTCAGAAATTGCCAATACCACTTGGAGCGAATCAGACACGGATTGGAGTGAGAGTCAAGATCAAGAAACTCCTGGAACAAGGACACCTTTTTTTAGAAGAGGTAAAGTTGGTATATCTGGACCAACAACAATCAACAGGAAGAGGACGAGGGAGAGGAAGAGGCCAGGGACAACAGAGAACAAAGGCGAAGGGAAGAGGTCAACCAAGCCAGAAAAAAAACGAAGGAAAACCAGAAGAGGTTCCGGAAAAAACAAGGGGTCATCATCTAAGAAACCGAGTAACCAACAAATGATGGAAGAAAGAGAACCGGATCCATACCTAATTATTAACCTGTCCAAACACGTACTTACAAGGGCAGAGGAAAACCTCCTTAATAAAGGCTTAATATTCTGCCCGGAAACTCATTTTGATCCAGTTGAAACGAAAATTGATTTGTACAAATATACGCGTAAACTGAAATTGGCTACATTTTTCAAAAAAAGAGAGATACAACTTGACAATAATGATCAGAACATTGAAAGGTTTGAACCAGCCTTAATGTGACCTTAAATAACTGTAAACTGTGTATGAATTCTCTGCAAAACTAACGTTTAAGTTTTCAATTGTTATTAAAACTACCTCACCCAGTATGCATCATTACATGCTAATGGACAGGAAGGTATAAAAGTTAGAAAGAGATAATGGACTAGTGGTAACACTGTGATCAAGACCTGCGGTCGGGTGAAGGGGACTGTTCAAGAGTCTCTTGTGAAATAAACCCAATTTATCGTATTGAGCGAGTGCGGACATTGTGTTCTTTTGGTGGTTAATATATATATATATATATATATATATATATATATATATATATATATATATATATATATATATACACTTCGTTGGGGTGGTGTCCAAGAAACGAGCCGCACTCAAGTGTAAGTAGCTTCCCCCACTCGCTTTTATTGGTATTGGGAGGCGTGGTCACTGAAAATTAAAGCACCTGACATGCCTGACGCGTTTCGATTAAACATCTTCCTCATAGGCTTAAAACTCAGTAGCAGTATGGCAGTCCCCCAATCGCCGCTGTTTAGCAATATCGTGTGCCCCAATGGGCAAATAGAATTATCACGTTGGCTTCTGGGATATGGAGTCCTTATTTCATCCTGTATGGATACTGCCGCATTGTATGCTTGATAATAGACTCTCACATAAGCCTCAGACACCTCGGCTGCCATAAATCCATGCTTACACTCCACCGCGAGCGCTCACTTCTCACGCGCTCTGTGGCCCCCCATGGGTCCGGGGTGGTGCGGCTCAGCGGCAGGACGGCCGCTTAAACATACAGCTCGTTGGGGCGGTGTCCAAGAAATGAGCTGCACTCAAGTGTAAGTAGCTTCCCCCTCTCGCTTTTATTGGTACTGGCAGGCGTGGTCTCTGAAAATTAAAGCATCTGACATGGCCTGACGCGTTTCAATTAAACATCTTCCTCATAGGCTTAAAAGTCAGTAGCAGTATGGCAGTCCCCCAATCACCACTGTTTAGCAATATCGTGTGCCCCAATGGGCAAATAGAATTATCGTGTTGGCTTCTGGGATATGGAGTCCTGCCTGCCTCTCCCCTGCCTTCCGCGGGAGCTCAGACCTCTGCAGCCTCATTTTTAAAACTTTAGTGCTTTACTTTGCTGCTCATTATTTTAAACTTTAAAAACTTACTTGTTCTCCCCCCAGGGACCCTGCTTTGTCCTGTGGCCCTCGCTCGCCGCCACCAGCGAGCCGCCCCTTAGCCACGCCCCCTTCATTAGGCCACGCCCTCTTTCAATTTAAACAGGAGCTGATTGCCAGCTCAGGATCGCCTGCCTCTCCCCTGCCTTCCGTGGGAGCTCAGACCTCTGCAGCCTCATTTTTAAAACTTTAGTGCTTTACTTTGCTGCTCATTATTTTAAACTTTAAAAACTTACTTGTTCTCCCCCCAGGGACCCTGCTTTGTCCTGTGGCCCTCGCTCGCCGCCACCAGCGAGCCGCCCCTTAGCCACGCCCCCTTCATTAGGCCACGCCCTCTTTTCAATTTAAACAGGAGCTGATTGCTAGCTCAGGATCGCCTGCCTCTCCCCTGCCTTCCGCGGGAGCTCAGACCTCTGCAGCCTCATTTTTAAAACTTTAGTGCTTTACTTTGCTGCTCATTATTTTAAA
The DNA here is from genome assembly GCF_964261635.1 of Lissotriton helveticus. Taxonomy (NCBI): domain Eukaryota; kingdom Metazoa; phylum Chordata; class Amphibia; order Caudata; family Salamandridae; genus Lissotriton; species Lissotriton helveticus. Next base: position 1,082,040,337 of record NC_136070.1, on the reverse strand, counting down.
CTTTAAAAACTTACTTGTTCTCCCCCCAGGGACCCTGCTTTGTCCTGTGGCACTCGCTCGCCACCACCAGCGAGCCTACCCTTAGCCACGCCCCCTTCATTAGGCCACACCCTCTTTTCAATTTAAACAGGAGCTGATTGCTAGCTCAGGATCGCCTGCCTCTCCCCTGCCTTCCGCGGGAGCTCAGACCTCTGCAGCCTCATTTTTAAAACTTTAGTGCTTTACTTTGCTGCTCATTATTTTAAACTTTAAAAACTTACTTGTTCTCCCCCCAGGGACCCTGCTTTGTCCTGTGGCCTTCGCTCGCCGCCACCTGCGAGCCGCCCCTTAGCCACGCCCCCTTCAATAGGCCACGCCCCCAACCTCACTATAAATCATGTGTCTCCCCGTACGTGCAGCGGACGGGCGCAGCGGGCGCGCCGTTTGCGCGCCGAAGGCGCGCCTAAGGCAAGCCCGTCTGCTCCCGTCCGCGACGGGCCGGGACCAGGGGCCACGCACCCTGCCCCTTCTCAGGTGTATAGCTCAGCCCAACTCATGGCTCTCACTGCGGTCTCCCCTCCCTCACCTTCACTCTTGCAACACTTTGACACACTTGGTATTCTCGTTTCTCCCCCTGTTCACCCGACTCTGATTTCTTCTAGTCCGATTCCTTCTGCTGCTGACTCCCTTCGCCCACCCTGCTTCCCCTTCGTCCCTGCCCCCACTGCAGCTTCTGCCTTACTGCTTAACACCCGCTCTGCTGTCAAACACCAAACAGCTCTCTTCAACCTCCTAACCACTGATTCCCCTGATTTCCTTTTTCTGACTGAAACCTGGTTCACTGCTGATTCCCTTCCCGACCTCCTAGCCATTCTCCCTGACACCCATTACGCCCTCCGGGCTGATCGCCCGGATGGTAAGGTGGGGGGAGGTCAACCTTCAAATTTCAACTCCTCAACTACCCCCCCATACCCAACGTGGACTACCTTGTGGCTCGCTATCTTAATCTTTCTGCCCCCCTCACCGTTGTCCTTGTGTACCGCCCCCCTCAATCCATGCCTTCTTTTGTAGCCTCCTTTCAAGACCTTATGGCCACTCTTGTGGTCAACAATTCCTCCGTCGTTCTGCTCTGCGATTTTAATTATTGGCCGGGCGACCCCATGGAAGACCCCCCCTCCAAAGATTTTTCGGGCACTCTTCAATGTCTAAACCTCACTTCTCACGTCTCAGTCCCTACTCACACCCAGGGTCATATCTTGACGCAAACGCGTGAGCAAGCCTTATCGGCGAAACGCGTCGCACTTTTTCACTTTGCTGAATAAATTCTGCATACGGATTCCGGGTGTCCTGGTTTACTTCGGTAAAAAGAGGTATTTGAGGTATATTTGGAAGGCCTGTCGGTGGCCTACCCAGGACCGTTCCGTGACAGCCCAAGGTGCGCTAACCGGCACTGGAGGAGATATATATATATATATATATATATATATAAATATATATATATATATTGTGTTCGGGTGGGGTGAGAGGCAATCGCCCTTCGGCGTAACAAACTCCTGCAAAGGAAGCCGAGGTGTAGCGTGATGTTTGGCGTGTGAAATCACTACTAGGAAAATAAATCCTGAGATACACGCAATACCGCTCACCTGTTTAAAAACGTACAGCCTGGCAGAAAAAAACCCGAGTGAATCGGGAAGTACCGGTGAATCACCCTGAAAGGGAGCCGAGTAACCACGTCATCGGCGAGATCAGATAATCCTTAAAGGGACACTGCAGCATTTCTGGATTAATCGTGTGAACACAGTGTGTCTCACAGGGAGCAACAGATGCGTATATTTGGGTCCAGCATACTTTAGGGCTAAGGGAGCTGGTTGTCCCCAATATAATTACGAACACTTAACACACCTAGCAAATTGGAACTGTGTATCAAGAAGAAGAAAAATAGTAACCTAACCCAGCATAGTTACACATGGCGGATAAAACAAGGAATCGCCAGTTAAGGGCGAGTGAGCTTCTGAACGACGATAACCCACCCACAGTAACCTCTGACGCCAAAAGAGATGGGGGAGAAAAAACAAAGGAGAGAACACTCGCGAATATCGTACGAGAATTACAATATCAGCGAATCCAGGAAGTTAACAAATGGTGGGAGAAAACATCATTGGAAAAATATATTGAGTTCAAGAGAGTCCCTCGAGGCTTGAGGATTCTAATAATGCCAACCCTGAATGACCTGGACGCCGATCTGATAAAACTATGGCAAACTGATACCAACGAATGCTCCTATAAATTAATGAGGACCCTAATTATCCATGCGGAGAGAAAGCTTGAAAAAATCACGAGCACAATAGTGGCTCTGGAATCAGAACTCGCAGACATTCCAACATCTGAAGAGAGCAAAGAGGCACTGGAAAACCTGGAAAAGAAGGTAGCGAAGCATGAGATGGAGGTAGAGAAGAGGAAGGCCAACAAGTTTACCAGAGATAGGTTGGACTACATGAATGGTCGAATTTACACATTCGCAAGAAAATATGATACTCTAAGAAGCCATGTTGCCATGGATAAGAATATGGATAGAACCACCGATCCCACAGAAGAAATAGATAGCTCTGAAGTGAGCTCGCTCGAAGGAGAATCCAACACAACACCGTTGGATTTTCAAGGGGAGATCAAGCTAGCGCACATGGTCACGCGACAAAGAGGAAGAGGCAGATCCAAAGCTTGGGGAAGGGAACAACGTCCACCAAAGACACCCCCGACAAACCAAAAACCAGAAGGGGTGGCAAAAGAAGTAAAAGCAAAGCGAGGCAAAGGAAAGCAAAAATAATAGCAAAAAAGAAAATGTCCGTGTCCAACAATATAGTGATTAATTTATCGAAAAAACAACTTTCGGACACTCACCTAAAGCTTTTAAACAAAGGTCTTTCTTTTTGCCCGACAAAAACTATGAATGTACCCAACGCACGACCTGTACAAATTTTGCAGAAAGGTGAAACTTAAAAAACACTTTGCTGAAAGGAATCAGAATAACAAAAAGACATGTGTCCCTAAAATGAATACAATATCAACTGTCGCACAAAAGGACCTAACTGCGATGATAACTCTAGCATCAATCAAGGAGACCCCCTCTAGCAGCCAGGAGGATAATACAATCACCTCAGATATGGAAATAAACTTTTGTAGAAACATTGGTCTATCCGCCAACATAGGAGGAAATAGCGGATTAAAAAGAAATTCAAAATTCTGTCCACAGCTCCCACCAGGCAATAAAGTGGACCTATTTCAAGAACTCATGGTCGAGGAAATAACGAAAATTTCTGACAAATCAACAAAAAATGGACGAACTAGAAAACAAAATCTTTCTCTGGAAGAACAAAAGGCGATGACAGACTTGAAAAATGACACGTCCATAATCATAAAATCCTCAGATAAAGGGGGTAACCTTGTTATCCAAAATGTTTCAGACTACATTGAGGAAGTAAATAGACAGCTACATATCTAGGAACATTATGAAAAATTTACCACGAATCCGATGGACGAATGGACAAACGAATACCATTCTATGCTGTTAACCTGGAAAAATAGGGGTCTATTAGATTTCGATGAATACATTTACTTGAAGACGAACAACCCGATCATGGCAACTATATATTTTCTACCGAAAATCCATAAATCACTAGATCATCCACCAGGGAGACCGATTGTGAGCTCAATAGGGTCCCTTTTAGAATCTACTTCAAGATTCATAGACATTTTCTTGATGAACTATGTGACTAATCTACCCTCTTTCCTGAGAGACACAATGGATTTTTTGCACAGAATAACCACATGTGAATGGAAACCATCTTATCAAATGGCAACAATTGATGTCACATCCCTGTACACCTCAATTCGCCATGAGGATGGCATTGAGGTTGTGAAAGAAGCACTTAAAGCACGATCTGTAAACTTTCTAGAACACTCGAATATGTTACTGGACATGCTCCGATATTGCTTGACCCACAACGCCTTCCTGTTTTTGGGGGAGATATATCTCCAGAAACAGGGGACCACAATGGGGACATCATTTGCACCCACATATGCAAACCTTCTCATGGGGGCATGGGAAAGTGACGTGATAAAGAAAGACCGACAGGATCCTGAGGGGCCAAAAATCAAACTCTGGTGTCGTTTCATTGACGACTTGTTCGTCATTTGGGACGGAAATGAAAATTCACTGAAAGCCTTCATGGACTCTCTGAATAACAACCAATACAGTCTAAAATTCACGTCCGCAACTAGCTCCCATTCTTTGATATTCCTAGATGTGGAAATTTTTGTCAAAAATAACAAACTTTGTTCAAAAATCCACAGGAAGCCGACAGCATGTAATAGTATTCTACATGCCAATAGCGGGCACCCCATAAGACTGAAATGGAGAATCCCCTATGGCCAAATGCTAAGGGCAAAAAGAAACTGCTCCGAAGAAGAAGATCTGAATGAGGAAATAGAAAGAATGAGCACTAGATTCCTTGAAAGAGGTTACCCAATGGAAGTGATTTCTACTGCACAAAATCGGATGCATCTGAAAGAGAGAGAGGAGTTATTAACTCCAAAAACTAAGAAGTCAAAAACAGATCGAGAGCAAGAATCGGATCAGGGTGATGAAATAACCAGATTAATAGTGGACTATGACAACCAAAGCGTAAGCATGAGGAAAGCTTACAAAAAACACTGGCAAGTCCTCCATCTGGACAACACTTTGAGTGAAACCCTGACAAGAAATCCAAGTATAACATATCGGAAGACCTCCTCTCTAAGAGACATATTAACGCAAAGTCACCTAGTACTGCGTGAGGAGAAAAAACAGACATGGCTAACAACACCTGGCTTCTGGAAATGCCACAAGTGCAAAGCCTGTGAGCATGGAGTAAACATCAAACATTACCAACTACAAAATGGCAAAAAAGAAACTATACACGATCACATTACCTGTGACTCAAAATGTGTGGTTTACAGGTTACAATGCCCTTGTGGCAAGTACTACATTGGGAGCACTATAAACAAACTAAAATTGAGAATATTGCAACACCTAAGGGCAATAAAAAACAAGGACCCTTGCTACCCAATAGCCACACACTTTGCCCAACATCATCAAAGCAATCCCGCCCTGTTGAAATATTCGGGAATAAAGATGTGTAAACCCCCTGAACGAGGTGGAGATCAATTGCAACAATTGAGACGTTTAGAATCAAGAATGATACTGAGCATGGGAACTGAAGTACCATTTGGTCATAACTTGGATGCCGAATTGCATGTACATTTGTGAATTAGTATAGAGACATTGAAGAACAATATGAAATTGTCATTTCATTATGTGGAACTGTATGAAATCTTGAAAATGGTTTTGATGTTGGATTATGTACATGTTTGAAACGATTATATAATCAGAACCGAATAGTCATTCAGATCATAAATTCCAAAATTGAAAGGAAGATATAGAATGTGGGGGAGAGGTGACCTATAGAAATTAAGAAAGAGTACGATGATAGGAGGAAAAGGTCAAATGGAGTACTTTACACACATTATGCCTTGCTGCAAAGGGAGATACATGTTGAAGTAATGTATATAATTGTAAATAATAGGTTGTATATAGACCTGATTCACCATATTATGCATTATCGAGAATTGATCTCATGAATGATTTATACTTTATTAATTATAAAACTGCAGCGGCTTTGAGTTCTAGTTATCTCCTAATCTTCAGATGGTTATAAAGTCATAGGTCACATATAAGGGAGACACCGATTAATATCTGAAGGGTTTCCTTATCCCCGAAATCATCTTTAAATTTAAATGTAATTTTATCTTCCGTTTATAAATTAGCTAGAGTACTTCACATGAATAGGTATAATTTAATACCAAATCATTGTACATAGATGGACTGATCTGACTGCTAATACTTCATGTAAATACTTCATTTAAAATTGTCGGTTCTGGGTTATCATTTGTACTTCACATTAATTTTACATATTCATATGTAGGACGGAACCCAATTTGATGTGAAATACTTTATTTAAATTAATGGTTCAGGATTATTATTATTTTTGGTACTTTACGTTAATTGTACATATTTATGTATATAATTACAAACATGTACTGACCATGTGCCTACTATGCTGGGTTGGTGGTCTAGATGACCATGAAAATAGTAGAGGGTACTTACACTGTTCACTGTATTTAAGTAAGGTCTAGACCTGTGGACTCTATGGTCCAGTGGAAGGCAGGAGCCGAAACGCGTAGACCGTCCATTTGATGCACTTTCTTTTTTGCACTGGTGTGTAAATAAATAACGCAAAAAACTATCTGTTGCTGTGGAAGAAGAAGCTGTAGCAATATATAAATATATATATACACACACGCACATGTATATGTATTTATACATAAATATATATGTGTGTGTGTGTGTAGAAAAATAGGGTGTGTACCTACCTGTACATTTCTTTAACAACCTTATGCCTTTAGCATATATGTCTTTACCATGGAATTTTACAGGAAAGCATAAACCATTCATGTATGCATAAAAAGGGTTTATACTTTCCTGTAAAATACTTACATTTAATGTAAAACCTTTACCATGCATATGCCTCTTTTACAACAAAATTTGCTATAAATTATTGTATGGTAAAAGCATATGTGGGGTAAAATCTAACACTGACACAGTAAAGTTCAATCATCTAAATGTCACAGATCGAGCTTAAAGGCAAAGGAAGACGATCAGTAAGGAGAGGAAGAACAGGTGGAAGAGGCCAAGTGGAAGAGGACTAGAATCAGTGCCAATGGAACCATGCAATTGCCTAGATAGATTTACCAAAACTGTGGTATAATGCACTATCTGCTGCATAATTGCAGATTGCAAAAAAAAAAATTCTTTCAAGGGAATTAAGGGCCAAATGTACGAAGGTAATTGTTTGTGATTATCTAACAGTACATTTTTATGAATTGCTTTTTGGCAATCGCAAACACCTATGTACTAATGTGTGCTTTACCCATTTTGCAATTCCCAGTGGGTCACAAATAGATCTACTTCATTCAAATCCAAGAGGTAGGTCTCAGTTTGCGACCCATTGAGAATCGCAAAAATCACAGGGATGGGGGCCTGGTGGGCACAGCAGACCGCCATGTCTGTGAATGCTTTTAAATAAAGCAATCTTTTTTTTTGCAATGGAGCTGGTTTTTCTTAAAGGAACACAGGATGCTTTTTAAAAATAAAAATGAAAAGTTTTCTTTTCATTTTATAAGAGCAGGCAATGGTTCTAACAAACATTCACAAAGGGGGAGGGGTCCCTTGGGGAATTTGCCAGGCAGCAAAATTCAAATATTTGGCAATTACATTTTTGTCGCAAAACATTCACACATCTCACTGCGATTTGGTATTAGGAAGGGATGCCCTAATCACTTTCCTTCCTAATCCGTAACCTCAAACCCAAATTTGGCCTTTTGTACATTTAAAAATGCTTTTTTGCGTTCGTAAACAGCATGATTCTGCAAATCGGACTGTTTGAGGAACCAAAAAGTATTTTACATCTGGCCCTATATGTTCCAAAAAACGGTGGCACACGTTGAACCACTCAATGGCAGACAATTTGAAAAGGTTAACTGATCACCTCTCAGTCGCTGACTGACTAAAGTATCCAGGTGTTACTCCACACACAATACATAAATACACACACATTCAAAGACACTTGTCCACAAGCACAAAGCAATAAAAAAGGGAAAATCCCTTTAACGGTTTAACCCATTGCCACCAAATATATTAAATACAGCGCAAATTGGGGGTGAACATTGCTTTATCAAATTTGAGCAGGAAACTGAATAAAACCCTCTGTTTTTCGTGCTTTAAGAACTGTAAGCCCCTAAGTATGTGCGAACCACGCACTATTTTCAGAACACCTTAGTGGTGTAGTGTCCAGGCCTGGCTGGACACACGATGCGCTGAGGGACACACACTCAGTATTACTCCTGTGAGCCAAAGACCCCGGGCGTTCTTGCGCTCGTTTATTTAAGCCTTCGGGCGAGCCCACCCTCCAGGTGCATGCAGGTGTGAATACAATGTATACTGCGGGCCGGGTGACACCGTCACTACATCCCTCCAATCTTTAAGATGCTAAGATCTCTTAATGTTGCATCCTCATTTGTTGTACACGCAGCACGCAAAGTCTCTTAGTCTTTGACTGGGGACAGGATTCGGCCGAAGACCATACCTCTGGCTCCGGGAGTTGTTTTCTACTCTTGTCCCTCCAGCATACCCCTCCGATGGTGGGGGGCTTGTAACTCGGGTTGGCCTGTTCTTCACCAGCCAGTGATTCTTCTTCTGGCCATTGTGGCTTCATTGCCTGACTGCTTCGCGGGGTGCTCATGGTACCATTTCTTCTCCCCCTTCTTCAACTCAAGTCTCTCCACCTGTTGTTGTGAGTCTGACTCCCATTTTTTTAAACCAGGACACATTTCGTGTGGCCACTCGAGTCCTGTGCATAGCCGACACCATGGTCCCTTGCACCTTGATGACTTCCCATACCTCCGGCTCGTAAGGGGTGCGATTCTTCCATCCTGGGTATCGGTCTTTCACAATGACTCGGTCCCCAACCTTAATGTCCATTGTCAGTGCCCTGCGCGCTTGGCTTGCCTTGTCATTGGTAGCTCTTCTTCTGGCTTGGGTAGTGTCTTGATCCAGCTCCGGTGGATACCAGGACGGTTCAGCGGAAATGCTGTGTAATATTACACCCCATTTCTCTTTTCATGGGTAATGTTACATACCTATCGTTCAGAAGTAACTCCCATCTGTGCGCTGGGCACCCATTTAATTATTGAAATCATAATGTTCACAACACAATGTTTTGATTCAAAGGCATGTATTGCAACAAGGGTGCTTCTTGCTTTTCTTTGGAATGGGCTTTGAATAACTAAAATGCCAGAAGATGTAGAATTGCTCTCAACCTCCTCAAGTACAACGACCTTTATAGGAAGTGACATCACATAGCCATTGAACTTAATAACATCATAAGAAGTGTTGCTTTGTGACAACTGTAAATGATGACATCATATCAAGTGGCATGAAAGGGGTATACAAATGTATGCTTCTAAATTCAAAAGTATCAGTGACAAGGATCTTAACTAACTGGATTCGCTCCTTTCTTCCCCACAGGAAACAACATTTCGGGCTCGACTATTTGTTATTTACGAAGAAAATCACGCTTAGACGGGTACATCAGGGCCCATCCCTTTCAGCTTTCCTCTTCAACATGTATGTTGGCCTCCTGGATGTAACAATTTACTTCAAGTCAGCTTTCAAATGTATGCAGATGGCTTCTAAACAACCCTGGACCTTCTAAAAAATTCCAAGATACAAATCAATTTCTCTGATTTTAATAGCTGCAAAAGTGTGGTAGGACAAAACCACCCCTCTTAGCACTTTAAAAACTGTGACTTTAACTCGAGGTTCAACAAATACATCTTAGATCCCTTGCACCAAGTGATCCAAACTGGAACCTCCTCCAGCATGTAAGTGCATGCAACCTTTGTATTAGAGTTGGCTCATAACTCTCCTTCATCTCACAAGTACAAGCAGTGACGAAAACCTCTAACTTTCACATGTACAACCTATCCAAAGAGTGTCCCATGATGGCCAACTTTCTCCCTATTCTATTCATCCAAGCTCATATTTTTTCCAGGCCTGCATGATGTTTCTTACAGGAGAGACATGCTGAACAATAAGCCAGACTTATTTTTTTCTTGCACACGAGGTTGTACTCCAGCCAGCAATCTTAATGCTTGTGTGCACCTGGTTGGCCAAGCTCCAAAATTGCATGTTTATTTCCTTTAATATTCCCAGATGTCCCTGTGTGGTGTAGACTTCACTGGTGCCTTGGCCTCTCTGTGGAATACCCAACACTCATTGCACTCAGTCTATGCAGAAACTCCTCCTAGACCACAAGATTGCCCGGTTTGACACCTACACGCTCCCTGTTCACCCATGACCATTTTCCGTACTCTTCTCAGTTGGAGAATGCACGGGCACCAAAGAGCAGAAAGGGAGTTGCAGACCAAAGAAGCTAGCTCTCTGGCATGGAGGACGTTCTCTCAAGCCTCTCCTGCTCGCTCACAGCCCTGTGATCTTCTCTGATGTATTGGGATGAGATGAAAGGTACTGGCTGCCTACGGAAAGGTCACTCTTGTGAGACATTGGTCAGTTTTACTTTGAAGCATGGATTTATGCGGAGAACATCTTCAATGCAGCCCACTTGAAAAGATCAGATCACCACAGCACTGAGTTGTGTTGGAGATTTTAAGATGTCAGCGTGTGTGTCATACCTCAGGGAACGAGCTGTAAGCAGAAGAAATGGCACACAGAAGAACAAATCAAGGTAACTCAGAAGTTGTAATTACTCTGTTTCTAGGATTTCTGATAGCTGTGTTTTAAAAGAAAATAAAAATAGTTTTATTGCACCATTGTCTGCAACCTGGAAAGATGAAGTTAACGATTTTTGTGCCAATGAAGGTTAATATGTGTTTATATGTTATTTATTGCCCTTGAAGCTCTGCTCAATAAAAAAAGTTTTAAAAACAAATCAAGGTAACTCAAGCTCCACTCAACAGACTTGAGTAGGATTTGGAGCATTGTGTCTTGGGGCGTCCCCAGCCGATTGTGCGAACAAACACTGTAGTCACCCTGAATGAGATATTTTGAGTCAATCCACAAACCAGTTTCCAAGTGTAATGTAGACTCACACTATGAAGACGTGTCAATGTGCACATGTGTAAACTCTGTAAGAGTCAAATAAATATATGTTGAACACATGTGCTTAAGTTAGGTATGTATATGGGAAATGTGCCCAAGTCGTTCATCTATTATGCTCACTTCAATTAAGACTGGGAGTGGGAAAGTACTTTTACCTAGTAGGATGCAAGTAGTGTGCTAATGCATGTTAACAATTAGTTATTATTCTCCAAGATTTAGTTAGACACTTCCAACAGTGATTGTACACATGTGTATACATTACTGCAGGGAACCAGATTCAGACCTGTGAGAAGCCCCATGTTTTTTTTTGCTTTTGGACTACTTATTTTTGGACTTCTGCTATAACTGGGAGTCTCCAACTGTAAGCGCCTGTTGTGAGACTCTGCACAGGTTACATGTGAATATGTGTATACACATGTGTGCACACATGTACAGGCTGAGTAAAGAAGACTATTTTAATTAAACCTGGCATCTGCGCACAGATAGTACCGTAGAAGGTGGTTATGCCTGCTATGACCTTAGAATTCAATAGGGAATTCCCCCAAAAACTTTTTCTATTTGACTGAACAGTAAAATTTGAAGTGTTGAAACGGTTTTTACTTGTACAATGTATGCCTAAACCATAAAATGTGATAGGTATGAGGTATGAAAGTCATCGATGTGGCTTTCCCTATAGATTCTAGGTCACAAAAAATACAAATCTTTTTCACTCCATGTCTATTTGTTTATTTACTTTTTAAACTGAGCATGTTTTCCTGGGCTAGAATTAATGGAATTCATACTTTGAGCTATCCTGCTGAGTCAAGTTTCTGGTATGACTGCAGTTCAAAGCTACCCCAGAACAACAGATCCTTTCTGGGAAATAAGCCTTTTAACACAGCAAGGAGGTTGGGTGAAATCTTCATAAGGGAGTTAACTATATCTCCTTAATAAGCACTGGCAGTATGCTCTCACTAGGAACACAAAAAGGGCAGGCAGTACTTTAGCTCAGTCACCAAAGTTTTTTTTTTTAACTCCTGTTCCAACTTCCCTTTAAACCACCATATTGCTTTTTTCCAGGTGCTGTGTGTGGGGCGGGGGGGTGGACAGCCAATGAAGTGCCAGGCAGCAGCGGAGGGGTGAGCTGGCATCTCTGGAAAGGCTTGGAATTCCCACCTTCTAGAACTCTCCACCTTCACTTTTAAACCATTGCTCAGGTAAGAATAATGGAGAAGAAGAGAAGAAACAGAAGGCAAAGGAAAGATTTCTACCATAAATGTCAGGTGTGGAAACACACTCTGACCTTGACCGATGTGTACTTTTGTTGGACTGCATCTCCAGAGCTAGTGTTACCAGCTCCCCACCTCCCTTTTGAAGCCAGTAGAGGATGGAGTTTCTGAGGAGTATGAAGGAAGGTAGTATTCTTGGACCTCTGTTGACTAATTCTTGTTGCGGAAGCCCAAGGGGCCTGCTGGACACACAGGTACCCTACAAGTGGAGGAAGGTCTTGAGTATGTCCAGACTGCAGGTAAGGAGAGTGGCCTGCCTTGAGGACTTTGAGGTTGATGGAGCGAGATAGAAAACAAAATTTTGTTTAAACTCGCAAAGTCACATTTCCATAACATGAATAAAATTATTAATGATTTGTGATATGTCGTGCTAATACAACTTAGATTAAACTTTACACGTGGGGGGACTAACATGTGTGCTCATAAACGTGCATAAATGTTGCATCTTTTTGTTCGTGCAAAATAATAAAATAATTTATTGTTTTCGTTTTTGTCATTACTAACTGCTGCAAACTTAGAAGAAGCATGTGCTTGTTTTGCTTTTCTTTGTCTGTGTGATGTCATTTCTACTATTCTAGGTGCATATGGGTCTCATAGAAAAACGGAGACTGGTAAATATAAACGCTGCTTTATTTGTTTGCATTAGCTAGGTAACATTTTGATTAATCGGGTGGGTTAATTAATTAGTAAACCATGGGGTGGATACAGAATATACTTTATTTCTTACATTAATACTTTTCTTGTGTTTGTTTTATACTAGAAAACATAAGTTGCCTGCTTTTGGGCCTAGTTATTTGAGCCGCAGAAAAAGAGCTGATCTATAATTCTGCAGAAAGTCACGAGACGCCCATTCTGAATTAAAACGATTATTGAAGCTGCATTCACAAAGCAAAAACTGATGAGCTGACATCATTCTGTCGGACATGGCCAAGGTCGAAAGTGAACTTTTTGTCAGTCCTTAACTTGGCATCCGCGGAAATTGTACTGAAAGACTATGGAAGCTGCGAGGATGACTTAATACAAAGTTGCAATCGCAGGAAGCTTCTGGCTTCACGTGGAAGAGACAATGGTCTTTGTAAGACATGATTTTGTGGAACTTTTTAAGAATCTGGTGACATGTCACTTGTCACTCTCAGCCAATGGGACGTCGAGAATTTTTGAAAACTTTCCTTTGCTAGTTTAGTTAGCGTAGAAAGGTATAAAAAGTCATGCCCTTAGGGTTGGGCTGGCTGCTGCTTTCTGACTTTCCGATGAGGGTGATGTGCTGCTGGACTTTGCGTGGAGCACGTAAGAATCCTCAAAAAGCTTTACTTTAATTTTTGTCTATTTAGCTCAGTTAGGGAAATAGGTTTTAGAAATGCTAAACTTTATATAATTTCTTTAAAATTGATTCAATTGCTTAAATTGTATTTTTCTCATATTTCTTACCATTATGCTTGCTTTATTGCAAATAAATTTCATTTATAAAACTTACAACATATATACCATAATTTAGAAAATAAAATCTTACTTTTGACAAACAAGCTGGTCTTGATTATTTAGAAGTATAGGTTACCATTAGCTAGATCACGTCTCCTATGGTGGTCGTTTAAATGGTTGGGTTTTATTCTAATGACAATATTCTTTTTGCAAATGTATAAATATGTATATAGTGTGTAGATAATGTGTATATAGATTTATTCTGACCACCTGATTCAGTAGGCCCAAAATATATCAGGTTCATAAATGGGTCCATATTTAGTATAGAATATTGTTTATAGGTTATGAAGTTGGGTAGCGTAGTTTATGATATATTTTCTATAGCCCGCTGGATCAATTCTCTGGTAGCAGAAATTGATGGTTGCTAAGAGGTAACCAAGGTAATATATTGGTTGCTAAGGGTTACGTCATGGTATGGAAATAGGATCGATGTTTTAACACATGTTAAATTCGTTTTTCGTGCCTATCTGTAAGCTATACCGGTATAGATTGTGTGGCGAGAAATTAGTCACGCAAGCCATCTGTTCTGTTTGTAGTGATATCGCCGAGTATCACAAGAGGTATCGCCGTGTACCATAGTGTTGTCGCCGAGCAGCACAGTTTTAGGGCTAGGTCTGAATCTTGTATAGTGAGGATTTTCTAAGAAATCAAAGCAGCATGAGAATAGGGACAAAGCGCCTTCCATAAAACTCACTGTGATGAGAGTATTAGTTATATCCGAGCTTGAGTGAAGGGTAAAATTAACGTCGGTGCATGATTATCTATAAACAGGTTAGAGTCCTGTACGGGTACATGTTTCATATCTATAAACAGGTGAGAGCCCTGTACGGATAACGTCGTTATTTTGCTAACGGTGCATGAATTCTATAAACAGGTGAGAGTCCTGTACGGATTTCATGTGTGTTTGAAATTAGGGAAATTTCCGTGTAAAAGTGCGAGTTTGAATTGTATTTTATGTTCAAGTGGAAATCTTAGAACTTTCACTTCGCGGTGGGTTCAGAGCAAAGCGAGTTCATAATTATACGTGTTAGAAGGGTGGGGTAAGGTTACTCTACTGACAATTGAATATTATCCTTAGTGTGAATAGCGCCGTCTATTCCGAAGTGTGGATACTTGAATGTATGTAAACTATCCTAAATAGTGAAACGAACAGATGTTGTCTTTATAGTCATTGTTAAGAATTAATTTACACTGAAAAGTGTCCTTAAAATGGCGCTGTGAAAAGATTTTGTGAAGGAGGGGTAAGCGCCTGGAGTGAGAAGCGAGAAACCGCAGCTGCTGTGTACGTCACAGAGCCGCGCTGGGATTGGGTGACCTACGTCACAAGCTGTATTCTGATTGGCTCCTGAATCTCTGACGGCCTGTGAGCTGATTGGTCCTTCGGAAAATCTCCAAATTTATTGGTCGAGCTGAAAAGTGACGCAGCTCAACTGCCATTGGCCTGTTGGTGTGTTTCGCGCACGGATTGGTTGTTTTGCGGAACATCCCGGAAATATTTTACGAACGATTTTGTGAATTAAAATTAACTTTTAAAAATGAGTTATCATTTTAAACATGTTGAGAAAAAGACAACATTATTTCAGAAATTTAAGAATTTATTTTCACCTGACAAGAAAATCGAAACGCGAGGTGGTAAACTACTTCATAAGTATAAAACACCTGCAGCGTACATGGAAGGTGAATACGGATATCATACTGTCTTATGGTTCGACAGTTGGAAACGCTATACTAAAAACGACGGTGTTTTAGCTTGGCCTGATGATGGTTCATTTAATGTAAGAGTTTTAAGAAATTTACGAGAGAAAATGAATGCTCTTGTTCCAAAACCGAGACCAACTCAATTTGAAGCTTTAGTTGAGTGGGAAGACGAGATGTATCAGTTACAAAGAGAAGCTAGTGGAATTAAAAGACCTTCTAAAAATCCATCATGGAAAAGAGAAACTCATGAAGATAGATTGCGAATGTGGAGACAGGGAAACATGAGTGAAGGATTATATTTAATTCATGAAATGGTAATGGGTTCTCCTACAGGGAAATCTATGGAAAGTGAATCTGAGGATGCAGTTATGGAAGAAATATATACAACTGCTAGAAAGAAACAGCCTAATCAGCCTTTGAGACCTCCTAGATCATGGTCTACTCCGGTGGTTTCTACTGAAACTTCACCGAGTGCACCTCCAATTAGTGAAGCTCCTAAACTTTATCCAAATAATAGTGAAATCACTGAAACTCCTAGAAGATCAGAATTTGAGAATGCTCGAAATGAAGGTAGATATTTTTCAATGACTCCAAGAACAAGGGAACCTCCAAAAGATTATGTAAGAGAGACAAGAAATGTTGAGGATGTTGATTATAATGAATATTTAAAGTCTAAAGAAGAATTAATTAAAAGAATGACAAAAGGCATGGAAGCTGTCACAGTTCCAGTAACAATAGGTCCTGTTCAGCCTGTATTTGATCAAAGAGATACAAACAAAAATGGATTAACTATTCCTTTAAATACAGAAACTCAAAAGGCTACTGAAAAATTTTATTCAGACTTAACTGAATTAAACACTTCTAGATCGAGAATGCCTGATTTAACCTTTAATGAGGATTTATCTCCAAAAACACCAATGGGTGCTATGTCAGATGTAGGAAGTCCTGAAGTTAGGGTAACCACACCAAAACTTGATGTGGCTAAATTAAAAGCGAATATAGAAGAATTAATAATTGGAACAATTGGCCCAGATAGTTTAAATTACTATCGGGATGATGAACTACTATTCATTTGCAAAAGTATTCAGTGGAAAACGAAAAATAAATATGATCAATTAGAGGATCTAGCTGCAGAACTTGAAATCGATGTAAGTAAACAAAAGAATTTTGCAAAGCATTACAGATTAGATTTTTCAGAAAGTGACATTGAGAGTTTGAACTCAATGGGAAGAATAGTTCACATTAAAGATTTGATTGTCTATATCAAAAAGCTAGGAGAACTGAACAAATGGAGAGTGAAATGGACCAAAAGGAAGGAAGATGAAAGATTGGAAAAATTGTCAAAACAATTTCCAATGAGGGAAGTTGCAGGTGGAGGATATGTTCATGTCCCATGGTCAAGACAAGACATTCTGTTATTCACAAATGACTTTCCAAAATTGAGGGAGAAACCAGTTGAGTGGTACAGGCAAGTCGATAGATTTATCAAAGTGTCAAAAGTTCTGTGGATTGATTTGGATGGATTTTTTGACATTGTAGTTCCATCTGATCTTTGGACAGAATGTAAAATATCTATTAGTTGGCCAAAAGCAGAACCTGAACGAATCAAAGAAACAGGTGCCCCAAATCCACTTGTAATGGATTTCTATGAGAAAGTAATTGTTTGGATGAAAAACAAAATTCCACCCAAAGAAGTTGATTGGGTTAAAATAGAAAGAACAGAACAGGAAACAAAAGAATCAGTTCATTCTTTTTATGAAAGACTATTGTTAATCTTTAAACAATACAGTGGTTATGAAAAATTAGATGAAAAAGACATGAGTCATTTTATCTATAGATTTGTTTATGGACTAAAACCTGAAATTGGAGAAATGATCAGAACTAGTATTGTCGGATGGCAAGCACTATCTGTAGATGATATTCTAAGAAAAGCAAAATATTGTAGCGATGAATTAGAAGTAAAACAGAAGAAGCTGAAGGAGAAAGCCATGTGGGCTCAGGTAAAGGTGGCTGAGCAACAGATTGCCAGCATGGGAAATAAGAACACTAATTTTGTTCAAACTGGAAATACAAACCAGATACAAGGAAAGTTTAAAGGTAATAATTTCCCAAAGAAATTTAGTCCAAAGATAGAAGAGCTGAAACAAAGATTACCTTGTTTTAATTGTGGCGAAATTGGACATTGGAGGGACGAGTGTCCTCATCCTCCTAGAAACTCAAAGAATCCCTTATTGAATCCACAGATGCAGAATGGTGTTAACCTGCAGCAACAGCTACAGATGCAACAGGGGTTAAATGAATTTAATATTCAGCGACAGTTACAACAACAGCAACAACAACAGGTGAATAATCGTCAAGACCAATTGCCACAACCACCTTTTCCGAATTGTGGGGGAGTTCAAAAATATAATCCAAACGTGGGATTTCAGGGATGTGAACAGGTAATAAAACCACAAAAACAGCAAAAGCAAAAGGTTCAAATGCAAAATGCTTCACAACAATTTTTATTAACAGAAAGTCAAGACAGTGATTCTGATGATTATTGCTGACGGTGCCCGAGAGAGGAGGAAGAGTGTGTTGTTGGAGCCACTCTTGAGGTTGACCAGTCTGGTCCTTATGTAAACGGGAAAGTTAATGATGTAGACATCACTTTTCTAGTGGACACTGGTGCTACCCGTTCTACTGTTAGATCAGTGGAAATTGAAAACCTACCTCTCTCTGGGGATACCATCCAAGTTGTGGGAGTAAGTAATCAGCAAATTAAAACAGACTTAACTGATCCAGTACCAGTTGAAATTGGAAATTACAGAGACAAACACAGATTTGTGGTTTGTAACAGTAGTCCAGTAAATCTATTAGGCAGAGACATCCTATGTAAAATGAATTGCAGAATATATTGTTCTCCTGAAGGAGTTGAATTACAAACAATGGAGGAAGATGGTTTGTACAGAATGACAATGATGATGATGGAAGCAGAAGAAACAAAATTGTTTCCTGCATTTGAAGAAAAGGATTTACCTGAAGAGCTAAAGGAAACAGTGAAATCTGAAATATGGGATTTTACTGGGAATGAGATGGGTCTGATGAAAAATGTAGATCCTGTAAAAATAGCAATAAAACAGGGGATAGAATTTCCAAACACTCCACAGTATAAAATGAAAACAGAGACAATTGAAGGTATTACACCTATAATTGAAAAATTAATCAAGCAAGGCGTATTAAAGGAAATGAAGAGTAGCTCTTGTAACTCACCAATTATGGGAGTTAAAAAGTCTAACGGAACATTTAGGATCGTACAAGATTTGAGAAAGGTTAATCAAATTGTCATTCCATGTTGTCCTGTGGTTCCAAATCCAGCAGTAATTCTATTTCAGATTCCACATGATGCTGAATGGTACACAGTTATTGACCTTTGCAATGCATTCTTTACTGTTCCCTTACACCCAGACAGTTATGAAATCTTTGCTTTCAGATTCCAAGGTAAGACCCTTGGATGGACAAGAATCCCTCAGGGCTATACAGAAAGTCCTTCAATCTTTAATGAACTGTTAAAAAGATCATTAGAAGATTTAGACTTACCAGGTAGGTCTACGTTGGTGCAGTATATTGATGATTTGTTAATAGCTGCAAAGACAAGAGAAAATTGTGTAACAGACACAATAATTCTGTTAAATCGCCTTGCAGAAGAAGGACATAAAGTGTCCCCAGCAAAACTACAGTTTTGCAAACAAGAAGTAAAATATCTTGGTCACAGAATTGCAAAAGGAAAAAGACAAGTAACAATAGAGAGAATAAAAATGATTCAAGCAATGTTACCGCCAAGAACACAAAGACAGGTGAGAATGTTCCTGGGAATGGTAGGTTACTGTCGACAATGGATAAGTGGATTTTCAGTAATTGCAAAACCACTACAAAGACTGACCAAATCAGATGTAAAAGATCCAATTATTCTCAATGATGCTGAGATGGAATCTTTTGAGAACCTGAAAAAGAGCTTATGCCAAGCTCCTGCTTTGGGTATGCCAAATTATGAGAAAGATTTTGAACTGTATTGTAGTGAGAGAGAAGGATGTGCATTATCTGTGTTAATTCAGAGACATGGAAATCTAAAGAAACCTATTGCATACTTCTCTGCAGTTCTTGATCCAATTGCAAAAGCATTACCAGGTTGTTTGAAAGCAGTTGCAGCTACAAGTATCAGCCTTGAACAAAGTGAAGGAATCATTATGGGATTTCCTGTGAAAGTTTTTGTGCCTCATTCAGTTGAAATATTACTGACAAGAGGTAAGACTCAACATTTAACAAGTAGCAGATTAACAAAGTATGAGAAAATAATACTGGGAGCAGATAATGTTTCGATTTCAAGATGTTTGAATCTGAATCCTTCTACATTACTGCCTGATTCTGAAATTGTTGATGATATTGAAACTGAACATGAATGTTTAGATGTCATGGAATTCTGCACAAAACCAAGAAAAGACATCAAAGACAGACCTTTGTCTGAATCGGATTTTGTCTACTTTGTAGATGGCTCATGCTTAAGATCCGAAGGAGGTGTCTTGAAAGCTTCATACTCAGTTTGTACAGTTGTAGATGTTGAAGAAGCATCATGTCTTGAAGGAGTTCGTTCAGCACAAGTGGCTGAATTGATTGCTTTAATTCGTGCATGTGAAATATCAAAAGATATTAGAGTTACCATCATTACTGATAGTCAGTATGGGTACGGAGTTGTGCATGATTATGGACAACTCTGGTCACAGAGAGGATACATGACATCAACAGGATCACCAATTAAAAATGCAGTTTTCATTAGAAGATTAATTGAAGCAATACAATTGCCAAAAGAAATTGCCATAGTCAAGTGTGCAGCGCACACTAGAGGAACTGATTATATTTCCAAGGGAAATGCCTTCGCAGACGAAACAGCAAAGTACTGCGCAAGGAAAAATTATTCATACAATCGGGAGAGGAGTAAAGAAACTGATTCAAATTCATTAATGCTAACAACTGTTGTAGAAACATGGCATGAGATTAGAGATTTACAAAACGAAGCAGATGATGAAGAAAAAGACCTATGGTTAAGATCAGATTGTAGACCACGTGAAGAAGATGGAGTGTGGGTTTACAAAGATGGCAGAATAGTCTTACCAAATTGCTTGATTGCTGACATGGCCAGATTATATCATGGTCCTGCACATTTAGGAAGAGATTCTATGGTCAGACTTTTTAGAGAAACATGGTTCAATACCAAATTTAGAACCATTGCTGAATCTTTTTGTCAAAGGTGTTTGTCATGCCAACAAATGAATCCAAACAGAAAATCAGTGGTGGGGACAGGAATAATTGGTCGAGAAGGTGGTCCCTTTACCAGGTTACAAATAGATTTCATTGAAATGCCCTTACACAACTGTTTGAAATATGTACTTGTAATTGTATGCTTATTCTCAAGATGGGTAGAGGCTTTCCCTACACGACATTGTGATTCAATTACAGTAGCAAAACTAATGCTCAGAGAAATCATCCCAAGGTACGGTTTTCCAGTCACTATTGAGAGTGATGGAGGAAGCCATTTTGATAACAAACTGTTGAAGTTAATTTGTGAAGCTTTGAGCATTGAGCAGAAAATACACTGTGCATACAGACCAGAGGCATCAGGTGTAGTTGAACAAATAAATGGAACTATCAAAAACAGAATTGGAAAAATGTGTCTAGAGACAGGTGTTAAGTGGACTGATGCTCTTCCACTTGTTTTGATGTCATTAAGAAGTACACCAGATAAAAAGACAGGTCTGAGTCCTCATGAAATTTTAATGGGAAGAGTTATGAGGCAAGCTTTTGTACCTGTAGGTAAACTGTTGAGCATAAATGACAGTGCAATTTTGGATTACTGTAAAAGGTTATCTGATATGGTAACTTCTGTGTCTAATCAGGTGGGAACTGAAGCTCAATCAAATGAAAAAGTTTTGACTCATGATCTGAGACCTGGAGATTGGGTCAGAACGAAAGTACATCGGAGGAGGAATTGTCTATCTCCTAGATGGCAGAAACCTAGGCAGGTAATCTTGATCACTACTAATGCTGTAAAGTGCAGAGGATTGAAGCGCTGGATTCATCCAAGTCATACTATTCCAGTACCAACTCCTGAGAGTTCTGATGTTGAAAGTGATACCACAGATGATTCTGATTCTGAAGCAGAAGATAGAACAGAAGGTGAAGTAATTCCAGATTCTGAAGATCGACAAGAGAGTCGACATCTGGAAACTGTGCCAGAGAATGGAAATCTGACAAGAAAAGACTTAGAAATAATTGAAATAGATTCTGAAGGTGAAGAGAATCTGTTAAAAGGAAAGATAACTGAGGATTCGGTTGTCTCTATTGAAGACAAAGAAGCTGAACCAAAAGAAGTTTCAGACCAGGAGAGTATCGAAAGGCAGAGAACAAGCTCTGAAGTAAGGAACAGAAATCCGAAATCTGGGAAGCTAGAGGTAATTGAAGAAGAAGAGGAGAACGAATTACCGAGTACCAGTGATGGAAAACAAAGTGAAGTTCCTAAAGGAGTGAAATTGCCGAATAGAGAAGTTCCTGAGTCAATTGAAATTTCAGACTACGAAACTGAAGAAAGTGACGTGGAAGGTGGAAGTGAAAACGGAAAGAAAAGGACTTGGAAGTCAGAATCAAATAACTCTGAACCAAAGAAGAAGTACGTGAGAAAAGCAGACTACTGGCCTGGTGGAAGATTGAGAGTCAGATTGATCAAAAAGCCAATAGAACAAGTTGAAGAAATAAGTAGTCAAAAGAGTCCAGGAAAAGAAGTTGGAGTTGGAAGAAAAATTGAAGTAATATCGAGAAAAGGGAAGAGAATAATTAGACCAAACCAGAAATACAAGTCTCCTGAGTGGACTTACTTAGTAATTCCACCTGTTATTGACATATATGATAGTAGTGAAGAAGAAAACGAAATCCAAGAAATTAGTGACAATGATTGAAGTACAAAATTATTAATTTGGCAAAAGGCTGAAGAAATCCTGTTAGTTGACACAAGGTCGAAGAAAAACTGTTTAGTAGAAGAAAACTTATGTATGACATAAGGTCGAAGAAATCTTGTTTAGGGTTATAAAAGAAAAATATATTTTAAAAGGGGGGTGTATATAAATTTTAAAATTTATTTTTATTTTTGAGGCTAAAACTAACCTAAAAATGCCTTACGTTAAGGAGAGCACTTCAAAATGTTCTGTTTTTAAAAGATGCTGTAAGATGACTCTGGTGTGTCTGCTCATTTTAGTTCTGCTCTGGTTGGTACTAGCTGTGATTATCCCTTTAGAAATGAATAGAGAATTACACAAAGTTAACATAACAAGCAAAGCTCTGGTTAGCCAAACTAAACATAGTGCATCTGCAAAAGTTATTGATCATCAGCCTAACATTCATCAAGATAAATCAATAGGTGATTTTTCAAGCAATACATTCACAAAGCTATTGAGTGAATATGTAAAGGTAATGGATGCAAAGGACTGTTATGTCTGTGTTAAGTTACCTGCTTCTGTTTCTGAGGGAGTAACATATAATATGCTTCCTCTCACTTATGCTGTAACATGTAGTGTATTAACTAGTTTATTTTATCAAACTGGACGTTTAGAATATTACTATTCAAATTATGATGAGATTTTTGCTAATGTTAAGATTGATAATGCTTTAAATAAGCATAAGAAAGCAAAACAATTGAGAGAATATTTCCTTGTTACTAACGAACTCACTTATGAATATGCTTATAAGAATAATCTAACATGTAAATTAAGTGCTGAAGGAAAGAAATTTTTGAATATGGTTGAGGAGAGAAGAGCAATTTATAAGAGAAATGAATTAGTCAAACAGACTAAGTCATCCTTCTGGCAAAAAGAGGATGAGAAATTAAATGGTAAAATGCTTGAAAATATTGCAATTCACATAGACAAACCTGTTAGTGGAAAGCTTTGCATTAGAAGAGATAATACACTTTTTGATAATTATTTTGTAGGTGCAAGCAACTGTGAAGATACTTATCAGATTATGGGAGGTTGGGGATTTAAAGGTGGAAAAGATCCTATCTTCCCTGGAATTTATTTTGTTTGTGGTGACAAAGCTTACTATAACCTTCCAGACCATTGGTATGGAACTTGTTATGTGGGAATTGTTTTTCCTAAAGTGTTTCATGTTGACAGAGATTCAGAAGGATTGTTTAAAATTCATAATTATGTAAATAGAGCTAAAAGAGAAACTTTTACTGAAGTTCTGGGAGATATTTTCCAAGCTGTAATACCTTTTGTTGGTATAACCCTAAATGCAGGGAGAATCAGAAAATTGTCCACTATAGTTGATAGATTATCAACTGACACTGCTGATGGGTTTCAATTAGTGAATGTTGAAGTTATTGCAATTAGATCCATGGTAATTCAAGATCGTCTTGCTTTAGACATACTCCTAGCAAAAGAGGGAGGAGTCTGTGGCATTTTACATGTCCAACATTGCTGTACATATATACCTGATGAAAGTAAGAATATTGAAATGTATATTAAGAATATTACACAAATGCATTCAGAGATAATTCCTTTAGAAGAAGAAGATTTTACAGGGAAACTTTCAAAAAGGTTTCAAGCAATTAAAAACTGGTTTCATAATATCGGAAGTTCAATTCTTGGCAAGATCCTGGCACCTTTGATTATAATAGTATTCATTTTTATTTTGACTAAAGTAGGTTGTTTGTTACATAAAAGAAAGAAACAGTTGAAGGAAAAGAAGAGAATCTATAAACTCAGAAAAGAAGAGGAAAGGGAGATCGAGTTACAGGAGTTACATAGAGAGCGTCATGTTAATTGCAAAGATTATGCTGAAACAGATTTTTAGGTTTACTAATACAAATGAATTTGAATCGATTTCTTAAAATTTTTATTTACCAAAATTTTGAGTGCTGGTGTGGTGATTTGTTAATCACCAGATGAGGGAGTTGATGGAGCGAGATAGAAAACAAAATTTTGTTTAAACTCGCAAAGTCACATTTCCATAACATGAATAAAATTATTAATGATTTGTGATATGTCGTGCTAATACAACTTAGATTAAACTTTACACGTGGGGGGACTAACATGTGTGCTCATAAACGTGCATAAATGTTGCATCTTTTTGTTCGTGCAAAATAATAAAATAATTTATTGTTTTCGTTTTTGTCATTACTAACTGCTGCAAACTTAGAAGAAGCATGTGCTTGTTTTGCTTTTCTTTGTCTGTGTGATGTCATTTCTACTATTCTAGGTGCATATGGGTCTCATAGAAAAACGGAGACTGGTAAATATAAACGCTGCTTTATTTGTTTGCATTAGCTAGGTAACATTTTGATTAATCGGGTGGGTTAATTAATTAGTAAACCATGGGGTGGATACAGAATATACTTTATTTCTTACATTAATACTTTTCTTGTGTTTGTTTTATACTAGAAAACATAAGTTGCCTGCTTTTGGGCCTAGTTATTTGAGCCGCAGAAAAAGAGCTGATCTATAATTCTGCAGAAAGTCACGAGACGCCCATTCTGAATTAAAACGATTATTGAAGCTGCATTCACAAAGCAAAAACTGATGAGCTGACATCATTCTGTCGGACATGGCCAAGGTCGAAAGTGAACTTTTTGTCAGTCCTTAACTTGGCATCCGCGGAAATTGTACTGAAAGACTATGGAAGCTGCGAGGATGACTTAATACAAAGTTGCAATCGCAGGAAGCTTCTGGCTTCACGTGGAAGAGACAATGGTCTTTGTAAGACATGATTTTGTGGAACTTTTTAAGAATCTGGTGACATGTCACTTGTCACTCTCAGCCAATGGGACGTCGAGAATTTTTGAAAACTTTCCTTTGCTAGTTTAGTTAGCGTAGAAAGGTATAAAAAGTCATGCCCTTAGGGTTGGGCTGGCTGCTGCTTTCTGACTTTCCGATGAGGGTGATGTGCTGCTGGACTTTGCGTGGAGCACGTAAGAATCCTCAAAAAGCTTTACTTTAATTTTTGTCTATTTAGCTCAGTTAGGGAAATAGGTTTTAGAAATGCTAAACTTTATATAATTTCTTTAAAATTGATTCAATTGCTTAAATTGTATTTTTCTCATATTTCTTACCATTATGCTTGCTTTATTGCAAATAAATTTCATTTATAAAACTTACAACATATATACCATAATTTAGAAAATAAAATCTTACTTTTGACAAACAAGCTGGTCTTGATTATTTAGAAGTATAGGTTACCATTAGCTAGATCACGTCTCCTATGGTGGTCGTTTAAATGGTTGGGTTTTATTCTAATGACAATATTCTTTTTGCAAATGTATAAATATGTATATAGTGTGTAGATAATGTGTATATAGATTTATTCTGACCACCTGATTCAGTAGGCCCAAAATATATCAGGTTCATAAATGGGTCCATATTTAGTATAGAATTTTGTTTATAGGTTATGAAGTTGGGTAGCGTAGTTTATGATATATTTTCTATAGCCCGCTGGATCAAGGTACACAGGTCAGGAGTCAACCTGGACAGGATTGCAGATGTAGGTTCCTCCAGCTCACTGCTGCTAGGAAAGAGGAGGCAGCAGTGCATGTGGCACAGCAATTAGAAGTACTCCAAATGTACAAACAGATCAGTTCACAAATTACAGAATCGCAAGCATCTGCAGAAAATCCTTCCTAACTAATATTTATTAGACAGGTTGCATTTTGTAACTTCCCATTATTGGCCACAATCATAAGGATGGTAGCCTGAAAGGGTCAGTAGACTTCCATGTCTGTAATTGTATTGAAATAAAGAAAATGTTTCTTTCAAAAAGGTTTTCTTTGTTTTTAGAACGTTTCAATAAGAGTTGTAAGTGGCCCTGTGGCCCATTGCCTTCTCTCCTTGAAACTTTATTCAACATTAACAAAAGGGAAGAGGAAACCTTCATCTTTTCCAAATAATGTACTGTTCCAACGTGGGAGTTTGTAACTGACCAATGGTTCTGTACCGGAATTATAGTTTCAAACCTTTGACATATCAAAGTACAACGTGTGAAGTGGAAGTGGCTCCCAAAACACACCTCTTTCGAATAGCCATTTGCAATCTATTTCTAAAGCAGTTTACTGATTCTGAAATACTTTTCCGAAACAGTAAATGTGTCTAATAAATACAAAAACGCCTTTTAACTGTTGCAAATCATCTTAACTTAGCACATCTGGGGTATGAGACTATTTAAACGTTTTATACAGGAGGACCTACATTCTGTCATATTCTTATGACTGTAAAAAGTCAATTAATAGACGTAGTCATTCCTAATAAAAGGTATAATGTGGTTGTTGTTGAATGTATGGTACACATAATGGGACAAAGCAAGTAGGCACAGTCGTTTATAATTGTTTACCACATGATTGCTTTAGACATATATATGGGGGTATTGACATTTTAAGAGTTAGAGTTTGGAGGCACACAAACCATGCAAGAGGCATCAGACCTAGGAGTCTAGTCTCCATATATGTTGTTAGTTAACTTCAGTGACCTTCCTTTAGTACACAACTCCTGATTTATGTGAGGCCATTTGGTATATATATATGTAACTCTGTACCCAGTTTTAAGTAATAAAGTACTTTTTCTTTTTATAGAAAAAAAATACACTGGACATTGATGTATTGAGGGTTGCTGAGTTCTGAGTTTCTATCACACAAGTACCTCACTTGAGTACACCTTAGATTGCTTGCTCACTGAGTGCTAAAATGAGTTCTTGGTTCCTAGTGTGAGTGCCTGGAGTATTGGGGCTCCAGATACCAGAAACGAAACTTCTGATTGCCATAGGACCCTTCAACCCAGATGTATCACAATTACAGCATGCAATATCACACTAGCATTACAAAGGAATCCAATTAGGAAAAGTAATAACCATATAACTGTATAATTTGCACAGGCATACAAGTAATTTACACTCTGCATAATTTACATGCACAAAAATCTTTCCAATGTGTACATTTGAAATGTAAATATCTCATATGCAATGCTTCAGCACCATTGGCAAAAACATGGGCAGATGTACTAAGAAGATCTGTTTGAAATTGTGAGACCAAACATCAAACTGTACGCACAGTACTGCGACAACAAGAAACACTCCATTCAGGGAAAACAGAAAATGACACCCTTCATCAAATAGAGAGATGAAGTGGTGTATTGCAAAATGATGCCCCCTCCTGCTCAATATGATAAGGGCCCACAAGTCCCCCATAACTCACTGATATTCACTGGCCTTGGGCTGAATGAGGTTCCTGTCAAGAGTAGGGGACGCCACAAAAGGGTTATGGCCTCCTTTCACCACTGGGGGCACATGTGCATGCATTATGCCCTTACTGCGGAGGTCTTCAAACTTTTGGATGCTGAGACCCCCCTGTCAACATTTTGAGGCTTAAGGACCCCCTCCTGACAAAAATGTCTAATCGTGTAGGCAGGGCTACTAGAATTATGAGGCAGTGAGGACCAAATTACGCTCCTCTCGGCCTGTGCCACTCTGCTTATTGTTCCATATTCAAGAAGGCATGAGTTGTCTGTCTCTCTGTTTTGGTGCAGGCCGCGCAGTTATGGAACTTGCACCCTCCTTTGCTTTGCTCCACCAAGAATATATTATCCTTTAAGAAGATATAAAAACTTTTCTCTATGCTCTGTGGGTTACCCCATTTGGCTGGTTCTCCTTCTGTGTGTTTCTCATTTGCCTACAGGCAGCAGATGGTTATTAGCCCCAGGACATCTTTTGGTAACAGTAGCACACAACAAATGTAAATAATAATAATAGCCAGAAGCAGGGGGGTCACTAGACCAGAAATTTGGAGGGGACTAACACTCCCAAGCCAGGGCTGGTCCTATCACTGGTGGCACTCGGTGCAACAGTCTTTTTTGGTGCCCCACCCCCGTTTCCTCCTTCTCCATGAATTGCTTCACTGCCCCTCACCAACCATGCACCTCATCTCTCTATAGCACCTTTCTGACAAACATTTCATTTTCTTTATAGCTCTACTCATAGTTTACTCACACTCAGTTCTGTGATCTGCATGGTACACGTTCTTTGTAGCAGGCACATTAACCCTCTGCACACTGTGTGGGTGACAGGGGAGTGAAGTGTCACATGAGTGCAGGATGAGTAGTGTACTCGTGTGACTGCAGGGTGAGGTATAGGGTGTACAGCGCAAGTGCATTATGAGTGCAGAGTGATCACTGTGAGTGCAGGGTGAGCAGGTGAATGGTGTGAGTGCATGGTGATCAGTGTGAGTGCATTGTGATCACTGTGAGTGCAGGGTGAGTGGTGTGAGTGCATGGTGATCAGTGTGAGTGCAGGGTGAGCGTGAAAGTGAAGGGCGAGAATGAGGAGCAAGTTGTCTGAATGCAGGGTGCATTCCCAGATACTTGAAATAACTCAGCATGTTATTGACGGCGGCGTAGGGTTTAAGATCTAAGTTAAACTATTGCGGCATTAATCGGGGATCGTGGGTGGAGGAAATAAATAACGTGCTGATCCTGCAACAAACTTACAGTCCTATGGTTAGGGTTGCCAGCAGATTATTTTGATGGCCCAGTCGGTACAAAAGTAAGCAGTCACCTAAAGCTGTATTTTCAGCACTTCGAACAGCAAATATAAATAGAAAGCACTTTTAAGTGTGTTCTAGGGCTGCCTCAATGATCCATGACTGACAAAGAGAAAAAAGACAGAAAAGTCACATAACGAATACATACATACTTTTGTATTTAAAAGTCTATTTAGTGTCAAGAGGAGGTCTTTGCAGGCTCTTTAAACAAAACAGGCAGGCATTTTTCTTTTGGCAACCCTACTTTATATTCCTTTTCATTAAATGCATTCTCACACAACAGCTGTAATTGTAAAATACAAATGTAAGGAACAGGCAGACCTTGACCGTGAGACTGATAACAGATTATCTTTCTTTTAGAGAGTTCTTTAAAACATTGTTAATTTGAACAGTTATGATGAGGCCTCCGAGTTTTAATTAGCTTTAGCACCTGGACATCCTTTCACTGGGGGTAACATCGCGCTTTGTAAATAGTTTTCATTAGTTGATATAAACCTAAGTATCTCTGTATTGGACCAAATAAATCACATATATTGTTAAATTGCCCACTAAAAAAAGGCCCTTGCACGGCCTTCAGCCTAAACTACAGAGATCTCAAATGTGCCCCGTTACGAACAGTCACCCAAAGAGTGAATGCACCCAGACACAAGGAGGTGAGTGGCAACTCAGTGCGGAATTAAGACAGATGTTGCTCGAAAAGTAACTACGGAAAGAAATACTCGTGGGAAATATGCACAAGTGGCATGAAATTAAACAAATAGAATGTTCACAGTGATGGCAGTGCCAATCTGGAATTCCTTAAGGGTTCTTGAGCACATTGTGCCGACAGAAATCTTCCTTTCAGTGATAAAGTTTGACACGAAGGTGAGTCCGCTATGGACATGTGTAATGCCACTTTAAATTTCTATTGGTGCTGAGCAGGAGCAAAGCCCACCACACTTGAGAGCTGCAAGAAATGTGCATAGGGTGCATATCAGACGTTTGCAAACAGAGAAAGGTGTTAGGATCGTTAATAATAGTACTTGGCGCTTATGTGATTGTATACATTCAGATTGCAGTAAGATAGCCTGGTGGGTGAAGGCACCTGGCCTAGGGTCATGACTGTGGCAGGATAGCTCCAGTGATTTAGGCAATTGATGCTTTTAGCACGTGTCTATATTAGCAAGGGGTAAATCATGACAAAAAAGAAATTGCTTGCTATATGGCACGGTGAATAATTTGTAGTGCTTCTTTCCATCCCCCCGTGTTTACAAGTATCACTGCAATCTTAAAATTCAATCAAGTGAGGCCGCCAGTATTGAAGCTGGCGACCAGGAAGGGCACTGCATGGCGTCTCTTTGTATCCAAATACCACGGGTTTTCACAGCAGGGAGAGTTTGTGGTGCAGCGGACAGAGCTGCCGACTCGAGAGCAGGGAATTTTCGGCGTTGGCGCAACATCCTGTGATTCTGGGCAAACCACTTAATGTACCGGTGCCCATAGACAGCGACTGGCTACCCTCGCGGGTAATAAGCCTCGCTGTATACATCTACAAACTTTAATTAGCCTTTGGAGGGGTGCAAGGCCAACATGACACGAAAATGGTATCCAGATATTAACAAGTACTACAATGTAAAGAAAAAAGACAGTGGTAACACTTTCTAGGATTTAAATCGGTGACATATCAAGAATGCATGATGCGTCAAAATATTTACAAAATGCACAATTTGTGATCCGGGTATGTGATTTATTTTTGCTCGAGCACCTTCTTTGAAAATAATAAATATGTAACTTGAAATAAGGTTCTTTTTATCATGGATTTCCTAATGCGCAGCATTCAGTTAATGTCAGTTTTTCCTGTAGGCATCAACGCGGATCGGGCGTAGATCAGCGCAGGATTTTTTTGATCTGTTTAAATATTTGTTGACACGTTCTTAGCCTTACTGTGTGTTTTGCTTACAAACTGAACCCCCAAAATCATGCGCATCTTGCAAACATTCTTTTGACAGAATTTACTGTACCATAATCTTTCATATGTTGCCATGCGTCAGAGACAGACTGGGGAAGAGTAAGGGGCTGGGAGATAAAGTCTGATGCACAGAATGTCAGAGACAGAGCAACTGGGAGATCACGTCTGAGGCTCAGTGTGTCAGAGACCGCTGCAATCAGTTTACAAAGGCATGTTAAATATGCAAATGGTCTTTAAAGACCTGTGAAAAACTTGGGCGTGCCGGAGATGACTTCGGACACTGCCCAGCGGAGCCCCCAGCTACTCGAGTTGCTCTGCAGCAGCAGCTGGGCTGAGACACACAACGAGGGAGGAGGGGGGCTAAAGCCCTTGGGCCTGGGCAGAAGTATGACTGTGAAGGCGCGACCCCCTTTGTGTCGCTCCACGCCCCCCCTGGGTGTCGTGCCCCACAGTTTGAAGACCCCTGCCTTACTGAGAGGAACAATTTGTGAATACACTCACTCAGGCACTTTTGACAAGTATCACTCCCACACACAAAATTCTTGGTCGGGACCTACGTTTGGAGAATGGCGTGAACCGGCTTTTCTTTTGGTATCTAAATAGGAGGCATCGTTATTATTCAACTTGTGTTCATTGATAGTGCTTGTTTTGTCATCTTTGGAAAGATGGAAAAGTGAATGAAGATTAAACTTCTGCCCTTCAGCCAGTATATATTGAGCCACCAAAATGCCATGGGTGGCAGTAGTGACATCACACACACTTTGACCTTAAGAATATCATAAATAGTGGCATAATATGATTTCTGAACCTGAATCTTCCGAGGACATGCTGTCACTTGAAATGTACACACCTCCCCCTGGGGAGGGCCGAGTGGAGAGCTACCTGGGGCTGCACACCTTCACTAGATCTGAGCTACCTGGGGCGGCCAGGTGAGGGCTCCCCACGCTGTCCCCATCTTGTGACAGACCCTGGGTGCCTATGCACTCTTTGAGAAGAAAAAAGAAAAAGAAAAAAGTGGTGCAAGGCCGAGAAGAAAACAAAGCAGCAGGAGGCCCACTGCTTAGATATGCAAGGCTACTGCGAGGGTGAGCTCCTTAATGGGCAGATGGACCTTCATTTGTTTATTCTTCTTTTTTGTGGAGCCCCAAAGAGGGATAGGGTCACCACTAGTGTTCACCACAGATGTTGAGGGGGGTGCAGAAGCTGCAGTAGCCCCTCTTAGAGCAATGGCACAAAATAAGCCTAAGCCTCCTGGGTCACGGAATTCATGACCCCAGGAGAGGTTTATGGTAGTTTCAAACACTCTCAAAGCTGGGGGGTAAAGCTCTACAGCTCTGAAGTGCAGGGACCCTAAGCGGTTGGCCCTTTAACTGCATTAAGTGGTAAAAGAAAGACTCTACCACAAGTTTAGGGCTGTTTTGAAAACGAATTCTTTCTTGATAATGAATATTGTTGAACATTGTAATGGTTACATTCATAATGAATATGTTTGAGCATTATTATTGAATTAATTGGTTTTAATGGAGAAGCTAAGATGTGATTATTGACTTTAGTAATGTGGTGACTCCTTGGCAAAGCAACAGGCGTGCCTTATTTATGTGGTGACCCCTTGACAACAAAAAACCGACAAATGAGTATCCTCTGACTAAAGCAAAAAATGCCCCGCCCATATCGAACCAAGAATGGATTATTTTTTCATTTGTAAGACTCTCACCCACTCTAGTAGTGGCATGCTTCATCATCAGGTCTCAGCCTGCTCCCTAAAAATCAAGATGGGCTCGACCGTATTTGAGGGAGCACTTTGGATATTTTCACTGCCGGAGTACCCTAGAAGATGAAAGTACTTCAAACCAACCTCTGTTTCCCTTTATTTATGGTTGTTTGGGTATAATTGAAAACAATTCTAAATCGGGAGAAGGATATTATGGTCCAGTTACCCTAACAACTAGCCAATATGTTTCAGGCTGTCAACCGGGACCACTTGGGTCAAGGGCTTCCATCAGGACACCGCATACACACTGCTGTGGAATCTCAATCATGCCAAAAAAACATGCAGCACTCTCTTGCATGCAAGGTGAGATATTACCCACCTATAAGTAGCTGTCATAGATCTTGATTCTCTAGGGGGGAATCCTAAATAGCCACATGACAGGAACTGGGAGCATGCTCTATGTAGTCACACATTCTTCAAGGGTGACATGCTGCACTTTTACCTGTTTGAAAGACCCGCTCTCCACCTAGCTCCCAGTCCCAGAATCTTTTCAAACTGTGCTATGGGTGCCTCCATATATCAAAAATTACCTCCATTATGCCAGCGCCAGCAATTTGTCGTAGATGACTTCCATAAGCAATGGTACCTAAGTAGGCAAAAATTACCTACAATATGCCAGTCACAGAATATTTGCCATATTGCTGCCTGGGTATAGACTGAGTCTTCCAATACAGGAGTATTCAGCTGTGTGTAAAGACATGCAGACACATATTGCTACACAAAATCTAATGTACAACAACTTTCTATAAAATACTGAAATGCGTAAGCTGTGTGTAGCCTCTGATTTTTTTTAATGGAGAGGTTGTTTTCCATGACCAACAAAAAGAATGACAATATCACTGTTTTTTCAGAGATGTGTGTATTGTCATCTTGAGCTGTATTAACCAAAGAGGTTCATGAGAAGAGAATGAGTAGGGGCACATATTTACATACTGGGTGCACCAGATGTGTTGGGGAGGTCGTCTCATGATTTGGCGGGTTGGTAGGAGAATGAATGCCCTCCCGTTCTGCTTTTGTGGATGCCGTGTGTGTGTGAGTGAGGGTGATTCTGGATGAAGTTGTCTGGTGAGTTGGTGTAAGTGAAGCTGGTGATTGAGGTATGTGGGTCTTGTATTGTGAAGTGATTTCAATGCGTGTGTGAGAAGTTTGAACTGGCAGTGCTTTTGGATGGGGGCCAGTGGAGCTCTCTGAGGAGTGGTGTGATGTAGGTTTGGCACAGAAGGTCAAGTTCGAATCTGGCGGAAGCATTTTGGATGGTGTGAAGCCTGTGAAGGAGATGGGCTGGGATGCCGGTGTAGTTTTTGAGTCGTCCAATCTGTTTGTGATTAGGGCCTACATGATGGTACATCTGGTATCCAGTGGGAGCCACTTGAAGATTTTGCGTAACATGCAGAGGATGTAGACGTATGAGTTGGTGATGACCTTGACCTGGGACTTCATGGTGAGTTTGGTGTCCAGGATGAGGCCTAGATTCTTGCCATGGTTGATTGTGGTGCGTGTGAGTCCAAGATCGACAGGCCACCAGGTGGAGTCCCAAGGTGAGCTCTTATTCGGGAAGATTTGTATGTGTTGAGTTTGAAGCGGTTTTCCTTCATAATATTGGCCATGCTGGTCATGCATTTTTTTGAAGAGTGTCCCGGGGGTGACGGTGTTATCTGAGAGGGAAAAAACAAGCTGGGTGTAGTCGGCATAGGAGATTATGTTGATTCTGTAGGATCCAATGATATTCATCAGAGGAGTCATGTATATGTTTAAGAGTGTGTGGCTGTCTGATGATTCCTGAGGACTCCGCAGATGAGGTCCTTGTGTTCTTTAGTGAATGGTGAGAGCCTGCCTCATTGTGTTCTTCCGGAGATAATGGAAGGAAGCCATCCATTTGAGTGCTGGTCCTTGTATTCCAGCTGTTGGTTTTCTGGAGATGAGTGTGTGGTAATAGACAATGTTGAAAGTAGCTGAAAGGTCGAGGAGGATGAGGGCGGTGGTCTGTCCATGGTTGAGAATGGTGCATATGTTGTCTGTGGCATTGATGAGGGATGTTTGACTGCTATGATTGTTTTGAAATCCTGATTGTGAGTCATTCAGGAGCACTTGGTTGTCAAAGAATTGTGTGATGATGGTCTTCTCAATGACTTTGGCTGGAAAGGGGAGCAGCCAGATGGGTCGGTAATTGCTGAGTACTTGGGAGTCGGCAGAGGGTTTTCTCTGTTGTCGTGCCAATACTCTATCACTTTTATTGAAAGTAATGTTTTTGGCACATCGATGCTTGTCAGTATATACTTCCATCTTTTGCTTACGGCACAAGTCTGTTTGACAAAAGTTTACCAACTGTTGTAGAACTTCTGTTAGTCCATTGTGGTAAATTGGTCATCATGGCTCTCCCGAACAAAAGGGTGGCAGTACTTTCACTGGTCATTAAATCAGGAGTTGAATGGTGAGTTCGAAGAGCAGCATGGAGAGCAGACTTCAGATCAAGCTTCTTCAATGTAGCATGCTGGAAGGTCTTTTTAAGTGAGCTCATAAAGCGTTTGACAAGGTTGCTTGCTTGTAGCCAAAAAGATGTGCTTTTCTGATGCTTTACATTGAGATATTTAAGAAAGTCTCTGAATTCTCAACTGTTGAATGGTGGGCCATTGTCAGACTTTAGAATTGAAGGTACACCACATGTTGCAAAAATGCCATTTAACCTCTCAATGACTCTTGAGTGGTCAATGAGAGATCTTCTACCAATGGAAAACGGGAGTATTCATCGATGGCCACCATCAGGTGATGTCCATTGTAAAGAGGACCAAGGAAATCTACAGCGATTCTCTCTAATACATTTTTGGGTACATAAGGCATATTCAAGGCATGTTGGTTGGTTTCAGGAGCTAAGCAATTGCATAAAAGTCAGACTTTCAACTCTCTTTGAATACTCTTGTCAAGATAAGGAAACCAAACTAGATCCTTCATGGGTGTTGGATTTGGCCCTTTTTGCAGCGTTATCCCCAAACTTTTTGCTTCTACCTCCTATTTTTTCGTGACCTGTTGTTGGCTTTAGGACTCTGGGCACTTTACCACTGCTAATCAGTGCTAAAGTGCATATGCTCTCTTTGTAAATAGTTATTATGGATTGGTGTTTCCATGATTGGCATATTTGTTTACCGGTAAGCCCCTTGTAAAGTGCACTAAGTGTGCCAGGGCCTGTAAATCAAATGCTACTAGAGGGCCTGCAGAACAAGGGGCGGCTCCTCTGCTATGGAGGAGGACCGTCGCCCACTGCTTTCTCGCTAACATTTAGTCATTACCATTTTATGGTTGTGTTGCTTGCGGGTGGGTGTGTGGTGCTGCTCTGTGAGTAGGGCAGGGGAAGAGTGGTGTGCCCACTCCTGAGTGCGCATGATTAGCTTAGGGGAGGGAGACTGGCTGCCTACTTCCTGTTCCTGTCGGAGGCAGGAGAGCAGGAGCCAAGTAGATGCTGGACCCGGCCTCAAGGTATTTTTTTTTTCATTAAATCCCCCTGTGCAACCTCCCCTGCAATCCCCCTCCCCGCACAAGCCTCCTGCAAACGAGCCATGCTGGCCGCAACTGTGCAGCACTGATTGTGCCACCCACATGAGTAGCTCTGAAAAGGTATATCAGACCTGCCACTGCAGTGTGTGTGCACACGGTAAACTGCTATAGTAACCGTGAAAGAAGAAGAGTTCAATATGATGCAGGTCTCAGGCAGCATCAAAGAAGAGAGATGGGACTATCCCATAGCTGATCAGTGCTCTGTAGAAGTTAGAGATACATTCTGTCCGGCAGGTAAGTTATCTTTCTAGGTGGAATCGTATAAATATGTAATCAGTCCTACGAAAGAATGTTATTAGGCATCAGTTTATTGTGACTCAGTAATTAACATTAATAGCAATGTACTGGTACATTCAGCTGGTAACGAAAGATTGTAAACAATAAAGCAAATATTATGACACCCCACTTTTTTTTATAGTAAATTCACTGAAGCTTTAAAAAATATATAATAAAATCTTGTAGTGTTATAGGGAGATGATATAGCTCCAGTCCTGCATGAATCCATTCCTCTAGGCTATCAAACTATCACCCAAAATCGTACAGGCAAAAAGGATGTGGTCTAGCTGTTGTGTTCAGGCAAACATTACAAATCACTAAAGTTGACGACATCTCCATTAAGAATTGTGAGGCACTTCTCACAAGATGCAATCCTACACCCTTTTCCTCCTGTTACTTCCTCCCCTTTTACAGAACCTCCACCTAGATGCACTTCTAGACACGGTTTCAAACCTGATAACAATACACTCCAACCTATGTAGTCTGGGTGACCTCAACATTTGGTTTGACAAACCCAATATGACCCATCATCACTAGCCTAGATGCAGTGAACCTGCATCAGATTGTCCACAAACCCACACACATCGCTGGACATATCCTTGATGTAATTTTTCTAATGCCGAACTAGTTACCTTTCAACCTATAACTCCAGTCACATGGTCAGACCACCATTTGCTTGCTTTCCAACATAAAACAACACTAAGCAACTTGCCTAAAACCACCTTACATGCACCCACCTATCGACCATGGAACAAACTCAATATGAAATACTTAGAAACACAACTAACATCCAGTACAGATCTGCAAACATTAAATTCTGTTCACAAACTATATGAGTGGCTACAGAAAGCTTTTGATATCCTGATACCACTCACAACCACACAAGAGAACAAAAGAAAACAAGCACCTTGAAGAAATACAGAGATAAAAGACATAAAACTACAAATTAGAAAGCTGCAACGTGCCTGGCTCAAAACAAAAAACAGACAAGACAAACTTCACGTACAGGAAATTAACAGATTATACAAGTCAGCTATCAAAAAAGCAAAGAAAAGGTACTATTAAGACATAATTCAAAATGCTAAATGTGCAAATAAAGAATTCTATAAAATACTCAAGGAATTTCGTAAACCAAATAGCCTAGAAGGATCTCATCCTGTTACTCAAGATTTCACAGACAAACTGGCAAATCATTACACGAACAAAGCAGACACATTGGACTTGTACTTAAAACAGAGACAAAGCAGCAGCACTAACCCTTTTCCAAAACAACAATCCAAGAATACTCTAACTCAGCCTCTCCATTCCTTCCAACACATTTCACATGATGAATTTATGGACCTGGTCAAAGCAAGCAGGCCTGCCGGCAGCCCTTCTTACCTGTGTCCACTACAAACTTTCAAGACAATTTGTTTAAGAACCTCTGCTGCCACTCCAGTAAGAAGAATCATCAACAACTCCTTAACTACCGGAATATTTCCAGAAAAACTCAAAAGTCATACATATGCCCTTTACTGAAGAAAAAAAACTTGGACCCGCTGAACCATGACAACTACAGACCCATTACAAATGGAACTTTAACCTGGGCAAACTGACAGAAAGAGCAGCGTTCGCCCAGATGTCACAATTCATTGAAGACAATGCCATACTTTCAGACTTCCAAACAGGATTCCGTCCGGTAAGAGGTACAGAATCTGCCCTCCTTGCCATCTGGGATGACCTATAGAACACAGTTGACCTTCCATGTACTAATATTTATTACTTTCCTCCACCCCAAAAAAAGCTTATTCAATGCACTACTCTATTTCTCACCCTATACCTCTATCAATATCTTTAATCTACATATACGTACTTCCTTTATGCATCTATAAACTTTTCATTTACTTATGGATCTATATATTTTTTACTTCTTCTAATTCAGCATATCCAGTGAACTACCCTATTTCTCACCCTATACCTCTCTCAATATATCTTTTACCTCAACTCTCTGACAAATCTCAAACCTTTTTCTGCTACACTTTTCAATGCACTACCCTGTTTCTCACCCTATACCTCTATCAATATATCCTCTACATCCACTCTCTCATTCTCAAACCCCATACCACTACTATGATACCCAAAATAGCCCTTTCTAGACTTTCCCCTACTTGCACCATCTGACACCTCTTTTACCATACTGATCCCCCAAAACAAACCTTTCTAAACTCTTCCCTCTGACTCTCCCCTCCACATCCCTTTTTTTCTCATTCCAAGTCTCCCACTACTGCTATGACCTCCCAAAAAAAGTCTAAATACTTCACTCTTCTATCCCTCCACGATACTTTTCAATAAAAAATAGCAGTCTAACAGGTCCGCTTCTCAAATTTCATATTTCACTATACTAATTCACCACTAATCCTTTATGGGTTCCAGAGTAGCGTGCTACTCACCGAGAAAAGAGCTTCAACACCTCATTAGTGGTAGCAAGCACTATATAAATGCAAACCTTTTTCCCTCGTCTATACTTCCGCTATCCTTCTCAATCCAAATAAATGATTAATAGCCCGTCTCAAATTACTTTCATATTTCACTATACTAATTCACAACTATTTCTTATGGGTTCCGAGGAAGCGTGCTACTCGCCAAGAAAGTGCTTCAACACCCTCTTAGGGGTAACAGGGGCTGTATACATGCAAACCTTTTTGCCCTCTTCTGTCCTTCCGCTATCCTTCTCAATCAAAATAACTGACTAATAACCACCACTCAACTTACTTTCATACTTCACTATGCTAATTCATCACTAATCCTTTATGGGCTCTGGAGTAGCGTGCTACTCGCTGAAAAAAGTACTTCAACACCCCATCAGGGGTAACAAGCGCTATATAAATGCAAACCTTTTTCCTCTCCTTTCCCTCCGCTATCCATCTGAATCCAAATAACTGCCTAACCTATCCACCGCTCAATTTACTTTC
This sequence comes from Lissotriton helveticus, assembly GCF_964261635.1. Taxonomy (NCBI): domain Eukaryota; kingdom Metazoa; phylum Chordata; class Amphibia; order Caudata; family Salamandridae; genus Lissotriton; species Lissotriton helveticus. The sequence goes on along the minus strand of NC_136070.1, from coordinate 1,082,001,041 downwards.
ATATTTCACTATACTAATTCAACACTAATCTTTTATGATTTCCATAGTAGCGTGCTACTCGCCGAAAAAGCGCTTCAACATCTCGTATGGGGTATATAAATACAATTACAATACAATACAATACAATGTCGACTTGGCAAGTGCATCCACTTGCCAGGCCCTAACCATCCCTTTTTCTACATGTAAGGCACCCCTATGTTAGGCCCAAAGTACCCCTTGAGTGGTATGCAGTGTATGTGAAAGGTAGGACATATACTGGTGTGTGTAACATGTCCAGATAGTGAAATACTGCCAATTTTGTTTTTCACTATTGAAAGGCTATCTTGCCCCATAGGATAGAATGGGAAATGCTTTGTAACATCTTACAAGTATAACTTCCCATTGGGAAAAGATAGATAAATAAAGTTTAGGCTCTCTGAACTCAGAATTTAATAACACATCTTTTATTAAAGATGTTTTTTTAAATTCGTGTTTGAAAATGCCGCTTTTGAAAAGTAGGCATTTTCTTGCCTAACCATTCTGTGGGCCTCTGCCTGTTTGTGTATTTTTTTTTTTAAGTTTGATTTTATTGAAGTATATGGGATACAAAAAGAAAAAAGTATTCAGGGAATCAGAAAATCAGGAAAAACAGGAAACTGAAGAGAACAATCAAAGGTGAATCAATCAAAATATCATCGAGGGGGGTAGGGGAGGAAGGGGGATGGAAATCATGTAGCATTGTAAGTATTACGGAACAATATAACCAATAGCATTCAAAATATCAAGGTAAGCAGTAAAAAACATAATAGTATAAACATTGTATGAACATTCAAGGAAAAAGTTTCAAGGTGGTTTACGGACCTCAAGAGAATGGGTATCAAAGGTGATGGAGGAAGGGGCATTGGAAGAGAGGTATTCAGATAATGGTAGCCAGAGGAGATCTCGCTTTATGGCCAAAGAGACAGGGGAGACAAAATTAGTGTCTAATCTATGATGGAAACATATTGCATTCCACCAGGATTTGAAGGAAACAGAGGAAGCCTGTTTCCAGTTGGAAGTGATGTGATGAAAAGCAACAGCCAGAAAGAGATCCATGAGAAGATAATGTGTGCGGCCTTGGGGAAGTGACGGAGAGAGGGAACCCAAAAATGCAAGAGTAGGGGAAAAGAGAGTGTTGAAATGAAAGATCTGTTGAAGGTGCAACCAAACTAGAGTCCAGAACTGAAGAATAGGAGGGCATTCAAAAAGCATGTGAAATAGAGATGCTGAAGGGCAGGGGCATGACCAACAAATGGGAGAGGTGTCCGCTAAGAAAGAGGACAACATAACAGGGGTAAAGAGGGTGCGATTATAAATAAAATAAAGAGTTTGAGTCGTGTTGGCAGCTCTAGAAGTTTTATGAACTTTGGTCCAAATTTTGTCCCATAATGCAGTTGGCCAGATTGAAGAGAAATCCTTCTCCCAAGCCAATTCAACTTTTGTTTTGGACCTGTCTGTAGGGAATTGAAGTGAGCGGTACAGAAAAGAAGCCGAAGGGGAAGAATCCAAAGCCTAGGCTATAGGACGATGCTGAGGGGGAATGGAGTGAGAATCCGGCAAAGATGTGAGATAAGAAATAAGAATGGGATAGAGAGCATCGTATTGGGAGCGTGAGCTAGAGGGTAATGAAAATTGAGACCTAAGAACTGAGAAGGGAAGAGGTTGGTTGTGAGAGAGTAGCTGAGAGATCCAACGAATGCCTCGAGAGTGCCAAGATTTCCAGAAGAAAGTACGATTGCGGAGTAAGAGCGCTTTATTGTGCCAAATAGGTTGCTCATGCGTTGAGGAAGAGCAAGGATAAGAAGAGGAGAGAAACGGAAAAAGGAGCTTGCGAGAATGAGAGAGAACAGGGAAACGGAAACGAGTTAAAGAGGAGGTAAAAGATAGATATTCACGAAATTCAAAGGGGGAGAGAAAGGAAGCTTCAAGTGAAAGCCAAAGAGGAGGATAAAAAGGTAGATCTACAGAGAGCCAACGAGCCGATTGTTTGAGAGAGAAGGCACGGTGGTAAGCTTTGAAGTCAGGGAAGCGAACTCCAGAATGAGATTTATCTTTACGTAAAGAGGATAGAGCGATACGAGATTTTTTACCTTTCCACAGAAACTTCAACAGAAGAGAGTCAGCTTTTTTAAAATAATAGTCGGGAATATGGATTGGTATCATTGAAAGAGTGTAAAGGAGAAGAGGAGAGAGCATCATTTTGATGGCATTCAAACGGCCCCACCAGGACAGGAAAAGCGAAGACCAGCGAGTAATAGCGGATTCTAATTTTTTTAGACATACTCGAAGTTGAACTTCAATGTGTCTGTTAAGAGGGGAGCGAACCAAACGCCCAAATACTTAATTTTATGCGGTTGCCACGAGAAACCAGAAATGTCAAAAAGATGTTTCTGACAGGAAGAATTTAAAGGGAGAATTTCACATTTGTCGACATTGAGACGATAACCCGAGACGGCGGAGAAAGAGGAAACCTGTTGTAAAAAGGCGGGAAGGGAAGAGAGCGGGTCCAAACAGTAAAGAAGAATATCGTCGGCATATACCGAGAGTTTAATCTGCTGAGAACCAAAAGGAAAACCAGCGATTGAATTGTCTTGTCGAAGTTTGGTGAGAAAGGGTTCCAAGGCCAAAACGAACAATAAAGGGGAAAGGGGACATCCCTGACGAACCCCCCTACTGAGTGTGAAGTAATCAGAAACTGTGCCATTAACAAAAATGGACGCCTGGGGGCTAGAATACAGTAGAGAAATGAGAGAGACGAACTTAGAGGGGATACCAGACCAAGAGAGAGCGTGAAACATGAAGTCCCATCCAATCCTGTCAAAGGCCTTCTCCGCATCCAGAGAAATGGCGGCAAGGGGAAGATCTAACAAAGAAGCTTTGCTAATAATGTTAAAGAACACTCTGGAGTTATCTGAAGCGAGACGACCCTTCACAAAGCCGGACTGTTCAGGACCGATCAGATCTGGCAGGATAGGATCCAGTCGAAGAGCCAGGATTTTGGCTAAGATCTTATAGTCAGTGTTAACTAATGATATAGGTCTATAGTTTTTACATTGTGAATGATCCTTACCATCCTTAGGAATCAGGCAAATGAGAGCTTGTTGAAAAGAACCACTAGAGAGACCAGAGGCTATAAAAGTATGGTAAAGAGAAAGCAGTTTTGGTAGGAGAAGGGAGGCAAAGTGACTATAAAATTCGATGGTGAAGCCATCAGGGCCCGGGGCTTTACCATGCCGAAGTTTAGAAACAGCATGGGAGACCTCTGAGAGAGTGATATCAGCATTTAAAGGTTCGAAATGTACATGAGACAAAGGGGGGGAGAGAGAGACTGAAAGTAGGAAAGAAGATCATCAGAGGAAGGGACAGATTCAGGTGTGTAAAGAGATTTATAAAAAAGCGAAAATTCGTTAAGAATTTCTTTATCCTTAAATAAAGTACTGCCAGAAGAAGATTTAATTTGTTCAATTTTCGTGCGTTCCTTCCGAATTTTTAGATAATTGGCGAGTAATTTCCCCATCTTATTTTGTCCACCATAATATCGAGCATTACATTTTAATAGTTGGTTAGATGCAGCTTCAGTGGTAAATTTGTTAAACGAGACTTTGGCCGCGATAAGTTCTTTAAGAGAGGATTCAGTGTTTGTGGAATGAAAGGCAAGCTCCAACTTCTTAATATTGGCAAGTAGGGAAGAGGACTTGGCCTCATTGGCACGTTTCTTACGGGAAACAAAATTAATAATAAAACCTCTAGAGGCTGCCTTATAGGAATCCCAAACTGTAACATAAGAGGAAGTGGGTATATTGTTGATCAAGAAAAACTCAGTGGTAAAATCAGAGAAATCTTTACAAAAAATAGGGTCAAGGAGAAGGGAGTTATTGAACCTCCATCTACCAGAATGGGGAGAGAAAGGAAGGAGGTCAATATCTACGAGTACCGGGGCGTGATCTGAGATCAGAATAGAACCAATGTCAGAGTGAATAGCATGCTGTGTGAGGGGTTTACTGAGAAAGAGGTAATCAATGCGTGATTGTGAACTATGCACGGGGGAGTAGAAACTATATTCTCGGAGATCAGGGTTACACAATCTCCAAATATCTACCAAAGCATTGTTACAAATAGTGTTAGTAAATTGAGAGTGCATCTTAGAAGGAGAGAATCTAACTTTAGAATGACGATCAAGGATGGGATCGGACACCAAGTTACAGTCACCACCAAAAATAATGTAATTTTCAGTGAGAGTGGAGAGCTTAGCAGAGATCGAGGGCCAAAATAATTTATCCGTACCAGTGGGGGCATAAACATTGAATAAAACAATTGGTATCTTATCTATAAGTAAGTGAACTAAACCCCAACGACCCTGGTCATCACATTCCTGTGAAACAACAGAAACATTTAACTTTTTATGTTACAAAATCAAAGTCCCACCCTTCTTAGAATCAGTGGGAGAAAAGAAAACATGACCCACCCAACAACGCTTAACTTTTAAGGCTTCCGCTACAGATAAATGTGACTCTTGAATAAAAGCTACATCAGCCTTAAGTCTAGCTAGATGCGAGAGTACTCGCTGTCTCTTGATAGGATTGTTTAACCTCTTAACATTCCAGGTAACGACACGGAATGGAAAACAACAAGAAAAATATACAGTAATACCTAATTCTGCTTACCAAATCAAGAATAAGAGAGAAAGAAGAAAATGAGAATATGATATGTAGAAGAAGTAACAAAGAGATGGAATAGAGAAAGAGGAAAGGGTGAAAGAACGAAAGAGGGGGAGACAGAGAGGAAGAGAGAAAGAGAGGAGGGAAAGAAAACAGAGACAGATAAGATCAGAAAGACAGTACACATCCAAAATGGACGACTGAGTAACATACTTACGGAAACGAAAAGCACAAACGGAGGTGGGGGTGGAAGCACCGAAGGGAAATGACGACACCATACGGAGCAGGAGTCAAACCTCAGGAATCATGAGTCCAAGGGGCAGCGTACAAACAAAAGGAGTACATCAGGAAAGGGTGAGGGATAGTAACATCTGTAAATATAAAGGAGAAAGACGGGATAAATACATGTTAGGAGTATGAGGGAGTTAACACACAGTAGCAATAAAAACAAAAACAGCCATAGAAAAGAACCAATGGAACGCCATCACGAGTAATGACGAACAAAAGACATTAGCAAACAAAGCAAAAAAAGAGCACAAAATCCTTCAAGGTGGTCTGGAGACGTCCATAGAATCAGAGCCTTGTCGACGCAGGACTCCCGAAGAACAGCAGGGTCTTCATACGTGGTGGTTTTGTCCTTGTAGGTGACCTTGAAAAAGCAAGGATGAAGAAGACCGTATCGTGCATTGAGAAGTCTGAGCTGGGGACGTAAGTCCAGGAATTGCTTTCTTCTGTCTGCGGTGACCTTGGAGACATCCTGAAACAAGTAAAGGCGGTGTCCTTCCCATATAATTTGTTTCTTAACCTTGGCGGCTGAGAGAACTAGCAAAAGATCAGTAAATTGAAGGAACAGCATGATGACACCCCTAGGTTTGGAAGAAACTCTAGGGCCAAGGCGGTGGGCTCTTTGTATGTTGACAGAGGCCAGTGTTGGAGCATCCAGGATCTTTGAGAGAAAAGCTGGAAAGAAAGCCGTCGGATTGGGCCCTTCTGTTAGTTCCGGAAGTCCGTACAGGCGAAGGTTGTTCCTACGGTTCCTATTTTCCAAATCCTCAGTTTGTTTCTTGAGCAGAAGAACCTCAGCCTCCAGTGAAGGAAAACGCGAACATGTAGAAAGAAGGGCTTCCGAAGATTGCTCCAGGAGAAGTACACGAGAGTCTAGAGATGACCACTTGACTTGCATAGCCTGCATGTTGGTCGTGGTGGCCTCTATAAATGGTTTTAGGGCTCGGATCTCCTCTAGAATAGTGTCCAGAGATGAAGACGAAGTGCTATTATCAGGTGAAGGCGGATCCTTTTTAAGACGCTTGATGGTAGGCAAAGCGGAGGAGGCTTTCCCTCCATTTTGAGACTTAGGGATTGCCCCAAGTGTGGCGTCCGGCCTTGACATGGTGGATGCGTCCGAGTCCTGAAGGGGTGAATCCAAATCTGAACCAGGGGGTAGTTTAGTGGTTGTGGCAAGCTTCAAATTGCGGAGTCTCCCCATAGAATACCACAGCACAGCGAGTAGTATGAACAGGGGGGACCTGAGGTAGAAATCCAGGAAGGACAACCAACAAGGAAGCGTGCCCGACCACCCTGGATGCAGGGAGCAATGGGAGTATGAAAGAAGCCAGGGAAAGTCTCAGCAAATGATGAATAGACACCTCACTAAGTCACAGGACAATGAAGAAAAAACAGTGCAATTCATAGAAAGGCTCATGACGGTCCAGAAACCATAGAAGCGTCGCTCTCAGCACCAAACCAGTCCATTCAGAGGAAGAGGTGAGAAATACAGCTCAAGGCGCAGGTGAAAGCTCACATAAAGATGGAGCATTCAAGAAGCATGTGGAGCAGAAAAAATAATACAGGAAACTGTAGTCCTCATTTGCAATAGAGCGCCCACATAAAATTATTGTCAAAAGTGCCCAGAGAAAACACTGGATGCATGACTGAACAGTATGGCAGTTTAGTGATGACGCATGAAAAAGCAGATCCAACGTCGTCAGAAAAAACGGTAAAAATGGAGCAGATTGCAGAAAGTTACATGTTGGCAGCACTCACCGCTCGCTGATAACGTAATTTAGGAGCGTCGTTGTCCAGGGGTGAGAACGAACGCCGCCGGCTCCTCAAGAGGGAAATGCGTGTCGCACTTGAAATGGCAGCCGCCTCAGAGACGGCCGGGACGTGTAATTTCTCCCCGCAGCGTCTGGGCTTCGAAAAAAGGAAGAGATTAGGACGACCTCCCTTCCCGACGATGTATCCTGCAGCTTGTTGACAGGTACAGCCTCAGGGGACGCTGGAAGTCATTGAGGCGCAGAGGTCGGCTCCGGAGCTCCGGGACTACGCCGCCATCATCCTCGGCGCGTAAGCCACGCCCCCGCCTGTTTGTGTATTGACTGTCTGGTTTTGGAGTGATAGAGGCTGGGGATGTGCATTCAATGTAGACAGCAACTGGGGGGGTGAGCTGTGCCTGGCCCTTCCTGGATGACTCAGGGCTGAGCTGAATAGACCCTGGCTTAATTTAGAGTAGTGGGAGGTGATTTTCTTGCACCCAAATAGGGCCTGTCTCCCTTGCACAATGCTGTCTCCACCCCATGGTGATACTGCACCAGTGAGGACAGAACTGGTTTGGGCTGGGCTCAGAGACCCTTGCACAAAGAGAACAAAGACATTTTGGGGTATAAGTATTATACCTAAAACCCCAAAACTTTGGATTAATTCTGGACTCAAGAGGAACCTCTGCCAAGGAGAAAAGATGAAGAGCTGTGAGGAGGAGTACTGCCCCTATGCTGTGTGCCATGTGGTGTTGGCCTGACGTTGCTGTTTCTGCCAAGGAGAGGACAAGGACTGGAACTTTGTTTTGAACCTGCTTGAAGAAGATCTCCAAGGGCCTGTGTGTGCTGGCCTCCTGTTCTCCCAGGAGGTGCCTATTCCAGTTTTGGGCCTCTGGAGGTTGTTGCTGCTGTTGGAAGCTGAAAGCAACTTAAAAGAAGTAAGAAAACCTACTTCCAACGCCATCAGTGATACTGCAGTGACGCGGCGACCTGCATCGTGGACCGGGGCACTGCTCGTGAAGTGAACGGCACACCACCTGGCCTGCACCACATCTCTGATGCTTTTTGACGCCCGCTGATGCCTGCAGTTATCGGCCGTGCCCGATGTCAGTGCTCGCATCGACTTCGTCATCGCCAGCACCTGCATTCTGTTATCGCGTTGTTGATAACCGCCGAGGGTGACTCCACGAACTCGCCAACTTTGCATTGTCACCGGAACCGACGCCTCACCACTGACGCAACCTTCTTCCCCTGTCCTGGACACGACACGTTGCCACCTCGTGGACATGACGCCTCACCTCCCCTGTGGCAGCCAGGGAGCCGGCCTCCGGATCGACGCCTCACATCCATGACCCCGTGCATCGTCATAGACTTCGTTTTTAAAGTGCTGTTTGTTTGGGGGTCAATGTGACTCCGTGCCCGACTCTGCGCTCCTCATGGTCGGCATCATACTTTGGATTTATTGCTGTCACGATGTTGCAATAGCCCTGGGTTGAGCAAGTTGTTTTCTACAATCTTTATTTTTGCACTAGCTAATCTAAAGTCATATCTTATTACCTGTGTGTTGGATTTTTGTCATTTTGGACTTGTTGAGTTTAGATAAAGATACTTTTTTTTCTAAACTGTTGTGGTGTCCATTTGTGGTGTTATCACTGTATTACTGTGTGTTATGAGTACAAATACTTTACACATTGCCTTTGGAATAAGCCTGTCTGCTTGTGCCAAGCTACCCAGGGGGTGAGCAGGGCTTATCTAAAGTGTGTATCCCCCTTACCTGACTAGAAGCAAGAGTCCCTATTTGGACAAAGGTACCTGCCTCTGCCTAGTAGAGACCCCCATTTCTAACAATGGGCCACTTCAATTATTTGTAGTCGCAGACTCTCCGGTATGACAATTTTTGAACTTCATAAAACAATACCTTCTTGAGTCACAGACAGTTCAAGTTTCACATTTTTGAACTTTTGATATTCGTTGTCAAATGGGAGAGGTCAAGTATGCTGGATTGATGTGCAATAATGTCTTTTAGCTTCAACATATTTTTGATCTTTTCCTGGTTGGTTAATGTTGGAAGTGGAGGTCCCTGTCGCTTACCGCCGCCACCAAATGCTGGAGGCGTGAGTTCCGAACCCCTTGCTTCAATGTTAGGCTAAGTAAGGACACCGTCTGAGATAGCCCGGCTCGCCCCCATAGTAGCTTGGCACAAGCAGCCAGGCTTATCTCTAAGGCACGAGTGTTCAGTATGTGCAACCACGCTCACAGTAACTTCATTATGTCATCACAAATAGACTCCACACGAGTATTGATAAAAATGAGTATAATCTTTATATAGGCAATTATACGAAATGACCACACAATACAAAATCAACATATAAGAATGGGTAGTATTCGTTCCGCTAGGTTGGTAGGTTCCAATCCCAACCACCGTTTCTAACCAACAGTTAAGCTCACTTCTAACCATTTCCCAAAAGGTTAGGCAAGTCGTATTGCTAGAATCACACACGTTGCAAAAGGAAACAATACTGCAATGCGTAACAATATTCTCTTATACTGTGCAGCAGTGAAACAAGGTCATATGTAGCGCCACAGTCATGTACTTTGCAATTGAAGGAATAATGCAATGGGTATCACCACCAACTTCCTCACCAATGCCTAGGCCTGCAACCCCGACACGCACTCTGTGCGTCTGAGACTTAGCTTGCTCATGCGTGCCCACAATCACAAGGCACAACTTCTAATGGTCTCAAGCGGCAAAAAGCACTCACACACCGTGTTTTTGGGGACTTCTCTGGAAACTTTTATGATCCTGTATTTCCAAACAGAGAGCCAGCTCACCTCGGGCCCTTGAGGTTACAAGACACAGCACAAAGCACAGTCTTCTTCAAGCAGGGGGACCCAGTGCCTCCAAGCACAATCCCAACAGCCTCTTCCTTAGTTAGAACAGCAAACTGCAGACCAGCTTCAGATCATGAAGCAAGGATTGGCCTATCCACAAAAGTCTCTTCAGTTGTTCCTTCTTTAGCAGAGGTTCCTCTTGACCACATAATGCGTCCAAGCCTTTTCAGTTTTAATCCACATCTGTTTCATTTCAACGTTCAGGGGTTTCAGATCTCATAATGTCTTTGAAGTTTGTATGTGCTCAGGGGTCCCTGACCCCTCCCTAAATCAGTTCTGGGTGTCTCTCTCCCAGTGCCACCTCTCTCCCTTTGATACTGGGGGTCTGGATCCTTAATCACTCAGGGTCAATTGGTTTATAGCACCAGCCCAGGCCTTTTCACCTCCTGGGCTTCTCCTCCCCAACTCTCCAGATGCAGGGCAGCCTGGTGCCATCTCAACCCCTCCCTGGGTCAAGAGCTCTCCCAGCGCCTCTCACCTTTCAGTTCCAGATAGACAATCCACATTTCAGAGACACACAGAAATGCTCAGAGCACAGAACTAAAAGAGTAGTTTATAAACACACAGTGACAAAAACACCTCCACCGAAAGATGCATTATGACACTGTTATGTGTTGAGAGTTTGTTATGTTAAGAGTTTATAAAGCGCCACTGCTGCCACAGCAAAGAGGCGTCCTGGCGCTGAGAGTCCCTACACACTGAACTTCACCTCTCCATTATAAACTGACAGGAAACTAGGCTAACAAACACAACACCCAGCCTCCCCCATTCTGTCCTATGGGCAGAATGGCCTTCCAGCAATGATAAACGAAATGGAGTGTTTTTCACTGTCAGAACACAATACACACCTCACTTTATGTTCTGCCTTTTACCTACACTGCACCCTGCCCAGGGGTTACCTGATACCTACCACAGGGGTGTCCCATGTGTATGTAAAAGGGAAAGTCAGGTATGACAAGTGGTTGCACTTGTCAGGACTACATGATAACTTACATTCTGCATGACTGAAGGCCTGAGTTCCCTTCTCTGCACGCCCTTGCATTACTAGCCCTTGCACACACAGTGCACATCACTAGGGACTTTTACTAGTAAGGCAAACATACCAATCATGGCCAACCAATCACCATTACATTTTACATAGGGAACTCATGTACTTTGACACTGATCAGCAGTGGCAAAGTAGCCAAAGCATATTAATTGGCATCTCTAGGTCAGGAAAACGGTCTAGGGGGAAAGCAAAAAGTTTAGGGAACTTTAACCAAAAAGGCCAAGTCTTACAGTGCATGATAGTGTAGTCATATTGTTGTATTGGCAAACCCCAATGTTCAATTCTAGGAGCCATCTTGGCTTTGGGTTGCCAAAGATATTAAGCAATGCTTGATGATCAGTTACAAGAGTGAAAGATTTTCCATATAGGAATACATAGAAATGTTCACAAGCCCACACCACTGCTAAACTTTCTTTCTCAGATTGTGAATAGGCACGTTCAGTTTGTGACAAACATCTGCTTGTATGTGCCAACATATGCCGCCTAGCATATTGGTGTCCACTGTGTTGGGCAAGGATCGCACCTAACCCAAGTGGGCATGCCTCAACAACAACCTCTGTATGAACTTTTGGATCAAAGAAGGCATTTCAGTGGTATTCTAAAATGCTAAAATGCATGCTTGATTTTCTTAAATTTGGTTTAAATTTGTGTGAGCAGTACAATTTAGCATTTCCTCTTTCTAAGTCTCTTAAGGGAGCCCTTACTGTGGCAAAATCACATATCTATCTGGAACAGTAACTGGCCATGCCAAGGAATGCCATGCCATGGTAACATCTTGTGGAGGATTGGGGGCTGACAAAGCGTGTACTTTAGCGGGAGCTGGCGTCATGCCCCCATCTGAAAAGATATGCCGAAAGAATTTGAGTTTTGTTTTATGGAACTCACATTTCTCAGCATTCAAAGGTAAACCTGCATCACCAAGCAAACAACACACCTATGTAAGAGTGTTAGCATGTTTGTTTTGTGTAGCTATGAAAACTAATATGTCATCACTGTAATTGAAAGCTTTCATGACAGCTTGTAGGATACATCAAAAGACATCTTGAGAAAGTTCGGCAGCTGATGACACACCAAAACATAATCATTTATATCTGAACAAAACAATATGGGTAGAAAAGGTGGTAATGTGCCTGCAAATTTCTTCGAGTTCCAATTGATGATGCTGTTAGTTCAGATCAAGGCGAGAGACGACTTTAACAGCATTTAGCTATGTGTTCATGTCTGCAATGTGTAGACCGGGATGTCGTTTCTTTCAATCGCCTTGTTGGCTTGATGCATATCAACACAGATACGTACAGCTCTTTCACTGTCCATTATGGACACTACCACTATGTGCGAAACCCACAGAGCTGGATCAGTAGATCACTCAATGATATCATGCTTTCGAAATGTCTCCAGCTCTTTCTCAACAGCTTCTTGAGACATAATTTTGTGGTCTTCCGCTTTGTGTTTCTGCTTGCTTTTCATGTTCATAACTGACTCATTCTGGGCACCTTTGACCTCCATGTCACCAGCATGTTGATCAGCACATTCCTCAACTCTGGCAGCCATGAAAATTCATTCCAGACTAAGGGTATCTCTCAGCATTTGTTGTTTGAATGAATCTCACAGACATCTGTCAATACTTATACTTATAGCTTCTTCATTATTGAATTAATTGAACATACAGTGTTGGACAAGCGTATCAAGTCTCTCAACAAATTTGTCTATTGCTTCACTAGTTTTAAGTCATTCCTGACTGAAAATATATCTTTTGCAATCAACATTCAGCATCAGATTGAACTTGAGATTTGACATGTCTTTGATTTGACAGTATGTGACTTCGTCACAACACAATAATTTATTGATTACCTCTTTTACTCCTTAACTGGCAAGATTTTTTAAATATTTGACAGTCTTTTTATCTGTTTCATCCGGTGCACCGATGAAATCATCAAACATTTCTATCCAGCAGTCCATCTATCACCAATATTCTGCTTTTTAGCAGTGTTGAATGGAGGCGGAGGTATCAGGAAGGCGGCGGCTGTATAATCAGTTGTGGAACATACAGACGTTCAGAGACTATTCTGCTCACCTGGACTTAAACCATTCATACCATCGGCAAGTCCTTGCAACATGTTTGCTTCAGGGTCATTATGGGCAATCAGAATGAGTAGAACTTCTTTTTGCAGAGCCATTGGAGCTTGTCAACTCTTTTAGGACTTTTGAGTTGTGCGGAACATTTCTATAGCACGTCTAATAGGGTTCCTCTCCTCTTCAGGGATCAACAACTCCGTATTTAGAATCTCGGTATTCTACTTGGGTCACGGGCCCACAACGGTGGTATGATGACTCTCTTTACTCAACTTTTGGGAAAGCACCACAACAATTTCTCAACCTGGTCTTCACTGCCTTTAGCACTTTTCTATAGTTGGCTATTTTCACTGCTAGAACTTTGTTGACCATATCTGTCGCTGCTTCTAAAGCTTCACTGTACCTATTTGTTTCCACCTTTACGATATAGTTTCATACGATTTATAGATCAGTGTTGCGTACTGTCACAGGTCCTCTTTCGTGGCCTCAGTAGCAAAGTTTGTGGCCAATGATCAGTAAACTTTTTCAGTGAGGCTTTCATTATCAGCAAATGCTTCATAGTGGCTGGAGTGGTGCTTTGACTCCACATACATCAAATGTCAATCTTCACTTTGACTTAGGCACATACGGCACGCACAAGCAGTTTGCTGGACCACAGCAAATTCTCTGGGAGAACGCTTTCAATCTTCAGATTGCACATCTCCTATCTCATCACCAGTTGTAGCGTCTTCCCCAGCCTGGGTACTCGTAAATAAATACGCCACACATGGGGCTTAGTATTACATATCTTTGTTCCTCAGCGTATAATTGCAAACTCAATATTCTAAACATGAACGCTATTCACTACACCCGAACAATTACATCATAGTTCTACAGAGTCCACAAGGAACCAAAAGGGTCCCGTCCTTGCTAACTCACAAAATACTACAGCAACCATCGGGGAACAGTTTTCTACGTGCTTTGTTATCATTTTATCACTTCAAAATGGCTGCCGCATTCATAGTCAGGCAGGATCCTAAAACAACAGGGTTTGAACACTGATGAAAGAATCAGAAAAATTGATGCTAGAGAAAAAAACAACTCTTTTTGCAGTCTCACTATAGGCAACACAATGTGTCTGTCACAGGGAGCATTACATACAATAATCAAATTCAAAAATATCTTTATTCGATTGTTGTATGAGAGGGGTTGGCCTAATGGCTAAGGCGCTCGACCTCGGACCTGGGGATCTGGGTTCGAGTCTCGGTAACGACGCCAAAAACCCCCTGTGATTCTGGGAAAATCACTTAATCTCCCCGTGCCTAAAAAAAAAAAAAAAAATGAAAGTGTGTTCTCATGTAACGTAACTGGTGCTATGTAAAGCGCTCTGATAACTGATTCGGTTCGGTTCTAGTTTGCGCTATATAAAACTCTGCAAAAAAAAAAATTCATAAAAGTACAGATAAAAAATTGCATGGTTACAATAAAAAAAAAGAAGATATACATATAAAAATACAAAAATTCATTAGATTCATAGAAGAAACAATTACAATTTCAAAGTGCAGTTATATGATCATACGTTTCCTAATAATCATCACATTTCTTAAGTACAAAATTGTTGTTGCTACAGATACATGATTATCTAGAGCTTGGATACTAATCATCGCCGCACGGCAATGACGAAATCCTAATTCTCTTAAAAATGGCAATAAAACATTTTTCCTCATTTCATCATACAGTTTACAAAATAGGAATACATGAATAGTACTCTGAGGTGAGACATTATCGCAAGGGCAAAGAGGTAGATCGTGCGTCCAATTATTAATCGTAGGGAAACTAACCAATCTGTGGAAGATATCAAATCTAAAGCGTGAAAGTAGAAAACGCTCGTAGTTATTAGTTACATAGATTAAGTAGGGCTGAATCTTAAAAGTTGCTAAAAATAATTGGTGCTGCTGGACAGAAGGTTTTAAGACCTCCGCAGCAGTCCGGTGGAAATCCAAGAGGGCTAGACACTCCTTCTTCAAATCTTTTTGTGAGATTTCTGAAATATCCATAGGATTCAGAAAATATTCTTCTCTCCCAATGTCTTTTAAGAAATTAAAAACATACTTCACCCAAGGTATTTTAGTAGCACCCTCCAATTTCAAAATGTCTGTCAGGACATCTCTGTTTAAGTGTGTTGCTTCTTGAGTCCAGAGCCTGTGCCATAACAGCACAATAATCTATTTAGTGTGTCTTTGGCCAGTGTATTGCTCATGATTTAGATGGCTTTTGCATCTATCTCAGTTGCCTCCCTATTCTTGTGTTTGTCTCACCACTTTACCTTCACTTTTGATAAGCTGAGATGTATCCTTCTACTGCTGATATAATGGAACCATTTTTCATTTTGTTTTCCATTTAATTTTTTTAATAGTACTCCATGCAATTGCAATAGAGCATCCTCTTCTTTCTGCTATTTATGGACTTGAAGCTTGTTTGGACTCTTTCCATAGCTTCCTCGATCTCCCCCACCATGTCTCTCTCCGTCCCTGCCCCTTCCTTCTAAGTACTGAGCCCAGGTCCGGACTGTATGTGGTGGGCACCGAGCATTTTCCCAGTGTGATTGGAAGGTTGGGGGACGGTTTTTGACCAATGGGAGCCATTTTGTTCCTGGGGGCCGGTTTTTCAATATCAGCCCCCTGTGACAAAAGCGGCAGCGGTGCTTGACACTCGAACCCCCCCGCGCAGGCCAGCACTTCTCAGTAGCACCCCCAACCCCGGGGCCAGTTGAGCGGAATTGCCAGGGCTGGTTTCTATTACCAGTCCAGCTGTGACTGAGCCCAGAGATGCGCATGACCTCTCTGTGGCACGCCATGCACTGGGTAGCAGACGAAGTGATGCCCTGAATGTTGCCACCAGCACTTTTCTATGACTCTTTTCAGAGGCTAGAGACGCACTTGAGTCCTCCAAAGCACAAGCGTTCTGTATGGCTTGCTTGGTAATACATTGGATGTTGTCCTACAACACTTTTCTGTACCTTCTTCTGCCCTCATTCAGCAGAATTCATTTCCTCAAAATAGACTTTTCCCACTGCCCCACTACGGCTGTAATTGCTATTGGTTTAGGTAATGTCACCTGCTTTTAAAATCCACCATCAATGGCAAAATCAATAGCAACGACCAGCCATCTTAAAAGTTTATTTCGTAACTTTCAAAATTACCACAACTTTCATGTGACAGCATTCATCCTGAAAGTATAGAAAATAATGTTTTTATACTTTCAAGGCAGCCACTGTGTTGCGTAATACAACGTGAAGTTACACATCAAAGCAGTCATCATGAAAGCATGAAAACGTTAATAGGTGCCTGTAATTTCAAGATTGCTACCACATTACATCATGTTATGTCCTGCAACATGGTGGCAATCTTGAAAGTAGGGAAATATTGTTTTCTATACTTTGAAGGTGACCATTGCTTTAACCCACCGTTCACTGCGTTACACAACGTGGAGGCCACCTTGAAAGCATGAAAATATTATTTTGTATATTTTTAAGAATGGTGCCACATCGCATCAAACCACTCGGGGTTACACAATGACACAATGTGGTGGCTATCTTGAAAGTATAAGAAATACATTATGAAGGCTACCAGTCTTCACAATTAGCTTTGCCAGTATGGGCACTTTCTAAATGCATGCACCATTGGAAAAGTGTGACTGATTGACTTTGTCAATGCTAGTTTCTGTAGCATCCATTTTTCAGATGTTTTCGTCTGCGCACGCTCCCCAATACTGCGGTAGAGAGAAGTATAGTCAAAAACAGTGGGGCTCATTTATGAGCCCTTGCGTCACTTTTGCACCACTGGTGCATCACTTTTTGTGACGCACCACCATTGTATAAAATGCGCCTTGTTGCGCCATATTTACAAAGTGACGCATCTAGGTAAATGCATCACTTTGTAAACCCCTGCGCTACATTAAACCTGTGCCAGGTATAATGTATGCAAGGGAGGTTTTCCCACGCATGTGAAAGGACACATTGCTGGAGTTGCGTCACTTTTGTGACACACTCCAGTGATGTGTCACTTTTGCGCCATATAGATAAGTCAGAAATACTGACATATCTGTAACTCCTTGAGACATGATGCATCATATAGTAATATGACGCATCTATCATGTCACAAGGAGGGCGCACTGAGAAGTGACGCATCGCTGCTTTCACGCAGCGATGCGTCACTTCTCATAAATGAGGCCCAATAGGTTTAACATATCTGCAGCACAGCTAATCGGCCTCCATACAAGCGTCAATCATTTTTGCTTTGCAAATACTTGTTTTATTTGCATTTGCATTTTACCAATGTACTTCCTTTGGGACGTTCATCCATTTCTTTTTCTAGCACGAGAAGCCATATAGTTTATTTTCTGCCAAAGCAGTCTTCCTGGCCTCTTAAGAGGCATGTTATTATCGCGTTTTCTAGGAGTAAAATTCATCCTCTAGCGTTTTACCTCTAAGTTTGCATCTACAAAGTATCTGCTGAAGTAAAACAATACCCAAGCAGCTGTAGAAATAGAATGTGCCAACTGTGTGACAATGAACTCTCCCCCAATGACTCCTCCCTGACACCCAAACTGATGATACTGATTAGACGGAACAGAAGAGTATACAGTATACTCCATGCCGAAACCTAAGATCCAAGGTTAGGGCACTTGTGACTTTACCAAGAATATCTAAAGCCAGAATGGGGGCACGCTCATTCAGATACCTTGCAGCAAAAGTATGGACCACCCTACCTATGGCCCAAAGAACAGAACCATGTGAAACACAATTTTGCAAACAACTGAAGACATGGTTATTCTTAACAGCATACTAAAATTAGTATGTAGACCAAAGAGAGTGACCAGCTAGGAGTGGCAAATACTGGTGCTACTTACCCTTTCAGCAAACCTGTTCCAGGGCGGGGACACACCAGTGGTGTAACCATACTCTTTATAAATGGCTAAATAAATAAAGACAAGGTGGGGCCTGAGGTATATCCAGCTGTACCTCAGCACTTGCAACAGAAAATTCTATTCCAGTCACTCTGAGTAGATGAACCTGAAATGCAGCAACACAAATGCAGACTCAGGAAGTGTGATGAAACCTGCCAAACTGAACTTATATATTTCTTACCATCATATACTATTGACTTTCTTATGGTAGAGAGGTACCATCTGCTGATTTTGAGTCAGGATTAATTATCTGATAATCTATGTTTGATTATTATATTAAAGTTATTTGCTAATTGTTTTAGCACATTTGGCTCCCCAAAACGGCAGAACAATTTGTAAAATTATTTAGAAGCTGCCAGGCAGAGGACATTCAGACAGAGGGCATCATTCCTTGATTGTAAGATTCTGCTGAGGAAATCACTTTGCTTTGATCAGCTGGTTAGACTCTTGCCCTTTCCTGCACTCGAGCCCTTAAAGATGCTTAGAAGGCAATGTATGTGCATCTTCCAGCATCTAAGATAGTTGGTTATAGGAGGTGAAACATTCACCCTAAATTGAAACTGATCACATTCAAGTCTCACCTGCTGTCATCTTGAGAGAAGACTAACCAAATGTTCACGTGTTGGAAAATGTAATTTGTAGTAAGTCACATTACATGTATGCCCTCCCTTATCACAGATGTGTGTTTAAATACAAACGAACATTTTGCAAATTAAAGTCTCGTGGAGAAACAGTCCTGAAAATCACACCAAGTATTTATGTTTTGCAACTTGCTTGAATTACGGTGTAGGTTTTCATTTTTTTTGAAGAATGGGGGGCCATCCACGAATAAAAACCTGAGTCCGTTTAGAAAGAGTTGCTTTCCAAACATAGAAAACAAAACATATGCAATAGCTGAACAACATTTACTACACATATTGGCCTTGTATGCACAGATCAGATCATTTAAAAGTGGGTGTATTTTGCATATGCCATAGGAAGGGGTGGTGGGGTTAGTACATGTAATCACACTGCCTTCGTCTGAATATGAGGAAGGGATTTGTGATTGGTTACATGCGAATACAAAAGACAATAAAAACATATTTTGCAGAATTACAGACTCCAAAATCCCAACCTATCTGAATATAGCACTACAACATTTTCGACTTCTGTTTAATTCTTAAAACCACGAAACTCACTTCCCACACACTTTACGACTTGGTTAATTTAGCATTCTAACTCCAGCGTTCGCAATCTCATACAGGTGGCCAGTGAGATTGCTCTCAGGGCCCCGTTTCGGAGAGAGATATTTTTGCGAGGTTGATAGTTCAGTGGTCTGTTTTGGAGTCTATGGGCCTGATTACACATTGGCTGCACCATCAGGGGCCACATTACAGGCATTGCTTGCGCCGGGTGCTCCTTTTAAAAGATGCTCCCAGGGCAAACAATGAAAATGCGCCCTATTATGATGAATGTGCTGTCATCAAGGCCGCCGCGTACTCGCACTGTCCTGAGGGAAGCGCATTTGGTGAAAAAACGGAGCTGCGGATTTACAGCCGCTCTGTGTTTCCACAGTGCAGCTGGCAAGTGGCAACCCACATGCACCTTTAAAGGGGATTAGAGATCTGGTCCATAGTACCCTTTTTCTCCCCTCCAGAGGACTACTCTCAGGGGACGCACTCACAGTGCACCGCCACTGTGAGTACCCCCTAAGAGCTTGTTTGCCTCTGCCCCTGCGTCTGTAATTCGGAACAGGCTCAGAGGCAAATGGGTTGCTTCCGTTGCATGGGGCACACCCCCATGCAAATGTGAGACCGCACCCTGTAGATAGCGCTGGCACTTTATGTGCATCAGGGCTACTGGTATTACAGAAGGTTCCTGCACAGGCATGTGCGGCCCCTTCTGTAATACCAAAGTGCCCCAGGGGCATGCGAAGCGGGCGCAAACGCCTGTTGCTCCCCAAGGGTACTTTCTGTAATAAGGCTCCAAATACGATAATGATAACATTATATGAAAAGCCGACACCGAGGTGTTAGGAATTTATCAGATGTGATCATTATTGAATCTCCTAAGTTTTTGTGGAATAACATGAAGGCATTGTGGCTTCCACTACCAAAATCCAAGTGTCTCAGTTAATACGAGGCTTTTTCCACTTGTTAACTTCTGGCAGATGTTAACCTGCTGAAATGTAACAAACGGTTTCATCTTTACCACACCTGGTAATTACTGGGTGTGATACCACTTGTAATTATGATCCCTCCACAAACAGATGTTTGCGGAGGGATCACATGTGGTGGGCCACATGCAATCAGGCCCATTAAGTTACATCATATAAAGTCAGTACCAGAAGTGCTAATTTAAGACAGGTCTATGTGACCCTGTTATAGAAGTGCCCCAGGGGCACAAGTGACGTTTGCTCCCGCTTTGCGCACCACCGGGGGCATTTTGGCATTACAGAAGGCGCCACAGAAGCTTGTGCGTCTCCTTCTGTAATACTGAAAGTGCTGGTGCACATACAGCGCCAGCGCTTCCTCAAGAGGGAAATCTTCAAGAGGCAAAGAAGATCTCAGGAGGCGTACCAACAGTGCACCACCTAAATTGTGGCACACGGTCAGTGCGCCCCATGATTGCAGCCCTCTGGAGAGGAAAAAGGGGGTCCCATGGAACCCCCAGACATCCCCTTGTAGGCAGTTGCAGTCACTCACTTCACCCATCTTCAAGGGAAACGCTATTTCCCATTCAAAGTGTAGGCGGGTTGCCGCCTGCACTGTGAAAACACAGAGCAGCTTCAAAGCAGCCGCTCCGTTTTTCACATGCTATGCGCTACCCTGGGGTCCTCGCGGTTCCCCTGGAGGCAGAAAATTCACCTTAATACAGCACATTTTCTTTGATTGCGCCGGACGCAGTTTTTAAAAAGTGCACCCAACGCAATCAAGGAAAATGTACTGTATGTACAACACGGCCCCTGTTGTCTTAAAAAGTTGAAGCGCCGCTGGAGTTGTATGTCCTACCTTAGACAACAGTAAATAGTTGTATGGCACCGGAAATATAAAGAATGTACTGCTTTTGTCACAATACGTATTATAGTTTGTTTATGACTCTTAAGTAAACAAAACAATATAACACAATAACATAACACAAAGAAACATGACAATACAACTAAAACTTAAGGGGAATAGTAAAGCAGTCAGAACAGAATGAAGGGCAAAAACCATAGTACAACACATCAACAACACAATGCAATACTGCAGGGCAGAAACACAACAATACAAACAACAAAAAACATCACTGTCACAGCAAAATGCAGCACAACAAATAGGTAAAAACATTCTTGTCCCAGATTATCATCTTAAGAAATCTATTTTTATACTACATGGTAAAAGGTGTTTACAGCAAGCATCGTTTTACCACCAACGATTTGCAATAGCTCCATTCAAAACTGTTATCTTTTTCAAAATATATTTTTCCAGCCTGTGTTTTCGCATGCTATCATGTGATTACTTATAGAAAGCATAGTTCTGGGCGCAGAAAAAGCACCAGCAATGTAAAATCAAAATTGAAGAAACCCATGGGAGATGTGGCATGTGATATAAATCTAACAGCTGCAATCTCCTCCTTCAAATTCAGCTCTTGAAAGAGGCGGCATGCCTGAATAATTTAACGTGCCCTAACAGATACACAAAGGACAACATGAAAACACCTACATTCTTTTATCTTGTTGTTTCTCTCACCACCAATAAATCCTTTCATGTTTTCCATGATTTATTTTATGAGGTTTATCTAAATTTTTGTTTTTGTATTTACAGTGCTGCTTGTTCAAAATACAATTAGTAAAAGAAAAAGAAGCAGGTATGTTCAGCAGAAATGGGACATAGAGGGTAGTACCGAGCAAAAAAGGTAAATTGTTGAATTATGTCAAAAATAATCCACCCAGAACAGGCAAGGTCCCCGCAAACCACAGACATCTGGTAACATCCCTAGTGCTCCCAATTCAATTTCAGTCACATTACAAGAGCATTGCCAAGGCCATACTACTTACAGCCCGTACCACCGAAAAATGATTCATTCGCCTTTGCTCACATTAAAGGCGCACTTGGACAAAAAATGCTAACAAGGCATGTAAAAGTGCAATTGTCTTCTCTATTGAAATCTCAATCATATTGATCCTATGTCATTCTTTTCCAGCATCAAACAATAACAAGGTAACAAGATATAACAGGTTTCTCCTTGTTTTAAATAATTCAAAGAGGGTTCAATTTAAATCCCGGTGTATAGCCCACAAGATAATTCATGGCAACAGCCCTCGATTTTCTCGTCTTTTGCTCCCACACAAACACTTTGTTAACTTTCTCATGGTCATTTGAAAGTCCACAGTGATCAGAAAAGCAAGGCATAGTTTTTTTTTCTTGTTGTGCACCTAAAATGTGGATTGTTCTCCCTATTTCCCTGAAATTTGAACAGTCAGAATATAAGTTCAGGAAACTATTGAAAACATATATGTTCTAGATAGGTAGCTTGTGCTGTCTTTAACTGGCTCCAGAGTGATGCATCCATGAAAAATTGATGTCATATTAGCGAAACATTGTAGAATTCAACCCTCAAATATTGTATCCATTCCTGTGTACGATACATTGTGGAGGAATTGTTTTGACTAGACCCTAAATAATACAGCACCCCTAACATCCTTTCCCACTTTACTGTCCCCTTCTCCGCAACCAGGGCAATACATAAGGTAGAAGTACCCATAGTAAATAAAAGAAAAAACAGTCATGAACCCGCAGTGTGACTCTCCAATTATCAGTATATTTCATACTACTATAATTTCTGGAGTCAGTTCTGACAGCTGAAAAGTTTACTCTTCAACGGTGAAATGTACAGTAGCAAATATAGTCAGCAGCATGGACACTGCATGCATGATTTAATTTAGCAACATAAAAGTAACCTTAACAAGTCATGCTATTAATATTTTAGTTGTGAATCAGTCATAACTGAGGGGTATTTCGTCAAACACATGTAAGTTTGCATGTGCGTAATGGTTTTGTATAGTGTGCTGCATGCAATTTAGACACATGGGGCCCCATTAGGATGGCAGTCCGCCCGGCATCCTGTCGTGAAATGGGACCGCCCGCCATAAGGGCGAGGGTCCCTTGGGGGCCATTAGGATGCGCCCGCCACAGTGGCGGGCGCATCCTGCATCCTTGACATTGTTGTGGGCAGTGCACTCAGCACCGCCCACCACAATGCCAGGAAGGCATGTTGTGCACTTCCATGCACAACATGGCAGGCACCGCGCGGTGCCTGCCATGTTGTGCATGGAACTGCAGTGGGGTACCATAGGTACCCCCCATGTGCACCCCCCACCCCCTAGATTCCCTGGGGGCCCGCAACGGACCCCCAATAGTAGAAACTGTCTGCCTTTCCGCCACGGAAAGGCACATCCCCGCACACATGCTAATATGGATGGCGGTGTCTCCCAGACACCGCCACCATGTTAGCTCCGTCGGTCGCAGAGTCGACCAGGCGGAAAACCGGCGGGCGATCTTTACGTCCGCCGGTGTCCCCCCCCGCCATGGTAATCTGGCGGGGGGAATTTGGGAGCGGGCGTATCGCCACCGCCATACGGGCAGTGGCTATCCGCACGTTATCATAATGGGTCCCTTACTTTTTAGAGCAGGGTTTCTTAACCTTATGACTTCTAAGGACGTCCAATGAATCACTACTGGAAGCCAGGGACTCCCTCCTAAAAAATGTCTATGATTTGAGCCTCTAAGCCACTACACAAAAGCTCATAAACATCAAAAAGACACATAAATCGTATTAATTATTTCATTCACAAACAAACAAATTTGAAAATAGAATTGTTACTATTAATGGGTAAGTTGGAGCTTTTCAGAATCTAGTTTTATTTCTGAAATGCAAAGTGATATGCTAGACCAGACATTCTTAACCTTTTGACTTCTGTGGACATCCACTGAATCATTACTGGAATTCAAGAGCCCCCCACTGAGTCATTACTGGAAGTTGAGGACACCCAGCCTCAACAATTTCTAGTATTTGAACTTCAAAACAATACACAAAAATACAAACTGTGTATACAAGAAACAAATGATCTAATATTGAAATAGTTTGTTTAATTTACAATCAAATATAGAAAATGTTTTAACATTTTTTAATTGTGCTGCTTTATTTCTATATACTGTATTCATTTTAATGTATTAATTTTAGCATTTATTAATTTTGTAACACAGTTGCGGACCCCCTGAAAAAGTCTGTCTGACCCAGGGATTCTAGGACCACCCATTAAGAACCACTGTGCTATACTCTTGCATATCACTTTTCTTTTTGCTCCTAATGCATGCTCTCTTTTTGTGTGCCCATATGGCTGTTTCAATTGAGGCCAGCAGTAGCCCGCACTGGATTAGCCCACACTGGATTTGCTGTACTTGTGCTGCTCCCACAATCAAGATGACCAACTTATTTTTTAGCCACCAATTTCAAATTTCTTCACATAAACTGAACATTTTTAAATGTTTCTTTATTGTGTGCATATATGTTATAAATCTGTTAACATTATTACTCTTATGAACAACTGCGGACCCCCTGAATTGTCATTGTGGACCCCCAGGGGTCCGTGGATCACAGGCTAAGAATCACTGATTCAGAGCATGGGCTCTCACAAACATTTTCTTGGGGGGCAAAAAGCACGAGCTGGGGTGTGCCCGAGGGCCATATCAATGTGCGGGCATCCCCAGGGAGACTGGGTAGGATGGAGTATTATGGGGACAGAAAAAAAACATACACCTTTCAAAAGATTACTACAAAATGATTTCTTTCAAATCTTTTTTGGGCAACTTTGCAATAGCTTGTCTTATACTTTGTGCAGCTTATACATGTTTTAAACTTTGTAGCCTATGTTACACTGTGGTGAATTCATTTTCAAACTATTAACTTTCATATTCACAGTGCTTACTGTAACAGAGTGGGACCCAACAGCTTATAAATACTCATCACATTATCCCATTGCACCGACAGGGATCCAAGCTAGTGACCCTCCAATTACATACGGAGACAATTGAAGTCTGTAGCAATCAAACGTAACTTTCCATTTCCACGTTAGTTTTACTTGCATTCATTTTTCATTTGAGGTTTGTGCATTACAATTCATTGCCTTGAGTTGTATGCAGCTACCTGTATATAAGATTGCCAGCTAGCTGTTTTTTTAACTGGCATGGCTAATATTTTGGTGTCAAGGCCTGTACAAATATTAGGAAAACCATCTAAAACTAGTATTCTTTCCCTTATCAGTACATATTTTAAACTGTAAAGACAAGAAGAAAGAAAATCATAAAGTGTTCCAGAGATGCCTTAACGATCTCAGACTGCTAATTAAAGTAAACAAATAAAGAAAGGGCATGTTCAAAATGAATACAGATGATTTTCTGTAAAGTTCTATTTATGTATCATGTCCGGGCCTTTGCAGAATCAAAAATTTGAACAAATGGGCAGTATGTCTGTCTGGGAAAGATGGTGTATGTAATTGGGCTGAGTGACTGCTAGAACCACTTGATGGACACATGCCATACAAAATAATGCAATGCTTGATATGCTAGGTGTTAGTACTTTTGTATTTAACATTTGCCTGTTGCCTCACTAACCGGGGACGTCTGGGTCAAACATTCTTCCTGGTCACCAACTAAAAGGGAACACACAGGTGCCCCTATGCCCAAATGCTAAAATGATCCTACCAGGGTCACGCACAACATTTCCTCCCAGAAATTTTAAAAACAACCAAAATAACAACCTACAAAACAATCACTCAGACACATTTGACTGAATGGCCAGACTTGTCACATAACAAAATCTCTGTATTTGGATGGCGCTTTCGGATAAGTGTGCTACTGGTACCGAGGATGCTGCCGGTCGACCAACTCTAACTCAGCCTCTGTGGCCCTAATAGATTCGGCGGGGGCACTAGATAGTCGGTGCACGGATGAGGAACAACAAGCTCTGTGGCCTGAAGGGGTATTCTCAGTAGCTTCGCAACTGCCCGGGGTGTACTCCACAGTGGGAGGACCAGTGCGTCATGGGTTGCCAGCTCTGCGAACAGAACACCCCGAGACTGATCCTGGTGAGGCCACTTCTGATCTGGATGTGCTTCCTGCACTGTCACAGAGACAGAGTGACAGAAACCTGCACCAGGCAGGCCCATGCATGACACAGATAGTCTGTGTCAAACTGAGGGGGTGGTTATGCCCCCCCCAACAGTCCTGGCTTACCAGGCACCTGTTCAGGCTTAGGGTACAGACTCTATGCTGAAAGGCCAATATCAGATGACCATACCTGGACTGGTCGGAGGGGGAGTTGTAGGAGGGTACCTAACACCGGGGGCTTTTGCCCCTCACTCTGCAATACCTCAGAGGTCAGAGAACCCTCGATGCCGGGGGCCTGGCTCTTGACACTGACAGCTGTCAGTGGCGTCTGTTGGATGCTGTCCATATGGGCAGAGTTTTCCTTGGGATGGGAGCAGAAGTCTGATCCAAGGGTCAGAATCCACCACATCACTTCGGTGGACACGGTGGTGCTATCTGCCTACTGGGCTGCATCTATGAGCAAGTTATAGTGAGGTATTTTACAGATGGGGTCTACAAGTGAGGAGAAGGATTCCAATAGGTCAGTACATTGGCTCTGGATAGTGTAGACAGAGGAATGCAACTGAGTTCAGTGGGAGTGCACTGGACTGACAAATACAACTGCAGAAAAGGCCCATTGGACACGTTCTATAGCCCAAGCAGGGAAGTCCGTTAACTGCTTAACCGCGGGTGCAATTTCCCCACGGTGCGGCGGTTTTGCGGAGTGGGCGGGGCCGCGGCAGCCAATGGACATGCGCAGCACTACGAAGGTAGTGCTCGGGACAGCCGTTGGCCGACAGAAGCAGCAAAGGGGTTAAGGTATTTATTATTCTACCCTGGCTTTTGGCTGACTTGGCCCTCTTTATTATTCTACCCTGGCTTTTGGCTGACTTGGTCCTCTTTATTATTCTACCCTGGCTTTTGGCTGACTTGGCCCTCTCTGCAGGGTCACCCCCAACTTTTTGGCCTTCACCCTCATGTTTTCTGAAGCTCCTTTTGTTGGCTTCTTCACTACAACATTGAGGTCTTGGTGCCTCTTTTGAAGCTTGTTTGTGATCAGCTCCCACGAGAGAAAGAGTGGTTTTGAAAAAGACACGCAACAGGGGAATCACTGCCTCAATTAAGCTTTTTCTTAATTCTAAAACATCTTCACACATTCAGTACATTTGATGATCTTGATAATTTATCAGGTGCTGTACGAGGTCTCTTTGAATGTGATGAGCACCAGAAAAAGTGTGAATTAAGATTTGGCAACTGCTACACCTCCAAAATATATCAGTGTTCACATGTTGCCCCGGGTCTCTATGTAGCAGAAAACAATTAATGAAACAAAAACCTTTGTTGCACATTTGATTGCCTCCTTAGTCTTTAATGGTCCCTGATAGGGATTCGTTTTTTTCCAAAGCCCTAAACCAAATATCTATTACATGGTGAACTTAATTTTCTATCCTAATTGGTTTTCTTTTCACTTCTTGGATCTTTATGTATTGCTTAGACAATACATTTTTACTATTTCTGCAATACATTTTCTTTGTACATTTCATTTTCGATCTTTCAGTGATTTTGTTTTTATGTTTCTTGCCATCCACAGCTTCTCTTTCAATGTTAAGCCTTGAGCTTATCCTGGCTACTAAAAGGGGAGCCATGGCCACTTACGGTAGCTTTAACTCACCTCTATATGGTGGTACTTGAGTGTGGGTTTTGAGAAATTCACTTATATCATCTCAGGTTCACTTATAGCACATCCTGCTATTGGCCGGACCACTAGATGAGAAGCAAAGATTGTTACAGCATGCACAATGTTTAAGCACAGCAGGTGATCTAGTTTTGGTGTCACACATAAATAGCGTGCACATCAAATCATTGTGAGGTGGTGGGTGGTATGTTCCCAGTGAAATTGAGAAAGTATCTCTCTCCATTAAAGAGCAACATTTACACGTTTTCCCTCCATGTCTATATCCTTAGAACATCCTCTTAGCATGTATGCATTCCTGCTCACATTATAACCAAACAGTTTAATCCTTTTCCACCATTATCAGATGCACCCTAAAACGCTATCCAGACAGAAGATGGGTATATGCATGCATCTAGGGTTATCCTGAGACAGTTATTACAACATTGTGCCACTATTAGTATGGGAAGGTAAATTGCTAAATACTTTTAATGTAGCAAGACAAGAGTAATCAATCATTAAATAAGGCATCTCAAACCCATATTCTCTATATTTACAGAATTAGTGTAAGAAATAGGCTTTTGAGGTAAGCCTAGCGGTCAAGTAAACAGAGATGAACACTTATCCTTAAGAGTTCTTGGCCTCACTTTTAGCAGCCGGGACAGAAAATCAAAATAGTGCTCAGAGAATTTGTGTGATTGTTATGTGAAATAGCACAACAGAACAACGAAAACGTTAAGCAATAGATAATTTGAAGGTCCACACTATCTTAAGTAGAAAAAAAAGAAAAAGAGAACCTCCAATGGGGTTTGAATCTTATATTTCTGTAGTTCTGCTGTACACTGCTCTTTGGCCCATTGTTCTTACAGTAAGACACTTCAACAAAAAGCAAAGGAAGAAATTAATTAAATAAGAGATCAAAAAGTTGAAACAGGAACATTTTAAAATCTTAATAAAAACATGGGTCAAACAAAGTTAAACTTTTATCAATTGATCATGTCAGAAAATACCCAGAAACAGCACAATCAGTGGGTGTATTTTTTTTTATTTCAAATTTTTATTTTTTATTTTGTGCAAAAACATTAGCATTTCTGTTACAAGGTTAGCCAGTCACGGGATGTACAATAGTGTCCCAAGGCATTATGACACATTTACATAGCTAACCCCACATGACGTTATTTACTGGAAACAAGAGAAAAGGTGACAGAAAAAGGCAGGAAAGAAAGGGGTGAAAGAAGAAAAGGAGACAGTTATAAATCCTTTGATCGCCTGTCAAAACTGGCATACGACTAGCTTACTTGGGGAGAGATTGGGAAATATGTTGGCTAGTAAGGGTAGGCTGTTCCTTCTGCAGTGCTTTTCAGTTCAAATCAAATCAAAATCCAGTGGGTCTAGATAGTAGATGATATCGTAGAAGTATAGACAAATCTGTGAATGTATTTTAACCCCTTGGCGCCCCCCCCAGGAATTACCGCCGCGCCCTGGGGGGGAGGGGGGCCGCGTGGCGCCGCCATGCTCGTGATGGGACGACTCCGTCATGAGCCACGGGCGCGCTTTCCGTTATCAGCACAGCGCGTCCGTGGCTCGTGATGGAGTGGTTTCGTCACGAGCACGGAAGGGGTTAAAAGTTATGGCGGCTCATGTTTGCAGGCTGTTAATGAGACTTGAAGATGTCAACCATCGTGTTTAAAGAGGCTGAAACATCTGGTGAAGAGAAGTAGAAGTAGCTGTGATGCCCCTCAAGTCAAGTCTGGAGCCAGAAGTGAATCAAGTCATTGCTTTTTCCTGAGATTCGTCTTAAGAATGCCAAACTGAGGTGTTTGGCCTGGCCTGGTGAAGGGGCTTTCCTGATGCCACTGCTTAGAGCTGGTTCATAGGAAAGGGAGGGGATTTGAATCAATAACTAGATCAATGAACATTATTCTTGATGCAAAGATTTGAAAGATTATTATCAGTTTCCCCACAAATCTGTTGTGATAAAGTTCTTCCGACCTGGTTCTAACAAATTCAGAACTCTTAGTTTTTATATGTGGGACCTCCCTCTGGTTCTGGGTATTTTGCAGATTCTCAGCACCCAGACATCCTGAGGCTGACTCACTCAGCAGACACTGTTTTCAAGGAAGGCAGACCCAAATATCCCTGTGCCCTAGGTCAATAAACTATCTTCCACAGTTCTAGAATCAAGACCTAGAAGCAGAGATGGAAGGCAGAAGAAGAAACAATATCTTCCAATCTGCCTTAGGCTGCAGGTCACCATGCATAAGGCCTGGAGTCTTTCATAGTCTTTGACATCAGCACTGGTCTTAAAGTATGCATGGGACATGAATACATTTGAAGAGGGGGAAGTAGCATGACCTTAGTAGGTGATCCTAAATACCCATAAAAGTGCCTAAACACCACACTCATATGTTCTAGACTCTAATGTAGTTAGTGTGCCTCGTGCTTTGCAAGGTGATATCTAAAATATCTGGGTACATTTTAATACCTAAAAAAACCTTATCTTGGAGACTGCTGTTTTCATACAGAAGTGAATGAGTCTCTGCCTTTGTGTACAGTGTGATAAACAGTGCTGGATAAAGGTGCTATATTTTGTCAAGGTGAACAGATGTGGAATTAAGAATAGTGAATTTATACTTACCTATATTAACTACATAATGGTAGTTCATATTACGGAGTCAATATTTTGTAGGTTAATTTGAAAAGTGTGATATTCTGGTTGGAGGGATGTGTCTGCTAATCACTAGTGTAATGTCTTAACACATTCACCTTGATTTATTAGAGCAAACATTCCTAATACCCCTATGAAGAGATTATATTATTAACTGCACATTAAACTACATTTCCCAATGTATCTGATCCAAATGAATAGGAGCCCCAGAGTCACATATCCTCAGATCATTTAAGGTCCCTGTATCAATTATTAATATTATTATACTCACTTAGTATAAATATACTGCAATAAGCAGTATCCTTGTCTTTAGAAAGTTGCATGGGTTTTATTCATGTCATGATCTGGGTTACTGTACCTAATGTTATTGTATTCATTTCACAATGCGGCAAGTTTGCACTCAATAAATGCCCATAGGCAAATAAACAGAAAAATACTACCAAACAATAATGAATGTCACAAAATGGATGGCAGACAACTACTCTACCAGGCATACATGATCTCTGATATTTAAACCTCTGATTACTATTACAACTCATGGTCCACCATCTGTATTTAATTGTCAGGTTTGACTTTAAAGATTTTACAAATGGCATGTGAGATAATGAACATTTGTTCCTGGTGGATTACTTCTGTTGTCAACAGTAGCGGCTGGCAATATAAAAATATGGGGTGCATCATGAGCCCAACTCACCTGCCCTGTACAACACTCCCAGCAATGGTGGTGTGACTTGATCTCCATGAGCAGGAAAGGGAAGGACTTCTCTTCCTGCCCAGTGGAACGTGACTCCTGACCAATCCTGGAGCTGCTCTCAGCATGAGAACAGCTACAGGATTGGTGGGAGCAGGTTATCCCAGCACTCATTTTGAGACTGGGGCCTGTGCGAGCAATCACCTGGCTGTTTCACAGCCCGGGGATTGCTGGGTGTATAGTGCATATGTGGGGCTGGCCGTAGGTAGCCAGCCGGCCAACCCGACATGCGCAGTGAAAGGGGCAACAGTACTCCTGCCCAACCCAGCCCCCCACCTCACGTTCACGCTTTACACAACGTGAGCTGGTGGCAAAAAAAGAAATGGCATTCATATGCCATTTTATTTATTAGTGTTTGCCTGCTGCAGTCGCAGCAGCAAGGGTGATACTCCTCTGCCATTTAGTAGGAGCCGCCCCTTGTTGTCCACATTCAAGAAATGTTGAAACGATTCAGGACAACGCCTAGAAAACCGCAATAGTTGTAGCATTTCAAGAGTATTCTCATGTATATAAAACAGAATTTCAACCTCATGGAGATTTCTGCTTGACAAAATGAGGCATGAATTGGAAATATTACTACGTTTTATTGTTTTTGTTTCTATGCAGTGTAAATATCCCCTGCCTCCTGTGGGTGGAACCCCCATCAATTACATCAATGTTAAATATGGAAGTGCTTCCTGTCGATACCCATATTGGAAACATACTTCTGCTTGTGATGGGAAAAAATGTATATGTGTTTCTGAGTGATGACCTGTCTGCCAGTGGTGAATACGTGCACACGCCCACACACACACACCTGTGGGGATGTAGTTTGCAAAGAAGAGCTCATCAGACGCCCAAAAACCACCCTCTAATTCAACATTTGTGAATGCAAAAATTCCACCATAATGGATGACTTTGAATGTTCGCATATTACGTTTTCTAGGGTAATTGTAACCAATCCTGATAGCCTGACTCCGTATTGATATTTTGCCCTTGCAAATTCATTTGTTTGTTCACATAAGTTGAATTTAGGTGATCAAACGTTTTGTGACTCCACTCTTAGTAACGTGTAGCATTGCATTTCTCTAAAACAACAAGGACAGAGACTAGCAAGTGAGACAAACCTTCAAGAGAAGAGTGAGAGAAAGTGTACTTCAGCCTTTATTATGGTTGAAGGGAAAACCGGTAGTAAAACTGCGAGTTTATACAATCATATCCCTTTTTGAATCTACAGGAAATATACATTAAAGTTTTCCAGCCGTATGTAATGGAAAAAAACATGAGGTAAAAGGTGCTCAATTACTCATGTGTTCAATTGTGGGTATTACTGGTTTAGCTGTGTCACCAGCTCATATTTTCAAAAACATTCCTAATTAAAACACATATGTATGTGTGTAGATACAAGGGCTTTCGGTTCAGTCCTCATCATCCATTGGTTTGTTCAACTGTCATTCACATTTTGCTTTTGTCCACCACATCATGCAGCAGGTGGAAGTAAAACAGCCCACATTAGCCAATAATTCTCTTTACTGTGAGAAATTGCATTTTTTGTGTACATTACATATCAGCCTAATAGCAGGTTCTCTGTTGACAGGGGCTTATGGGTCAATCTCGGGTTTTATTTCTGCTTTAATGTCATGGCTTATTTTAATTTATTCTTGCCATAGGTCATTGTTCATTCGTTTTTTAAAAACATATTCACACCAACTTTAGACTGTAGCACTCTTACATCTCATTCCGGTTACTATTGTAGTGCCTATTTCATGTGCTTGCCAAAATAAAAAATACAAATACAAATCTTAGTCTTGCCAAGGTCAGATTTATTGACTTCGCAAATGCTTGCTTTAATTAAGCATTGCAAGAGGGTTCATCTGTATTATCAAGTGTAGAAAAAACATGCCAATGAAAATGGTTTTCAGTCTGCTTCATTTTTTTTAGGTAGCTTTGTGAATATAGGTGATTTACTTTGTAGGAAAGTACCACATGCAGTATGCTCCCCCCCCCCCCACACACTCAACATACTTCCGGACTTGTTTATATTCCTGGATACAGTAAAAATGCGATGCAATTCCATCACAGCACTTTTCAGCTAGAGGTGTCTCTTAAATTAGTGTTTAGCTCCTCAAACCTTTTTCCAATTATTGTTATTTTCACTGAGGTATTGCAATGATGGGTCTCATATACTCGGTGTAAGCATTTATAGGTCACTTTCGAATCTGATCAAAAAGATTTGATTACAAGATCTGACTCAACGACAAATGGATGAAATGATAGGAATATATGGGCGTGTCCCTTTAAGAAGCCCTGCAGCCGTTTTAATCAGTAGGCTGAACCCCTAACAGATGTCACAAATTATCCATGCCATGCGGAGATTATAGCTCATTATGATCTGTAAATCAACTCCATTTTAGAAAAGGCGGCTACGTTCAGGAAAGGGACCTTTTCTAATTCAGAAGAAAAGTATATGGTTCAATCACGCGCTCTTGATCCTAAATCCGGGATTAAGAGATTTAAAGTCTAGAGCATATCTGGGCCTACTTTGTATCAATCTGCTCCTTAAGCTTTTCCTAATCTTTACCGGGTTGTAATTTGGTTGTAAGGAATAAGTCACTCTTTCCCTCCAGTTAACCCTAGCTTTGTGTGCTGGAGATAAATTACACCGACAGAAGTAACAAACATTTGCCCATTCACTTATGATAAAACACTTCTCTTTCATGAATATGAAATCAATTAGGACCAACAAACAAAAAAATAAAATAGATATACTTCAAAAAGTAATTAAGATCAGTGGTATGACATGCACACTGGCTACTGACCCATGACAGCTGTGTATTACTTACATCAGATTAACAAAAGTAATCACGAACAACACCAGATACAACTCTTATAAGGCAAACTTCACCGAAAGCATTCGCTGAACCAAGCAAAACACCAAGCCACGTTTTTGGTGGGCACTTGGTAGTTTGTCTACTCGTCGCCAAACTTATATAACAACAGTTGTTATCTAAAAGCATTTAGTAGAATTGTACCAATGCCATTCCCCACCTTATCATGCACCAAGCCACTTCAATACAGCTGTGGTCTTTGCTCTGAAAACCCACATGCCACTGGAAATAGCTGCCTTCTACCCGCCGCCTGTCCTAGATCACACAACCTAATCTCATCACTGTTCACTTGTTCTTCCAGGTACAATATTAGTACTACACATCCTGAACAGAACAGCAAAAGTTTAAAGTATGCCAGCCAATATCAACTATTTAGAAAGGTATTCGATTTTTTCAGAATCATTTTTTTTTTCATATCCACTCTTCTTTAAACTTTACGAGGCAGATTTACAAGCCCCTTGCTCCACTTTTGCGTCACTTTGAACATGGAAAAAGTGACACTTTTAACATGGAATAAGTGACGCAAAAGTGGCGCAAGGGGCTTGTAAATCTGCCCCTACGTGCGTTAAATGTATACAAATATGACGCATCTCTCCAGTACCCTTCAGCTTCACAAAATGGTTTGTGCAACTACGAATTTGTGGCTTCACGTTTGAAGCAGATTTCAGAGCCTCAGCACAAAATACTTCTCACAGAGACCAAACTATAAAGCACGCATTCCACAAAAAAATGGACAACACATTTTCTTTCGGCAAAGCATCACTATACAAACGCTGCAAAACAATAAAATGCATCTTGCAGCTGCGAATTTCAACAAATTGTTTGTATTTTAAAAAAAAGGGTCTGATTACGAGTTTGGTGCAGTTGCGCCAAACACGCGCAATGACCGCCCGCCATATTAAGAGTTGAACGCGTGTACGGCGGACTGTCCTTCACCTTTCCCGTGGCGGGGTCTGGAAGGCAGGCACCGCAATGGGAACAGCAAAAAAGTTCCAGAATGGCATGGATGGTGAGGTCGATCCTGTACCCGAACTTTGAGGAAATACAGACAGTGGGGCCTCCTTTGTTCCTGCACCATCAGCCTTTTTATGGCATGTAATGGCTGGTGGTGCAGGAGCTCGCAATATGCTCAGCTGAACTGTGCGAGTCCAGCTGAGCATGTTACATTGTGGCGCGCCATCGCCACGGGGCGCAGTAGGTGGTCCTCCGCCGCAATGACATTTCAAATCGTCATGCAGCGGACAGACCACCGCCACTCGAAGTCAAGCCCAAACAAACATTCCCTCACTCATTAGTGATACCTTTAAAAGGTTAACATTTTTAGGTGCTGTGAGGATCAGACCCAGCTTTGGCAATACCCACTGTTCAGATTTTGTCCATGTTGATAAAATATTAATATTGATTTCTGCAGCCACAAAGCAACCCTGTCACAAAAAGAAGAGATGCAAGACTGGAAACAGTGTTTACAACGCTGTCATTACATCGCGTTACCTTTACAACGCGGTCGTTACAACGTTCGTGTTGTTAGAATGCGATACCTTTACATCGCAAGTCTTTAGATCGACTTGCTGTAGGGGGCAATCTAACCTTAGGAATAGTATCATTTACTATCCCAACACCTTCCCTACTGTTGCGCAGGCTGGAGTTGGAATAGTAAATTATACTATTCCTAAATCCAGCGCGCCCCCTACAGCAAGTCGATCTAGTGGCTTGCGATGTAAAGGTATCGCGTTCTAACAATGCGGTCGTTGTAACGATGCGTTGTAAAAGAACGCAATGTAATAGCATACATTGTAACATGCTGTATTCATGCAAGATACCACCCCGTTGTAAACTGTTATATACCCCTAAATAGCTCCTCAGGGAAAGCCACAATGTACTTTGGCGTAGCAGTACTTGGAGCCAAACCCTTATGGCAATCATCATAGTTCATATTTTTTCATGTGAAAAACAAAATAAGAATATTAATGTTTGCTTCCAAGAAACAATACTGGCGACCATAAAATAATGCACCACAACTCAAGTTCGCAGCAGCCTTGAAGCTTACTACTCTGCCCCCAAGTTACTGGGTTTCAAAGTCAAAAACGTATGTTAACCACTTGACCACAGGGCCCCAAGTGAAGGTTTCATTTTTAGTTATGCATCTGGATATTTACTGCAGAATATACATAGCTGCTTTGGTATACATGTCTAATTCACACATTCCTTACTGCCGTGGCTCATCCCTCCTTCCAAAAGTCATGTGGTAGAATCTTTGCACTGCTGCCATAAAGGGGCAAATCTTTCCACAATTTTGCCACTTTTGTAATACAGATTGGATTAAACATGTTTAGCCCAGTCCTTACTAAAGAAAACATTTTACACCTGTGCAAACTTGTTAAAATGTAATGCGAAATGCATATAAACTATATATCACGCTTTACGCCTATATATCATTTTATGTGTGCTGAAGATTTTAATAAAGACACTGTAGTTCATGAACAATTTATTTTTATTTTATAATTTTTAAATATTGAAAACTAATATAGCACTATTCTCTGAAATATATCATAAAAATAGAACATTCTGATTTTGCCTCAAATATTGCCAGAAGAGGAAATCATTTTCTTTTTTACAATTTATTATGCACACACAGAAAACATGTGCCATGTTTGTCGTGATGCAAACACTGTTTATTTCTACTTTCCCTAATACACAAGCAAAAGCACCCTTGGTAAAGTCAATAGGTCTGGCAAACTGATAAGGGAATGTGCTTGTTCACAGATAAATAGTGTGATTGTGAGGTTGTGAAAATGAGCCAATAGTTCCACTGCAGTGTGAGTACGAGGAGGCTTGGGAAACGAGAAATTAAGCGTGGGGAGACTGGCAAAACAGCAAGAAGGAAACAAGTAAGAAAGAAAGTCATTAAATGGGCTAGTGATAAAAGGGACATATTGAGAGAATAAGAGAACAACAGAGTTAGTAACTAGAGAGAGAGAGAATTATGAATATGGGAGGAGTAAGACTTACAGGAGAAGACACCTAATTTCCTTATCATCTGATGAGATGGAAAGGACTGGCCACATTCGCCTCACATAAGGGCCCCCCTTTAACTTCTCCTTCTTTGGCTCGGTCATCCCTTCGACCCAGGAGGAAATCAAATTAAGTAGGCTAGAGGGACACATGCTAGGGGAGGTGGAAAGGAAGAGTGAAGACAAGCAAAATAGGTGTGTTTCATTGATAGAAGTGGAGAGGCCAGACTTGACTGAAAGAGCATTTATTTCACAATTGACCTGGTTTATAAAGGAAGCAGCAGTGGGTTTGCATCACAGAAAACAAATGCAACACCTCCAAGCAAAATACCAGAGAAATGCTACCTCATACACATGCTAGGAGAGTGTCAGTGGAAACTTCTCCCACACCGAGCAGGTACATCAAATACATCAGCAATGTAATATATTTCACATACTACAATCCAGGCTAAGAATTCACCTGTTTGGCATCAAACGCAAAGAAAGTGGTGCAGCTTATGCAGTGGGTTTTTTGAGCTGTTGCTCACAGTGCAGGTGCAGCACAGAAAACAGCAGTACAGTCTTCTGTAAAAATACAGAAATGGTCAAGCACCAGAGGCAGAGTGAGTGTTCCTCCTTCAGGAAGAGCAGGCATGGCATAGAGGGAAATACAACACAGGCCACACTCGCATAATGAACCGGTCCAGCCTGTGCAGCAGCAGTGCAAACTGCCCTCATACACAGAATACGCACTGCCTTGGCATCAGCAGTACAATACAGTCCCACTCACAGTTAGTTAAGAAGGGCAGTTTGCCACAAACACTCAACACTGAACAAAAAGTGGCAACCCAATAGACCCTTGGAGGCTTGGGTAATCTAAACAATCACATAATAGTGCCTTCAAGGGATTCTTTAAAAAAAAAATCATATCATACCAGAATTAACCAAATGAATTATCTCAAAGCCCAGATTGGTGCCTCGATACAAACAAATGTTAGAAATACATTTTTTGATTAGACAACTAATCAATCGCAAAACTGAGATACATTCAGTCAAAGAACAATACTACACGGGTGTCTACTTCAAAAAGTCAAGATCTATACAAGACGTTGTGTTATATAAAAGGGTACATACTACAATTCACAAAGAGGCAAAAGTAACTGAAAAGAACATTGTATTATAGAGGTCTTGCTATCATGAATACTTTAGCCATGACCCATTTCACATATTGAATAGGAACAACATCATTGAATATACAAAGAAACTTTCCAGAGACACTAATGACAAAGAAAATAGGCTCGCTTGTCGACGTTTCGGTCTTTGTAGTGAAAACAACTGTAAGACCATCTTCAGGACGTAAGTTCTTTTGTGTACTGATGACCCTGATAAATTGGGAACCTAATTGTAAGGTCCCGACTCATAGTAGACTCCTTTAGAAGAGCTATTTTTGAGGCACATCAGGAATAAAAATTAAATTAAAATTGACTAGAGTGGGGTAAATGCTCACGACAGGACTTTATTTTCGAACTATGGAGACAAACATAATTACAGAGGTCTCATCTGTCAACTTTAACGGAGAGGTACCTAGTTAATCCTAGTTGTCCATCACCGTCGGATTGAATACACAAACACACAACAGGCACAACAGAGCATGGGCGACCACTCTATTAGATCAGAGGAGTGCTGCCCCCCTCCCCACCACTGCCAGTAAATAAAACGATAATAAACTGTGTTTTAAACCTGTTTTATTATCGTTTTATTTTAACCCCTGGACCCGCCCCAGGACTTTGACGAGTCTTGGGGGCAGGTCCAGGGGATGACTCCGCTGGTGGGGGAGTGGTGGGCACTCTCTGCAATGTGCATGAGGGCTTGGCAGGCTGTATCAGGCTGGTCAAACCCTCAAGCGCAGTGAAGCTCTCTCCAGCCCCATCTGCATTGCTGGGGTTGGAGAGAGCAGGCACTGACTTCCCAGTCTGCCTGGAAGCGCAAGTTGCCGGCACTCAAGTCAATCCCGACACTGCTTTCATGAGGCGTCAGGAATGGCCAAAATGGATTCCGGGAGCCTGTGCCCAGAAGATGGAAGAGCGCGATGTGGTGGGAGACGGCGGCAACGACGATCAGGTAAATTTCTTTTTTATTTTATATATTTATTTATTTTTTACCCGAACCCATCCCCCTCTTCACTTCCCTCCTCTGGCCCACCCCTCCACTTTGGCAGGGGAGGGGCTGCTACTGCAACAGCAGAAGAACAACAATGCAAGCTTTGCATGCACACAAACAACCTGAATTAATAAAGTACAAGTGTTCCATTGACGGGCATAAGACAAGTGATGCACAAAGACCATCCATGCAACCCTCTCGCACACAGACTAGTGACTGCACTGCAGAAGCACTGCTAACAGTTCTATCCCAAAGAATAGCTGTAGCCAGGCAGTAGGATGTATCGTCTTGATGAAATATATGGTTTGGGTATTGTTCAGTTTAATATTTTAAATACCAGCCATGTTCATTTCGACTTATCAGCACAGCGGGTTCCAAATAGAATCATCATGGTCGATCGTGGGGTTGGAAATGTTATGATAAGGGTGAAGCCATGGCCGGAAATATAAACGGAGACAATAAGTAGGACCTAACATGAATAAATAATCTACTACATCCAACCCATTTGGACCCTCTCTCTTTAATGTGAAGACCCTCGTCCCAGATTCAACAATGTATGCACTGTTATACCTCACGTGCGGTGTTCTTTTTTGTAAAGCGAAAAAACAATAGAGAACGCTATAGGAGCGAATCTCATAATTCAACCAAAGTCCAAACGACCAGTGGCAAAGGTTATTTAATGATTACACTCGAAGACTCAGATACAAGGATCCCCACACCATCAATGCCATGTGCATTGCTCATCTGTGGTCCTTTACTTTAGACTATGGTACATATGCATTTTACTACCATGGCAGTTTCAATAGCAGTGTGGGAGTCTTCAAAACAGAGGGGAAAGGCTAACCTGGACGTCATGTCGCACACTGCCTGAAGTCCAGACTGTCTTTTATCTGGGGTTTCCATAAAGGCTCCACTGTGTTTCTGGTTAAATTTCCAGGTCCAAGGAATTCTGGTCAGACCAGCGTAACAATGTTCACAGCAGGGGTGAATTAATTATGCACCGTGAAAGAAGCACATTGCAGGAGTGTGTTGATATCTATCTGTTGTGTTATCAACCTTGGTGTTTCATTTACTTATGCAGACATTTCTACAGCTTTTCATTAAAAGGAATCTTTACAGCAGCTTTACAAGTCTATTTATGCTCACATTTTAATTAAACACAGAACAAACATAAAACGTGGATAAACACATTACGAAGATTTGTATTCCTCAGTATTCAGACAATGCTTTTAATGCATTGGAGCTAAGAAGTAAAAACTTTTTATTTTCCTCAGAAAGTACTTCTGCACTTCCCTGCCCCTCATTCCAGTCATTACCTAGAACATGAGTCCCACAGGAAACTCAAATGTATTCAACTGGAATACTATCCATAGTCACCCTAACAAGGTACCATAAAGGGAGCTGATATTTCCACCGTAAGGACTCTTCAGTAACAAAGCCACTGCTTACCACTATGTCACATTTTAGGGTCACACAAGATTCCTCTTTTTGAGTACAATGATTTGGGAGTACAGCATGAGGGTTACAATTGGTTTGGAAGCCTCTGAAAATGGCTCCCATGGCTGTGCGGCCATGTGACCTATGACCAAAACAGTGTCGGCTCCTCCACTAAGGTGGAGGAGCCCCACTACTATTTCAGCAGTGCAAAAAATAAAAATAAAATGATAATAACAGGACGTTATTATCATATTATTTTTCCATGCGGGACTCTGAGCCAGGTCAGGCCAGTCTGGCTCTGTGACACGAGAGCAGAGTGAGGAGTGGTTAGCACGCCTCTAAGTGCGCATGACGGTTTGGCCTGCCCTCTTGGGCTGGCCAAACTGTCATGCGCACTTGTAAAGAACATACCCACGCTCCCAGGCACTGCCTGAGCGGCCAAACAGGCCATTCAGACAAATCATGACACTGCTCATGCAGCGTCGTGATTGGCTGGTAGAGTAAGAGAGCCTGGGTGCTTCCGGTGCTTTCTAGTCCAGAAGATAAAAAGAACAGAGGAGAGACATGCGGTGGCGCGGCAGCGAAGGTACGTATATTTTTGTTATTTTTTTCTATTCATTCCACACTGAGAATACGTGTTGCATCTGTTAATGAATGAGCTTTTTCTCCATACGCGGGAGCATTGCAGTAACTGGCTCAAAGTAATGTTGTGGTGCATTAGTGTAAGTTTCAGTAAAAGCCTGATTACTGTTTATCAAATAAAGGTGGCGGGTAAGCACAAAACAGTATAAAAATGTGTGCCACATTGTGTAAACGTTTCCAGTGGAAGAGATGGTGGAACCCTAAATGACACAATTTTGTTAGTTGATATGAAGAAATCGAACAAGTTGACTTGTACCAAATTTGGTTACACCTTCTCAAGTCTGTGAGAAAAAAGGGTCAACATTTGGCTGCTTTATTCTATTTTCAGAGAGTGAGAAACATATCTAAACACCATTACCCACATGCATTTATTCTGGGTTTCACCTAAAAAGATGGGGATGAGTGGGCAAGTTTTGCAATGTGCTCAGTCACTGAGGTGAGGTAACAAACTTGCACTGTCAGAGGGTGAAAAGCATAAAAGCAATGGGCGCGTACATTTACAAGTAATACAATCAGTGAAAGAGAAGGAAAGTCGGCATTAAGATGTGCAATTGAAAACCACAAAGCCAGAAGGTCAGCTAGGGTTCTAGTCACACCACAAACCACTCAGCATATCTTCCAGGGTGCCCCCCTCACATTTTGTTTCGCCACTGTTACAGAAAGCTTTTTGAATAAATTGTGCATGTAGCCCCCTCTGAGTTCAGCTAGGTATATTTTACCAATATTTCATGGCACCATAGAAGAGAGAATGGAAAATGGTAATAGAATGTAGTCCTATAAGAGTGTCTAGATCACAAATATTCTGCAAAGCGTGTTTTACTCCTACAGAATATTGCACTCAGATGCAGTTTAGCCCCAGCTGCAGTTGCATTGCACAGTGTGTAAAATGTGCTAGTTGTCATAGCCTCTAATGAGACAACCAGAGAAAGGGACTAAAGTAAGGGGCTGGTTTGAACATTTTAACCAGGTCTCATTTTGGTTTCTGGTCCAGCCCCGAGAGCCACGTTGGGGATGGTTGAACATCAAGGTCTCCCAGTAGATGTTTACCAGTGGTTACACCAGAACTCCTCAGGAACACTCTTATTCACTTAGAAATGTGAGAGTGGGTGGATAGACTTGGGCCTGCCCTAAGACAAAGCACCAAAGTTCCATTTATTATGTTGTTTGATCCTCGATGTAACGTTCATGTTTTTGTTGTCATTTCAAATATGGCTTTCTCGGTCTAAGCAGAATCCAAAACTCTAGTGAAGAAGATAAAACCCCAGCCAGTCCACATATCTTTTATGGATGCCAGTGAGGAATGCAACAAGGCTGATCAAAGAGGGGACACACCGTGGCATATTCTTCTGACTCAACAACAGGTCACTAAGGTAAGAAATGCCCATGGACATTACAACCAAGATCACACAGACAGAAGAGAATATGAATATTTTTACAGTGGTGGCTCCTCCGCTAAGGTGGAGGAGCGTCACCCCACTATCTTGAAGCAGTAAAAGAAAGGAAAAAAGAATATTATAATAACGTAATGTTATTATCATTTTATTTTGTCCTCCTGTTAAGCCAGCTTTCCGTGACGAGGCGGGGCTGCAGAACAGCCCTCTCGGGCTGGCCAAACAT
The DNA here is from genome assembly GCF_964261635.1 of Lissotriton helveticus. Taxonomy (NCBI): domain Eukaryota; kingdom Metazoa; phylum Chordata; class Amphibia; order Caudata; family Salamandridae; genus Lissotriton; species Lissotriton helveticus. The sequence goes on along the minus strand of NC_136070.1, from coordinate 1,081,958,457 downwards.
TCATGCATACTTTCCCTATTCTCCATGCAGGTTGCATTACAGCATGCATGGAGAACATGCCCAGGCCTCCAGTCCCTGTCTGAGCGCCAAACCATGGTGCTCAGACCAATCACAACGTTGTATTGCAGCGTTGTGATTGGTCAGGGGAGCCTGGTTGCCTGCTTCCTGTTTCATTCCCGATACAAGGAGAGACAACGGAGAGACGCAGCGGTAAGGCACGTTATTTTCTTTTTTTTTTATATCCACCACCGATCCATACCGGCCACTACTGTATTTTGAAGTCTAGAAATTGAATGGGGCAGATTCACAAGGCTTTTTGGGCACCTAGGAACCACATTATATATCCTCCTCCCACCTTGTCAGTAGGGAATCCTGCACCTGCTCCTGCCTCCAGTGGTAGCTGTATTTATGAGGTATACAACTTCCAACCCCATTATCACTAGGCTCGGGTGAAATTTTAATTATGTCAGTGTAATATGCAATTTCCAACTTTTTACTTTATGCATGTTATGTGAAATTCCCAAAAATTAATCCATCACACCTGGTCGCATAATTAAAGACTATTCAGGTAAATAAATCCTATTGAAGGAGCATGGGAGCCATTTGAATTGCCAGACTGCAAGCGTCTGTTGTTCACAGCACTGGTCTTTTTTTAGCTAGTGTTGTTTTTTTGCCTGAAATGCATTTTTGCATTAAAATTTAACACAAGGACGCATTTCTCTTTAAAATATAGCACTAAATCCCAGATTTTATTTTGCCTAATTTCCTGTCGTTTTTCTTAAATTTCACCTAATTTAAAAAAAAAGGAATTACGCGCATTTCACACTCCCTTAGTTAAAACCCCTCATGCAATGGAGGCGCTAAGTGCCTCAGTATTTCTAAATTTTTCAAACCTTGCTAAGAATTGCAAGAGTGTTGGATTTTCTGCAGCTCTAGGTGTATGGTTATGGGAGAGAACTTCCATACTTTGGAGGAGGGAAATCTCTAGCCACAGTAAAGGAGTGAACACCCAGACGGTCATAACTTTATCTGTATTTACAAACCTTTCTAAGTGACCTTGCAGCTTTCCTGTAACTGACTCGCCACATCCCAAGACTTTAATTCCCGTCTCCTTGTAGCCTTGTTCAGCCCAGCAGATCACGACTATATGTGTGCTTGCAAGTTCGGAAATAAACATGATTTGTCACTGCTGAGCTGGGCTGGATGCTCCCCGGGAAAGAGCTCACACATTACACCAAACCACATCGTTATGTACCTCCTGTGATTAATTGACCCATCCTTGATGGCCATAACTCATGTCATCCCCCATCGTTTCACATCAATAAGCATTTTTTGTTGGGCATTTTAGCATCTTCTCTAGGGGAAAGGCGTTTGAAAGAGATAGGCATGATCGCTTTAGTGTCAGTGTCACAGTGGGTACAGCTTGATGCTGCTGGCATTAAAAATAAATGTTAAATAGATTGAATTTAACAGTCAGCCTCAACAGGGAGCAAAGAGTGTGAAAAATTGTTTTACTTAAAGAAGGCTAGCTCTCTAAGTGTGTGCTGTGGAAACACACCGGCTATTGTCTATGTAATCTGACCTGAATTGATTTTTCGCTCTTGCTTTGCAGGGCAGATTGAAGAAACATAATTGTCTTGCACTAAATGCAAAAGCGGAAAATGGAATTGGTCTCACCTTATAAAATGTATGGTAGAAGAATGTACATTTGTAGGCTACTGTGCCCTTGTTGCAGCAACTGGGTGAGTTATATAATTCGTATTCTGGTGAGAATGTCGATTGTGATTTTGATGTCAGGGAATACTTCTCATAGAGATACTTTAAGTAAAGCCAGTCTCTCCACAGAGTTACACACAGGACAATAAGGTGGCACAGCAATAGAAAGAGAACTGAGAGCGCCTCTGTGAGACAATGGACAGAATATCGCTAGAATGTGGACAGGCACCCAAAGATGGATTCCAAAGACAAACAAGAAACGGTATCAAATGCCTGTGGGAACTAAGATAAACAGAATAAGGCGGTGCTTAATTTGTAAAAAATAAAAAATACGTGCCAGGGCGCTCGTCGGGAGGCTACTGCAGCTTGCATTACACATTTCCCCTGCTATGCTGCCAATGATAGTAACAACACAACTACTAATCGTCACACTCCTACAAGTGTGGCTAGTCAGACTATTTCAGGCCCCCTAAGCTATATGAATGGTTAGGGTGGCAGGTAATAGTCATTTTGAATGAATATAGCATTAATAATTAACGGTTGTTGTCGTCATTTCTAAATTACCTAGACAGCGCCACCTTGGCAAACTGTCCCAAGCACTGGTGCTGACAATTAGGTGCCGGTGCTGAGCACCGGCAACCACCGGCTCAAATCAAGCACTGGAATAAGGTTGATATATATCCATATTGTTGAAGGAAAGAATGCGGAAATTGTAAATTTTACCTGATAGCTCGTGGGGTCAAGAGCCCACCCAGACATCTGCTGGCCACAAGTTCGAATTTGGCAGGACTCACTCCGCCTTTCATTTTTCTAACGGAAAAAGCGAGCAAGCTGAGCAGTAGTAGTTAATATTGTTTGTGCTTGGAGAAAATTGTATGTGTGGTGTGTGCTAAATAAATTATTATTAATAGGGCAAGAAAGAAGCAATGTTACATTATTTTAGGTTACGTCACAGCGCTTCACATCAGGGTATAATACGTTGATGCTGGAGCTCTACAGTCTGATGTACAAAGATCTTTTTCAGTCGCAAACAGTGCAATTAGCAAAATCAGTGTTTGCAACCACCAAAAGCATCTTTAGTATGTACAAAGATCTTTTACGATTTCCAGAAGAAGTTTTGAAATCATTTCCAAATTGCAAAGAGTAGGCTTGAATCCACACCCTTATTTCTGATTCGCTCATAGACCACTGGTGAGTTACTGACCTCCAAGTTGGGGTGGTAGCTTATTCTCAAGGGGAAGGTGTCACGAAAAACCTCCTTTCGGTGAATCGTGTCACTGGCATCTGGGCGGAATAGAACAAGGTCTAAGGGACCTGTGTATGCTGCCCCTCATGCTTTCCTAAACAGAAAAGTATTATTATTACAAGAAGCACTGGGTCCTTTAAGGAACATGGGCTCCATTAGAAAAAAGGTTTCTCATTTGGGAATGCAAACACAGTGATGGTGAGCTGCTGACCCTTACAGGCCATTATCCCTGTATTTGTAGCCACTTGCGGAAGGTCACAAGTAACAATCTACTAGTTAATATTCATTGGGCAAGTAGTTCTATGCCCCGTTTAACTTCAGATTTTGTGAGGTAATATGTGAGTACATAGTTCACAAGGCAAAATAAAATAGCTGGTGTGCAATATACAACCATTTGAGACATAACTCTGTACATCAGACCTCTAGTTTGTGATCCTGGCTTTGGTACTTGGCAAATCGCTTCATTTCCCTGAATCTGGCACCAGTCACGGCTGGCATGACTCATGGGTGAGAGGGTGGGGGGTAATTAAAATTGTTTTTTTTTTTAATTAAACTTACCCTCGCCGCCAGTCCTGCGTCGCGTCTCCTCTCTCTGCTCTCATGAAGCAGAAGAAGGCTGCCTCCTTCTCCTTCTCTAAGCCAATCACAATGATGCAATGGAAGCGCTGTGATTGGCTGGGACACCGACAGGCCCGGACTGGCCATTGCGGGCACCGGGCAATCCCCCGGTGCGCCGCAAGGGTGGGGGCCGGTTTTGGGCCCCTGGGGGCCGTTTTTGTTACAGTGAACGCTGCAAAAACGTCCCTGTAACAAAATTGGCCGAAAACCGGCCCTGGCAAAGTGCGCAGTCGCACCCCCAACCCCCCCTGGGGGGTGGGGGGCCGGCCAAGCCCTTTGCCAGGACCGATTTTGGTTTCCAGTCCGGCCCTGGACGCCGACCACACAGGCATCTTTGGGGAGGCCGTTTTCTCCATGCAGGCTGCATGCAGTCTACATGGAGAAAACGGGAGAGTGTGCATGACTGGTTTGTTCGGCCCTGGGGCCGACCAAACAGTCAGCAGTCAGCGCCCACAACGGGCAAGCCACTCCTCCCTGACCTACCAACCGGCCCGCCCCCAACCAAATCCTTCTTCTGCTTTCTCGCAGTGCAAGAAGCACAAACATAAAATGGTATTTATACCATTTTATGTTTCTGCTTCTCGCACTGTGACAAAGCAGGTGGAGTGACGTTCCTCCGCCACGTGGAGGAGCGTCCCCTGTCGGACACAGTAAATATGTGTACTGTAACATAAAAACTAAATATGTAAACATTTGTAATATATATTAGGTATAATGCAATGTGATTTAATAGTTCCATTTATTACAATCAGCTCTCTTACTGATCTATTGAACCATTCTGTTTCCCCTGTTCGAGTCTGCTGCCCGTCACTATGACAAAAACACAAAGCGCTGTGACTCGCATCAAGTTCCTAGTGCCCATTTGGAGGACATTGTGGCAAGGTTGGGGTTTGTAGTTTGATCACTACGGAGTTGATGGGTGAGGTTAAGAGACGTCCTTCAAATAAATGCACTTTATTTATATTATTTAGGCTTCACAGAGTTCTGGATACTTCCCAATGAATCACTTCAGAAAACATCATGGACCTAAGAGATGTTCTATTTCTTCTGAAATATTTGGTTTAATGTGACACATTCAGAATTCGGCCTGGGTGAAATTTTAATTACGCCAGAGTAATCAGACTATCAGCCTGATTCATCAAGCTAAATTGCACTTGCAAAGGGCAAGATTCTCAGAATCTTGCCATTTGCGAGTGCAATTTTTGCATTTGGGATTCATCATCCCAAATGCAAAATTCGCTATTAAAGAATTTGCACATTTGCGAAGAATTGCATTTAAGGAATCTCTATTTGAGATTCCTTAAATGCAATTCATGAATCATTTTAAAATTGCGAAATTGCAATTTTGGGCCGCTATTTACCGAGAGGTCAGACCTCGTGGTAAATAGCAAAAACTTAGAAAAATGCATTTAAATGCATTTTTCTAAGTTGCATGTTACACACACACATATCCTTTGGACATGTGTGTGCGCAACACCAATGTAGATTACATTTCAGGGGTGCTACAGGGTGTCCTTTGGACACCCCTGCACCCTTGAAATCGCATCCTTATTTGCGATTAGCTAATTGCTAGCCCATAGGAATGCATGGGGAGTTATTCCTTATTTGCGATTAGCAATTTGCTAATCGCAAATAAGGAACATGTAGGAATCGCAATATTTTTTGCAATTCCTACATGAATCCCGTTTTGCAAGTCCTTAATAGCGATTCCATATGAATCGCTATTAGGGGCTCGCAAAACGGGAGAATGCTGAATCTGGCTGTAAGTTGGGAAATGTTTCTTAAATTTGTGACGCAAAATTACTGAAAATGATGCGATTACACCAACTCGGATAAGTCAGAGTAATTTGAGACAACAAGGCGAGTAGATACTGTTCGTGTTCTGTTGCATTTAGCTCTATTTTCTTATTGCAAAATGCATCTTCGATTCCATTTTGGAGGCGAGAGTTTATTTTACTAAAAGCTTATTTACGCTCCTTGCGTATCTCCACGTCATCTCGCATAATTTTTCTAAAAAGTCCTGTAATTATGCTACAGCATATTATGCAAGTTAAGCCTACCACTATTTTGAATAATGCTTTGCCAGGTTAAATTGTTTTATTTATTTTGCTTTGGAACCACACGTCCACAAAAACGCGCAGAACGTGTCTCTGTGTACACCCCCGCGTAGAGTTTACCATTCCTCTATATTCCAAACTCATACACATTTTCTCTGCCTCCTTGGCGGACGGCGGTGTCTCGAAGAATCACCATTGTAATCAGACAGCACATGACAGGCCAGTGTCATGCAATGTCATTTCTGGTTTCCATTAATTTCAGAGGCACCTTAGGCATGCAAAACCACCAGAAAAACAGGGTTATGTGCAAACAGAAATTCAATTTACAATTAGTAGTGCTGACAAGGCGTGTGCAGCGGGGGAACCTCTTGTGTATTCTTTGTCAGCCAGGAGGACGTGTGCGCGTTTATAGAGATATGGCTTTCCAGCCATGCAATGCGCTTTCAAAAAATGGACTTTTAAAAACTGTAACTTCGTTTTTATTCCCACGAGCGCGCAAATATGTAGATTCCCAGTGAATGCTAAAGTGTATTCAGTAATTAAATAAAAGCAATGCAGGTTGTCCACTAATTCTGCAGCTGAGATGTGAACCTCACAATAAGCATTTTATAAATGAATCTCTCGGGCACTCAATATTCAGGGCCTTCAGAAGGTGAGCAGCTAGAAATCAATCAACATATTACATGATTGGTATCTAGCAGCTATCAACATATTATTACATGTCTGTTTGAAAGCAGTTACTCAAAATGTATTCTGTGGCATTTTTTGAATAGTGCATGGCTAGCAATTGAAATTTGATGTATAAAGCATTCTATGTATATGTGTATGTTGATTTATATAGCGCAAAGCTAACTATTTAGCAAGAGAGCGATGTACAATAGAGTTGGGGGTATAGTAAATTGTGAGGGTGGGAGGATTTTTGTTTATTGTTTTGGGGAGGTTTATATAGCTCGAACTCGACCCGGAGGTATCAGAGGGCTTTACGTGAGCACCAGTTGTCTTACAAATGGACACATTCATTTTGTGTTAGGCATGGGGAGATTAAGTGATTTGCCCAGGATCACAGGATGTTGAGTGTCCAAGCCGAGACTCGAACCCGGTTCTCCAACTTTGAGGTCGACCGCTCTATATCACTTAGGCATCAGAATTAAAGAGGCAAATGGAAACAGTAGGGACTGGTTTGGTTTCTGGAGAGGTGACGGGAAGTGAGGGAGAAGAATTCCTTTAATGTAAGGTTATTTGGAATTACACTTAATACATATTTATATCAATAGATTTTTATGACTGGACAAGAGATATCGAGATCAGTATATTTTAAGATAAGTATGGTTCACCAAGCAAAAAGATGCTCAAAGTACTAAACTTTTATCACAGGAGAGGAGGTAATGGCAATGTATTTCTAGGTTTCACATGTATGGCACTTGCGCCATTAATAGCAAATATATTGAATTCAGTATATACCTTAAGGGACTTTAGGTCAGTCTGCTATAGTCATTGGCTTCTTTTTCTTTGGGACCTTCAGCCATTGGCTCAACATATTGTCAATCACAACTTGGCTCAGCATAGAGGAGTATTTCACTCTTCCTGTTTATGCGTTTAGCTTGACAGTGCAGCTTTTACAAGAACATATGTGAAAAATAGAATGTGAGCTTCGAGAATCACTACTGGAGAAGGGCTTTGGCCCCATCCAAATGTTGATTAAATGTTGGGGGGCGTGGCTTGGCAGCGACCAAGATGGCCGCATAATTTCGTGGCGCTCCTGAGGCCCAACTGAAACCCCCAAAAATCCGTCTTTTATCCTGCTACAGTACCAATTCCGCCGACAGCACCCGCTGGCCGCAGTGTTCCGGTGCAGATCGATGGTTGTTTTGGCCCGATCCGACTCCGGAAAGCTGAGTACCGGAGCTCGGCAAAAACGGGCCTTGTGGGGCCTAGGACTCTGGAGGCCACAGGTGAAGCACCGGCCTCGAGTCGGCAGCAGGCTGGCGGCGGCGCTCCCTTAAGCGGATGCATGGAGCGCTAGGCGGCGGTGGAACCTAGGTGCGGCGGAGGGCCCTGGCGCTAATTGCACAGACATCTTCCCGTAGCCCCCCCCTACCCCCCGGACTGCCAACAGGGACGAGTATCGGGCTGATTTTGAAGGCGAGACGTGGACTGGACCCCGAAGGGTGCATGAGATCTGGGCTGGCCAGAGCTGTGACGCAAGCGAGGCGGCGCACCCGGCAGTGGTGACGACAGCGATCCCTGGACGGCGACCCGGGCCGCTGCCCAGCTGCGGTGACACAGTGGACAGGACCGTCTCCGGCTGAGTGTGGAGGGGTGCAAGCCACCCAGCGGACAACCCTGACATCGCGCAGACGCCTACCCCGCTTGTGAATGCCCCAGATAGCGAAGACCTAACCGAGACTCTCCCGGCCACAGCGGAGCGAAGACAGACGGCGGCGGGCCAAGAGACCAGTGGTCAGTGCCAACGGCCATCATGAGACTTAAGAAGTCCACGGTGACGCAGTCAAATACTATGGACAACTATACGGCAGAGCAGGGGGGGTGCTGTAACCCACCCGGGGAACCCGGAGGAGCAAGGTGAGCCTTCCTTGTCCTCCATAATGCAGGCCATCCAATCCCTAGGCACTACACTGGAGTCCAAAATAGACAAAATGTCTATTGAACTGGCGATCCAACGGGCAGACCTGAACAAAACCTCGAAAAAAGGTCACGCAAAATGAAACGGACATTGTAGAGATATGTGGTGCTACCAAGACGTTGCAACAACAGGTCCAGCAGCTCAGGCACCAACAGAGACAGATGGCGGCCCGCCTGGAGGATCAGGAAGGGAGGGCCCGAAGGAATAACCTGCGAGTGGTGGGCGTACCGGAGAAAATGGAGGGGGCCAGTGTGGACCTCGTCCTGGAAGATCTCATCTTAAACCGTTTGCAACCCAAAAGATTGTCTAAGTTCTTGTTATTGAGAGAGCGCACAGGGCGCAGGTCCCGCCGCCGCGCCCGGGGGCCCCGCCTTGCACAATCATTGCGCGGATCTTAAATTATAGAGACAGGGACGCAATCTTACAGGCCGCCCGCCAACATGGAGACCTACGCATTGAAAATGCCACTATCAGGTTCTTCCCTGACTTCACGCTTAAAGTTCAGCAGGAGGGCCGATCGTTCGATGGCGTCAAGACGGTGCTCCGAGTATGTGGTATCAAGTACATGCTGTTCTTCCCGGCGCGGCTCAAGATCCTGGCAGGAGGGAAATCCTTCTTTTTTACAGCCCCGGAGGAGGTGTACGCGTGACTCGAGCTGCATGGACATTCGAGGGAAATCCCGGAGCGTGGGGGTGGCTGGAGGAGTGCGGTGCCCAGTCTCCGGCCTCGTCCGTGGGATCCGTGGGAGGTGAGCGACGACGACATAAGAGCCCACAATCGGCGGGACGGAGCAGAACCCGCAGTCTCTCGGCATCGCCGGACATGGGGTGAAAGGGCAGAGACTGTTGTCACAACCTGCTCACCATCCGTGGACACGTAATATACCCGATGACTTTGGGTTTGGTCAATCTGGGACGGTGCCGGGAGGATGGTCACCTGTTGCTGGGTGGTCCCCGGGAGGGAGATATGATGGCACTGGACATAACTGATCGTACTCCCAGACACGCCGTAGGGGAGGGGGTCCTGACTGGGTGTCAATGTTGTGCTTCTCTCCTCGAGACACTGCCCTAGGCCGCGGCATATGGTGGAGTAGCTGAAACATTGAAATAGGGGGTAGGGTATGGGCCTCGGATGTTGGACTTGGTGGCTCCACTCACCCCCTGAGTTTTTCGTTACTAGGGCTACAGGTGCTCTGCTTGTTGGGGATGTCTGGCTCTGTTGGCCGGCGTAGCAGGGTAGCAGGGAGGGGGGATGGTGAGGGAGGTTGGGGGGGTTGGGCATCTGCTTAAGTTCTACATGTTTGGTACTTATTGTATATTTGTTCATGCTCCGAGGGTACTATCAGCTAGGGGGGGAGTTGGGAGGCGGGGAGGGGTGGCGGCCTACCCTTACACTTGATGGATTAAATGGCAGGAACCGCAATGTCACAGTCACAACACATTAATGTGATATCCTGGAATGTTAACGGCCTGCAAAATAAGATCAAACACACAGTGGTGCTCCAAAACATTCGCAGGCATGCCCCTGATGTGGTCCTCCAACAGGAGACACATTTGTTGGGGAACCATTGTAGGGCCCTTGATAGGTTTGGATACACCCTACGTGCGCACGCTGGCTTTACCACGGGCTCCAGGGGGGTGGGAATCCTTGTCAGGAACTCCCTACCGCTGATTCTGGGGCGGAGATGGCTAGATCCCCTGGGAAGATATGCGTCGCTTTCAGTGCAATGGGAGGGTAGAACACTGAATCTATGCTCACTTTACATCCCTCCAAAACAAAAACACAACACCACTCTCCCAGACATAGGAAAATTGCTCTTGGAGATGCCTACTGGGATGCTGGTCCTCGGGGGGGGACATGAATGACGTCATGGAGAGAGGCCTTGACAGGTCGCAGAGTCCAATGGCCAGGGGGGGTCGAGTCACCTAGGGGACTTCGAACAGGGGATGGGCTTGGTGGACCTGTGGAGAACGCATAACCCACAGCTTAGGCAATACACACATATCTCTGTGGCCCATGGCTCTGGATCCCGGATCGATTACCTATTTACTCAGATGGGCTGTATGGGCCTCTTCCGGGATGGACACCACAAAGCAAGCGCAATATCCGATCACTCACAGGTGGGGGTACATTTGACAGGACCTAGGCGAGACTGGAGGGCCCCCTAAGACTAGACACCTTCTTGTTTAAAGACCAGGAGAAATTCAGAGACAGGGTAGACCAGTATTTCGCTGATAACGTAGGCTCAGTGGACTCTCCTGGAATAGTCTGGGAGGCATATGAGACTGTGGCTAGGGATTTTGTGCAGACGGAGGTCGGACGAAGGCGCAAGGAAAAGTATGCCCAAATTGATAAGTTGGAGCAGGAGCTTCACGCTCTGGAGACAGAGGGGGAACATACCCAGAGGCTGGACCAGAATAGACAACACAGGGCATGTCTCCTGGGAAAGGAACTTAGAGATGTACTCACGGACCAAGCGCGATCACGCTCACTTGCCACCCAGCGACGTGTGTACGACCTGGGGGACAAGCCCAACAAAATGATAGCCTGGCTGGAGAAGAGGGACAGGGAACGAAACTGGGAATAGAGCGGCAGGATGGTACAGTGAGCGACACTAGCGCGGCGATAGCGGAGGAATTCACGCTTTACTACGAGGAGGTCTACAGGTCTCAGACGACTCGGGAGGAGTGGCAGTGTTGTGATTTTCTGGCCCCCTTACAGCTGCCCATACTGGAACCAGCTGACTAGGATATTCTGGACTCCGATATTACCGTTAAGGAAGTGGAGGAGGCCATGGGTGACCTGCAAACGGGAAAAGCCCAGGGACCCAACGGGTTCCCGGCGGAAGTGTTTGGATGCGTCGCAAGTAGGACAGCCCCGCACATGCGCAGCATGTTCCTGGAAGCAAGGGAGGTTGGGAAACTTCAGAGAGATCTACGACTGGCAACGATTGTTGTGATCCATAAGGCCGAAAGCCACAGAGGTAGTGCAGCTCCTACAGACCTATATCCCTCCTGAACTATGAAACGAAGGTCCTGGGGAAGATTCTGGCCACGCGGTTGGGAGCGGTGGTGCAATCCCTGATCCACCCGGACCAATCGGGCTTCTTTCCCCATAGGAGTACGCGTCTCAACCTGCGGCGCTTGTTCGGAGTAATGCAGACAGTGTCTGCGCACCCAGAGATACCGGCGGCCTTACTATCCCTCAATGCCCATATGGCTTTCAACAGCATGGAGTGGCAGTTCATTTATGCGGTATTGGAAAAACTAGGGTTTGGAGAAAATTTTCGCTCCTTGGTGAGACTGCTGTATACGGAGTCGCTTGCGCGGGTCCGAGTCAACAGCGCTATGTCAAGAGAGTTCCGACTAGTGCCCGGCACGAGGCAGGGGTGCCCCCTTTCCCCGACCCTATTTGCTTTAGCGCTGGAGCGGCTGGCTCATTGGATACGGACGGACCCTGAGGTGCGAGGCATAAATTTAGGGGGAGGATGGGAGGAACGCATATCGTTATATGCTGACGACATCATGTTGTACGTCCTACAGCCGGTGGCATCCATCCGAAGGCTCATGGTTATGTTGCGCAAATTTGGAGAGTTTTCCAGATACCGCATCAATTGGTGCAAGTCCCTAGGCTATGTCTTGACTGGGCCACAGCCGCAAGTGATGGATGACTGCAGAGGCCTGGTATGGCAAGACGTGTTCCGATATCTGGGAATATGGTATTACGCCTTCTGACACCGAATTTTATCGCCTGAATGTGCAGGCCCAGCTGGAGAGGCTCCATGGTGATGTGGTGCATTGGAGGACCCTCCCGCTCTCTTTGATGGGCCGTGCCGTCCTATTCAAAATGATGGCTCTTCCACGTTTGCTTTACATCCTACAGAGTTCGCCCTTTCCGATCCCTGAATACGTTTTAAAACGGTGGAATCGGAGCAGCGTTCCTTGCTATGGAGTGGAGGTTGCCCGAGAATAGCTCTTAACAAACTACAGCGGGGACCGTATGAGGGAGGCCTCGCAGTTCCGGACATTCGGCTGTATTACTGGACGACACAGCTGATCAATATTAATGGTTGGGTGTTTGCCCCACAGGAGGAACCCGCGTATAGGGTGGATCGTATGGCCCTGGGGAGGGAGTCGTATTTAGCTGCACTCTACACCAAGGGGAGGTACAAACGGCCCTTGCCGCCCCATACGGCAGGAGTAGTGGGGGTGTGGAGGCGGGCACCAAGACTTTTGAGTTGGGAGGCAAAGCTCACGGAACATACACCCCTATGGGTTGGAAACTTCCTCCGAGAAGTGGTGCGACTGAGAGACCTGCACCAATAGAGCCTTATTGGTATCGATGTCTTGGGGGATGTATGGAAGGGAGGGGAGGTGGTGGACTTTGTGACCCTACAGGCTGAGTTTGACATGGGCACTGGGGAGTTTCTACACTATCAACAGCTCAAAAACGCCCTATATGCACACATGAACCAGGAGGACCAGCTGCCTGAGTATGCCCCGCTTGAGGACAGATTATTGTTAGACCCCATGATTGATAAAGCTATCTCCCTTACCTACAAAAAGCTTGTTAATAACCTCCCGGACCCGCTAGGACCTCTGAGAGAAAAATGGGAATCAGATCTAGGACTTTTAGATGATGATGATTGGAATGAGGCACTACAGTGTCCCAGAGAGGTGGCAATACGTGCTAGATTTAGGCTGATCCAGCTGCGCATCCTCCATAGGTCCTACACCCCTTGTACGGTACAGTATAGGATGGGGTATGCAACCTCACGATTCTGCCTGCGGGAATGTGGGGAGGAAGGTACTTTCTTCCACATCTTATGGGATTGTGCCAAAATTCGAGCATACTGGGTCTGACTGGTGGGTTTTATGGAAGAGGTAGTTGAGGCAGAGGTACCGCTGGAGGCCCGATGGCATATCCTAGGAGTGACGAGCGATATAGCATGGCCCAAGGGGGACAAGACATGGCTGGCCCTCGCGAGTGTGGTGGCCAAGAGAAATATAGCTAGACTGTGGGGGAGTGACCTTCTACCGACGGTTGAGGAATGGGAGCGGGACTTGGACTGGTGCCAAAGGGAGGAGAAAGTTGTCTACAGCAGTCGGGGGTGCCCCAAGAAGTGGGAGAAAATATGGTTGGCATGGAGGCGATATAGAGGGGAGTGGATGGACACTCAATCTGGCTCCGCGTTTGGGTAAAGAGATATGTACCTATGGCTTCTTCCCTCTTACATGACAGATTGGTGATAAAGAGAAGATATGTGTTTTGTTGACTCTGGGCCCTAATGCCTGTGACCGGAGACTCTGATGGATACCTTGCTGAGTGGGGGGGAGCAGGGGACACGGAGGGTTACATAGTGTGGGGGGGTCCAGTACGCGGTATGACAGGGGCCTCTGCAGGCAGAGTAGCTCCCATAAGGTTTTGATCTACGGGGATGGGCCGAAATGGGTCTTGTGTAAGTGTTTCTATTTGACTCTACCGTTATGCCCGCCAATGAACTTCTGATGCTGATAACTGTGCACTGTAATGGAGCTGTTTTTGTTGTAATAAAAAGATTTTTTTTTTTAAATGTTGATTCCCTTAGTGTAGATTTTGATTGGGCAGAAGTTGTGCACTTTTGCTGAAAAATAGTGATTGTATTGTACTAATGCTTAGCACAGTAGGAATGGGTATGGTGACAAACCATTTACCAATGTTTTAGGCCTTAGCTGTTTATTATGGAAAGTTACAAAAAAGGCAGTAGGCCTGACGTTTTTGTGTCAAAAGTATATGTTAAAGCCATGAGCCCTTGAAGGGTGGATTGTTATTACTATGCTGAAACTTGTAGACAGGTATTTTTTTTAATGAAATGTTATGGAGTATCATTGTAGGAAAGAGTTTTGGTTTTGTTCACCCCTTGTGACTAACCCTAGGGGTAGACGTTTTCTACTTTGAGTATCCTTGTTGTGAGAGTATATGGTGCACACTTATGTAAGTGGGCACCCTGCACTAATCCAGACAACCCTTACGGGGATTTTAGTAGCCTTAGAAAACCTTAGAAAGCTCTCTAAGTGGTAGCTGTGGAGAGCAGTCTTCAGGCTTAGTCCAAAAGGACATGATCTTATAGGTAAAGATTGAGTGAAAAAGAACCACACAATGTATTTATAAAAATATCTATTTATTGTAAGACGCTCACTAATACATACAGATATCCCCTAGGCGGAGATATACACAATGCACTCAATACTTTTCAATAGAAACAGGCAATGAGCACAAATACACAGTCGTCACCAGGGGGAGGCCAAATCATATACTAAAATAGTGGTATGCGAACCATGACTCGAGTAAAGACTATACCCAGAAGATGTTGAAGTGCTGGGGATGCAAGGAACCACCTGAGGTAAGTAACCAGGAACCCCATGGAGGCCATGTGCAGAGTGGGAACATGACCACGGGTTGAGTACACATCAATGGGTATGTTGCGGTTGCAATTTTAAAGAAGAAGGATCCTTCCCAGTGGACCCTGAAGAAACCCCGTGGAATACAGAAGGTTGGACAGCGACCTCACCCGTGGATACCTTAGGAACCAGTATACCTACACCAGGGAAGTCGGGTGCATAGGTGTAAAGTGGCATCGGAAACCACTGTCGAACTCAATGGAGGACTTCAGGAAGATGTTGCTGCTGGAGAAGGCGAAAGTGTTCGGTGGAACCCAGAGGTGGATTCAGTTGAGAAGTACATGCAAGCAGAGGGGATAGAGTCTATGCCACTCAGGAATGACCAGGAGGCACGGAAGACGAATGCCCACCGATGTTGGATGTTGCAGGAGAGATGGCGGTGACCTTGGAGCTGCAGCTGTGCGGACCAGGCGATGCTGTCGAAGACCAGGAGTGGTTCACAAGCCGTTCGGATGTCACGAGTTGAGGGGTCGGTGTTTGTCAAGAGCACCAACAGGCTTTGGCAACTGCAAAAAAACATGGAAGCGAAGAAGGTTGCAGTGTTCTGACCAGCAAGGTCCAGGTAACTCACCGCAAGCAGTGAAGTGAGGGCCATCCCGAACAATCAGAGGAGCTCGCAGAAATCAAAGTAGACCCCTGAGAGGACCCACAGGCGGGAGGCACTGGAGTCGCAAGAGGACCTTGAGCAGCTCACCAAAGATGCAGGCCCACGGTGCAAGTTATGAGGTGAGGACAAGATCTTGGTCACAGGAGATGCTTGAGGTTGGGGATACTTGGAGCCCAAAAATCTTGGAGGAAGGAAGCCAACAAGCTTTTACAATGGCATGTTGACGCAGTGCACAGGGGTTCGGTTCCTGCGGCTCCAACGAGGGATACTGGCCTCAAACTTGGTGTGAGGACAGGGCAGGTCTTGAGGAATGTGAGGAACCACCACCTGTGTTGCCCAGCCTTTCGGAGTCCGTGGAAACCCAGGATCAGCAGACCAGTCAGCTTAGTTGCAGTGCCTGCAGATGCAGGGAAGTGACTCCTTCACCTCAAGGGAGATTCCTTCAGGTGTCTTGGATGCCCACAGGTCTTGGAAGGTTCCTGTATGGAGCACAGGCACGGATATTGCAGCAGGCGAGCAGGGCGATCAGATCATGAGCAGCCGGAGTCTTCCCAGTTGCAGTCTTGATGCCCAGAGCGAAGTCCAGCGAAGTTCAGAGGGCCCAGACGGTCTAAGAAGAAGTGTGCCTTAAAATTAATCTTGAATCTAGGGACCAACCCTCAGGCAAGCCCTTAAGTACCCTATAGAAAGGATTGGACTATTCAGGGGTCCCTGCCAGGGTAGAGGTCGGAGACCGGGAGGATACTCCCATGTCCTTTATCCAGTTTCGCACCAGAGCGTGAGCCAACAGCTCCCTGAGCTGGTTTGAACTGGACTATGCTAGGAGGGCACCAAATGTGCCCTTCAAGCAGACTGAGTGGTGCTGGCAAGTGCTCCCACCTGGCCCCAACACACTAAACCCTGTCTGGGAGGTGGTCACACCTCCCTATGACAGGATATTGTTCTGCCTTTCCCTGCTCGAGCTTGACTCAGCAGCAGGAGGGCAGAAACGTGTCTCTGGTCCGCAGCAGCTATGTTGTGCTGTCTGGGTCTAGAAGACTGGTATCGGGAGACCTGAGAGCTTCCCGGAGTAACTTTACAGTGCACTGAATCATAACTCCCACACTCCGGGTATAGCCTGACCGTACTTTTATCAACCACCAGTGGTTTCTTTTTACGAGCCTGAGCGAGTATATGGTCTCTGTCCTTATAGAATAAAAAACATGTCACCACTGGACGCGGTGATCCTCCAGGGGGAGGAGGTCTCACAGGGACTCGGTGTGCTCTCACCAGCGCAAAGTAGGGGGATAGTCCCTCTGTTGCCACCTCTTCCCTGCTCCATTTCTCCAGGAAGGCCACCATGTCTCGCCCCTAAGTTTTCTCTGGTAGGCCGGTGAGACGCTCATTGTTGCGACACAATCGATTTTCCGTGTCTTCTGCCTTCATTATCAGGATCTTCACTTGTGCCTCCACCGCTTTCAACCTGTCTTTGGTCATATTAACAACTGGCTTTTAGTCCTCGATATCTCTCTCAATCGTGGGCACTCTCTCAGCCAATCGCCGATGATCAGCTCGTAGTAGGCCCATTCACTTTTCTTCATGAACTATGTCAATTTTATTCCCTACAGCTAACCTCTAGGCTATTATGGCCTGAAGAATATCCTGGAGCGTTGGCACTTTTAGCACATCTTCTTGCGCAGCATGGTGGAGGGCCGGGGCTAAACCATCTTCCAAATCCGTCAGGCCCTGTGTCGGGGGATTTGCCTCCCTCTGTCTGGTCATTTTCCCCATCCTTTTCACCGGATGCAGTGAACCAGTATCTCAGAAGAATCAAACTGAGCAAGTGTCTCCCCTTCAGAGGCGTAAGGAGCACGTAGGAGGCGGTTGTGCGTGTCCGTCTTTGAGCCCCCTCACAGTTAGCTCTTTCCACTCACAGGATAAGTTCCCTTATCTTCTGGTGTTCTTTCCTTCCCCTACTCAAGCAGGCTCAGGATCCGGAAGGGGTTGTTTCTCACTCGTCAATCCCCACCATCCTCCATTGAGACGAAAGCATGAAATCCGCCGCAATTTCAACTCATGCTCCCACGCTTGTCTGCCTGTCAGAGCCCTAATTCCTATGAGGGATCCATTGATCCCCCCCATCCTCCATCATAGGACCGGGTGCCCCTCCTGACAGCATGCCTCAGTATATGCCCGGAATCAGTACAGCAGTCGGGGGTCTGAGATTCTCAAGACCCACCACCGGGCGAACAGGCTCCTCCTGGGTTTCCGTAGTGGGCCCGCGATGATCACCATTAAGCCCAACATGCCCTCTGTAACTGCATCCTTGGGTTTCTCATATTGCTGTGGGGGTTTCAGCTTATATTCCCTTCACCTTCATTCAGCGTCCAGCCAGGGTTGTTTACCCTTCCGTTACATATGTAGCAGTGCAGGTAGGGCTCTCCGCTCGCACCTCGAGAGAGAGATCCAATTACCCAAAATACAGCCAGCATCCTCTCACCTCACGTGCTTTACGTCGGCTGCCTGCCGTCTCAGGTCACCTCTGCACTCATCCGTTTCACTGCTGCAGGCTGATGTCCAGGACAACACAGCTGACCAGTCCACTGTCAACAAATCCCTCACTCTGCCCAGCCTGCAAGCCACCTGAGTCGGTCGTTAGCTCCATCATGCCGGGGGGGAGGCCCAGGGCTCCCAGTCCTCCATCTCAGCTGACAAAGGCCTCCTCTCTCTCTCTCCCCGTCTCAAAGGCCCATCTGGCTGGGATCTCAGCCGGGTTGACTTCCGATCCCTCGTCTGGCTACCCCAGTCACTTCACCGTCCCACCTGATTGGGCAGTGGGGGCAATCCGGTCCTTTCACCACCCCAATTATTCTGTTTCCGTTGCTCAACAGCTATATATTCTCCGGAGTTTATTCCACCAGGGCCGGCGCCATTTTGGAAGCAGAATGGAGGTATCTCGCGGGCTCCGATGTCGGGCTTGGCTACTTGTCGCTCTGCCGGGAACAACTTTATCGGTCTCCCAGTACTCTGGGGGTCATGGGGAGAAGGAGACGGGCTCCCACTGGCAGTAGTATTTATAGGATGGCACTGAATGGGGATCGGCCAGCGGAGCCTCACAGGGAAGGCTCTTATTCTATCCGCTGCTGGCCATGCCCCCACAAATTCCTTCACATTTATAGAACATTTAAAATGTTTCAATTTAATATTTTACTTCTCTATTTATGTATACTTTAGCAGTCTGTCAATATTATTTAATTTTGTAAGCAGCAGCAGACCCCCTGCATAGTTGTTGCGGATTCCCAGGGGTCCCTGGATCATTGGTTGGGAACCACTGTTATACTGCATCGGGCAATGAATTATCCATGCCTGCCATTTGCTAAATTGCCCTGTGAGTAGTGGCATTTAGCCTGGTAACATGTGTATATATGTCTGAAAATATGTGTGCTTCAGTGTCTGGACTGGTGACCAGTCCTATGATTTTCTATGTTTTTCTTTTATAGTCCCACCGTTTAAAAAAAAATGCTCCTCAGATGGTATGCTCACTTGCCATTCATTTCATCTGCAATGTGCTGCATTATTTAATGATGCTGTTACTATTTCTAAACTGGGTGATCATCTTGGAATGGTATAGTAAGTAGTGCATCATTGTTTTTACTGTTTCAAGATTGCTATAATTTTTAGAAACACTGCTTTAGCCACCATGCAGCAGTACAACTGCAATACATTATACACTTTAGCATTGACCAATGGCTATCCAGTGTGTAGTTAACTCAGCAGCCATCATAGAAAAGTATTGTTCACAGTGTATCTTTGTTTTTATTGCTGCAAGATGGCCAACACTTTTCTTCTAAACATTGCAGTTCCCTCCCATCCTCCTTCTCATTATCCTTGCTGTCCACCCCACCGACCATAAGAAGGAAAAACAATTGTTGGCTACCCTCTCATGGTGGAGGTTCAGCAGTCATGGGGTAGTCTCCACACTCGGGGCATAATCAACGAAATGAGAATTCTCATTGTGGAGATTCTGTCTGAGAGGGGAGACTCCTACACAACTGTGGGGCCTCCACTATGAGTGCGGAGGTTCTTTGTGAATCAACTCATGATTTCGCAGGTATATTCCTCATCTAGGTTAGAAAAAGGTCTCATATGGTGAGTATAACACACACTTCCAACAGCTGCAGCAGCCTGTCAGTTGAATTTGTTTACTGAAACCTTGGGATATGGTTCTAATGAATAGGTGGAGTGCTAACATTCCACATTCATGAAATATGTCTGAACACAATGTTGCTGAAACAGATGCTACTGAGTTGAAAGCATTACCTATAGAAGAAACTGCAGAAAAATACCAAAGTGAGGGGCTTAATTTTCTCATTCAAATGCTTGTTAGTGTTCCAAAAACATAAAATAAGGAAACATTTTCTATTAAGTCTCAAATATCTTTCTTGTCCCCTTGAGAAATAAAAGTCTAGCATGCTAATTGAAACATCTACTTCCATGGGGGAACTATTTCTTTTTTTCTAGCTTTCACAGATATCAACATGGTAACACTGTCCTTAGTGGCGGCTGGTATGGAATGGCGGCTGGGGCGAGGGGAGGTGGGGGGATGGGTGGATGGGGTAGAAAATAAAAAAATGAACAAAAAATATTTAAACTTACCTGCTGCTCGTGCTGGCAGCCGCCAACCCTCTACAGCCTCTCCAGTGTCCTCCTCACAGGGCAAGCACCCGAATTCCCAGGGTCCCAAGCCAATCACAATGCTGCAATGCAATGTTGTGATTGGTTCCCCTAACTCCACCTAAGTCAAAACACAACACTGCATTGCAGCGTAGCGATTCGGTCTAAGCACCTTAATTCAGCGTTCAGACGGGTACAGGGAGCCTTTGTATGTTCCTCACCAGGCTGTGTAATGGAGCCTGATGAGGAATATGCAAAGTGCGCATGAATGTTTGGCCAGCCAAAGACCGCCGGGCAAACATTCATGCACACTTTGAGTGGGTAAACCATTCCTCCCCTGGCCCCAGCTAGCCTGCCCCTCCCTGCACAGAGGAAAGGAAAAAGAAAATGCTAATAACATGTTTTGTTATTATCATTTTCTTTTCCGTCTGCACTGCCTTGAAGCAGTGGGGCGGCGCTCCTACGCCTTGGCTGAGGAGCCGCCCCTGATTGTCCTGCACATATATGACAAGAGAAATATGAACTGGTTTCTTCAGAAGTAGAACTAAGGAAAAGTCCATCCATGATTTCCTATCAAATATAATTGCTTAATACCCCCACCAAATCCTCAGTAAAGCAGTATTTAACAAATGGTAGAAAACGACACAATATTAACACTGTTGTTAAATATAAGCAAGGCAGTATTGATGTTGAAAGCACTAATTCTGCAGCTAGTTTTTGCATAACCACTTAATTATGCCCCATTTCTCATGCAGCTCCAGCACCGACAGCTAATCCTAGCTTATCAATTTATATTGATGATAATTTAGTTGGCAAGAAAGCAAATATTTCACCCAATCAATTGGTCAAGTGTATTATCTATTTTTAATAATATTCCAATACTATCTTCTATAACATTTTCAGACTTGGATCCTGTGGGATTTGTTGAAAGAGAGAATGGGTTTGAGATGACTTCACTAAAGTTTTACCCTTCCTGTGTAAGTCTGTGGTTAATAGAGGTGACTGAATTAAAGTGAGAACAGTTTACCTTGATCCCAGAGAATGGTATCATGAACCTCTGCCTAGTGACTCCAATTTGTTTCACTAACCATGGGGGATGGGTGCAAATGTAGGGGACTTTGCTTGAGTTGAGCAACTATATCAAGGGTAAGGGGTGAGGTTGGTGCTGCCTCCACCAAAATGACACCTTTGTGTGATAATTTCTTTCTAGCACAGATTGGAAAGGGAGAAATCACTAACATTATAATGATGGTGATAGATGTGTATATATATATATATATATATATATATATATATGTATATATATATATATATATATATATATATATATATATATATATATATATTCATTGCCCTTCTTCCATCTGGGAATGATGAATACAGTGGTTTAATTAATGTTTCTTAACATGCTGGACTCTCTGACAACCCTGGTATTCTATCTCGAAATGTTCATTGCTCTCATTGTATCAATATACTAATTTGGATGGAGTTTTTCTACATTATGATAGTTTGTTGTTGAAGGAGACATGGCCAAGGGAATGCCCCATCTATTTTGGGTTTTATATTAGTCGACAAGCTTGCAATAAATAAGTCTCAAGGCTTTCCCTCGGGTGGTCTACTAACACTTGTTTCAACAAAAAGAACTAAGGGACTGATTTAGAGAGTGGCAATTATGCCTCTGTCTGTCAGGGTGGTGGATGACACTATATCAACTACCTTGATGGACAGAGGGTCACCATATTTACAATCCCAGCAGTCATCTCTGTGCTTTAGCAGGAATTGCCATGACAGGTACTGTAAAGACCAATAGTAGCTGCTACGGAACAGACGTGGTTGGCGGGAGGAGGGGGATGGAGAAAAAATGAAAACATGACTTTCCTGATGGCCACTGCCTCTCCTCTCTCCTCTTCTGTTCCTGACTCCTGGCAGCACACAGGCTCCCAGACTCCCCTAAGCCAATCATAATAGTATTACCAGCATGACAGCAGAGTCGTGAATGGTCTGAGGGACATGGTTTGCCACTCAGATAGTGCCTGGGAGGCTGGGACTATTCTCCACCCAGCGGTGCAACACAGCTGGTTGGAGACATGCAAAGTGCATGTCAGTTTGGCCATCCTACGGCGGCTGGCCAAATCGACATGCACACTTATGGTGCACACCACTCCGCCTCCCTGCTCCATCAAACAGCCAAGCCTGCCCCACCCTAGACTGGCTCCACTGAAAAATAAATTGATAATAACATTGTATTATTATCATTGTATTTTTCCTTTTTGCACTGCTCAGAGAGCAGCAGGGCAACGCTCCTCTGCCTTAATAAAGGTGCCTCCACTGGTGAAGACACTGAAAGTTTGGTGTGGGGGTGTTGTCTTTTAGATGCCAAGCACCAAACTTTTGTCTTCCCAAAGCAGGAGTTTGGTTTATGAAATATTTAAAAAAACTAATGGCCCCCACACCTTAGGAGTTTTATCCCAAGGTGTGGGAGGTCATTATTTATTTTTTCTCTTTGTAACTGCTGGGTTTAGCTGGTGTTGATGCACACAAAAAGAACATATGATCATCCGCATTTTAATAGGGTGAGGTGGTTCCAATGGCTCCTATACCACCGGCTGTTGGAGTACGTTTTCTGACAGCAGAGCCAGCGGCACCACCAATGGAAAACCGACAGCGCACCTGATTAATATGATGGACTGAGGGTTTGGCAGACTGGGTACTCCATCACATTTGTGATGGAGTACCCTGTCCGCTAAACTGTAAACCAGGCTCTAAGTCTGATACTTCAATCATTTTATTAGGGAGCCAGTGTTTGTCCTCTTTAGTGATTACAGATTCTAGCAAAAACTGTAATGATTCCATATGGTTGCTTCTGTTGAAAATGTACATCCCTCCAAAAGTTGTTGGTTTGGCTTCCGAACAAGTACAACAGTTGGAAATAGATTTGTTAATTTTTTCTTCATCAATCGGTTTGAGCTTTTTCTTGATAATTGCTGATGTTATGTTCAGGTTGAGCTTAATATGAGCTATTCATAAAGATAAATTACACTTGTGAGTAATATGCAGGTGCAACTTACTCTCACTATTTTGAGTAGTTTTACTACTTTTGGCTACTAACAGATTCTGTGTGTAAAGTGTAGCCTCGAAAAAGGAGTGGAGGCAAATGTATGAGTGTAAGTTACTACTGCCAAAAACGAAACAGTAGTAAGACCAGCAGCACACATGGCAAGCAAAGATACTGCAGCACTTTCCATTAGAACATAATGGAGGTAAGGGTGTAAAATAATAACTTATAGTAAATAATATTTAGTTATGCTGTTACAATATTTAAGATAGTTAAATATATAACTACATTGCATTTAATGTTACAAAAAATTAAATGGTACATTTAATATTTAATTAGAACATATTTGAAGAACTTTTTAAATTTAAAAATAAATGTAACATTAATAAATATAGAATTAAAATATATATAAATTACTCCTAATTTGTTCTATACATCGCTTTTAATAATTATTAATTGTAGCTAAATGGATTCCGCCCATTTAGTATGCACTGATTATTTGCTTTTTGATCACAGCATTTTGGACTTATTACTCTGGATGAGTCTCACACATGGTAATCACTTGGTAATGGACTGCTCATGTTTACTGCCATTGCCCGCCTTTTAAAAAAAGGATGCTTTGATGCAGCAAGAGTAAGGGGCACTTGGCTGGTTGCACATGAACACATGTGTACATGTATGTGGGCTGTGCATGTGAGACTACCATTGTGCGCAGCCTGGTAACTGCTCACAGGTAGCCTGGCACAAATGGGACTCTGCAGAGCTAGATATTTTCCTGAGGTAGGCCTTATAATATTAGTGGGAACTCATAGATAAAGGCAGTATGGTTTGTTGTTTTGTCTGTAGGGATGCTTTATTGTATACATAGGGGACATCTGCTCCCCTTTGGCTTACAAAGTCAAGCAAGATATCAAAATGGGGTGACAACGGTGCACCAAGAATGATTATGCAAGTCCCATAGCAGATATATATAAACCTTATTGGTCATGCAGAATTTTCATATTTCTCTGGCTCAGGATCAAAGCTCAGGTCTTTTGTGACACTGCTGGGCCAAGTTAGTTAGACTGCTCCACAACAGAAGGAACAAAGGCCTCCCCTCACAAAAGGAGTAATTATCAGTGCTTTCCTCAGCTCCAGAGGAAGTAAGGAGCAGGGAAAACAATATGCAAATATTAATTCGCTGTCACACTGTATCAGGGCTAGGACAGCCGAGGTCCACTGATCAAATGATGATGCTCAAACAACTTGAGCCAACAGAGGAGGAGGTTCCTCTTTGACGTTTTGGTGGTGAAGGTTATGGAAGAGATGTCAGCATGGGGCGGGGCTGAGGCTCCCAGAGAAGATGTGCCCACTAACTTCAGGACTGCACCATCTACAATTGTCCCAGCATGCTGTGCAGGCTGGGATGGGGTAGAGTGATGATGTGGCACCCTAGGAATGGCCAGGGATGACTGCCTACTTGAACCTTCCACCCCATTTACAAACTCATGCACAAGGGAGAGAGAGTGGTTTTTGCTTCAGAATACTGGACACTGGGGCTGCGACTGTGGCAGCAGCCAAGACAACTCTAAGGACAAATTCCCTGATACCCTAAAGGACTGAGGACTCTGCCCCCAGTTGACCCCAGGACCAGTGGGTAACTCCAAGGGCCAATGAGGCTGGCCTCCTTACATTCAGAGGACCAGTTGGGGGGAGATCTGTGTTTCTGTGCCACGGGAGGAAGAGGTGCACCAGAGCTATAAGGAGAAAAATGAGCCAAAGGTCGTCCAAATTGGCCTAACGGGCCTGAGTTACAGTCTTTGGAAGCTCTCTGACCGTCTTCAAGAAGCAAAGCATGTGGGGCTCTGCCACATCTTTAAAAATTCCCCCTGGGATGGCACAGGGCCCAAGAGCCAACACAAAAATAATGTATTTGTCCAGTGGAGGGGATGTGCATGGGCCCCCTCCCTGCATCTTCACTGCCCCATCTCCACAGCGTCTGATGCAGGAAGGGACAGTGGGCCACCTGCAGCAAGCAAAAGGGGCCTGTGACCCCCATCTCCTACCCCTCATGCCTGTTTCTGGGGGGGCAGGGCAGCCATTGCAATCTAGGCACCCGGCCTGCAGGGAGATTGAGAAGGACGACTCCTGTGCCAGGAATGACAGAGCCAGTCATGTGGGGAGCGTGCCAGTCTGCATGGGAGTGGGCTCCCTACATGGAACCAATTAATCCAATGATGGTGGTGTTTGGGTGGGTTCAGACACACACCAAGAGCAAATAAAAACAAAAAGTATGAAAGTGGTGTAAGGCCGCATACCGAAAAAGCAGCTCTCCCACTGCAGCTGGAGACCTGCTTATTAATGTTTGTGTGATAGTATGTCTAGTGTCCAGTGGGAACCACTTTAAGATTTTACGTAACATGAGGGGATGTGGTAGCATGAAGAGGTGGGACTTCTTAGTGATATTGGTGATCAGGTTGAGGCCTAGGGTCCGAGCTTGGTCAGTTGGGGTGGGTGTAGGTCCAAGTTCGGTAGGCCAACAAAGTCAGTTTGTATTCCTGAAGATCAGCATTTTAATTTTGTCGGTTTTGAACTTGATGATGTTTTTTTTTAATCCAGTTAGCCACGCTGGTCATGCATTGTTTGAAGTTTGTGTGGGTGGTGATAGTGTCATCTCAGAGCTAAAATATGAGCTGGGTGAGAGACCAAATATGTGCATTAGTGCATCTTTCATGTAGCTGTACGAGTCACCTACCCCCTCTACTAGAGTCAGCAGTGTATCCTCCCCAGTGTTGGTACTTACCGCCACAGTAAGTCTCTCCAGTGCTGTTGTCCCACCTTGCACACTTTCAATGCCCATTCATAGGAGTCATATAATTTATCAATGTCCTCCCTTACCACAAAGCTAGGCACAATATTTTGGGGACGAGAGTGGTGTGTGCCCCACCCCCCCCCAGCACCGTAGACACTTCACGATTGTTGCCACCATCTTCATAGGACATCAGGCCCAGTATGCCATCTTCTCTTCTAAGGAAGTTTCGGATGTATGACGTTACAACGCATACTTTTACCACGCCTACCATTACCACGCATTTTTTACAACGCAGGATCCATGACAACGCATACCATTACCACGCATGTATTTACAACGCATATACCTTTACAACGCATACAATTACAACGTAAGCATTGGTAAGTATATAATATTTTTTAATATTTAATTTAATTAAAATTAATATAATGTAATTTAATTTAATTTAATTTAATTTAATTTAATTAATTTAATTTAATTAATTTAATTTAATTTAATCAATTTAATTTAATGTAATTTAAATTTAATTATATTTAATTTTTACACTGTACCCTTTTACCCAAAAACCCAAAACTGACCCTGAACCCTAAAAATACCCTTTTACCCAAAAACCCAAAACTGACCCTGAACCCTAAAAATACCCCTTCACCCAAAAACCCAAAACTGACCCTGAACCCTAAAAATACCCCTTTACCCAAAAACCCAAAACTGACCCTGAACCCTAAAAATACCCCTTTACCCAAAAACCCAAAACTGACCCTGAACCCTAAAAATACCCCTTTACCCAAAAACTAAAAACTGACCCTGAACCCTAAAAATACCCCTTTACCCAAAAACTGAAAACTGACCCTAAACCCTAAAAATACCCCTTTCCCCAAAAACTGAAAACTGACCCTGAACCCTAAAAATACCCCTTTACCCAAAAACTGAAAACTGACCCTGAACCCTAAAAATACCCCTTTACCCAAAAACTGAAAACTGACCCTAAACCCTAAAAATACCCCTTTACCCAAAAACTGAAAACTGACCCTGAACCCTAAAAATACCCCTTTACCCAAAAACTGAAAAATGACCCTAAACCCTAAAAATACCCCTTTACCCAAAAACTGAAAACTGACCCTGAACCCTAAAAATACCCCTTTACCCCAAAACCCAAAACTGACCCTGAACCCAAAAAATACCCCTTTACAAAAAAAAACAAATACCATTTTTAATAAAATAATATACTTACCAATACTTACGTTGTAATGGTATGCGTTGTTAAAGTACCTGCGTTGTAAATACATGCGTGGTAATGGTATGCGTTGTCATGGATCCTGCGTTGTAAAAAATGCGTGGTAATGGTAGGTCGTGGTAAAAGTTGCGTTGTAAAGGTTGTATACCGAAGTTTCTTCTCCTCCATCATAATCATCTCCTCCTCCTGGTCTAAGGCAGCCAACTTGGCTTGAAGGTGCCTCTCGGCCTGGTTGTCCTGAACCTCAAATTGGCGAGCTGCCAGTTGCGAGCACTTTAGCCTGTTGATACCTTCAATCAATCAATCGGTAGATGTGTAGAATGCTTCTTGTCATCTGTGAGAGCAATCAGGCCTTCATTTTCTGCACTATAAAGTGCAAATGAGAAGCCTCTTTATGACAGAACATCCTTGGCTTCTACCCCTGTAGTGCTAAAGGCACTCTTGTGGTCTGACACCCTGTGGTGACCTTTGACTACAATTATTGTAATTGACTTTTGTGTGTTATTTTATCCTAGCCTGAATGTACACTGTCCTGCATATGCCTTGTTTCTCTCAAAATGTTCTTTCTTGCAATTTTGCAGTCTTTCAGTGGGAGCTGTCACGGAGTAGGACAGCCTTGCCACGAACAGATCGTGTGGGATGTGCATTTGAAAGCATGAGAGACAGAGAGAGAGAGAGAGAGAGAGAGAGAGAGAGAGAGAGAGAGAGTGAGAGAGAGAGAGAGGTGGAATGTACTTTTTGGTCTCGAAGTGCAGTGTAATGAGCAGTGATGCACAAATGTGCACTGTGTTGTACATTGAGAGCTAAAGTATGTGATGCTATAAGCAGTGGTACACAAATGTGCATTGTGCTGTACATTGGTAGTATTATTAGGTTCTTACTATTGGCCTCATGTCATCCTGAGATCTGACTCTGCCTGGCTTGAGCTTTATCTGTGCGCAGAGCCATGCTTGCAAGTTGTTTGGGTTAATCACATTCAAGGATTGTTTTTGTCAGAGATTGTTTAAAGTACCCTGGAATACTTTCGCGAGCTTCAACAAGTTAAAGGCTGGAACATGAGAGACTGTAGAGGGAACGTAGGAACTTCTTCCTGCCATGCAATGCTTGATTGGAAGCTGGCCAGTCCTAGTAAGTTTCCTTGAGCGGGAAGGACCATTGTCGAACCTTCTAGTGTGTGTTTTGAGATTATAAAGCTGAGGGTTGTTGAAACCGGGATTTTGGAATCAGATTGAGAACGGACGTGTCTACTTCGGTACAGCGGAATCCTGGTAGCTGAGGCTCTTATCCCTGGCTGTTAATCCCCCGGTCAGGAGTTGCCTAAGATGCAGTGTTTGCACCAGGTGAAGTGTGGAGTTTTGATTATTGCCATTGTGATATGTGGCCAGCGGCTTTGATCATTTGAGGTGTTTTCTTTGTGATCCGGTGTATATATCTTTCTGATCTCTTGCAGGACGTCCCTTATATCTGCTTGAGTGTTATCTCATATTATTTATTCATCAGTATTATTCATGCATTTAACTGTTGCATTTACCAAGTGTGTTATTATATATATATGTATATTATATATATGTGTATTAAAGGATACCTCCACAGAGTCCCCTGTGTGGCCTCACCTTCTTGCTGCTGCAGAAGTTCTTTGTCCATATACATATATATATATATATGTGTGTGTGTGTATTGGAATTTTGTGCATTTGGCATCTGGGAAAGCCTTTCTGTTAGAGAGCATTTTTTAAATAAAACCCCAAGCCTTATTCTAAAAAGAGAGTCTTTTCTAAAGGTGTTGTTTTGTGTGTATGTCTCCTGCTTCGCCGCGTGTGTTTGAGCCACCGTGTGGGAGATTCTGAATTATCTGAAAGGCGAAGCAAGACAACCCCTCCTGGGGATTCATCAGCCTTTTTATCATTTCAATCTGAGGTGACCTGTAACTCTTGGAACACC